>NC_140591.1:61671638-62999138 GCF_964204655.1 Triturus cristatus | reverse complement strand
CAGGGTTTGTGTATCCCAGGTAGGCAGGGCTGAAAGGAAGGTGATTGCAAGTGGCACCCCGGTGCTCACTGTGCATAGCCCGGTTCAAACCAGTTTCGGGGGCACACCAGCCCCTGAGCTGGGGCGAAGCCGGACAAAGGATAGGGATGTAACCACCCCCCTCCTGGGCCCACCCATAGGTAGGACCTAGTCACGGGCCAGCCCCTTTTTCCTAGAATAAAGGTGGGAGCGGGTCCCCTTCCCAAATTGGATAATTCTGAATCTTGAACTACTTTCCACGAAAGGAACTCTTGACTATTTCTGAAGACTCTCCCTTGTGGCTAAGGAGTAGCCACCCTGCACCAGCAGGCACCACCTAAGCGCTTGCGGTTTGCTGTACGTCTCTCCCAAGGATCAAGACTGCCCAGCTCGACGAGACCCGGACTCCCTGCCATCTCTGACCTCTACCTACATCGTCAGCCCAGCTGAGATTCGTAGGTGTGACGAGACCTGCGGGACCGGCCATCTTCAGAACCTGCACGACGCTTATCTAGCACGCCCACCGAGGGACCCTCGAGTGAGTGCACCTAGGGTTTGAGAAGCCCTAACCCTGAGCGGCTCCAGCACCGAAGTCTGCCTCCCCAGCATCCACGAGATCTGCGTGGGGGCCCTTCTGCTCCTTGTTGCTCACCGCGTTGTCCGACCACTCGCCGACCGGCTTGTGGCCCTCTTCACGACGCACCACGACAGACTTTCATCACTGGTCTGGTTGCTCCAGACTGGCTCTTGCTCCCCTTCAACAGAGGAGTACCTTGGACCCTCCTGGTCCACTCCCGACGCCATCTTAACTCCACCGCGTGGGTTTGCCACTGCCAAGACCTGCTGCCCCATTCCTGGGCCCAGCATCATCGACAGCAGACACCTTCGTGGGACAGCTCGCCCTCCATCCTGGTCGCCGCCGCGCCTCCTGGTCCGAGGAACAGCCGAGTCCGACGTCATCCACTCACATGGTCGAGGTGACATCAGTCGGTACCTTCCTGGTACCCACACGATCGCTGGCTAGCGGTTGAGAACTGAGTCCCCTCTGCTTTCAGGTTTTCTTCATCACCGATCCAGGCTTGGATCTCTCTGAACATCAACACTGGTCGCCTGCCAGCAACTTCTTCTTTCAGGCTCCTGAGACTACAACGAGGACTCCCGACATCTTGCTGAACCCCACGCAGCCGCAGCCTCTGGGCTAGGTAACTCGAGCATCTCGGTGCTCCATCGTAGGTTCACTCTATAAGTGTCCAGTTCCTTTTTCGTTTAGTCCCACTGATCGGATTCCTCCGGAATCAGTAACTTTAAACTTTCTAACCTCTCCCATTCCCCTTGCAGTGTAAATGGTTTTGTGCCCTTCGGGCATTTGTGTAAATTGTGCAACTAGAAGTATTTTCCTAAGAGTTTTGTATTGTGCTTAGCTCCCTGACTCATAAAGAGCCAGGGTAGTCGTGTTATAAATAAATATCCTTTATTTTCATAACAACTTGTGTGGTGCCCTTTCACTTGGTGTTCAAGGGGTATATGTGATGGTAAACAGCTGGCTTAACACGCCCTCTAGAGTTTAGCCTGAAGACTGCTCTTGTCCACGCTACTAGGATAGCTGGTCTATAAGGTTGACTTACAACCAATCATCAATAAGGGTCGTTTGGAATGATACACAGTGATCACTAGAATAGTGAGCACTACATATCAGCCAACTTCTCACATTGGTGAGCAGCGGTTGGGATTTGAGCTTGCTGTTGTTTTACCACACACGTATCCTAAGAATATCGAGTTGAAAGATCACATAAGTACCCAGGTACATATAACTTAACTTAGAATACCCTGAGTTCTACTGAACCAGCTGTTATAGTGAAACAGGGACTAGCACACCCTGACTATAACTCTTAGCAAGGGATCAGTAGAGAAACACATAGTGTAGGTAGGTGCATCACTTACACCTCACTAGAAAGCATGTCGGTCCACGGAGAGTCTGCAGAGACTCCCTTAGTGGTCATCGACCCTCCACAGGTCGTGTCACGATATGCAGCTCTTAGCTTCACGGAGATGAGACAGCTGTGTGCCTCCAGGAAGCTAAACCAGGGTTCTAACCCTACCATCGCATTTCTGATAGGTCTCTTAGAGACTTACGATGCTAGGAGGTCCTCTAACACAGGCCCCCCTAATGCTGATGGGAACATGCCTCCCTTAGAGGGAACCCTTGGTGACCCTGACCTCAACCTCCATGGTGAGGAGGAAGAGGAAGGAGAGTTAGCAGGAGACGAGGCAGACGGAGGTCCCGTAGTAGTCAGTAGGCTCACAAGGACCAACTTAAGCAGGCATGAGAATGGAACTGGGGGAGCCCCGGGCCCACGCTTAAGCAGGCTTAACCTTGGGAACGGACGAGTTAGGTCTCTCTCGAGAGGCTCTAACAGATCTGTTCGAACACATGTTTCTCAGGCATCTTCTCAGAGAGGGATGACGTCCCCTCAGAGAAAGGAGCACGAAGCGAAGATGAGGGAAGTCAATCTGAGGATCGAGCGGGAAGAACTTGCCCTCGCCAAAGAAAGACTTGCCTTGGCCCGAGAGCAGAAATTGAGTGGGTTAGATCCCACTGGTGGCAGCATTCTCATTAGAGAGAAAGACAGGAGTATAGACACTAGACACCTGAGTAAAATAGTGCCCCCCTTTAAGCAAGGGGACGACATCCACAAGTGGATAACTGCCTTGGAGAGGGCTTGCACTGTCCAGTGCGTCCCCCCAAGTCAGTGGGCAGCTATACTGTGGCTCTCCTTTGAAGGTAAAGGACGAGACAAGCTCCTCACTACGAGAGCTGAGGATGCCAACAACTACCAAGTCCTGAAGAATACACTGATTGATGGGTTCGGCTTTTGCTGGGTCAGAGCTCCGTGAGGTCCTAGCTTCATTATAATGTAGATTGTGCACAAATGCCTAGGCCTGTACTTTGACACAAGTGAGGCTCAGGACATGTCCGGTGACCTGGTGGGGAACACCAACCATACTCTCATTTAATGTAAAAGGTCTACTGTCCCTATCATAGGTTTAGCATGAGCAGTAGTGGTGGTAGCTTACCATGATTTGTGAATCCATAGTTCTTACCAGCCCTTTTTACTTGTATTAGTTTAGAAGAGGCCTACTGAGCCACTCATGTAGCAGTTCATGCATTAACCTAGATCCTGTTGCTAACATGCCAACTGTATGTTATGCGTTTGTGTCCTGTGTGGTGTATGCATGTTGTGTTGAAGTGAGCCAAAAGAATGTGCACCTGTGGGTTTGATTTTGGAAGACCCTGGCCTCTTCTCATTTGGAAGATGGTTGTTTTCCCAGACAGTGGAAGTATACTGCTGACATTCCTGAAACTGGAAGGAGATCTAGACACTGGAGTGGGAGCAGAGGAGACATGACACCTATACAAATTCAGTCAGGATTTTTGCTGAGGGAAGATATGGATTACTCGCTATAACACTGCTATGTGGTACAGGATGGGACTGTTAACGTGAAAGTGACCCACTTTTGGTGAGGTCAGCCTTTGGCCTCTTCCCTGATCACTGCTCATTGAGGCAGTTGATAGCCTTTGTGACTCTGTTGTTGGTACTCCAGGCTGGCAACCACATGGTAAAGAGGAGCATCACTCTTCACAAAGACCAGCCTGGAGAACAGCTTGAGAGGACACTTGAAAAAAAATCAACCCAAACAATTTCTGAAGGAGCAAAGAATCCACACACTCCTGTCTGCTTTAACTGAATAAAACTGGAGGCCACTGACCCACTTGTTGTTCCAGTTCTAAGTTCTCTTTGACCAAGGAAGGCACGGCTCCACTGAGGAATGCAGTGCTACCAGAGCTGGTGCCCGGCTGAAAGCCAGATTCCACAAGGTGAAGGGTCAACAGAAAAAGAAGTGGCTGTTTCTCTGACCTAAAGTAGCACCTAAAATCCAATCTGCCTGATGAAAGAGGGAATGAGCCTGTTAAATGAGCAGGTGTCTCTCCAGGGAAAGTAAGACAAGTTTTGACAACCCAATTATGTGTGGGGCTGTCGGAACAGAAAGGCTGAAGAGAGTGATCTGTCTGTCCTGAGGGGTGTGGGCATGGTGTTTCTATATGAATGCAGAAAGAGAGACAACGATTTTTCTGATGGATACATCTGCCAGTGGATTCCTCACCTTGTGAATATCCCTGCGCCAGCAATATTCGGAAACTTTTGTAGCAGTCCACACCGATGAGGTCGAAGACGACGTCACAGAGGAACGGCACCGCTCGCGACTCCGCTGACGTCACCGGCTCCATAAGAAGACCTCGTCGGCGTGATGACGTCAGTTCCCTTTTTTCCGCGCCGTCAAAGCCAACGGATTTCGGGAATCGCTGTTGTTAGCGTTGTTGATACTTTGTGCATTCTGGTTATTTTTCCTGTTCTCTTTCGAGGATGTCGACAAAAAAGTCTGGATTTAAGCCTTGCCGGGAGTGTGGCAAGCACATGTCCATCACAGATCCTCATGAGGACTGTGTGTGGTGTTTATCGTCGGACCACGACGTGGATGGCTGTACCAGCTGCCGGAAGATGAGCACGAAGGCTCTTAAAGAACGGGAGGCAAAACTCTTCATTGGAAAAATGAAGAAGGAGAAGAGAGGGAGAAGAAGATCGAGAACGAGGTCGAGGTCTAGATCGAAGTCGAGGTCGGTGTCGAAGTCGACTTCGGGACATACTTCTCGAGCCAAGAAACATAAGAAAAAGAGAAGGCACTCGTCTCGACACCATTCTGATAAGAGCTCGGCGCCGAAGCCGAAGTCACCTACTCGGCGTCGGAAGGACTCTGTTTCTCCTTCTCCTGTGCCGGATTCGCCTGCTGGTCCTTCATCTCCAGTGGTCTCCTTGTCTCCGGCTTCACCGGTTCCAGCTCGGACTCCGACGCCGGTTCCATCTCCGGCGCCGGTTCCGTCTCCGGCTCCGTCTCCGGCCCCGGAAGATCTTCAAGCCCCGGGTGAGCCTGCGACGCTACTGATTCCACCGTCGGCACCGGTTGGCCCAAGTCCGGTGAGGCCTGACCAGTACCCTGCCTTCCCTGGACCAGGTCAGGACCCCTCGCATTACTTAAATGCGATGTATGGGGTGTTTGCTCGAGCCATGTACACCTCTGGTGCACCTGAGGGTCTGATGGGTCCAATGGTATTTAACTTGGGGGTGCCGCAAGTATATCCACAGGCCTCTTTCATACCGTTCTTTCCAACGACGCCGTCTTGGAATCCTCCGGCTCCGAGGACGTCGACGCCGCGTCCATCTTCGCCGGCTCCAGCTCGACCTCGTTCGACGCCGATGGCTCCGGCAGATCCACACTCGACGCCGGCACCGGCGCCATCGGATTCGAATACGCCGCCGCCGACGCCGATGATTCGGATTCGTTCCAGAAGGGAGTCTCAGAGGATTATTGAAGAGCAGAGGTACCTTCAGGAGGAAGCGGAAGAGGGGGAATTGGTGGAGTCGGATGAAGTATTCGAAGAGCTTAAGGAGGCTAGTGGGTTGGATCTGTCTCCTGAGTGGGAGATTACTCCACCGTCAGATGAACCCTCTAAGGACGTTGCTCCCTACCATTCGGTTATCAGGAAGGCTGCGGAGCTGCTTGATCTCCAGTTACCAACTACGGAGTTTAAGTCGAACATTTTAACTGAGGTACTGCATTCTCCCACGGCGGTATCAGAGCCTTTGCTTCCCTTTAATGAGGCCATTGTGGAACCTGTGTTAGAGGTGTGGCGCAAGCCCTTTTCTGCTCCTGCGGTCTCTAAGACGATTGCTAGGAGATATAGAGAAGCCCCAGGGGACCCTGAATTTTTGACGTCACATCCTTCACCTGAGAGCCTGGTAATTCAGGCAGCTTGTTCGGGAAAGTCTAAGGGGGCTTTTCCTCAGGTTCCTGGGGACAGAGAGGCTAAAAGGCTAGACCAGTCAGCCAAGAAAGTATTTTCATCGGCCAGCATGGCCTTGAAATCAACAAACGCCTCTTGTCTTTTGGGACGCTATGTGTTAGAAATGGGGGTCTCTAGTTGGCAATGGCTGGCCACTGTCCAAGTAGGGACCCTTCTTCCTAAGTCAGAGTAAGCAGCCTACACCCTTTGACAACCCCTGCTCAACCCTGTGGTAACGTAGCACGAGCAGCTAGGCTTATCTCAGAGGCAGTGTGTGAAGCATTTATGACCATACACAGTAATATAATGAGGAACACTACAAATGGACACCACTCAAGTAGTTATGAAAAATAGGTATTTTTATATAGACTTAATCACAAGACCAATAACAGTAAAAATCCACAATACTATAAAAATATAATTACTTTAGAAATGCTGCAAGGGAAAATAGTTCAGGATGCACAAAATGATGTTTAGTTCAAGGCAGGGGTCTCTGCGACCCTTTTACTCACAAAGTATCTGGTTCCTGGAGCAAAGCAACAAAAATGTCGCTAAGGAGTTGTAGCGAGAAATTTCCTCACGCTAACCAGCGATGCGTTGAATCCTTACCGTGAGGGAGGATGATGCGCTGGGTTGCGGGCAGGACAAAGCGACAAACTTCCTCACGCTAAGCCGGTGATGCAATGAAATCCTTGCCGCGAAGGGAGGATGATGCACCGAGCCTGTGGCGTGTGCGATCTTGCTGCGTTGACAAAGATGGCGCTCTGCGAGGAAGCGACGATCCGGATTCGATGCGGGGAAAATGGCGAACGCTCGGCGTCCGCGCTGCAATGATCCTGTTGCGATGATTTCAGATAGCGGGCGTTTTCAGGCCCGCAGACAGGTGCTGCGACGATCTTCGGGGTTAGCGAGCGCTCGGCGACAGCGGAGCGGCGATTTTTCTCACGCTCACCAGCTGCAGCGGCTCGCTAACGGAGGTTAGCGACGATTTTCAGCGCTCTCTTCTCAGCAGTAGAAACAGAGGTCCTGGAACACACAGGAGCCTCACCTGCAGATAGTAATCCTCGCTGGGAGGAAACAGGAGGCTGATGGTGGAGTCTGATGTGCCTGAGACTCCAGCAGGAGGCTAGCTCTCTCCTAGCCCTTGGGTAGTTGCTGTAGCAAAAGAAATAAAAGTCCAATCAAAGTTCTTTTCCTCTTCTTGAAGTCCAGTAGTAACAGCTGCAGGCCAGTCCCAGAAACAGCACACAAGCACAAGGACAGTCCTTCTCCTGCAGATTCTTGTAGCCACACGGACAGAGGTTCTTCTTGTTATCCAGGAGCAATACAATTTGTAGGGGTTTGTGCACAAATATTTATACCCCCAAAGTCTTTGTTCTTAGGGGTCCCAAGTCTCTGAACCCAGCCAGAACCAGTTCGGCCCAGCCCTGGAGCACTTTGTTGATCAGGCTGCATCCTTCCTTTCAGAAAGAGGGGGTCTGCCTCAGACGCACAGTGGGAGGTGGAGCCAGCATTCACCTTGCCAGGCACAGTCCTATTCAAGTGCAGGAGATACCCCTCCCCTCACACCAAGGCAGGTCGCTCTATTCAACCCAGGTCTGACTCAGCCTGCCCTGTCCCTCCAAAACCAGACAGCCAATACACATCATAGCAGAGCAAACTGGAAGGCTTAGGCAAGAAAGTACCTACACTCTAAAAGTGGTAGTTTCAAACACAGAATATAAAAATAACCTTCACTAAAAGATGTATTTTAATATTCTGAGCTCAGGCATACTAGATTCGTTTTTCTACCATGTTCTGTGGGTCAGTTAGGACTATAGAATGTAATAGCCCAGACCTCCCATTCTGGCCTATGGAGAACAGGTAGCCTTACAGTAGTGAAAAACGAAATGGGGTGTAATTCACTACTAGGACATGCTACATACATCAGGGCATGTCCTACCTTACACATACAATGCGCCCTATCATAAGGGGGGCTTACAGGATGCCGAGGGAAGGTTCAGGGGCTGGGAAGTGGGTGCACTTCACAGCCAAGATGGCAGTTCTGGACTGCACGCAGACACTGCAGTGGCAGGTCTGAGACACACTTTACAAGCTGCTTCTGTGGGTGGTACAAACCAGTGCTGCAGGCCCACCAGCAGCATTCGGTTTACCAGCCCTGGGCACACACAGGCCACGCTACTAGGGACTAACAGGTAAACCAAATAAGCCAATCATGGATGTACCAATTCATATGTCATCTTTACAAAGGGAGCATTCGCGCTGTGGCACTGAATGGCAGTGGCACAGCGCCCAGAGCATCTATAACCAGCAAAAACAGAGGAGATACAGCGAAAAATGGAAGGGAGACTCACGCCAATGGTGCCAGGTCTAACACTCGTCCCCTCCAGCTGAAATGTGGGGAGAACTACCCATCCCCTGGTAGGTTCTCATCACTAAGGCGGAAAAATCTGGACAGACCATCAGCATTGGCGTGTTCTGTACCAGGGCGGTGTTCCACAGTAAAGTCCATACCCTGTAGGGAAATGGACCACCTTAACAACTTGGGATTCTCACCCCTCATCTGCATTAACCACCTGAGGGGCCTGTGGTCGGTCTGAACCCGGAAGTGAGTCCCAAACAGGTATGGTCTCAGCTTCTTCAGCGCCCAGACCACAGCAAATGCCTCTCGCTCGATCGCACTCCACCTCTGTTCCCGTGGAAGTAACCTCCTACTGATGAAGGCTACAGGTTGGTCTAGTCCCTCCTCATTCATCTGTGACAGAACAGCCCCCACCCCATGGTCTGAAGCGTCTGTCTGGACAATAAATTCCTTAGCAAAGTTGGGCGCCTGGAGTACAGGTGCTGTACACATGGCAGTCTTGAGAGCATCAAAAGCTTTCTGACAGGTGTCAGTCCAGTTCACAATCTTGGGCTGCTTCTTGGAAGTCAGCTCAGTCAAGGGGGCAACAATGCTGCCATACCCCTTGACAAACCTCCTGTAATAACCCGTGAGTCCTAAGAAGGCCCTCACCTGGGTCTGGGTCCTGGGGGGCTCCCAAGCCAGGATGGTCTCAATCTTGGGCTGTAGAGGGGCCACCTGGCCACTCCCTACCTGGTGTCCTAAGTACACCACCGAACCCTGCCCAATCTGGCACTTACTGGCCTTGATTGTGAGGCCTGCTCTGCGCAGCGCCATCAACACTTCCCAGAGGTGGCGTAAGTGGTCCTCCCATGAGGAACTAAATACGGCAATGTCGTCCAGGTAGGCGGCACTGAAATCCTCCAGCCCAGCCAACACCTGGTTGACCAACCTCTGAAAGGTGGCAGGGGCATTCTTCATCCCAAAGGGCATCACACGGAACTGGTAGTGTCCATCTGGGGTGGAGAATGCGGACCTCTCCTTTGCCCCATCAGTTAAGGCGATCTGCCAGTACCCAGACGTTAGATCAAACGTGCTGAGGTACCGGGCAGCCCCCAACCGATCTATGAGCTCATCAGCTCTGGGGATGGGGTGCGCGTCGGTCCTCGTGACCGAATTGAGACCTCGGTAGTCCACACAGAACCTAAGTTCTGGCGTGTCACCAGGCGCTGCAGCCTTTGGCACCAAGACCACGGGGCTGGACCAAGGGCTGCTAGAGGACTCAATCACCCCCAGGGCAAACATTTTGGAGACCTCCTCCTTAATGCAGGCCCTTACCCTGTCGGTCACCCTGTAAGCCTTGTGCTTGACAGGAGGACTGTCCCCGGTATCTACCTCATGGACGCACCAGTCAGTGACACCAGGTACCAGGGAAAATAAATCTGGGAATTGCCCCAACAGCTGGTGGCAATCTCTCTGCTGTTCTGGGGTCAGTGTGGTGGAGAGGACCACACCCTCCACTGACCCATCCTTCTCTCCCGCACACAGGAGGTCAGGAAGAGGCTCACTCTCCTCCTCCATCCCTGCATCTGTGGCAAGAAGCATGCCCACTTCAGACCTCGCAAAGTGGGGCTTTAGGCGATTCACATGCAGGACCCGCAGGGGGTTCCTGGGAGATTTAAAGTCCACCAAATAGGTAACTTGACTTTTTCGCTCCACCACCTCGAATGGACCGGTCCACTTATCTTGGAACGCACAGGGCTCCACTGGGGCCAGTACCCAAACCTTTTGACCAGGTTGAAACTCGACCAGAGTGGCATTCTGGTCGTGCCAACGTTTCATCTCCTCCTGGCTGGCTTCCAGATTTGCCTCAGCAATGTTTCTGAAACGCCGAGTTTGGTTCCTGAAGGCCAGGATGTAGCTAAACACATCCTGGGGAGGTTTCCTGGGAGATTGCTCCCAGCCTTCCTTGACCAAACTCAGAGGCCCTCTTACCGGATGGCCATAGAGCAGTTCAAAGGGGCTGAACCCTAAGGACTTCTGTGGCACTTCACGGTATGCAAACAACAGGCATGGCAAGAGGATGTCCCACTTACGCCTCAGGGGCTCCTCTAGGCCCATGATCATGCCCTTCAAGATCCGGTTGAATCTCTCAACCAGACCATTACCCTGGGGGTGGTAAGGAGTGGTGAACTTGTAAGTCACCCCACACTCCTTCCACAGAGACTTCATATACTGGGAGATGAAGTTGGTCCCCCTGTCGCTCACCACCTCTCTGGGGAACCCCACACGGGAGAAGATCCCCATCAGTGCACGTCCCACCACGGGGGCCGTCACTGTCCTGAGCGGGATGGCTTCAGGGTACCGGGTGGCATGGTCCACCAAGACCAGGATGTACCTGTTGCCCATGGCCGTCTTGGGGTCCAGAGGCCCCACAATGTCAATGCCCACTCGCTCGAATGGGGTGCTGACAACTGGGAAGGGTTGGAGTGGGGCTTTGATCTTCCCCCCACTCTTCCCACTTGCCTGGCAAGTCTCACAGGTCCTACAATACGTATCTGAACTCTTGCGCATCTGGGGCCAATAAAAGTGGGTGACCAGCCTTTCAAAGGTCTTGGTCTGCCCCAGATGTCCTGCCAATGGAATGTCATGAGCCAACCCCAGTAGGAAGGTTCTGAAGCACTCGGGTAACACCAGCACACGGGCTGACCCCGGCTCAGCAACCTTAGGCTCGCTATACAGGAGACTGTTCTCCCAATAAATCAGATGTGAACCGGACATATCACCTGCTGCCTGGGCTGCAGCCTGTTGCCGCATACCCTCAAGAGAGGGGCAAGTTCTCTGCTGTTCACAAAACTCCTCCCTGGTGGGCCCTCCTTCCTGCTGCCACTGGGTCAGCTCATGCAGGTCCCCCAGGTCGGTACTCTGCTCTCCGGTAGGCTCCAGGGCATCCCCCTCAGGGTCTGCTCCCTCCTGGGCCGTGGGAACCAAGGGTGCCGGCTGCCCGTGCCCCCTGCCCTCTCCCTCTAAGGCAGGGACCTGGGCCATATTCTCAGGCTCCAGGTCTTTCTTAACACTCTCTTTGGCTGCCATGGATCGAGTGGTAGCACATGTCCACTCAGGCAGTCCCAACATTTGCAAGTGAGCTCTCCTCTCCACTGTAGCCCACGGTGAGTTCTCTAAATCATTGCCCAACAGACAGTCCACAGGCATGGCGGGCCTCACAGCCACCTGAAGAGTTCCTGAAACCCCCCCCCACTCAAAGGGAACCTGAGCCACCTCACATTGGCTCTCTGTGTTGTCTGCAGACACTACTGGGTAGAATGCGTGGGGCACAACCTGCTCTTTGGACACCAACCGGGAGCTGACAGCAGTTACACTGGCTCCTGTGTCCCTCAGAGCCTCCACTCTATGGCCATTGATGGTTACCCACTGCCTGTATTTTTAGTGTTATCAGGCAGTGCAGGCTTAGGAACCATTTCAAAGTCTCCTAGTGAGACAAGGGTCAACTCTACGGGGTCCCACCCACCTGGGGCACCCATCTCCTCCTCCCCCAGGGCTACACTAGCAAGCTGGCGGGGCGGTGCACGGGGTGGTGCAAGAGTATCCTTTTGGGGACACTGGGGGTCAAAGTATCTGTGGCCCACCTGGCCACACTTAAAACAAGTAGGGGGCCTCCTTGGAACAGGATTACCTGTTGGAGGCACTGGCTTCTTATCTGGGGGAGGCTGGGATACCACTGCCTGGTTCCCTTGGGAATTATCTTGGGGCCCTCGGGGGAACTCCCTTGGTTTACCCCTGTCCCCCCCACCTCTCTGCTGGGGACCCTGCCCACCTTTGGCGAAGTCTCCCACTGGACCCTTGCAAACCCGGGTGCTCACCCAGCGGTCCGCCTCCTCAGCAAGCTTCCTAGGGTTAGTCAGCTTGCAATCTATCAGATGCTGGAGTAGCTCAGGAAAACAGTTACTAGAAAAATGCTCCCATGCAATCAAGTCATACAGTTGCTCAAAAGTTTCTACTTTGCTGCCTTTTACCCAGCGCTCCATTGCTCTGCCAAAAAAAGACACATATTCTACCCACGTGGTACCCTCTATCTTCTTGCAGGTTCTACATCTCTGCCTGTACATTTCAGGGGTCAAACCATAGCGGGTAATCAAAGCTTCCTTCATGTGGGCATAAATCATCCTACTTTCGGGGGGTAGGTCCAACAAGGTATCCCTCCCCTCACTCACAAAGCGTCCCCACAACCCCGCTCCCCAATCCTTCTCAGGGACCCGGTGGGACACCATAGCTAATTCATAAGCGGCAAACCATTGCCCAATATCCTCACTTTTATGAAAATCCTTAATAACATCTTTAGGGATATATACTCTATTCTCAGTATGCACTACTGGTATGCTGCCACCAGAGGGGGAGATCTCAATACTCTTGGCCTTAATCTCCAATTCCCTCAAAATTCTCTCATGTTCAAATTTCATCTTCATTATCTCAACTTCCAACTTCTTATTCTCTAGGTCCTTCTGACCATCCAATTTAAGTTTGGCCATCTCCATATTATGCCGCCTATCTCTCTCCCTGTCCTCCATCTCTTCTGGAGTCAGGCCCCTTGAGGACACACTAGTGCCCGGGCTGGAAACTGCTTTATCCCCTACCAAATCTACAATTTCGTCCTGCTGCTCTCCTGCATTCACTCCCCCCTCCACAGGCTCTTCCACATTCCTAGGGGCATCCCTGACTTCTAACCAGGCCTTCAGCGCCTTGTAATACTCTTCCCTTCTAGTGAGACCTATGATAGGGACTGTGAAGCGTTTGCAAAAATATTTGAGCTGCTTGGCATTGTAGGTGTCTAATTTCTCTTCTTCCCAGGAGAGATCCTCAGAGGCATTGGATCTGGGCTTGCCCATTGTGGCAATAACTGGCAATAACGATCAAAAATAGAATCAAAAAATCTCAACAACGTACATGGTTATGTTATGGTCTGCACTCACTAGTAGCGTACACTATAATTACTGTATGCAATCATAAATGCAAGTCCAGATCCTCACCGCTGACCACCAATGCTAGAAATGGGGGTCTCTAGTTGGCAATGGCTGGCCACTGTCCAAGTAGGGACCCTTCTTCCTAAGTCAGAGTAAGCAGCCTACACCCTTTGACAACCCCTGCTCAACCCTGTGGTAACGTAGCACGAGCAGCTAGGCTTATCTCAGAGGCAGTGTGTGAAGCATTTATGACCATACACAGTAATATAATGAGGAACACTACAAATGGACACCACTCAAGTAGTTATGAAAAATAGGTATTTTATATAGACTTAATCACAAGACCAATAACAGTAAAAATCCACAATACTATAAAAATATAATTACTTTAGAAATGCTGCAAGGGAAAATAGTTCAGGATGCACAAAATGATGTTTAGTTCAAGGCAGGGGTCTCTGCGACCCTTTTACTCACAAAGTATCTGGTTCCTGGAGCAAAGCAACAAAAATGTCGCTAAGGAGTTGTAGCGAGAAATTTCCTCACGCTAACCAGCGATGCGTTGAATCCTTACCGCGAGGGAGGATGATGCGCTGGGTTGCGGGCAGGACAAAGCGACAAACTTCCTCACGCTAAGCCGGTGATGCGATGAAATCCTTGCCGCGAAGGGAGGATGATGCACCGAGCCTGTGGCGTGTGCGATCTTGCTGCGTTGACAAAGATGGCGCTCCGCGAGGAAGCGACGATCCGGATTCGATGCGGGGAAAATGGCGAACGCTCGGCGTCCGCGCTGTGATGATCCTGTTGCGATGATTTCAGATAGCGGGCGTTTTCAGGCCCGCAGACAGGTGCTGCGACGATCTTCGGGGTTAGCGAGCGCTCGGCGACAGCGGAGTGGCGATTTTTCTCATGCTCACCAGCTGCAGCGGCTCGCTAACGGAGGTTAGCGACGATTTTCAGCGCTCTCTTCTCAGCAGTAGAAACAGAGGTCCTGGAACACACAGGAGCCTCACCTGCAGATAGTAATCCTCGCTGGGAGGAAACAGCACACAAGCACAAGGACAGTCCTTCTCCTGCAGATTCTTGTAGCCACACGGACAGAGGTTCTTCTTGTTATCCAGGAGCAATACAATTTGTAGGGGTTTGTGCACAAATATTTATACCCCCAAAGTCTTTGTTCTTAGGGGTCCCAAGTCTCTGAACCCAGCCAGAACCAGTTCGGCCCAGCCCTGGAGCACTTTGTTGATCAGGCTGCATCCTTCCTTTCAGAAAGAGGGGGTCTGCCTCAGACGCACAGTGGGAGGTGGAGCCAGCATTCACCTTGCCAGGCACAGTCCTATTCAAGTGCAGGAGCTACCCCTCCCCTCACACCAAGGCAGGTCGCTCTATTCAACCCAGGTCTGACTCAGCCTGCCCTGTCCCTCCAAAACCAGACAGCCAATACACATCATAGCAGAGCAAACTGGAAGGCTTAGGCAAGAAAGTACCTACACTCTAAAAGTGGTAGTTTCAAACACAGAATATAAAAATAACCTTCACTAAAAGATGTATTTTAATATTCTGAGCTCAGGCATACTAGATTCGTTTTTCTACCATGTTCTGTGGGTTAGTTAGGACTATAGAATGTAATAGCCCAGACCTCCCATTCTGGCCTATGGAGAACAGGTAGCCTTACAGTAGTGAAAAACGAAATGGGGTGTAATTCACTACTAGGACATGCTACATACATCAGGGCATGTCCTACCGTACACATACAATGCGCCCTATCATAAGGGGGGCTTACAGGATGCCAAGGGAAGGTTCAGGGGCTGGGAAGTGGGTGCACTTCACAGCCAAGATGGTAGTTCTGGACTGCACGCAGACACTGCAGTGGCAGGTCTGAGACACACTTTACAAGCTGCTTCTGTGGGTGGCACAAACCAGTGCTGCAGGCCCACCAGCAGCATTCGGTTTACCAGCCCTGGGCACACACAGGCCACGCTACTAGGGACTAACAGGTAAACCAAATAAGCCAATCATGGATGTACCAATTCATATGTCATCTTTACAAAGGGATTATTCGCGCTGTGGCACTGAATGGCAGTGGCACAGCGCCCAGAGCATCTATAACCAGCAAAAACAGAGGAGATACAGCGAAAAAATAGAAGGGAGACTCACGCCAAGGGTGCCAGGTCTAACACTATGTGCATGCACTAATGGATTCGGCTAAGAAACTGGCGCCAAAACTGCCTGAGGAGGATAGGACTGGGTTCAGTGACATCTTGGCTGATGCTCAGGCGGCAGCACGTCAGGTGATCCAAAGTGGGCTGGACACTGCAGATTCTGTTGCAAGGATTATGAGGTCTTCTGTCGCAACCAGAAGGAGTGCCTGGTTAAGATCTTCTGAGTTCTCACAGGATGTGCAATCAACTCTATTGGACCTGCCATTTGATGGATCTGGCCTGTTTGGCAAGAAGGCAGATGCTGCTCTGGAGCGATTCAAAGACAGCAAGGCGACAGCTAAATCTCTGGCCCTGCAGTCTCAGTCGAGGGGGTCTTTTAAAAGGTACAGAGGGTTCGGAAGGGCATCCTTTCGTTCCTATAGGCAGACCCAGCAGCAGCAGCAGCAGCAAGGTTCCTCGTCTAGAGGTTACAGAGGAAGAATCAGGGGTCGCTCACGTGGCCGTCAGCTCTCCTCCTCCTCTTCCTCCTCCTCAGCCCCTCCCACCACCGCAAAGCAGCCCTAGATCCGCCATTCCGGATCATGCTGGTCCTGTGGGGGGCCGGCTTACCCATTTTCTGCAAGACTGGGAGTCTGTAACTACAGATCTCTGGGTTCTGGATCTTGTAGAAAATGGGTACGCCCTTCTCTTTCGGGAGTTCCCTCCAAATTACCCTCCTTGTCAAGGTGCTTGCTCGGAGGACCACCGTCTTCTCCTACAGGAGGAAGTCCTGAAGCTGTTTCAAAAAGGTGCGATAGAGGTGGTTCCAGAGCAGGAGAGGGGTCGGGGATGCTACTCCCGGTATTTCCTGATTCCCAAAAAGGACGGCAAATTGCGTCCGATACTGGACCTCAGAATCTTGAACTTTTAACTGAAACAGGAGAAGTTCAAGATGCTCACCCTTGCTCAGGTTCTTCAAGCGCTGAATCAGGAGGACTGGATGGTGTCGCTCGACTTGCAGGATGCGTATTTTCACATCCCCATCCTGAAGTCGCACAGGAAGTATCTCCGGTTTACGGTAGGGTCGCAACATTATCAGTTTGCGGTCCTTCCGTTTGGTCTTACTTCGGCACCTCGAGTCTTCACAAAGGTGATGGCAGTGGTGGCAGCCCATCTCAGAAGGTCGGGGGTCTCGGTTTTCCCTTGTTTGGACGACTGGCTGATCAAGGCGGAGTCGCCGGAGAAGGTGCTGCGTCATCTGCAGGATACAACTCAGCTGTTGTACAAATTGGGTTTTTCAATAAACGTACCCAAGTCTCACCTGGTGCCCTCTCAGCGCAACCTGTTCATAGGTGCGATACTGGACACTACTGTTTGTCGGGCATTCCCTCCTCCTCAAAGGATTCTCGACATGCAGGAAATGATTCCTTTATTTTACAACGGAGCGGACGTTCCAGTTCTGAAGGTCCTTCGCCTGCTCGGTCTGTTCGCCTCCTGCATCCTGTTGGTCAACCATGCACGCTGGCACATGAGGGCGCTCCAGTGGTGCCTCCGCAAGCAGTGGTATCAGCACAAAGGAGATCTCAGGGAGTTTGTGAGGATCTCCAGAGAATCTGCAGTGGATCTATCTTGGTGGAGCGTGGAGGGCAATCTGTCCCAAGGAAAGCCCTTCCATCTACCTCCATCGGTGGCCACGATGATAACGGATGCATCAACTTTAGGGTGGGGTGCTCATCTGGGGGATCTGGAGATCAAGGGTCTTTGGTCTCCAGAGGAAAGGTTGCTTCACATCAACCTTCTGGAGTTACGGGCGATACGTTTGGCGCTCAAGGCCTTCCTCCCTTCCCTTCGCGGTCAGTCTGTTCAAGTCCTGACGGACAACACTACCGCGATGTGGTATATAAACAAATAGGGAGGAGTGGGGTCTCTTTGTCTCTGCAGAGAGGCCCTGCGTCTATGGTCCTGGGCTCAGGACCATCAGATTTGTCTGATGGCAAATCAGCTGGCCGGGGTTCTGAACGTACGTGCAGACAGTCTCAGTCGGCAGTTCTCCGCCGACCACGAGTGGAGGCTTCATCCAGAGGTAGTTCGTCACGTCTTTCGGATGTGGGGAACTCCTCGGGTGGACCTGTTCGCCACTCACGAGAATGCTCACTGCCCGTCATTCTGCAGTCTCCAGTATCCGATGCAGGGAGCGTTGGGGAACGCGTTTCAGTTGAGTTGGGGCTCACGACTCCTTTACGCGTTTCCTCCCATAGCCTTTATTCCTCGGGTTCTGAGGAAGATTCGCCAAGACCGGGCCCAAGTTATTTTGGTCGCCCCGGATTGGCCAAGAAGGGTGTGGTATACAGATCTTCTCCACCTCTCCTCGTGCCCTCCGCTCCGTCTCCCTCTGAGGGCAGACCTCCTCTCGCAATCGGAGGGGCAGGTTCTACACCCCCACCTCCAGAGCTTACACCTTCAGGCCTGGAGATTGAACGGGGCAACCTGAATTCTTTCTCTCTCCCGCCAGATGTGGTGGATGTTATTTTATCGGCCAGGCGACACTCCACCAAATCTATATATTCATATAGGTGGTCTAAATTTGTGCTTTGGTGCGGAGAGAGGTCCATTGATCCCCTAAAGGCTCGTCTATCTAACATTCTACAGTTTGCCCTTTCTCTTGCTCAGCAAGGCTTTGCTGTGGCTACTGTGAAAGGATATTTATCGGCTTTGTCGGCTTTCCTTTGTTTGCCGGATCAGCCGTCATTATTCAAATCACCTATTGTTCTTCGTTTTATAAAGGGCCTTACAAACAAGTTTCCTCCAACTCCTTTTATTATGCTTCAATGGGACTTAAACCTTGTATTAACTTATCTTATGGGTTCTCCCTTCGAGCCATTACCCAAATGTCCCTTGAGGCTGTTGTCCTTTAAGACGGTATTCCTCATTGCAATCACCTCGGCAAGGAGGGTAAGTGAGCTTCAAGCTCTAAGTTCAAAACCTCCATTCTTGACTGTTCATGCTGAACGAATGGTACTCAGGACCAGGGCTGCGTTTTTGGCTAAGGTGATAACTCCCTTCCATCTGGAGCAGTCCATTACCCTTCCTTCCTTCTATCCTCCCCCTCACCCTTCCAAGGAGGAGGAGCGGCTTCACCGCTTGGACCCTAAGAGGGCGGTGAGCTTCTACCTGGACAGGACAAAGGACTTCAGGGTTGATGACCAGCTCTTCGTGGCTTTGCTGGCTGCAGGAAAGGTCGAGCGGTGCACAAGCGCACCCTTTCCAGGTGGATTGTCTTGTGCATCAAGATTTGCTACTCCCTGGCTGGTAAGGAACCTCCGGAGGGTTTGAGAGCTCATTCCACTAGAGCAAAGTCTTCCACGTCTGCTTTGTCTAGGGGTGTTCCTGTGGAGGACATTTGTAGGGCGGCAACTTGGGCCTCCCTCCACACCTTCGCAAAACATTATTGCTTAGACACTGAGGTGAGGAGGGACGGACATTTTGCGCGATCCGTCCTTCAGGATTTTCTGGTATAGAAGGGTGGACACCCTCCTCCGGGAGTGGGGACTGCTGTGGAATCTATTCACAAGGTGAGGAATCCACTGGCAGATGTATCCATCAGAAGAACAAGTTACTTACCTTTGGTAACGCTTTTTCTGGTGGATACAGTATCTGCCTGTGGATTCCTCACTGACCCACCCGCCTCCCCGTTGTCCATCCTTCTATACCTAAGGTTCTGTTAATAATGTTTTAGTCTACTATTATGATGATGGTATTTCAAAATGTGTATTTTACTGTCAAAGGCATTGTGTCTTTCTTTGGCCTTTCTATTCATTCTTCACACTATGTGTGTTGATCTGCATATTGTGTACTGTGTATACTGTGTATATATTGCTGTCAGTCCGTCCGTGTGCCTCGAAGGCACTGAAAAAAGGGGCGGAACTGACGTCATCACGCCAACGAGGTCTTCTTATGGAGCCGGTGACGTCAGCGGA
The DNA here is from genome assembly GCF_964204655.1 of Triturus cristatus. NCBI lineage: Eukaryota > Metazoa > Chordata > Amphibia > Caudata > Salamandridae > Triturus > Triturus cristatus. The sequence continues at coordinate 62,979,786 of NC_140591.1, read as the reverse complement.
GTCGCGAGCGGTGCCGTTCCTCTGTGACGTTGTCTTCGACCTCATCGGCGTGGACTGCTACAAAAGTTTCTGAATGTTGCTGGCGCAGGGATATTCACAAGGTGAGGAATCCACAGGCGATACTGTATCCACCAGAAAAAGCGTTACCGAAGGTAAGTAACTTGTTCGTCTGATCTAACTATTCCTGAGTGGACTGGGCTGCTGCATCAAAGAACTGTGTCGCAAATGGCCCTCCGCTGCATAGGCGAAACTATGGCCAGGGCGTAATGCGCCACATTATTGACTGCTTACAAGGTGAAATGTTATACTGTCTCTGGGCCAATCTCCATGTGTCATTCAAGCAATTTCATATAAATCCGGAGGCCTGGGTCTTCACTGGAGTCCTTTCCGTATACTTCAAGTATTGCATCAGCGACCTCTTCTGCTACCTGCTGTGTCCTCTGCCCAAATGTGGGAAGAACCTCCTGTCAGCATGTCACCTCTCGGACGAAGGAGCAGCATGTCATGGGAACTGACATATGTGGCAGGACTTTCTTTTCTGATGACACATGCATGTTACATTGTAGAGTGTGTACATACTAGGCTTAGGGTCTAGAAAACTAATTGTAGGATGCTGGCTCTGTATATACTTTAACAAAATGAGGTATAGTGTGCACAAGAGTCCAGTGGAACCCCAAAGGTAGGCAGAGGTCAGGTTAGATAGCACCTCACTCTCTATTAGTGGTAGAGTGGGCGAGCAGTAAGGCTTTATCAGAGGGTAGTGTTAGGCATTTGTTGTACACAGTCAGCAAATTATGTCGTTCACTCAAAGACTGAACTCAGACCAATTTGATTTGTATAATAATACTATTTATTTATATTTATTTTCTAAAACCAAGAAAGCCTGGCACAGGTAAATGTAAATGGTACTTTTCAAGGCAGGTTGAACAATACAGGCAAGCTGAATGAAAATGACTGTTACAAGCTTGTAAATAATTTCAATTCAGTAGAAATTACTTTTGATTACTTTTCAGATTACTTTTTCCACTCAGTGTGACATGCCTAGATATCACACTAGGACATTTCCTAGAGAGAAGGTAAGTAAAGTAGTTTTAAGTTATATGCAGTTTTTCAAGTTCTCATACAATACCAACTCCACACTTTTCACAAGAAAGCAGTCAGTGCAGTCCTATGGGAGGAAATGGAGTTATCGGATTGCAGGTAATTACTTGGTTGTGGGAGTTGGGTTTCTGGGGCTAGAACCAGGGTTCTCTGAGGGTCAAGGATACAATCTCAGAATACCCTCAGCAGCACTAGGGCGGCCGGGTGCAGAGTGCTGAGGCCCAAGGCTATCCAATGGGGGATAGGGGGCCTCCGGTTGGTGGCTGCTCTCGAGCAGGCCACAAGGTTGTGGGAACAAAGCACCTGGAATTATGTTCAGGTTGACGGGGGATCCAGTTTAGCACACAAGGTGCACCCACAGTGGCACAGGGATGGCTGGGTGCTGTTTTGGCGTCATGGGCCTTGTGGTTTTCAGTGGGAGTTGCTGCTTTTGGATTTTGGCTGCAGACTCGGTCCAGGAAGACTTCTTGGAGGAACCAACAGTTGGGCAGGTAAGTTCGAGGGCTCTGGAACATAGGTGCACCTCAGGGTCTCTTCTCCAGGGCGCAGAGCGACTGGATGCAGGGGTGTCTTTTGAGGTCAGATTTCACTCGTTGTTGGGAGGGGTCTCCTAACAGAGGCTGCAGGTGACGTAAGGGAGTCCTGGAGGGGTCATCCCACGATGGACTCAAGACTCTGGAGTGCTGGGGCCCTTGCTGTGACCAGTAGGCCACTCGGGCCATAGGCGTCGGGTGCAGTGGTGGTTCCAGGCGTCTGGTTTCTTTGTCCTCAGCAGGCTCGGACTCTTTCTTGGCTGTTTCTTCCCAAAAGAGCTGCTGTTCACAGGAGATCTGGTCTTTGTGGAAGGCAGTTAGTTAGTCCAGGGGTTCTGGAGGTCGCTGGCTGCAGGACAAGGAGACTTTTGGCGCAAGATCTCTGGAAACTGCATGCGGGCCGGTAGGGCTGGGGCCAAGTCAGTTCGCCTCTGCAGTCTCCTCTGCTGGGCCTCTTCTTCTGCCCTCCTCCTTCATAGGGTGTGGGAATCTGTCAGGGCTGATTCTGAAATACTGTATTTAGGTGGCGTTTTAGGGGTCTCGAGGTAAGTAGCCAATGGGCTACTGACCTTAGGGTGACTAAACTTGATTTGATCTGCAAGATGGCAGGCACTGAAGAGTGGGCTTCACCTAGCCTCCCGCATCTGAGGGGTGGGGTTTGCAGAGGTGGGCACACCTTCTGGGCTGTGCTAAATTTTCCCGCCTGTCTTCCCACCGAAAAGGAGGGGAGACAGGAAGGGGGCATGCTCCTGATAGCAGGAGAGGCTGGAGGTCGTGTTACAAAGGCGGCAAGGCCTTTAAAGCTCCTCTGCCACAGATGGCTTTTCCTGGCCTGGGGGAGGTGTGACCACCTCCGTCCAGGAAAGTGTTTGTTTCCTGGCTCAGGGAGCGAAGGCTCCCACCCCAGGGGTCCAGAAACATGTCTCTTGGTGGCAGGCTGGTGTGTACCAGTCAGGAAACCTACCAGAGGCTGGTTGTTTTTCAGGGGGCATCGCTAAGATGCCCTCTGGGTGCATTTTTCATTAAATCCCACAATGGCTTTAGTGTGGGTTTTATATGCTGATACCAAACTTCCCACTTTTCAATAAAGCCATTATGGTGCTGTGGAGTTCGTAATGACACTGTAGGGGTACAGGGCTCATGCACCTGTACCCTCACCACTGGTATAATGCACGCAGCTAGAGGGTTGGCTGACTTATGCCAGGTCAGTGGGTTGTAGGCATGGTACACAGGGATGTGTGCCTTGTCAACTCTTCACTTTGTTCTGCACCAAACCATGCAGTCTGCAATGGCAGTGTGTGTGTAAAGGTACATGGCCTCTAAGGGGGGCACAATAAGTGCTGCAGCCCTTAGAGGCCTTCCCTGGCCACAGTGCCCTTGGTACTCATGGTGCCTTTTACAAGGGACTGACGTAGCCAGAGAGGTGCCAATTGGGGGTACAAGGTACAGTTTTGGGAAAGAACACAGGCCTTGGGCACCTGATTGGCAGGGACCCAGGGCACATCAACTCAAAGGACATCAGAAATCTGGCAAAAAGTGGGGGGTGGGGTTACTGCAACAGGAACCCAGCTTCCTACACTAATGCTTTGAATTGTGATAATACTTTAAGAGTGTGCAAGATGGTTATATTATTTTTGAAGCAGTTAGGCTTTACTCACACCAACAAATATAACAGCAGCGCAGCAGAGGAAACTTCCATTCAGATGTTCTAAGAGCTATGTGTAAGGAGCAGCATTACAAGGTCATTCAACCCAGGACAGAGCAACTTTGGAGGCATGTTTCAATACATTTGCTTACCGTTCAGACGTGCCTCTAACTGAGGCATTGCTTGTTCTGTGGTACAGATATGTGAGACTGAACAACATCTACACACATTTCAAAAGAGAGTTATTGGGGGAGAAAGGTGTAAATAGATCTACGAATTTGAGAGGGGAAGACAAGAGGACTGGTTGCTTGGGGAAAATGCCCATCTGCAAGCTTCAAATGTATTCAGTGCTATGATATGAATTGGCGTAAAATAATTAGGAAACTACTTGTGTAACTGCACAGCTGCTAATCGATATAGGTGCTAGGGTTGGTTTAAGCCAATTCATTACCAATAGTAGCGATGTGCAAAAGAAAATGTTTTTGGTTTTTCTAATGTTCTTTTTATTTGATAGTATGACTCCTGGAATCCTTATAATATATTTTGCCTTATTCTGATAGACAAGGTTTTTGTGTACAGATTGTCCATATTACATATGATATTATTAGAAAACACCAATAGCTATGTATGTCGAATGCTTTCTAGGGCCAGGTTGAGGTTCCACACATCTACAAATGCTCCTTACAGATAATAGCTTCAAAGGCAGGACTCTCTGACTCATAAAACTGAGGATCTAGATGAGCATAACTCATTGTAGAGAAGTGTGGGATACACCTGTCTTTTTTCCTGTTCTCTGGAGGTAGGGTAAGAACCAAGTTCTCCTTGGAGGTATGTGATCTTTGTGGGTGTGCCCTGTAATTTGGGGGTTCACGACAGTGCACTAGGTCCCTGCTGACCACTTTTACTGTGGTTGGAACTGACACATTCAGGTCTGCTTGAGATGATTCAAAAAGGTAATCAGCACCTGACCCTTGTTACTTCCCTAGAGAGCTCGAACCCAGAAGGATGGGAACACCTGGGAGAGGAGGACTAGGACACAATGCACAGTAGTTCCGTAATGTAATTGTAGCTATAGCCTGTTCTGTGAAGCGTTAAGTTTTACATGTCTATAAAAGTATTTTTCCTAAGCAAAGTAAAGCAATGGATTGGACAATCAGTTATTGTGCTGCAGGCCAATTGATGACTTCTGAGTTTGCATACCCTCACACTACCTCACTGAGAAACCCACTACTGCTTGCCATTGTGAAGTGTTACAGAGATTGTACTTAGCCCAGTTTGCACAGTCAAAGGTTCACTGTACCCCTTTACACCAGAGGCAAATGACCACAGGCCTCAGGCCCAGTAGCCCCTACTTGCCCTGTGGTCACCCACAGGGCAAGCAAATGAAACTGAGAGCTCTGTCAATCTGAAGAACTCCTATTTATGACAACCATTGTTGAATGATCAATCAATAAATCAATCAGGCGTTTGTTGAGCGCGACTACTCACCCGTAAGGGTCTCAAGGCGCTGGGGGTGGGTGGGGTGCAGGTTCCAGTCCATCAAGGAGGGGGTCTGTCGAAGAGCCAAGTTTTGAGGTTTCTTGCGAAGATGGGGAGCGATGTTGTTTGTCTGAGGTGGAGCGGAAGGGTGTTCCAGGCTCTGGCTGTGAGAAAGGAGAAGGAGCGGCCTCCCGATCTGGTCTTTCTGGTGAGGAGGACCACGGCGTAGGAGAGATGGGCTCATCGTAGGGTCCTTTGGGGTGCGTAGAATTTGAGTCGGCTGTTCAGGTATGCTGGTCCGGTGTTGTGGAGGGCCTTGTGTGCGTGAGTAAGCATCTTGAAGGTGACTCTTGCCTTGAAGGGGAGCCAGTGGAGTGTGCTCAGGTGCTGGGAGATGTGGCAGTGTCTTGGCAGGTTGAGGACCAGTCTTGCGGCGGCGTTTTGGATGTTCTGTAGCTTGTGGGGGAGGTTTTTGTTTATTCCGGCATAGAGTGCGTTGCCGTAGTCGAGTCTGCTGGTGACCAGGGCGTGAGTGATGGTCTTTCTTTGTTCGAGGGGGATCCATTTGAAGGTCTTACGTAGGAGGCGGAGGGTGTGGAAGAAGGAGGACAAGACGGAGTTTATCTGGCGGTCCATTTTGAATTCGAAGTCCAGGATGATTCCCAGGTTGCGTGCGTGGTCCGTGGGGGTGGGCAGACTTCCGAGGGCGGGGGGCAACCAGGTGTCGTTCCAGGCATCGGGGTTTGGGCCTATGAGGAGTACTTCTGTTTTGTTGGTGTTTAGTTGTAGGCAGCTGTTTTTCATCCATTTGGCGATAGCTTCCGTACCCTCTCGAAAGTTGTGTCTGGCGTTGTTGGGTTCGTTGGATAGGGAGAGGATGAGTTGGGTGTTGTCTGCGTATGACACAATGTTGAGTTCGTAGGTTCTGACAATGGGGGTGAGCGGACTCATGTAGACGTTGAAGACTAAGGGCTGAGTGAGGACTCCTGGGGGACTCCGCAGGTAGTTGGTGTAGGGTCCGAGAGGAATGGGGGGAGTCTGACCCGCTGCATTCTGCCGGAGATGAAGGAGCGGATCCAGTCGAGGGCCTTGTCCTGGATTGCTGTGTCATGGAGTCTGCGTATTAGGGTGCGGTGAGAGACTGTGTCGAACGCCGCTGAGAGGTCGAGGAGGATGAGGGCTACTGTTTCTCATTTGTCCATTAGGGTGTGGATATCATCTGTTGCGGCGAGGAGGGCGGTGTCCGTACTGTGGTTTTTTCTGAAGCCGGATTGGGAGGAGTCGAGGATGTTGTGCTCTTAGATGAATGTGGCGAGTTGGCTGTTGATGGCTTTCTCGATGACTTTTGCTGGGAACGGGAGCAGGGAGATGGGTCTGTAGTTTTTGTGATTTGTTGTCCAGGGCAGAATCTATACATTGATATTAAGCTTGCATTTTGATACTATGAAACATGGACCACAACAGAGCCTTAGAACAAAACCAGAACAGGTATGGACCAGCTTTATGTTTTAAAATATAATATTCGGGCTCAACAGTAGGTTTTATCTTCCTTTGCCATTGACAGGAGAGTGAAAGTCATCAGTGGTGGTGGATGGGGGGGGCAAGAATTAAAATTAAATTGCTGGAATCTAAATGGCTGCAAAAATTGAGCTGTTTCAATCCAGTGGGTTTAAACATTGACGGGGAACTTCGTGTATTAATGCTGATTTATTAAAGCTACGCTTGTGAGAGTCTGTGTTTTAAGATCCTTTTTATGTGCTTCGCTCCTTCCCGAAAGGGAACATTTTCTCTAATCCTGCGTCAAGATAGCTCGATGGTATTACCTGGATGAGGTGAACATTATGGACCCAAAATTTGACTGAATACACTATAAGATCAATTTTTGAAATATAATTATTTAGTTCAGTATCTGAATATTATTCGAACCATATAACTGATAATACAATCAAATCAGCTAAAGTAATTTAAGAGCCTCGACGAATAAGGGTTATTTGATTGGAGATTTGATGATAATTAGATTCTTGCCCACTGTGTTTTGGATACATTTTCTCTTTTTAATAAAGTGTCGATACAGAGCAGCTGCACCAGTGACGTGAACCTGTATCCTTAAACTGAAAGAGCAGGGCTCGTATTCGAATTATCCTGGTGAACAGCTGGCTTAGTAATAACCTGCATGATTAATTCAAGAGCTTTGATTGGACAAGAAAGCGAGCTCTGGCCAATGGGATTAGGTGAGTTAAAAGGGAGGCAGGGATTGACATTTTCAAACCTGGACTCACTGTGCGGGGCGTGAGGTGGGAGACTCAGGGGATATATAAAAGGAAGTGGCGGAGCGCGGTGTTAGCTCAAGGAAGCTAAATGCCGCGCTCCACCACTTCTAAAACGCAAGGCTGCACCATATTTACAGGAAAGCGGGTGGAGCCTTGCGCTTCCCCCGCGATGGCGCAAAGTTGAGCAACTTAGGGCCAACACAGGCACCCTTGCACCAGAGTGCAAGGGGGCCTGCGTGCAGGGGAGGATTGTTTATGTGTAGGAACGTGTCCCTTCCTGCACATAAACAATCCTAAAATACCCATTCTGTCACTTTTATGTGTGCTGCGTCATTAAGCACACATGAAAGTGACAACATTTTATTTTTTAAAAGGTTTGTTTATGTACAGTAAGGGACACCTTCCTGTACATAAATAAACCATGGCATTTTGCTTTTTTTGTGTGTGCTGCACAAGGCAGCACACACGGAAAAAGCAAAAACGAGGAGAAATAATGCATTTCTCCTTTTTTCACCAAGTTAAGACCAGGATTGACCTGGTCTCAATTTTGGCGCTGCCTCCTATGTACGGCACCCTTGTACATAGAGGGCAGCGACAAAATGAATGGGTGTTGCGGTGGAACACCCACCCCTTTCATGCTAACCATCGCGTGAAAGACTGGCTTATGTACAAGGCAGCGTTAAGCCACGTTAATGCCTTGTACATGAAGCACAGCTCCTATCGCCACGGTAATGTTGGAAAAAGTGACATTGTGGTGGCGATAGGGGCTTTAACATATGCCCCTCAATCTCTTTCCAGTCATTGATCTATTCTGGGAGATTGCAGCATGTCTTAAATACAACAGATTAGGCCCTCTGATTGGGCCACGTGACACAAGTCAGTGCCTGCTGTCTTAGAACGTAATAGACGTGCTTTAAACTTACCACGCTGGAGATTCCGCTATAGCAACAGTCTATAGCATCTGCCTTCCTAGAGTAAGCTGGGGTACAAACACTATAGAGACATAAATGGTAATATAACCCTTCCCTTCCGTGTAATGTGTTCAACTTGTAAAGTGTCTCCTGTAACAATTACACAAGTCTCCTCATATTGAAATTTTCTGCCCGTTTGTCTAGATTTGGTGTCTTTCCATTTCGAGGTTGTGATATTTTAACCTTTGAACCTCAAAGACGAGGAAGTAAGTACAAATGAGGAACACTGTGTTGGAGCACAAGCAGGCATCTGATTGGTCGACAGCAGTGGCACCTCCCTCTATCAGGACAGCATTGTTAAAGGGACAGTGAGGTTTCAATCTATTATGTCGACTTAAATTACATGTACACATTGCTGCCAGAGGTAAAGGAATGCTGGAATAATATTCACCTCTGTGTCTTTTAATAGGATGTAAACATCCACTGACGTCGGAGGGGGGGCGCCTGAAGGAGAGCCAGTGTGCCCACTCAACAGGGTCTTCTGGTGCCGAAGCCAGAGGGGGCAGCACCAGCTAACAGATGTGTGAGCTTGCGCACACTGGAGCCTTTTTCTGCATCTTAAGGCACCTGGCAGTATAGACAGGCCTCAGGGGGTCGCAGCAGCGGCTTGGAAAGAAGGTGCCACACACTCTGTGACATAGATCATACAGTGCCCACACATTCTGTGACACAGATCACACAGTGCCCACACACTGTGACACAGATCACACAGTGCCCACACACTGTGACACAGATCACACAGTGTCCAGTGCCCACACACTCTGTGACACAGATCACACAGTGCCCACACAATCTGTGACACAGATCATACAGTGCAACCAGTGATAGGGACACAAGTATTGCTTGGCAGTCAGTGTAAAACGATATTTGTGTATTTCTCACAATGAGAAGGAATATACGTTACGGTTCTCTAAGCCACGCTGCACCTGTTCCGGTTCCAGTTGTAAGAGCGGAGGCCCTTCATGGCTAGCCCAACCATGCTCTACCCCTCTTCGACATAATAAATGATCCTTTACTATGTATATTAGAACCGAAGCCACTGCTACTGTTTATTTTATGATACAATAATGAATTATATATAATAGGCCCTGTTCCTGCATCATATATAACGTGTGTTATTGGCAAAGACCGCCACTCTTTATAAGAAACAGTAGGTGGCGCTGTTTCATTGATAATAAAGTAAGAACTAATTGCTTCGGCTTTAGTGCCGTTTATGGCATTGTGTTCGCAATGCATACCAGGGAAGACATTCCCTCAAGAGCGATCTCACCCTAGGCACAACTGCGCATGCGGAAAGGACTCTGCACGTGAGTAAATGGGAATTCAGAATGGTTTCCCATAAGCTTTTCTGGAAACAGCCAACAGTCGCAGGTTTTCAGACGTAGCCTTGGCAACGATTGTGAACTCCATATAGTCGGAAAATCTGTACTTAGTAAGTTATGTCAGTTTCTGGCAAGGCACAAACTTCCTCACGCAATAAACAGACCACGTTGGTAACTTAAGCGTAAAAGGCTATTTATTAGGACCAGGCTGCACAACATGATCAATAACCAAAATAACAGCAACAACAATCCCAACAACCCCCCAACATCACTCTTCATCCATTCACTCTCTTTACCCTCTCCGAACTCACTTCTACCACTCCATGCCCCGTTCCGTTCTTCATCCATTTCCACCGTTCTCGTAGCATCCCCCGTATCACCTCGCATTCCCCTCATGCCTCCGTCACCCCCCCGCCATTCACTCTCCCCCCCCAGAGGGATGGGTACGCCCTCTATTGACTGCCCCCACCCCTCCCAAGTATCGCTGACCAGGAAACCAACTGCGCGTCCAACCGTCCCATCCACTCAAGCATTCCTGTGACACCAAATCGCCTCATTCCACAACTTGCTCACCACATCCCGCATCTCCATCATGTAATACGCGTTCCCCAATCGTGAAAGATGCACCCCGTCATCCCTAAACAGTAGTGGTTCCTCCAGTCGCAGTCCAGGGTGCGCAATTACTTTGATGTCCTTTTCCCCGGAAAAAACACGCATCGCCCTGTTGAATTTCCTCCTTGCTTTTTCCACAGCCCTGTGTTTGATCCCCCCCCTCCATACGCTCCTTGGAACAAATTCAGTCCAGGCAATGCATGTCCCCGCCAATCTGTGTTTCAAAACCTCCAAGTCTCTCTGCATCGGGCTGTAAGAGCGCCAAACCCGACAGCCGAATCAAATCGTTCTCTCCTAAGTGAATGATTAACAGATCAGGGGAACCATTTTCGCGAGCCAGGGTATCGCATTCCCCCTTTTCCCCACCAGTGCACCTCATGATGTTGTCCTTTGAGTCCCAGGTTACGGCCGTACACCTGTTGCTCTGCATACTTGGAGGCCCAATGCATGAACGAATGCCCCACAATCCAAGTGACCGTCTTAGCCCCAGGGCCACCCATGCAACCTACGGAAGAAAAAGATGTTAGTAACACAGCCAAACAATCCCCCAATCCCCCATTGCTCAGCCCCCCAACCCTACGCCAAGCCCCCTACTTCCGAACATAACGCTCACAGCACCTAGATTTCAACCTCCCAATCTGTCGAATTCTGTCCCAGGACCACCCCAGCCTCTCAGCTGCCGTCGCCACCTCAATACGGAATGAATGCGTCCCAAAACCCGCCGGGTCCAACCCCAACCTCTTCAATGCCATACGCAACACTGCCAACAACTGGGCCGCCGTCACCTTAGCCCCAGACGCGTGACAAAATATCTCACCACTCATAGTCCCCGCAGTCCGCAAAAAGTCTCGCCATTCAGCCACCGGACACACACCCTCGCCCCCCCGTCTCACACAACCAAATCTACTTGCCCCTGCCCAACTAATCTGTCTTAGACTGGCCCAACCAAATCCCAAGGTGACCTTCATCCAACCAGATATCCTCATACCTTCTGCCACCCATCCTTCGCGTCCCAAGCAGCTTGGAGACCCTGAAGGCCCCAAAAAACATCCATACCATGCACAAGCGAAAAATCCGCACCTCCCACGTGTCATAACAACACAGCGGCAAAACCTCAACCAACCTGACCAACAAATCAAACGTAATCGCCTCCCTCAACGCCCCACCACCCCGACATTCCCTGCCCCAACCTCTGAGCACCCTTCTAACAATCACATCTTTGGTAGGGTCAAAACCAAAAAAACAAGCAACAATAAAACGGCACTCCCACCAGTTTGCCTGCAATCGTCGCAGAAGTCAGCCCTTCGTCAATGCAATGCAATACAAACTGCAACACTCCTTGTTCCACCGTTGACCAATTTCTGCAAGCAGAATCCCCGCTCCATCCCATAAAGGCTCCAAATTCTGCCCATGCCAGTCTGTAGGTTCGTCTTGTGGTATCAGCGATAAACTTCTCCACCAAGCCTATCACCCTCACTCCCCCAAGGCCGAGATGCCGTCCGGCAGCTCGGTCTTGCACTGATCCGCTCCTGGTGGCAATCTACGGAACCGCTGCCACTGCGAACGAGACAAAGCATCCGCTATATCATTATTCGCCGCAGGGACATGCTTGGCTCTGAAAACCACCTTCAACCACAGGCATTTCAACATGAAACTCCTCAGCAGTCGCAGCACTCTCAGATCCCTCGCCCTCTGTCGGTTGACTAACTCGACCACTGTCATGTTGTCCACATGAAACAGCACTGACCTGCTCTGAAACTCGGATCCCCACACCTCCAGAGCCACCAACAATGGGAAAAATTCCAGAAACGCAATGCTCCTCCCCTGCCGTACTCAGTGAGCTGGCCACTCCTCCACGCACCACCTTCCGTCCCAGAAAATCCCAAAACCTGCCGCCCCGGCTGCATCTGAATAAATTTGTACTTGCCAAACCATCCTCCAGTCCAGCGACACCCCATTGAAATCCGCCAAAAATGTCACCCATGTCCTCAAGTCTGGCCGGACCCCCATGGAAATCTGAACCCTGTGGTGCAGAAGAATTGCCCCCCGACATGGCCATGCCGCACCGCCTGCAGAAAGTCTGTCCAGCCCTACCACCTGGCATGCAAAATTCAGAAAGCCCAGAAGCTGTTGCACTGCCCTCAACGCGATCCGCTTCTCACCGATCGCCCACAATAGGCACGCCCGCATTTCCGCCACTTTCGTCTCGGGGAGTCGAGCCACCCACTGAACCGAGTCCAGCTCCACTCCCAGGAACGTCAGGCAGCAGCTAGGCCCAACCATTTTTTCAGGCGCCAAAGGGACTCCGAACCGGTGCGCCATCTCCTGGAACTGCGACAGGGCCCTACCGCAATCCCCGGAATGCGCCTTCCCCAAAAACAGGAAATCATCCAGATAATACGTGACGTCGCGATGCCCGCTGATCTGTGTAAATGCCCATTGCAAGAATGAGCTAAACGTCTTGAGAAAGCGCGCAAGAAATTGCACACCCCATGGGCAAAACCTTGTCCACGTAGATGGCCCCTGCAAACTGCATCCCAAGCAGAGAGAAATCCGCAGGGTGTATTGGCAGAAGGCGGAAGGCAGATTTTACATCACCTTTAGCCAGTTCCGCCCCCGGCCCACACACCCTCACTAGGCGGATAGCGTCATCCACCGATGCATAGAGCACCCTTGAGTCTGCTTCAGCGATTAAATCATTCACAGACCGCCCTTCGGGCCATGACAGGTGATGTATCATGCGAAACTCACCCTTCTCCTTCTTCGGCACAACTCCCAATGGGGAGATGATCAAATCATCAACCGGCCAGCTGACAAACGGGCCCGCAATCCTCCCTTCCTCCACCTCTTTCTCCTACATGGCCGCCACCACCCCCGGCAATTCATTGGCTGATTTCAAATTGGCTGCCCATCTCCGCACCCTAGGTCCCTGATAGCCCACCTGAAAACCTTCTGTGAAACCCCACTGAATCTTCAAAGCCACCTCCCTGTCTGGGTAACACGAAAGCCACAGGGCCATCTCCTCCACCTTAACTGGTGTAGGCGCCCTTCTGTCCAGACGGTCCCCTTCCCTTCGCGTTTCACCATTGCTCGGAGGGCGTGACCAAGGTAAAGCATTGGGTAAGGGCATGCTGCCCCCCACATTTGGAGCACTCATGCTTGAACTTACACGTGTACCGAGAACAGTAACCCCTGTTGTAGCTCCAACATGCTCCGGTGTTGCCACCGCCTGGCTTAGTGGGCTGACCTGTGGGCCCCGCCCCAGTGTTAAACCCCCACCCCGCTTTGGGCGGGACACGGCGGAAAAGGCCAGTACGTGACCGGCAGGCCACTGGCTGTGTGTGTAGACGCCAACGAGTGCGTGGATGCCATCCACTGCATCCACAACTCCTGATCCACTTCCCCCCAGTGCTTGTCCGGATTCACGCTAATCCTGGCTCGGAACTCCTCATCATAGTTCAGCCAAGCAAGGCCCCCAAATTGCATCTGGGCCTTTCTTATGATATCCATGTACTTCAGCAGCGCTATGGCCCTATCTAGGTGTTTCTCGCAATAAATACTAGCATAAATGAGAAACGCCGACGTCCAATTTTCTATATTCACGGGAACCCTGGGGCGTCTAGTCAGTTCCCATTCTTCCTCCTTAGACCCCTCCTTGGCCTGTCCCTCCCTGTGTAGTAACTTGAACACGTCCACATACTCGTGTTTCCAGATCCTATTCTTTATCTTTTCGGACAAATTTATTTATTTTGTGTATTTTATATAGCGCGCAGCTACCCCAACGGGGTGTCCCGATGCTTCTGAGTGAAAGCAGAGTAATAGTCCTGAGGGGGTTAGCAAAAGAGAAAAGTTTTTAGTGCCTTACGGAAGGGTAATTCTTCCTGGATCATCCTAATTGCGATCGGGAGTTCGTTCCAGAGAGTTGTGGCACAGACCTGGAAGGTTTTACCTCCAGAACGTGCTTTCCTGAATCTTGGTATGGAAAGCAGATGTTGGGAGTTGGACGCCAGGGGCATAGCCAGGCCCATGTAGAGCAACTTTTTCTTGTATTTATCCTCCGTAGCCTCCCCTTTCCCATCCGTCCCTCCCACCTTATCTGTCTGCACACCCGCTGTGATCATCTTCTTCGCCTTGTCCGATTTGTCACCCACTTTAAGCAGAGGTTTCGGTAAACCTACCACATCCCTCACAGACTTCTCCCCGACCCCAACTGACCGGCAAGCTTTCTTCTGTCCCCCGTGAGGCCCACCATCCCACGCTGCCCACCATGCACCCTCACCTGCCAATGATGGGTGCGCCTCTCCAGGCCGTCCTCTGGTGCCGGTAGTCTTGGCCGTCGCAGCCTTCGCCTTGCTCTTCGTAGACTTGGGGTCCTGCAAAACACCAATGCCACTGTTGCACCGCACCCCCCCGTCCTGTCCTCGTCATCCCTCACCTCTCTGTCTTCCAGCTCATCATTCTCCTCATCCTAGTCCAACTCCTCCTCATGTCCCACATCCGCAGGTGCCCACAACATCTCTTTCACCGCTCTCTTCACACCCTTCTGCTGTCTGTCACTCCCAACACCCCCACTCACACACGATGCCGGTGCCCGATCCCACACGGGAGGGATGGCTGCCGCGGACCCCCTGCTGCTTCAGGCCGGCGTCCCGAGGCCATGTTGTGCCCCGACGGGCCACCCCGCACTCCACCAACCTCCGCCGGCTTGGATCCCCCCACCCCCAGGTCGCTCCAACCTGGCCGGCCACAGCACCATTGGGCCTCAAAGCTGCCTTAGTCGTCCCTGCCTTGGGCTGCGGCCGCTTACTGCCGCCCCCCAACCTGCCTCTCTCTGCCCTGTCATACTCTTCCTGCTCCGCCCACCTCTCCTCCTCCGAGGTAGGCGTGGGTGGCCCCTCTTCCCAGGTTGCCCCAGCCCTAGCCGACTCCATCTCCGCCCGGCACGCTTCTGCGTGCTGGACCAATAGACACTGTTCTCTGATCCTATCCTCCCAGGCTAAAGCCTCCCACCGGGGGAGGGGGTGCCATAACTCCTGACCCCCCTGATAGGTGACAACATACCCGAAGCCGGCACCTCCCCAAGACTCGTGGCCCCTAACTCACACCTGACCTGAATGTCCGCCCCTCTAGCCTCCACCACTCTCCCTGCAGGTACAGGTGTGCCCCCTCTAGAACCCTTAGATAAGTCAATGGGAGCGTCCTCTCAATGACCCATGACTTTCAATGCCCCTGAGGTGTTCCCTTCCAAAGGTAAAGCCTCATCGAAAGGCCCTGGAGCTCCCCCACCCAACACCCTTGCCTCATCATCAACGAACCGGCCTGTCTGTGGCCCCCGAACACACCCCCACTCAGCCCACCCTGCTTACACCCACCAGTAGCAGTCAGCAGCTCCCCTGCAGCAGCCGTCACCATGGAAGGCCCCCCGCCCCCTGGGTTCGGAATTCCAATTTGGGAAACTCAGGCCTCGGAGGCAGGCTCCTACGCTGGCCTCCGCGTGCAGTCTCCTTCTTCCCCGAGCCCGGTCCCCACCCCAGCGCGCCTCTCCCCAACAGCGGCGGCTCGTCCAAGCAAGCCGCCACTGCCACCCCAACACCCGTGGAAGCTGCCCGCGGGGGCCGGCCATAGCCACCCACGCCTCCCTCAGCACCCCAGGCCGCAAGAGATCCGCTCGACCAGGCCGGCCCAGCAAGTGCAAAGCCTCCCTCACCTGATCCGCAGTTATGTCCGCCATCGATGCTCCGCAGCGACCGCACGCACCGAGAAGCCCGACACCCCTGGCGAGTGGCTCCGCGATCCCCCGCTCAGTAAACCAGGTGCTCCCAATGGCCTAACCTAACCTGTCTTCCAAAACTGCCCTCCCGATAGTGCTGAGAACGCAGAAAGAGGAAGTTCCCTTCCTCTCCTGCATTCTTATACCCACCCCCTGACCCTGCCTGGTCCTCTCCTGCGCGAAAGACACCGGGGGAAGACTAGTATGCGACTGTGCTTCCCCCGGGGCCCACCATTCTGACATTTTGCTGTCCTAAGAATGGCCTGAAATTTCCTCCTGGCAATTGGTAACACAAACCGCTTCTTAGGGAAGGAAGGGGACGGAACTTCTCCAAGGGTTGTCGAGGTGAACCGGAAGAGGTTTCTCCAATGGGAAAAATATTTTAACAATGAGCCGTGGCACAAAGGGTTTGACATCTGACTGTGCAATTGAGTCGTAAGTGCATATGTAAGTACACCATAAAGTGGAATTTGCTAATCTTTTTAAGGATTATGCCTGGAAAGCAGTGGTGGCTGTGCTGAACAGAAGTGGTGGAGCACGGGACCCACGTCTGGGCATATCCGACCCACTCGGGGTGACAAATGCAAAAATAACAATTGATGGACGGAATGCAGAACAATGTCGTACATTCACCCCAGTACAGAGATGTGGGCCTAAATCCATCGTTTTTTTTGCTCACCATGCCATTCCAGTTTGAATACAGCCATATGCAAATCAGTCTTGACCCTGATCCCTATGGGAACAGTCCAGCCCAAACTGCCAGGCCAGGTCCTCCCTGGACGGGAAACAAGTATCCTAGGACCGGTTTCAGGCTTTCACCCCTCATCCGCCAGGATAGCTTGAATCTAGTGGCATGAAGAGGACGGGACTTACGTCTGGGCATACCCGTACCACTCGGGGTGACAGATGAACAGAAGTGGTGGGGCAGGAGATGGGGTGTCAGGGTGGGGGAGGGGAGGAAAGGAAAGAAAAAGAAAAGATGACTTACCTGCCAGCTGCCGCCTCTCCTCTGTCCTCTTCTGTTCCTCCCGGCAGCACACAGGCTCCGAGACTCCCTTAGCCAATTACAACACTGCTGTCATGCTGGAAATAGTTTTACCTAAAGACACAGATGATGGACAGAATGCAGAGCAAATCAAACATTTACCCCCCGTCAATAGATCTGGATTAAATCCATCGTTCTTTTGCTCTCACCATGCCACCCCAAGTTAGACCCAGCCAAATGCAAATCAATCTTGACCCAGTGCCTCATGGGTGTCGTGTCGTGAGCCAATAATCACAGACACGATATATGTTTTCACAGAGCTTTATTTCTAGCTTCTTACTCGATCTCTGCCCCTACTCTGTCTGCCCGCTTCCTGCCGCTTCTCCTCCCCTTCCTCTGCCCCCTAACTCCTCCCACTCCAACCACTATACAGCTCACTCTCGACATCTTCCCCTTTTTTAACAAAATGAAATGACTGACTTGTTTACAGTTCTTCGATAAGTCGTTTAGGCTTGCGGATTTCCCGTCTCGGTCGAAGCGACAGCGTTCCTGCTACCAACTCAGGCTCTCCGCGTGCATCAGGATGCTGATTCTCGACAGCCTCGACAGGTTGCTCTACTCCTTCACTCTCTTGGTGCCCCAACATCCTTTGGAGCGACTCTTTCATGACTGGAGTGCATTTTTGAAAATGTGACACATTTCGGGTGACTCTTCGACTGTCAGATTCCGCAGTCACCATGGTGCCCTTTTTCTGAGTGATCGTCAGAGGCTCGGCTCTGAACTTAAAGTCTGTTTTCCTTTTTTGTTCCTGCTTGACAAGGACGCAGTCTCCTTCATGTATGGATGGTGACCGCGCTCTCCTTCGGGCATCCGCATATGATTTCATTCTATCTTTCCCACGACGGTCAGCTGCCACGACCTCTCGATGAATGCGAGCAGGTGAGACCGCTCTCAGAGCGCCTTCCCAGGTGGGTATCCGGGTCTTGATCGGTCTACCCAGCATTAAGGTGGCAGGGCATTTTCCCATAGTGGCATGTGGAGTTGTTCGATAAGCCCTGAGAACTTCATTGAGAGCCACCTGAAGATTCTTCTTTTCGACAGTCGCTTGTTGAAATGTCTTTTTCAAGGTGGCCATGAATCTCTCAATGGTACCATTGGCTTGCGGCCATAGGGGCGTGACTTTGCAATGCGTGAAATTCAAATGTCTCACAAACTCACCAAACTCATGTCCATTAAAAGGAGGGCCATTGTCTGTCTTCAGTTTTTTCGGAATACCCCACGCCGCAAACACTTCATCTAGCACCGCAACAGTGCTAGATGCACTGGTGGAAGATACAAACTGGGCTATTGGGAACCTAGAAAACTCGTCCATAATTGCCAGGACATACTTTCCTGACTGAAGAGGTCCATAAAAGTCCATGGCAAGTTCTTGCCACACGCCGCTGGGCAATTTTGTCATTTGTAAAGGAGCAGGGGAACTTCCTTGACTTACGAGTTGGCATTGCGGACAGTCTTTGAGGGTGAGTTCCACCATCTGATCAGACAGTGGGAACCACACTCGCTCTCTTAGTTGCAACCACTCCTCGATGACCTTCGTGGGCGAGATTAATGATACCCTGTCGCAATTGCATCGGAATGACAATCCTTTGGTCTCTCAGCAGAAGCCCTTCTGAGGTGGCAGAGAGTTCCTCGCTCACATGACGGAAGGCTTGCAGCTCTTGCATAATCGCAGGATCTTTCCTTTCCTCCTCACTGTCGTGTCTCCACCTGTTTGTCTGCAAACGACGGAGTACCTTCTGCAAAACAATATCCTGCGCAGTAGCCTCTTGGATGGCCTCCAAAGGAACCGCTGGTGGCTGAGCGTGACCCACGACAAAGTGGACATACTCCTCAGCAATGGACGCTCGTGACACTGACGCTGCTTGAGGGTGGCGTGACATATAATCAGCCGGATTCGCTGATTTTCCCGGTTTGTGCAGTATGGTGTAGGTGTATTCCTGCAGCCGCAGACCCCATCGCTCGATCCGCGGTGGCATCTTTGACCTGGGATTTCCAAATATGGTGACAAGCGCCTGATGATCAGTCACCATAGTGAAGTGCTTGCCATAGATGAAGACATGGAAATGTTCGCATTCCCAGACAACAGCCAGACTCTCTTTCTCTGGTTGAGAATACGCCTTTTCAGTGTCTGACAAGCTGCGACTCGCATAGGCCACAATATGGCGCTGATCTTCCTCGTTGTCATACTGAGCCAGAATTGCACCTAGGCCCACCGGGCTAGAATCTACAGTTATTTCCGTCTTCCTCTTGGGGTCAAAATATGCCAGATTGTCGGCCACCTCAACAGCCCGTTTGATATCTTGGAATTCCCGCTCACACTGAGATGTCCAGTCGAAAGGTTGTCCCTGCTTCGTGAGAGTTCGGAGGGGATGGCTGATTGTGGCATAGTCCTTGATGTATCTAGCACAATAACTGGCCATACCCAAAAAGGAACGAACATCACTGACATCTTGGGGGCTCTTGGTGTCATTTAGAGCCATCACTTTTTCAGGGTCAGGTTTCATGCCCGCTCCGGAGAACACATGCCCAAAGAACTTGAGTGTGGACTGATGAAATTTACACTTTTCTTGGTTTAGCGTTAGATTAGCATCCAGCAGGGCATGACATACCCGATCGAGGGCCTTGTCATGTTCTTGAACATTTGACCCATATACAAGAATGTCATTGCTGTAGTTCAGCGCATTGGGTATCTGGTGTATGGTTTGGCGTATCGCCTCTTGAAAGATCTCTGCAGCCGAGGAAATGCCAAAACTTCATCGTTTATATCGAAACAGACCCAAGTGAGTTGCAAACGTTGTTATGTACCTTGATCTTTCATGCAACTCCAGCTGATGGTAGCCCTTGTTTAAGTCTAATTTTGAAAACACCCTGGCACCATTTAGTGCAGCGATCATGTCACTTAAGTGAGGCCCGGGATGGCGTTCCCTTTCAATCGCGGTGTTAGGGAGCCGCATGTCCACACACAGCCGCACTTTCCCAGTGGAACCTTTCTTTGGCACGATGACTACAGGCGACACCCACGGGGTAGGGCCGTCAGTCCGTTCAATGATGTCAGAGGCGAGTAGTTCTTGTAGTTCATCCTCCACCGCTTGCTGGAGGTGGTAGGGCACTCGCCGGGGATGCTGAGCGACAGGTCTTATCTGGTCATTGATGTGAAGTTGGACCTGACATCTATTCATCTTTCCTAGCCCGGTGAACAGCTTGGGGAATTTGTGTAGGATGTCTTGGTCACCACTGACCCGGCATAGACTCTCGACCAAGCGAAGTCGCTCCGCCGTCGGTAAGCTGAGAAGACAGTCAGCTTCCGGGCCATCAATCACATGTATGAACGCAGACACGGACTTGTTCTGATGTCTCAGAGTGGTTAGGAATTTCCCTAAACAGGGGAGTGGTTTCTTTGACATCCAAGTAAATACCCTGACATGCGCCGGGCACAAGGGAGGCGGTGACTTCATCTTTTTGTACTCCGTTACCGGGATGTAATTCAACGATGCTCCGCTGTCCAGAACAAACTGCGCGGCATGATTCCCCACACTTATATTCAATCTCGGGTATTTTTTAGCTGGTCCGGATCTGCGACCATGCTTGCGTATTCAACAGTGTATTCGGATTCGCAAGACCCTGATCGAGAGTCTCGGGACGGTGATCTTCTCGCCCAGTGGGATCTCCTCGACTCCCGGCTAGAATGTGACGAGCTAGAAGACGATTTTGGACGATCTTGTACGGCTTTCGCATGGTGTCGTCTGGTGTCAGAGCGAGTTGGTCTTGTCCCTTCATTCTTCCTCTCTCTTTGATACTCTCCACACGTTGCTTCAAAATGATTAGTTCGTCCACATTTCCGACATTGCTGCCCCATGGCTGGGCAGGCCTCTCTGTGTGGAAAGTCATAACCACATCGATAGCATTTCCGTCCACCATCATGTCTCTTGTCTTTTCTGCCTGACTCATACTTTTTGCGTTCTGCGTGTCGCGGTCGGGATGTTGGTCGGGATGGGTGCCGCCGCTCCTTCGAATATCTGCGACCGTGCCTGTCTTGCACCCTACATACTTGCTCCCGTCTCTCCGGGTGCCCGGTCTCCATGCACTTGGCTTGCTCCTCGGCTTGGTCATAAACTCGGGTCATTTCCTCTATGTCCTCCAAGTTATGACTCTTCCGTAGCAGTCTTCTCCGCAGTGTCTCAGACTGACACCCACCGATTATTTGTGACCTGATAGCATCATCCGTTGAGAACGCGTCAAATTCACAATATCTGGACAATCGACGTAACCTCATTATGAAAGTGCTCATCACTTCCTCTTTCCCTTGACGGGCTTGGTGAAAAGTATATCGTTCGTAATCCACATTCCTTTTATGCAAGAACTTTTTGTTCAGCGCATCACGCACTTGATCATATGTTCCAGTGTCCGCTCTCGGCAGCTCTTTGATGACCTTGCTAATTTCTTTGCCCACCAGGTTGCGCAACGCAATCACTTTGTCTTCATCCTCGGTCACTTTGGATCCCTTAATGTAATCCTCGAAGTCCTCGAGCCATTCTTGCCGTATGGGGCCCATGCTCTCTCCAGCCGTGAGTGGTAACGGCTCTGGTGGACGCAGGTGTGACACTCCCGTCACAATCGGTTTGACTTCAGGTCTTTGCGGCGAATTTCGGTTCGACATCCTGACAGCACACTCTTAGTGTCGTCTTGTCTGTGCACGTGCTTGTTTGGGCTGTTGTTTTCCCTTCGTTTGTTTTTTTTCACTTGCCTTGGCTGGTGTTTGTTTATTCTTGCCTGACTTCAAGATGGCTGCCTTACTTCTTTCATGGGAGTGTCTTCTGGAAACTGCCTGACTCCAAGATGGCCGCTACCTAGAGCCTCTCACTCCCCAGAAGGTCTTGTCTTTATCTCTCCTCAAGCTTGCCACACTTATCTCAGTACTCCCGCAGTCACAGCACACCAGCAGTGCCTCTCACAAAGCTCTGGAGCAGTTCACCTGGCAAGGTAGGCTCGGATTGAGCATCCGACGGATCTCTTCGCGCGCGTGCCGTTTCTCACGCATCGGGGGTGAGGTTTCGTTTTAGCGCGTACCAGCGCTCCTTCAGCCCCACTCTTCCACGGGGCTTCACTACGGCCACAGGCGTTTCCAGTAGAGTCGGGGTGAGCTCCCGCTCTATCCTCTTTGCCAGCACCGCAGTTCACACACCTCAGAGGCGACTTTCACTTCGTCGCAAACCGGCGCTCTTAGTTCCAGCGCGTCAGTTGTACCATGGGACAGAGACACTTCTGTTAGCACGTCGGGGACCACTGGGCTACAGGATCCCACCCTCGTCGCCAGCTGTCGTGTCGTGAGCCAATAATCACAGACACGATATATGTTTTCACAGAGCTTTATTTCTAGCTTCTTACTCGATCTCTGTCCCTACTCTGTCTGCCCGCTTCCTGCCGCTTCTCCTCCCCTTCCTCTGCCCTCCTAACTCCTCCCACTCCAACCACTATACAGCTCACTCTCGACAATGGGAACAGTCCAACCCGAACTGCCAAGCCAGATCCTGTGCTCTCCATGCCACTGGAGTCAAGCTAGCCTGGTTGATGAGGAGTGAAACCCCAAAACCGGTTCTAGGATGCTTGCTTCCGGTCCAGGGCGGACCTGGCCTGGCAGTTCAGGCTGGACTGTTCCCATAGGGAGCAGGGTCAAGACTGATTTGCATATGGCTGAGTTCAAACTGGAATGGCATGGGGAGCAAAAAAACGATGGATTTAGGCCCAGATCTCTATACTGAGGTGAATGTATGACATTGTTCATTTTGCATTTGTCACCCTGAGTGGGATGGGTAAGCACCGACGTGGGTCCCGTGCTCTCTGCCACTGGAGTCAAGCCGGCCTTGCTGATGAGGGGTGAAACCCAAAAACCAGTTCTAGGGTGCTTGTTTCCAGTCCAGGGAGGACCTGGCCTGGCAGTTCAGGCTGGACTGTTCCCATAGGGAGCAGGGTCAAGACTGATTTGCATATGGCTGAGTTCAAACTGGAATGGCATGGGGAGCAAAAAAACGATGGATTTAGTCCCAGATCTCTGTACTGAGGTGAATGTATGACATTGTTCTGCATTCTATCCATCAATTGTTCTTTTTGGAAAATAGTATTACCAGCATGACAGCGATCTGAGTGGCTTGGTTTGCCACCCAGTGTCTGGGAGCCTGGGACTGTTCTCTACCGAGTTGTGCAGCACAGGTGGGTGGAGAAATGCTAAGTGCGCATGACGGTTTGGCCTTCCTATGATGGCCGGCCAAACTATCTTGCGTAGTCATGATGCCCACCACGCCACCTCCCAACGGCTGCACGTCAGAATAGCACAGCCCCACCCCAGTCTGACTTCGTACAAAAAATTAAAATGATAATAACATTGTGTTATTACCATTTTATTTTTCGTTTTGCACTGCTCAGAGAGCAGTAGGGCAATTTTCCTCCACCTTAGCAGAGTAGCCGCCACTGCTGGAAATATATTGTGAATACAAAAAGCGTCAATCCACACCCGTCATGCTGAAGCCGTATGCGCCTGCTTGTGATCAGCAGTTGGTTCTGGTGGTTTCCTAAGAGCTGATGTTCAACAGATATAACCAGAGCTTTACATGGAAATATAGGTGTGAAGGTACTCACTCTTTAGGGTACCTGTTTGCTGCTGAGAAGTGCTGGTTCTCTCACATTAAATATATTGGAGCAGTGCTGAGAAGTGCAGGTACTCTCCCTGTCCAATTTAAGAAGTGCAGGTACTCAGTACCGGACAGTACCTGCCTCTTTAAAGCACTGCATATAGCAATACGTTTGCTCTGGATTGAGAGGGACTTCTGCAGTGGGCTCATTTTAATGAGATTATAAGGGGCAGGAAGCTGGTTCGCCCTTGTCTTGAAATGAAGACGGCTCTTCGTAGAAAGCTGCATGTTTAACCGTGTCCCTATTAAGAAATGTGCCGGAAACATTACTGACACCGGCCAGCCTCCTGGGACCAGCAAGCCTCCTGGGACCTGCAAGCACCTGGATCTTTATATCAGGTGATTAGCAGCGCTATATAAATCCTGATTGATTGATTGAAGTAAAACACAGCACACCCTCATTCAATGTGCGCATTTGAATGTGGATCCCCAACATCCAACACCAGCTGCAGAGGCAGGACCTTCATTCATAGGTTTGCGTGCACAGGGCTTCAAGGGAGTTCATGTGATGAGACTGTGTGAACGAGCTACACAGGTGCAGGATTCTGAGGTCATGAGAAAGTACCAAACACCCTTCAAACAGATGCAGAAATGCAAAGTCTCGCAGCAGAAAGCCCACCTTCAAAAGCCAGTCATGGAAATGAGGCTCTGAAGGATGCAGACGGGCCCAGCATGAGCAGAAAGGTGTTTGCAGCAGTTGCACTAAGGCAAAGCTTACAAATCTCATACATCCTCATTTGTTAGCAAACCTCAAGAAGACGTGTCTACCCGATAAGGATGCGGGGGGAGGCGGAGGGTCTAGTGGCCTCAAACTGAACACTACCTCTACGTCCCTGGTCCTTGATCGATCCAGTCCATACCTATGAGGTTTAGTTAGCCAATCCCGGGACAGGAAACAAAACAGGAAATGCTACTTGACCACACCCACCCTCACCTGGGTACTACGAGAGTGTAGCCCTTCCCCAGTACTTTCTGTTTTGTTTCCTGTCCTTTGGTCGTGGAGAGGGAATGCCGGAAGTTTTTACTGGGCTTGGACTTCCTTCTGTGTAGGAGAACCCTTGGACCCTATAGGGCTTTTACCACGTTGGCCAACGGAGGTTGCAACCTGCGCTCTGGGGCGATGCATTCACATCACATGTACACATTGGTTCATGGTTGAGACCTCGTTCTTTTGGCCGCATCTGCTAAAGTGTGGTCTAAATACAAGCAACCAGGTAGAAGGACTTGGCTGACGAACAAATACCTGCCTGCATTTT
Organism: Triturus cristatus; assembly: GCF_964204655.1. Taxonomy (NCBI): domain Eukaryota; kingdom Metazoa; phylum Chordata; class Amphibia; order Caudata; family Salamandridae; genus Triturus; species Triturus cristatus. The sequence goes on along the minus strand of NC_140591.1, from coordinate 62,955,096 downwards.
TATTTTTATTTATTTGAAATATTTTAGAGCTCACCAAGAACATGTCTTATTAGGGTGCTTTGTGTTAAACCGTGAGGGGTTAGGACTCGATCATGTATGACATTTTTCAGCACATCTGTGTGTATAACAAGGATTGGTAAATGTTGTCGGGGGAGGGAGGGGTTAGCCAGATGTTGTGATGAGGGGGTTGCAGGAGTATCGAATGGGCCAGTCCTAGACTGTGCAAACACCTGCAGCCTGAAGCATCATTAAAAGCAATACATCCGCGTGTACTGACCAGGTCATTCAACAGCTGCACCGGCTCCCAGTGACCAAGAGAATATTAGCTGCCCCATCGGACATTTCAATGCATATTGATTATTGGTCAGCTCTGTCTTCAGGGGAAGCCCCAGATGTGCATTCAATTTCACACTCTCTGGTCCACTAGCCAGACCTGTCTCCAAATCCCAAAGTCCAGATGTTATGGAAGATTCACTGGAAAGGTACTGTCTGTTACCAGAAGTTTGGAATGTTAGACCTTCAAATACTTAAAATGATATCAAATCGTCGCAGCTTCTGCTGCACTGTTCATCGTGTCGCTTTTTTCTTCTGTCTCGGGTGTCCAAGTCATCTCTTTTGCAATGTCCACCGTGTCTCCCCGGACTGGGCGACTTGAGGGAATATAGTTTGCAGTGGATGCCATCAAATAATGCTATAAAGTTAAGCAGAATGAATAATAAATACAATAAATACAATGATGCAGAATTCCAGGGATTGCTTTTCTAGTATGTGAATGATGCTGTCGACAATCTAAGTACAGAAATGTAAGCCAGTGTGAGTGCCCATTTATATAGTGGTTAATACCCGCATCAGCCAGTTTCTAAGAGCATCTAAGGTTACAAATGTGAGAGGGCGAGGCCAGGGAGATGAGGTAGTTTGTCGAGGAGTGGTCCTGGACTGGGTTCGGATCTTGGCTTTTGTTCTGATTCTGATCTGGCCTGGGCTAGGCTGCTGGTGGGGTGGAGTAGTGGTGGGACTGCCTTCAATCACCCACCAAACCCCACCTACGTGAACATTCTCAACCACCTCTCAAACACTGAAGGCACCAACAACCACATGGCCTTTTAGTCCACCATCTATGAAGGCCATATTCATCTAGCCTCCACTGTGAAATCTCTCCAAGGAGAGACCCTCTCCCACCTCCTCACCATCGTCAAGTCTTTTTCACCCAAAAAACCATCCCAGCTGACGTCAAAACAGGATGCATCCCGACATTGCAGTACAAACCCTCTTTGGACCCGAACAACTACTTCCTGCCCCATCACCCACCTACGTGAAATGTGAAACATTATTTAGAAAGCAGTTTCCATTCATCTACAAGATCAGATCAGCCACAAATCTTTCTCTTACAGAACCACCAGTCTGGATTCAGATCTCGCAGCATCACAGAGATGGTCCCTGTTCAAGTGCTCAACAGCACCTTCCGAATAACCGTCAAGAATGACCACTGCTTTCTGGTGCTGAAGGACCTACCTCCGGCCCAGGTCCACACCTTGAAAGCAATGACGGGTACCTCACCAACTGTCTAAACTCATCAACCTTGATACCCCAAAAATTCACTGTCCCTTGTGGAGGGCCCAGGGCTCCACCATATCTCTCTTCATCTTCAACCTTTACATGCAATCCCCCGGAATCTCTCTTACAGATAGCAGCACAGGTATCCACCAATGGACGGTTGATACATGAGGCTTCCAGGAACTCTCCAAGGCCAGTGACACCCAGTGATTCAAAACATGCCTCAAATCCCACCCAGAACTGGATGTCTTGTTCCTACTTAATACTCAGGCTGCCAACAGCAGCAAATACCCACAGAATTAAGCTGTGGTCTCTGAAATATGTTATGGGAACTTCTCCTTTAAGAAAGTCATCGCACACAACCACCAGCAACGAATCCCCCACCACAGCTGGAAGAAGGTCACCGAAGACCAGCTGATCACCGCCCTCGCCCGAGACCCACCGACCGACCCCATCGACATCGACACAGCCGCCCGCAACCTCAGGCAATGGATTGACAACTGCGCCAACACGCTCGCCCCGCTCAAGAAACCCACCAACAGGCACACCGACAGAAGAGCCGTCTGGTTCACCACAGACCTTCAGACATCCAAGCAGACCCGCTGGAGACTAGAGAAGAAATGGCGCCACGAGCAAACCCCGGTCAACCGTGCAGCCCTCAAAGATGCCAACCAAAGACACCACCAACTCATCCGGTCAGCCAAAAGGACCTCCTTCAAGGAACGCATCGATAACAACGCACACAACAGCAAAGAACTCTTCAAAATCGTGAAGGAACTCGCCAACCCCAACTCCAGCTCCAACGATATCCCACCTTCACAAGACCTCTGCGATTCTCTAGCTACCTTCTTCCACTGAAAGATCACAGACATCCACGACAGCTTCAACACCCAGACCTCCCCGACAACCACCGTCACCCCAGTCTCACCGCCCCCCCAGTCACACTGGCCGCCTGATCTCCTGGAACCACGTCAACGATGAAGACACCATCAAGACCATGCACACCGTCCACTCAGGCTCACCTTCAGACCCCTGCCCCAACCACTCTCCAACAAAGCGAGCTCCATCATCGCACCCCAACTCCGCAAGATATTCAACAACTCATTCAAGACAGCCACCTTCCCGGAGAGCTGGAAACACGTAGAGATCAATGCCCTGCTCAAGAAACCCAAGGCCGACCCAAAGGACCTCAAGAACTTCCGGCCCATCTCCCTGCTACCGTTCCAGGCAAAAGTCATCGAAAAGATCGTTAACAGACAACTGACCCAATTCCTCAAAAAAAACAACGCCCTGTACTCATCCCAATCCGGATTCCACGCCAACCACAGCACCAAAACCGCCATCATCACCGCCACCGACGACATCAGGGCCCTACTGGACAACGGTGAAATCGCAGCCCTCATCCTCCTGGACCTCTCGGCCGCCTTCGACATCGTCTGCCACCACACCCTTCGCACATGCCTCCACAACGCAGGGATCCGTGACAAAGCCCTGGACTGGATCACCTCCTTCCTCACCGTCAGAACCCAGAGAGTCCGCCTCCCTCCATTCCGATCCATAGCCACCAAGATCATCTGCGGCGTACCCCAAGGATCATCCCTCAGCCCGACCCTCTTCAACGTCTACATGACACCACTCGCCAACATCATCCGATCACACGACCTCAAGATAGTTTCATACGCCGACGACACCCAGCTGATCCTCTCCCTCACCAAAGACCCCGGAACCGCCAAAACCAACTTCCACGCAGGACTGAAAGCCGTCGCCGAATGGATGAAGATCAGCCGACTGAAACTGAACTTGGAAAAGACGAAGGTCCTCATCCTCGGCTCCACCCCCTCTGCCTGGGACGACTCCTGGTGGCCAGCCCCACAGGGAGACGCACCGACACCCACCAACCACGCACGCAACCTGGGGTTCATCCTGGACTCCTTGTTGTCAATGACCCAACAAGTCAACGCCGTCTCCTCCTCCTGCTTCAAGACCCTCCGTATGCTTCGTAAGATCTACAGATGGATCCCCACCGAAACCAGAAGGATGGTCACCCAGGCCCTCGTCACCAGCAGGCTGGACTACGGCAACGCCCTCTACGCGGGAACCACAGCCAAACTTCAGAAGAGACTCCAACGCATACAGAACGCCTCCGCACGCCATGTCCTCGACATCCCCCGCCACAGCCACATCACTGTCCACCTAAAGGACCTGCATTGGCTTCCCATCAACAGGAGGATCACCTTCAAGCTCCTCACCCACGCTCACAAGGCACTCCATGACACCGGACCAGCATATCTCAACAAAAGACTCACCTTCTACACCCCCAACCGCCAGCTCCGCTCCGCTGACCTCGCCCTCGCCACCATCCCACGTATCCACTGAACAACCACCGGCGGCAGATCCTTCTCCCACCTCGCCGCCAGAACTTGGAACACCCTCCCCATCCAACTGTGTCGGACCCAGGACCTGCTGACCTTCCAGAGACTCCTCAAGACCTGGCTGTTTGATCAGTAGCTGCTCCCCTCCCCCCCAGCGCCTTGAGACCCTCTCGGGTGAGTAGCGCGCTCTACAAATGGATGATTGATTGACTGATAAAGCCCATGGCGTCCCGGAGACATTCCAGTGATGGGGTTAGTTCACAAACAGAAAGGGTTTGAGCTGTTTTCTGAAAGACAATTCATTATAGATTGTACGCAAAGAAAGGGGCAGGGAGTCACAGGGTTTTGCCACATTGTATCTGAAGGATCTTCCTCTCGTCCTGGCCCTCTTTACAGGCCTGTAAGGAGCAATCCGCTGTTGGGAGATGGAGGGACCTTGATCTCGAAAGGCTCTGTGTGACATTTACAGAGCCTTGAAATTGATCCTCTGCATGACCGGGTGCCAATGGAGGTCGGTCAAGGCTTCAATCAATCAATCAATCAATTAATTTGTAAAGCGTGCTACTTACCCGTAAGGGTTTCAAGGCGCTGGGGGGGGGGGGGGGGGGGTGCTGCTGCTACTGGTCGAAAAGCCAGGTCTTGAGTTGTCTCCTGAGGGTCAGTAGGTCTTTGGTTTGTCGTAGGTAGAGGGGGAGGGTGTTCCAGGTCTTGGCGGCGCGATGGGAGAAGGATCTGCCTCCGGAAGTGGTTCTACGGATGCGCGGGGCCGTCGCCCGGGCGTGGTCAGCGGGGGCGGAGTATCCTGTTGGGTACGTAGAAGGAGAGTCGGCTTGACATGCAAAATGGTGTCTAGGGATGCTTAGCAGGGTCCTTGTCACAGTGTTCTGCACCACCTGAAGTTCACCAATCACAGCTTTAGGAGATCCCAGGTAAAAGGAGTTTCCGTAGTCCAGGAAGGAAAGAATCAAAGCCTAGACTACTAGCCTCCTAGAGAGAGGGGGGATCAGGTGCAGAATTTTCGGCAACATTCTGAAGATCCCATAGCAGCAGGCTGAGGGTTTGGTCGCTTAGATCTCCTTGGAATGGGTTGAGTCAAGCCGTACCCCCAGACTTTTAACAGCCATTTTGGGGGAGGTGGGGCTGGATGGTCTGGTCAGCCAAAGGGCATGTGAGGGTTTACATTATTCCCCTATATCATCAGCTCAGATTATTTCCATTGAGCTTGATACGGGACTTGTCCATCCAGCTAGCTACCCTCTCAAGCAGGGCCCAAGGGAGGGAGCGATGAGTTTGCCATCTGGGATAGGAGAGCACACAAGCTCGATGTCATACGCATATGACACTAATGAGAGCCCAAAAACGCAATACAATATTGGCCACAGGCCGCATGCATAGGTTGAACAAAGTGGGACTGCAGGATGACCCCTGAGGTACCCTTCAACTGAAAGAGAAAATATCTGAGGAGCAAGCGTTATCAAATACCTGAAAAGATCTATCCCCATAAATGAGCGGAGTCATTTAAGGGCCCGGCCTGATACGCCTGCATTCCGTAACCTCTTAATAAGCATCCTTGGATCCACCATGTTGAAGGCAGTGCTTAGGTCCAGGAGGATGATGGCTACAGTGGGAAACAACCTTTACAACGCACTCATTACATCGCACTACCTTTACAACGCAGTCATTACAACGCAACATCCTTTACGTCGCATGTCATTACAACGCAGCCATTACATCGCATCCCACTACAACGCATGTCATTACAACACGTCACTACAACGCAGGCCTTACATCGCATGTCATTACAATGTATACCATTAAAATGCATAGTACCCCTACACTATCCAACACTTACCCTACTGTTGAACTCACTGGACTTAGAATAGTAATTTTTACCCCTACACTATCCAATACTTACCCTACTGTTGCACTCACTGGAGTTAGAATAGTGATTGTTACCCCTACACTATCCAACACTTACCTTAAATGCAATGTAATGGTATGCATTGTTATGGTATGCATTGGACTGGTATAATGCGGTGTAATGAATGCGTTGTAAATGTAGTTTCTAAAAATGTGTTGTAATGGCATGCAATGTAAAATAATACGTTGTAATGGATGTTGCGATGTAAAAACTGCGTTGTAAAGGCATGCGTTGTAAATGTTTGCGTCGTAAAACATTCGGCTACAGTACCCCCTAGAGCTGGTTTCATTTTTGCCTCCTTCACGACTGCCAAAAGGTCAGTTTCGGTGCCATGCTGTCTGGGTGGGAAGAAGGACATTGTTGTCCTCTATGAAGTCAGAGAGGTGCAAGTTAACATGTTTTTCCAGCACCTTACTCAATCCCGGAAGAGGAGAGATAGTTCGAAAGATCTCGGGACAGCTTGGGTCGAGGTTAGGCTTTTTTAATATAGCTTTCGCCATATCTTGTTTCCATGCTACGGTTCCAATTCCTTTCTCAAGGGAGATGTTTACCATCTCTGCAAAGACTGGGAAAAGGATGTTAGGTGCTTTTAGCAGAAGGTGAGGTGGCGCAGGGTCAAGCGGGTGCCCGATTTGGCTTTCACGAAGAGCCGCACAAATGTCTCAAAGAGATAGCTGGAAATTATGTGACATGGGCGGCCTCAATCCCCAGCTGACAGCCAACCCCAACACACTTGGATGATACCTCAACATAGATCTCTCCTTCAAAGAACAAGGGGGCATATCTACAACATGGCTAAGTTTGTGAGTCCCTATCATCAAGCTAACGCCAAACTTCGTGAGATTATCGCTGGGTTTCCAGTGATAATCTCACGTTAGACAGTTAGCGCTAGGATTTTTATAGCTTTTGAGATAAGCGTTGCTAATAGCACGCTATCTCAGCGATAAAATTCCACGTTAGCCGGCGATAATTATCCTAACGCTAAGTGCGCTTAGCGATAATTATCGCCGGTTGTTGCTGATATACCCCAAGATTCTTGGACTTTTCACCAGTGGAAAGCCAGTGACATATTTTTTGCTGTGACTGCCCGTGGTGAATTTGTTGCTTAGTTTGTTTTCCGTCAGCTCCTGCGTGCAGGGCCGCCTCTAAGGAGGTGCGATCGGTGCCACCGCACCGGGCTCTGACTTGGGGTGGGGGTGCCATGTTCATCGTTTTGAAAACACCTGATGCCGCATACATTGTCCCCGCAATTTCAGGCATCAATAAAAATGGCAACTCCAGGTGATTAATGTTCTTCCTGGAGGGAGAGCAGTTCTTTGTCTAGTGAAAGTTTTGACTCATCATAACGCAGAGGGTTAATGTGCCTGCTGCAAAGAACGTGTCCCATTCATGTCACAGAGTGTATATAATATAAATAGGTAAACGAGTCACCGCTTTTGTCAGAGATTCTTTTGTTACTTGCAGTTTATGAGTTAAAATCCTAATATAGAGCAGTGAGCTATTAAATGTCATCAAAGAGCTGCATGCAAACTGCAAGGAACATTATAGAGCTATATATTTTTTTCCCAGTCTTTCGTTGTCCTAATATTGCAAATGGATTCATTTGGGTAGAAATCAGTTCTCATTATTAAAGAAACCCCCCGACAATGGTGTTACATTTTAAATTCTGAATTTGTGCTTTTCCAGTTCAAGGACTCTTAAACAATACTGCCTGCCAGTATGGATGACATGTGACTCCTACACCTTGTAGGCCTCTGTCTTATGTAGCATTTCCTATATACAGATTTACACACCGATGCAATGCGTGTGTGATGTAAAGTGTTCTGACATCTTGAACTGGCATGAGTGGCGCTATAAATATAAATGAATCTAAGAGACAGTGGCTATGGAGACTTGAGGGGCACTGTCAAATGGTGGTAGTGAGGGAATCCGTGGCGGAGGTGGTCATGGGGGGGGGGGCTGCCAACAAACATTGTTGTATATAAGGAATGAGCAGTTCCTAGGGGTAACTGTCTAGGACAGGGGGAGAGGAAGGAAGGGAAGGGAAAGCACAGGTCTTTCTTCGAAATGCCCTCACACACCCCAAAGGATGTCATGCTTCATCATTTGGGCATTTGCCCCTCGTCAGGCCGGCGCTGCAATTCCTGACGGGCTCCCGAAACCGGGGCTATTTATCGGGGATCTTTTCAAGAAACCGTATGGGTGCGTGTGGGTGTGAGGGCCAGGTAGTGCACAAGGAGTGGGATGGATAAAAAAGGTTTTAGAGCAGTCCTACTAAATTCAAGTTTTAATTATTGAGGTAGCTCCAACCTTAATAAAAATGTGTAGAAGCCCTGTGTAGGAAATAATGTTCCCTAAGGGCTAATCTTGCGTGGGTGTGGTCAACATGTTTCGTGCCCCAACTGCCCCAGACGGAGTCAATGGCACTTCGTCAGGACCAAGTGAGTGTGAATAGAGTGCACCACCGTATAGCACTAGTTGCTAATTACGACAGGGGATAGTTAATGGAGAACTGGTACTGGGATGTACCGAGACCTGTAGGAGAAGGGAGAGAAGACCGAAGGGAAAAAGGGAACAGAACCAGCGGTTAGACCTGCCGGGAGGCATACAATACATGTGCTGGTGGGTGGTATGGTGAGAAGCACACTTGTGATTCGTAAATTAAGCTTCAATTTGCTGTATAACATCCAAACCCGGCCAAGGAGTGCAGGTTGACTAAGTGGATGCGGCGTGGTTTTTTAACGGTGCTCGGGTGCCAGAAGTGGTTATTTGGCTGAAGGTCAAGTGAACGAAAAATATGCGGTAACGTGTGACTTGGTGGAGGAGCCAATCTAAACTAGTCATTAATAGTTAGAATCTCTCTCAACGTTCATCACTTGCGCATATGTATTGGCAACATAAATTTAAGCAAGGTTAAAAGGTCGGGAGTAGACCGGGACCTGCGGGACACTGACAAATGAAACCAAAGGCTAAAACAACACACACAACAAGAGCCAAGGCGACTAAAATTAAAATTAAATGGAATGGTGGTGACTAATGTAAAAACATGCAAGCTCGACGCGCTGGTGTCAGAAAAGTAAAAGTAAAAGTAAAAGTACCGGACACGCGATGAGGACTCACCCCCAATAACCTAATTCCGGCTGACGGGGAGGAACAGAGCACATTAGTTGCTCCGGAGTCTATGAAGATAATTAAAAGAACAAGAAAGGTCCGGTTACATAAAACTGGTGACAACACTTCGGCGTAAATTTTAAGAGCTTACCGTTTAAGTTCAGACAACCCATTGAGTACTCACGGCGGTAGACGAGCAACTTGCCGATGTCCTACCCTCGCTCTGGGCCCCGTAAAGAAACCTTCCGGTGGGAGTTCTTAAATAACGCTGTTTGAGGAACGTCCCCGAACGTGGCGGCCATTTTGGATCGGGCTATCATTGCGTGTTCAATCTGGATCACGTCCGGGAAGTTCTGGTGTCCACCGTAGTTTCATCGCAGCCATATTGTAATGGGGAGAAGGGTAGTGTAGAAGTTAACCCAGATCAAAGGTAGGAGTGAATCCTTTGTGAGGTGTATTCTTGAAATGGCGAGAAATATTTCTCAGAAATTATGTTTTGTGAATCGTGATGTTACCATGGGGGAATGGTAAACAAGGAACACATCCGGGAGTACTCATAAGGAACGTGCCTACAGTGTCTACTATGGAATGTAGTATAGAAGTTGACCTCATACCGAGTGTACATAAAGGGCATGCTAATTTAATTCAGTTCAGCCCAAAATGTTTTATCATCGAAACCCTTAAGAGAGGTCCCACTAAAAACCCAACGTGGTCAGGTAATAGGGTAAAATGTGGGCTGAAGATTTTGAAGGAGTTGAAGGTGACATCATACCAAATTAGCCTGGATGTGCTAGTTATTTGAGTTTAGTTCCGCCCAGGGCATGTCGTCATTCAAGCCCCTTAAGTGAGACCCCAACTTGAAAACCCAGCATTGTTCTTTCCTAAACAGGGCTTCTTTTGTGATGGTAGGAAAAGCCTCTAGAATAGTCCAGTTTAGGTCATAAGGCGTGTGATTTTTTTCGCAAAATGTGAACACATTTTTGTATTGGTTTTTTTACACCGTACATTACTTCTGTGTTCAGTTAATCTGTTTTTTGCTGGGCGTGTGGTCATCCCAATGTATTGTAGGGGGCAGGGACACGTGATCAGGTAGATACAGTTACGAGTGTTACAGTTTGTGTGTTTTTTCTGGGTCCAACTCCAGTTGCTAGTAAGTTGAACTGTTTTTGTAGCTCGGGTTAGTGGGCACGCCACGCATTGACCGCAAGGGTAATGTCCGCTAACCAGAGGTAGGTTCCATAAGGTGGTAGGAACTGCAGGGTCTGTCTTTTTTGGTCTGGTGTTTATGAGGAGATCCTTAAGGTTAGATGTGCGTTTAAAAGCAAATCTCGGTTTCGGTAGGGACAATTCGCCCAAATCTAGTATTCGCCAGTGTTTGTTGATGACCCTTTTTAGCATATTACACTCTGTGGTAAAAGTGGTCACACATGTGATAAGGTCTGATTCAGGTTTGGTTTGTGATTCCAGAAGGGTCGATCTGTTAGTGTTACGTGCTCGTTTTTGTGCATTGCCAATGATACGAGCGGGGTATTGTCTCTGAGCTAGATTGACACTAAGTTCAGATGCTTGTTTTTTGTAGTTTTCTATCTGGCTGCAGTTCCTGCGGATACGCAAGAACTGCCCATAAGGAAGATTATCCTTAAGTGCTTTGGGATGAAAACTGTTGTATTGTAGGGGACAATGGCTGTCAGTGGGTTTTTTGTATGTGATAGTCCCTAGGTCCCTGGTGCATTTCCATGACACCAGGGACTATTCTTCCTTGAATAACTTATCCTCTAGGAAGATCCTTGGAGTGTTAGTGACGATCAGACCTTTCGGTGCTATATTTGCACGCAAGTATTCCGTTCTGAAACTGATTGAACTAACCAATTTGGAAGGTCCACATCCAGATGTACTCCTTACACTGGATTTAGAGGCCCTCTATACCAATATCCCTCAGCTCAACACTCTTGAGGTGGTTGAGACGATCTTGCTCAATACCAACTGGGATTCACCAACTCCCGTGAGCTTTATCATGGAGTGTGCTAGCATCGCTCTCACTGAAAACTTTTTTCAATTTGAGGAACTAATGTTCCATCAAACCCAAGGTACTTCGATGGGCAGTACCTTCGCCCCAAGTCTGGCATGCCTCTATATGTCAGATTTTGAGGCGAGGTATGTGCTCACGGATACCAACCCTTTTTCGAGTAACGTTCTCCTAAGGAAGCGTTACATCGATGACATTTTAATTTTTTGGAAGGGGAACATGGATAGTATTCCAAATTTCATGTCATGGATTAATGATCTTTACCCCTTTTTAAAATTCACTGCTAACTGTTCCGAACAGGAACTACCATTCCTTGACCTGACTATTATTAACCGGACGGGCTATCTGGAAACTATCACATACAAAAAACCCACTGACAGCCATTGTCCCCTACAATACAACAGTTTTCATCCCAAAGCACTTAAGGATAATCTTCCTTATGGGCAGTTCTTGCGTATCCGCAGGAACTGCAGCCAGATAGAAAACTACAAAAAACAAGCATCTGAACTTAGTGTCAATCTAGCTCAGAGACAATCCCTGCTCGTATCATTGGCAATGCACAAAAACGAGCACGTAACACTAACAGATCGACCCTTCTGGAATCACAAACCAAACCTGAATCAGACCTTATCACATGTGTGACCACTTTTACCACAGAGTCTAATATGCTAAAAAGGGTCATCAACAAACACTGGCGAATACTAGATTCGGGCGAATTGTCCCTACCGAAACCGAGATTTGCTTTTAAACGCACATCTAACCTTAAGGATCTCCTCATAAACACCAGACCAAAAAAGACAGGCCCTGCAGTTCCTACCACCTTATGGAACCTACCTCCGGTTAGCGGACATTACCCTTGCGGTCAATGCGTGGCGTGCCCACTAACCCGAGCTACAAAAACAGTTCAACTTACTAGCAACTGGAGTTGGACCCAGAAAAAACACACGAACTGTAACACTCCTACCTGTATCTACCTGATCACGTGTCCCTGCCCCCTACAATCCATTGGGATGACCACACGCCCAGCAAAAACCAGATTAACTGAACACAGAAGTAATGTATGGTGTAAAAAAACCAATACAAAAATGTGTTCACATTTTGCGGAAAAAAATCACACGCCTAATGACCTAAACTGGACTATTCTAGAGGCTTTTCCTACCATCACAAAAGAAGCCCTGTTTAGGAAAGAACAATGCTGGGTTTTCAAGTTGGGGTCTCACTTAAGGGGCTTGAATGACGACATACCCTGGGCGGAACTAAACTCAAATAACTAGCACATCCAGGCTAATTTGGTATGATGTCACCTTCAACTCCTTAAAAATCTTCAGCCCACATTTTACCCTATTACCTGACCACGTTGGGTTTTTAGTGGGACCTCTCTTAAGGGTTTCGATGATAAAACATTTTGGGCTGAACTGAATTAAATTAGCATGCCCTTTATGTACACTCGGTATGAGGTCAACTTCTATACTACATTCCATAGTAGACACTGTAGGCACGTTCCTTATGAGTACTCCCGGAAGTGTTCCTTGTTTACCATTCCCCCATGTTAACATCACGATTCGCAAAACATAATTTCTGAGAAATATTTCTCGCCATTTCAAGAATACACCATCACATTAAAGTTGTGTAGCCTCCTTTCACAACGGATTCACTCCTCCCTTTGATCTGGGTTAACTTCTACACTACCCTTCTCCCCATTACAATATGGCTGCGATGAAACTACGGTGGACACCAGAGCTTCCCGGATGTGATCCAGATTGAACACGCAATGATAGCCTGATCCAAAATGGCCGCCACGTTCGGGGACGTTCCTCAAACAGCGTTATTTAAGAACTCCCACCGGAAGGTTTCTTTACGGGGCCCAGAGCGAGGGTAGGACATCGGCAAGTTGCTCGTCTACCGCCGTGAGTACTCAATGGGGTGTCTGAACTTAAACGGTAAGCTCTTAAAATTTACGCCGAAGTGTTGTCACCAGTTTTATGTAACCGGACCTTTCTTGTTCTTTTAATTATCTTCATAGACTCCAGAGCAACTCATGTGCTCTGTTCCTCCCCGTCAGCCGGAATTAGGTTATTGGGGGTGAGTCCTCAGCGTGTGTCCGGTACTTTTACTTTTACTTTTCTGACACCAGCGCGTCGAGCTTGCATGTTTTTACGTTAGTCACCACCATTCCATTTAATTTTAATTTTAGTCGCCTTGGCTCTTGTTGTGTGTGTTTTTTTAGCCCTTTGGTTTCATTTGTCAGTGTCCCGCAGGTCCCGGTCTACTCCCGACCTTTTAACCTTGCTTAAATTTATGTTGCCAATACATATGCGCAAGTGATGAACGTTGAGAGAGATTCTAACTATTAATGACTAGTTTAGATTGGCTCCTCCACCAAGTCACACGTTACCGCATATTTTTCGTTCACTTGACCTTCAGCCAAATAACCACTTCTGGCACCCGAGCACCGTTAAAAAACCACGCCGCATCCACTTAGTCAACCTGCACTCCTTGGCCGGGTTTGGATGTTATACAGCAAATTGAAGCTTAATTTACGAATCACAAGTGTGCTTCTCACCATACCACCCACCAGCACATGTATTGTATGCCTCCCGGCAGGTCTAACCGCTGGTTCTGTTCCCTTTTTCCCTTCGGTCTTCTCTCCCTTCTCCTACAGGTCTCGGTACATCCCAGTACCAGTTCTCCATTAACTATCCCCTGCCGTAATTAGCAACTAGTGCTATACGGTGGTGCACTCTATTCACACTCACTTGGTCCTGACGAAGTGCCATTGACCCCGTCTGGGGCAGTTGGGGCACGAAACATGTTGACCACACCCACGCAAGATTAGCCCTTAGGGAACATTATTTCCTACACAGGGCTTCTACACATTTTTATTAAGGTTGGAGCTACCTCAATAATTAAAACTTGAATTTAGTAGGACTGCTCTAAAACCTTTTTTATCCATCCCACTCCTTGTGCACTACCTGGCCCTCACACCCACACGCACCCATACGGCTTCTTCAAAAGAACCCCGATAAAGAGCCCCGGTTTCGGGAGCCCGTCAGGCATTGCAGCGCCGGCCTGACAAGGGGCAAATGCCCAAATGATGAAGCATGACATCCTTTGGGGTGTGTGAGGGCATTTTGAAGAAAGACCTGTGCTTTCCCTTCCCTTCCTTCCTCTCCCCCTGTCCTAGACAGTAACCCCTAGGAACTGCTCATTCCTTATATACTACTTCCTTGGGGCCTACGAGCAGGACCTAAAAAACTTGGCTCCGCGTCCCCCCTTTGGCTCAAAAACAAACATTGTTGCACAGGGCGCCACCAGTGCCAAAGCCGGCCCTGCCTGCATGCCTGCATTTTTAGGTCTCGCCTGACCCAGCGCATGCGCTGGTCTGGCGAGACTTATTGAGAGGGCTCCAAAAAGTGCTACCAGGCCAGCCTAGAGCTACAGTGCGCGCCCGCGCTTTACCGCGATTACTTTCATTTCGCGGCCGCTTTGATGTTTGATCGTGATCGCTTAGCATAGCCAATAGGTCTCGCTTTTGGGACCTTATAAGTATTTAGTTATGCAACTGTTGCATGGCTAAAAACTTATAAGGTCTCAAAGGCTAGACCTATTGGCTATGCCAATGCTTGTTATGTGTACCATCCGCTCCTCTTCCGTTCTATGTTCCTCTTTGTGAGGAGAAGGCAGGGATCTGTCCGCTTTGGAGAAACACACAGAAAAGAGTCTGCATTTCATAGAACGCAACACTCAAAAAAACAAGGACCCATAGGACCACCTCTCCCTACTGAAAAAAGAAACTTTTCCTACTTGAAACCAACTTCGGAGCAACAGTCCTGGATGGAGGCCACACACTGCTGCATGACCCATTAAAGGCCTGAGGATGGTCGCCCATATCGCCCACAAAGTCCACGTCCTGGAATGCTGCACTGCTGTATGTACCTAGAACATGTCTAGTGATGCTGGCAAGGCTGAGATTGTGCTGTATGTGCTGTTTAATGTGTGTATCATTTCATTTTTCCACCTCACCCCTTCTACTCGGGAGGGGCATGATAGAACCCTGAGGGATGATATGAAACAACAGCCCATGTGAAATAGCATTTTCTGAAACGTCTGAGTCGCGTGCGGCAGTTTATGCATTTTTGTTTAGGGAAATTGCGCTGCAAATGGAACCATTTACTAAAGGCTATCGTGTTTAGTGCAATAACAACCCCAGCACTCTTGTAAAACCTGGCTTGCTTGGCACACCTGAAAGCACTGAAATATTTTCACAAGAACCCCTTCAGAGCCTGTGGCTTGTTTTGCAAATTTATTTTAAAATTGTGTTGTGAAATTCACAATTTGGCTTCATTTTCAATTGGTTATTGTGGAGACTCCCCCCACCTCCTTCACAGAAGCCTCCTCACCAGGCTCTCTGCTGGAAAGCTATAGAAGTGCCATAAACATAGATGCAAAAAGAACATCTGCACCACAGGAACAATGACACCAAGAACTGAAGGGGCGTGGGTATCTGTGCCCGTGTATTATACGGAATAAAATACCCCTTACAATAGCTAAAATGGACATTGAAAGTCATTCCTGAGATCTGTAATTTAACTGAGGCTTTTTTCCTCCAGCATCCTTAGTGGTGTCCGATCCCCTTGTAAGGGGATCGGACACTGGCCCGTTACCATTGCGCGAACGTTTCTCCTGTTATGAACCAAAGAGACTCCTCCGGTCCACTAGCCAAAGCCTGGTATCTGTCGACAGAGTAAAACTTGCCAGGATGGGTGGCAGGGCTTTTAGTACGGCGGCAGCCCGCCTCTGGAATAAGATGCCCCAAAAGCTGCGCCAGGCCAAAACGCTTCTGGCCTTCAGGAAAGAACTTAAGACATGGCTTTTTCGCCAGGAATAGGTGGCATCGATCCTGACCACTGGCTATTCGTTCTGCTTGCTTCATGTCATCACAGTCTCTCAGCGCCAGGATACCCGTAGGGTGGCAGATGCGCTATACAAAAACTTATACAATACAATACAATACAAGGTATCGTCAGGGTACTTTAGTTCATCTATTCAGCTTGCTCCCAGACATTTGTTGCTAATGCTCCCTGTAATGTCCTTCTGTAGTCTCACAGTGACTTTCAAATGCCTCAGAACAATTAGTTGATGGTGTAGTTATCCTGCTAATGCAGCCTGATGCAAGACTGTCCAAGCCATGGCTTCCTTCTTCTGTGGTCTCTCTGAAGCACAGGTGGCCTGGTGCCTTGCACCACATTGACTTAGGGTAGGAGGTAATTTATCGCGTATATTCAGCCCACTGCCAGACTGCTGCCAGTCGGTGGCTCCGTTCTGATACAGTCTCACTGAACACTAAAGAACCACTGGTTTGCAAGGACGGCCCTGGTTTTTCGTCATCCCTCCTGCCAGAATTCCCTAAATTCAGCACGTCTTGGTTTTCAGAGAGTGTCGATTGAACACCGAGGGAGGTGAGCTTTTGTATTCTAAAGTAGGATTAGGGACCAGCTTTTTCAGAAATCAATTTCATTAACATGGACGATGCACTGTCCAAAAGTTGCGTTTAATGTATTCTCCTTAGGGCCTCGTTGTCTGTGTTTTCTAGGGTGGTGAGTGCTGTATTTTAAGTTTCTCAGTAACCCTTGATGTGAAATTGCAGTTCTATTTCTATGTTTGTGAAATTTCCCGGTTTTTGTTTTTCATAATGTGGTCACTCTAGTGACAGAACCCCTCCCTGACTTCCAGTACCCTTATAATGTACGTTAGGGGTACCGCACTCCATGTATGCAGCCTGCTCCCAGACTGCTGCCGCTCGGTCACCGTGGCGCCTCTGGTGATTATGGGATGTTCCAGTACCCTTATTATGTACGTTAGGGGTACCGTACCCCATCTATGCAGACTGCTTCCAGACCGCTGCCGCTGGGTCGCTCTGCAGCGCTCTGGGTGACTATGCTACGTTGCTGTACCCTTATAATGTACGTCAGGGGTACCGTACCCCATGTATGCAGCCTGCTCCCAGATCGCTGCCACTGGGTTGCTCTGCAGTGCTCCGTGTGACTATGCTACGTTGCTGTACCCTTATAATGTACGTTAGGGGTACCGTACCCCATATATGCAGCCTGCTCCCAGACCGCTGCCACTGGGTCGCTCTGCAGTGCTCCGGGTGACTATGCTACGTTGCAATACCCTTATAATGTACGTCAGGGGTACCGTACCCCATGTATGCAGACTGCTGCCGCTGGGTCACTCTGCAGTGCTCCGTGTGACTATGCTACGTTGCAGTATCCTTATAATGTACATTAGGGGTACCGTACCCCATGTATGCAACCTGCTCCCAGACCGCTGCCGCTGGGTCGCTCTGCAGCGCTCCGGGTGACTATGCTACGTTGCTGTACCCTTATAATGTACGTTAGGGGTACCGTACCCCATATATGCAGCCTGCTCCCAGACCGCTGCCACTGGGTCGCTCTGCAGTGCTCCGGGTGACTATGCTACGTTGCAATACCCTTATAATGTACGTCAGGGGTACCGCACCCCATGTATGCAGCCTGCTCCCAGACTGCTGCCGCTGGGTCACTCTGCAGCGCTCCGGGTGACTATGCTATGTTCCAGTACCCTTATAATGTACGTTAGGGGTACCATACCCCATGCATGCAGACTGCTCCCAGACCGCTGCCACTGGGTCACTCTGGAGCGCTCCGGGTGACTATGCTATGTTGCTGTACCCTTATAATGTACGTTAGGGGTACCGCACCCCATGTATGCAGACTGCTGCCGCTGGGTCACTCTGCAGCGCTCCGGGTGACTATACTATGTTCCAGTACCCTTACAATGTACGGTAGGGGTACCGTGCCCCATGTATGCAGCCTGCTCCCAGACCGCTGCCACTGGGTCGCTCTGCAGTGCTCCGGGTGACTATGCTATGTTCCAGTACCCTTATAATGTACATTAGGGGTACCGTACCCCATGTATGCAACCTGCTCCCAGACCGCTGCCGCTGGGTCGCTCTGCAGCGCTCCGGGTAACTATGCTACGTTGCTGTACCCTTATAATGTACGTTAGGGGTACCGTACCCCATGTATGCAGCCTGCTCCTAGACCGCTGCCGCTGGGTCGCTTTGCAGCGCTCCGGGTGACTATGCTACGTTGCAGTACCCTTATAATGTACGTAAAGGGCACCGTACCCCATGTATGCAGCCTGTTACCAGACCGCTGCCGCTGGGTCGCTCTGCAGCGCTCCGGGTGACTATGCTACGTTGCAGTACCCTTATAATGTACGTTAGGGGTACCGTACCCCATGTATGCAGACTGCTGCCGCTGGGTCACTCTGCAGCGCTCCGGGTGACTATGCTATGTTCCAGTACCCTTATAATGTACATTAGGGGTACCGTACCCCATGTATGCAACCTGCTCCCAGACCGCTGCCGCTGGGTCGCTCTGCAGCGCTCCGGGTGACTATGCTACATTGCTGTACCCTTATAATGTACGTTAGGGGTACCGTACCCCATGTATGCAGCCTGTTACCAGACCGCTGCCGCTGGGTCGCTCTGCAGTGCTCCGGGTGACTATGCTATGTTCCAGTACCCTTATAATGTACATTAGGGGTACCGTACCCCATGTATGCAACCTGCTCCCAGACCGCTGCCACTGGGTTGCTCTGCAGTGCTCCGTGTGACTATGCTACGTTGCAGTATCCTTATAATGTACATTAGGGGTACCGTACCCCATGTATGCAACCTGCTCCCAGACCGCTGCCGCTGGGTCGCTCTGCAGCGCTCCGGGTGACTATGCTACGTTGCTGTACCCTTATAATGTACGTTAGGGGTACCGTACCCCATGTATGCAGCCTGCTCCCAGACCGCTGCCGCTGGGTCGCTTTGCAGCGCTCCGGGTGACTATGCTACGTTGCAGTACCCTTATAATGTACGTTAGGGGTACCGTACCCCATGTATGCAGCCTGCTCCCAGACCGCTGCCACTGGGTCGCTTTGCAGCGCTCCGGGTGACTATGCTACGTTGCTGTACCCTTATAATGTACGTTAGGGGTACCGTACCCCATGTATGCAGCCTGCTCCCAGACCGCTGCCGCTGGGTCGCTCTGCAGTGCTCCGGGTGACTATGCTACGTTGCTGTACCCTTATAATGTACGTTAGGGGTACCGTACCCCATGTATGCAGCCTGCTCCCAGACCGCTGCCGCTGGGTCGCTCTGCAGCGCTCCGGGTGACTATGCTACGTTGCTGTACCCTTATAATGTACGTTAGGGGTACCGTACCCCATGTATGCAGCCTGCTCCCAGACCGCTGCCACTGGGTCGCTTTGCAGCGCTCCGGGTGACTATGCTACGTTGCAGTATCCTTATAATGTACATTAGGGGTACCGTACCCCATGTATGCAGCCTGCTCCCAGACCGCTGCCACTGGGTCGCTTTGCAGCGCTCCGGGTGACTATGCTACGTTGCAGTATCCTTATAATGTACGTTAGGGGTACCGTACCCCATGTATGCAGCCTGCTCCCAGACCGCTGCCGCTGGGTCGCTCTGCAGTGCTCCGGGTGACTATGCTACGTTGCTGTACCCTTATAATGTACGTTAGGGGTACCGTACCCCATGTATGCAGCCTGCTCCCAGACCGCTGCCGCTGGGTCGCTCTGCAGCGCTCCGGGTGACTATGCTACGTTGCTGTACCCTTATAATGTACGTTAGGGGTACCGTACCCCATGTATGCAGCCTGCTCCCAGACCGCTGCCACTGGGTCGCTTTGCAGCGCTCCGGGTGACTATGCTACGTTGCAGTACCCTTATAATGTACGTAAAGGGCACCGTACCCCATGTATGCAGCCTGTTACCAGACCGCTGCCGCTGGGTCGCTCTGCAGCGCTCCGGGTGACTATGCTACATTGTGATAAAGTCTCACAGAACGTCACAGAACACCTCGCTGACTTGCAGTACCGTTTTAATGTATGGTAGGGGTACTGTACCCCCTATATGTAGCCACTCCCAGGCTGCTGCCACTGGGCTGCTCTTAGATGCACCTGAGAGATTCTTTACAACGTGCTGATATATTCTCACAGAACCCCTCTGTGACTTGCAAAGTGCTTATCGTGTATGGTAAGGGTGCTGTGCCTCAAGCGTGGGGGAGTTTTGGTGCATTTGTAAAATTGTGCATTATTAACAACATACAGAATATGGATCTATGCTTCAGTTTACTTGTGTACACCTATCTGGTGTTATTGCTTTTGAAATGATTTTGCTCTGACCTGTTAAAGTGTCTTTTCCGGGCGTATGCTTAATAGGCCTCAGTTAAGTGTTGGCACAGACTTGTTCAAAATGAATGTCTCACCCTGCATGTTCACTGTTTACCTGCATGTTCACTGTTTACCTGCATGTTCACTGTTTACCCTGCATGTTCACTGTTAACCTGCATGTCCACTGTTTACCCTGCATGTCCACTGTTTACCTGCATGTTCACTGTTAACCTGCATGTCCAATGTTTACCCTGCATGTTCACTGTTTACCTGCATGTTCACTGTGTATTATTTCTGCTGCATGCAGTTAATCAAAATCATTAGTTTCTTTTTAAATATTGTTTATTGATTTTTCACAAGTATGCACACATACAAATAATACATTGCATAGAGGCAGGGGCTTTGACAGTCCAATACATGGTACATCAGATCACACAAACAGCACTATGTGCAATAACGGGGTAACGGGATGGGAGGAGGGTGTCGGGTCCAAATCTCCTGGAATTCAGCAGAGAGCAGGCAATACATGAGATTCCGAGAGGAGAGTCCATGCAGCAGGCACTGAGCGCAGCAGCTAAACAGTTCAACTTGAGTCGTCTGCCTCTAAGGGGAGGAGATAGTCTGCAGGGGTGCCAAACATCCTTAGGCCTAGAGGTGAGGATTTGTAGTTGTGCAAAATCTTCACTCAATTTGTATCAATATGACATGGACTTAAGGCAGGCAGAGTCTGTGGGGACATGCTCTCTGCCCCAGGTACGAGCCAGGTCCCGTTTAGTGAGTAATAATGCCACAGATGTAAATCTGCAGGCAGCTTTGGGGGTGTCATAGGTTTACCCTAGTAATGCCATTGCGGGGTCAGGCAGAATTGTGGGATCTATCATCATGGAAATGTGAGAGAAGATAGTGGTCCAGTAACGACCAATCAGAGTGCACGATCGGGTTAAATGGTCAAAATCGGCATCTGAAAAATGAACTTGGGCCACTGTGATGAGCAGGTGGGGTCGAAGCGTGCACTATATGTGGGGAGATGTAGGGCCGGTGTAGAAACGTACTATGTATGAGCTTATGTTTGTGGTTGGCAGATATGAGTTTAGGGGCATATTAATAATGCAGCGATAAAAAATTATCGCCGTTTTCAGCCGAAAAGCGGCGATAGTTTTATCGCCTTATGAGCAACGACACGCCATCGCGTGTTTTGCTGATTTTGCTCCCGTTTCCAGCACGCCTACCTTCACATTGCTAATGAGATGCAAAGTAGGCGTGTCTGTGGAAACAACATGGGTAAATATCTCGAAGGCAGCTTCGCGATATTTACAATGCGGGAAAGCGATTATTTTAATCGCGCTAAGTATGCCTTAACGCAGGAATTTAACGTCTGTAAAATTCCTGACTATGGTATACCTAACATGGGAGGTGGATTCATGTGATACGACCACAGGGTCGTATCATCAAGCATATCGCCGTTTTACATGGAACATCGCTGGAAAACCAGCAATGTTCCATGGAAAAGGGCGCTATCGCTGGAATATACATCGCCATGGCGCTAAGCGTTGTTAATACAATGCTAGCCTGGCGAAATATTCCAGCGATAGAAAAAAATGCGGTATCCAAGGTCAGCGATAATTATCGCTGCCTGTTGCAAATATGCCCCTTAGTTTGGGAGCAGCAGTAAGACCAAACTTTGTCGGAGAGCAGATAACCTGAATCAGCCCTCCAGGCCTCCCTGACGCGATCAGTGGAATCTGGATTCATGGCCAGGCAGGTGCTATAAAGCCTGGAGATCAGGCGACCGCTGTCGCTGTCAGATATATTGAGCGTTAACGGTGGAAAGTCATGTGGGTGAGAGGGTATGTGGATATGCAGAAGCGTAGGGCATTATGGATTCGTCTTAGTACAAAACGATCCATAGAGGAGGCGTTCTGAAAGCGAACATCGTTGCCATGTGTGAGGACATGATCAGCCGAGAACACATCTCCCATGGTATGGTGTGCATGGTACACTGAACGAGCTTCTTGCGCGTATGGGGAAGCCAGCGATTGTCAGTGGGCAAGCAGGAGAGTAAAGAATACCCCCACCCAGTACGCAATGAAGTTTCCGCCAAGCCCATCAGGTGGTGGATCGGGTTTGAATGTCAGAGGGATCCATATGGATGCCTTTCGGTAGTACAGATGAAAGAGGCAGTTGCCTGAGCTGATCTCTCTCTGGTTTGAGATAAGGGATGAGGGCCTCTGGATGGTACCAGTGGTATGCATACTGGGATGGTGCAGCAATTTAATAGAGTTAGGAGTCTGGAACCCCAAAACTCATAAGGGAGAGTCAAAGTGTCCCATTGGACTTGGGGTTTGCGTCTGGCCCATATGAGCCTCAGGAGGAGGCTGCGGAGGGTGGTGAAGAAATGTTAGGTGAGCAGTATTGGGATATTTAGAAACAAAGACAGGTAAACCATTTTAATTATAGCCACTCGCCCCGCCAGGGAAAGGGAAGCTTGTATCCTGCCTTCTGCCTGGGTCAACAACTTGTGGACAGCTGTTCCTTAATGGAGGTAAAGAGTCTGATGCCTGTGTGGGTGTAAATGAGTGTAAGACAGTGTATGCCCAGGAATGTGGTGGAGTCTGTGGTCCTTGATAAAGGATATTCATCATCAATGGGGTGAGTGCTCTCGGTTAACAGGAAAAGTTCAGACTTGGCCCAGTTTACAAAGAGGCCAGAATGACTCCCAAAGCGGATCACCTCACGAATCAAACAGGGAAGGTTATCAGAGGGGTGGCGGACAAACAACAATTTGTCATCTGCATATAAGGAGAGTGGAAGAGGACCATGTGTGAGTTGAAGGCCGCGGTGCATGTGCCGCTCCGGAAGGTGGCGAACCAAGGGGTCCATAGCAATGATGACCAGGAGAAGGAAGAGGGGGCAGCCTTGTGTGGTACCTCTGGTGACTGGGAAGCCATCGGTAAGGGACCTTTTACCCTCAGGCATGTCACCGGATTAGTATGAAGAAGCATAACTGAGGGGATAAAGGTATGGGGGAACCAGTTTTGTCAGAATCGCTCGAAGGAATGCCCACTCAAGGGAGTCAACGTCTTCTCAGCATCTAACAAGCCACTATGGCGGAGGTGGCTGGGAAAATCCTATTCAATGCCACGAATCTTGCCCTCAGATTTAGGGAGGTGGTCCTGATGGGGACAAAACCGGACTGAACGGGGGAGATCATTTTTTCCATTAACAGGGAGAGGCGGGTGGCGAGGACTTTGGCAAAGATTTTAGAATCTAAGTTAAGGAGGGAGAGTGGCCGATGGAGGAAGCAGAGGTGCGGGTCTTTGCCAGGTTTCAAGAGAAGTGTAAGTACCACCTCGCTCGTATCCAGGGCCTCTGTCTTTCCTTGGCGAGTAAGCGTGGGACTAATGGATGTTTATACGCCTTGTAAAATGCACGAGTAAGGCCATCAAGACATGGGGCTTTGGAGCCGTCCAGGGCTTCTATTGCCTGTAAAAGTGAATCAGATGTTATAGGCTTGCTCAGAAAATATCGTTGGGCATCAGTTATCCATACCATGGCGATCCCTGCAAGATATGCTGTAATCTCGGACTCAGCAGCGGAAGAGCGGGAAGTGCACAAGTGTTCATAGTAGCGCTGGAATTCAGATAATACACCGGCATTGTCATTAATGCTGGTCCCAGCTGCGGTATGAAGCTCGGTAACGTACCCACTGAGATGATTGGGGTGTCGCTCACTTCGCTAACCCAAGCCGATAGCCAACCGAGAATTGTCCCTTATAGCGCAATCATCTATACCTACCACATCTGGAACCACAGCAGACGACTCCCAATGCTTTGATGGCTGTATTGCCTCCATTAGTAATGAACTAGCGCCGTTTGGCAACACTGTTAACAAACATACTCCGAAAACCTCAGCTCCCTGGTACTCGCCGTCCTTAGCTGAACTTCATCTCCAATGCAAGCGCATTGAATGGAAATAGAGAAGAGGTTACGACCCAGAAGAACGAATCAGGTTTAAAATAGCCAGGAAATTATACCACCTACAAATCAGGTCTGCAAAAAAGGAGTATTTCTCAAAAATAATATCAGAGGCCAAACAAAATTCAAAAAACTTATTTTCAATTGTGAGGTCCTTTACCAATCCAAAAACATTATTTAAGGACCTTCCCCACTCAAAGACCTTATGTGATCAGATTTCGGTCTTTTTCAAACAAAAGATTTATAATATTTTAAAAGAATTCAGCACGTCACCTACACTTCCACTGGATCTGGAATTAGATCCTTTTTATACAGGGCCGTCGCTTCAGGCCTTCGATGGAATCTCCTTGGAACAGTCTCATGAAGCTATCCTCTCGTGTAAATCTGGGTCCCCATTGGATGCCTGTCCTCCGGCAGTGCTTCATAAGATTGCAGACATTGTAAATCCAGTTATCAATAACATTGTAAATTCTTCACTAGTCACAGCAACCGTGCCTCAGGATTGGAAGCTGGCAGTGGTTAAACCACTCCAGAAAAAAACAGGTCAGGGATCCATCCACACCTTCCAATCTCTGTCCTATTTCCCTTCTGCCTATCCTTGGCAAGATCACCAAAAGGTTTGTCTGCTTTTTTAGAAGAGGCCAGCATTCTACATCCCCACCAGTCAGGAGTTAGACCCAGATATTCAACAGAATCTGACCTACTGGAGGTGGAAGACACATTGAAGTTCACTGTAGACGGCGGAAAGAATGCAGTACTGATCCTATTGGATCTGTCTGCTGCATTCGATACGATTTGTCACGATGTTCTCCTATCTTGAATGAAACATTGCAGTATAGCACATACAGTCCTGGCTTGGATCCAGTCTTTTCTACATAATCGTAGGCAAATGGTTGTCTTAGGTCCTTTCCTTTCGAAAGAACGCCTTATTTCGACGGGTGTACCAAAGGGCTTGTAGTGAGGATAATGACACACCTACAGACATTGCTAAGTTAGCATGAATTGGACGCCATTTTGCCGCTTTTGCTCACGTTACTACATGGCACATTCCTGGTAAACACTTTGCTTGCTCGCTTTCACATGAGAACTGTCTGTATTTCATGTACTCAGTTGAACTCCTTGTCTGCACAGCGTGTTCAAGGTCAAAAAACAATGAGCTCTGTTGAGTTTCTTTGGTCAGCCTCACGTCCCTAGCCATAACATAGAACACAGCTGCAACCCTGGAAATCTGGTGCTTTTAATATTGCTGTGCATACATGTTAACAAACTTGGAGAAAACGCTTTCCAGGATAGAAGAGCTGGGCACGTCCGGAGATGTAAATTCCTGCATCTGAACTCAGAGGTATGGGGTCCCGTGACCAAGCCTGGAGGTCTTCCATAATTATAATAAACTAGCTTCTAGCAAGGGGAGAGTGGCAAGGCGATGTAGTCCTGTTTCCACTATCATTATAATATGATTTCCCCTTTTGTTCTATATGGAATTGTAACAATGCTGATTTGTTTGATCTTATGCATTTTGCTGCTAGTAGTGGCTCATGTAGTGCATTATATGTTATGTTATATGCATTTATATCGCGCGCGGCTACTCAGGAGTGTCACGGCACGGTACCTTTCAGGCAAATGGAAGTCCGTCAACAGAGTTCTATACAAAGAGCAGTGTTTTCAACCATTTCCTAAACAGCTTGGTATCTTGGATGCAGTGCAGTTCCAGAGGAAGTGCGTTCCAAGCCACAGCAGCCCTATAAGCCAGAGTGCTACCCCCATTCTCATCAGGCGGAAACGTGGAATCACCACAAAAAGCTGTGCTATAGAACGTAGGTTTCTTGGGGGCACGTAGAATTTAAAACGCTTCCTAAGGTAGCCAAGGCCAGACTGATACAGGGCTGCATGTGCTGTGGTAAGGGCTTTAAATCTCACTCCTTCCGCAATCGGCAGCCAGTGGACATCACGCAGATGTTGTCGTATGCGTGACCTTCGAGGAATATTCAATAAAACCCTGGCTGCGGCATTCTGGATAGACTGGAGTTTTTTCAACTGGCAACCAGGAACACCCACATAAAGAGCCTTCGCATAGTCAATGCGTGATAGTATTAGGGCGCGACTTACCATCTCTTTAGCCGGCTGTGGTAGGAGTAGCAGAAATTTCCTAAGAGAACTTAGGACACCAAAACATTGTCTGGCTAAATTTTTTATCTGAGTGGTAAACCTGAGATCCTCATTGAACCAGACTCCCAGATTTTTTACAGGTTGACCCTCCAAATTGGGAATAGGATATTCGGCCGGCCAGAGTGATTCCTTGAAATGCGGAGGAAAGGAACCGTACAAGAGGATTTCGGACTCATCCTCATTGCACTTAAGCTCTGCAGCACGAAGCCATTTAAAAACAGCCGACATGCAGGCTCTGGCATGAGCCGGAGAAGATTCAACTTTATTCCAAGTGAAGAGGAGCTGGATGTCATCAGCACGTTAGTTAAAATAAACATTTTAAACTATACTTTGACTCTATTTACTCATGGTGTGGACAAGTACGAGAGTTTGAACGAAAGAGTGTACTTGTTCCCACGTATCCTGAGAGAGGAGGGAGTAACATGTTCTAGGATGTCTAATCATTGGTAGCTTCGCTGTAGGACGGAGAACAAATGAGACACTGTAGCTAGGCGAATAGGGACTCTGGGCACCGAGGTGGGTATTTTGGTACACCACTACACACTGAGGTCCTGGCTTCCTGTGCATAGTTCTGCCTATGTGCAGAATCCCTGCAGCATGGCGCACCTAACGTTTGGTCTGGTTCTTAATTCTGAGACGCTTTAGTAGTTCTTGTGCTTGTCCATGATACCCTTGCTTCTGTTTTCCGGTAAACAGCTGTGACGGCATAACCTACCTATAATAATGTGTTTATAGGTTTTTATTCAAGCTTTATTCATAAAAAGGTTTTTATTGTTGCTAAGGAGTTACTTACCCATTGCGATACCACGCTTTAAGTTGTTTAGCATTTTCTCAATATAGCCGAAGTGGATATTGCGGCACATAGCCGCAGGGCTCTCTTCGCCATTTGACCGCTTTTGGAGTACCCAACGCGGGTGTCACACTCATTTTTGTGGTTAGAGCTACTGAACTTCACCCATTTGAGGTTTTTAGGTCACGCCTGACCCAGCGCATGCGCTGGTCTGGCGAGACTTTCACTTTTGCCACGATCACTTTCGCGGTGCCCCTTTGATGTTCACACACAAAACTACAACCACACACACAACCATAACCACACACACATCAAACATCAAACATGTTGTTGTGTTAATGCTTTACTGCGCACGTTTGACTTACAATGTGCTTTCTCTTTCCACAAACTCGATGTTTGTGTTCCTTTATTTTGATATGCTTTTAGTATTACTGTCACACACACAACCACAACCACACACACAACCACAACCACATGCACAACCACTCACACAACTACACAACCACACACACACAACCACAACCACACAGACACAACCAGAGCCACACACACAACCACACACACACACAACCACACACACAACCACACACAACCACACACACAACCACACACAACCACACAAAACCACACACACAACCACATCAAGCATTGGCATAGCCAATAGATTTCGCCTTTGGGACCTTATAAGTGTTTAGCCACGCAACAGTTGATGTGGTTGCACCAAGGATATTGTGCTGCATAACTAAATACTTAGAAGGTCCCAAAAGCGAGACCTATTGGCTAAGCCAATGCTTGTTTATTCTTGGGTTACGCTTCCGGCAGTGGATGGTGATGATGGCTTATTCCATAAGTACTCCCCCTCTGCCGTCCTTATAGCGTATCGCCCATATACGGCTTTGGAGGTTCCGATTTCAGCATGGCAACACCGGGTTTGGTTTAATAGAGCCCTACCCCACACCGTGACCCCGGTCCGGTTAGGCCCTTTGTCGATTCCTACGTTATCTAGCAGTCGCTGTAGACGAATTGCGCGTCTTACACACCTCATTGATTGAGGTGCACAGGGCTCTCTTACAATACGTCTCACCCAATCTTCAGGTGGGAGTACCTGGGGTTGCTGTGCAACCAGCTGGACCTGCTGGGTTAACTATTAGCCCAGTCATGCTTAATTAGGTTATGTGCAAGCGTCCACAGAATAAGGAGGATTTACCTTATTGGCTTGCGGAGAAATTTGACCAGCTGGAAGCAGTATTTCGGAATACAACTCCTGTGGAGAAACACAGGATCCTTACTATTTATTTGCAGAAAGATTTAATACCCAAAGTAACTGATTGTGAAAATTGGGGTACATTGTGCGTGGCGGTGTATGCAAAATGTTTTAGCACTCCTTCTATGACAGTGCTTCCCTCCGTGATTCAACGGTTCAGGATGAACATGGACCGCAGGCGGCTGTAGAGTTAGGCATGAGGTTGGTCGGAGTGTTTGATGTAGTTGCTGATCTGATCCTTGTGAATGTCAAGGGAGATGCAGTCAACTTTCAAGTGTCTAATGCTTTGCGCCTCGTCTGGGATGAGGAGAAACCACGCGAATTACCAAAAATTATTGCAGAAGCTTATAGAACAGTTTGACGCAATAGTTTCGCTAGAATACCTATGCAATAGCAGACACAGGCTCAGTCTGCTAAGGACGACTGTCCAAATTTTCCTAAAAAGAATTGGAAAAATAAGAAACAGGGGAAGCAACAAACCAAACAAGGGTTGCGTGCAGCGTCACCAGTCCCCGAACTTTCTGAGCGCACTTATGATTTGCGAGAATTAGGTCTCCTGACAGGTTTCAGGTTCCTGATCAGCATTCTCGTCGTTCTTCACAGGCAGCATCGGGCTCACAAGCCGGTGAGGGTGGACCCCAGGATTGCGGCAGAGGTCGAGGTGCCCCTCAGGGATGAGAACAACCTCTCCTGACTGAAGGCAAAAGGAAACAAGACAATTTTCCTCAGCAGCGCCTGGCATTTCAGAAAAAGAAAGTTGCCGCTTTGACAGCGAGATTTGCCACAGACGGTGAGAACCCGGCACCGGAACTGAAAATGGGCAGTAACGCTGCTAGACAGCTCAGCGGAAGTTACCATTGTGCGGCAAGCACTGCGTCCATTTCTGGAGGCGACAGCAACAGAAACTTTCATCACAGTTGAGACAGCTGACACCCGAGTGGCTCCCCCTGACAGATTATATGACATAGTTCTTCTCATTGAAGGTGGCATACAATGTGTAATACAAGGGATTTTTTGGGAAAATCTAACTTCATCTTATGACATACTTTTGGCAGAAAAAGATTGGCCGCCACCTTTTGTTCTAGCCGCTACCCGTGGAGAGGAGGTGATACTCCCCAGTTTTTCACATAACGTATCCAAGGAGCAAGCTATGTCTTTTGCAGAAGAGTGGGCTTTGGTGCTTGCACCAGCTGTATACCGAAATCAGGTAGGCTGGGATAAGGACTCTCCCCGGCATGAAATACCATTACGGTCCATGCCACAACCACAACCCCAATATCCCCTCCGGCTCGCGTGGCTGATATTCTGGATCAACTAGAGTATCAGGGAGTACTTGAGGCGTGTGTGTCACCAATGAATAACCCTCTATTTACAGTAGTTAAACCCGATGGGTCGTACCGCTTAGTTTTGGATTACCGACATTTGAACTCACATTGTCGGACTTGTGCGGTGCAGAATACCCATAGTTCAGCGTTAATCGACAGCCTATAAAACGACACTGGACATATCCAACGGCTTTTACACTCACAATCTATCTTTTGAAAGCAGTCAAGGGACCGCCTTCACCGCGGGCGGAAAACAAAGGAAATTTTTGCGTTTGGCCATGGGCTACAAAAATTACGCTGATGTTTTCGCCGCCCGTGTTGTCTCTTTGTTTGACAGCATAGACGAAGAAGCTTACTCGTACGTTGATAACATTTATCTGACTGACGACGAATTATGGCCGCATCTTTGTCGCGTGGATCGCATCATAGTATTGTTTGCGGACCACGGTTACAAGTTTACCTTTGCTAAATCACACATTGCAGAGTTCACAGTGTTGTTTATGGGCTACAAGCTCAATAATGAAGGAAGAGGCTTAGCGCCTCACTTCTTGGAGAAGTGCGCACGTTTGCGCCCTCCAACTACACTGAAAAAATTACAGTCTTTACTGGGTTTTTTGAATTTCGTTAGGACTTACATCCCCGATTATGCCCAGCATATCAAGCCCTTGTATGCCTTAATACAACCCTCTTTTTTGAAGTCCTGCTGGCTTCTGGAACATTCCACTATACCATATATGAAATAATATATAGGAAAAGGAAACACAATCAATAGTGGACTGTAATTCAGTAACTAACCAAAAAAATTGTCAATAATATTATATCATATCTATAACATTGATCTGTCTAATAATCCTTATTGCAGAAATGTAAATTGATAACTATATATAGTGTCACCGTTGCCTATAGGTCAAACGAAGAATCCTTGGATTACATTCTTAGCCATGAGATATATGAATGTCCTTATTTATGTTTATGCAACAAAGAATAATTCTGTCTAATTTAAGTCATTCCATGTATATAGAGGATTCAATATACTATACTCAATCGTTGACCTATAGGCAACGTGACACTATACATTGTTATCAATTTACATTACTGCAATAAGGATTATTAAACAGATCAATGTTATAGATATGATATGTTGTAAAAATATAGAACTGCTTTAATATTTATGTGACCATGTGTTTCTATAATAATGTATGAAAAAGCAAGAGGAAAAAATATTTTAACTAATAAATGAATAAAGTTAAAAATCATCAAATATTATTGACACATTTTTTGGTTAGTTACTGAATTACAGTCCACTATTGATTGTGTTTCCTATATATTATTTCACATATGCTATGTAGACCCTGATATAGGAAACGTTATTAGGGGTACCCCTTTTCTGTACAAACACATTCCACTATACTGCAATCTTTGCAGTCTGATCTTATTGAATCCAAATTCTTATAGACTCATGATAACCATACTAACCTGGTGATAAGAATGGTCCCAGGAAATGTGGGTTTCATGTACTTGACGTTTAATGAAGGAGGCACAGTGCCTATTGCTTACAAGTCACATTTGTACACCAGCAGAATTGAGGTTTTCCAACATTGAAAACGTTTTGACAGCTGTCCAGATGGCGATCCTAAAGGAACGTGCACTGCCGCAAGGGAAACTAATTTTGGTTGTAACACCATGTCCCGCGCTTGAAGTGGTGACAAAGGCAAGTGTACCGAACTCAAAGGCATTGCATTCACGTTGGATACAATGGGCCACATCGTTGACCTATCCAGATGTCACCTTTATTTTTGACTCTTCTTTGAGGACGCGGGAGTTTTTACAGTATGAGTTTATTCATTCCCCTCCTTTGTCGATGCGTCCACTTGAGCAGTACCAATGTATCATATACACTGACGGATCAGTGCAACCGGCAGTCGGGTTTAAACATTCTTACTCGGCGGCCTGCGCTATAGTGGCGGGTACCATAGTGAACAGAGAGTTCAAGTCCAATGTTGTCCATACGCAGGCACTAGGTGACTGTACCACACAGTTAACCAAATTGCGCGCTTTGGTACTGGCTCTGGAGTTTGCAGATCCAAAAGTGACTACTCTAATTGTAAGCGATTCTTATTACTGTGTTCAATCTTTCAATGACAACTTAATTTTTTGGTCTCAAAATGACTATCGTGATTCTAAAGGCAGTGCAATTACACATAAAATGCTTTGGGTTAGAGTTGCAGATCTTAAAGACCGTCTGCCTCTCACACAAGTAATTCACACTCTTGGTCATCAGCGTGTAGAAGTACACACTGTTGGCAACGGTTTGGCAGATGACGCTGCCAAATCAGAAGTCGCTACGTGTTCAGTTGCAGCAGTTACAAGATCCATGAATAAGATTAATAATGACATTTTAGCAGCAATAGCTGCTACATAGAAGGGTGATAATTATCCACAGGGTTTCCCTTCCAAATACTCTTATTATTTAAGTCCCGATAATGTTCCTTACGTGAGAATTAACGACGTTGGTGACAGGTTGATTCCCAACGCGGACCGCAGGCCTGCACTGATAACAGCCGCACACGAAGGAATGGCCTCGGCACATGCTGGAGTTTCTGTTTCTATCTTGCAGCAGCGTTACTGGTGGCGTGGTTTACGTGCTTTCTTGTGACATTTGTCAGCAGATGAAACCGTCAACGGCAACGCGCCCACCACAACCACAGCTAATCATTTCTAATAAACCCTTCGGTTGTGTTTATTTAGATCACTGCTGTCCTTTTTCTTCAGATACTGCCTATAAGTTCATCTTAATTGCAGTTGATTCGTGCACACTCTTTCTTTGGGTTTGGCAACAACGTAGTGCTGATGCTCAAACTGCGTGTCTTTGTGGGAATTTTTGCATGTGGCACTTTCCATTCGGACCAGGGTCCCCGTTCGCCTCTAAGGCATACAAGGATACCATGAGGTCTTTGGGGGTGCAGGTCAAATTTTCATCTCCATACAGGCCTGAGGGCAATTCATTTGTGGAACGAATGAACCGTGACTTAAAGCAATCCTTGACAGCTAGGGTCATAGGGACTGGCAGGAACTGGTTCGCCCATTTGTATAGCGTACAACGTGCACTAAATAATCTCCCTAGAAGATCTCTGGGTGGGCGGACCCCATACGAAATGCTCTTTAGCATGAAGATGTTTGTGCCCGACCTTGATGGTCCAGACATTGTGGCGTCTGCCGCATCTTGTGACGTAGATAATCATTGTGCTGTATTACAGAATCTACAAGAGACTCGAGACAGCCTTGCAAAGGAACATTTGCCCTCACCCACTGATGCTGCGCTGCAGATTCTGGTACTCGGCGGGCTACCAAAAATCAGAGACCTGGTCCGAGAGAAGGTGGAAAACAAGAAAGAGTTTGGCCCCTCTTATCGAGCACCGGTTCCAGTGCTTGGAGTGCAGGATACTCGTACAGTCATTTTACCACCACTTCCTGGTCGAAAAGACAACCGATACATCTCAGTTGACAATGTCAAGCTACAACATCTGGCCGATCCTGAATAGCATCACACCAGCGGTGTCTACAACAACAGTATCTAGAGATACAGGTTTAACCGCTTCTAACACCGTGCAGGATGACCCCGCCATTGAGATGGATTCTGTTAACAAACCCTTGTTGTTTCCGACTGCTTCAACGCAAAAGGAGGAAACTGAATATGCATATCCTAATTCCATGTCATTGCCTGGCGTGCGACCTGAAGCCACTAATGAATCACATTTTCCCTTTGACTCACATTCCGTAGCATCACAGCCCCCTTCTAAATTTTGCATTTTTGTTGCCTGGTTTAAACGAACTTACTTGATTCCACCTTGGACTTACATCTGGTTGGTGCTAATCGCAATTCTTTTGTTCATGTCTATTGGTTTTGTGACTTTCTTTTTTCTCTTGATCAATGGCCACTATCTTCCTGAATGCTTTGCTGTTAATCTGGTTGATGGAACTTTGGCTCAGCACTCTTCTTCACACATCATAAAAAGAGACCAGACTTTTGTCAACATCACTGCTTGGCCAGTCATCAACGGCATTGTTTACGATGCTGTAGATTTCCAAATCCATGGACCTACAGAGATAATTAATGTCTCTAATGTACTTCATGTTTCTCTGGGTGATGTCGTGAAACATAACATAAGATCTGATGATTGGGACGTACAGGCAGTGCAATCCTTGTTCGCTGATTTGAAATACTATGCTGCTTTTGATGCTGAAGATTTGTATTTGAATACTGCAAATTACGCTGATTTGTTTTGTTTTCAACACTATGGTCATCATTATCTGCATAAAGCCAATACGTTTAGAAATGTTTTTAATTTTACACAATGGGAACATTGGCCAGCTCCTTTAAAAGGCAGCTCTAATACTTTTTTGAAAAAATGTACCTATTATACTGATTTTGACACATCTAACCCTGGTTCGTTCTATTTTAACTTGAATGTTTCCTCTAACTCTAAGGTGATGCTCACCCATACTAAATTATTATATTCTAAATCTTTTATAGACAATTTAACAGTTGGGTGCTCTGAGCTTTGGAAATCATCGATTGATCTTAAATCTGTCTGGGGTTCTAAATCTTGGCAGGTGCAAGGCACAGAGGCATTACATCGTGCCTGCCTCATTCCTACACAGATTTTATTTTTAAATGACTCAATTGATCAAACTACCTGTTTTGGTTTGGCAACTTCTAAACAAATGAATACCCCTACAGTCCCAGCTC
Source organism: Triturus cristatus (assembly GCF_964204655.1). NCBI lineage: Eukaryota > Metazoa > Chordata > Amphibia > Caudata > Salamandridae > Triturus > Triturus cristatus. The sequence continues at coordinate 62,920,613 of NC_140591.1, read as the reverse complement.
TGGCTCCTTATGAAAACTGGAGCAGTTTTACTAATTAATATATAGACAAATTACAATCCCTTTTTAAAAATGACACCTTTGATCTGTCTAGCCTGGACCCCCTAGGTTGGTTGGTTTGGCAGACTAGTTTATATGCTTGTCAACTTAGTTTCCTCGCCTGGGCTCCTGGTTATACACAGGCTAGGCCTGATCCTCGTTTTTTCAAACACCCATTCTGTTACTACATATTCGGTAGGGAAACTTTGTCACAACTGATCACAACACTCGTCACTGGCTTCAGTTAAACAACATTTGTCGTTATTATCAGGTGACATTGATTTAACATTTTTTACAAAAGGACCCGCTGGTCGTAGATCAAAAAGATTTATATATGCTACTTACAATGAAATCTGAAAACTCTCCCAAATTGAAGCAGCTTCGCGTTTAAGGGCAATAGATCAGGCTAATCTTGAAAAAGTGCTTGCTTTTGTTGATAATAGTATTAACACCCTTTCTTCCTGCATTTATACATTGGACAATATTGTTTCATCAGTTGTTGACATCGTACAAGAGGATGTTTCTGTTTTGTATCATGGTCAGAATCAATTGTGTTCAGTAATGCAGTTTGCCTGGACTTTACAGACTCTTAAGATGAGTAAAGTTCCATGGGATTACCTGAACGCGTCATCGCTATTTTTGCCATTTAACTTGACAACAAAACAACAGTTTATGTCCATGAAAGATGCTACATATTCTCTTTTGCATTTGAAAGGTTGAATCCGTTGCCATTCTCTATGGCGGAGACAGACTCTGCTGTCTGGCTCATCCATGGGCTGATAACTCTCCCATTTTCTTTGTTTAAATTTACCTCGTGTATGAAACACTACCCACTGAGCCGCTATGAACCATTGGGAGGTGCGTTCTTGCACGAAGTATGGTCTCTGCCTTTCACATACAGATGCCTTAGGGATGACAAAGAAGTAAACCTTACTGGAGAATCATGTGAAAACACAATAGGTCATTCCCTTGTCTCTAAGAACATCAAATTACACGGCGTGTGTAACCTAACGGTGCCAAATCTGGCATGTGTTTTGAAGGGTACACCCGTGCCATCTATAACACCGACTTTCACTCTGCTTGCCAATGGTAGTTATTTGCTTTTAAATAATGAGGATTGCTGCGTCATGTTAGCCGGCATCCCTTACATAGTAACTGTTTCACAGCGTGCAGTCTGCTGTAAAAATGTACTTTTCCCCATCCCCACACGGTAGACTCGATAACTCGATTTGGCCTTCCATTCCAACCTTGAAGGCAGATTTTAATAAGTTGAGCAGAATAAGAGCATTGTTATCCCAAAAAGAAGTTTCTCTCAGATCTGCCCGTGAGACGTTCGTCCTTCACGTGGCTAAAACCCGTACATAGGTCCAATCCCTTCGTAATACTGACCTCCCACTACATTTTGGTGCGTTAATTCACACTATCTTCAATGCTTCTAACACTACTGGCATTGCCCATTTTTTTAAAGTTGTGGGCTCTGGCCCTGTGATCTCTTTCCAAACTATATTTGGTGTGATACCAGCTTTTATTCATTCTATTTTTCCAGCGTCTTCAGCGGCTTCCCCTTATTACTTGCCTTAGCCGCTGGGGTCTTGCTGTTGATTTTCCTGCTACGAAACGGATGCACTTCCTGTGGCTCTGCATGGCGAACTCCGGCTGCAGATACTCCGTAGCTGCATGCTTGAATGCTATGGTGCTCTGCCCATGGCCATACTAAGCGTGGCTTATGGATTATCTTTTCGTGCTGCCTATTTCACGTGCGTGCAACCTGTCTTCCACTGCTTGGATTGTCTCTTTGAATGGGCATTGGATCTTTGCCTCTCCAATACGGCATTTCTTATTACTGAAGCCTCAGCACACGTAAATGGTATATTTCTCGTCGTCTATTTCATACATGAGAATATAAGTACATAAAAGGCAAATCATACGACAGAACACAGTCTTCTTCTTGTCTTCTTTATTGAGACGTGTTCAGGTGAAGTATCAGGGTTACAGCCATTCACAGCCAACACGTGTTTCGTCGCAACGGGAGTGTACTCCCACGACTTCCTCAAGGCTCTCTTCGTATTTGTGGAAAGTTTTTAAATGTGGTTGTAATTCCGGCCCACATGGGGGTCTATGTTCAATGCAGGGAACGAGGGATGTCACAATTCTACCAGAGAGGTGTTCGTGTTCGATACTTCTCTGGCGTACTCCTAAAATTCTTGTGCCCTCGTCCTCACTCCAGGCAGCGGTACGCAATCGTCGGGTTCGCCGAGTGTAGCAACCCGTACTCGGCGAACCCGACGATTGCGTACCGCTGGCTGGAGTGAGGACGAGGGCACAAGAATTTTAGGAGTACGCCAGAGAAGTATCGAACACGAACACCTCTCTGGTAGAATTGTGACATCCCTCGTTCCCTGCATTGAACATAGACCCCCAAGTGGGCCGGAATTACAACCACATTTAAAAACTTTCCACAAATACGAAGAGAGCCTTGAGGAAGTCGTGGGAGTACACTCCCGTTGCGACGAAACACGTGTTGGCTGTGAATGGCTGTAACCCTGATACTTCACCTGAACACGTCTCAATAAAGAAGACAAGAAGAAGACTGTATTCTGTTGTATGATTTGCCTTTTATGTACTCATATTCTCATGTATGAAATAGACGACGAGAAATATACCATTTACGTGTGCTGAGGCTTCAGTAATAAGTGATGTTAAGCTTTGGCTTACATTTGTAGAGTGTGTGGTTTCTCTACACCTTCCAGCACCGTCATATTAGAGATTTGGAACTATTGTGTACTTTCTCTGAGGCGCCATACACCTATGACACATACCACAGACCTGCCAATACGGCATTTCCTCCACCTGATTTTGAGCTGCTGATGAGTCCCTTAGTGGCCCATAAGCAGGAATGTTCCGGTGTTGGAATTATGGCCTGCGCAGCGGCGCTAGGAGTGCTGGCTGAATGGTATATCTTTGCAGCAGCACATGATTTCCTACAACGCAGTTACTTTGAGTATCACGTAAGCTGTCCCTTAATGGTGCTGGAAGCGCCCCTAATTGAAGAACATATATGTTTATTCACTCGCCTTAATTGGATGGCAACGCTTTTTTCTGCTGAGAATGATGACTTCCTCTTGGAGGCTATTGCAACATACTGTTCGTACACCCTGCTGGATTGAATCAGCCACAGTATCCATGATGGATTTTTAAAGTTTTTTTATGTGTGTCTTTTAGGACACAACATTTTTTTTTCACTCTCTCTTATCTCGCTTTCTTTCTCTTTCCGGTTATTCCTCGCAAATCAATGGTATCACTGATACAAATGCTCTTGGTTCTTGCTCAGACTTTTGAAAGCTGTTTTCTCTCTAAGACCACTGTCCCATGTACTGACCAAGGGGAGGGTATAGTGAGAATAATGACACACCTACAGACATTGCTAAGGTAGCATGAGTTGGATACCATTTTGCCGCTTTTGCTCACGTTATTACATGGCACATTCCTGGTAAACACTTTGCTTGCTCGCTTTCACATGCGAACTGTCTGTATTTCATGTACTCAGTTGAACACTGCTCCTTGTCTGCACAGCGTGTTCAAGGTAAAAAAACAATGAGCTCTGTTGATTTGCTTTGGTCAGTCTCGCGTCCCTAGCCATAACATAGAACACAGCTGCAACCCTGGAAATCTGGTGCTTTTAATATTGCTGTGCATGCATGTTAACACACTTGGAGAAAACGCTTTCCAGGATAGAAGAGCTGGGCTTGTCCGGAGATGTAAATTCCGGCATCTGAACTCGGAGGTATGGGGTCCCACTGACAAAGCCTGGATGTCTTCTATAATTATAATAAACTAGCTTCTAGCAAGGGGAGGGTGGCAAGGCGCTATAGTCCTGTTTCCACTATCATTATATTGATTTCCCCTTTTGTTCTATTTGGAATTGTAACTATGCTGATTTGTTTGATCCTGTGCATTTTGCTGCTAGAACTGGCTCGTGTATTGCATTATAGAGCACGTTAGTTAAAATAAACATTTTAAACTTTACTTTGACTCTATTTACTCATGGTGTGGACAAATACGAGAGTTTGAACGAAAGAGTGTTCTTGTTCCCACGTATCCTGAGAGAGGAGGGAGTAACATGTTCTAGGATGTCTAATCATTGGTAGCTTCGCTGTAGTATGGAGAACGAATGAGACACTGTAGCTAGTCGGAAAGGGGCTCTGGGTACCGAGGTGGGTATTTTGGTACACCACTACACACTGAGGTCCTAGTTTCCTGCACATAGTTTTGCATATGTGCAGAATCCCTGCAACAGGTCCTTCCCTTAGCCCTCTTTTGTTCAACATCTATATGGCCCCACTAATTTCATTAATCTCATAATTCCAAATTAAAACTACATCCTATGCAGAAGACACGCAGCTTATCTTAGTCTTGGATAAGGACTCAAATGAAGTATTGAACTTCAACAAATGCTTATTAGAGGTCATTTGGTGGATGTCTTCCAACCGCCTTAAATGTAATACTGACAAGACTGAGATAATGCAAATAGGCAAAGACAAGCCGTTCGATCCAGTCAAATGGTGGCCGGAAGATATCCCGGCCCCACCCAATACAGTGAACATAGTCAAGAATCTGGGAGTCAAATTTGACGCCACTCTTTATTTACGGCCACAAGCCTCTGCAGTAGCAGGGATGTGATTTAATCTAATCAAATCATTACAAAAAATGTGATCTCATCCCAATTGCTGCAGGAAAAAAGGTGGCAGTAGCCCTGATCCTATCTAGACTGGATTACTGCAACAGCCTGTATGCCGGGGCAAACAAGCAGGTGCTAAAAAAGTTGCAGATGGTTCAAAATGCGGCTGCTCGACTGGTCTTGAAACTGCCAGCACGCTCGTTGGCTGGAACAGCCATGAAAACCCTGCACTGGTTGCCGATCCACAAGAGAATTGTATTCAAGCTTCTAATAATCACTTTCAGAGCTTTTAGGAAAATAGGAGCCTCATACTTGACCGCTAGATTTACACCCTATGACACGGTCAGAACACACAGATCCTCCTCGGCTAATTTGTTTACCCCCTCACCCCTCCATTTAAACTCAAATCTAGAGGTGGCAAGTCTGTGGCCAGTTTAGGTACAAGAGCATGGAACAGCTTGCCTACACAACTAAGAATCTTGAAATCAGAGACGCTCGTCAGGAAAGCATTTAAGACCTTGATCTTTACAGCTCCAGACTCACACTGTCGCTCATTGGTGTAACCCATAACGGTCCAAATCTTCTGTTCACGTCCGCATAGCGCCAAGATGCTCTTGCCGGGAGTGACCGTGCACTTTATAAATGCACAAATCCAATCAATATCAAAGACCAAAAATGCAATGAAAAGCAGACATAACTAAAATATTCTTCAAGAACATGTTTCCTGCCCCTCACCCACACCACACAATGAGGTATCCAGTGAATCCCTAAAACAAGATATATAAAGCAAAACAATACCACGTGGCACAAGTCGGTATACACCATGGGGAGAGGCAATGCCTCGGACGACGTGGACCTCACGATGAGGAATACGTGCAAATGTGAGCTTTGATCGTAGGCTGAAGGGTAGCACAGATATGCAGTGGAAGCATATGTCTGACATTGGTGAAGAGGCCTCCAGGCGCTGGCACCGGGCAGGGTGTCTGCAGAAGCATGACCACTGAGGAAAGAAAAGTCACAGCAAGGGCTGGGGTAGAACATTCAGTGTCAAACAGGGTGGGGAGTGCGCTGGGGGGGTTGGACATTCTGGAGTGGTAGACCTGTCCACAGCATGATGTTTACAGAAGTCCATCACTTCTGCTGGAGTGTTGAAGAAGCAACATTTCCCAATTACCTCGATACACAACCGTCCCAAGAAGAGCATTACATATTTGAGGCCTCAACCCTTCAGGTAGCATTTCCACAAACGTTTTCCTTTCTCCTACCAGGTTTTGCTGATTCTCTTATGGTGGCCTTAGGGCCTGGGGCATTTTTCCACTATCAATGCAGTGTGAAAGTGTGCGCATCCTTCCTACACACTTTAGGAAGTTGTGGTGACCTGGTGTCTCTGAATACATGTCCATCCTTCCATTGCTGGCTGGGGTGTGCTTTGCAACGATGGTGTCTCTAAACATGTGTCCAGCCTGCCATTGCAGGCTCGTGTGCGCTTTGCACCAAAGGTGTCCCCAAACATGTGTCCAGCCTGCCATTGCAGGCTGGTGTGCACCCTTGCACTAATGGTATCCCTAAATATGTGTCCAGCCTGCCATTGCAGGCTGGTGTGTGCTTTGCACCGACGGTGCACCCGAATACATGTCCAGCCTGCTATTGCAGGCTGGTGTGCACAATTGTGCGTTTTCTCAGACTGGCCTGTTTAAGTCTAGCCATCCTGAAAGGATTTTTCACTTCCACCTGAGTAACCTGAGGGTGCGTCTAAAGGGGTTAAGCGAGTGGTAGGTGAGAGGCAGGGCAGGTACACATCTGTGACCCCTGCCTAGGTAGTGAGGAATACCCATGTGTGTTTTCACTACCTATGTGGTTTTCTCTTCCCATAGGCTAACATGGGGAAATGGTTGAAATCACTTCAGGCTGCAATAGTGGATTGCAGTAGAGCAGCCTCACGATGTTTCCTATCATTGGATTCGCAGCGACAACCCCTTGTCAGCTAAAAAAAAAATTGGATTTGTCCAAATTTGTGTAGAAATGCCACTACCAGAAAGTGGGCATTTCTGTGCTGTAAAACTTTGTGTGTCTTGGTGCTTCAAGCTTCTCACCCACGCCCACGAAGCCCTCTACAGCACCGGACCGGCCTTCCTTAACCACCGCCTCTCATCCCACACCCCCCAGGGATCCCTTTGCTCAGCCCAGCTCTACCGAGCTACGGTGCCACGCATCAAGAAAACCAGAACGGGAGGACGGTCCTTCTCCTTCCTCGCAGCCAAGACATGGAACACCCTCCCACTCCACCTCCGGCAGACAGCAACACTCTCCAAGTTGATGAAGGACCTCAAGACCTGGCTCTTCGACGAACCCTAATGAACATCCTGGAGCTGCGTCCCCCTGCCCCCGCGCCTTGAGAACCTATGGGTGAGTAGTTGCACTTCACCATCCCTTGAGTGACTGATTAGTGCTTGGCTCCAGTCCACACTGGAGGTTGGTGGAGAACATCTTGGCATTCCCCAGCGACAGCTGTAAAACACTGGGCATGTAACTGGAACAACATACCTCTGTCATTTGCGGGTTAGCTGGAGAGATTGGAGAAAGAGGCCAGATCTGCATTCTACAGCCTCATGGCAGACTGGACTGAAATTTAGGGGAGACATCTGTGGTTCAAAGGGAGACCCTTTCAACCACCCCCAACTTCAGAGGGACACTCCAGCATAACTACAGGTGCCATAGTTCAGCAAAGGGTGAGATATGCTTGTGGGGATGCAGGACCGGAGAATCTGGAACTGTGTGGTTCATATTGTCAAAGGAATCAGTTGTGCACAAGGACGCGTCCTGCCATTGGAAGGGACTGTGTGTCCTTCCTGAATAGTGACGGGCCTGGGCCGACTACCTGCTGTTGTGTGACACCCTGAAGTGTGTTCTCCAATGGATTGTTGAGCTTGTTATGTTCTTTCAGAGGTCTCAGGGCGATCAACTATCTCCTAAGAGGGACCAGAGTGGCATGCTTCGTCGATTGTGCTGCATCTCTCTCGTGTGAAACGCCAATTACTTGCTCATTCATGCACTGTCCGATTAACAGGTTGTGACCCTCGGAGGTGGGGCCATAACCGTAGCAGTGCCTCATTTTACCTCGTGAGGCATTGCTGAATTTGTGGCTGTGTGTGTGACCAGAACTGTCGGGTACGACCAATATCAACGTGCCAGACACTGTGCCTCATTCCCATGGAGGTACAGAATTTGCAACTCTTCATTGTGTGTGACCAGAACGGTCTGGTGTGACCCGTATTACTGCTCACCCGATGCTGTGAATGCTGGTTGTGACTCTGATCAACATATACCTGATGGGGTGCCTTCTCGTTCCTGCATAATTCTCCATTCATCAACTGTTCCTTTACTTGGCCCTCAGCAAGACCAACCAACTGCGCTCTCCTGGCCTTCCCCATTACATTGCATGCCTTTGCAATGCAAAAGGTGCGCAGCAGTGGGTAGAAGGTGTTGGATTTACCTCCAGCAGCTTCCCTACTGTTGCACACACTGGAGTTAGAATGAAAAATTAATCTATTCCAGCTTCCAGCACTCCCCCGACAAAAAGTCTGGGTAAAGTTTGGCGTTGCAACAGCATGCGATGTAATGGCATGCGTTGTAACGTCACATATCCCTTCCCCAACGACACTGTGTCACCAAGCAGTATTGCCTTGCTTGGCCTGGGTGGTGAAAGTGACTGACTAGTCTTCAGAGAATGATCGGAGGTGATCCAGAGACTGCGTGACCCCCCATGTGCTGCGCAGAACTGGGCTGGTGCTGGAAGGCTCATGTAGACCCCTTTGGTGTGACGGACTATTGCCCCCGCCATGTTTCTACTCCACATCCTGTGGGTGAACTTCTCGAGTGGCTGCCAAATCCCTCCTAATTTACCCTGCTACCTACCCCCACCTGCATCCAGGGAACCCTGACTAAAACTGACTTCGGCCGCGTGCAGCCTGGTGCCTGGGGGGTGGACGGGGTGTCTCCAATCCATGGGTGTACGATAGTCAGGGTGAGTTGGAGTGTAGAGGGAGGCTTTGGGCCATGAGGTCTGCAGTGTGTAATCAATTGACCTGCTGGGTATCAGTTGCAACACATTAGGGTGCTGAAGGCGTATGTGTGCGAGCCCATTCTACATGGACTTGCCTGATATCCATTGCACCGTGTATTGGTGCGGAGTGAATGTGTGTGTGTGTGTGTGTGTGTGTGTGTGAGTGACAGTAGGGAACCGGCCGTGATTCAAAATACTGGATGGCAGTTTACCTGATACGTTGATTTCTGCCAAAAGAGCCTTACATTTGACATCAGTTTGTGTATGTACATGTTTCTGACATCGCTCTGACCCAGGATCCATCCTTGATGTTTGTGGGATGGAATTTTAAGAAATGCTAGGGTGGGTCCGGGTTGGACAACGAGTTGCACCGCATAAGGGTGCTGGGGGGTGTAGAGAAGGATCTTTGCCAAGCGTGCATATTGCTGATGTCATACGAACACGGTTGGGCCTCGTAATGCTAGTACTAATTCCAAGTGTGATTTATATTCAGAAATACATGATGTTTATGTTGTGTTGATTATTAAGTGTGCTGAATACAAAATGTATTTACATACATCACGTGTGAAGTCTCTTTTGTGACATGCAAGGTATTTATCATGAGTGAATGCTGTGCCAATGCTTTACACATTGCCTCTGCGGTAAGCCTGACTGCTCAGTGCCAAGCTACCCAAGGGTGAACACAGGTTAAACAGTGTGTGTAATCACCCGCCCATGAAGGGAGTGGCAGGTTCTGCCTGGCCGGAGTACTGCTTTAGCCAACCTCAATGTGCCAATTCCAACAAGGACCAATATGTGTAATGAATGTTTGGCATCGGTGCTATTATTCGCCTCTTGTACAGTGCAGAGCCGGACTGGCCGTAGTGGGCACCGGGCAATCCCCCGGTGAGCCACGCGGGTGGGGGACGGGTTTGGGCCCTTGGGGACCGTTTTTGTTACAGGGCCATTTTTGCAGCTTAGCTGCAAAATCGGCTCTGTAACAAAATCACCCGAAAACCGGCCCTGGTAAAGAGCTCGGCCGTACCTCCAACCCCGGGGGGAGCACTTTGTCAGGGCCGGTTTTGGTTCCCAGTCCGGCCCTGGTACCGTGATGGTGAAGTCCAGAAAGAACGAGGTGATGGACCCCTGGTATTGCATGGGGCCATTCTCACGGGCCAGTCAGAGCACAGTGTCTCTATGTCTATAGTTCAGGAGGCGCGCCACCAAATGTACACAAGGGTACCCCCGGAGGGTGCGGACCGAGGAAGCGATGCACGCGCTCCACAGCAAACTTAGAAGAGAAGCTGGTGCTCTCGAAGAGTTCAGTGCACATCTGTTCCACAAAAAATCAGGGCACCCCAAGTTTGTTGTCTCCTTAATGCCCAGAATGTGGACATTATTCCTGCGTGAGCGTGCCTCCAGGTTCTTGTTCTTGATGGCGACCATCTTGATGGTACATTCCAATTTTTCCAAATGCTTCACCATGGATGCAGCACCGTCCAGCCCGGAGCCACGCTCCTCAGCATCCTCCAACCAGGTGCCCTGACGATCCAGGTGTTCGTCCATATGACCAATGAGGCTGGTGAGAGCGTCAAAACGGGCATCTTTGGAGAGGAATCCAGCTTTGAGCTCTCTCATAATTGCTGCGGTGCCCGCCGCGCCATCGGTCCCTCTCCCTTACCCCCCGTCCAGCGGCTCATTAATGTTGGATTGAGAGCCTCGTCGGCAACTCGGCACGCAGGTTTGGATTGGTCAAAAATAAATTTGAGTTGCTTCAGGTCTCCTCTCCCAGTCATGAGGAACAATGGGGTGGTTTGAGGCGGTGAGCCCCGGGAGCATGGACGCGAGAAGTGGCAGCAAAGCGCTCTCAGTTGCTCGCACAGGCCCCCAAATAACCTGTAGATACCACCAGGAGGATGGAACATGGATGGCCCAGCAGACTGCGAATGTAGGTTGCAATAATTGCTAAGTATCAGTTCAGGAGCGATCAGAAGACCTTGCAGGTTCACAATTATTAAAGCTTGCTTGGGCTGCCTGGAGGGCTAGTTGGTGCAGTGCCAGTATATTAAATGAATGTCAGTGGTGTGGTGCAACACTAAGTGCCTCTCCATGCTCCCATGCCCCTCAGAGTGTCGGGATAAGGATGGGCCTGCCAGACTCTTCACCAAAAATCCCTGTTCCCCCAGGCCAGGGGGGGTCTTAAAACAATGCAGGCCTCTGTGGTGGCTGGCATGTGCTCAAATCGCAGGAACAGAAGCTATGCATGTAAGGAAAGAGCCGGTTGCGCCCTTGCGGTAGTAGTAGGCACCGGGGAGGCAGGCAGTGCGTACACAGGCCAGGAGGTGCGGCCCTCCCAGATTCAGGGGAGGAGAGCACGCATTAGGACTAGGCCCAGGCAGCCCAACGAGCAATCTTGTGAGGAGTAGCGGCCCCTGTAGATGTTGCACTTACCTCGTGCCTCTGCGTTGTCCTCGGGGGGTCCCCGGAGAGCGGCAGGCTGCTCCCTCAAGATGGTGGTCAGGTAGGGGGATAGCGGCCGGTGAGGTGGGGTCACAGCTCAGCTGAAGGGCAACAGGTCCGCCCAATTCAAGGCAGGATGGAAAGCAGGGCCCGTGACCGGGGTGAGACTCAGAAGTCTCAGGCTCATCCGCGACCCCTGTCACTGCAGGGCGATAGAGGCAGTGCCGGACAGCGCAGGCCCTTTGCAGATATGTTGGGCATACGGGCAACTTCAACACCAGGAAAGATAGTCTCTGACCGCGTACCCCCGCTGTCGCATCGTCCCATGGGGCAGATGGGGCTAGATGTGATGAGCAGTGCAATCCATGCTTGTTAACAGTCCACAGTCGCTGGAGCTTCATAGGCCATCTTTGTCGCTGCCCCTGCCACGCCATTTAGTTCTGAATGGCATTGTTTTCTCTGTTCTAGAAGAAAACATTTCCAACATGGGCTCAGTAATGTTGCAGCCTCTCAAGGGGGCATATTAACAAGCGGCAGCGATAATTATCGCTGGCCGCTCTTAGCGAGAAAAATGTTATCGCTGGCTATTGCAGGAAATTATCACCATGCTAGCGTTGTATTAACAACGCATAGCGCAATGGCGATAATTTCCCAGCGATAGCGATGTATTCCATGGAACATCGCTGGTTTTCCAGCGATGTTCCATGTAAAACGGCGATAACCTTGCTGATACGAAGCTGTGGTCGCATCAGCATAATCCACCCCCAATGGTAAGTATAGCTAAGTCTGCATTTTAGCAGACATTAGTTTTTGGAGAAAACAGCTGTTTCTACAAAAACTAACGTCTGCTAAAATGCGTGGGCAGCCTTGTATATATCGCGATGTGTACATCAGCGATATTTACAAGGTTGTACTGCCCAGTGATGCCCACTTTGCATCTCATTAGAGATGCAAAGGGAGGCGTTGGGTAAAAGGGTGCTAACATGCGCTAATGCATGTTAGCACCCTCTTGTAAATAGGGCGATATTTTTATCTCCACTTTTTTGCCTTTAAATGCCAAAAAAGCGGAGATAAGGCACTTGTAAATATGCCCCAAGGTGTTTTCTGTCTGGACCCTGTACTGCATTCATTCATAATAGTTCACTGTTGTAGTGAGCAGATCGTCGCCAGTTCCCTTACTGCCTTTCAACTCCTTCTTCCCACTGCTGCTAGGCTGCTCCTGCCTTGGAAGTTAGCCTCACCAGCCTGCCAGCCTTATCAGCTGTCAGCCCTTCTGGGTTCCTTTGCCCTAGACTGCAGGCCGAGTGTTACTCACCACTTTTTATCCCTGTTGTTTTCCCATGCTGTTTCCCCACATCTCGCCCTCCCAGAACCCCTCCCAGGACCTACATAATGGAGGCCGCGGTGCGGCTGCACCACCGGCACACCGAAGGTGTGCCAAAGGTAAGAACGTCTGCACCTGGACTGCACCCAGCACCTGGAATCCTGGCCCTACGGACACCCACAGGTACTCCACCGCTGATCTCCGAGCAGTGGACCCCAGACGCTGCAACAAGTGCAGCCTCATATCTCCTCCCTACACAGAAGGACCGTTCACCTGCCACTGATGCCACTTTACTTGGAACCTAAGGCGACCGCCCTTGTGGAAACCCGCACCAATCCCACCCCACCAACCAACATCACCCCGGAACCACTCCGATGTCTCTTGATCAATGCCAGATCACTCTGCAAACACACAACCGAAGTCTGGGACATCATCTCTACCCTTGCCCTTGACGTAACCTTCTTCACAGAGGCATGGCTCACACCCACGTCAGGCCCCAGCATTGCCGCTGCAACACCCAACTGCTACAAGATGAAACACTGGGACCACACCAACAAACACAGAGGCGGCATCAGCATCAGAAACAAGGAATCAATCAGCGGCACCACCACTGAAGACGAAACCACCCCGATCATGGCACACCTGAATTTCCAACTTCACACAGACGACAAAACAACCGTCAAAGGCACCCTCTCCTAAAGACATCCAGGAACTAGAACCAGCCTCTGTGACACCATCACAGACTTCATCGCCCCACTCGCCATCAAATCCAAGCACTACATCTTACTCAGAGACCTCACCTTCCACTTGGACGACCCTACAGACACGAACTCTGCCAACCTCCTGGAACAAATAGACAACATCAGCCTTACCCGGCTGGTCACAAACCCCAGACACCGAGCGGGACACACACTAGATCCTATTTGCACGTCCAGTAACAGAGTCAAATACAGCCATACCACTGATCTTACCTTTACCGATCACTCTATTGTCCACTTCACTATCGCAGCAGAACCTCGCTCCACCCCAGTCCTCCCAGCACGTCCTTCCACAGCTGGAGCAAAGTGACACAGAACCAATGAACTGGCACCCTCAACACCACCCAGCCCAGCACTGAAACCAATCTCAAACAGGCAGTTGAGAACTTCAACACCTGGATTACCAACACTGCTGACCAAGTCACCCTCATCAAACCAGCTAAAACTTGCAGATCCACCAAACAAGCCGGCTGGGACACTCTAGACCTCAGCGCAATGGAACGCAGCTACAAACAACTAGAAAGAAGATGGTGCACCAGCAGAGACGACGCAGACTGAGCCACCTTGAAGTCAGCCCTCAACAAACACCACCATCAACTCAAAGACATGGAAAAAGGAGGCCCTTGCAGACTGCATCGAGGCTAGTGCCAACCACACCAAGGAGCTCTTCACCATCGTCATAGAGTTCTCCTGCTCAGCAGTCACTGAAAACTCAATCACTACCTCACAAGAACTCTGCGACGCTCTAATAAATCACTCCCACAACAAGATATCCACCATCTACAGGAACTTTGACCCCCAAACCACCGACTTCCACAGCCTCCTCACTCCTACAGACACTGCCCCCAACCACCATCTCACCACATGGGAACAGCTCAACACACTGGACACCACAGCCATAAAAAAACTCCATCCACTCAGGACCACCGACCGACCATTGCCCCCACCGCCTCTTCAACCTTGGAAGCGACAAGATTAGCACCAACTCACCATCAACCTCAATGCATCCATTGTCACAGCCGCTTTTACTGATGCTTGGAAACAAGCTGAGGTCAGACCTCTCTTCAAGAAACCCTCCCCAAACCTCAGCGATCTCCAGAACTACAGCCCCATCTCCCTACTCCTATTTCCTGCCAAATTCCTGGAGAAGGCCATGAACCTTCAGCTCACCAAACACCTGGAGAGAAACAACCTACTAGACTCCTCCCAATCAGGTTTCAGAGCCAACCACAGCACTGAGACTGCCCTGATCTCTGCCACAGATGGCATCCGCTCCCTACTCGACAGAGGAAAATCGGTCGCCCTGATCCTCACCAACCTCTCCGTAGCCTTCAACAACATTTCCCACCACACACTCCTCAAGAGACTACACCAGATTGGAATCAAACAAGACTCACTCAGATGGATGACATCATTCCTCATGAGATGCACGCAGAGAATCCGTCTCCCCCTTCACCTGTTTGGGTTTTTGGGAAACCACATAGAATATCAAAATGCAGTCAATTAAGTAAGAACAGATCCAAAAAGTGAGTTTTAGGAGAAAATTAAAACATTTTGGAGGATTTATTACAAATCTTCATAGAGTTCGATACATAAATTGTAAATGCAGATGCAATACGTCAATGCTATGAAGGCTTTCAGCAATAAGCCATAAAGGAAAAGAAGCAAAATCAAGAACTATTCTAAGCCCAGATGGGCCATGAAATCAATAATTAATTGCACAGCAACCAACCGTCGTAGCATCGGAAAGGTCTCTGGCTCACCCCCATGTTCAAGTGTTTATTTATGAAACCTTCTCATAAGACAGAATCAAAACTGCACATTCGTCATGGTGTGAGCAAAATGAATACAATTTTGACAAATTAGAGCACAGGATATTAGAGTGCCATACTACCGTGCCGCACACTCACTATCCCACTCCATGAATTTTGATTTAGAAGAACTGATGCTAATGGTTTTGCAGAATGGTAGGAAGATGGCAGAACAAACTAGTTACAAATCAATCAATCAATCAATCAATCAATCAATCAATCAATCAATCAGTCAGTCAGTACTTGTAGTGCACAGCTTAAGGGTATCCAGGCGTTGGGTTGCTGGGCTTAGTCGAAGTGCCAGGTCTTGAGTTTCTTCCTGAAGTCCGTCAGCGGGGGTGATGTCCGGAGGTGGAGAGAGAGGGCAGTGAGGTGGGAGAAGGAGCGTCCTCTGCTGTGGCTACGGCGGATGCGTGGTGTCTGTGCCAGGGCGAGGAAGGTAGTGAAAAGTTTTCTGGATGGTTGGTGGAGGTTCAGGCGGTGGTTCGTGTATGCTGGTTCTTGGTCCTCGAGGGCTTTGTAGGCGTGCGTCAGTAGCTTGAATTGGCATCTCTTCTGGACAGGGAGCCCGTGGAGGTTTCTCAGGAGCTGGGTGATGTTGGTCCTTTTGGGCCGGTTGAGGATCAGTCTGGCCGCTGAGTTCTGTATCGTCTTGAGCCTTCTCATGAGTTCGCTGGAGGTCCCTGCATATAGTGCATTGCCGTAGTCCAGGCGGCTGGTGTTTAGGGCTGTTTTCTGCCAGTGAATTCAAGTCTTAGAGGTTCCACAGTGGATTGCCGCAAGTCAAAGGGCTCCTGCGCCGTACTGAGTAAATCAGAGCAAGTTCCAACAGATGCTTTGTGGCCCAGTAATTTAGTCTAACTTACTCTCGCCAGAATGTTAGGCCAAGTGTCAGAGCACGACTCTCAGCCCCTCAGTGAGCAGAGATCTCGATCCTTTGGTTGGAGCAGCAGGCATCCACGGCCCGCCTCCATCACATGGAAAATCTTCCTGAATATGGCAGCAGGTCTTGGGTGTTCCTGGATTCGGGGTAGTTGAATCAATGCGCTCTGTTCGCGGATCATGACCCGCTCCTTCTTCATGCTGCCTTAGGGCGACGGTCCTGTCACTTCACCACAGCTGCCCAGCCCCCCTCCTATAATACCGGGGGTCATAAACAGCAGCACACTGGGTAACGGCTCCTTCAGATCACAGCACTGCCCAGGGTGATGGGCCTCCTCTTGTCACAGCGATGCACCAGGATCACCGCCCTCAGTCTTCTCCAAGACCCCTCTGGCATATCGGAGTCACGAACAGTACCAATAAGGTGACAACCCTCTTCCGGTCATGGCACCGCACGGGATGATGGTCCTTCGCTTGCCACAGCGCAGCACCAAGGTGGTGACCCTTACTCTTCACCATGGCCCCCAGCTGGCGTTTGGGGATTGGAACAGCGCACACAGGCAGCCCAATTGGTGCGGTGGACCCAATAGCCCTGAATCTCCCACTGGACCTCGCTCCCTCCAGGAGACCTCCTTCTCCTCACAGGGTCCTCTGGTCTTGGGTCAGCCAGAAAGTGGTGACTCAAGGTGAGTGTTCGTGATTCTCCTGGGTGATGTCTCCATCCCAGCATGGGCGACTGGCAGACCCTTAGCTCTCAGTCGTGGTCACAGCTGGCAGAGCTTGTGCTGAGCTTTTTCGTGCTGATGTACAGAATCAGTTTGACATGTTCGACAGAGACACAAATGAGATGCAGTGCCGCTTTCATTGAAGTTCGCTTTCTGGGGCCTGACTACTTATAAGTGCCGCTGTGACTCCTCTCCTAACCTGGGAATCCTTAGGATTTCTTTAAAGGACTCTCCCCATAAGAATTCCACGGGTGGCGTGCGTCATCAAGTTCTCACCCAGAATACCTGCTGTGTCTGGGTTGGCTCAACCTCCCAAGAGAACGAGTTCTTCTAAAGGAAATTTTCAGTGGGATCTGTGTTAGGAAGGTACACCTACCTCTAGTTGCTGGATAAAATATAATAAAATCTTAACTAGCACTAGGGTAAGGTTAAGATCAAGAGGCATGTCAAAGGGGAAAAGTTAAGGAACCCCAACATCACAAGTAATAATGGTCTACATATCCTCTCCTATGTGTGAATCTTGGTTGTTCTAAGTGAAGTTGTCCCAAATGTTTAAATGTGCCAGTTTCCTTTGATTATTCATTTGATAGAGTTTGATGCTATATTGTATGTAATAATCTGCTATAGTGTATGTAGTGATGTGCTATATTGTATGTAGTGGGTGTCTTTGGGTATAGTGTGGGGTTCGAGAAGTCCTTCCTGAGTTTGATTCCTAGCTTCAACTTCCGCCCAATTTCCCTCCTCCCTGCTCTCTCTAAAGTCCTATTAAAAAACGTGAATCAACAGCTTACACGGTTTGTGGAATCCAATAACATCTTACACGGGTCCCAATCTGGCTTCAGAGCCGGCTACTCCACAGAGTCCACTCTCTTAGGAGTTACCAAAACAATACTCCGGCTTCTGGATAAAGGGGAAACGGTGGCACTCATTCTATTAGATCTGAGTGCCGCCTTTGATACGGTATCCCACCCTACCCTCCTTAAAGCACTCCAGTCTCTGGGAATTTGTTGGATCAGCTTTGGAGTGGATCAAAAATTTCCTCTCTGACAGGACTTTTCAGGTCTTCTCTCCTTCGGCTTGCTCAAAGAATTATGCTTCTCCCTATGGAGTGCCTCAGGGATCGATACTTAGCCCTATGCTATTTAATCTTTACGTCAGCCCCTTAGCTACCATCGCGGAAGAGGCTGGGTTGTCAATCTTCTCCAATGCAGATGACACCCAGCTTCTTTTTTCTTTATCCGCCAATGACAAATCCAGCGTCTCATCCTTACAGCTAGGGTTGCTTAAAATCGCCAACTGGATGCATACGAACTGGTTAAAGCTAAATGGCGTTAAGACGGAGGTTTGGATCAGGGGAAAAGATAAAGATCGTTGGGGCCCACGCCACTGGCCACCTGAAATGGGTGAACTTCCTAAACAAGTACAAACTGCACGTAATTTGGGCGTTGTGATTGACGATCAGCTGACCATGAAACAGCAAGTAGCCAAGACCACGTCCACTTGCTTCACTATTCTCAAATGGCTCCGTAAGATATTATGGATGCTGCCTGAATCCACCCAAAGGACAGTCATCCAGGCCTTAATCACATCTAGGCTTGATTATGGCAACCTCCTCTATCTAGGAGCAAATAAGGAATTAATACGCAAGCTGCAGGTGCTGCAGAATTCTGCGGCAAGGCTACTTTGTCAGATACCTAAAACATCCTCCATCACAGGCACTTTGCGTGATCTCCACTGGCTCAGGTTTGAGCAACGGACACAATTTAAGGCCTTGTGTTACATGCATAAGATTAAGCTGGGCACAGCACCCCATTACCTTTGCTCCCTAGCTCAGCTATATCTCCCGCCCCGCCTACTTCGCTCCGCATCCCAAGCCAACTTCACAGTTCCCAGATTCAAGCTTTCTCGCATGGGTGGACGCTCCTTCTCGTACCTGGCCCCAGTGCTGTGGAACTCACTACCTGCCCCACTCCGCCACGAAATCTGCCATAAAAGCTTTCGCAAAGTTCTGAAGACCTGGCTTTTCAGCCAGTAAAACAGCTCATCCGTTCTATCTGCAATCCGTCCGTGCGCCGGGTAGCTGTGCGCCTTATAAATTTAATTTAATAATAATAATAATGATAATAATAGCTCTCTTCAGGCTTCTTGAGATGATAGGATGGTGGTAACTAATTTTCTGGAGAGCTCCTTCGATTGGTCCTTGAAATCTTCGATAGTGCTGCGATTCCTCCTTATTTGTAGAAATTGACCGTAAGGTAAGTTTTCACGCAGTGGGTGAGGATGAAAACGATTCAATTCCAACAGGCTATTCTTACCCATCTTTTTTTAGAAGTATTTGTCTTCAGGTCGCCTTGGTCTAGCATGACATTAATATCAAGGAACGGGAGGATCGCTTTGCCCTCTGTGCGGGTAAAGTTCCGATGTTGGCCACATGTGTTTAACCAGGATACAAACCTAAGGACAGTCTCCTCATCACCGTCCCAGATGATCAGGATGCCGTTGATATATCGATTCCCTAATAAAATGTGACATCTGATAGGGTTGTGATCATAGAAGACAAACTTCTCCTCAAAATGGTGTACGTAGAGACCGGCCACACTGGTAGCGAAGGTGCTACCCCTCAAAGTTCCGTGAGTTTGGAGGTAGAGGGACCCTGGCACTCAGAGAAATTCTCTGTTAATGCCAGCCTCCCGGTTTAATCAGATCGCAAACTGAAAGATAGGCCTAGGTGACAGCGCACACACATGATCCGTGTTCAACCATGACCCCAAATTGTTACAAAGGATTCAGATCCAGTGCTTTAAATGGGCCGGTACTGTCCGGTACGGAGTACTTTTTTTATTTTGAGAGGGAGAGTACCGGCACTTCTATTTCAAGCACTGGACATCGCCACAGCTGGGGCATCAGGGCAGCGGTACACGTCTGTTACCCATGCACTGTACTTCCATCATGTATGGAAGGAGGGTACTGAGCTCCATATATGCAGGTCCCTTCCAGGGTTTCGTCACCAGGTCGCTCAGTCGGCCTCTGAGTGACACTTGTGAGGGAGTCTCTGACACTGATCCGAGACGCGGCCTGCGCCCCCACCCGGGCAGGTTTCTAATCCCATGTGTGAACACAGCTGCCTCTAATACCCCCGGGGCCGGCAGCCTTGCTCCGAATTAATTCCTGCTACTGCTTAAAGATGATTTCACGGCTGGCTCTGATCAGAGACTTTCCGGCACCCCCCAAGTCCATGGCGAGCGTGGCGGGGAGCGGCGCCCCGCGGTTGCCATGGCGACCGGTGCCCAAACCCCCGGGCCCCAAGGCTTCGTGTTAACACTCCTTTTGTCGGGAGCGTGTACTGCCCTACTTCTGGTGTCAAATATCAGCTCATGCCAGTCAGTGTCATCTCTTCAGGATTATAGGGGAAGAGATATTTCACATCCCAACTGGGTCAAACTCCTGGTGCGTGTGTACGGTGGCCGGGAAGGGGCTGGAGGAGCCCACGGCAGGTTCTTAGAAAGGTGGGCCTTGTGTGAGGAACAGAGCGAGGCTAGGAGGGCAGGGGAGAGATGTGGAGAAAGAGTGGGTGAGAGACAAGTGTAGAACGAGAGGGAGACAGACACTTGTAGTAAGAAAGGGAGAGAGACACTTGTAGAAAGAGAGGGAGAGAGACAAGTGTAGAAAGAGAGGGAGAGATACACTTGTAGACAAAGTAAGGGAGCGAGACAAGTGTAGAAAGAGAGGGAGAGAGACAAGTGTAGAAAGAGAGGGAAAGAGACAAGTGTAGAAAGAGAGGGAGAGAGACACTTGTAGAAAAAGTAAGGGAGCGAGACAAGTGTAGAAAGAGAGGGAGAGAGACAAGTGTAGAAAGAGAGGGAGAGAGACAAGTGTAGAGGGAGAGAGACAAGTGTAGAAAGAGAGGGAGAGAGACACTTGTAGAAAGAGAGGGAGAGAGAGACACGTGTGGAACGAGAGGGAGAGAGACCAGTGTAGAAAGAGAGGGAGTGAGACACGTGTTGAAAGAGAGGAAGAGAGACACGTGTAGAAAGAGAGGGA
This sequence comes from Triturus cristatus, assembly GCF_964204655.1. Classification (NCBI taxonomy): domain Eukaryota; kingdom Metazoa; phylum Chordata; class Amphibia; order Caudata; family Salamandridae; genus Triturus; species Triturus cristatus. The sequence goes on along the minus strand of NC_140591.1, from coordinate 62,899,856 downwards.
GAGAGACAAGTGTAGACAGAGAGGGAGAGAGACTCTTGTAGAAAGAGAGGGAGAGAGACAAGTGTAGAAAGAGAGGGAGAGAGACACTTGTGGAAAGAGAGGGAGAGAGAGACACATGTGGAACGAGAGGGAGAGAGACCAGTGTAGCAAGAGGGGGAGTGAAACACGCGTTGAGAGGGAGAGAAACACGTGTAGAAAGAGAGGGAGAGAAGTATAGAAAGAGAGGGTGAGAGACAAATGTAGAAAGAGAGGGAGAGAGACAAGTGTAGAGGGAGAGAGACAAGTGTAGAAAGAGAGGGAGAGAGACACTTGTAGAAAGAGAGGGAGAGAGAGACACGTGTGGAACGAGAGGGAGAGAGACCAGTGTAGAAAGAGAGGGAGTGAGACACGTGTTGAAAGAGAGGAAGAGAGACACGTGTAGAAAGAGAGGGAGAGAGACAAGTGTAGACAGAGAGGGAGAGAGACTCTTGTAGAAAGAGAGGGAGAGAGACAAGTGTAGAAAGAGAGGGAGAGAGACACTTGTGGAAAGAGAGGGAGAGAGAGACACATGTGGAACGAGAGGGAGAGAGACCAGTGTAGCAAGAGGGGGAGTGAAACACGCGTTGAGAGGGAGAGAAACACGTGTAGAAAGAGAGGGAGAGAAGTATAGAAAGAGAGGGTGAGAGACAAATGTAGAAAGAGAGGGAGAGAGACAAGTGTAGAGGGAGAGAGACAAGTGTAGAAAGAGAGGGAGAGAGACACTTGTAGAAAGAAAGGGAGAGAGAGACACGTGTGGAACGAGAGGGAGAGAGACCAGTGTAGAAAGAGAGGGAGTGAGACACGTGTTGAAAGAGAGGAAGAGAGACACGTGTAGAAAGAGAGGGAGAGAGACAAGTGTAGACAGAGAGGGAGAGAGACTCTTGTAGAAAGAGAGGGAGAGAGACAAGTGTAGAAAGAGAGGGAGAGAGACACTTGTGGAAAGAGAGGGAGAGAGAGACACATGTGGAACGAGAGGGAGAGAGACCAGTGTAGCAAGAGGGGGAGTGAAACACGCGTTGAGAGGGAGAGAAACACGTGTAGAAAGAGAGGGAGAGAAGTATAGAAAGAGAGGGTGAGAGACAAATGTAGAAAGAGAGGGAGAGAGACAAGTGTAGAAAGAAAAGGAGAGAAACAATGGAGAAAGAGAGGGAGAGAAGTGTAGAAGGAGAGGGAGAGAGACAGCAGGTGGGAGTTGTGGGGGAATGACAACGGGAGAGAATAGGTGGCAGAGAAGAAGAAAGAGAGCATGGTGGTAGTGGAAGGGAAAGAAAGAGAGACGGGTTGACGAAATAGTGACTAGAGGATGAGAAAAAATGAAGGTGGAAAGACGGCAGAAACTAGGTGAAGCGAGAAATGGAGAGAAAGTTTAGGAACTTAATCAAATAGAGGGTGAAAGAAATGGATAGAGGTTGAGAGGAAAATGTAAAGAGAAAGAACGTGGGTCCACGGAGATAAAAAGGAGAAGAGCAAAAGAGAGAGATAAAGGGTTGGTGAAATAAATAGAGAGATGAGAAGAAATAGGAAGGAAGCTCTCCAACCCCAGCGCCAGCAACAACGACATCACACCGTCGCAAGACCTTTGCAACTCCCTCGCCACATTCTTCCACCGCAAGATCGCAGATATACACGACAGTTTCGGACCCCAGACTCCGCCTCCAGCCACCAAACCAACGACCCCCACCACCACCCTCAGCGCATGGACCCCCATCAGCACTGAAGACAGCACCCACGTCATGAACACCATCCACTCTGGCTCCCCTTCCGACCCATGCCCTCATCATATCTTCAATAAAGCCGACACCATCATCGCACCCCACCTCCGGAACGTCATAAACAGCTCCTTCATGTCAGCCACCTTCCCTGAAAGCTGGAAACACGCAGAAATCAACGCCCTTCTGAAGAAACCCACAGCGGACCCCAAAGACCTCAAGAACTTCCGCCCCATCTCTCTTCTCCCCTTCCCGGCTAAAGTAATCAAGAAGACCGTCAATAAACAGCTGACTGCATTCCTCGAAGCAAACAACTTGCTCGACCCATCCCAGTCCAGATTTCGAGCCAACCACAGCACCGAGACCGCCCTCATCGCAGCCACCGATGACATCAGGACCCTGATGTACAACGGAGAGACAGCCGCTCTCATCCTCCTGGACCTCTCGGCAGCCTTTGATACCGTCTGCCACCGCACCCTAATAACCCGCCTCTGCAACACTGGGATCCAAGGAAAGGCCGTGGACTGGATCACATTGTTCCTCTCCGACAGAACCCAGAGAGTCCGCTTCCCTCCCTTCCACTCTGCGGCCACCAAGATCATCTGCGGCGTACCCCAAGGCTCCTCACTCAGCCCAACCCTCTTCAATATCTACATGAGCCCCCTCGCCACCATCTCACGCAAACACAACATCAACATGATCTCCTACGCCGACGACACCCAACTGATACTCTCCCTCACCAAAGACACATCCACCGCCAAATCCAACCTCCAGGACGGAATGAAAGATGTCGCAGAATGGATGAAGCACAGCCGTCTGAAGCTCAACTCGGACAAGACGGAGGTCCTCATCCTCGGACAATCCCCATCCGCCTGGGACGACTCCTGGTGGACCACGGCGCTGGGCACCGCACCGACACCCACGGACCACGCACGCAGCCTGGGATTCATCCTGGACTCCTCCCTCACGATGACCAAGCAAGTCAACGCAGTCTCGTCCTCATGCTTCAACACCCTGCGCATGCTCTGAAAGATCTTCCGGTGGATCACCACCAAAACCAGAAAGACGGTCACCCAGGCCCTCGTCACCAGCTGACTGGACTACGAGAACGCCCTATACGCAGGAACCACAGCCAAACTTCAGAAACGACTTCAACGCATACAGAACGCCTCCGCATGACTCATCCTCGACATCCCTCGCCACAGCCACATATCCGCCCACCTGAGAAACCTGCACTGGCTCCCCGTCAGCAAGAGGATCACGTTCAGGCTCCTCACCCACGCACACAAAGCGCTCCACGACATGGGCCCCGAATACCTCAACAACCGCCTCTCATTCTACACTCCCACCCGCCAGCTCCGCTCTGCCAGCCTCGCCCTCGCCGCCGTCCCACGGATTCGCAGAACCACCACCGGAGGAAGATCGTTCTCCTACCTGGCAGCCAAGACATGGAACTCCCTCCCCGGACACATATGACTGACCCAGGACCATCTCACCTTCAGGAAACACCTCAAAACCTGGCTATTCGAGCAGTAGCGGCTCCCCCCTCCCTTCAGCGCCTTGAGACCCTCACGGGTGAGTAGCGCGCTCTATAAATGTCACTGATTGATTGATTGATTGAATGAAATCAAGAGAGTGTGACAGTGACATCCACCTAGCGATGAAAGTGTAGAGACTAGGGGGGTGATTAGGATGGCGGGCGCACTTAAGTCCGCCCGCCACCCTAGCGGTAACGGGACCGCCCGCCTGCCATGCGGAGGTGCCGCCACCCCAATTATGATGTGACCGCCACAGCGGCAGTTGCATCAGGCATTTTAATATTACGGCGGGTGCTGCTGGCTGCAGCACCCGCCACAATGGTAAAATGCCATGTTGTGCATTGCCATGCACAACGTGGCAGGCACCGCGCGGTGCCTGCCACCTTGTGCATGGCAATGTAGGGGGGTACCAGACGTACACCCCAAGTACAGCCCCCCCACCTCCCCACCCCCCCAGGGGCCAATAATGGGCCCACAAAGCAAATCCCCACCAGCCTTTCCATGGCGGCATCGGGCTTTAAATGCCACACATCATAATATGGATTGCGACCATATATGTGCCCCAGCTCCGCCCGTCCGGCAATCGTAACGATTGTCGACCGGCAGAAAAGCGGCGGACGGACTTTCTGTCCAGCGTGTTACCCACCGCCATTGTAATGTGGTGGTGGGTAAATCAGGTTACGATGGCGGGTGGCAAAAACAGAGTCTGTTGCAAGAAATGCAGAAAAAGAACAATAGATGGGAAAACCAGAGCCGCTGGTGGTGGGTGGACTTTTAAAGAAGAGAGGGCACTAATACCTACCTTGAATTGTACAGATGGCGCACGGAAGGTTGGCTTTCTTCACGTAGCTTTACCCCTGTGTACACTTGAAAATAATTGAATTCACTTTTGCTAAATTGCTGTATTTTGCAGTTCCATTTTCACGTGCATTTGGCTGCAGAGCTGCAGGTTCTGGGTGCCGGCTTTTCTTCATACCTGTTGGGGAGGCACATCTTTCCGAGGGAAACCAGAAAAGGTTTTGCAAAACAGTGCATTTTTAGCGCAATTTCCCTAAATGTTGACTAAAAAGCCCTAGGTTTGCAAGGCAGTGAGACACACCGACGAGGATTCTGGGAATTGTTCATGATGTATAGATTATAAATATATAATTAATTGTACCTTCTTTTTTATTTAAACTTTCCATTGTCCCCATTCAAAGCAGATTCTTCGACAAATGTTACATCTCAGAATCCATACACTTATAAGAGGAATGGGGCAAAAAACATACAAACCTCTCAGATCCAAGAGGCTGACGACAGCAGAGCTGTCTCTCACTTCTTAGACCAATGTCAAAGGCTCAAATGCAAGAGCTTCTGCTGCCATGGGCACTCGCAAACATTGGCCCAGGGGCCGCAAAGTATAGTCTGTGGTGTGATCGAGGGCCACACTGATGCCAGCGGGGTGGCCGTAGGAGGTCTGAGTGGGTCAGGGATTATGCAAGGAGGTCTACATTTTTTAAAATTAAACAGGCAAGTATTTATTTGTAGGTTAACTAAAGTTAAGTGGCGCAGGACATCACCAGAGTTACTTCATAACTTTAAATTTAATCTGCAAATAAATGCTTGCTCGTTTGGTTAACATTTTTTCTGAATATTAGTGCTCAGCAAGTAAACAGCAGCTTGTTCTGCCTTCATCAGAAGATGTAACGGTCAAGAGGGCCACAAGCGGCCCCGGGCTGTACTTTAAGTATCACTGTACTAAACCCACAGAGAGTTCCCAGGTGCAGGCGGCAGGCACAGTGTTTAGAGAACATGAGACTTAGGGACACATGTACAAACCTTTTGCTGGTCGCAAATGATCAGATTCACAGAATCGGCCCGTTTGCGAATGCAGAAAGGCTTTTTGCCATGTACAAGGACCAAATAGCAATTCAGTGACTTGTTACCGAATGGCAATTTGAGTTTTGCGACTTGATATTTGGAGTTGCGTGTTAAGCATGCCCCTTCCTAGTAGCGACCCACTGTGCCCTGTACGAATGATTTGCAACCAAAATGTGGTCGCAAAACATTCGCCTTTTACCACCAAATTCAATTTGGTGGTAACCCATTCGCAAATTGGATGGGGCACCAAGGAACCCCATCCCCACAGACCGCTGCCTACTCTTAAAAAATGAAACTGAAACATGTCATTTTTCGTTATGAAATGCATCCTGTTTTCCTTTAAGAGAAACGGGACTGCAGTTAAAAATAAAAAGAAGGTTTCTTTATTTAAAAGCAAACACAGACGTGGTCTGCTGGTCCCAGCAGAACACCATTCCTGTGTTTTTAGCGCTTCCCAAAGGGTCGCAAATTGTGACCTCCCTCGTGAGTATTAATGAGGTAGGTCTGTTTGCCACCCACTGGGAACCGCAAATGAAACTCAATAGAGTTTTGTACATTTGAAATTGCAATTTCCTAATTACGACACGCATTGAAACGCAGTCAGGAACTCACAATTTCTAACGTACATACATGTGGTCCTCAAAGACCAGAGTCTCAGACAGCAGTAGTGATACCATAAAAATATATTTCAATATAGATGTGTCAATGGATGAACGCTAGTTCTGAAACATCAGCCGCGTGTTTTCCAGAGCAGCGTAAATTATCACTGGTGGATCAGCTTTAAACGCACTTTAGCAATACCGTCATTATGCCCCCAAACTTCCCCCAAACTGACAAGCTTCTGAGTATGGCCCCCCTGTTGCCATTTAAAGGACACTTTCCATTTTGGACAAATAATTGTAGTCACCCTAAGTAAAAAAGTAAACATTTTCTGTAAAATACTGTTTGTCCCAAAATACCAGCTTCTCATTTTTAGTAAATGCATGTTTGGTATTCAGGGTTCAGCTCGTGTTTTGGTCAACAGCTCGCATGTGCAAGCTGCCCGTGTGGAGACGGTCTGCCTCACATGTTGGGTGATGAACAGGAACAGGCAAGAGAGAGAAAAGGGAGAAAGTGAGATGCATGTATTCAAGCAATTTTGCCCATCATTCGGTCGGACAATTTTGTGGTGAATTTCTGTTTTCCATTGGGTGACATGCCTGTCAGTCAGAGCTCCCCTCCTGTTGTTCGGAGACCTCGCAGGAAAGTTAACCCCGCCCTCTTTTACTAGTAATTTTAGTCCCCCTATGGTTGGGAGGAGAGCTCTGTGGTCACAGCGGTCAATGAGCTCAGGGTTGCGATGTGTCCATCATTGGATGTCTGAGCCCCTGGAAGTGAGACCAGCCCTTCAAGTAGACCACTGTCTGAGAGGTGGTGCTGCTCAAGCGGGTGAAGGACACTAAAGCAAGACTGCGAGGATCTGGAGCATAGGTGGCAGCGCACTAAGGGGACAGAGGACCGGGTGAGCTATAAAAATGCACTCAAAGCCCATCATAAACAACTTGGGGGCATATTATCAAGAAACGGCGTTAAAATTATCGCCGCTTTAGCGGCAGAAAACTGCTGCTAAAGCGGCGATAATGGGCTTGATAATATGCCGCAGAGAATTCCCACAGAAGCCCATGTTCTGGTGTCAACTGCAGTTTTCTGCCGCTAAAGCGGCGATAATTTTAACGCCGTGTCTTGATTTTGTAATAAGACTCGATGAAAATAGTGGTTCAGCCAGGGAACTTTTCGAAATAGTTAAAGAATTATCTCTTCCAGTTGCTTTGGCTCAGACAGTTCAAGCTTCGGCCTCTTTAGAGAGGAATTGGCTGCATTTTTTAAATAAAATTGAGACCCTCTATTCGGCCTTTGGTGATCACCCGCGATGCGGGAGGAGGACCTTTTTAAGGATATTAGCCTACACCCGGAAGCTGCCTCCAACTGGGGCAGGGTTGCAGGGTTCTCAGTGTAAATGGTGGAGGAGATGATGTTGAAGGTGTACTAAGGTTCCACTTTGGACCCTTGCCCACATTTTATTTCTACTGTCCAGGCCCCTATCCTAGCTCCATGTGTAGCATCACTCTGGAATACATCTCTGAAGGAGGCTGAGTTCCCTGCAGCATGGAAGCAGTCCTTGGTGGTCCCGTTGGTGAAGAAAGCAAGTGTGGATGGCTCTACACTGTCCGGTTGCTGCCCTATTTCAATGTTACCTTACCTGGCAAAAGTGTTGGAAAAACTAGTCAACATCCAACTAACCCAAAATTTAGAGAGTAACAACATGCTGGACCCTTCACATAAAGGTTTCAGAACAAAATATAGCACAGAGTCCTCAATTGGCAGTGTTGGGCAGTGTCAGGTCGCTATTACATCAGGGCACATCAGCAGCCCTAATTCTATTTGATCTGTCGGCAGCTTTTGAGACTGTGTCTCACCACCCTTTGCTCCAGAGGACGCATGAAATTGATCTGCATTCTTCTACCTTGCAGTGGTTTTGCTCATTTCTCAGTAACAGATCCGATTCGGCACAGCTGCCCCCTTTCAGATCACGTCTCGGAAATTGCACTGTGGAGTTCCTCAGGCCTCTTCTCTGAGTCCCACCTTGTTCAATATCTATCAAACAGCTTTAGCAAGGTCAGGGCATGGGGTTTCGGGATCGATATGTATGCTGACGGCACCCAGCTGATCATTGCCAACCATGATAAATATACTGAGACGCAGGGGAATTTGGGGGCATATCAGCAACAACCGGCGATAATTATCGCTCAGCGCTCTTAGTGTGAGGATAATTATCGCCGGCTAACGTGGATTTTTATCGCTGAGATAGCGTGCTATCAGCAACGCTTATCTCCTCAGCGATAAAAATCCTCATGCTAACTGCCTAACGTGAGATTATCGCTGGAAACCCAGCAATAATCTCACGTAGTGTGGCGTTAGCTTGTTGATAGGGACTCACAAACTTAGCCATGATATCCACCTTCCATAGGATATCATGGCTAAGTCAGTCCTGAAGCAGGTGTAAGGAAAGTAGCGATAACAGGGGTTATCGCTACTTTTCCTGCCGCTGTGCTTCATAGCGTGGGGCTTGATGATAGGAGAAATGTTGCTTTTTATTGCCAGCTAGTAAATATGCCCCTTGGTTGGTTGCCTCCCAGAAGTAGCCGGTGGCTGCAGGCACATTGCTTAAAACCCAACACCAACAAAACAGAAATCCTGCTTGATGGTGTAGCCTGCAGGATCTGGAAAAACTCTTAATGGCCTAAGTTGTTAGGTCCGGCTTCTAGGTCGAAAAGGGAGGCAAAGAGCCTGGGTTTTGAGATTGATGATTCTCTTTCATTGCAAGAACAAGTCTATACTGTTTCCCGGAGCTGTTTTTTTCTCTTACGCTCTCTCCGCAGATCATTTTGATGAATCCCAGTGATGTGGCAAAGGAATATCATAGATTAAGGGGACGCGTTATATGTTGGCATGTCGGATTATTTGTTCACACGTCTTAGACTATTCAGAATGCGGCGGCAACATTAATCTGTAACAGGCCTAGGAGGAGCTCCGACTCGGCCTGGCCTAATTATCTTTGACGGCTTCCAGCCCACAAGAGAGCAATCTTTACGCTAATGTGCCACTCGCACCGAGCACTTTATGATCAGAGTTTGCAATCCTACAGAATAGAATTACATTTTATAAGTCAACATGAAGAGACAGTCAAAAGAGAGAGGGCCTAAAGGAATTGCCATCCAGATGGGAGAGGAAGATCTAATAACAATATGAGGAATATTGTGGGAGGGCAGTAACAGAGAGAATGAAAAGAAAGAAGAGGTGAAGCGGGAGCTTGGAAGACTCTGAGATCAGAAGAGAAATCGGGCAAGAAAGATGTAAAAACAAGTGGCGTAGCAAGGTGAGGTGGTACCCGGTGTGGAAAATTTCTCATCACCCCCAGCTTGATAAAATGGAAAAAATAAGTGTTTAAAACACATATTTTTGTAGTTTGGTCACCCCCCTCAGTGATGACACCCGGGGCAGACCGCACCCACCGCATCCCCCTTCCTACGCCACTGGTAAAAACGAAGAATGAAAATGATTGTGCAAGAGAAGTACACAGAGGAGGAGCATAAAAAGAGGACTGGTATAAAAAAGCAATTTAAATAGCTGCTCTGCAAAATACCCAGGGGCAGATTTACAAGCCCCTTGCGCCACTTTTGCATCACTTTTAACATGAGAAAAGTGAAGCAAAAGTGGCGCAAGGGGCTTGTAAATCTGCCCCCCAGTGTTTAACATGCATGGGATACCTGTTAAGGCTGAACGCAAAATCAAATCTTTGAGCCGTAGAGATTAACGCTTCACGTAGCCCCACTACGCCTACTACGCCCACCCTTACTTTTAATAGGAGGAAGATCCGAGAGGCGGTGTAATCAAGTCAATCCTTCTTTACAGTATCCGCTAACATCTGAGTCTTCCCGAAGGAAGCAGGCTTTACCCTGGTTATCCTAGCCATGCTGTGCATAGCGATGCCCCAAGACCTCTATAGACAACAGAGAGTGCAGGAGACCGCAGCCCGAGTAGGAGTGTGGACTAGTGAATATCAAAGTCAGAATATTGATGGGTCCCAATATCATGACCAGAAAATCGAGGGACAAAATACTTATGCGGTGAGGGCATGGACAGAAGTATAGATTTACTATTTTTATATCACCAAGACACGCAGAAGTGGAGTTAGATGTAGAACATCTATACAAACGTAACTTTCGATATTTTGGCGATGGATATTCTGGTCACGATTTGTGCCCGTTCGATATTCTGTCTTTGTTATTCTCGACCCACACCATAGTAGGATGAGGTAGGTGGGTTTCAGATGTGGATACCTCGACTTCTCTGCCTGTGGCATGGGCACTGCCACCCTTTGCATAAATGTCACACAGTATCTCAATCAAGTGTGAGTATTCTACCGTGAGTCAAAAGAAAGGTTTCAGTAATACTCTGAGAACCCAAATGCACCTCATCATGGACCCAAACCCTAGAATCTTTGAGAACTGTGATTTACAAACAAGGTTTACAAATTGTATATATATTCCAGGATATTCCTCATTTAAATTATTGACCATAACAGCCATATATGCCCACTTGCCCTCTGTCTGTAGTGCCTTAATGCAGAGGGGACTAGGCACTTTACATGAACTAGAAACACAAAGAGGAAACAAGGATGGGTAATGTTAATCAGGGACAGAAGGGGCAGGGAAATGTGATGGGCTTAAGAGATAGTGGTGGAAGATTTGGGGTGACCTCTAGGTCACCTTCACTCCATGCCTGCTCTGCATCATGGCCTCGGGTGAGGCTCTTCATCAATGATTCTTTTTGCACTATGATATTCACCTTGTGTTGTTCCAGTCCGCGACCCGACTGCGACCAGTGCCAGGAACCCTGGATCTCTGCACCGCCAACGCTACGACCCAGCGGCACTCCACGCTCTCAACCCAGGCAACAACAACTGCAAGCTAGCATCACCAGCCGGCACCCATGGACACTTCAGCTGTCACCGCTGCCGGCTCACCTGCAGCACCACCAAGACCACTGACCCAGCGCAATCCGCCCACAAGAACACAACCGACCCTGCAATGCATCCTCCTCAACGTCCGATCCCTCCATGAACACGCCACTGAAATCTGGGACCTTCTCGACAGCACTACCCCGGACGTGGCATTCTTTACCGAAACCTGGACACCTACTTGGGACCGGACATCGCCATTGACATTCTCCAAGGATACAAGACCTCCAGGAAGGACCGCCCACCCACCCGGGAGGAGGAATCACCATCGTCCACAAATCCACCCTCCACCAGAGCACACTCCCCGACGAGCCCATAGACCTGATGGAACACCTTCACTTCAAGCTACTGGCCAGCCCTACCCCCACCCTCCGAGGAACCCTCATCTACCGACCCCCTGGACCCTGCGGACTTTTCGCCAACTCCATCAAGGACATCATCTCCCCGCATGCTATCGCGTCCACCAACTACACCCTACTGGGAGACCTCAACTTCCACCTCGACAACCAACTGGACCTCAGCACGACGTCCCTCCTGGACAACCTCCACAACTTTGGACTCCACTAGATCATGACCGAACCCACGCACTCAGCAGGACACAGCCTCGACCCCCTCTTCACAACAGGAAACTCCATCACCTTCAGCCATAACTCCGAACTCCCATGGACTGAACATCGATGCGTCCACTTCACCTTTAGAACACCCACCATCCACAGACACAAGCACTTGCTCCCACGAAGAAACTGGACCAGAATCACCAACGACCAGCTAACCTCATCACTCAGCAACTCCACCCCAACCATCGCAGAAAACGACGACGCCAACACTGCAGCCCGAACCATGCACAGATGGATCTTCAACAGCGCCAACACCATAGCCCCCCTCAAGAAAAACAACAACACCCATGCCAAGAAAGCTGGATGGTTCACCACCGAACTTCGAGAGTCCAGACACACTTGCCGCCGTCTCGAAAAGGTCTGGAAGAACACCAAATCCCCAGAAGCCCACAACAACTTCAGAGCCGCCACCAACGCCCACCACCAACTTATCAGAAAACGATGAAAAAAGCGATTGAAGACAGAATCTCCACTCATGCACACAACAGCAAAGAACTCTTCAACATCATCAAGGAGTTCACCCAACCCACCAGCGAGTCCACCGACATCCCTCCCTCACAAGACCTCTGCGACAAACTCAGCACCTTTTTCCACCACAAAATCAAGAGCATCTACAACAACTTCGACAACCAACACACTGAACCCTCACCAACCAACCCCGACACCCTGAAGCCAGCGATCGACAACTGGACAGCCCTCACCACCGAAGACACACTGAAGACAATGAAGGCAATCCACTCCGGGGCCCCCACGGACCCCTGCCCCCACCACATTTTCAACAGAGCCACCGACACCATCGCACCCATGCTCTGCCACACCATCAACCGTTCCCTGGCAACCGCCTCGTTCCCTGACGTCTGGAAACACGCTGAGATCAACCCCTCCTGAAGAAACCCTCGGCGGACCCCACCGACCTCAAAAACTACAGACCCATCTCCCTGCTCCCGTTCCTAGCGAAAGTCATCGAGAAAGCCATCAATAGCCAACTCAGCGCATTCATCGAGGAGCACAACATCCTCGACTCCTCCCAATCCGGCTTCAGAAAAAACCACAGTATGGAAACCGCCCTCCTCGCCGCAACAGACAACATCCATACCTTACTGGACAAGGGAGAAACAGCAGCCCTCATCCTCCTCGACCTCTCAGCGGCGTTCGACACAGTCCCTCACCGCACCCTACTACGCAGACTCCATGACACAGGGATCCAAGACAAGGCCCTCGACTGGATCCGCTCCTTCCTCTCCTCCAGAACATAGCAGGTCAGACTCCCCCCTTTCCTCTCAGACCCTACACCTACCACCTGCGGAGTCCCCCAGGGGCTCTCCCTCAGCCCTACGCTCTTCAACGTCTACATGGCTCCGCTCGCCCCCATCGTCAGAACCTATGGACTCAACATTGTGTCATACGCAGACGACACCCAACTCATCCTCTCCCTATCCAACGAACCCACCACCGCCAGACACAACTTTCGAGAAGGCATGGAAGCCGTCGCCAAATGGATGAAAAACAGCTGCCTACAACTAAACACCAACAAAATGGAAGTACTCATCATGGGCCCAGACGCCTGGAACGACACCTGGTGGCCCTCCGCCCTCGGAAGCCTTCCCAGCCCCATGGACCACGCACACAACCTGGGAATCATCCTGGACTCAGAGCTCAAAATGGACCGCCAGATCAACTCCGTCTCGTCCTCCTGCTTCCACACCCTCAGTCTCCTACGTAAGACCTTCAAATGGATCCTCCTTGAACACAGAAAGGCCGTCACTCACGCCCTGGTCACCAGCAGGCTCGACTACGGCAACGCACTATATGCCGGAATAAACAAAAACCTCACCCGCAAGCTACAGAACATCCAAAATACCGCCACAAGACTAGTCCTCAACCTGCCAAGACACTGCCACATCTCCCAGAACCTGCGCACACTCCACTGGTTCCCCATCGAAGCTAGAGTCACCTTCAAGATGCTCACCCACGCTCACAAGGCCCTCCATGACACTGGACCAGCATACCTGAATAGCCGACTCAAATTCCATGCACCCCAAAGGACCCTACAATCAGCCCAGCTCTCCTACGCCATGGTCCCCCGCACCAGAAAGACTAGATCGGGAGGCCTCTCCTTCTCCTTCTGCGCGGCCAGAGCCTGGAACGACCTTCCGCTCCACCTCAGACAGATAACATCGCTCCCCATTTCCGCAAAAAACCTCAAAACCTGGCTCTTCAACAGACCCCCTCCTTGATGAACTGGAACCTGTGAACACCCCCTCCAGCGCCTTGGGACCCTTACGGGTGAGTAGTCACGCTCAACAAACACCTGATTTGATTTGATTTGATTTGATTTGATTTTGATTTGATATCATTATAGTTCTCAAATCTAAGAGATTCTTTTCTAAAAGTGTGTGTATTCACTTTGTACAACCAAAGATCACACAGTGTGGCCTTCCCTTGAAGATGGTTTTGAGCATGTAACACATGTGTAGAAAGTAGTGCCACAATTCTCATGCAGCTCTACATCATTCCCAACTGCTCCTCACAGCTCACATCTCAAAATGTTCGAAGTCTGGCCCGAGTAACTATTCGGTCTCGGCCTTGCACTTTGGCATGTGGTGCGTGTACTCACGCGTCCCCTGGTGTGTCCTACGACTCACCGACGAGTAGGGCTAGGTGAGCTTTTCTCGCCTGAGCCAGGACATCTTGAGATTCCTAGGGCAGTAGAGTCAGGGTTTGGTAATCCTGAAAGTAGGTTCCTGATTCGGTGTCCCATGAGGACTATTAATTTATTTATTGTGATTTTATATAGCGCGGACATGCCCATTGGCATCAGAGCGATCTACAATACAGCAGAATGTATCAGTAAGAAATCGAAGATACAGATGTAACATTAACATGGGAGAGGATGTGGCCTAACGGCTGGAGCCGTTGATCTCGAAGCTGGGGAACCAGGTTTGAGTCTTGGCAATGACGCTCAACATCCTGTGATTCTGGTCAAATCACTTAATGTCCCTGTGCCTAACAAAAAAAAAAAATGTGCCCTTGTGTAACTCAACTGGTGCTATGTAAAGCACTCTGATACCTTCAGGTCAAGTGCATGCTATATAAAACTCTGAAAAAAAATTCAGGTTTGAGCGAAACCCTCAGTTAGCCTTCCGTGAGGTATAGCGCTTCACACATTTTCCGTATAAAACATAGCAAGCAGTGACACGCAGGTGGTACAAATTGAGGGCTTTACAATAAAGCTGAACGTACCTACAACAAATAGAAGATATACCTGTAACTTTAAAAGGTGGAGATAACACCAGGTTGTCCTCCCGGTGAGGTAGATCGATTCACATGTATTCACTGAAGGACATAGCAATGACAAACAGGTACCACAAGCCGGACAATCATCGTTCAAGCTGGTTGAGGATCGTCTATACTATGCTGTTCCAAGAGAAGGTTGTTGAGGTCTTTTTTGAAGGTGATATGACAAGCAGTCAGACGGAGGCTCGGCCGGAGAGAGATCCATAATCTTGCAGCGAATCTGGAGAAGGATGGCCTTATGTATCGCTCATGCCTGAAGGCAGTAGGTTTGAGGAGGAGCAAACTACTGCTTCATGAGTCATGGCCGCTTCTGAGATTTTCAGATTCTCAGCGAAGTATGAGGGTAAAGATGAGTGAAGAGCTTTATGAGTGATACGGGCAGTTTTAAATTTCTTGTTTCCTGTCATGAAGCGAGCTGCCGATTGTAGGACTGCGCTGACAGGACTCAGGTGAACTTTGGGAATGCCTCAAAAGAGTCCAATTCCATAGTCCAGTATGGAGATCACACATGTATGGACAGCAGGTTTAAGGTCATGTGTAGGGATGAGGTTCCTGATTCCCCAAAGGAGCCTCAGCATGAGACCTTCAAGTAGATTTGGGTGTCATCTGCATGTAGGTGGAAGAGGACTCCTGAGTTCCAGAGGATTGAGCAGAGGGGTTTGAGGAAGTGGTTGAAAAGGGTTGTGGAGAGAATAGAACCTTGTGGGACCCCTTGTTTAAGGCTGTCTGGACCAGCATTTTCAATATTTGCAATTTGGGAGCGGTTAGTTAACTAAGAGGTGAACCATTTAAAGGCAGCACCATCAATACCCATTTGATGGTTCAGGGTATCTAGCAGAGCCTGGTGGTTTACAGAGTCGAGCACTGCGTAGACGTCGAGGAGCTCAAGTAGACAGGAATTGCCCATGTCTAGGATTCTGAGGGCGTCATTCCTACTCTGCGGAAATGCAGTCTCAGTGCTGTGGCGCTGACGGAAACCAGATTGAAGGGAGTTGAGGAGGTTGTTGTCCTGGATGTGGGATGACAGTCCGTATACTAAGCAACTTTCAATCCCCATGGCTAGGAGAGGCAGGGTGGATGCTGTGTGGAAGGTATCAAAGTCACCAGGGTCCAGAGATTCTCTGTTAGTTCTAACACTAATCCAGACTCTCACCTGGAAGCCTACGAAGCCCTGCCGATGCACACACTTGTGCATTTAGAGCTATTTGCCAATCGCCAGCCGTGCTTACACTTCAGACCCTTACAGAGACACCATCTGTTTCTAATACTACTAGCCATGTTTATGCTGCTGCTGTAAGCAGTGCATTACCCAAGATCCCTTACTCAGCTTTGCTTCCACACAAATGAAATCTCTGGGGGTGGGGAGTGGTATAATTCAATTGTTTTCTTTGCCAGTTACTGCTTTTAGACAGCATTGCGTGGGTAGGTATTGCAATCTGCTCAGGTCTCTTCGGAATTACTACTTTTCAGCAGTGGCGGCTGGAGACATTTGAAAGTGGTGAGGCATAACATGTGTGGTGGAGCGCACCGCGGCAAGAGAACGAGCCCGAACGGCATAAGGAGGGTTCGGGGGTATCCCCCGAGAAAATTTTGAAGAAAAGAGTGGGCAAATGGTGCATTTTCAAGCAAATTTGAGAAAGCAAGAAGGTTAAAAAAGCAGTTTTGAAAGTACAGTTATTACATTAATAAAGAGAAGTCAATGTCATATAATAACATAGGTAGTTGCTTATTCACTATAATCACAGAACTTCATAACAGACTTCGAGATAACAATGCTGAGTACCATTCATACATAGCACATTTGACATCAAAATGCTTTATTTTGGTTTTTTTAAAGCATTCACCTTATCTGTTTGAGCTCTTAAAATAAGTAAAGCAGTGGCAGGTGGTGATTTATCAAAGTGTAAAAAAGTTAGCCCCAAGTGAGCCCAACCGATATAAGTCAAGATCAGGGGGAGGGGGTTCTCGAAACTAACATTCAGCACAGCAGGGGAGCTAGTCTATACTGATGGGTGCCACCCTGGACAATGAATCACTCTCTGCCAGCGCAAAACATGCTCTGTCATACAGAGCACACGGAGAGTACTCCTGACATACACACAACACCGTTCAAGCGTGCCATTAGATCACTCGCTACCCCCATTTGCCTTGCCTGACATACACAAACTTCACCCAAACAAAGGGCGTGTGCCATCGTATAAGAACCATAAGTGATTCTGCACAGCCATCCATACTAAACCTTCAAACAGCAAAAACACTCGCACACAACTCACAGAAGTTCAGATTCACCAACAGAGGAACACACCCTTCACTCACACCTTGACTAACAGCAAGACTTCACAAGCTGAAAGAAGATTTCATGTAGAAAAACGCTTTTCATGAGAAAACCACCAATTCCCTAACCTTAGGTATGCAGATATTCCGCAGCGCTCTGCGCACAGGAGGTTTGGAAGAATAGCAGTGCGCACAAAACGTGAGTGAAAGTGTTATATTTATGTGTATAAAACCTGAAAATATCAGGCAACTTAACTTAAACCTGCGACTTTGATTAACTAATTAGGCCAAAAAAGTCGTAAATCTCCACAATACACAGACCTAGGTTTGTACCTGGGATGTACATACCCGTCTGATCTGTTAAAATACATTTTTTAAAAAGCCTACCAGAGGTCTTGACCCTGGTGCCTCATGGGAACAATCCAGCCCAACTGCCAAGCCAGGTCCTCCCTGGACTGGAAACAAGCATACTAGGCCCAGATCTCTGTACTGGGGTGAATGTATGACATTGTTCTGTATTCTGTTCATCAACTGATGTTTTTGCATTTGTCACCCCGAGTGGGACGGGTATGCTCAGACGTGAGTCCCATGCTCTCAATGCCGCTGGAATCAAGCTATCCTGGCTGAAGAGGGGTGAAACCCTGAAACCGGTCCTAGGATGCTTGGTTCGAGCCCAGGGAGGACCTGGCCTGGCAGTTCGGGCTGGACTGTTCCCATGGGGCACCGGGTCAAACTGATTTGCATATGGCTGGGTTCAAACTGGAATGGCATGGTGAGCAAAAAAACGATGGATTTATGCCCAGATCTCTGTACTGGGGTTTATGTATGACATTGTTCTGCGTTCTGTCCATCAACTGTTGTTTTTGCATAGGCATCTACTGGTAAGCACATGGTACTGCAGGCACGAGCTCAGAATAATAGGTGTATTCCAAGGAAAACGATAGCCCTGCAGGGTCAGCATATTTTAGGCTAGAGTATGCATTAGAGGTGCTTACAAGCAGAGGTGTGTTTTGCACAACACCTCCCAGCAACTGTAGCCCCGCCCACTGTGGGCGGTTGTAGGGGAGCTGAGCCTCTCTCAGATGTGTTCAGTGCTTTGTACACAGTTCAAGTTTAAGTTTAAGTTTAAGTTTATTATGTTTTTGGCTCTCAAATGAGGGCCACATAAAATAAACACACAATTATACAACATTAATTACAATAAAATCACAAAAAAGACAGAAAAAAGGTAATACTTCATATTCACTGGTCGAACAGTCGTCTATCATTTCTCTATGTATCATTAATAAATATCTAAAAACCCTTTAAAAAAGTTAAAAATTCTGAAACAGAACATTTCATTTGGCGGACAATAAAGTGCATGGAAAAAAGTTTTTACATTTAAAATTCCTAATTGTAGACAAATAGGTTTTAACCATTTATAGCGCAATGAGCGTAGTGCGGGACAAATAAACAAGACATGATTACGATCCTGTACAGTATTATAACAAAGATTACATATTGGAGATACACCATACCATTTTGCAAAAAGGAGATTTAGTGGGAGCAAATCTTGTCTTAAAAGGTACCATAACCTACGGACTCTGTGGGGGATATTCTAGGTAAGGTATTGTTGTGCCAGCTTTGGTGTGTATGTGTTTAGGAGTAATTGCCTTTCTTTTTTTCCTTGTTGGGCAATCATATCCAATTTATAACTGAGTTCCCAAGATGCACTTTTTAATTTAGACTTTAGTTCAGAGGGAGTAAGTAAAAACAAAGTGCTTACATCCAACTCTAACAAAGTTACTGCTTTTCTAAAGTTTTTTACTAACAGGGAAAACTCGTTAAAATTGCCCAGGAGCTCATTTTTAATGGCTTCCCGTAAGGAATCCGATTTACCTCTAGCTAAGCAAGCTACCCACCTTACGAGGGCAATCAACCCCTGTACCCAGCAACTTCGGAGTCCGAATTCCAGCCTGCATGAAGATACAGTGCAAGCTGTGTTAAAAGAAGAAATTCTTCTTAGTACCTTTCCTTCCATTTTATGCAAGAATCCCCAGTGTTTTAACTCCACTAATTCTAATCCGTACAGTAGAGTTGCAGGGATCTTTGCTCTAAATACATCCAAAAATAGTGTGAAATGTCTCTTCCCTGTAGCATTGTACAAGGAACATAACCCCATACCATGAGCCGATGCTTTACGCGAATTATGCTCAATGTGGGGTTTCTCACTTAGGTTTGCTGAAATTATTTTACCTAAGAAGATGTAAGTTTTAACCACCTCTAGTTTCTGTCCTCCTATGGCCCATCTATAGTTTTCAGATCTACATTTTTTCTTTCCAAAAATGCACATAATTTTACTTTTCAAAGCGTTAATCTTCATGTAATGTGCTTCTGCAAATTGATTTAATGCATGTAGGCGGTTAGACAAGCCCTTCGGGGTTAAATCTAATATGAGGATATCATCTGCATACATTAAAACAGATATTGATGATCCTCCAATTATCGGGGCTATCCCACCACACACTGAAATGGAAGTAGGTAGGTCAACCGTATATAGTGAAAACAATATAGGGGCCAGTATGCACCCTTGTTTCAACCCGTTCGGAGAAGGGATAGATTGAGAAAGACCCCTTTCTCCGCCTTGTAGTACCTTACACCACGTGTTCGAGTGAAGAGATTTTACAAGTTCAAGTAACTGTATTGGCATGCCTAATGTAGCAAGCTTTCTCCACAGCGTTGGACGATCTACCTTGTCGAACGCTGTGGAGAAATCGATAAATGCCGCATATATTCCACCACCTCGAACACGTACGTATTTATCAACGATCACCTGTAATGCTGTTAAATTATCAAGTGTAGCATGCTCTTTGCGAAATCCAGTTTGTTCCAAGGGTAAAATATCATTTAATTCTATCCATTCAGTAATTAAAATCAAAAGACATTTAGCAAAGATTTTTCCTATAGAGTCCAATAGAGCTATTAGACGATAATTCGCAGGATTATCCCGCTCTCCCTTTTTAAATATGGGAATTAATATACTTCCCCTCCAAGAGTTAGGGACTGATCTCGATAGGAAGCATGCATGAAACACTGGAAGAAAAATCCTACTCCAGGAAGTGACATCTTGCTTTATTATTGACAAGGGCAACTCGTCTGGACCCATAGCTCCGGAAGCGCGCATAGTCTTTATCACCGAAGCTATGGTTTTCTCGGTCGGAAGCTCTATATTAGGCTCACTATTCGGGGCTAGGTCCCAGTTATCACCCTCTACACTGTTAGATGCGTACAAACTAGATATAAATAGTATCCAGACATCTTCAGCGATAGAGATGGGGATGGGGGAAGTTCTTGCACCACATCCCTTCCCTATTATGGACCAGAATTCTCTAGATTTATTAAAGGCCGATGCCTCTCTTAACCTAATCCAGAGAGAATCTTCTTTTTCTCTTTTTAATTTTGTTCTAAGTCTGGCCCTCCTTCTTCTTAGTAAGGCTAACTTATGCTCATTTTCCCTAGATCTACTAAGGTACTGTTGCCTCACAAGTTTATTTATTTCCTTATTTAAAGGTAGTAATATACTAGGAGGGAAGTGTAACTTCTTAGGATTTCTTGATTTCTTAGCTGTCATGTTAAGCTTCTTCTGAAAAATTTCAAAGTGTGAGAATTCTCTACCCTGCCATTCATCTAATTCAAATAAAGTTTGGGCAAGAATATTTTGTACATCTTTCATAGTGGAAGGGTCCCAGAAGCACCTTCCAGACTTACAATGAATAGAAACACCTTTATTGATTAAAGACCAAGAGTCAGTATCTGGAGGTTGTAATGAGACAGTTATATTAATCACATTATGGTCGCTCAAGGAGGATTGAGAGATCATTATGTCTCGAATATAACAGAATGTATCATAGTCCGTAATTACATAATCCAGGATGGTTTCACCCCTAAATGACTTATGTGTAAATTTAGCGGGAATGTCAGAAGGCATCCTACCATTTACGATTAGCCCCTCTAAATAACTAAGTTCTTCAAGTAATATCTTTCCTCTTTTATTAGTTTTTATTTTTCTAGGAAAGATTGCTTGGGGTATATTATATGCTTCTTCCTTAAATTTGTTTCTAAACATATCTATACTTGAAGTGGACACTTTGCTATTTAAGTCACCCATGAGTAAGATATATGGGGGCTGATCAAGCTCTAATAATTGTTTTACATAGGAAAACATTCGCTTCAAGACAATGTTAAAAATATCTTCAGGTGGTATGTATGCATTTAAAATTACAAGAGAAGTCCGTCTACCTACAGACGCTAGATTATTGATAGTTATTGATTGAAAGAGATTACTAGTGTCCTTATAATGGGAAAATTGCCATTGTAATGAATTAGATAAAAAACAGGCAATTCCACCTTTCGCATGACCTTTTTTTGAGGGTATAGCGGCGGCCTCGAAGACAAAATAATCTTTCCCCCCATATAGGATATTTTTACACCATGTTTCCTGAATACATAGCACATCTGCGTTCAAGGAGAATAGATAATCAAGCTTCTCTGGGCAATTATATAATCCTGCTGCATTCCAAGATATGACTTTTAATTGTCTGTTAAAGATGTTGAAACAGTCTTGGATTATTCGATGTGTTATTAGATAAGACTCCTGGTAGCCAATTCCAATGTTGATTATCTTCTGTTAGAGGAATATCCAAATTCTCAGGGGGTGGGAGTACCTGAGAAACCATGCGTTTACCTCTAGAGACCCAGATCTTTAGATCTTTAATGTGGATGGACGGGTCTTCCTGCCGAAAACCCAACTTTGAAACTCCTTCTCTGGAGAAAATACGCTTTCCATTATTAAAAAAGGGTAACACGTCAATCCCTCTACGTTGGAATGTTTCCGCTTGTTGAAGGACAAGATTAGCAATTATTTTTTAACAGAATTTTACCCTTGCTCGTTGCCCATTTTCAAACTTTATTACTGAAACCAAATCAATATCACTTGACAAAATAAGTTTTAAGCTTTCAATATCCTTAAAGCAATTGAGCAACCATGATCTGTTCAAATTTAGGTCTGAATAAAATAAGGGAAGAAAATCCAGTGACAAGGTATCCACACATGGATTAAAAATTTTTAGAGGTGCAATAGTTAAATTTGTGGTCACATCGGCTGGGGGCCGAAAAATAGGTGCCGATGGATTAAGTACCCTTGTTACAGTAGGCATATTTCTTGTAACCTCATCCATTGGTGCCGGAGGCTCTAGCTCATTAACCTCAGAACATAGGACTCCCCCATTCATAGTGCTGTCATCAAGGGGACCTTCTGCTATAGGGTTAGTGAAACAACCAGCAGCCTCATTAGAGGAAGTATCCAATAATAAACTATCTGGAGTTTCTATAACATCAAGTGCTTCTGTATTTACGTGCTTTTGAAAAATAATTTGCCTCTGTCTTTTCTTCTTATATTTGCGAACAGGTTTCCTATTTTTCCCTTTGTTCTTTCTACTTTTTTCTTTTACTATCCCCTTAGTCACTACGGTTCCTTCAGGTTCTTTTTTATCCTGATTAAAAATGGGAAAAAGTTCATTTCCAGCGGTTTGATTAACCTCTACCAAACTTTCTTCCTTCAAAGTCGGTTCCAAATCTTTCCTCCAATTTAAAGAGAATGGAGTAGGAGTCTTAGAGGGCTCATGAATATCTACTTTTAATGACATCCCCACTGGTACATTTTTTCTCAATGAATCATTGCTGTCAGGAACATTCTGGACAACAGGTTCAATAGGGGAAATAGACCCATTCTCAGCATTTTTAGCAATTAATACTTTCAATATCTCAGTAACTGAGCCCAAAATGCAGTCAGAACTCCCAACAAATTTACCCAATACACATAATATGGAAGCCAATAAATGTTCAAGTGCTATCAGAGAATCAGAAATTGGTTTATCATTTTTTGAATATCCAGATGCAGTGAGAGAGCAGATACCTGATAAATTGAATTGCGGAGATTTCAAATCACTCTGCATTGAGGGAATATCATTGGATGTTATAGAAGGAGTGCTACTATATAACAGTAATCCTGATGGCGTTGCTCCATTTGGAGTTTTACTAGGTTCAGGCTGTTTCAAGATTCTCTCGTCCATATAGCGACCACACAATTCAAGATCGATACTGGACGGAATAGAGATTTCTTTTATATCCACCTCCTGATTTTCTGTGTCCTTAAGAGTGTTAAGCTGAAGAACTTTCGAATTTTCTTTCATAAGATCAGAGTTGTCTCCTTTGGATAAACATACTGGGAGGTCTACATCTTTAGTCAGAGACCGGGTGGGCGAGTTTTTTTCCGTAGTTAGCACAGGATTAGTATCGTTCACTACTTCTAACTGCGGTTCCGTCATTGTTATCATCTCATCGTCAGTGATTATTGGAACTTCCATATATTTGTTCACTGGTTTTTCCCATAATTTCAACAACTGCATCTGTCCCTTAAGTTGTACGCTATTTTCATATTTATTCCTCAAGGGGTTGGATCTGGTTTTTATACATGACCTCCCCCCTAGGACTCTTCCAGAGCGTAATTTCTTTGCTGTCATTTTGTGTGGAAAATGACTAACCAAGCAGCAGGTTTTTTTTTTTTTTTTTAACGGAATATGTGAATGTTTTTAAATTTATATGAATAAATAAACAGTTAATAAGATATGAATCCACGGAGAAAAAGAAGTAAATATGCGGCCAGTCAATAGATATATCTCCTTCACAGTTTACTCGCCTTCGATCACTGTCAGGACTTACTTAAAAAATAAAAATAAAAATAACAGGGCCCTGCCCGGCCTACCTCGGCCACTGAGGGCCACAGAGGGCCCGCCCTTTGCCCGGGCTTCGCCCGGCGTCCCGCGAGACGGTGGTGATGCTGCTTTTGAGCGCCTCCTGGCGCTAGCACATGACGTGGCAGGGCGCTGGGGCTTCTGGGGATTGTAGTGCAGTCCTCGCTCGTCTCCGCTCGGCGGCCCCGCTCAGTTGTCAGGAGAGCGAAGGGCGGCGGAAGACAAGCGGTAGGAGGTCCGCGGGCAGAGAAATTATCCCCAGGCAGTAAGTGCACGAAAAATGGCAACACACGCTTCTACTGTTCAGCAGTCAGGAAAGTTTCCACCCACTCGATCGTGGTAATGCTGCTTTTGAGCGCCTCCTGGCGCTAGCACATGACGCGGCAGGGCGCTGGGGCTTCTGGGGATTGTAGTGCAGTCCTCGCTCGTCTCCGCTCGGCGGCCCCGCTCAGTTGTCAGGAGAGCGAAGGGCGGCGGAAGACAAGCGGTAGGAGGTCCACGGGCAGAGAAATTATCCCCAGGCAGTAAGTGCACGAAAAATGGCAACACACGCTTCTACTGTTCAGCAGTCAGGAAAGTTTCCACCCACTCGATCGTGGTAATGCTGCTTTTGAGCGCCTCCTGGTGCTAGCACATGACGCGGCAGGGCGCTGGGGCTTCTGGGGATTGTAGTGCAGTCCTCGCTCGTCTCCGCTCGGCGGCCCCGCTCAGTTGTCAGGAGAGCGAAGGGCGGCGGAAGACAAGCGGTAGGAGGTCCACGGGCAGAGAAATTATCCCCAGGCAGTAAGTGCACGAAAAATGGCAACACACGCTTCTACTGTTCAGCAGTCAGGAAAGTTTCCACCCACTCGATCGTGGTAATGCTGCTTTTGAGCGCCTCCTGGCGCTAGCACATGACGCGGCAGGGCGCTGGGGCTTCTGGGGATTGTAGT
This sequence comes from Triturus cristatus, assembly GCF_964204655.1. NCBI lineage: Eukaryota > Metazoa > Chordata > Amphibia > Caudata > Salamandridae > Triturus > Triturus cristatus. The sequence continues at coordinate 62,875,260 of NC_140591.1, read as the reverse complement.
GCAGTCCTTGCTCGTCTCCGCTCGGCGGCCCCGCTCAGTTGTCAGGAGAGCGAAGGGCGGCGGAAGACAAGCGGTAGGAGGTCCACGGGCAGAGAAATTATCCCCAGGCAGTAAGTGCACGAAAAATGGCAACACACGCTTCTACTGTTCAGCAGCAGTTCAGCGCATTAATAATTATGATTTATTTTTATGCAGCGCTTAAAACAGCAGTTTTGTTTTGCTTTTTCAAAGCGCTGTAAATAACAGGCGTTATTGTTACCTAGCTTAAAGGTACTTTCTTTGCGTCAGCTTTGGAAGGATGAACGGATCAGTGGGCCGTGGTGGGATTCAAGCTCGTGACCGACAGGTCACCCCCGAGGTCCCCAATGAACGCCTTGAGAATCAGGCGAAGGGGACCCTCGAGACACTGGTGGACACCCCCCTGGGGTGCACTGCGGATGAAGTGCTCTGATCCTACTGCGAGGTGTGGGTGGGGGGAAGCGACGAGGAGGGCACCTCGATGGAGAGTATTTATGAGGCAAGGCTTGTTCTGCGGGGCTTCAAGGGTGCGGCAAAGTTATGCGGAAACTGGCCCCTTTGTATCTGGCCCACTTAAACAGTCTGTTGGACAGGTTGTAATGCCTCAATCCTTGCCTCATTCCATGATAACCAACACCCCCAACCCTAAAAGTTTGTTACCACCCACATCCATCCCTCCATTTAAAAGATGCCCTCAGCAAGTGGTACATCGGCCTGGCTGCGCCGTACGTGGCCCGTCTGACCCGGGTGGCACTCCGAGCCGAGGCCTGGGGCCGCAGTGTACGGCTGTCAAAACACGCTCGCCCCTCCCTCGACCCCTCTGCACATTCCCAGCCTGGCCCATTCATGCACGCTCATTAAATGGGGGATTTAATTGGACTAATGTACAAAACGAGTCTCCTGGGGCCTGCCCCTTAACTCGACGGGCTTTTAAAAGCGCCTTAGAGAGGAGTGCGGACATATTTACACCCCGGCCCCCATAGTGACACGTTTCTGTATTGTGTAAGTTTGTACACTTGCATATACTGCTTATTAAAGAACGCTCCAGACGTGAACTGGGGCAGCGTGCACGCGCCAGGCGGTCTACACAACTCTATGGGGCGCTTCTATTCTGAACAATTCGGCATACTTCGGCGGTCACTGTAATGTCCGGCGCGCGCGAGGCGTTCTAGCCTTCCGCGCTGCCGGGGTGCGCTAGCGCTGACGCGTGATGTCAGACGCTAGCCTGTATAAATAAAGAGGCGTGGCCTCGGCGCGGCAGTCGGGAGCCGCGTGTAAAATCCAAAGTACCGGCTCCTGTAATTATTTAGCGCGACCGCGCAAGCATGCTGATTAGCGCATTAGCAACGCTACACTGGCGACGAGGGGTGTATTGAGCCCTGCATATGCTGCATAAGCCCCATTGTGTGGTACATCTGCCCCACCTGTCTCCTGAGTCTACGTGTGGTGTCCCATCCCTGTGGTGACCTGGCTGAGTATGCTGAGAGTTCCTGGGGGAGACACTGGGAGAGCCTGGGAGCCCCATCCTGCAGCTGGTGAGGAGTATGTCTCGCCTGGGTGGTGGCAGGCCTGATGCCATGAGGAGCCCGATGACGGCCGCCCTATACCCTAGTGCAGGCCCAGGCCCGGTGGAAGCGCCCAGGCCCCTGAGAGCCCTGAGGACCCCAATGCTGGCTCCTGGAGGTACGTGTGCCCACTGGATGGTGTAGAGGCAAGGAGGGGGACCACGCTCGACGCCACCAAGGGGGTGCCCACCACTCGTTTTCAACGAAGGGGAGAGATAGCCGGCCTCCCCCGCACGCTGCGCACGTGCCAAGATGGCGTCGATTCCCGCCATTGCGCCGTTTGTCGTCGACAGTGCCCTGTCGTCCCTTGCCTCGCGCTGGAGGGATTGGACAGACCGCCTACAAATATATTTTGAAGGGGCAGGCATCTCGAGGGAGAGGCGCAGAGCATTGCTACTCCACCTAGGAGGCAAAGACATCCACCGCATCTACAAAACCCTCGTGGAGGCAACGCCAAAGACCTACCACACGCTACTGAACGCTCTCAACGCCCATTTCGAACCCATGGCGAACAGAGACTATGAAAGATTCATCTTTCGTCAAGCCAAACAGGAGGCAGAAGAGTCCCTTGATGCGTTCCATGGCAGACTGAAGGAACTGGCCAGCACATGTGGGTTCCGAGATGAGCAAGAGGAGATACGAGGACAGATCATACAAGGGTGCTACTCGTCCAAGCTCCGGGTCACGGTCCTTCAGGAAGAAGGAAAGCCCCTAGCGGACATCCTCACCCTCGGACGGTCGAAGGAGCTCTCACAGGCGAGGGCCTCGCACATGGAAGCAGCCCTACATCGCCCCGTAAAGACCGAACAGGTGCAGGTGGCGGAAGCAGTGAACGTGGTACGGCCCAAAGGGAGACCGGCCGGAGGGAAAGGACAACCGGAGACGAAGAAGAAAGAATGCGGATACTGTGGCGGCCAGCCCCACCGCATGCAAGACTGTCCCGCCAGAGGGAAAAAGTGCAGCGCCTGCGGGTGGATGAACCACTTCGCAGCGGTGTGCAGGTCCACCAGAGTCAAGAAAGAGGCGGCCCATGCGGTGCAGGAGGGGGCGGATAGCGAAGACATGGACGATGACACCGAAGAGTACCCAGTCCACTATGTGTTCGCGATCAACCAGCCACAAAAGAAGAAGCGCAGACTTCCAAGATGCCGCATTTTGGTCCAACAACAGGAGGTAAAAGCGACCATTGATACAGGGGCATCCATTGAGCTGATGGCCGCCAATCTCTACCACCAACTGCGCACCAAGCCTCCGCTGCGAGAGGCAAAGATCCGAGTATTTGCATACGGCCAGAAGACACCCATCCCTCTCATCGGGTGTTTCAAGACAGACCTTCAACATGGAGAGAGGAAGATCAGCACCACCGTCTATGTCACAGAAGAGGGCAGTGGGATGCTGCTGAGCGGGCAAACGGCCGAAGAACTGAGACTGATATCATTTGCCATGGCGGTCCTAGAGGAAGAACTGGATACCATCATGGAAGAGTTCGGGGAAGTTTTCAAAGGCATCGGATGCCTGAAAGGGAAGGAAGTGTCCTTACATATCGATCCATCTGTCCAACCAGTGGCGCTGAGGCACAGGCAAATCGCGTTCCATCTGAGGCAAAAGGTCGAGGAGGAGCTGGAGGCCCTAGAGAGGCAAGGCATCATAGAGAAGGTCAGCGGGCCAACCCCATGGGTATCCCCGATCGTCATTGCCAGAAAGCCGAAGCAGCCAGGACAAATCCGCATCTGTGTGGACATGCGCCTCCCCAACGCCGCAGTAAAAAGGGAACGGCACCTGACACCCACCATTGATGACATCTTGGGAGAACTGAACGGGGTCAGGTGGTTTTCGAAAATGGACACACGATCAGGCTATCACCAGCTGCCACTCCATCCGGACTCAAGGTACATAACCACGTTCTCCACACATGTGGGCCTCAGACGGTATCGGCGTCTCAACTTCGGCATCTCGAGTGCCCCAGAGGTATTCCAAAATACCATCAGAGAAGTCCTCAGTGGGCTCCCCGGAGTGCTCAATGTGAGCGACGACCTGCTGATATATGCGTCAACCATAGAGGAACACCACCAGCGGTTGAGAGGGGTCCTCAAAAGAATCCAGGAGTCCGGCCTGACCCTGCACCGAGAGAAGTGTAAATTCCTGCAGAACAAGATTGGCTTCTTCGGATACACCTTCTCGGATCAAGGGGTGGCCCCAGACCCGGACAAGGTGAAGGACGTCCAAGAAGCCTCAGCCCCAACAAGCATCTCGGAGGCCAGGAGTTTCCTGGGCATGGTCAATTTCTGCGGCCGCTTCATCCCGGACCTCTCCAACCTCACCAAACTCCTCAGGGAGCTGACCAAGTCGTCGACCACGTGGCAGTGGAGCCCGGAACAAGAGCAAGCGTTCCAAGCAACGAAGGTGGATCTCTCGGCGGACACCACCCTCTCGTATTTCGACCCGGCGAAGCCCACCAATTTGGCGGTGGATGCAAGCCCGTTTGGTTTGGGAGCAGTGTTAGCTCAACTCCAGAACAACGGAGAGTGGGCCCCCATCGCCTATGCGAGCAGGTCCCTGACCGAGACAGAGCAGCCATCCACTGGGCCTGCAGACACTTTCATGTGTGTGTGTACGGCCACCACTTCACGGTGGCAACCGATCACAAGCCCCTCATACCTCTCTTCCAAGGGTCAGCCTCGAAACCGCCACCCCGGATCGAAAAGTGGATACTCCAACTGCAAGGGTACGACTACCGGATGGAGTACAAACCGGGGGCCACGAACCCGGCGGATTATCTGTCAAGGCACCCGCGGAAAGCCACTACGGAAGAACATGAAGAGGCAGAGGACACAGAGGAATACGTCCGGTATGTGACAGAGCGGTCACGACCCCTTCCGATGAGCCTAGCCGCAATCACAAAAGCGTCGAGAGGCGATGAATGTTTGAGAGCAGCGGCAGAGGCCGTCAGGTCGGGGGATTGGAGAGTAATCCAAGAATCGCTAAGTCGGAGGACACCCCAAGCAAAGCTGACACTGGAATCCATCTTGAGAGTGAAGGGTGAACTGTCCGTCGACGCCCAAGGATGTCTTCTACGTGGCCCGAGACTGGTCATGCCGGCCAGCCTTGCCCAGCAGGCAGTAGACCTCACCCACAGGGGGCATCAAGGAATGGTGAAGACTAAGGGCAGGCTCAGAGCCAAGGTATGGTTCCCTGGCATGGATGCTATGGTTGAGCAGGCGGTGAGAACCTGCACGTGGTGCCAAGCGGCAGGACAGCCGGATCGCCCTCACGCGGTGGCAACCGAAGAAAACCCCCAGAGGCCGTGGGAGTGCGTGAGTGCCAACTTCGGACATCTCCCCGATGGACGGTATGCATTGGTCATCATCGATGACTTCACCAAATATCCAGAGGTCGAAATCGTGGGGAGCCAGACAGCCACCGAGGTGATAGCGAAGTTCGAGAAAACCATCGCCACTCATGGCATATTCGACGGACAATGGACCCCCCTTCCAGGGGCAGGAGTTTGCAGAGTACCTCAAGAGTTGGGGATCCATCATCGCAAGGTGACACCACGATGGCCCCAAGCCAATGGAGAGGTAGAGAGGTTTATGAGGACACTCAACAAAACCACACGAATAGCCATGGCGGACAGATCTCCACTGGAGAGGGCGATCTACAGTTTCCTGAGGGAATACCGGATGACCCCCCATGTCACAACAGAGGCAGCACCGGGAACAGCCACCATGGGCAGAATAGTGAGTGACACGATCCCTCACCACCCGACTTGGATTCCGGCCCAAGCCAATAATGAAAAGACTCTAGCCAATCGGACGCGCTCGAACGACCAAGCCAGCCGACGAAGGGGAGCTAAGGAGTCCATGATACAATGGCAGGACCAAGTGTATGTGAAGGACCGCTACCCAGGCAGCAAATTCAGACTTCCTTTCGAACCACAACCGTGGATCGTCACCCGCCGGACAGGCACGATGGTGACCGCCCAAAGAGGAGCTGAAACGGTTACCCGAGATGTGTCCTTTTTCAAAAAAGTCCATCAAGGGACACCTTCACGTCCCGGGGCCGAACCAGAGGGACCCGGCCCCGACCAACTGAGCAGAGACCAGGAGGGGGAGGATGGTCTGGGTGGAGATTGTGACTCCCAGTCTCTACCAGCCACACCTGGGGGTAACCTGCCCGGCTGCTCCCCGTCCCGGGAGGAGCATAACACCCCAAGACGCAGAACCCCCGAGGTGGCCCTACCCAGAGGCGGCCAATCCCGCTACAGTCTGCGGAAGAACCCTGCACCGTCATCCCAGTTGGCGGACTATATGGTGTAACCTGCAAGGACTGGCAGACTGGTAACAGATTCATCGTTTGCTTGGTTTTTGTGTTTTGGTTTGATGTTTTATAAAGGTTGGAAGTAGTGCAATGTCCGGCGCGCGCGAGGCGTTCTAGCCTTCCACGCTGCCGGGGTGCGCTAGCGCTGATGCGTGACGTCAGGCGCTAGCCTGTATAAATAAAGAGGCATGGCCTCAGCGCGGCAGTCGGGAGCCGCGTGTAAAATCCAAAGTACCGGCTCCTGTAATTATTTAGCGCGACCGCGCAAGCATGCTGATTAGCGCATTAGCAACGCTACAGTCACCATATTTTTGTGTCTCGTGTTACACAGCGCGCGCGCTGTTTTTAAAACGCATTTCAATATAATAAAGCTAGGTCTTTGTTTTCTATTTGTACGGAAAATCTCATCCAACCAGTTAACCACATCCTACAGCGCGTAGTAGTTTTAGTGAGAGGGGATTGTAATCACCCTTCTCCAAAATTTAAGAAGACAACGTGGAATATTGCATGTCTGGCTGATTTTATAGTACAAAAACGTTTTTAAAAATGCATTTCACAGGAACCTCCACAACATATGTGACTTATTGTCCGGGGGGGGGGGCGGGGGGGAGTGTTAAAATACATTTTTATTAAATCCTACCTGAGGTCCTCAGCACGTCCGCGCCGCCTCGGGTCCGTCCGTTGGAGCCTACAGCCCCTCTCAGGCTCTCAGCCAATCCTGGTGCTGCCAGCAGCGCCAGGATTGGCTTAGGGCACGGTTACTGCTCGCCCGCCCGCCCATTAGGAGACCGAGGTTTGAGCCTTTGCTCAACCTTCGGTCTCCTAATGGGCATGCGCCAGCCAGAGCAGACACTGGTTCGCATGACTGGCACGGAGCAAAAATTTGTCACCTTTCCCAATCATGCGCACTTGTGCTGCTGCCTGTTGCCCCTGCTTGGCCCGTCTGACAATCATGTCAGTCAACATGACGCCGGACCGCCCACCGGGGGTGGGCGGTCCGACGTCATGCTGACTGACATGATTGTCAGTTCTCCCTCTGCTTCTTTGAACTTGAGTAAACTGATTCGGTTTACTTACGTTTAAAGACGCCGACGCTGCGGGCGACACTGCGGGCGGGGGGGGCTACGCCCCAACGCCCTAATGGACGCACCGCTCCTGCTTTTCAGTCTTTCGTGTGGCATTATGTGAAATAGTGGTACCTGTAGTGAACATCTTCCAACGCCATGTCTGTGTTTACTGGGCCTGCTATTAACTGATCAACATGGCTGCTGAAGCGAAGACCACAGCCCAAAGTCTAACATTTGGATTGCTGTGGGCCCTCACTTAATCATCACTAGAACACGGGGACCCTCGATGCATCATTATTGGTATCTGGGGACCCCCACCAAGTCATTACTGGAAGCCAAGGACCCCGACCTAAGCAATTACAATGATTTAAACCAAAAAACGATACACAAAAACGACAGAAACAAGCATTCATCAAATAAATACACAAATGATGAAATATTGTATTCAATTCTCAAACAGTCATAAAAGAAATCAAACTTTTAATGTTATTGGAAGGTTGGAGCTTTTCTAAATCCAATTCCGGCCACCCATCATCCATCCTCTATTCTGTTTGATGCACGTCCACGGCTCCCACGAATCAATCTGAGGATACTCGCTTCATTTTTAGCCTCCAATTTCATATTCTGTCACATTAGCAGAACTTTTTTCAATTTTCGGTTGTGCATTTCACTTTTTTAATGTATATTCACTTGATTAATTGGTTGATGTTTCTTAAAATTGTAAGCAGCTACAGACCCCCTGAGTGGGCTTTGAGGATCTCCTGGAGTCCCCGAACCACAGGTTAAGAACCACTGGATTATAAGGTTTAAGACCCTTCTGCTGTTCTGCATGGTCCCTCACAACAGATAAATGCAGAGTCATGTGACCACAGTGAAGCACACCTGCAATCGTGAATTGAACAGGTGCAGCTGAAGACTGTTTTCCACCTCTGTTGCGATATTTTCAAATGAAAACCTGCTAGCCCGGCTTCGAGACAAGTAGCCCCAGATCATGTGTAACAACCACACACCCAACACCAGTCTGGTGTTTACCACCCAGTGTGGTCTTGGATGCTGTGAATTGTGTGAGCTCAAAGTTACAATGTTAAAATGTGAAACTGTAAGTCCCAGAATGCAACCTGCTCTCTATTAAATGACTGTACAGTCTGAGGGCCAACAAATGACCGGGGGTTTTTGTGGCGCTCATGTCTCTGTCATATTAGGGCTGTATTTAGCCCTTGGCAGGCTGCCTTCCACGCCGCAGCGGTATAGGCTGATCCACCATTATTTGATTTCCACGTTGCATAAGCAGGGAAATTTTGATAAAACTCACTCGACAACATGGCAGGCACTTGTGGAGAAACTGTCTATGCTAGTCAGGGAGCCATATAATGACGACCAGGTTTGGTGTTTTAGATTTATTTTACTGAAACAGACTCCCAAAGAAGGTGGTTGCTGTTTTCCTCTAAAAAAAACAATGTCCCTGAACCACTAAGGGCCTTATTACGATGTCGGGCGGACTTGCGTCTGCCTGACACCATTTTGGTGTTGAAACCAACCGACCAGAGGCTGGCAGTTCCAACCACCAAATTACAATGCGACCACACATGGTGTGGTTGCAAACTTCCATTTCTCTATGGGAGCTTATGCTGCGGGGGGTTACCGATAGAGAAATGGGAGTTTGTGTAAATCCCTGCACCTTATGGTGCCTGCAACAAGGTGCAGAGATTTACAGTGGGCCCCATGGGTGCCCCCTCGATCCCCAACCAGAGGCCACAGGGAGGTCCCCCAGAGTTGCTTTTCGACAGGCTTTTCATTTCAGAAAGCCCAACCTGAAAAGCCTGTGGGAAACCGACAACATAATCCCGATAGTGGAAACGCCGTCCTGAAGGGATTAGATGCTGGTTCCGACTGAATGTATGATGGTGAAGGATGATTCCCATTGCGACTGGCTGATGAGCTCCTTGAGCCCGTCGGAAGCCAGCCGGAATGACTGACTGGTTTCACTTCCGACTGCCACCATTGTAATACGGCAGTCGAAAGTGAAACCAAAGATGTCCGTCAGAAAGCCTCAGGCGACATCAAAATGAGGCCCTCCGTGTTTTCTCCCAGTGCAAGTGGGACGCTGTTGTACTTTTCCTGTTCACAGTTGCTGCGTCTTGCATGTGACTTCAATAACGGGAAAGCCCTGCGCCACAAAACCCACCCTAAATAGAGCGGGGCATCCCATGCACTTAAGATGGTGGCCCAGTTGCAGATGGCCCAGAAGTAGAGTGTTTCCAATGACAATACAGCTAAGGCTCTGCCTTTGTATAGTCTATGGTTACATCACCTGTAAATGATGTGTGAGTCCCAGAGATATTCTCGAAACGATTCCCTAAATGTTTTACAAAATATAAAATCTTCATCCAACATACGGAAATCCAAAATAACTATTTGTAAAAAAATATATAGAAACCAAGATGCTGAGTGCTAAAAATGAAAGATAAAACATTTGTAATCATGATTGATTCAATACTCATCGATTATTGTTATACTATGTTATATTAAGTTATTTTATGCTATACTATGTAGTTTTGTAGAGCGCAGGATTTTGCATCCTGGCACTGAGCAGGTGAGAGTCTAGCCACACTTAGGGCCTAATGGGACGGACTACTCCAAAAGCCAGATCTTCAGCTTTCTGCAGAATTTAAGTGAGGAGGAGGCTCTTATGTGCATATAAAATGTACTTTATATTGTTAATTAGGTTAATTGCTTGTTTAAGAATGTATATTTATTCAAATGATAATGCAATTCAATATATGCAATATGCATTACAGAATTTAAGATCATAATTGGTTATTTAAAGTATGTATTTGAATAACCCATAAAAAATTGGTAAGCAGTACACTAATTGGACTTCAATTTAAATAAAATATAGGCTTCAATTATATAAATAGATGCAATATTTTGATAATTAATTTTGAGATAAAACATTGAATTTCATTTATGTTAAATCACTTTTGATATATTGGCGGCTCTAGCATGTCGTAGTCTACAGCTCTGTAGGGGAAGCGTGTTTTTTATATGATCCTTTATAACACTCCTGCCAGTGTCTGCATCGCCCCATCAACAACAACCCAGACCTTGAAATTGATAGAAAGGGCTGGATAGAAGCACATTCTGTAAGTAGTGGCTTTACATCCGGTACTGTTAGTGGTCATATGGTGGCCATTCCATCAAACATGTCGTGTACTTCCAAGCTACTTCCTTTTCAAAGCACCGGAACGCGGCTTAATGAAGCCAGCCGCCTTCTGCTGGATTCTGTTAATGCCCCTGCCCCACCACCCTTCCCAGGAGGCGTCTTCAGGCCTTTAATATCTACCCCTGACCCTTCCCCAACAAGTCTTACTTTATGTCCCATCCACAGTCCCACTTGAGAAAGCTCTTGTTACCAGCAGGAATACTTGAGCCTTAGAGACATTGGAGTAACTGGATCTGATGCCGCCCTGTGCCTGTTTCAAACACATTGAGATGGTACTCTGCCCTCAAACTTCACACCTTCTCTTTATGTTCAGCCGGACTCAACGCCGGCCTCTGGGCACCTCAGTCTATACTGTCGGTGAAGCTCTGCAGAAATACTGCATATCCTCAAGCCAGGATATTCGGAAACACCAATGTAGACTTGCAAATGGACTTCTGAGATAGTCTTCAGACGCTCTCCGACTGCGTACCCGAATACAGATGAAACTACAGCTAAATTCTCAAAACACTGAATTCATCAACCTTTCTCCTAAACAAAAGTGGCAAATTCCACCTGATTGGGCAGAACATATAAATAATCGGTGTCACCCCAAACACATCACCTCAGCATGATCCCTGAGTTTCATCTTGGTCAGTAACCGAAATCTAGGTTCTCGCCTCAACAGTGAAAACACCAAATATCAACTGAGATGCAGACACAACATCACTTTTGTCTCCTGATATGGTCTATAAAACCCCGTTCCAGCAATGGCCATCTCAAGAACCGAGCTCCTCAGACAAGTGTCGCTAAAGTCTGACCCGCTCCCCTGATAGTCCATTACCATGTTGCCATCTCATCTCCATAACTAGAAATCTGATCACATTTAACCAGTACTGGCCTCATTGCACTGGCCCAGGTACGATGTACCTATAAGGCCACATGCAATGCATACAAGGCATGACATATGGGCTCCATCAATGACCCAGCACACAAACTGACCATCGCAGGATACAGAAGAGAAGCTGCTCAGAGAGGGAGCTCACCTCTAAGACAAGAACTCCCCAAGTGCAAGAAAGCATCTACCAGGGCGAGCTCTTCCTCCAGATAGACCGCGAAAATGTGGAACTGGCGCCTGGCCGCCTTCCTTAAAGCACCTTAAAGTGCCTTAGAGTGCCTTAAAGTGTCATTGCAAACAATATTTGTAACAGTTGGAAACCTGCAATAATTGTACAAACAGCTATCCCTCGATTTCTTATCACAGTCCAGTTGTGGCAGCACTGCTCATCTGTACTAAGATAAGACCACTGCCCTATTGTAATAACATATTCCTGCTGAGTAGTGACATTGTAATGCCAGCTTCCAGAGCCCGCCAATGGCGCGACACGCACGTCACTAAGAAGAATCACAGCTGCCATTTCAACTATCCAATGGCCAGCTGTCTTGGTCGCTCTTTCGTGATGGATTCCTTCGTTCGCTGATACTTTGACATCTGTGGCGCCATTTTTATTTTATGCACTGCTGAAGCTCATCACAGAAGTCCTGAATCTTTCCTCATGTCAGCACACTTTCGGAACTACGATCATTTTTAAAATGGACTCACATGAAACCATGTACTCATATACTTGTTCTTACACTACTGATTTCAAACGTATTCCATGTGTCCACAGTCCACAATGTTTGTTATCATGGGGCCTCTTTCGTAAGAGGGAGCCTGAGAGCAAGGATTGAAGGGAAGGTTGGTGGACGGAGGATGGTTTGAGCATGTATTATAAGGAATAAAATACTCTCAGGGGTTCCTTATAAGGATTCTGCAGGTCACCGAACAGTTCTGCAGCTTTAAGAAGGGACTCAGCCTCATTCCTCTATGTAGTGACGGAACTGGCCAGTGAATTGCTATATGCTTATAACGTATGGTGTGGGGTGATTTATTCCATATATATTGTCAGAGTTGTATCTTCAGCAACCTCTGGCTCCAAACATTGTAGAGAGGACCAGCGTCAGTCATTCTATGAAAACGGGTTCATGAGGTCTCTATCAGCCCTACTCGAAAGGACTGAGGGTAGCCGGTCAGCTGCAGCCTGGGGTAGTCAGTCACCTGCAGCCTGGGGTAGTCAGTCACCTGCAGCCTGGAGTAGTCAGTCACCTGCAGCCTGGGATAGTCAGTCACCTGGGGTAGTCAGTCACCTGCAGCCAGGGGTAGTCAGTCACCTGCAGCCTGGGGTAGTCAGTCACCTGCAGCCTGGGATAGTCAGTCACCTGGGGTAGTCAGCCACCTGCAGCCTGAGTGTTGTCAGTCTCCAGCAGCCTGAGAAGGGCTGCACCCTGAGAGTGGTCTCTTAATTCCAGCCCGGGGTAGTCATTCCCCTCGAGTTTTGCAAGTCATCTGCAGTCTGAGTAGGGCAGCAGCCTGAGAGTGGTCAGTTTTCTCCAGCCTGGGGTAGTCAGTCACCTCCAGCCCGGGGTAGTCATTCCCCTCCAGCTTGAGTTTTGCAAGTCATCTGCAGTCTGAGTAGGGCAGCAGCCTGAGAGTGGTCAGTTTTCTCCAGCCTGGGGTAGTCAGTCACCTGCAGCATGAGTGTTGTCAGTCTCCAGCTGCCTGAGAAGGGCTGCACCCTGAGAGTGGTCTCTTAATTCCAGCCCGGGGTAGTCATTCCCCTCCAGCTTGAGTTTTGCAAGTCATCTGCAGTCTGAGTAGGGCAGCAGCCTGAGAGTGGTCAGTTTTCTCCAGCCTGGGGTAGTCAGTCACCTCCAGCCCGGGGTAGTCATTCCCCTCCAGCTTGAGTTTTGCAAGTCATCTGCAGTCTGAGTAGGGCAGCAGCCTGAGAGTGGTCAGTTTTCTCCAGCCTGGGGTAGTCAGTCACCTGCAGCATGAGTGTTGTCAGTCTCCAGCTGCCTGAGAAGGGCTGCACCCTGAGAGTGGTCTCTTAATTCCAGCCCGGGGTAGTCATTCCCCTCCAGCTTGAGTTTTGCAAGTCATCTGCAGTCTGAGTAGGGCAGCAGCCTGAGAGTGGTCAGTTTTCTCCAGCCTGGGGTAGTCAGTCACCTGCAGCGTGAGTGTTGTCAGTCTCCAGCTGCCTGAGAAGGGCTGCAGCCTGAAAGTGGTCAGTTACCGCCAGCCTGGGGTAGATAATCACCTGCAGCCTGAGAGTGGTCAATGACCTGGAGCCTGGGGTAGTCAGTCACCTTCAGCCTGGGGTACTCAGTCACCTGCAGCCTGAGTGTTGTCAGTCTCCAGCAGACAGACGATGCCAGGTTTAGAGCAGGAGTGTCGCCCCCAGCCCGACTGAGCTCCCAGTCTGGCCTCCTGTGGATATTATCAGTGGCGCACACAATGCTGTGACGTCTTCCCAGATCTAGCACTCCACAGCGGGCGCGTGCCCGCACCAACAATAGAGGCGCGAGGACTATATTTACCAGACACTGACACCGAGAGAAGGAGGTGGGGAGAGGCAGATGGCAGGGGGCTATTCTTAGGAGCTGCGCGGAAGCAGCACATTACACAACTGTGTACAACAAGGTGCAGCCGACTCATCAACACCTCCTGCTTCCCTTCACACCCGGCAGACTGCTCGTACTACCGGCCTCATGCTCCGTCTCCCCATCCGCCATCTCTTTACGCTGCTGGTACTCCCGGCCTCGCCTACTCCCTCCCCATCCTCTGTCTCTTTACGCTGCTGGTACCACCGGCCTCGCCGACTCCCTCCCCATCCTCTGTCTCTTTACGCTGCTTGTACTCCCAGCCTTGCGTACCCTCTCCCCATCCTCCTCCTCTTTATGCTGCTGATACTTAAGGACTTACCTGAGAGTAGGTACCTAGATTCAGGGCCGGACTGACTACCGGGCGTTTTGGAATGCTGCTGAGCTGGGGGCTGAATTCGTTGATGGGGACCTGCGTGTACTGAACGAAATTCGTTTTGCTTTAGTTATTTCGAAGTACACGCAGGTCTCCATGAACGAAATCAGCCCCCACCGCAGTGAAATCAGCCCCCTGCTCGGCAGAATTCCAAAACGCCCGGTAGTCAGTCCGGCCCTGCCTAGATTCATCATGGGGCAAGATTCATTTCAAGACACCACTTCTTCTTAAACGGTCTGGGCACTCTGGACTTTGCTCTGGGCATCAAGGCTGCAACTGGGAAGACCCCTGCTGCTCCTGATCTCGTCGCCCTGTTCGTCTGCTGCAACGTTTATGCCTGTGCTCCATAAGGAACCTTCTAAGGCCCCACAACTAAGCTGACCAGTCTGCTGATCCCAATGACTCCGAAAGGCTCAGCCACACAGGTGGTGGTGCTTGACATCCCTCGAGGCCTGTCCTGTCCTCTGACTAAGTTTGAGGCCAGTATCCATCGTCGGAGCCGCAGGAACCGAACCCCTGTGCACAGCATCGACTTGCTGTTGTAAAGGATTGTTGGCTTACTTCCATCAAGATCTTCGGGTTCCAAGTAGTCCCCACCTCAAGCGTCTCCTGTGACCACGATCTTCATCCTCACCACATCACTTGCACCGTGGGCCTGCATCTTTGGTGAGCTGCTCGAGGTCCTCTTGCGACTCAAGTGCCTCCAGTCTGTGGGTCCTCTTGAGGGTCTTCCTTGATTTCTGTGGGCTCCCCTGATTGCTTGGGGCCTGCCCTGACTCTCCTGCTTGTGGTGAGTCACCTGGACCTTGCTGGTCTAGACATTGCACTTTCTGCGCTTTTCACATTGTTTGCATTTGCCAAGGCTTGTTGGTGGTCCCGACGGACACCGACCCCTCAACTCTCTATATCTGATACGGGACAGCATGTGAATGGCTCCTGGTCTTCCACAGCGTCGCTTGGTGCTCACAGCTGCAGCTCCAAGGTAACCTTCAACCCGCCTGCAACATCCGACCTTGGGGGGCATTCGTCTTCCATGCCTCCTGGTCCCTCCTGAGTGGCATAAACTCTGTCCTCTCTGCTTGCAGGTTCCTCACATTTTGAATCCACCTTTCGGTTCCTCCAGACACTTTCACCTTCTCCAGCAGCGGCATCTTCCTGAAGTCTCCCATCGAGTTTGACGGTGGTTTCCGACGCCACTTCGCACCTATACACCTGGCTTCCCTGGTGTAGGTATCCTAGTTCCTAGGGTATCCATGGGTGGCTCTCCAACCTTCTTTCTTCTATGGGATTTCTTCAGGGTCCACTGGAAAGGGTCCTTCTTTTTTTAAATTGCAATCGCGACTTACCCGTTGACTTGTGCTGAAAACGTAGTCGTGTTCCCACACTGCACACGACCTCCATGGCGCTTCTAGGTACTCACCTTGGGTGGTTCCTTGGGTCCCTGTCACTTCTACATCGTCTGGGTATAGTCTTGACTCGTGTCATGGGTTGCATACCACTATTTTAGTATATGGTTTGGTCTCCCCCTGGTGACCACTGTATATTCTGTGCTACTTACCTGTTTCTATTGAAAAGTATAGTGTGCATTGTGTATATCTCCGGCTAGGCGGTATCTGTATGTGTTAGTGAGTGGCTTATAATAAATACATATTTTTATAAATACACTGTGTGGTTCTTTTTCACTTAATCTACAACTATAAGATTACATTTTGGAAAGAAAAGCTGCTTCACACTCCTTCTGGACTAGGCCTGAAGGCTGCTTTCCACAGCTACCACTTAGAGAGCTTTCTAAGGTTGTCTAAGACCACTAAAATCACCCGAAGGGTTGTCTGGATTAGTGCAGGGTGCTACAAAAGTGAGCACCATATACTACCCAGCTTCTCACAATGGTGATCCCTCCACAAGGCTTGTTGATGCGGTCATTGTGGGTGGTCTTGTATCCTTCGGGTATTGCAATGTCGAGCACAGAGGTGGCAACGAGCCAGGTTCGACATTTATACTCTCTCTGAATACTCCATTTCTTTATGCTGCTTCTACTGCCGACATCACATACTCTCTCCCCAGTCTCCATCTTTTCATGCTGCTCTTACAGCTGTCCTCGTGTACTCTCTGAATCCTCTGTCTTCTTCCCTGCTCGTATTACCATGGGAGATCATGCTGCTGGTACTGCTGACCTCGCGTGCTCTCTCCGCATCCTCTGTCTCTTTACCCTTCTTGTACTACCCAGAGTTCATGCTGCTTTTGCCACTGACCGTACATACTCTCTCCCCAGCTTTGATCTCTTCATGCCGCTGGGACTGCTGACCACGCACCCTCTTTCCCCATCCTCCACCTCTTGATGCTGCTCATACTACTGACCTCCTGTACTCTTTCAGCATCCTCGGCAGCTCGATGGCACTAGTACTACCGACCTCGCTTACTCTCTCGCTTACACTGTCTCTTCCTGCTGTGCATGTTACTCTCTCCCATTGCTCCCTTTCAGATCATGCTGATTGTACTATAAATCTTGGATACTCTCTCCATATCTTCTCTCTTTCATGATGCTCATACTACTGACCTCAGGTACTCTCTCCCCATCCTCCCTCTCTATGTTGCTCATACTACTGACCTCAGGTACTCTCTCCCCATCCTCCCTCTCTATGTTGCTCTTGCTACTGACCTCAGGTACTCTCTCCCCATCCTCCCTCTCTATGTTGCTCATACTACTGACCTCAGGTACTCTCTCCCCATCCTCCCTCTCTATGTTGCTCATACTACTGACCTCAGGTACTCTCTCCCCATCCTCCCTCTGTATGTTGCCCATACTACTGACCTCAGGTACTCTCTCCCTATCCTCCCTCTATATGTTGCTCTTGTTACTGACCTCAGGTACTCTCTCCCTCTGTATGTTGCTCTTGCTACTGACCTCAGGTACTCTCACCCCATCCTCCCTCTCTATGTTGCTCATACTACTGACCTCAGGTACTCTCTCCCCATCCTCCCTCTGTATGTTGCTCATACTACTGACCTCAGGTACTCTCTCCCCATCCTCCCTCTATATGTTGCTCTTGTTACTGACCTCAGGTACTCTCTCCCCATCCTCCCTCTCTATGTTGCTCTTGCTACTGACCTCAGGTACTCTCTCCCCATCCTCCCTCTCTATGTTGTTCATACTACTGACCTCATGTACTCTCTCCCCATCCTCCCTCTCTATGTTGCTCTTGTTACTGACCTCAGGTACTCTCACCCCATCCTCCCTCTCTATGTCGCTCATACTACTGACCTCAGGTACTCTCTCCCCATCCGCCCTCTGTATGTTGCTCTTGCTACTGACCTCAGGTACTCTCTCCCCATCCTCCCTCTGTATGTTGCTCATACTACTGACCTCAGGTACTCTCTCCCCATCCTCCCTCTCTATGTTGCTCATACTACTGACCTCAGGTACTCCCTCCCCATCCTCCCTCTCTATGTTGCTCATACTACTGACCTCAGGTACTCTCTCCCCATCCTCCCTCTCTATGTCGCTCATACTACTGACCTCAGGTACTCTCTCCCCATCCTCCCTCTCTATGTCGCTCATACTACTGACCTCAGGTACTCTCTCCCCATCCTCAATCTGTATGTCGCTCATGCTACTGACCTCAGGTACTCTCTCCCCATCCTCCCTCTCTATGTTGCTCATGCTACTGACCTCAGGTACTCTCTCCCCATCCTCCCTCTCTATGTTGCTCATGCTACTGACCTCAGGTACTCTCTCCCCATCCTCCCTCTCTATGTTGCTCATGCTACTGACCTCAGGTACTCTCTCCCCATCCTCCCTCTCTATGTTGCTCATGCTACTGACCTCAGGTACTCTCTCCCCATCCTCCCTCTCTATGTTGCTCATACTACTGACCTCAGGTACTCTCTCCCCATCCTCCCTCTGTATGTTGTTCATACTACTGACCTCAGGTACTCTCTCCCCATCCTCCCTCTCTATGTTGCTCATGCTACTGACCTCAGGTACTCTCTCCCCATCCTCCCTCTCTATGTTGCTCATGCTACTGACCTCAGGTACTCTCTCCCCATCCTCCCTCTCTATGTTGCTCATGCTACTGACCTCAGGTACTCTCTCCCCATCCTCCCTCTCTATGTTGCTCATACTACTGACCTCAGGTACTCTCTCCCCATCCTCCCTCTGTATGTTGCTCATACTACTGACCTCAGGTACTCTCTCCCCATCCTCCCTCTCTATGTTGCTCATGCTACTGACCTCAGGTACTCTCTCCCCATCCTCCCTCTCTATGTTGCTCATGCTACTGACCTCAGGTACTCTCTCCCCATCCTCCCTCTCTATGTTGCTCATGCTACTGACCTCAGGTACTCTCTCCCCATCCTCCCTCTCTATGTTGCTCATACTACTGACCTCAGGTGCTCTCTCCCCATCCTCCCTCTGTATGTTGTTCATACTACTGAACTCAGGTACTCTCTCCCCATCCTCCCTCTCTATGTTGCTCATACTACTGACCTCAGGTGCTCTCTCCCCATCCTCCCTCTCTATGTTGCTCATACTACTGACCTCAGGTACTCTCTCCCCATCCTCCCTCTCTATGTTGCTCATACTACTGACCTCAGGTACTCTCTCCCCATCCTCCCTCTGTATGTTGTTCATACTACTGACCTCAGGTACTCTCTCCCCATCCTCCCTCTCTATGTTGCTCATACTACTGACCTCAGGTACTCTCTCCCCATCCTCCCTCTCTATGTTGCTCATACTACTGACCTCAGGTGCTCTCTCCCCATCCTCCCTCTCTATGTTGCTCATACTACTGACCTCAGGTACTCTCTCCCCATCCTCCCTCTCTATGTTGCTCATACTACTGACCTCAGGTACTCTCTCCCCATCCTCCCTCTGTATGTTGTTCATACTACTGACCTCAGGTACTCTCTCCCCATCCTCCCTCTCTATGTTGCTCATACTACTGACCTCAGGTACTCTCTCCCCATCCGCCCTCTCTATGTTGCTCATACTACTGACCTCAGGTACTCTCTCCCCATCCTCCCTCTCTATGTTGCTCATGCTACTGACCTCAGGGGCTCTCTGCCCATCCTCCCTCTCTATGTTGCTCATGCTACTGACCTCAGGGGCTCTCTGCCCATCCTCCCTCTCTATGTTGCTCATGCTACTGACCTCAGGTACTCTCTCCCCATCCTCCCTCTCTATGTTGCTCATACTACTGACCTTAGGTACTCTCTCCCCATCCTCCCTCTCTATGTTGCTCTTGCTACTGACCTCAGGTACTCTCTCCCCATCCTCCCTCTCTATGTTGCTCATGCTACTGACCTCAGGGGCTCTCTCCCCATCCTCCCTCTCTATGTTGCTCATGCTACTGACCTCAGGGGCTCTCTGCCCATCCTCCCTCTCTATGTTGCTCATACTACTGACCTCAGGGGCTCTCTCCCCATCCGCCCTCTCTATGTTGTTCATACTACTGAACTCAGGTACTCTCTCCCCATCCTCCCTCTCTATGTTGCTCATGCTACTGACCTCAGGGGCTCTCTGCCCATCCTCCCTCTCTATGTTGCTCATGCTACTGACCTCAGGTACTCTCTCCCCATCCTCCCTCTCTATGTTGCTCATACTACTGACCTTAGGTACTCTCTCCCCATCCTCCCTCTCTATGTTGCTCTTGCTACTGACCTCAGGTACTCTCTCCCCATCCTCCCTCTCTATGTTGCTCATGCTACTGACCTCAGGGGCTCTCTCCCCATCCTCCCTCTCTATGTTGCTCATGCTACTGACCTCAGGGGCTCTCTGCCCGTGCTCCCTCTCTATGTCGCTCATACTACTGACCTCAGGGGCTCTCTCCCCATCCGCCCTCTCTATGTTGCTCATACTACTGACCTCAGGTACTCTCTCCCCATCCTCCCTCTCTATGTTGCTCATGCTACTGACCTCAGGGGCTCTCTGCCTGTGCTCCCGCTCTCTTCAAGTTGCTGCTCGTACTACCAGGAGAGGCGCTGCTGCTTGTAGTACCGACCTCACACACCGACCCCTTTCATACCTCTCTGTTTTTGCTGCTCGTACCATTGACTCTGTGTACTCTCTACCCATTCTCCATCCTTAAAATGTTGCTTGTACTGTTGATCCCTCATACTCACTCCCTATCCTCACTCTCTCTTCATGCTGCCCTCACATACTCTCTCCTCACACTCCTCCTCTTTGATGCTGCTCAGACTACATACATTCTCTTTTCCATTGTTGTCTCTCACCTCTAGGACACACTCACTTCGCTCTTCACCTATATATACGTGTCAGTGTGGACGCCCCCTTTCCTGAGTGTCTGCCCCTAACATAGAGCTCCTGTCGCCATCTCCTTGTCTGGGTGCCACCTCTCTCCTCCTACCCTTCCCTCTCTCTACTTTCCCCGTACAAAGATTCACATTCACTGTTATGTCTTCATGCATAAGTAGGTTTGCTGTCTCACCATGTCATCATGGACAATGTTTCACGTCCTGGCCTTTCATGCAACAATCTAGTGCATTCTGGGTGTTGTGGCTTTAATTTGATTTCATAGAACTAATTGGTGGTAATTTCCACTTTCCTGAAGGGCAAGGCATCACCTTTCTACATGGAAAAGGAGGTAAACCACCTTGAAACAGAGGGGAACAAGATGCACAAGTCTGGCCAATGCTATTGTCACCATGGCCTGCTCCATGCTTGGTCTTGCGCCCAGATTATGTCTAAGAAGAAAATAAGTTAATGCTTCACCTGGGCAACCACCAGGTACCATCTGCTGCAGGACAAGACCGGTTGAGGGTCACTCTGGGTGTTTAGTGCTTGACCAAATATTCCATCCAATCAGTTGATTATCACTATGTTGTCAAGATCAGTAGATGTGGAATTAATAAAACTCTAGATTTACTTATTTATACTCACCTTGAAGAAACAATGATGGAGGACATTGAGGTTTATGATCATTTTGTAGGTCGCTAATTTTGACCTTGATATGTGACACAACCACCGGGACTACATCGACACATGAACTCTGGCGAGCACAAGCATTGATGGCTGACCTGGCGTAAGTCTTCAGACATCCATCGAAAGGCATAGCGGTAAGTCCTCAACCTTCCTTTTGATGGGAAAAACTTTTTATGTCATCGCTATATTAAGGCTAATAAGTCTGAACCCGGTCTGGGGCGGCTTGTGTTCCCTTCTGGAGTGGGTCTCGCCTGGCAGTTTGGAAAGGACTGTTCCCATGAGGAGCATGGTCGACACTGATTTGCTTAAGGCAGCCTCTGTCCAGAGTGGTACTGCGGAGGAAAAGCGATGAGTCGGAATGCTACCCAGAGCTATTGTCCGTGCTTTAGACTGTTTGCAAGCATTCCTCCCTTTTGTGTGTATCAACATACTAGGTTATAGAACCGTACCAATAGGTGTAGTCAGCACCAAATTTCCGAGGTGACGCTGCTCCAGTAACTCCAGGTTCTCTTCCACCATCAGTGTTCCTAGATTTCCACTGATGTGCGGGCTTTCTCATTGGTTCAGAACTCAAATTCTATGCAGCTTCTCCAGCTGCCAACATCCTGGTCACCTCTGCCTCTTTCAGCATCCCATGAGCCTCTGCAACAACTGGGCTTCACTATCTCTGGAAAGGGGCCTAAACTATTACTCCACAAGAGCAGAGGATTGAGCTGCACTTTGGCTCCTCACTATGGGATTCATTTCCTTGTTCTGCAGAGGATGAAGATGCTGTCTTTGTCTCTGTGTCAGTATGGCCCCAGGTCATTTACTAGGGTCATGCCTTTGGTAGATGCTTTTCTATGACCACAGATACTTCATCTTCATCTATCATTTGACACAATCCGTATGAATAGCTTTTCTTTGAGACACATTACGATCTGATTGTTCCTAAGAATAGTATCTTGAAATTTCAAAAACGGATGTGTTATGATAATGACAAACTAAACTGTCTGTTTTTGTCTCTCTGTTAAGTGTATGGGTTTAGAATAGGAATTAGATGAAATTGTTTTTATTGAGATTATTATATACTCTATTGGTATGTTTGTGCATCAATTTTTCTAACTGTATAGGACTGTATATTGTAAATTGCAACTGTGAGATTATATTTGTCTTTGTGTCAACAAAAACCAAAACATTTTTACTGTCATTTTATACAAAATAAAAATAAAAACCTTTTAAATCATTTTAATATTGTTTTAGTTTAATTTAACATTGTACATGTTCTAGCATATGGGCTGTAGTTTACATTTGTCATAATTATTGTGGTGTCTATTTAAGTTTTCCACCAGGGAATTCCTTTTTATATTTCGTAGATACTTCACTGCAACGCCTACTTGGATGACTGTTTCCGCAGAGTAGCGTCAAGGGAGGAAGCAGGATTGAGTCCAGCACTGACCCTCAAAACCCTACCTAAATACAGATTCTCTTTAAACTACTCCACATCTTCATTTGCGTCTTCCTAGAGAACCGGTTAGTTAGGCAGTTCTGGTCTGAGCCTGGTGAAGAGCATGCAGGCCAGAACTCAGATCACAGATCACTTCTCGAACAACGACGCTGCATCGGTCTGCTGGTTGAAGAGAGCTCCATGACTTCAGACATCCTGCGGAGGATTCTCTGTCCAGCTCCAGATGCTGACCCGCAACGTCACCTGGCAGAGCAAGACCTCGCTGGGGGCCCAAGCATGTCCTCGTCCTTCCATCATGGTTTCCCACTTTGTGATGTTAGATGCATGGTCCCAATCTCATGGTCTAGACAGGGGCCTTTCCCACAACTCCACTAATCCTGAGGGGCTGCAGAAGATCGGAACCTTCCATGACACTCATTCATCATAGTGGCCTCAGCATGACTCCACCAAATGTTCTTCTCCGACCTGTGTCATGTATTTCAGAGAACCCACATCTGCCTACCTCAAAGACTACT
The DNA here is from genome assembly GCF_964204655.1 of Triturus cristatus. NCBI lineage: Eukaryota > Metazoa > Chordata > Amphibia > Caudata > Salamandridae > Triturus > Triturus cristatus. The sequence goes on along the minus strand of NC_140591.1, from coordinate 62,852,336 downwards.
TGAAACAAGCATTGGCATAGCCAATAGGTCTCGCCTTGGGACCGAATAAGTATTTAATTATGCAGCACAATATCCTTGGTGCAAAATCAACTGTTACATGGCCAAACACTTATAATGTCCTGCAGTATTTCTCTCCCTGCAGGCCTCCCTAATACCCACTTATCTCCTTTAAATCTGTCCTCCACTTGGCAGCACGTTTCGTCTACATGGCCAAAAGAAATGACCATATCACACCTATGTTGATAACTCTTTGCTGGATTCCTATTGAAGCTAGAAACATATGCAAGACTGCTTGTATCACCCATAAAGCCATTCACACTTCATAACCCTCTCTACCTAACAAGCAAACTAAAGATACCTGGTGGCTCTAGACCCTCACGAAATACTGAAAATCTGCTGCCCGAACCTTCAAACAGGAAAGGCTTATGGCGCAATATTTCTCAAGTAATGCTACTAGAATTTGGGAATCACTACCTCCAAATCTTCACACAACCGCATTTTTCCGGATCGATCTGCAAAAAGGACCTTAAATCTCTCCTCTTCCAAAGACATTTTTCTCAATAAACTCTCCTTGCCAAGCTCCCCACCAGATATGCCCTCACATTTAATGGAGTGACCTAGACTGATACATGACACTGTCAAGTTATAATGACCTTTCCGCTTCAACTCTGTAAATATGTTTTTGTGTAACCTTAATCGCATTAAATCTTCTAAATATGCAATTTGTAATGAGTAGGTCATTTGTAAATACGTAACTCTCACCATGAGTAACCATAGTAGCTATAGATACCGTCGCCTACTCCCTGCTATACTCAATTTCTCATGTAAGGTTCTTGCCTCTTTTGTAAAGCGCTTCGACACTTCTGGGTAATATCCGCGCTATATAAAAATGCATAAATAAATGAATCAGGGAATGGTGCCGAGATTTTGATAAGATGAAGACAACCTTCTCAGGGGCACAGGTTAGCAACGGACAAAATGTTTTCAGGATATAGCACCAGGTACGATGAGCTTTTTTTTGGGAGTAGGCAAAAAGCTGCACTGAAAAGTAGCACTTTTTGGGAGGGGTGCAAGGAGTGGCATGAGGCGTTTGCAGGGTGATGAACCGGGTAGGTTCGAGCTGGGGACTGCAAGGGGCGAACTGAGGTAAACCTAACCTTTGAGGATACTGACCTACACAGGTCTGGAACAGCAATTTCATGAGATGCGCTGGCGAAAAGCAGGCTACTTTTGGAGGCGATAATAAACAGCGTAGGCTGACTACAGCCCTGTACGGCAGGGATGGCACTTATGTGCAGGGATGCGCTTAGCCAAAGATGGGGACCTGGCAGCCCTGTCAAAGTCTGGCTTACAGTGCAAACTGAATACTATTGTAACAGGTTACGGGGAACCTTGCAGTATCTTCACGCGGTTCCCAATGGGTGCTGTGACTCACCAGGTGGGCAGTCGAAAAAGGGCTTGCTCTCATTAGGGGCTCCAGCCATTTTGTGTACAAACGACTCGGCCAAAATCAGAAGGCACGTCGGGAAAGGACGCTTCACCAATGGTAAAGGCAGTGTGGCGCATGCGCCTTCCAACAGACCACTGTAGCAAGTACATTTCAGAGAGGAACGAAAACAAGCACGAAAGTGAAAGCTCATTGAGGCACGCAAGGCTTATTGAGCCTTGACAGAAACCCACATGGCGGCTGCGCGCGTGCACGCTCGCGTCAACGCAGGCGCTAGGCCACCAAAAGTCTGTGACAGCACTTTTAAAACCCACACACTAAATTTCTCGCAATACAGCGCATGCGCTGGCTCAGGAAGACCTAAAAAGTAATGGGGTGACCCAGTGTCCCTCAGAACCTGGGTATATGTATTAAATAAAACAATTGGTTCAGTCGGGGTATTGTACAATTACTTAGAATAAGATAGTAGCAACAGCTTATTTATCACACATACTAATGATTTGAGAAAAAGGAAAAAAGTTCATAACATACACCAAAAATAGTATTCAATAATATATTTAGAAATAGATATCAAATCTTCATGGCTGTCACAGTTTACAAATTCAATTGCAATAGGGAATAAGTGACTGTGGTGAAAAGGTGACACGTGGTGAATGGTGACATTGACTGTGCACCAGATACAAGATAAATAAACGTGCATTCAGGAGTGGGCAGAAGATTATCAGTTTGTCCTTATTATTTTAGCACATATGCTCCAGGATCCATTGGTAAGTTTAAAATGTGATCATGAGCGTTATGCAGACATATGTCAAGGTGGGTCTTCCTCAGGACGGAGGGGGGGTTGTTGGGCAGCCAGACTTCAGATTCTTTAAGGTATCTTTAAGTCTCAAATGTTCCTTATTTCAGAGAAGGTCGTGGATTCATGACCTCTCAGTACTCCACCATCCGGTTGGAGCCTCAATTGTATTCTTAAAAGCAACTTCCACCTGTCGGTTGGAGTCAATGATTAAGCCAGTCAAATGATTTACGTGATTTAAAGAAGGTGCGTTCGTCCGGCAGCTGCTCAATCACAGCTCTTAGTCTGAGGTCGGTGGCTAGCACGGACTCAATCACAGCTCTTAGTCTGAAGTCGGTAGCTAACAGGGACTCAATAACAGCTCCTAGTTTGAGATGGGTGGCTAGCAGGCACTCAATCACAGCTCTTAGCCTGATGTTGGTGGCTAGGGACTCAATCACAGCTCTTGGTCTGAGGTTGGTGGCTAGCAGGGACTCAATCACAGCTCCTAATCTGAGGTCGGTGGCTAGCAGGGACTTAATCACAGCTCTTGGTCTGAGGTCGGTGGCTAGCAGGGACTCAATCACAACTCTTAGTCTGAGGTCGGTGGCTAGCAGGGACTCAATCACAGCTCTTAGTCTGAGGTCAGTGGCTAACAGGGACTCAATCACAGCCCTTAGTTTGAGGTCGGTGGCTAGCAGGCACTCAATTATAGCTCTTAGTCTGAGGTCAGTGGCGAGCAGAGACTCAATCACTGCTCTTAGTCTGAGGTCGGTGGCTAGCAGGGACTTAATCACAGCTCCTAGTCTGAGGTCAGTGGCGCTGAGGGAAAGGGGGCGGGGAGGGGGAGTTCTCTAGATCCTGGAGATTCACTGAGTTCCATCGAAGAGCCAGGTTTTGAGGTCCTTTAGGAACTTAGGGAGCGATGCAGTCTGTCGGGGTTGGAGAGGGAGGGAGTTCCATGCTGTTCATGAGGAGGGAGAAAGAGTGCCTTACTGTCCTGCTTTTCTTGATCCGAGGTACCGTTGTGAGGGAAAGCTGGGCCGAGCGGAGGTAGCGCTGAGGAGCGTGGAATGTGAGGCGGTGGTTCAGGTTGGAGGGTCCGGTGTTGTGGAGGGTCTTGTGTGTGTGGGTGAGGTGCTTGAAGGTGATCCTCTTCCCGACTGGGAGCCAGTGTAGGGTTCGTAGGTGCAGGCTGATGTGCCTGTGGCGCGGTAGTTTTAGGGCTAGACTGGTGGCGGTGTTCTGGACGTTCTGGAGTTTGTGTGTGAGGTTCTTGTTGATCCGGGCGTAGAGTGCGTTGCCGTAGTCCAGTCTGCTTCTGATGAGGGCATGTGTGAGACCGTTTTTCTGTGTTCGGGGGATCCACTTGAAGGTCTTGCAGAGGAGGCAGAGGGTGTGGAAGCAGGAGGATGTGATGGCATTGACCTGGCAATCCATTTTGAGTTCGGAGTCCAGTTTGATTCAGAGGTTGAGTGCGTGCTCCATGGGAGCGGGAGGGAGTCCGAGGGCGGCGGGCCCCCAGGTGTCAGTCCAGGCATCTGGGTGTGGGCCCATGATGTGTACCTCGGTTTTGTCCGTGTTGAGTTGCAGGCAGCTGTTCTTCATCCATCTGGCGACGGCTTACATTCTGACTTGAAAATTGCGTTTGATGATGTTGGGTTCGTTGGATAGGGAGAGGATGAGTTGGGTGTCGTCTGCATACGAGGTGATGTCGAGTCTATGTTCTTTGGCGATGGATGCGAGCGGGCCATGTAGAAGTTGAAAAGGGTTGCGCTGATGGAGGATCCTTGTGGAACTCCGCAGGTTGTTGGAGTCGGTTCTGAGAGAAATAGAGGAAGTCAGATTGGTTGCGTTCTGCCGGCGAGGAAGGAGAGGATCCAGTCGAGGGCCTTGTTCCGGATTCCTGTGTTGTGGAGTCTGCGGGCTAGGGTGCGGTGAGAGACAGTGTCGAAGGCCACAGAGAGGTCTAGGAGGATGAGGGCCACAGTCTCACCTCTGTCGAGGAGGGCGCGGATGTCGTCTGTTCCTGCGAGAAGTGGGGTTTCGGTGCTATAGTTCTGCCTGAAGCCTGATTGGAGGAGACCAGAGTGTTGTTTTCCTCGATGAAGTTGGCGAGTTGGCTATTGACGGCTTTTTCCATGATTTTGGTCGGATATGGGAGTAGGGAGATCGGTCTGAAATTTTTGAGGTCGATGGGGTCTGCTGAGGGTTTTTTCAGGAGAGGGTTGATCTCGGCGTGTTTACACTCTTTGTGGAAGAATGCGGTCTCGAAGCAGCGGTTGACGATGCATTGGAGTTTGAGGCTAATGATGTCAGCAGCTTTGCGGCAGATGCGGTCGGGGCAGGGGTCTGTAAGGGCCCCGGTGTGGGTGGTCTTCATCATCTTCAGAGTGTCTTCGATGCTGAGGGTGATACAGCTATTCAGTGTTGGATGCGTGCTGCTGGGGGCAGTGGGAGGGGGTTCCTCAAGGGGGTTATTGACGTCAAAGTTGTCATAAATGGTCTTGATTTTGTGATGGAAAAAGCGCTGAGTCTGTCGTAGAGGTCCTGGGAGGGAGTGATGTCTGTGGACTCGCTGTTGAAATGGGCAAACTCCTTGATGATGCTGAAGAGTTCCTTGCTGTTGTGTGAATTGTTAGAGATTCTCTCCTGAAGTGCTTTCTTCCTGAAGAGACTGATAAGTTTGTTGTGAGCAGCGGTAGCTGTTTTGGAATTGTCGAGGTCTGTCGGGATTTTGGAGTTCCTCCACAGATTTTTAAGTCATCTGCAGGTGCGTCTGGGGTCTCGGAATCCGGTGGAGAACCAGCTGGCTTTCTTGGCATGGGGCTTGGAAGTTTTTCTGAGGGGGGTGAATGCGTTGGCGCAGGCGGTGATCCAGTTGTTTAGAATGAGGGCGGCGGAGGTGGGGTCATCGTCTGTGGTGGTGGGAGAGGTGCTGCCAAGGGCGGCAGTGAGCTGGTCTTCGGAGATCTTGTTCCAATTCCTGCACTGGAGCTGCTGCGGGCGTCTGCGGGGGATGTTGAATTTTAAGGTGAAGTGAACCCAGCGGTGGCCTGTCCATGGGAGTTCAGTGGTGTGGCTGAAGGTAAAGGGGTTCCCTAGTGTGAAGACTGGATCGAGGATGTGTCAGGCTGAGTGTGTTGGTTCGGGGGTCGATCTTCTTAAGCCCTATAGTGTGGAGGATGTCCGGGAGGGAGGTGGTGTTGGGGTCCTGGTGGTTGTCAAAGTGGAAGTTGAGATCTACTAGCAGCGTGAAATCGGTAGAGGTGATGGCATGTGGTGCAAAGATGTTGGTGATCGAGTCGGAGAAAGGAGTGCGGGGTCCAGGTGGTCTGTAGATAAGGGTGCCTCGGAGAGTGGAGGACGGGTTGATCTGTATCTTGAAATGGAGGTGTTCCATCAGGTCTGTGGGCCAGTTGGAATGGGTACTCAGCCGGAGGTTGGCTTTGTGGGCGATGGTGGCGCCTCCTTCGGGTCGGTAGAGCCTGTCCATCCGGGTGACCTTGTAACCTTCGGGGATGGCAATCGCGATGTCTGGACCGGAGGCGGCGTTCGTCCAGGTTTCGGTGAGGAAGGCGATATCCGGTGCTGTTCTGTTGAGGAGATCCCAGATTTCCGTGGCGTGTCTGTGGAGGAAGCGGACGTTGAGAAGGATGCATCTCTGGGTTTGGGGTGTGGTGACATTGTTGCTGGAGGGCGGTGGAGGGTCGTGGGTCTCAGCGAAAGTGAAGGAATGGCGGCAGCGACGACAGGTGAAGGGTCCGTGGGAGTCTAGCAGTGAGGAGAGCTTGCAGTTGTGGTTCTTGCCGGTGAGGAGTCCATGGAGAGCCCTGGAGCTGAAGTGCTGGTGGGTCGGAGGACCAGGGGTCCTGGCGCTGGTCGCGTTCGGGTTGTGGATGGGCGCAGACGGGCTGGCCTCTGGCGCGCCTTCGGCGCACCGGTGTCGTGCCCGCTGCGCGCGGCCACATACCGGCCTCCATTAAGTAGAGGCTCTTCTGCACGCTCGGATTCCTCCTATTAAAAGAATTGGTTTTAGCCAGAGTCTAAGCTCCATCAGGAGAACGTGGCAAGTACATGTTATGTGTGCAATGGTTTCCCAGTGATGGTTACATACCCGGCATTTCTTCCTACCGTACAGATTCCGCCAGCTCGGACCAGGTCTAAAGTCGGTAACTAAGCAAGTCGATATTTCATGAACTGTCGTTTGCCTGTTGGGGAGAGTCCGGGTGCCAAAAAGGATTGCGGGTGTAGGGCCTTGTAGCTGTTTAGGACCAGATAGGCATGAGATAGCCCTTCCAGCGTTTCCTTGTCAGTGTTGGAGGAGAGATGCCATGTGGCTGTGTTGAATGCTGCTTTAAAGGCCATTAATTGACTTCTGGGTTCCAATGGCCGCCTAGGTGTAGGTTTGTAATTGCCTGGTCAAGGTATGCCCTGGCTGCTGTGAAGGATCCCTTGAGTCTGCTTTTCTGTCCATAAATGTTGATTTAGAGTGTCAGGTTTCGAGCTGTGAAGTCTATGTCAGAATTTCACGAATGACCCCTGACGTGTTACTTTTTGGCTGATGAATTCGAACTCCAGTCGTATAAGGGAAGGGGATGTCCAGGGGGTAATGAGAAAAGCTGCCCGTGTGTAACATATTTAGTATATTTGTCAAAAGAACATAACATGCTCAGATGAAAAAATCGACACATGGTGAAAAGAGAGTGTCCCAAATGTGTTGAATAGAGATGGCGAAAGACATAGGTAAATACTGCAGAGTATTCAGAAGAACAATGCTTATTTATATAAGTACTGCACAAAAATTATTAAGGTTTTAGTGAGATAATGGTCAGTGGTGTTTTGACCCTGGTGTTAATTGCAGGTCTTCATCAGGATGGTGAGGTAATGACCTGAGCACACCTTTTTAGGTCGAGCCTGGGCCACGCATGCGCTGCGCTGCGAGGCATGCTGTATTCGAGTATGGACTTGACCGACTTAGGCCGGAAGCAGAGCACTCACGTAGGAGTGTGGCTGCAGGTCAGTGTGAAAAAACGCTAAACTTTAGATATTTTGCACGCAATAGAAGTTTTAAGAAATTTTAGACTTTTAACCTCACTGCTGTTTTGCACTGGTTTTAAGACATTTGTGTTCTTTTAAACGGATGTGAATACTCTGTGTAAAATTATTAATGTGAATAGAGCAGTGTTCAGTGCTCTAGGGGGCGGAATACTCACTTCCGCATTTCAAAGCTCCGGGTCAGCAGTCTAGTAGCTGAACCAGGGCGGGGGCATCCTTGACAACACTCGCTGATGCGACCGGGCAGCGGACGCGCGCAGCGGGTGCGCCGCCGGCGCGCCGAAGGCGCGCCTAAGGCAAGCCCGTCTGCGCCCGACCGTGCCCAGGGGCCAGTACCCCTGTCCCGTTTACATCAGCCCGTCGCACATACACTAGTACTGACCTTAATAAACTTAATTCTCCCTCTGGAATTAACTGTGAGTTTGTTTGCCCACAGGAGAATATCCCTAATAAATGTCCTTTATGCAGCCAATACATTATCCCATACGGGCCAGTCAACCTTCAGGAAAGAACTGAGTTTAGGATATTTATTCTTAACTGTAGACCCCTTCCCAAACATACTACTGAGATAGGGATACTCCTTGGAGATCTAGACCCCGATGTGTTTTTTCTCACAGAAACTTGGCTCTCCCCTACTTAGCATCATGTAGCCCTCCCGGGCTACATGATGCTAAGAGTTGACCGGCCCAATGGCCGAGGAGGTGGAATAGCTATTGCCTATAAAGATCAGTTTGTCTGTCGCCTCTTGGACAATCCGATCAAAGATTGTGAGAACGTCCTTTTTTCGATAGAATTTTCTCCTCTTCTTGCATTATCAGTCATTCTGATCTATCGCACCCCAGGACCAATAGGATCATTCAATAGCTCCTTGCTTGAGGCTACTATAAAACTAGCTAGCGCCTCAAGCAATTTCACAATTTTAGGAGACCTTAACCTCCATTTTGATGCGCCTCTGGCCTCTAATGCCGTTGAGCTCTTAAATGACCTCTCTTCCTTCAATCTATCCCCTATAATTAATAAACCAACACAAATAGGAGGACACCTGATTGATCAAGTGTTCTCTAACCTACCGGATCTGAAGGCAAGTGAATCCGCCCGCTACCCTGGACAGACCACTTCCTTATAAAACTTCTTTGGTCTCCTCAGACAGTTAGGCCCAAGATACAACCATCCTGGACATATGGCCACCGCTGGAATAAGCTTTCTATGGACAAATGGTCTCAGGAATTAGAAAGGAAAAAACCTACCATATCCCTATGTCCTGCGCAGGCTAATGAGGATTTTATCTGTTGGATAGAGGACTCACTTAATACGGTCCTTCCTAAAACTAGGATAAAGAAGCCAGCAGGGACACGAGACACACCTTGGTTCACACCTGAACTACGTGTCCTTAAACAGCAATGTAAAGTTAAAGAAAGACAATGGAGGAAAGACTTCCTACCATTAAAAAAACAGGAATACAGATTATCTATCTGTGCCTATAAAGAAGAACTAAGGAAAGCCCAAGCCTTATACTACGAAAACAAAATTCTAGCAGCACCCAATTCCTCGAAAGAAACTTTTAGGATTATAAAGAGTTTCCTTAAAGCCCCTCCGCCCAGAGCAGCCCCCGATATTTCAGGAAAACAATGTAATAAACTCGCCGAATACTTCAGCAATAAAGTCCAGCTCATTGTAAAATCTCTTCCTACTAAGATAGAGGAAGACTCCCCCCCTCACACCCACTTAGACCCTCAAACAGATCTCACTCTGAAAGACTTTTCTCTGATAACTCAGGACATTTTTAACACCCTATGGACCACGCTAAAAAGCGGTTCCCCAGCTGATCCAGCACCTATGAACATACTGAAGCTAGTCACTCCCATTATAGCCCCACACATAATAAGTCTGATTAACACCTCACTTACCACTGGAGTAGTTCCACCTAGGTGGAAAGAGGCAAGGGTAAGAGCTCTGCTAAAGAAACCTAACCTGGATCCGACTGATTCAGGCAACTATCGCCCCATATCTCTTCTCCCAGCCATTAGATCACTGAAAAACTCTTTAATGGAGCTCTTTCAGGTTTTCTTGAGGAACATGGTCTCCTCCATCCCTCCCAGACTGGCTTCCGCCCACGCCAAGGCACTGAGACGGCGCTCCTGGCAGTGATGGAAGAAAGCAAAAAGATCTTGGATTCTGGAGGGTCAGCTGCCATTATTCTCCTCGACCTGAGCGCCGCCTTTGATACGGTGAACCACCTTACTCTGATCCGGCGGCTAAGGAACATTGGTATCAGGGGCACAGCACTCCATTGGTTATCTTCCTTTTTAGAGGATAGAACCTTTCAAGTTTTCAATGATAATGTGGTTTCCAAATCCATACATCTGCCGAACGGGGTGCCTCAAGGCTCCTCTCTTAGCCCGATGTTGTTTAACGTATATATGTCTCCCCTGGCAGCTAAGATAGAACCCTATGGCATCCGCATTATTACCTACGCTGATGATACCCAGCTAGTGGTCGGACTAACCCAAACTAATCAAGAATTCCACATCATCCATTCCTGCTTGAAAGACATCTCAAGCTGGATGGATGATTCACAACTTAGGCTCAACAGTGAAAAAACCGAGATGATGGTTTTGGGTAACCCCCTTCACTACTCTCCCACCAAGCTATGGCCACCTTGCATGGGTCCAGCCCCCACTCCAAAATCAGAAATCAAGAGTTTGGGGGTATGGCTAGATCAGGACCTAAGCCTAAAAACACAAGCTAGGAAAACGGCTGCCCTCTGCTATGGCCTACTCAAAATGGCCCGAAAAGTTCTACCCCTTCTCCCTTCTTTGGCTAAGAAAGTAATGATTCAGTCATTAATTCTTTCTAGGCTGGATTATGGGAATGCCCTGTACTTGGGCTCTCCCCTCTCAGCAATCAAGAAACTACAATCGGTACAAAATAGTGCAGCAAGACTCTTATTAAGAGTCCCCAATAGACTGTCAGCAGAACCGGCTCTTCGAGCCCTTCATTGGCTTCCGGTTCAGGAACTAATCAAATTCAAATCCCTATGTTTAGTGCATAAAACTATGCAGGGACTTGGTCCTCCATCTATCTCTAACATGATCCATCCATATAAAGCCAAGCGTAGACTCAGATCAGATGATTTGCATCTGATTGAGGTCCCCAGGATCAAGAAAGCCAGAAGTGGCGGTAGACTTTTTTCCTACAATGCTTCCAACTCTGGAATGGCCTGCCTCTCCATTTGCGTACCACCTCTGATCACATGTCCTTCCGGAAACAAATAAAAACGTATCTCTTTCCGTAGTTCTGGCTTCCTCCCCCGTCTGTCGGTACTAGCGCTGGGATGCTTCCGGGTAGCCATGCGCTCTATAAATGTTTTTCCATTCCATTCCATTCCAAGCTTCACCCACTCTCCGCCCATATTTTTTATTGGCTTGTGTCATTGTTCTTCGTAAATGCTGGCTTCTGCTTTGTTAATAGGCTTGTTAGCCTCCCATGAGGACTGGCCCTTTTACTTCTGTTGTTACACGGTATGTCTTATTTAGTCTGTAAGCACTCATTTTTTCCTGCAACATTCAGCCCGCCATGCTCGCTTTCACTTTCCAAGCAGCTCGGGACAATTGTGGCCGAGTTCACGCATTCACAAGAGTTTGAACTATTGGCGTTGTAAATGACAATGCCTTTTATTTATGTGTTAATGATGAAAACAGATAAATAAAAGGCCTTGTCATTTACAATGCCAATAGCTTAAACTCTCGCAAATGCGAGACCTATTGCATTGCAAATGCTTGTTTGCTCATGTGATCAGCAGAATAGACTACAAGGGTAGTATTTAAATACTTGTTTAAGGCGCAGGTATAAGGCACACAATGGCTGCCCAACATTTGCCGCCAAGGATCAACACATAGGGTTGGTGTCACTAGGGATAAATGCTAAATTATTCCGTTAAATGGAAAGCAGGATTGTGGATGAGTAAACTGTCGATGGTCGATGTCTTTGGGTCGCCCCGGTATGAGTCCAGGTTTGGGTGCCGCTACTCCCCCCCCATACAGGTGAGCCACACTCCTTTGGGGAAAGAGTGACAAAGGTCGCATGGGACTCATTTCAATCAGGCTAACGTCATCAAAATCCTGCCGCGGTGAGTTAATCAATGTCTCTTTTCATGTACTTTGATTGATATCAATAAATAAATGAATAACTAAACACAGCAGTGTATTTTTTCCACTTTGCCCATAACAGTGTTCACGCGCATGACAAATTAAAGTGCAGGCGGCGCAGCGCTCATGGAGGAGCGCATATTTACAGCTGGACATAAAACCACTGGTGCTTTAAAGGTTTTTCATTAATTACATATTGAGTGGAAATCCTTCGGTCTTTTTATAGATTTCCATCATGAAAGGATCTAGGTGCAACCGAAGATCTGTCGTCGACATTTCGGCGCTGCGTTTAATCAGCGGGTCTGATCTGGAGTAATGCCACCTGTCCCAATGACCTGTAACCAGAGAAAGAGGCCCCTTAATATCAAAAGTGGGGCTGTGTTGTATTAGTCAGAACACACATTGGTTGGTCATGCCTGCATCATATACACCCAGTAAACGAAAACATGATCAAAGCTTCAATGTTGCCGAAATGTCCACCGAGTCAGGAGTATTTCATCCTCACGAGAAGATATCAGAGGACAGATACAAAATAAAATAGTAGCTGTCAGTAGTTAAATTCATTACATTTGCAATACACACAGCTGTATTGGGGTTTGTCATGCTTACCCACAACTGATGGGCAATTCTCTTTCGGTCCATCCATTGATAATGTGCCAGTGATATTATCGCTATAAGTGTATCACTGGGAGCAGTAGTCACTTCTGGATAGTGGATGACTGTAAAACATAATAGTTCTAATCAATGGTTTTACTGTTCTACTCTGTTTTGTCTACAATCCAGTGCTTAATTTGAGCTGGTGGTGTCCGGTGCTCGGCACCGGCACTTAATTGTCAACTCCTGGGCTTGCAACATTCTGCCACAAGGCGGTGCTGTTTGGCTAATTTAGAGATGACCACAACAACAGTCAGTTATTAATTAAATATATATTAAAAATGACCAAGCCATTCTGGAGGCCTGGAACAGTTCGAAGTAACACACTTGTAGAAGTGTGATGGTTCATAGTTGTGTTGTTACTATCATTGTCCACGTGGCAGTGGTGTGAGCCGCAGTGGCCTCCTGACAAGAGCCCTTACAAGGTAAGCACTGCTACAATCAGATTTCTATTTGTAACGTACTTCAAAGCCATCTGTCTCAGGACCACTTTCTTCCTTGAATAGACCCTTGAATAGAGCGTACGACTGATACAAAGTGTGCAGTGGCTTCAGACAGCGTAAATCTTCAAGGCGCAAAGACGAGCCCGCGCGCAGGAATCCCGTTTGTGACTAGATCAGTATCGGAACACTGGCCTGCTCACTCACTACAGCCATGTTGGAGACACCGCTGCTCGTGTGCATTGGTGTGGCTAGACCTATTGGCACACTGGGGGTCCCTGAGTTTGCCATCCGGTGCAGGTTGGCGGTCACCACACAAATTGTTCTCGGGAGTGGGAGGGTAGGCGCCACCCCAAAAAGAGTGGCGCCTGGGGCAGACGACCCCCCACCCCTGCCCTAGCTACGCCACTGCTCGTGTCTCCTTCCAGGGTGCCACATCACCAATATAATCAAGTGCGTTGCCTTGACGGAATTCTAATTAATAATTTATTAATGTGTAAGGTGCCAAATATCAAAGCTGCCTAGCCTTTATTCCACCTCATGCCTCCTTCATCCGCCACCAGCCTCCCTGTCGCTTTTTCCCACTCTTACAGGTTCTTTCTTCCATCCATACTTTCTCTCTTTGTCACTGTTTTTCCGTCTTTCTCTTCCCACTTCTTCCTCGCTGTTGAATTTTTCTCTCTTTTGCTCTGGATCAAAGTCTGCTGAGGGGAAATGAGTGTCGGGTCCCAAAAATGAGTGCTGGTGGGCCCCACCTGCAACCACCGTCTCAACTTAAGCAGTGCGGCGAGGACACCCACACACGGATAGCAAGGAAGAGCTCATGGGGTGGGAGCAGCGGAGTTTTATGGAGGTAACCTCTTACCAAGGCTTCTCCTTCCCATTCTCTGAACATCTGTACATGACTCAAATCCCATGAACCTATGCAGGTCCCTATGCTCGTCTGCTTCTCTAATGTAAGGCCACACTCCACAAATACCCAATATACAATAAATAAATTAAAATGGCAGCGCCTTCGCTCTAGCTCTGGGGCCCAGGGAGATGCTAGGAAGGACTCACATGCTGTAGGGATGAGGAGTTATGATCAGATGTTTACTGCTGGCCTTGGGTCGGGTAGACCTCCATGCTTCACTGCATCTCACCAGAGGGGTTTGTAATCATAGCCCCAAGTTTTAAGATGTTGGTTGGCTCCATGGTTGAAGGTTCCTGGCACAGTACCCCGGGGCCGCCCTTCCGATGGCTTCACTATTACGGACCAGCCCAGAACGTTTTTAAGAGCAGTGTCGTGAGTCCCCCAGCAGCTGCTCCAAGCGGTTTTGATAAAATAAACCCCTTGCAGACTACTCAATATTGCTAGAGACAGAGCCCCACCCAAAGTGAGATTCCTTTTAAGACTGGTGACAACCCTCTCAATGTCCAGGTTGTGACATCACTGCTCTATAGATGGGGAGCGCACCCCGTCTTACCTGCGCTCCAGGTTGTGGAAGAAGTCAACTGGTTGACCCTAGTAAATCTGAGACTGTGATCCCAATCTTCCCCTGGAATATGAGAGTGATGTGTGTGGCATGTCTAAATGTACCTGAAGGTTGGGGTCATGTATGTGTGGGTCCCCATGATGTGGGCTGCCTGACTGGCAGCTGCCTCTTCTTCAGTTCCCCTGCTCCCCTCGTGCTGTCTCCCTCTCTGTCCACACTGCACGTGTAGTCTAGATTGTTTGTGTATCCGGGACACGTCACCAAACTCTCATTGGTGCAGAGAAGCGGCTCTTTGTGTTCATCCCTAACTGGGCTGAGTCAGTCTGGACTGGTCTGCCTGTGGTCTCCAATATGCACCAGCTAGACCAGGTGTCGCCAACGAGTAGCTTGTGAGCTACCAGTAGCTCTCCATCTACCTGTGAGTAGCTCTCCATCTACCTGTGAGTAGCTCTCCATCTACCTGTGAGTAGCTCTCCATCTACCTGTGAGTAGCTCTCTACCTGTGAGTAGCTCTCCATCTACCTGTGAGTAGCTCTCCATCTACCTGTGAGTAGCTCTCCATCTACCTGTGAGTAGCTCTCCATCTACCTGTGAGTAGCTCTCCATACCTGTGAGTAGCTCTCTACCTGTGAGTAGCTCTCCATCTACCTGTGAGTAGCTCTCCATCTACCTGTGAGTAGCTCTCCATCTACCTGTGAGTAGCTCTCTACCTGTGAGTAGCTCTCCATCTACCTGTGAGTAGCTCTCCATCTACCTGTGAGTAGCTCTCCTGCGGGCAGCCCAGCCTACTACTATGGAATCTTTTGCTTTGTTGACTATATGTATACAAAAATTATAAAGCATTTATTCAAGACAAAAAATGTGTGTCTTTTCAGAACACATCATAAACTGATGATTGGAGGAAAATGGTCGCATTTTCAAAATGTGTTTGAAGCCGTTATGTGGGTTGTAGAGATTTATTACTCATATTTATACCTTGGTCCCAGGGGGTTGCAGCTTTGGTTTGTAAGATGTACTCATTCAATGTCTGGATTCAAATTGTCAAAGCCTTTTTTAAACTTCTGCTGGAAACCCTGCCGAATGCACCCATGTGATCACAGCTGACAGTGGCGGATGGGGTGTTCACTGCTATATCTCTGGTATTCGTAGATTGGGGTGAATGTCATTGAACATAAGTAGCTCTTGTTACAGAAAAGGTTGGAGACCCCTGAGATGGACCATGATGGGGCCAAAGGGGAGGGACTGGGACTAGCGGCTGTCCTGCTGCAGGATGTGGTACCAGGCTTTGGGCCAATCGGCATGCCTTGGGAAAGGCCTCCTCTGATTGGCTGCATTCCTCAGTTATGCTTAGAAGGTTTCTGTTGACATATATTACTCTCCATCTATGCAGGATTATGGGTTCTGTCTAATAATAACAGTATCAAAATGTTTATCAACATTAACAAAGATTGCACTTGGAGCTGGACTGCCATCTACTACCTGTCTCTTTCTAAGACCACCATTTGCAGGTCAGGCTCTGAGGGACCGCCCGGACCGCCACCAAGTAAAGGACCTACTCACGTAAAAGGGCAAAGACATGCCAAGTGATTTTTAGAAGTAAACGGGAGAATGAACAGGCAAAATCCACCATGCTTCGTCAGAGATGTAAAAGCAGAGATTGGGACTCCACACCCAGGCAGCTCTCTCCTCAGTGATCTAGTAACTCAAAGTCCTGACTTTACTTTTTAAATACAGATGTTATTTTCCATATTGGGATGTGGACAATATGTTCAGTCCCTTATAATCCATGACGCTGCACACAGACTGCCCTGGAACGCTTCCAAACTTCTTCATATCAGCACCTAATATTAGTCTCTCTTCTAATCTCCTACTCCTGGACCTTTCGATGACATTACCTCCCTTACCCAAGAAGCAAAACGAGTGTAGTAGTTTACTGGGGAGCCTTCCCCAGTGGTCCTCAGTCCAGCTGGATAAGGTTCTAAGTCCACCACCAAAGGTTTATACAACCTCCGGCAGCATGCAGCGACTTCTGAGTACTTCTGAGAATCGACATTAAGTTTGCTCGCTCTTGCAAAAGCCAAGGTCTTCTATACACGGTTGATACTGGTGTTAATGGACATATGTCACTTCTCTCCAGAGGACGCTCCTTAAACCTTACACTCCTGCTCACAATCTCAGATCCAGCACTGAGTATCTTCTTGTATAGTTCAGACCTCAATGCGCTACATCTAGAGTCAGATCATTTCATGTTCTAGGACTCCCGCCTCTCTTCCACAAATAATCTGAGCATTCACCTCTTTTCAAGATTTTAAATAGCCCTGAAAAGTCATCTCTGTTAGAAGAGACTGACCAATGACCTAATACTGTCTTGTTAGAAATGGGGTCTCTGGTTGGCAGTGGTTTGCACCTTGTCCAAGCAGGGACCCTCACTCTACTGAGGGTAAGGGAGTCACACAGCTAAGAAAACCCCTGCTCACCCCCTTGGTAGCTTGGCATGAGCAGTAAGGCTTATATCAGAGGCAGTGTGTAAAGCATCTGTACATACACACACAGTAACAAAGTGAAAACACTACAAAAGGAGTCCACACCAGTTTAGGAAAATTGCCAATATTTATCTGAATAAATCAAGATCGTAATAACAGAAATCCAACATACACAAGTAAAGATATAATTTTTCAAAGGTTAAGCAAATGTGGTCCATAGGATTCTATGGATGCGTCATTTTTAGCAGAAAGTACCTGGAATCGACAAAAACAGGCGCAGGGGAGATGAGGTGAGGTGCCGGAAAAACAAAACACTATGTTGGTTCCTTACTGCAGGGGAGGTGATGTGTTGGTATCTTACTGTCAGGCAAGGTGATGCGTCGGTTCCTTACTAGATGGAGAGGTGATGCTTCGATCTCCGGACACATGGCCTCCGTTCCTTACTGCTGGGCAATGTTGATGAAAGGACAGCGTTGTAGGATGATGCGCCGACAAAACAGATGCACCGTGTTGATACAGTGGTTGCAAAGCAGGTGCCGTGTCGCTTTCACAGCCACAAAACAGGCGATGAGTTGATTCTTCAGCTGCAAAGCAAGGGCTCCTTTGGAGTCGGAGCGGGTGCCATGGACGTCAGTGACACGGTGCTCGGGACTCAGGCTGCGGTGATTTTTCAGCCGCACAGCAGGCGTTGCATCGATTCGGGTGCTGAGAGTCAATGCATGGATTTTCTCATCGGTTTGCAATTCAAAGGGCCCAGGAACCAGTTTTGACCCTTTTTAGCAAGCCAGGGCACTCAGCAGAAGACCCCAGGCACTGGTAGGTGAAGTCCTTGATGGCCCTCAGACTTCTTAACAGGAGGCAAGCACGCAAAAGCCCTTGGAGTACCTTGGAAGCAGGATTCAGAAAGCAAGTCCAGTCCTTTCACACCCAGGACAGAAGCAGCAAGCAGCAGGCTAGAACAACAAAGCAATGGGCAGAGTGTAAGTTCCTCCTACAGCATCTAGCTCTTCTTCCAAGCAGAATTTCCTTTAGTACAGAAATGTTCTGATTTTAGGGTTTCAGAGGTCCAATAATTATACCCCTTTCTGCTTTTGAAGTAGGCAAATTTCAAAGGAAAGTCTTTGTAGTGCTCAAGACCCTGCCTATTACTGACCTGGCTCTAGACACACTACAGGGGGTGGCGACAGATCTGTGTGAGGACAGGCACAGCCTATTCAGGTGTCAGTGACAATTTCTCCCACCACTGAGGCTCAGGAAGGCCCTACAGCCTGGAGATGGCCCATCGGGTTATGCAAGGCACACCTCAGCTCCCTTTGTGTGACTGTCTAGAGTGAATGCACAAGAGCCCAACTGTCACCCTAACCTAGACGTGGATTCTGCAGACAGGCAGAGGCAGATTGGTTAAGCAAGAACATGCCCACTTTCTAATAGTGACATTTTCAAACACACAATTTAAAAAACAACGTCACCAAAAGATTTAGTTTTAGATTGTGAATTCAGAGACCCCAAACTCCAAATCTCTATCTGTTCCCAAAGGAAAATTACACTTAAAAGATATTTCAAGGCAATCCCTGTGTTACCCTAAGGCAGAGATAGTCCTTGCAGTATGGAAAAACGAAATTAGCACTATCAGGACATGGAAAACACACCAGTACATATCCTACCTTTTGAATACACTGCACCCTGCCAATGGGGCTGCCTTTGGCCTACCTTAGGGGTACCTTACGTGTAATAAAATAAAAGGTTTGGGCATGGCAAGGGGTGCCAGGTCGAAATAGCAGTTTAAAACTGCACACACATACACTGCAGTGGCAGGTCTGAGACTTGATTGAAGGGCTACTCTTGGGGGGCACAATTGGTGCTGCTGGCCCCCTAGTAGCATTTGATGTACAGACCCTGGGCACACCTGGTGCACTATACTTGGGACTTACTAGTAAATCATAAGAGGCCATTCATGGGTAAACCAATCAGAAACACAATTTACACAGGAAGCATCTGCACTTTAGCGCTGGTCAGCAGTGGTAAAGTGCCCAGACTCCTAAAATCAGCAAAAACAAAATGCAGCACAAGAACAGGAGGTCAGGATCAAAAAGGAAGGGAAATCACACCAAAAGATGCCAGGACTGACACGTCTTCACTCAATATAAATATGTATATTTCTACCTGAATACCATGGAAGCTTTAGAAATGTCCATCCATTGTCTGTCTTCACTGCCCACCTGGACGCAGATGCGTCTATGGTCATCATTGCTATTGCTGGTGTTTATCTGTTTTATCTAATCTGAACCCGTTCACACCTGCCCTGTACACAGCAAATGTCCTTACGTACAGCATTTCTGATAGAAAGGCTCCTGCGACCACAAATAAAAACATAAGTAAAGCATAAAAACACTGGAATCAGTGATAGAGTTTGTAGTATCATGCCATGACATTGCTATTAGTAATGCCTGGCTCTTGATGGCCCCAACTGACCACAGCCAATGAAACAAACTTTAATAGAACCAGTTCTCCAGCTGCAGATTCCAGGTGTCAGAGAACCTGTGAAGAGGCCTGTGCAACACCAGCCATGGGGAGGGTTTGTACTGAAGCCACCTGGAGATGGAGGAAGAGGCGGGAGCTGAGTTCCTGGTTGATGCTCCAACTGGGCGGAAGCTCTTGCTTTGTTGCCGGTCACCTGGATTCTACCAATGACCACATCAAGCAGCCCCCAGGCCTCAGAGTAGTCACATCTGCACACTGTACACACAGCCAGTCACTGCAAACAATACCGGGCTATCTCTAATGGCTCGAAATTAAAAGTCTTTGCTAGCCCCAGGGAGGGGAAATCTTTGATGATCAATTCTAAGATGTCAGCAAAACAGCTCTGCCTCACAGCAGTTTAGCATCTCATTCTGAAAATCAATTTCTGTAGCCGCATGCAGGGTAGTTTCAGGGCCATTTGGACAAAATTGTGCTGCAATCAAATGGAATGGTTGGAGATTGTAGCGAGATGCACATGAAAGCGCGCGGATGGAGAGGCGGAGCGTCAGATGGGGTCAGGCGAGGGCTCAGTGGTAAGTACCACATTCTGCAGTTCAAGGCTTTTTGTCCCTGGACAACAAATACCAAGGGAAATCACACAACCACACAGAAGTAAGCATGTAACGGTGCTAATTGTATACCATCGTAAAAGCAAATTACTCATTATTGTATGCTGTTTTATTTTTCAGGTAAATTGTATTGGCTTCTGTTGTTACGCTGTGAGCAGCAATGTGCTATTTTATTGGTGTGGTCTTGTTTCATGTTGTTCTGTTGTCTCAAAGAGGCTGCAAGGGATCCAGTTCTGGTGAACCCACAGGGGGCCCGGTCCTTGAGATGCTCGGGCACATATGGACACCGCTAGTCCACAAGAACTCAGGCTGGTGGGCTCAGCTGCAGTGGCGGTGTCTCTGGTGGGGTCACACTGCAGCAGGCACTTGGGTTTCAAAACAGACTGCAGATGGAGACTGAAGAACCAGTCCAGCCAATCCAAAAGGTGGGCTCACCTCTTGAGCGTCTGAGGACCCCATTGGCACCGTTGGTCCACTTCTCCCCGGGCTGTGGGGCTTGAGTGCAGTGGTGCTTCTTGGTATCAGATTTTGGGGGTCTGAGGCTCTCGCAGTTCCTGCTGTCTGGTAAGAGAAGCTGCAGGTGGGTCCTGGGGGGGGTCAGCCTGGTGGAGCCCCAGAGGGGGGCTCGACTCTTGAGGGTCTCTGTGCCTCAGGGGCCCCACCATTTCATGGAAACTCAGGCTGGGGGGCTCGTGTGCAGGGTGGTTCGGTCCGGCAGGGTCGCGCTGACATAGGCACTTGGTTTGGTCCTTTTGGTGTCTGCAAACGTGCAGGAAAGAAGCTCCTCTGCTCCAAGGGATATGTTGCTGACCAGGTGTAGTCGTGGGTCACTCTTCGACAGCTTTTGGAGGTGACACTGCTTTCTGGACGAGCCGGATCCATGCAATTGTCAGACACAGCAGGCAGTCCGGCAGGATTGGTGCTAAGTCAATTGCTGCTCCTCAGTTCTCACATTGGGGGCTCTACTTTGTCCTTCGTTCTTCTTCAGGTAGATTATTCTGATTTCCTGGTGTTAGGGGGCCACCTAAATACTAAATTTATGAGTGTTAAGGAGAGTGAAGGGCAGTAGCCAATTGGCTACTTACTCCTGGGTTCACTACACCCCCGAAATTACCACTTTCTCTGGGAAGTGGGCATCACCCTTTTCCAGAGTTTCTAATTTCACCACAACCAAGATGGTGAAATCCGAATTTTTGTGTTCATTTCAGGTAGCCCACCCTATGGGTGTGACTAGCCTGGAGGTGCAACAAGCCTCCATGCATAGCTAATTTCCCACCTGTCCTAGTGCCAAATCGGCCTCCTGGCAGGGGGTGGCATCTCCCAGGTCTGAGGAAAACCAGGCTTGCATATCAAAGACAATGTCTCTTTGAAGTGCCTGGGCTTGACATGCTAATTTACTAGCCATCCTGCTGGAGGAGGTGAAAACACCTCTTGCCAGAACAGGCAGTGTTCCTTACCTCCGAGAGTGGGCTCCCACCTCCTAGGGGATTCAGAAACCCATCTGTGGTGGCAGGCTGGACAAGGCCAGTCAACCAGCACCCTAGAGTACTAATAGGTTTCCGAGGGTACCTCTAACATACCCTTTGGGTGCATGTATTAATTAATCCATCACTGGAATCAGTGTGTGTTTATTAATACAAGGTATTTGATACCAAACACCATAGGTTTCAGGGAAGCCATTATGCTTGGAAACTAATTTTGACCAGTGCCCAGTACATACCTTGAGATGGCTTCCCTGCTCACCTGTAATATCCAGCAAAGGAACTAGACATTACAGGAGCATACCTGCTTATGCAGCTATGTCATCAAATGTGGTATACTGCACTCTGCCTCAGGGCTCGAAGGCTTGCTGTAGGGGTGACATGTGTGCATTGCAATTTCTTTGGCATGGCATACAGGAGTGTGCCAGCCATGTTTTCACTCATGGTTTGCACTATGTTACAGAGCCTGCAATGGCAGCCTGTGTGGAATGTATGTGTGGGTTCCTTAGGGTGGCACAAGATATGCTTCAGCCCTTAGGGACCCTCTTTAGTACCCCTCCCCTAGGTACCTAGGGTACCATTTACTAGGGGCTTGGGGTGCTAAAGGTCTGGTCACTTGGGGATCAAGTGACCAGTTGTTTTGGGGGAAAGAAAACTGGCACCAGGTTTTGCAGCGATGCTGCATTATCGCCCTCCAGTAACAAAAGCAGCAGTACTGGGGGTGGTTTTATTAAGCAGCAGTGCTTGACACTTGCACCCCTCTCCCCTGCTCCCCAAGGGCTGCTTTGGGTTCCCAGTCCGGCCCTGGTTACCACATACTGGAAAATGTGGCAGGCAAGTGTTCTCAATAAGCTACCTCTTTCTCAGAAGGAAAAAAGCCAAAGGCGTAAAAATCCTCTTTGTTGGCCAAAGATTTAGGGGATAGAAAAAAAACAGCAGTATGGAATCCGATAGCAGAATTCTTCAAAAACAAAGAATCAAGATTAGCGAGTGGAGGAAGACAGTAAACAAGCAAAGGAAATGCTTTGTTGCAACACACCCTCCAACTAGATTGCGGCCTTTATATAGCAAATAACAGGCAAAGGAAATGATATGAAACATCAAACAACAGGAAACATAAAGGATTGGGAAAACCAGAAAGGAAATAAGAAGAAACAGCTAGGAAGGAAAAGGGAAAGAAACAGGAACTTAAACAAATTAAACCAGACTAGCTGAGGAGCAGCTTTAAGAGGCAGCTGCAGCCCTCAGGCAGGTGGTTGCCATTTTAGAACTGGACGAGCTCAGAAAAACAGCCAGGAGTCCAGGCGCAAGAAGGAAGGCAGCCCCAGGTGAATGAAACTCACAGCTCGCGGCTGCTGGCTCTATGCGGGAATAATGGAGGTGAAGGAGGTGATTGTGGGGTGCAAGATCACATAGGAGCAGCTGCCCAAACATTCCTCAAATATGGCAGGAGTTTAGCAAACTGTGTACTTTGGATGACCCCTCAGAAGGAGTGGTGATCTCTGTGGATGGCTGTGAGGACAAGCGAGGAATCAAACCTCAAATGCCACCCCACAGTGAGGACTATCTGGAACTTGAACGGGGAAGGGGCACTATCTGCCAGGGTACTGCATAAAAGGTGACCCCTTGTACCATATGAATGAAGAAGCTCTGTACACCTGTGTAGAGGAGGGCAAGCACCACCGGTAGGCTAAAGGCTACTACACCTCCAGGCCAGAGAAAAGGCTCTCCCGCTTCAACGTTTCCCCTACCCCCTCCACCTCCGCTTCCCTCCTTCATCCCTTGGCTACCTCTCCTTTCCATTCCTCTCTCCCTAGAATTCCTCTCCACCGGCTTGCTTTGTCTATCCTTTTGCCTATGCTCCGTTAAATTCTCCCTCCCCTCACCCTTTTACTTTACACCTTACCCCTCTACATGCCATTTTTCTAAAAAATGTAACTTGTAACTGTTGTGCCTGATGTAACAATGTAGAATTTGTAAGATACGCAACTCTCCTCATGTAAAGCGCTCATAATTCATAGTACTCTTTCTTTCTTTGTCTACTTCCTTTGCTCCTATCCCCTCTCCCCATAATCTCTCCCCTTGCCTGCTACACTGCCTAGCCCCCTGTCCACTAAGCACTCTTTCTCCCCTTGTTGGGGAAAGATCCAATATTTATACTCTGGAGTCTCAGCGAACCCGCTGAGAGAGTCCACAGCGCCAGGGGAACCACTCACAGTTGAGGTATGGTATGGCCCCCCTTGCCAAAGCACTCCCTCTCCCCTTTTTGGGGAAGGATCCGGTGTGTAGGCCTTGGAGTCTCGGAGACTCCTCTGAGAGAGTCCACTGTGTAAAGGGAACCTCTCGCTACAGAGATGGGGAAATGAACCACTTCCCCTGGGATCATAGCTTACTGGACTTTGGACGCAGCTATGACTCGTCTACCGGTTTGTGTCCCTGTCACCCCCTCCTCTTTCCATGCTGTGTCTCTCACCCTCCCCTCCTCTTTCCCTCATTTGTTCTCTGTCTACTTCCCCTGCTCCTACCCCCCCACTGAATCTCTCCCCTTGCCTGCTTTTTCCCTTATGTATATGTCCTTATTGTTTGTTTCGACCTTACATATAACTATGTTGCCATGCTCTAATAACTGTGTAACCTTTATAACGATGTAACCTGCAACTGTGGTTTGATACTCATGTAAAGCGCTCTGATACCTCCGGGTCTAGCCAGCGCTATATAAAACCTTTAAAAATAAAATAAATAAAAATAAACGTGAAAGAAGACACAGGAGACTGGCCACCCAATGTGGAGAGTGTCTGTCTTGCCTTAGGACAGAGCTTGTGTACAGTGGTCCTGAGTGCTACAGACAGGAGCTTGCGCGTCAGTTCTGCTGAGATCAGAGGCTGGTGAAGACTGATGACAAGACTGCGACACACTGCATGAGGGCAGCGTGCCCCTGCTAGCATCTTTGCACCTGAGACTTCCTATGATCAACCAAAACCTCCTGGGTAATGGCCCTTGTGCCTCTGCATTCAACTTCACAGCTGAGAGACAATGTGATTGACCACAGCTCCTGAGGGCCTCAAGTTGTTTACTCATTGCTGCCCTTAAACCCTGTGGGCAAGATTACTGCCCACCCACTGAATGAGGGCCCTGTTGCACTATGCTTTCCCAGTGTACTGTGTCCCTGTTTCTCCACAATAAAATGTTGTATAGAACGTTGCTATGTCACTTAAAGTGTTGGTAAGTATGCACCCCTGGGTATTAACAAAGTGCTAAGCTACCTGCGGAGCTAAGGAGGGCTAAATAGTTACACCAGGTAGGACTGGAGGTGGGGAAGTACCATGCTTCTAACGGGGTATCCTGTACATATATACTTAGAACCTGCAACCGCGCATGACAGGGAAACATCGAAGCTTCCTGTTTGTGGTGTATGAGTGAGGATTGAAAGCAATCTGTTGAATTATTCATGAAATCCCTAATTAAAAAAAGTATGAAATGGATCTATTGCATTATTCATGAAATACCTGCTATGGGAAGAGTTAAGATTGAGACACCTGCTTTGTGTTTTATTACATTTGTTGCCTATATGCCTGGTTGGTTGGTGGTGTGCTAAGCTCCCTGATTGAGTTTGCAAATTTTGAATCTTTTTATCTTTCTTTGATTCTACATTTCCTATTAGATCTTGACTTTGTGAGATCCTCCAGGTATTCCACGTTGTTTTCATGGGTTTTTCACCGTGTTTGTGCAATCCCACCATTGACCAGTGCTTCTCATTTCTTTGTTGTGTTTTAATGAGATGTTGTGTTTTCATTACCTGCATTACACCACGCTTTCTCTTTGTTCTATTTGTCCCCCCTCCTCCTTGAGTATGTGACACAAACTATTGCTGTGTGACTTAGAGTGCCTGAGAGGACCACCAGTTGAGGCTGAGCAGAGAGAGTAGTGCCTGGCTCATGGTGGGGTTTCCTGAGTTGTAAACCCGGAACCTTCACCTGAGCCTGATCTCCCTCCACCTATGGCGATGTGTGAATATAGAAACTATGATCTCCCTCCACCTATGGCGATGTGTGAATATAGAAACTATGATCTCCCTCCATCTATGGCGATGTGTGAATATAGAAACTATGATCTCCCTCCGCCTATGGCGATGTGTGAATATAGAAACTATGATCTCCCTCCACCTATGGCGATGTGTGAATATAGAAACTATGATCTCCCTCCACCTATGGCGATGTGTGAATATAGAAACTATGATCTCCCTCCGCCTATGGCGATGTGTGAATATAGAAACTATGATCTCCCTCCACCTATAGCGATGTGTGAATATAGAAACTATGATCTTCCTCCACCTATGGTGATGTGTGCATATAGAAACTATGATCTCCCTCCGCCTATGGCGATGTGTGAATATAGAAACTATGATCTCCCTCCACCTATGGCGATGTGTGAATATAGAAACTATGATCTCCCTCCGCCTATGGCGATGAGTGAATATAGAAACTATGATCTCCCTCCACCTATGGCGATGTGTGAATATAGAAAATTTGATCTCCCTCCACCTATGGCGATGTGTGAATATAGAAACTATGATCTCCCTCCACCTATAGCGATGTGTGAATATAGAAACTATGATCTTCCTCCACCTATGGCGATGTGTGAATATAGAAACTATGATCTCCCTCCGCCTATGACGATGAGTGAATATAGAAACTATGATCTCCCTCCACCTATGGCGATGTGTGAATATAGAAACTATGATCTCCCTCCGCCTATGGCGATCTGTGAATATAGAAACTATGATCTTCCTCCACCTATGGCGATGAGTGAATATAGAAACTATGATCTTCCTCCACCTATGGCGATGAGTGAATACAGAAACTGTGATCACCCTCCTCCTATGGCAATCTGTGAATATAGAAACTATGATCTCCCTCCACCTATGGCGATGAGTCAATATAGAAACTATGATCTTCCTCCACCTATGGCGATGAGTGAATATAGAGACCATGATCTCCCTCCACCTATGGCGATGTGTGAATATAGAAACTATGATCTCCCTCCACCTATAGCGATGTGTGAATATAGAAACTATGATCTTCCTCCACCTATGGCGATGTGTGAATATAGAAACTATGATCTCCCTCCGCCTATGACGATGAGTGAATATAGAAACTATGATCTCCCTCCACCTATGGCGATGTGTGAATATAGAAACTATGATCTCCCTCCGCCTATGGCGATCTGTGAATATAGAAACTATGATCTTCCTCCACCTATGGCGATGAGTGAATATAGAAACTATGATCTTCCTCCACCTATGGCGATGAGTGAATACAGAAACTGTGATCACCCTCCTCCTATGGCAATCTGTGAATATAGAAACTATGATCTCCCTCCACCTATGGCGATGAGTGAATATAGAAACTATGATCTCCCTCCACCTATGGCGATGTGTGAATATAGAAACTATGATCTCCCTCCGCCTATGGCGATGTGTGAATATAGAAACTATGATCTCCCTCCACCTATAGCGATGTGTGAATATAGAAACTATGATCTTCCTCCACCTATGGCGATGTGTGAATATAGAAACTATGATCTCCCTCCGCCTATGGCGATGTGTGAATATAGAAACTATGATCTCCCTCCACCTATGGCGATGTGTGAATATAGAAACTATGATCTCCCTCCGCCTATGGCGATGAGTGAATATAGAAACTATGATCTCCCTCCACCTATGGCGATGTGTGAATATAGAAAATTTGATCTCCCTCCACCTATGGCGATGTGTGAATATAGAAACTATGATCTCCCTCCACCTATAGCGATGTGTGAATATAGAAACTATGATCTTCCTCCACCTACGGCGATGTGTGAATATAGAAACTATGATCTCCCTCCGCCTATGACGATGAGTGAATATAGAAACTATGATCTCCCTCCACCTATGGCGATGTGTGAATATAGAAACTATGATCTCCCTCCGCCTATGGCGATCTGTGAATATAGAAACTATGATCTTCCTCCACCTATGGCGATGAGTGAATATAGAAACTATGATCTTCCTCCACCTATGGCGATGAGTGAATACAGAAACTGTGATCACCCTCCTCCTATGGCAATCTGTGAATATAGAAACTATGATCTCCCTCCACCTATGGCGATGAGTGAATATAGAAACTATGATCTTCCTCCACCTATGGCGATGAGTGAATATAGAGACCATGATCGCCCTCCACCTATGGCATGAGTGGATATAGAGTACACTATCTTTCTCCACCTACGGCGATGAGTGAATATAGAGACCATGATCTCCCTCCTCTTATGGCGATCTGTGAATATAGAAAGTATGATCCTCCTCCACCTATGGCGATGAGTGAATATAGAGACCAAGATCTTCCTCCACCTATGGCGATGTATGAATATAGAAACTATGATCTCCCTCAGCCTATGACGATGAGTGAATATAGAAACTATGATCTCCCTCCGCCTATGGCGATGTGTAAATATAGAAACTATGATCTCCCTCCGCCTATGGCGATGAGTGAATATAGAAACTATGATCTTACTCCATCTATGGCAATAAGTGAATATAGAAACTATGATCTCCCTCCACCTATGGCGATCTGTGAATATAGAAACTATGATCTCCCTCCACCTATTGCGATTAGTGAATATAGAAACTATGATCTTCCTCCACCTATTTCGATGAGTGAATATAGAAACTATGATCTCCCTCTACCTATGGCATGAGTGAATATAGAGACCATGATTTTCCTCCACCTATGGCGATGAGTGAATATAGAGACCATGATCTTCCTCCACCTATGGTGATGAGTGAATATAAAAACTATGATCTTCCTCTACCTATGATGATGTGTGAATATAGAGGCCATGATCTTCCTCCACCTATGGCGATGTGTGAATATAGAAACTATGATCTTTCTCCACCTATGGCGATGAGTGAATATAGAGACCATGATCTCCCTCCTCTTATGGCGATCTGTGAATATAGAAAGTATGATCCTCCTCCACCTATGGCGATAAGTGAATATAGAGACCATGATCTTCCTCCACCTATGGCGATGTGTGAATATAGAAACTATGATCTCCCTCAGCCTATGGCGATGAGTGAATATAGAAACTAAGATCTCCCTCCATCTATGGCAATAAGTGAATATAGAAACTATGATCTCCCTCCACCTATGGCGATCTGTGAATATAGAAACTATGATCTCCCTCCGCCTATGGCGATCTGTGAATATAGAAACTATGATCTTCCTCCACCTATGGCGATGAGTGAATATAGAAACTGTGATCTTCCTCCACCTATGGCGATGAGTGAATACAGAAACTGTGATCACCCTCCTCCTATGGCAATCTGTGAATATAGAAACTATGATCTCCCTCCACCTATGGCGATGAGTGAATATAGAAACTATGATCTTCCTCCACCTATGGCGATGAGTGAATATAGAGACCATGATCGCCCTCCACCTATGGCATGAGTGGATATAGAGTACACTATCTTTCTCCACCTATGGTGATGAGTGAATATAGAGACCATGATCTCCCTCCTCTTATGGCGATCTGTGAATATAGAAAGTATGATCCTCCTCCACCTATGGCGATGAGTGAATATAGAGACCAAGATCTTCCTCCACCTATGGCGATGTGTGAATATAGAAACTACCTGAGTAGTCAGTGTGACTCCAGTCTGGTTCCTGTCTAGAGACATCTTGCACCTGTATCTTTCCTTCAGTGTGAGTAGACACAGATCTACTTGTAGAATAACTGAGGTAATCACTTAAAAGAGTATTGTTTATACTAGTGATTCCTAACATTTTCACTTCTGTGGCCTCCCACTTAAATAGTACTGGAACCTGGGGATTCCCACTGAACCATTACTGGAACCGGTGACCCCGGCCTAAGCGTCATTGATTATTTGAACCGCAAAACAATAAACAACAAACGCAGAGGCAAACATTCATCAAACACACAGAATGATAGCATTTTATTTTATTTGCAAATATTTGAAGTATCTAAATGTTAATTTTAGTGGGATGGTTAACACTTTTAAAAACTCAATTGAGTCTACTGATTGTCCATTCTATATTCTGTTTGATGTGCTCTCTAACTAATCTGAGGATGCCACCTTAATTTTTAGCCTCCAATTTAAAATTCCTTCAGAGTTGGAGAATGTTTAAAAAAAAGTGCTTCTTTTTTTATATGCTCTTTATAAATGTGTTCATATTATTTAATTTTCTAAGCAGTTGCGCACCTCCTGAGTCGGTTTTGTGGATCCTCAGGTGACCACGGACCACAGGTTAAGAGCCACTGGTCTATACCACACGTGGTTCTGAAGTTACTAAGCAGATTTCTTTCATTGTAAATAAAGTGTAACATGATTTACAATAAGGATAGCACGACGTGGACGTTACATTGATTGTGACCATATAGCTTCAGCAACCCCACACCACTCATTGAAATCAGGCATGACATGACTGCCCCGTTCAATCCTATACGCCACACTCACAAGAGGAGGCGCTTGGCAACTCAAAGAGCTTCCAGTAGCATCTGGTGTCTTTGTTTCCAAGGACAGCAGCAATACTTGTCACAAGGATTGCCCACTGCCTTTATGTCACCAGTAGAGGAACAAGACAACCATGCCCCCTACTGTCAGCAAGAAAAACAGAAGCGCCTTCCCTACTATTGTACAGTAAGAGAAAACTACAGCTGGGATGCAGGGGCCCCTCACACATCTGGACCCTGGTGTCAAAGCATCTGCTGCACAAATGATATCTGTGCCACTGGGAGTCACACCGGCCCCAGAGGCAAACAAATGAAACCCAGCATCAGAGACAGTGAACAATTACCAAAGAACCGCTCCCAGATCCCAGGCAGTGTGTCTGCAAACATCAGAGGTAGAGGGGTTTACACACTCACAAACCATCCATAGCCCCAGGGCTTAGTGCAGTGTGTCTGCACACCTCAGAGGCAGGGAGCTTATGTCACTAAAAAACACCCCCAGCTATTGAGCATAGTGCAATGTGTTTGCACACAACAGAGGAAGAGAGTTTCTCTCACTAACAAACCATCCATAGTGCCAAAGGCTAATGCGGTGTGTCTGCACACCTCAGGGAGCTTATCTTACTAACAACCCATCCTCAGCAAGAGAGCCTAATGCGGTGTGTCTGCACACCTCAGAGGCAGGAACTTCTGTCACTAACAAACCATCCTCAGCACCAGAGCCTAATGCAGTGTGTCTGCACGCCTCAGAGGCAGGAACTTCTGTCACTAACAAACCACCCTCAGCAACAGAGCCTAATGCAGTGTGTCTGCGCACCTCAGAGGCAGGAGCTTCTCTCACTAACAAACCACCCTCAGCACCAGCACCTAATGCAGTGTGTCTGCACGCCTCAGAGGCAGGGAGCTTCTCCCACTAACAAACCATCCCCTGCACCAGAGCCTGATGCAGTGTGTCTGCACACCTTCACTCACTAATAAACCAGCACCAGCACCAGACCCTAATGCAGTGTGTCTGCACACAGCAGAAGCAGGAGCTTCTCTCACTATCAAACCATCCCCCGCACCAGAGCCTAATGCAGTGTGTCTGCACACCTCAGAAGCAGGGAGCTTCTCTCACTATCAAACCATCCCCAGCACCAGAGTCTAATGCAGTGTGTCTGCACACCTTCACTCACTAATAAACCAGCACCAGCACCAGACCCTAATGCAGTGTGTCTGCACACAGCAGAAGCAGGAGCTTCTCTCACTATCAAACCATCCCCAGCACCGGAGCCTGATGCTGTGTGTCTGCACTCCTTGGAGGAAGGGAGTTTCTCTCACTAACAAACCATCCTCTGCACCAGAGCCTGATGCTGTGTGTCAGCTCGCCTCAGAGGCAGGGAGCATCTCCCACTAAATACCATCCCCAGCACCAGAGCCTGATGCAGTGTGTCTGTACTCCTTGGAGGCAGGGAGTTTCTCTCACTAACAAACCATCCCCAGCACCAAAGTATAATGCAGTGTGTCTGCACACCTCAGAGGCAGGAGCTTCTCTCACTGACAAACCATCCCCAGCACCAGAGCCTAATGCAGTGTGTCTGCACACAGCAGAAGCAGGAGCTTCTCTCACTATCAAACCATCCCCAGCACCAGAGTCTAATGCAGTGTGTCTGCACTCCTTGGAGGCAGGGAGCTTCTCTCACTAACAAACCATCCCCAGCACCAGAGCCTAATTGTTGCAAAGTCCTCCTGTGTGCCCTGTACCTCCCATTTTCTGCTGACTAATATAATGGTGGCAACTGACTCTGACTCTGACTGTCCCTGGGCTCTGCCTAACCAGGCCCAGGGCCAGTGCTATGCTGAAAACACACTTAGACTACTGTGACAACACCTACATAAACTAGGGTACACTATGGGTTAGGGTACTCCTGTGATTGGCATGACCCCCCCATAAGGCCTTAGCACATAATAGGGCAGGGGGAATAAAACTACCTTCAAGTCCCTAGTATATAATAGGGAATGACAGTGGCCAGCAGCCCTTTCAGCACTTGCATATGTGCACTGCTGAGGCCTGAGGTCAGTTTAAAGGCAGCTCTGTGTTGCAGAACTACTTTTAAAATGTAAATTGGGCCCAATCTCGACTTTGGTCTTTTGGGGGGCAATTAAGAGTTAATAAACAACTAAATATTTTTGGATATAAGGTAGCCCCAGGGTCTCCCCTGGGTGTACAAGTTGTTGGGGGTCAGGTACTTATCAGGAGGACCCTTATAAAATAGGTTTTATATTCCCTAAGGATAGTGAAATGGCACATTTCACTTCCCTCGTTGTGGTAAAGTGCTTTCCAAAATCGACTTTTGTGCTAGGAGCACTGTGGAGTGAGGATCTGCAATCTTTTTAGATATTCAGAACCCCTAGAGTCTCCCCTAGGTGTTGCAGGGGTGGGGGTCCTGTAGCTATACGCAGGGTCCTTATAAAAGATGTTTTATAGCTGTGGTGGTGGGGAAATTCATTTTCCCCATTTCAGATCCCCAGCCACATAGGTTAAAATGTCAAGAAGTTATTAATTATTTCTACCACTAGGAAATACAGAAAATATCATCTAAGAATACGCTTTAAGACTTTCTTCTCTGTAAGCCAAAATTCAGCCTTCCAGTGCTCTGCTCTGATTGATGCTAAAAGAACAATTGATGGACAGAAGGCAGAACAATGTCATACATTCACCCCAGTACAAAGATCTGGGCCTAAATCCATCGTTTTTTTTGCTCACCATGCCATTCCAGTTTGTACCCATCCATATGCAAATCAATCTTGACCCTGCGCCCAATGGGAAAAGTCCAGTCCGAACTGCCAGGCCAAGTCCTCCCTGGACGGGAAACAAGCATCCTAGGACCAGTTTCGGGCTTTCAGCCCTCATCAGCCAGGATAGCTTGACTCCAGTGGCATGGAGAGCACGAGACCCACGTCTGGGCGTACCCGTCCCACTAAGGGTGACAAATGCAAAAAGAACAATTGATGGACAGAATGCAGAACAATGACATACATTCTCCCCAGTACAAAGACCTGGGCCTAAATCCATCGTTTTTTTGCTCACCATGCCATTCCAGTTTGGACCCAGCCATATGCAAATCAGTCTTGACCCTGCGCCCAATGGGAACAGTCCAGTCCAAACTGCCAGGCCATGTCCTCCCTGGACTAAAAACAAGCATCCTAGGACCGGTTTCGGGCTTTCAGCTCTCATCAGCCAGGATAGCTTGACTCCAGTTGCATGAAGAGCACGGGAACCACACCTGGGCATTCCCATCCCACTCTGAGTGACAAATCCAAATAGAACAATTAATGGACAAAATGCAGAATGATGTCATACATTCACCCCAGTACAAAGATCTGGGCCTAAATCCATCATTATTTTGCTCACTATGCCATTCCAGTTTGGACCCAACCATATACAAATCAGTCTTGACCCTGCGCCCAATGGGAACACTCCAGCCCGAACTGCCAGGCCAAGTCCTCCCTGGATTAGAAACAAGCATCCTAGGACCAGTTTCGGGGTCCCTTGCTCACTGTGCCACTGGATTCAAGCTAGCCTGGCTGATGAAGGGTGGCATACCCCGAATTTGGTCCAGGATGCTTGTTTCCGGTCCAGGGAGGACCTGGCTTGGCAGTTCAGCCTGGACTGTTCCCATGAGGCACAGGGTCAAGACTGATTTGCATATGGCTGGGTCCAAACTGGGGTGGCGTAGTGGGCAAAAGAACAATGGATTTAACCCATATCTCTTGAGTGGGGGAGAGTGTTTGAATCATTCAGCATTCCGTCCATCATTTGTTGCAGTTACACTTTTCTCCCTAAGTGGGATGGGTATACCCAGACGTGGGTCCCTTGCTCACTGTGCCACTGAATTCAAGCTAGCCTGGCTGATGAAGGGTGACATACCCTGAAACCAGTCCCAGGATGCTTTTTTCCTGTCCAGGGAGGACCTGGCTTGGCAGTTCGGTCTGGACTGTTCCCATGAGGCACAGGGTCAAGACTGATTTGCATATGGCTGGGTCCAAACTGGAGTGGCATAGTAGGCAAGGCAAAAGAACAATGGATTTAACCCATATCTCTTGAGTGGGGGAGAATGTTCGAATCATTCAGCATTCCGTCCATCATTTGTTGCAGTTACACTGCTCTGATTGGTCAGAGGTATGTGGATTAGCCAGGCTGCTTTGATGAAGTAATAAGTTGCACCTGGGGTGAAGAGCCATTCTGGGAGGAGAGGGTTCTGCTGCATAGGAATGCCAGAGCAAGGGGAGGGGTCGTAAACCATGGGCTTCAAAGGCCTAGGGGGACAGGCAGAAAATATCAGGTCCATCTATGGCCACCCCCTCTTAACCCAGCCAGATGGCAGGCTTAAGGAAGGAATGTGCAGAGGCCAGGGGGAGGGAGGATATGGAGCTAAGCCATTCTGGAGGTTGGTTTACCCAGCTCTTGCCTCTCTGCTGAGACTTCAGCCATATTGAATTCTGGAGAAATAGTGGTGCCTGGGAGAACATTGTGCAACACTTTGAAGGAAATGGTCATGCTCTTGAGTGTAGCCCTGCACCTTATTGGACCGAAGTGCCCTCTTGTGTGACCCTAGAGAACACTGAATAAGTATGTGAGAGGGGAAGTGCCTCTCAGCTCTGCTCCTCGAAACTTAAAGAAGAAGAAGGATTGCCAAACTGGAAACCTGATTTGCACGATCAGGCCCTGCAATCTGACTGACTGCGCCTGCTGCATTATCTGGAACTACAGCCCTTTTGGTGCACCTTATTTCAAGAGGAATAAAGAGTGGGCTCCCTGCAAGCTACAGGTTAACAGAGCTCACCTGCATCAACTCCACCAAGAGTCCCTTGCCTGGAATGTATCTAGAGGAGTTTTAAAGGTGTTCTCCAGGTACATTGTGGGAATCATGGTCCCAACCTTTCAAGGAACATCTCGGAGATTCCAGACCCTTGGATTGTGTTTTGGACACTTTGGATCCCCAAGCAGAACTTCAGGAAGAAATTCTAGATGTTTGGGAAAGTTTGGTGAACTTCTGTGAAAAAGCTCCAAAGGGTGACCAGACTCTCACTGAAAGGCAAACTGGTGAACCCTCATCGAATCCTGACTGCTGGAGTAAGCTACACGATGTCTGGTGAGAAATCGTCCAGAAAAGTTTCTAAGTGTGAAGGTAAAATCTTGACTGGGGCCTCCTGCTTAGGGTGTCCGCCAGGGCTTCATCGCGGGCCGGCTTTAAAATTTGACTTTGTCCGAATCAAAGGTGACCAAATGCCAGAAGTAAAAGACACACAATTGATGAACGGAATGCAGAGCAAATCAAAACATTCACACTCAGCCAAGAGATCTGGGTTAAATCCATCATTCTTTTGGATCTGGCCTGGCAGTTCGGGCTGGACTGTTCCCATTGGGTGCATGGTCAAGACTGATTTGCATATGGCTGGGTTCAAACTGGAAAGGCATGGTAGGCAAATAAACAATGGATTTAGGCCCACATATCTGTACTGGGGTGAATGTATGATATTGTTCTGCAATCTGTCCATCAATTGTTCTTTTTGCATTTGTCACCCCGAGTGAGACGGGTATGCCCAGACGTGGGTCTCGTGCTCTCCATGCCTCTGAAGTCAAGCTATCCTGGCTGATGAGGGGTGAAACCCCGAAACCGGTCCTAGGATGCTTGTTTCCCGTCCAGGGAGGACCTGGCCTGGCAGTTCGGGCTGGACTGTTCCCACTGGGTGCTGGGTCAAGACTGATTTGCATATGGCTGGGTTCAAACTGGAATGGCATTGTGAGCAAAGAAAACGATGGATTTAGGTCCAGATCTCTGTACTGGGGTGAATGTAGGACATTGTTCTGCATTGTGTCCATCAATTGTTCTTTTTGCAAATGTCCAGAAGTGGCACTATTGGTTTCTAAACACTAGAAAGTGTTTAATCTTTAAGAAATCATATCTCTGGTTCCCCAAAGCGGATTTTTTTCGTTTAGGTGTCATTTTAAAGATACAAATATTTCCAATTTTTTTAAATTGGTGCTGGAATTTAATTGTTTATTGTGTCTAAGTTATTTACGAATTTGAGTTTTTAAATGCTTTACATACCTGTCTCTGAAGTTAAGCATGCCTGCTCGCAGCCAACGTACTAAGGGTAAAGCATGAGAATAATTTTCTGAGACCTATTCTGAGCCTTAGATTGTGTTAGTGGCCTTATTGCCAATAGTAAAAATATATTTACTACTACTAATAAGCAACTTTCCAACACTAATGTAGTATGTCTGCACGCCTCAGATGCAGGGAGCTTCTCTCACTGATGAAACATCTCCAGTGTCAGAGGCACACCTCAGAGGCAGGAGCTCCTGTCACTAACAAACCACCCTCTGCACCAGAGCCTAATGCAGTGTGTCTGCACATCTCAGAGGCAGGGTCTTCTCTCACTAACAAACCATCTCCAGCACCAGAGCCTAATGCAGTGTGTCTGCACATCTCAGAGGCAGGATCTTCTCTCACTGATGAAACATCTCCAGTGTCAGAGGCACACCTCAGAGGCAGGAGCTCCTGTCACTAACAAACCACCCTCTGCACCAGAGCCTAATGCAGTGTGTCTGCACATCTCAGAGGCAGGGTCTTCTCTCACTAACAAACCATCTCCAGCACCAGAGCCTAATGCAGTGTGTAGGCACACCTCAGAGACAGGGAGCTTCTCTCACTAACAAACCATCCCCAGCACCAGAGCCTACAGCAGTGTGTCTGCACACTTCAGAGGCAGAAGCTTGCCTTACTAACAAACCATCCCATGCATCAGAGCCTAATGCAGTGTGTCTGCGCACCTCAGAGGCAGGAGCTCCTGTCACTAACAAACCACCCTCTGCACCAGAGCCTAATGCGGCGTGTCTGCACATCTCAGATACAGGATCTTCTCTCACTGATGAAACATCTCCAGTGTCAGAGGCACACCTCAGAGGCAGGAGCTCCTGTCACTAACAAACCACCCTCTGCACCAGAGCCTAATGCAGTGTGTCTGCACACCTCAGAGGCAGGGAGCTTCTCTCACTAACAAACCATCCTCAGCAACAGAGCCTAATGCGGTGTGTCTGCACACCTGAGAGGCAGTGAGCTTCTCTCACTAACAAACCATCTCCAGCACCAGAGCCTAATGCAGTGTGTCTGCACACCTCAGAGGCAGGGAGCTTCTTTCACTAACAAACCATCCCCAGCACCAGAGTGTAATGCAGTGTGTCTGCACACCTCAGAGGCAGGGAGCTTCACTCCCTATAAAACTATCCTCCGTGTCTGCAGACCTCGGAGCATGAAGCTTGTTTCTGCACACCCCGGAGCATGAAGCTTGTTTCTGCAGACCTCGGAGCATGAAGCTTGTCTCACTAGCACAGTTCAGCCAAGCATTGCCAGCAGCAGCCAAAGATAGCGCATGTTTGTTAAACAGGCAGCGGTAATGGCCCACCCGTGACCCAGCCTGCGCAGGCCCTGATGCGCCCACTCTGCGCCATCAGCCCCGCACGTGCCGCCTCCTGCCACCACTTTGCAGTGTTTGCCTGCGTTGTCTTTATGAATCCTGCGTTATGGGCACCGAGGGGGCACTTCCGTCCTCCCTGGCAGCCAACTGCGAAGTTAATGATAACGATCCTCTATTTCCATAGAAACGGGGCGAGCTCGTCGCTCAGTGTCTGCGCAGCAGCTGCGCCTCCTCTGGGCGCAGGCCCGTCCGGCGCTGGGGGCCTCGGCGCAGGCCTGTCACGCCTTGGTGCCTCTGCCACTTAGGATGCCAGCGTGGGGCAGAGCCGTGGGCTCAGCTGCGAGGACTGGCTCTCTCCCGCGCTCTGTGAGCAGCCTCTCTCCTGCCCACAGGAATCCTGGCAGGGCACAAGGTTCAGCGCCACCCTCCTCATCGTGCCCGGCAGGGGCCTAATGTGGCACCGCGGGGCAGCGCTAGGGGGCAATGTGCAAGGCACGCTGTATGCTGGGGGTTTGGAGACATCCTCACATTTAAAAAAACAAACTACAAGTCCCAGAATACACTGTGCTGCTAATTAAAATAAGGAGAGGTGGCGGTATCGCATGCACTTTGAGCCCATGCCAGCTGTGATACTTTCAGATAGCCCTTCCTTTTTAGCCAAATCTACTTTGCATGCTGGGTTTTTGAGTCCGGGTTGCCATTGGTAAAGTAAATTTCAAGTCTAATAAGGCATCTTGCGGCTGATGAAAAAGCCAGGAGTGGCTAATGGTGGCACAGTTGCCGTGGGTCCACGCGCCGGCCCAGCCAGTGCCTATGAGTGTCCGTTCATAGGTGGCCTACTTCTTAGCGCTGGCTAGGACACCCTTTTTGGCATCATTAGGACTTTAAGCAGGATGAAAACACTAGGGAGAGGGGGTCTCTCAAAGGGGCGTGGTCAATATAATTAAGGGCGTGGCTTAAAACACATAAGCTAAAAGTCTTTGCTGAGCATAGTTTGCCGCCTCACTGATATTTTGCAGCATCTGTCATTGCATCCAGATATATAATACAAGTAACATTACACCTACAACAAGCCAGGACTATTGGCTTTGTCAATGGTTGTCAGTTGCATAAGATAAATAAGCAACAGCTATGGCTTCGATGTATAGAATATTGAAAATGCTTCAGTTCTGACATGATGAGACTACGAACGAACTATAACGAGTCACTGAAGTTACGTCAGAGGCAGCGAAGGGTGGCACTGCTGCACAGTTAATATTTGCTTTTTACCCTGAGGGTGAGGGCAAAAACAGAGAGCCCGATATGGCCCCGGCCCACTTAAAGCCTTGGACATCATGTCAATGTTTCCACTTCAGAGAGAAGCGTTAGACTGCTTTATGCCACGTCCCACTGGTGCCCACCGGGAGAGCTACCAGATGAATCCCTGCTACTAGGACACTTTGCTTTCAGTCCTGTGTTACAGACTTGTAATACACCTGCAAGCAATGGTTTGTAATAGGAAAGTCCTGGACTGGTAAACTTGTGACCTTGTGATATCTAACATTGCTACTCAGGGGGACCCGAGAGGGCCCCTGTTTCTCCCTGCAGCACGGGGTGTGGTCTCGCATAGACTGCTGGCTGGCCGCAAGAGACCCCCTCCCCTGGCGTCCTCCAGCCACTCACTTACCTCATACACTCTCGGACCATGCCCCAGTACTGCTGGTACCCCACCCACCCGATGCACTTCCACACACTTCTACATGGCGTTTACCTCCCGGAGCGCTGAGCGATGCCGTTTTCAGTTAGGAAATACGCCGGGCAACCCAGACATATTTTGTCCACAACACCGGCTCAGTTAGCTCCCCTGCCACACTGTGGGCGCTCAAGTCTACACGCCGCACAATTGTGACGCTCGAAAAAGACATCTCGGCCCTGGAGGCCCAATTCCATAACTCCAGTAGCGCGGACATCTTGGCACACATCCCCGAGAAGATGAAGGAATAACAGCGGGAGGCGGAGAGGGAGACCCTATTTTAGGCAGGGAGACCCGGGCACTCAGGTACGGGGAGGGGGACCACCCTGGCAAAGCCCAAGCCCGACTGCTCCAAAAGCCACGCGCCACATCATACATCGCAAGATTGCGTGACCGGGAGGGCCACAGACAGTCCTCCACTCCAAAGCTGTTGCAAATCATGGTTGACTTTGATGCGCGACTCTACTCCACAGCACAAAGGAAGACACCCCCAGATCTGTAGGCAAACTTTAATGACATAGAGCTGGTTTGGCTGTCGAACGCCCACAAAGATTTCCTAGACTCTCCCATCACCATAGAAGAAGTTCAACAGGCAATCGCTGGACTCTCCCCGGATAAAGCTCCGGGACTAGATGGGCTCACAGCCGCTTTTTATAAGGAGTGCTCAGACATCCTAGCTCCCATACTCTTAGACACATATCTGGATGCTCTAGAGATGGGCCTGCTACGCCCACCATGCGGGAGGCAGTGATTTCTACACTCTTAAAGCCTGACAAGCCGGCCCACCACTGTGATTCATGTCGGCCGCTTTCTCTTATATCAATATCAACAGTGAAATCTT
The DNA here is from genome assembly GCF_964204655.1 of Triturus cristatus. Lineage (NCBI taxonomy): Eukaryota > Metazoa > Chordata > Amphibia > Caudata > Salamandridae > Triturus > Triturus cristatus. The sequence goes on along the minus strand of NC_140591.1, from coordinate 62,812,738 downwards.
CGCTAAAGTCTTGGCGAATAGGTTGCAATTACTGCTACCGGTGATGATCAGAACAGACCAATCAGGATTTATACCCAGCCAATCCACAGCGCATAGTCTCCGAACTCTGTTTTTGGTCATGCACCATCTGAATCCCAAGATCCCCTCTGTGGCAGCGCTGCTCGACGCCACAAAAGCGTCGACACGCTCAAATGGAAATACTTGTTCCCACTCCTTGAGAGAATGGGACTCGACCGCGTCTTTCTCACGCAGGTCCATCTCCTCTATAGTACCCAACCCATGGCATGTATACGCCTCAATGGTCAGATCTCAGAGCCCTTCCCAGTCGGCAGAGGCACGAGACAGGTGTGCCCGCTCTCGCCATGGAACCCCTGGCAGCGCAAATACGTCGAAACCACTCAAACTGGGGTTTAGGCTTCTCCACTTGTGGGTTGGTCGTGTCCCTCTCTGCGGATGACATCACACTTTATGTTACCCACCCGGAGCAAAACCTCTCACCGCTCATCCGCAAAATTGTGAGATTTGGCAGTATATCGGGCATCCAAATAAATTGGGCCAAGTCTATGCTGCTCTCCTTAATGGAGGCCACAACTCCATTCCCCACGGAATATCCGCTCCAATGGGCCGACGGCCCAGTTAAATACCTGGGAATTCACGTGTTCAATGACATGGAGGTGGTCTGGAGAGCTAACTTTGGCAGCGCAATAAGCTGGCTTGAAGGCAGAATCCCCATATGGAAAACTTCCGCTGTCCCTGGCAGGATGTATCGCCATAGCAAAGATGGTGATTCTTCCCAAGTTTCTTTACTTGTTCGTCAACATTCCTACACCAATTACACAAATGTTCTGCAGGGGACTGCGATCCAACTTCATAACGCTAATTTGGGCTGGGAAACAGCCTGCGCCAAATACGAACTGTTGACGCTGCCGCAGGCACAGGGCGGAATGGGAGCACCGGATTTACAACTATATGCACTTTGCGCCCAGGCACAATTATTATGTTACTAGACACACCCTATGCCCTTCCAGTCGCACGTTGCGGTAGAGCTAGACAACGTCTCTCTGTGCCCGCTTTTGACAGCCCTTTTCCTGCCATACAAACATCCGTGACCCGATATAGACACTCACCAATGCATGGACGGACCTGGCGCTTCACGCGGGCTGCACACATTTGTATGCCCCGTCAATCCCAGTGACAGAAAATCCAACACTGCCTCTGATGATGGATGGGGGTGCCTGCGCTCATGCCACCAAGCTTGGCATCCATACATTTCCAAATCTCTATCCCAACGATTGATTCCTGGAACCTCCCTCCCAGATTCGGGATGGAAGTGCTCCCCTGGACACTCTCCTTTATCACCAACTGAGCGCAACATGTCGCACAACATTTGACACTTTTCCTGCTACCCCGCAAACACTAATGGACTTGGAACACATCTACACAGCCAGCACCGCACGGAAACTCATCATATCCCTCTATAATCATATGCAGCGCTTGGCGCCTGCGATGGGAACACCGGCGCGGTAAGCCTGGGGAAACAACCTCCACACACCCCTCACTAACGAACAGTGGACGTACCGCTGTGGCCAACTTGAATTCTTATCCCCCAACTACAGATTACACCTCATTCATTTTAAATTTCTACATTGCATATATAGAACCCCTGCCCAATCATACAAAATGGGTATCTCTCCCGTTTCCTACTGTGCCTGATGCCACCGGCTGACTCACGCACACAAAGCGCTCCACGACATGGGCCCCGAATACCTCAACAGCCGCCTCTCGTTCTACACCCTCACACGCCAGCTCCGCTCCGCCAGCCTCGCTCTCGCCACCGTACCTCGGATCCGCAGAACCACCACCGGAGGAAGATCGTTCTCCTACCTGGCAGCCTCCCTCCCCACACACCTACGACTGACCCAGGACCATCTCACCTTCAGGAAACACCTCAAGACCTGGCTATTCGAGCAGTAGCGGCTCCCCCCTCCCTTCAGCGCCTTGAGACCCTCACGGGTGAGTAGCACGCTCTATAAATGCCCTGATTGATTGATTGATTGATTAAGAGTATATGGTGCTGGGAGGTTGTCATTACGAACTCCACAGCACCATAATGGCTGCACTGAAGACTGGGAAGTTTGGTATCAAACTTCTCAGCACATTAAACCCACACTGATGCCAGTGTGGGATTCAATGTAAAATGCACAACAGAGGGCATCTTAGAGATGCCCCCTGAAACTCGACCAACTCCCAGTGACCTGACATGTTTCTGGACCCCTGGGTCGAGAGCTTGCTGCTCTCTGGGGGCCTGAAACAATGCACATCCTGGGACGAGGTGCTAACCCTCCTCCCCCAGGATGGGCAGGGTTCAGGAAGGAGAAGCTTCAAAGGCATGCCGACTTTGTGAGCTTCTCTAGACCACTTGCTGTACTCAGCAACTGGTACCCACTGGTTATACCCCCCACTTTGGGCGGGATACCTGGCGGGAAAAACAAAGTGAGGAAGAGAGGTGTGCCCACCTCTGCCAACTCCACCCATAAGGTGGGGGAGGTGAGATGAAGCACAACCTCGAGTCCCCTCCATCTTGAAGACGGGGGGACCCAGCCAACCAGGGACAGACTCCTGCCCCCCTCCCACTGGAGAGTGGCAGAATAGGGGGTGTACCCACATCAGGGAAGGGACCCATTGGTCCCTGCCCATTACCTACCTGCAACGCCCCTAAATTTAGTATTTAGGGGAACCCTGAACCTTCCTTCCTCAGATCCAGCAACCACAAGAAAAGAAGAAGGCGATCATGACACGAGATCCGGCAATCCTGACCTGCCTCAAGCCTCCAGACGACGCCTGCAGCCTCAATGCAGGAGGCCCCCCCTACCGCGACCAGAGCGGATAAGAAAATCCGATGTCCAAAGGCACCCCTGCACCCGTCTCCCCATGGCCTTGTGTGCCCAACCCAGCGGTGCCTAACCAACCCTCTACATCCCAATTTACCCCTTCAAGTGGTGGTCACTCCTGAAAGATCTTTGTCCTCGAGCCTGCAGCGTTTCTTTGTCCCGGAGAATGTACTTTGAATTCAACAGGGCACCCGACCTCAAAACTGCACCAGGCCGCCCTAGCGCCACTGAGGGTGCCCCTTTGGTGCTAACTTGGTTCCCAACATGCCCTGAGCTTAACCCTAGGAGCTTTGCTCCCACAACCCTGTGGCCTGCTTGCCAGCAGCCACCCACCGGAGTCCCCCTATCCCCCATTGGGCCTCAACAATCTGCACCCGGCCACCCGAGTGCCGCTGAAGGTGCAACAACAGTGCACCACTGACCCTGGGAGACCCCTGAGTCTAACCCCAGAACCCCAACTCAAGAGAATGATTACTTACCTTCAAACCGATTACTCATTTTTCCTCATAGGATAACATTTACACTTTTTCTCCCAAAAAGTTCCTAAGTGTCGACTTGAAAACTGCAAATGTTGCTTAAAAATCAGCCGATTAACCAAAACACATTTTCTCAACTGTTTTCAGGAAATGTCCCAGTGCTGAATCCAGAATCCAGCACTGAGTAAGAAAAAGTAACGATAACCTAACTTACCTGCTAAGTGAATTTCCTCCCATAGGATAACATTGGTGATTCTATGTGAAAAAGTTTCAACTTTTGAAATGCAATAATATTTTTTAAAAATAATAACTCTAACTAAAACACATTTACGCACCTGTTTTCAGGAAATGTCCCAGGGCTGAATCTAGGATCCAGTCCTGTGGTTAGAAAAGTAATCTGAAAAGTAATTAACTGCATTTTACTTAAAAAGCCCATTGAATTGAATGTACTATACCTGCAATGTGTTGCAAACTGCTTTCTTATACCTGTCATCAAAACCAGTACCAGTTATACTGCAATTCTGAACTGTGTTCAAACAAGTCAATTACTACTGCAAAGTATTTATATGCTTACCTGTACCAGGCTTGCTTGGTTCTAGAAATAAAACAACAGTATGTTTTTTATACAAAGCAATTGGCCTGGAGTTCAGTTCTTGAGTGTGTGAGACCATTTGCTGACTGAGTGTGTACATCAAATGCTTTACACTGTCCTCTGATACTGCCTTACTACTCGACCAAGCTACCACTTTGGAGAGTAAGACCTTAGAAGTGTTTAGCCATGCAACAGTTGATGTTGTTGCACCAAGGATATTGTGCTAGATAACAAAACGCTTATAGGGTCCCAAAGGCGAGACCTATTGGCTATGCCAATGCTTGTTCTGTTTGGGAAAAAGTAACTTGATACTCGAAGTGACTGTTTATGTAAGTCTCCACCCTCCTATGGGCGACACTCGCGCTCAAAGCACACTGATGCCCTGCCCATTGTTTGAACATCTTACATTTTAAATCTATTTTATCCCGAAAGTGTGTCTCTTGAATGAGCACAAAATGTGGTGAGTGACTTTTCACCCAGTCTTCAATTGCCCGAGCCTTACACTAGTTATTAAGGCCATTTGCATTAAACATAACAATTCGCAAATGATCTTTATTTACACTCATCTAAATTCCACAGAATCATCGTGAAGTAGTGCTTTAACCTAAAGTGAGGTGCAATGCTAACCCAGACATACTTTTAACCGAGGGCACTCCATCCATCAAATACTTATTCCCTATTGCATAAATTATGTGGCAGTATGTACATAACTTTAACTCTGATTCATTCCTGAAATAACATTTAAATTTGAAAACGTCCCAAAACATTCATAGACTCCAAAAGAGGAAAGCATTTTTATTAGTATGCCATACTGTAAGCTAAAGTAAGTGCAAGAGTATAGACAATTGACTGTCAATTGACGTCTTTTTGGTTTAATCCACCTCCCTATACCTCTATTCATATATAAAGAGCAAGAATACATTTCAAAGTGCCCCTAAATGAAAAGGTGCTTAAGGATGCCCATAAAAGAAAAAGTGCGCGTGCTTAAGGATGGCCATAAAAGAAAAAGTGCGCGTGCTTAAGGATGCCCATAAAAGAAAAAGTGTGGCGTGCTTAAAGAAGAATAAAGACATACTTAGAATGGTAGAGTGCTTATTCTGCCAGAGGCTAAAGTGCATTGCAGGGACGTATGCAACCTTATTCTCTAACATTACAGACAGTTTGCACGCTGTGTAAAGTGTCTAAGTGCATTTTCATAGCGCCAAAAAAGAATAAAAAACATCTAGACCGAGAAAGAGCGCCATGCTTGGAATACGAGACCATCCATAACCAGAATTTTCCCCACCATTCCTGAGAAATGCCAGATCTTAAAGGGTAATGTATCTGATTTGAATACCTTTCACAGTGTTTCACCCCCCTGCTCGCACCACGCCCTTGCGCATATACATCGCACCTTTCCGGCTTTAAAGTGCCTAAATGCATGTTGCCTCATTAGAGAGAAGGGTGCAAGGTAGAGAAGGGTGCAAGGCGGAAGGAGAGAAGGGTGCAAGGCAGATGTGGAGAAGGGTGCAAGGCGGAGGGGGAGAAGGGTGCAAGGTGGAGGGGTAGAAGGGTGCAAGGCAGAGGGGAGAAAGGTGCAAGGCAGATGTTGAAAAGGGTGCAAGGCGGAGGGGGAGAAGGGTGAAAGGCAGAGGGGGAGAAAGGTGCAAGGCAGATGTGGAAAAGGGTGCAAGGCGGAGGGGGAGAAGGGTGCAAGGCAGAGGGGAGAAAGGTGCAAGGCAGATGTGGAAAAGGGTGCAAGGCGGAGGGGGAGAAGGGTGCAAGGTGGAGGGGTAGAAGGGTGCAAGGCAGAGGGGGAGAAAGGTGCAAGGCAGATGTGGAAAAGGGTGCAAGGCGGAGGGGGAGAAGGGTGCAAGGCAGAGGGGAGAAAGGTGCAAGGCAGATGTGGAAAAGGGTGCAAGGCGGAGGGGGAGAAGGGTGCAAGGCGGAGGGGAGAAGGATGAAAGGCAGATGTGGTGAAGGGTGCAAGGCGGAGGGGAGAAGGGTGCAAGGCAGATGTGGAGAAGGGTGCAAGGCAGAGGGGTAGAAGGGTGCAAGGCAGAGCATGAGTAGCGTCTAGCAGCACCAGGCCTGCTAGCAGTTTTTACGGACCCCTAGACAAACAACTATGCTGGACCCCAAGTCACAAGCGCCTGTTTCGAAGTTTAAAAATAAAGTGTTGTGGGAAAGAGAAAACACAGTAGCTCCAGTAATCAAAACCAGTGCCAGTTATACTGCAATTCTGAACTGTGTTCAAACAAGTCAATTACTACTGCAAAGTATTTATATGCGTACCTGTACCAGGCTTGCTTGGTTCTAGAAATAAAACAACAGTATGTTTTTTATACAAAACAATTGTCCTAGAGCTCAGTTCTTGAGTGTGTGAGACCATTTGCTGACTGAGTGTGTACATCAAATGCTTACACTGTTCACACTCATTTGCATATCTAGCTACTGTCAAAACTAACAAGGGACACGTTTGATATGTCAAACCAGCAACTAGAATAGGCCCAAGTGTCAGCCACATGGGCATCTGTGGATCAAGCAGTGGTGCTAGGAAATCTCCAGCATTAGAGTTTGGTTGACACCTCTGCGTACTGCTTGGAACAAGTTCCCTAGCTCAGAATCCTCTCCCAACTTGGTAGGTCTGGTCTAGAATAAGATAACCTGGAGCGGATATCTGAGTACAAAAAAAAGTAAGATCGTCACTCATCTTTTGCTAACATACAACATGGCACTGGAGCCAGATATAACAAGATACTGACACTCGGGCCTTTGTAAGAGTCTCATTGCTGTTAACTGTGGATAAAACATCACACATATAACTAAGTGTCAAGATCAAGGTACTGCAAGCAAAAGTGACGGGGTTACCTTTCTAGAACTACGATCTCGTGAGACCACAGCAGCAAGAATGAGGATTGTTGGCAGGCATTAGAAGGCTTCTAGCCCCAAACAAGATACTCGGAGGAATGGATGGGATTTGTTGGGGCATGGGGAGGTTGAGGCGGTACTGGAGCCAATGATAGGAACGAACGGTGAGGAGTATGAATAAAAGGGAAAGAAGCACAAGCTTGAAATATGGGAACAAAGGGGCGATTATCTATAATGAGGACTTGAAGTTAGAATGGGGAGTGTGAATGAAGGGGGGGAGTAAATAAGCAACACAGAAGACTAGAAGAGCAAGCATTACTTGAATGCCTGTGGGGAGAGACATGGATTAGGGGATGGGACTGGCGCGTTAATGGAGAGGCAAAAAGGAGGCGGAGAGGGCGGAGCGAGCGAGTGGGCGAGGAGAGAGGCGCACGCATGTGTTTGCTGGCCCGGGAGTGGTGCGTGCGTGTGTGCATGCGCGCGCAGTTTGCTCTTTTTTGAAGCATATACTTGTGCTTGTGGCGCACCCCTGCGCGCTCCCGCAAGTTGTTTGCCGCCACAAGCACGAGTGTGCTTCGAAATAGAGCTGAACGACCACTAAAGGTCTCCTAAGCAGTGCATGCGCGCTGCGTAGGTGAGACCTAAACAATAGGGCTGGGGACGGGTCAGTCACCTTTCAGAGGAAATTTTTGACCACGTGTGATCGTTTTGAGGGACACACATTGTACCTGAAGTCATATATTTAAGAGAGGAGAAAATGTCAACATTTTTTCCAAAAGAAAGAGTTGTCAAAAATTCAGATGGGCCACTGCCTAGTTAAAGGGGTTCCCATCGCATAGATGCTCACTTGTTTGTATGCATAAATGTGTATTTGTAAAGTGCAAACCTAGCTAGACAGCTGCAGTGTGCAGGAACTGGGCAGGAGCCATAAGATGCGATCTTGGATAATTCACAGAGCGAAAGGGTGTACTTAAGGAGGGATGAAAAGCACAGTTGAACAGTTGTGGAGAAGTCAGGATGGCAGAGCTGTTTGTGGTGTACGATGGCAGCCCACAGGCACAGGAGGTAAAGGGAACCAATGTAATTGTAATTAAAGCAGCATGCACCTGACGAGGCGCATTACCAGATTGGGGATGCAACACAATGTGGTGTAGCGTTGGCTGTAAGTGTCTTGGGCTATAACGTGGCCCACATGGGAAGTAGGCCTGGGCGGTAAATCCCGTTTCGCTTGCAGAATTTGGGCAATTTTGCGTTCCGCGGAGAACGCAGAATTGCCCAAAATTCTGCGATCCACGGCGTTGCGGAATTTTTTGCTTGTTCACGCTTTAAAAATGCGTGTTCGCAAGATATTTTCCCCCGAGCACGCAAACAGTGTTCGCGAACAGGAAAAAAGCATCGCGAACAGGTGGAACAAGCAATTCTGTGTGTTCGCAGAGATGTTTTACCATTTCGCGGAGCTTTGTGTAGCTCGACTACGCAAATTCCGCCCACCCTTAGTGGGAAGTCAGTTCGTGTTGTGAGTGAGCAACCAGAATGGTCTGATCCTGTCTTATGTCTAGTGGCGAAGTTCAGTCAGTGAGGTTTGGGGGGTGTGAATCTCAAATTCCCTGAACTAAAAAAAGCAGTGGACCGCAGGGAGGATGGGTGAAGTGACCGAGGTTCAATATGGACTGTTCGTATGGAGTGCAAGGTCAGGAATTAATGCATTTGGTGGACCAGTAGAATTTGTCCGACAAATACTCCAATGCAACAGTGACAGAATACCTTTCCGCCCAACTGAAAGATCCCCAACTCGATTTTCAGTTGGGTGGCCCACATGTTTTTACGCCAATGGAGTAAACATTACTGTGTCATAAAACGTCCTAAGATGTCCTAAAGTAGGCACTGTCCAAGGTAAGCCAACCAAGCATTGGTCCTATTTAGAGTGGACAGTCACATGGCTTTTTTCACTGTCCCTCACTGCCAGGTATATCCTGGCGTTGAGGAACAGCAATAAAAGAAACAAGCATTTACAATGCAATGGTCTCGGCATTGGTAAAGTTAGAGCTATTAGCATTGCTCATGACAATGCCGTTTCTTTAAATGTTTTAAAAACAAAAACATAAATAAAAATAATGTCATGAGCAATGCCAATAGCTCTAACTTTACCAATGCCGAGACCATTGCATTGTAAATGCTTGTTTTTCTTTCTTTTAACCCCAATTACCCCCCGCCCCCGCCTAATTACCCGTGAGTCACGACTGGTGGTAAGGTACCTAGAATCCTAAAGCCAGCAACAATGAGGTCAGCAAACTAAGAGGTCAGACACCCAACAGTTGGAGGAAAACACGCCAAGGATGCCAGGTCTAACAACAGCACAAAGTGGTCCAGCCCAGGCAGAGAACAGAAAAGTGACACGTGTTAGTAGATAGGGCGCGTTCCGCACTCTCCCGTTCACTCACTGCACTCACCCGTTCACTCAGTGCAGAGACTTGACTCGCTGCTCTGCATTGCCTGAGCTCTTTGTGAGTCTGGACCATAGTCTCTTTCATTATATAGGATCTCGGGTGTTACAACCAACCCCCAGGTCACGGCCCCCCAAGAACACCCTTTCATGGATTTCACTGACGTTTAACGTAACCAGACGCCTCAAACTGAGTACAAAATCCCCTGAACAGGGGTGAAACGTAGATCCCCTGAATGGAATGCAGGACACCCCCCTCGCCCCCACCCTTCAAGGGATCCCTCCTTTTAGGATATGCCACTGCTGCAGGAGGGACAACATCCGGTGATTCTGGGCATATCCCCTGGGGCCTGATTCACAAAGGTGCACTGCACTTTAGTGTAAATGTGTCATCTTCTAGTTATTCACAAACTCTGCGCCCCCGCCCCCCATGCAGGCCAAAGGTTATGAATATCTGAGTCATGTTAGAGTTTCAGGCCTTCACACCACATTCTGCGGGGGCGGGGGATATTTTTAAGATATGCCACTGCTGCAGGAGGGTGGGCATGACACCCCTCTTGCCCACCCCCGGGAGTGGCTGCATCCCCCCCTGCAGAGGGGCAGGTTCATCCGCTGGCAGAAGGGCAGGTGCACTGCAGAGCGAGATGAAGTCTACTACACTGTCTGCGCTTTCGTTTCACACTCGTGCCCCCCCCCCCAGGAAGGGGCTGTGGTGGCTGTATCACGCCTGCCCCCCTCCCCCCCCCCCCCCAAGCAGAGGGCCAGGTTCACGGCGCAACCGAACGAAGTCTACAACACACTCTGCGCTTTGGTTTACACACGTGGTCACCTCGTATCTTGTAGGTGTGAAGTGGGGGTGATAAATGGGAGGCCCCGGGCTCGGGGAACAGCAGTGCCCAGCCCCCCCCCCCCCAAAACCACAGGGAGACGTCTGGCAGAGTGTCAGCCACAGAGCGCTCAGAAGAAAACAGAATCAATTATATGACGCTCAGGTTCGGAAATAAAGGAAACAGCAGATTATCAACACATTTTTTTCATTGTCTTTCTGCTAGCTTATATTTTTGCATAATTCGACGATCTTTAAGGCGTTAGGGGCAGGGCCTGCATTGGTGATTTTGGGACTGGGAAAAAAGGTTCGAATCTCGGCGTCGGCGCAGTAACTTCGGGTCGAGATAAAACTAAACAAAGGGCACGAACCCTGAATGCTTTCCTTGTGACACGGGTGTACTCACACTCGGCAGAAGGAGTCGGTGTTCGCTATTTGCATCGAGGTCGCAGCCGGGAACATTCAGGGTCCGAAGTATTGTGGAACAAGGCTAAAGTAAACAATAAGCTCCGGAGAGGACAGGGTGAGGAGAGGTGAGGAGACCAGAGCAGCAGCCGGAGGCAGGGGGAGCGGACGAGCACACCACCGCCTTTCTCCGAGGCAGAGCAAAAATGCCTCTGAGAAACGCAGCGTCCATTTCGGATTCGGGAGCGTGTTTGTCTTTTCTCTCCTCCAGCCATTGGCTGGAGGAGAGAATGAGACTTCTTGCAAAAAACACGCCCCCCGATCCGAAAAGGACGGGCCCTGATCGGAGTGACGGGACCTCTTCTCCAATGGCTGGCCAGCATTGAAGAGGCCAGCCAATGGAGAACAGGGAAGAAGAGGGGCGGGTTCAAGCCCCTCTTCTCCAAAACATTAAATCTCTCGACTTCCGGTTCTGCCTTCGGCAGACCGGATGGTCCCGAGACCTAAAAAGACCCCCAACACCATGGGAGAAAACTCCCATGGTGGAGGGGTCATTAGTTTCTTTTGTTTTTCAACATCAAACTCCTGCTTCGGAGGGGTGTTTTTGAAAAATAAAAAACTTTGAAAAAGTTTCATGGCCATCCTTTGTGTGTGACGAAGTTGTCTATCAAACTTTTTCTACATTGACCAGAACCGCCATGACAGTGGTTCCTGCCGAAGTATTGATTTGACCACAGAGGTTCAAATCTGGCTGACAGAGCAAAGGCAGGATTGCAGACATAAAGTCCTCTACCCTCTGTCCTATCCCCTGCCCTCTACCCCCTGTCTCCGTCTGCACAACCCTACATCAGGCCCTCTGTCGAAAATGGCAGGATGCTACCTTGATCGATCGCCGGTGCTTCTCTATTTGCAAGCATTCGTCCCATTACCTTTTGGTTGTTTGATTGCTATCAGAATGCCTGGAAACCTGAGACTGGCGCAGCTTTCCAAGCCTGCTACTGCCAATGTTTGCGAATTAAAAAGAATAGCACATTTCCTGAACTACCCCCCCCCCAAAAAAAACACACACGTTAAACTGCGCTGTGAAATCAGGACGATGGGAAAAACACAGACATAACAGACCCCGACTCAGGGTCCGAAGACCCTCCTACCGCGCCAAAGATGCATTTATTTTGGGGGGCTGTCACACCCCAAACCTCCCCCTGAAACTACACTCCAGCGTATGCGCCTGCTCCTACGCGACTTGCACGCAGGAGTACACGGTGCGCGTTTCGTGGGTTCGGGAGTGGGTGTCCTACCAATAAGTGCCAGAGGCATGACCGAGCTGGATACTAATGCTATGTAGGACATGTGCTGCCACAGTCTGACAGCATCCATGTCCCAGGCCCCTTACGTAGAGCTCCTTCCGGTAAAGTTACCAGTGTTTACCTACCATAACTCCTCAGGCCCAAGAGGTGTCCTGCAAAAGACCCAAACAAACTTGTCACGCAAAGTCAATTTGTTACATCCTCCGTCTCGGTCCCTCCCACACTTCTGTGTGAGGTGATCCACACCCAAACAATCTACCAGCTTGGGGAAAGAGAACCGACCAGGGCGCACGAAAGACCTGAAAAGTGCCAAAGCAGGGTGGGATCCTCCGACTTTTTCAGTCATCTTCGGTTTGAGGTGTGCATATTTTAATTTCAAGACCTGCCACGATTTGTCCGAGCTTAGGTCTCATGACTCGACGCCATCCTGTGGTTGTATCAAAGTCCTCTAGAGGTAGTGTGTGTCACTCATGTTGTGGGGTGTTGAGTGAAGCAGGTGTGGTCACCTGGTGCTCGATTAGAAAGGAATATCAGAGACAGCAAGGTTTGCACTGCATGGTGTGGTAAGTTGGATCGCTCTGTGGACCTCACAAGCGTCTTGGACTTTGCGGCGAGCCACAGCCCCTTTGATTTGCTCCTCCCCTGGTTCTATGGTCTCCATGGGCTTCTATAGAAACCCTAAAATGAGGCACCAGAGCTCTGAGGAGGCAGAACTCAGGGACCGCTCTTAGCAATCTTACCGGGTGCAGTCACTGTAGGTCCATCAAAAGTCTTGAGGTGAGGTCCAGGATGGCCAAAGTAAGCCAGATCATGCCAGGATTTACCCAGGCTTGCCAGGAGCTCCAGAGCCACGTGCGGTAATCTAGTGCCAGGCAGTCACCGTCATCACTGTAACCTGAAGGTCCTTCCAACCAAGTCCATCACATGCAGCTTCTTCTGCTGTGACCATGTCTCACCAACCTCCAATAGATGCCGCTGCTGCTCACCCGCGCCCACTCCGTCTCCTTCATGTCCTGGTGGAGTTGTGCTAAGGGTATGTGGACACTATCCATCTCCCTAAGGTCAACCGAAGCCCACCAGGACTCTGCACTCTCCACTACTCCCCCCGTCACTTGATTCCTTATGATTGGCTAAAACAGGAGGGGCTCAATTTTAATTGTTATTTTTTGTAAGAGGCTGGATGCTGCATTCTTTAAGATCTGGTTGTAATGAGGCAGGCACCAGATAACACACGGTGAGAGCAAAAGCTGGTTGAGCGTCTTCTCGGAAACTGCAATGTTAGTTTCTTGTGCTGTTCTGCAAATCTGGTAAATAATGAAGGAACAGAAGAGCCATTTAGCCAGACACGAGGTTCTTCATGCACCACTCTGCCTGTTCAGATGATTACAAAGAGCAGAGAATGCAGCAGCCAGGATTTACAACACCGGTGTGACCACCCACTGCAGACGCTTGCATGATTTACTGGCTATCTGTGGCAAGGCACTCGGCCTTCAAGGCGCTCTCCGCTATTGGCTGCCCATCCGCAGCACTGGATCATCTTTTAGACCAGTGAAACTTCGTAGATACACGTAAAGTAGGATTCTTGCCCTCAGGACTGGCACTACTGTTGACCATCCCGCCCTTCAAGGTAATGCATGTCAGTGGCGTCTCCTCCTCTCTTGAGGAAGCATCTGTGGTCACCTGGAATTCAAGGAGGCAGCAAAGCTCTGGCTGTTCCTCAACAGATGACACCACAACACAAAACAAGGCCATCCTTGCCCCATAAATGTAGGATCAGTCTCCCACACAAAGATGTTGAGCCCATGCAGCTGTATCTCTCACTCCTTTTGGCTTCACTCCAGACTTAAGTATAGCTTTAAGATGGCTGGGACAAGACTGGAGCACCCAGCCATCCTACAGAACAATAAAACACTGTCCACAGAGATCACACTGCAAACCCACATCCTACCAACCAAACCCAACGATGGGAGGTGTAAGCATGAGCACCTCTGTCTCTCCATCCTCTGCTGCACTGCAGCCTTCAGAGCAGCTACACAGATACCACGTCACGAAAGGAGTCGCCATCCTGCACGCACACACACCAGCGAACTCCCTAGCACCTGGGCCTTGTTACAAATGCCCCCTTTTGCAACCAAGCATAAGTAACAGAAAAGCGTGGTACCCATGCGCGAGAAGCGGGTCTCATAGACGCAGAGGGGCAGATTTACGAGCCCCTTGAGCCACTTTTGCATCACTTTTCCCATGCTAAAAGTACTTTTCCCATGTTAAAAGTGACGCAAAAGTGGCTCAAGGGGCTTGTAAATCTGCCCCAGAGTGCTATAGAAATGCAACCACGATTGAACGTCTTAGTCAAAGGGAGTGAGGCGTGGTGATGGCTTCAGTTCTGGTGTGATTGGCATTGATCCTTCATGTTTTGTTTTCATGCAGGTGGGGGTCGTCAGCCTCCATTGCCCCCCCTGCTTGGGGGCTTGTCCGATGGATCTTGTGTGCTGAGGTGTTTTGCTCTCGCCCTTTGGAACAGTCTTTCTCTTGCTCTGTCTTTCCGCTTTCCAAATATTTCCACTGCTGAAAAATCAGTGTCGCCCCCCCAAAATGAGTGCCTGTGGCCCCTACAGGCCACCACCAGCTCAAATTAAGCACTGCATACATGTATGTATAGGTTACATGGGCATAGATGGAACAGCAATGTTCCAGACACATTGGCTTCCATTTATTGAGGGATGTTTGACTATTTGGTCTACTTCTTGGAAAGCGGTCTCTCTTCTCCTGCAGTCTCACTATGGGATCCCGTACTTCTTGCCTCAGAGAGGAAGCTCGTTCAGTCTTCGAGGTCCCTCCATTACCATTCTTCTACATTATTGTTGTTCTTTTGTACTTGTGATGGTTGCTGAGGGTTGGATGGAGAGGATGTGCTTTACAAGGCTGTCAACCATGGTTATTCGGCTTGGACTCTGTGTTTGTAGCCAGGTTCAGGGTGTGCCGGCTCCGCAGCAGGTTGCAGAGTTTTGCTGCATTCTTATGTGTTTGGGGGTGTACATAGTTCCGGATTACCAAATAGGCAAAGTAGTCATCGGCCTAGGGGCCCCACTCCTTTTAGGGGCCCCGCAACAACGGATCAAAGTAGTATTGATTTGATCATAGAAGAAAATTACAATCAAGCTTTCTTAAATATTGTTTCCAAAAGATAGAAAACAATTAATCAACTCAAAGAAATGAAAACTTTACATTAAAGACTCTTTAGAGAAAATACTGTATTAATGTAATGTACCCATTAATAACTTAAAGTACATAACCAGAGACAGCAGATTCTCATCACAGTTTGTCTCTTCAAGGCTCATTTTCTGGCAGCCGCTGTCAGTTTGTAAACCAATGATGTGCATTGGGTATTGGGCGATAATTTACATGGGGACTACAACATTTGGACTGCCCAGGGGCCTCCACAGGGTATAACCCGGTACTGGGAGTACAAATATATGTTTCCCCGAATGGCAGATAAAATGCTTGTTGTTCAGAATATACACACCTGGAAAGTCAAATTTGAGGACAGAGTCAAAAATGACTTCCAGGTTCTTGAGGTGATAGATGCATAACAGAATAGGGCACGTTACAACGCAAACTTTTACAACGCATGCCTTTACAACGTGTTTTTTACATCGCAACATCCATTACAACACATGATTTTACAACACATGCCATCACAACGCATTTTGAGAAAGTACACTTACACCGCATTCCATTATAATGCATACCATTACAACGCATCATGAAACAACACATAATTCTTTTAGGGCAACAGTAGTGTAAGTTTTGGATAGTGTAGGGGTAAAAATTACTATTCCCATTCCAGTGAATGCAACAGTAGGGTAAGTGTTGGATTGTGTAGGGGTAAAAATGACTATTCCCACTACAGTGAGTGCAACAGTAGGGTAAGTGTTAGATAGTGTAGGGGTAAAAATTACTGTTTCCCATTACTTACCTTATAATGCATTGTAATGGCTTGCGTTGTAGTGGCATGCGTTGTAATGGCATGCATTGTAGTGACATGCGTTGTAATGGCATGCGTTGTAGTGGCATGCGTTGTAATGGCATGCGATGTAAAGTATGTTGTGTTGTAATGACTGTGTTGTAAAGGGAGTGCATTGTAATGACTGCGTTGTAAGGGTTGTTTCTCTGAATAACTCGTGGCCAGCAGTACATCAAAGTGGGCTTTTGACTTTGGATTTAGCCTGGTTCAGGATCAATAGAAATTCACGCATCAATTATTGAATTTGGTCTTCACGTTGGCCATATTAGCCCGGCTCAGGGAGTTGCTTTCTATTCTGAAGTTGACCTGACTGTCATGAGTGTGCATCTGGAATTGTTCAAGCACCTGAACGAGAGGACAAATGTAGCCATTAAATACAGGGCAGAAAGGTGGTCCTTGGGGAAGTTCCAATGCATGGTCCATTCCGTAGAATGCAGTCTAGATAGTCAAATCCAGGAGGAAATAGCGGTTGTAGTTTTCACACCCCGGCCAACAGCATATCATGGTCCACAGTGTCATATGGAGGTGGTGGGAATCAAGGCCGCTTGTTAGCGCTTATCAAGAGTAACACGCAGTCATTCCTTGAGGTCAGAGCGGCGTTGGCTCCTTTCCTGGACCTGAACCTCCCCTGGAGGTTGCAGGGAACCTGGTTTGCTCCATGTATTCTGCAAGCTCTTCTGCAGCAACTCTTTCCACACTATCCCCTGGATCAGGGAGACGGGACATCGGTAGCTGGTCAGTGCATGAGAAGACGCTGTGGATTTCTCGAAGAGGGGGAGATGGGGACTTGTGACACCCTGCCGGGAGCTAAGCCCATCGCAGAGCAATCATACAAGCAACACTTGCGGAGCAAGACAGAGCTGGTGTGCAGAAGAATTATACTTGGAACAGAAACACACCCTCTAGAGAGTTCTTGTGGGTAGACTACATGTTTTCCATAACTGACAAAGGTAAATAGAGCGCTCTTTTGATTCCCTAATAGACAACATGGTGCTCAAATCCCTACTGGGATAAAGCTGTGTCGCACCAAAGGTGCTCCCTACATGTGTTGTGGGGTCCAAGCCCAGGGTCTTCAGATTGTGGAATAGAAGGCTGTTAGAAAACTCCTAGACCTTTCCTCCTAGATACTGACTATTGTCAAACTCCCGGAGGCTGTATGTTGAAAATTAAAACAGCGATATGATTAAGCATTCACTAAAGACATGAATTCCCCTTCCTTGGACCAAGTTTCTCTCCTTATGTTGACTAATGTCTGGACTCCATTTTGTATTGTTGTGTCTCCACGTGCTCAGCACGAGAAGAGTCCTATCTTCGTGTTAGTTGCTCTTGTAATCTGCCTAGTAACAGTCTATAAATAGTTCCTTTGTCCGTCTGGCGCATGCCCACACTTGACCACATCTGTTATCAGTTAGTCCTTGCTTGACCATGTTTTCGCGGGCTTAGGAGTGTGTTAACTCCGCCCACATAT
This sequence comes from Triturus cristatus, assembly GCF_964204655.1. Lineage (NCBI taxonomy): Eukaryota > Metazoa > Chordata > Amphibia > Caudata > Salamandridae > Triturus > Triturus cristatus. The sequence goes on along the minus strand of NC_140591.1, from coordinate 62,795,456 downwards.
TGATTCTGTATCGAAAATGTCCATAAAAGGTAATACTCTTTGCCTCATGTTGTATCCACCCACTTATGAGCCCCTCTGTTGTGTATAAAAGGGGACTGTGTATGCAAGTTCTGTGTGCTACTCTTTGCAATACTGAAGAGTGTTGTATGGGTTGTAGGACCACCCTTAAGGGTTAATAAACTTTGTCTTTGTATTTTGCAGTTTCCGTGCCAACTTCCTTCTAGTTTACGTTACAGGAGAGTGAACCCTTGTATTCTGCGGGCCTAGCTGGGGCCTGTACTCATCAATTGGCGCCCAACGAGGGGCTCATCGGCGACTCGGATGCTCGAAGGATTGGTCGTGACGAAGGTGAGGAATTTGGCCGGGGATGTGATCACTGCCAGTGGCGTTTTTTAGTCCTGGCATCCCGAGGTTTTCTTCCTTCCCTTCCGAACTGACCTTCTGGGTGGCGCCGGTCATCGACTGAGACCTCTTCTGTCGGTTTGCCGCGACAGCCGTTTGGGCGAATTTTGGAACTTGGCAGTTGGAATCTGGGCACTCTTGATTGGTAAGAACCGTTGTACGGTACTTGCTCCGAGTTTTGAAGCCTGGGTTGGCTATTTGAGTTTGATTTGTGATGACCGGTCATATTTTGTATTGATTATTATGAGAATATATGCGTTGCAACACATATAGGCAGGTAATGTGGAGATATTTCTCCGGAGCTGTGTAAATCTGAACGGCGCAAAGTTTAAGTGCCATTTTTTTGATAATACTGCACATTTTGCATCTTTTTTGAGCATGCCTGCTTTTAGCGCACTCCGTAAGTGGTGCTGCTGCTTTGGAAACTGGTTAAACCTCGAGGAATCTGCTCCAGCCCCCCCAGAGGGGACTCCTAATAGGGATATGTATGTGAAGCATGGTCTTTCCTCTATAATGTACAGCACAGTGTGGAGGAAATACACCAAAAAGGATCCTGAGTTACGATGGCCTTTGTATGGATCGTTTGATATGCGAAAGATTGAGTATGTGGAACAGTGTATGTGTAAACGGCGTGCTCGCCCAGACATGTTTGAATGTGTACGGTTATGGGTGAAGGAAGTGCGTGAGCAAGAGAAACGTGAGAAAGCGCTGTTTGAGAAAGAGCAACGGAAAAATGATCATGTGAGAGCGCAGGAAGCGAAGCGTCGGGAAGAAAGAGAACTGGCGGAGAGACAAGAGAAAGAGCGTAGGTTGCAAGTCTCGGGTCAATATGCTGTCCGCCAGCCACTTTATCCTGTCCTTACTAATCTTGACGATGATTTTTATTTATTAGATCGCTCTCCGCCCCCTTATGTTGGCGTGTCTGCCCCGAGATCACAGGATTCTGGATTGGTTTCGGATAAGGTAGACACGCGGTCCATGTTCTCAACTGAGCGTATGGGTGAGCTTCGGAAAATTTCTCTTCTTGCGCTTAAGGACAAGTTATCTCTTTCTGAATTATTGGAATCTTTGGAACATTGGCGGGATAAAGAGCAGTTGTATTTTCTTGAAACTTTTTCTCATGACGTGATTGCTGCCTTTCGGAAATATTCAGATGTTTTCGAGCCTGATGATGTAGTATCAGATTCTAAAGCATTACGTAACGGTGTTTGTTCTCCCTCTAAGGTACCCGATGCGGTCCGACGGCTGTTTGCATTGCGGGACGCGGCGTTTGAACTTAAAGAGAGAGCGCGCCTACAGGCAGCGGAAAAGGAGCAATCGGATTTGCACATCGGCGGCGGCCAACCATCTACTTCCGATTCAGATAAGGGCGAACTAGTGCATGCTAAACCGATGCGAGAGGCGGCACCTTTGTATGTTCCTCCTAAAGGAGCGGGAAATAGTTCAGATATTACTTCCGCCGATGCTAAGGGATATTTTGTGTATAATTGGGTTTATACTCCCTGGCATAGGGCTGATCTTATGGCATTAAAGAATGCATTGCCTGACCCCCGCAAGAATCCAGCGGCCTTTTATGAAGAGGTCGAAGGGGCCTTGAATTCTTGTACTATGACTTTAGCAGATATAGATTTGTTCTTTGGGCTCATATTACCACCGGATATGTGGAGATCTGGGCGGAAGGTGGATGATGTTCCCGCTTTTAAGGCTAGGTGGTCCGAGATTGAGGATGAGGATAGGGCGAGAAAACCCGCGCAAAAACCACCGCGGATTATTTTAGATCTTCCTGCTGCTATCTTGACCAAGTTGAAAACGATTATTCCCCCTAAAAAGATTGACTGGAATATGTTAGCCTCGTGTAAACAGAAGGTTGATGAATCAGTCTCAGATTTCTTTACACGCTTTGAGGAGACATTTCATGATTTCAGTGGTCAGTCACTTACGGATGATACGGGTCGACATCTCTTTGTTGATAAATATGTGGCGAATTTATTACCGGAAATAGCAGCTCGATTGAAAGCGAGTGAAAGTTCTTGGTCCACCTCGTCTCCGGCATACCTCCTGACTATGGCTCAGTATTATGAGCGTCAGGAACAAGAAGCGAAGGGGCATGAGGAGAAGAAATCGAAAGATTTGAAAACAAAGGTGATGTTAGCGCAGGTGTATGGTCCGCCTCGTCGGGGTGTCGACAGAGGTAGGGGAGGATTCTATGGTCCCCCTTCGGGTCGGTTAGATGTAAATAGAAATCAATGCGCGTATTGTAAACAGTCGGGTCATTGGGCTAGAGATTGTCCGGTATTATATGCATCTCGTCAGGGACGTGGTCAGGGACCACCGAGAGGTAGAGGGGGTTTTTCAAATTTCAGAGGGAATTCTAATGATCGTGCTCGCTTTGAACCTAACGTGCAGCAACGAGATAGACCCAATGTATTTGATCGGCAAAATCAGTATCAGATGTCTGGGACTGACCGCTCTGGGTATCATGATTCACAGCATGCATAGGATTGCGTTGGATGGGGGTTGGAATCAGTTGAAGTACCGGTTGATCAGAAGGGTCCTTATGTTTCAGCAAATGTTTTGGGTTCTACTGATCGGTTCCTAGTTGATACAGGAGCTACTCGCAGTGCACTGTCCAAACAATTGGTTCCGAGGGCTCCCCCATCTGGCTTAATGGTTACATCGGTAGGGTTTGATGGTACACTCTCTCAAAGCCCTCTTTCCCGACCCCTTGTGTTCCATGTTGACAACCTTTCTGCGTCCTGTCCGTTTCTGCTTGCCCCAAACACGCCCAACAACATTATGGGTCTTGATATGCTCAAGTATTTCAGAGCAACGATCCGCTGTTCCCCTACTGGAGTACGTGTGATCTTAAATGATAATCACCCCATGACAGAACGGATGTGTGTGGTTGCGGAGGATACTGCATTAGCTTCCCTCCCTCATTCTTTGTGGGCCACTTCGGATACCGATGTGGGACAGATGGTGATTCCGCCTGTCCACATTAGTGTCCAGGAGGGTGCGGTGTTGCCGCGCCTCCCTCAGTATCGCATTTCCCAGGAAGGGGAGGAGGCACTCATACAGATTGTGCAGGATTTGATTAAGGTGGGAGTAGTGGAAGAAGTTCCCTATAATGTCTGCAACAGTCCTATTTTACCCATTTTGAAAAAGGATACTGATACCAGAGTTTATCGTTTTATCATTGACTTAAGGGAAGTGAATAAGATAGTGATACCTCAGTATCCAGTGGTTTCTGATATCACGACGTTACTTACTCTGGTCCTGCCAACGGCGACCACATTTTCAGTTATTGATTTGAAAAATGCCTTCTTTTCGATCCCAATTCACCCTGATAGCCGATACCTTTTCGGTTTTACTCTGAATAATAGGTCTTATAGATTTTGTAGAGTCCCTCAGGGCTATACAGAAAGCCCTAGCATTTACAGTCAAGCATTGAAAAGGCAATTGGATTCCTTTGTTCTGCCCGAGGTGTCGCCCTTATACAATATGTCGATGACATCTTGTTGGCGGCCGACACTCCTGAGTTGTGTGAAAAGTGTACGTTATCCTTGCTTTCCTTTTTGGCATCTCACAATCACAAAGTGTCGAAGAAGAAATTGCAATTCTGTAGACCAAAGGTGACTTATTTGGGTCACCTTTTGTCTAAGGAGGGGCGTGCACTCACACCAGATCGTATTCAAGCAATTTTGGACACGCCAGTACCTTCCACACAGAAGGACGTGCGTGCATTTTTGGGTCTTGCTTCTTTCTGTAGGCAATGGATATTGGGGTTTTCACACATAGCTAAACCATTGTTAGCCCTTTTGACAAAAGACACACCAATCCCTCTTCCCTGGTCAAATGAGTGTGAAATTGCTTTTCAGCAATTACGACAAGCCCTTTGTTCAGCACCAGTGTTAGGTACCCCTGATTATACGAAGACCTTTTCACTGTATGTGCATGAGAAAGATGGATGCGCATTATCAGTTTTAGTACAGATGCGCGGCGACAAGCAGCGCCCTTGTGCATATTTTTCGGCCGTACTTGATCCTGTTGTCCGAGCATTGCCTGGTTGTTTTCGCTCGGTTGCGGCGACAGCTGTGTCAATACGCCAAAGCGAGGGAATTGTGTTATCTCACAAACTGTTGGTATTAGTCCCCCATGCTGTTGATGCCCTGCTTAATCAGACAAAGACGCAGCATTTGACCAGTGCTCGTTTAACGGGATATGAGTTGACGCTTTTGGCTCCTCATATTACGTTAAAGAGGTGTGCAACGTTAAATCCAGCCACATTGTTGCCGTTCCCAGAAACTCAGTCTGAAGCACGGAAAGCACATGATTGTATTCTTGTGACTGAGGAACAGACAAAGGGTCGTATTGATCTCCAGGATACGCCCTTTACAGATGTAGATGGAGAACTGTGGGTGGACGGATCATGCCTGAAGCTACCAGATGGTACGACTTGTGCAGCATATGCAATTACCACATTACAAACAACAGTGGAGACTGCACGCATACCGCAGAAATCAGCTCAAGCAGCGGAACTGATAGCATTAACACGAGCATGTGAGCTCAGTGCAGGATTGTGTGTGAATGTTTATACAGATAGCCGCTATGCCTTCGGAGTAGCGCACGATTTCGGCCTACTCTGGAAGGAGAGAGGCTTTCTAACGTCACATGGAGCACAGATAATGTACGGGGAGTTACTTCACAACCTTTTGACTGCATTAACATATCCAAAGAAGATTGCTATAGTTAAATGTAGTGCCCATAAGAAAGTGGTTGATAAAGTTGGAGAGGGGAATGCTTTAGCAGACCGGGTGGCACGAGAGACTGCGATGCAGCCTGGTGCTACTGCCATGTATGTTGTGAAGTCGCAGGCAGAAAGATGGCACGATGCTAGGAGAGAAGTGCTGGAGATACAGAGGACCGCTTCCGATAAGGAACGGGAGCAATGGTCCAATGATGGAGAGTTAGATGATGAAGGGTGTTGGAGAAGTAAGCAGATGGATAAATGGAAGTTACCCACAGCCTTCGTACAACCTATGGTTCAGATGGCACATGGACTAGCGCATGTCGGAGCTTCCGCAATTGTTAAATTACTCACACGAGTTTGGGAGCATCTGGAGATCGCTAGTACGGCAAAGAGGGTAGTGCAGGCCTGCATGATTTGCCTGAGGTATAACCCGGGAAAGGGTACCCGAACTCCAGCAGGAGGATTTGCGACACCTACTGCACCCTTTGAGGTTTTGCAGATGGATTACATCCAGCTTGAGCGCTGTTATAATCTGAAGTATGTTTTAGTAGTGGTTTGTGCCTTCAGCAAATGGGTTGAGGCATACCCTACGAAAGACAATACTGCAATGACTACAGCCAAGATGCTATTGAAGGAGTTCTTCCCTCGATATGGTGTTTGCAGATTGTTGTGGAGTGATAACGGACCTCATTTTATAGCAGACGTTATCAAGTATGTCCTGAAAGGCCTAGGCATTACTCAGAAGTTTCATGCAGTATTTCACCCTCAGTCTGCGGGATTGGTTGAGAAATATAACGGTACTCTGAAGCTTAAGATCGCTAAGATCCAAGCTTCGACTTCTTTGACTTGGCCAGACGCTTTACCATTGGCATTATTGTCAATTAGATCGATACCGCATTCTCGGACCGGTCTCACACCCTACGAGATCGTGTTCGGACGCCCAATGAATATTTGGGGTCCACCAAAACCGAAATCACTGTATGATGTACCTTGTGTAATGATGAATGATTATCTGGCACAGTTAACGGATAATTTGGTTTCTATTCATCAACAGGTTCGAGAGGCGCTCCCTGATCGGTCCACCGGTGAAGGCCATAATCTCCGACCTGGAGATCAGGTTATGATAAAGGTGTTCGAAAGGACGAACAGTCTGGAGCCGAGATGGGTTGGTCCTGAGCAAGTCTTGCTCGCAACGAGGACAGCTCTGCGGGTTTCCAATCGGAAGAACTGGATCCACTCCTTGCACTGTCGTAAAGTGCCGCCTGGATTGGTGGAGCCTGCTGTGTTGACCGACCATCGAGAAATCCTGACTGCGGAGAAAGGCCGTGCTGTGGAACCGAACGACACTGAGGAGCTCTTCCCGGACCAAGCGATTCCTGGAGGAAGAAGATATCACCTCAGACCAAGGAAGTGATTGCTGTATCCAAAGTTGTCAGAACGGCCCTTAGGTTAGTGAAACGGAGAGCCAATGTGGCAAGGGGGGGGATCAGCCCTGCATTAGTGTAGTGACACCCGTCTTGGCCCGCTGGTGAAGAAATCAACGGCTGCCTAAGGGGAAGAGTTCTGACAACCTTTTAGTTTCAGGAAGATAGTGATTTCTTACTACAAGATGGAGAAGAAGAAGATTCTTTGTGCGACAAGCTTTATTATCATTGTGGCTATTGTTGGTATAACCACATGGTTTGTTGAAGATGTGACTCCTGCCCGTGAGTTGCTTGTCTTGACTACTCCAGTGCCTGAGGAGCACTACTTTTATACCCTCCCGTATCAAGAATTGAAGCATCGTCAGTCTTATTTGAATAACACTTTCATCCAGATGTTGCATCATACCCATGTTGCTACAAATGCTACGAACTGTTGGATATGTGGTATGATGCCAGCTCATCAGAAGAAAGGAGGAACGCCGTTCATACCTCTTCCTTTTTCTCATAATGGCTCTTGTAGAGCATGGTACACTTTGCTTTTTGCCACACGGAAACCTACAGTGGGACGATTACTCTTCAGACTTAATAAGGAATGTCATCAGGATAAAGATGGCTATCCACAAGCGAATGGGACAATATGGGAATGGGAAGAATATCGACCAGACAATGAATCGATCCCCTACATTTTCACGAACACCAGAGACACTACAAGGAATGAACAATTTGTGATTCAAGTGGCACAAGCTCAAGCGGACCTGTGTGTCCAGAGTGTGGGTTATATTCCTGTTGGTGTTAGCGATTGTATTATTGTTCTGAATATTGATGGGTTAAATAATAGTACTTTCTTAGCCTCCCATAACACATACTTTGTATGTGGGAATAAGGGTTATTATCGTTTGCCAGCCGGCTGGTCCGGAGTATGCTATGTAGCATTCCTATTACCTCCTGTATTTTTGGCACCTGCATCTTATCATAAAGATTTGAAGTTGTTGAATAATGTGACTGTAAATAGGTATAAACGTACTCTATCCATTGATGATGTTGATCAAACTGATACTAGCTTGCAGCAGTATATTGATTTTAACTTAGGATTGTTTTTCTTTGTTGGAGCTGCCCTAAATAGTAGGAAGGTTCGAAGATTAACAAGAGTTGTAGAGGCTGTGACAAATCAAACCGCTGCTGCTCTTGGGAATCTTACGGAAGAATTACAAATTACTAGAATTGTTGCATTACAGAATCGTATGGTATTAGATGTTATGTTAGCTGACCGAGGTGGAGCATGTAAAATTATCGGAAGTAGTTGTTGTGTGTTTATTCCTGACCATACGCCATCAGTTTATAATGCTATTAATAAATTGCATAAAATCGCAGCCGAAATCCATACAGAAAATGGCACTTGGAGCTTTTCTGGATGGTTTTGGGCATTGATCACTACATGGGGGTGGAAGGTTTTGACTGGTCTCTGCATTATTGTAGCAATTCTGTTTTCTTGTTGCATCTGTGTCCAGTGTGGTCCTTTACTCTGTTCTCTATGTGTGTCATTTTGTATTCCCGATAAGAAAGCTATTGCCAATGTCACCTATCAGAAACATTTAACCAAAGAGGTGGAAGAGATGATGAAAATTGACATATATGATGATTATCCTAATAAGCCGAATGTCTTCAGTAAATGCTGAAAGGGTCGTCTGTTGAAAATTAAAACAGCGATATGATTAAGCATTCACTAAAGACATGAACTCCCCTTCCTTGGACCAAGTTTCTCTCCTTATGTTGACTAATGTCTGGACTCCATTTTGTATTGTCGTGTCTCCACGTGCTCAGCACGAGAAGAGTCCTATCTTCGTGTTAGTTGCTCTTGTAATCTGCCTAGTAACAGTCTATAAATAGTTCCTTTGTCCGTCTGGCGCATGCCCACACTTGACCACATCTGTTATCAGTTAGTCCTTGCTTGACCATGTTTTCGCGGGCTTAGGAGTGTGTTAACTCCGCCCACATATTGATTCTGTATCGAAAATGTCCATAAAAGGTAATACTCTTTGCCTCATGTTGTATCCACCCACTTATGAGCCCCTCTGTTGTGTATAAAAGGGGACTGTGTATGCAAGTTCTGTGTGCTACTCTATGCAATACTGAAGAGTGTTGTATGGGTTGTAGGACCACCCTTAAGGGTTAATAAACTTTGTCTTTGTATTTTGCAGTTTCCGTGCCAACTTCCTTCTAGTTTACGTTACAGGAGAGCGAACCCTTGTATTCTGCGGGCCTAGCTGGGGCCTGTACTCATCATGTACGTCTTTATCCATTGGACAGGATCTGTAGCGAGGCCCTCTTGGATCTACTTTGGTTCTCTATTTTAGTTATAATATTTTTACATGTTTTGCTTTCCCAATAAGATTCAATGAAAACTCTGTACCTGCTGCTTCTTCTTAGAAAGTCTTTCCTGCTCATAATCTGTACACTTCGTTCAAGGCTAGGAACACAGAACAGGATAGCCTAGTGCTTGTGTTGCCCGTTCGAAGACAGCTTCTAACATCTAGACACATCATTGCATCAGAGTTGTACCTCTAGCACAGTAGTTTTATGATATGAGCAGTGCACTGTCTCTTTACCCCTTTACGCGTCAGAGGGGCACTCTAGCCGCGACTGTCCTGGAACGAATGCTGTGTTCGACGTGCAGCTTTTCTGACGCAGTCCTACCTTTTCTAGTGGGAACCATATACCAGATCTAATGATCTGCAGATCTAGTCCAATCCCTGGGCTGTACTCACAAGGTAACCCCGAGCTGTTACTTGACGACAGATAATACTCACTGCCTACATCGGGGTATCTTTGTTAGCAGAACAGCTGGTCGGTGCGGCCATGAGGCAGTGTTTGAAACACCGGCTGGACTGCTCCCGCCGAGCAGACATCACTAGGGCAGGCAGCTCAGTTTTAATATTTTAAAATCAGAGTAGGAAGTAATGGAACTAGAAAAAGCACCCCCAGGAAAATGTATTCTTATAAAAACTTCACTAGTCACGGAAGCTTCTCATGGCTGTGGCTCGGTCTGTGTGACAGGTACCGGTTGGTTAGATTTAAAACCGGCTTTGCGCTTGTTCTCCAAAGTTTCCCACAAGGGCACCGTAGCCACTGTCTTTGGGGCGAGAAATCCAAATGACTGAGGCTTTACAGAAGAAAGCCCTGCTCATGCCACCGTCACAAACATTAGGTGGACGAGGTCTGAGGAAGGCAGACAGCACACCCCCCTTTAATTGAGAAAAACTGATCAGATATCCATGTATGGCTCAGCACTCTATTTCAAAATTTCTTTTTTTTAAGTCTCGAAACCTTATGTCTTGTGTAGTCCAAATATGATGGATGGGGAGCTGATCACGGGGTTACAAATGAAAATCATGTCTGGAAATGTATTCGTCAATCAAGGATGGCTCGCTACTTCAAACTGTGGCTCACCGCGACATCTTTGGAGACTGCATTTTAATTTACATCTGAATGTATCTTATGGGGACTATATAAGACATATCACTAGCATAATATTTTGAGACTAAAAACAAAAACATTTCAATTAGAGTTCTGGTCCATGCTTGGAAATCCACTCGGATCTGCATTCCTTTCTCATGCACGTTTTACAGTTTTCGAGGAAGATATTTCTGCAATACCTGTTAATATCTAAGAAGCAAAGAAAGTGCAGACCAGCTTTCTTTAAACCGGTTTACACTGATCTACCCGCTTGTTTCACCACTAACTAGTTTTTAAAAGCTGCAGGTTATATAAGACAGTCGTTGGGGAAATCATTTCGAAGTAATATAGAAGTGTTTTAATGGCAGGCGGTGTGTATTTCTTTGGCTTCACAATATATTGCACGTTCACCCAAGGGTTTCTGGTTGTGATTCAATGCTTTTTACCTCACATGCAACAAGTATGTATTAGTGCATGGGTCTCCCACGAGTTGCTCGAAAGCTACAGGGATCCTCGCCAACACCCTTGAAGTAGCTCCCCGAAGCAAAGCTCACCCCAGTACATCATTTAGAGGGTGTATGCACATTAAAGACAACATCGCAGCTCATCTCAAGACCTTGAGGCTGTCAGCCAAACCAAAGGAAGGGACTCAGGAAAAGACACAAAAACACTAGGCTTGGCCCCCGCAATCTGCAACATGACCATATGTATCCAAAACTCAAAGTACTAAATTCAAAAGGTCATTCGACATGGGTAGGTCCCATTCCCTATCACATTATGTGGGTGAACAAAGGGCCAGGAAAGAAGACTGCCAGCAGTAGCCAGAGCTGGAGCTGACGTAGAGTCACACAAGCCACCCATGTGTGGGTCTGCAGGAGCCGGAGCAGAGTCACACAAGCCACCTATGTGTGGGTCTCCAGCAACCACAGCAGAGTCTCACGAGTCACCTATGTGTGGGTGTTCATTAGCCAGAAAAGAGTCACACAAGCCACCTATGTGTGGGTCTGCAGGAACCGGAGCAGAGTCACACAAGCCACCTATGTGTGGGTGTTCATTAGCCAGAAAAGAGTCACACAAGCCACCTATGTGTGGGCCTCCGTGAACCAGAGTTGGAGCCGGAGCAGAGTCACACAAGCCACCTATATGTGGGTCTCCAGCAACCACAGCAGAGTAACGCAAGACACCTATGTGTGCGTCTGCTGGAGGCAGAGCTGGAGCCGGAGCAGAGTCTCACGAGTCACCTATGTGTGCGTCTGCTGGAGCCAGAGCTGGAGCCGGAGCAGAGTCTCACGAGTCACCTATGTGTGCGTCTGCTGGAGCCAGAGCTGGAGCCGGAGCAGAGTCTCACGAGTCACCTATGTGTGCGTCTGCTGGAGCCAGAGCTGGAGGAGCCGGAGAAGAGTCTTATGAGTCACCTATGTGCGCGTCTGCTGGAGCCAGAGCTGGAGGAGCCGGAGCAGAGTCTCACGAGTCACCTATGTGTGCGTCTGCTGGAGCCAGAGCTGGAGCCGGAGCAGAGTCTCACGAGTCACCTATGTGTGCGTCTGCTGGAGCCAGAGCTGGAGCCGGAGCAGAGTCTCACGAGTCACCTATGTGTGCGTCTGCTGGAGCCAGAGCTGGAGGAGCCGGAGCAGAGTCTAATGAGTCACCTATGTGTGCGTCTGCTGGAGCCAGAGCTGGAGGAGCCGGAGCTGAGTCTCACGAGTCACCTATGTGTGCGTCTGCTGGAGCCAGAGTTTGAGGAGCCGGAGCAGAGTCTCACGAGTCACCTATGTGTGCGTCTGCTGGAGCCAGAGCTGGAGCCGGGGCATAGTACCCCCAGGGGCACCCCGCTGTCCCCCCTCCCCCAAAGTAGGTTACCCAAATGACACACACAAGACAGTTGGTGTTGGGTAACAATGCTGCAGGTTTATTACATAATTCCAGAATATGTAATGGGTGGGTTATCTTACGGGCGATCCAAGGGCAGGCAACCAACTGGGTCGCCTGCCCGCCTGATGAGCCGGGCAGCGCGGGAGCGATGCCTGCTGATGCTGCCATCCATGTGATTCTTTCTACGTTCACGTGCCGTTGGTAACTTCTACTCACACCCCCTTCTCGGGGCGGAGCGTCGCTAAGCAAGCCCCCGGTTGCTCAGGCCCACAACCGCCCGCAGGACTAGTGTGGCGCCGACACGGCTTCCGGGTCCCTCCCATGAGGCTCCTCGGTTTTGGCTCAGACACCCCCAATGGTGCCGTGCAGAGGTACCCTTTGTACCGGCCTGCTTCCAGATCGCCCTGTAACTTCGCCTCAGCCCTGGAGGCGGCTCACCGTCGCAGCCGGGGCACCCCACCAACCCGCTATAGTCTTACCTGCAACCTCTCCTAACTAGGGCTTCCCGCAACTAGCTGGAAGGGAACCATCCCTGCAGAAAGAAGAGTTTGAAATTCTGCCTCCTTATGACAGTTTGACAGCGCTAGCGGGACTCAAACCCTTGCCCTGTGAGATCCTTTATAACCACAGGCACAAGATTTACCAGAGAGCTATAGCTCCTGGTGTTGTAGATGGCCCCATCTATGTCCCCAAAGCCCTGGACGCTATCCTAATCGGATAGGGTCTGCTGAAATAAAGGACCCGTTGGGCCTGAGAAGATGTGCCAAGAACTATTTGCCCCCTTGCGGGAAGGTTACACCTCTTCACAATACTGGGCCTGCCCGCTAGGCTATTATGGGGAGAAGGGTTTTATTTAACCTTTGGACAGTCCCCTCTGGTTGCTAAACCTGGAGCACAGGAGTGCTCCTAGCTGCCAGCGCGTGACCATGGGCAAGGTACGACTCTTGCCCCTACCCACCATCCCTCATTCCTTAAGGGAATTATGCCCCTACAGATCCCTCAGTGATGAAACCCCCTAGGCATACCAGCTTCGGGAATCTGTCTGGCTTAAGAATTGCGCACTGACTGTAAAGTTCAAGTCTTGGGGATTGACCAAGTCCTACTTCGCCCCTCCCATCATGCTCCCCAGTAGGAGGGTGGCAGGGGGGTGCCCCCCCCGCAAACCCAGAACATCCGCAGCGGTGCCAAATTCCTGCTCCGTAAAAGTAGAGTTTTAGTGACACCCTGGGTGTGACAAATGTTCTATTGATATAATGTCCCCTTTTGTTTGCCCCGCTGACACCCCAGTAATTGGGACGGCAGCACCATATGTCGGCTGGCCGCGTCCCCTAAGCGAGGTAAAAGCAGTACGCGACCAGTGATTCCGCTGGGGGGTACCCCCAGCTGCAGTGGTCCTCCGGACATTAAGAAATGCCCTATTCTTACCTGGGCCTAACTCTAAATGATGGTGATTTCACACATCTGTAGGCCCGAGTCCCGCCTATGAAACCTATTTACTTGCTGTTGCTAATCGGCCCCTGTGAGAAGTTGGCCTGGTATATGATGTTCACTAGTTAAAGTGACCACCTTGTACCATGCCAAGCAACCCTTATGGTGTGGTTGTAAGTCAACCTTTTCGGACCAGCTGCCCTAGTGGTAGCGTAGGCTAAGCAGTCTTTGAGGCTAAACTCGTGATAGGTGTTAAGCAGGCTGTTTTACCAAATGTAACCCCCCTTTATACCAATGAAAGGACACCACACAGATATATATTGAAAATATATATGTATTTATTTCTCAAAGTATCCCCTAGACTCTTTATGAGCACAGGAGCACAAATCGTTAAACAAGAATACGTTAGAATACGTTAGAATACACAGAAGTTGCACTTTATATGGATAGGCCCTGGTGGCCACTCGAACCATATACTAAAATAGTGGTATAAGTACCACGAACAGAAAAGGGAAAAGGCCTAGGGCCTCTAGAATCGCTGGGCCTACAAGGAGCTAACTTTAGTTAGTGACCAGGAGGTCCACGGGTTGCGTGTGCAGAGCAAATAGTCACACGCGGGCTCCCATAGGTTTTCAATGGGTGCGTAAAAGTTACAAAGTTACTGCAAAAAGGATCTTCCGGATGGACTACGAACTCAAGATTGGAAACACAGACACTAGAGATGATACTCTACACTTGGGCACCGGAGTGCCAGCTTTACCTCACCCACAGGAAGCGGGTGCTTAGGTCTCGAAGTGCGTCGGGTTTCTTCTATCTGTTCAATGGAGCCTGAAGACAAAGATGTTGCAGGCGGTCGGTCCGGAAGAGATGCGATGGATCCCAGAGTGGATCGGAGTTGTAGAAGACCTGTAAGCAGAGGGGACAGTGTTCACAGTCACTAGCCAGTGACCAACGTGGCACCAGGTGGGTACCAGGCGATGTCGGGTGCAAACAGGAGGAAAGGTGCAGCTTGTCTCTGCAGCCACGTGGTCCCTGAAGGTCGACGACGTCCAGGAGTCGGTTCACGAGCTGTCCCACGCAGGCTCTCGCTGTCGGCGGTGTCGGCGACTTGATCGAAGCAAAAAAGCAATTGTTGTGGAAAACAAAATAAGCTGATGGTTCTGACCAGCAAGGTCAGAGGGACTGCTCCTTTGGAGGGGAGCAAGGGCCAGTCTGGAGCAACCAGACCAGCGGTGTAGTTCTTGAAGTTCGTCGCCAAGATGGCCACTAGCCAGCGGGCCAGCAACCGGTTAGGCGCGTCGAGTGGCAAAATGCAGAAGGGCCCCACGCAGATCGTGGAGATGCTGGAGGGCTCACCTTTGGTGCAGATGCTGCTTGGGTGTTGGGCTTCTCAGATCCCAAAGCACAACTTGGAGGAAGCCTCGGTTGTCGCGCTTGCAGCTTGTCGTGGTCTTTTCAAGATGGCTGGCTCCACGTGTCTCGGTGCCTCCACGGGTTCCTTCTTTTCAGGGACTGTGGATCGGGCGGTGAGAGGTCTGGAGGTCCAGGTCTTGTCAGTCTCTGGGCTCGGGCTCCGGCGGGAGGCGGCGGCAAAGCAGACGTTGATTCGCTGGATGGTGCTTGCGTTAGCAAGGTGGTCACTCCCTGACCACAGGGGAGATTGGCTTCAGTCCTCTGTGCGGCAGAGCGTCAAAGTTCCCGTCTTCTTCTTGTAGTTAAGTTGATTCCAGGATGTCTAAAGTCTTAGGACACAGCTCCTACCTTTATTCGGATTCTAGGGGCCGGACTACCTGCTAGGTCCCTCCCTAAGGGTGGGACCAGGAAGGGGGGTGGTTACACCCCCAATCCTTTGTCCAGCTCGCCCCAGGTCCAGGGCTGGTGTGCCCCAGGACCGGTTTGAACTAGCATATGCACCGAGGCTCCTTGTGAGCCTCAGGCATGTCTGGTTCCTTTCAAGCCCTACCTGACCAATACACAAAATCCTGTCTGGGGTGGTGCACGCACCTCCCCTGGCAGGAAACCCTTTGTCCACACCTCCCAAGCTGGAAGGACTCCCAGCAGCAGGAGGGCAGACTTGTGTCTGTGGTGGCAGCATCCATTTTGTGGAGCTGAGGCTATGTCTGATTTTACCCGGGTTTCAGGTACTGTACATGTCGTGTCCCTCTAGAAGGGTGGAATGCTAACCCCGTCACCAGAATTGGCGAGGGGTTAGTATTCCAATTCGTATGACACCTTACTCGACATGTTTTGATAAAGCCAAACCAAAGATAGCATTTAACCGCGAGGTTCATAATGCACTTAAGAGTATATGGTATGACGATATCTGGAAACAGTAGAAGGAAGTGGTTCCGACCACTGCAGACAGGCTCAGCTCATGCCAGAGCACCATCTCACATGGAACCAAGCACTCTGCCTTCAGGATTGTTAAGGCCTGCCATAGGAGTGACTGATAGGTTAACATGTGTCCCATTTAAGGTTAGGTATAGGTATACTACACCTAAGTAAGAGGTGGTTACACCAACTTACCCCAGCTGAGTGATCAGCCAGTTGTGTCAAATTTGTTAGGCCAGGCCTGGGGTGGCATAATACATGCTGCAGCCCCTGGCAGGCCTTAGATACACCAATGCCCTGGGTACCTAGTGTACACTGGTACAGGGGCTCACAGGGTGATCCACTTCCAATTGGTTATGCACCTAGGGTGCATAGTGTTAATTTAGTAGAGAGAACAGCAGGCTGGGGGTCTGATTGGCAGGCCCACAGCCTCAATATGTCAAAAACCAGTGAAGCAAAAAGCAAAAATTTGGGGTGACCATAGGATAGCAGACCCTACTCTCCTACACAACCCCCCCCCCCCCAAACGCAGGGACATTAAACTAGCCTTGACCAGTCTCGTCTTCATGTCCTAAGTGGAAGTACCTGGAGAGACCATCTGCATTCCCATGGTCTGTACCTGGCCGGTGCTCCACTGTAAAGTCCATCCCCTGTAGGGAAATGGACCACCTAAGCAGTTTGGGGTTTTCACCCTTCATCTGATTTAGCCACAAGAGGGGCTTATGGTCGGTCTGAATCTTGAAGTGAGTGCCAAACAAGTATGGCCTCAGCTTCTTCAGGGCCCACACCACAGCAAAGGCCTCCCTCTCAATAGCTGACCAATTCTTCTCTCTGGGGGTCAACCTTCTGCTAATAAAAGCAATGGGTTGGTCTTGACCATCTACATTAGGTTGTGACAGCACAGCTCCCACACCCAACTCAGAAGCATCTGTTTGGACAATAAACTCTTTGGAGTAGTTAGGACTTTTCAGGATAGGTGCAGAGCACATGGCCTTCTTCAGGTCTTCAAATGCCTTTTGACAGCTTACTGTCCACTGAACCTTTTTGGGCATCTTCTTGGATGTCAGATCATTAAGAGGAGTCACAATGGACCCATAGTTCTTAACAAACTTCCTGTAGTACCCAGTCAAGCCCAAGAAAGCTCGAACTTGAGTCTGGGTGGTTGGAGGAGACCAGTCCTTGATGGATTGTATCTTACTCTCCAGTGGTTGAACTTGGCCCCCACCTACAAGGTGGCCCAAATACACAACCTTACTCTGCCCTATCTGGCACTTAGTAGCCTTGATAGTGAGGCCTGCCCTTTGCAGAGCCTCAAGAGCCTTCTTCAGGTGGATCAGGTGATCCTCCCAGGTGGAACTAAAGACAGCAATGTCATCAAGATATGCTGCACAAAAGTCATCCAACCCAGTAAGGACTTGATTCACCAACCTTTGGAAGGTGGCTGGTGCATTCTTCAGACCAAAGGGCATCACCAAAAATTGATAATGCCCACCTGGGGTTGAGAATGCTGTTTTGGCCTTAGACTCCTCAGCTAATCTGATTTGCCAATAGCCAGCTGTCAAGTCAAATGTGCTCAAAAACTTGGCAGAAGCTAGTTTGTCTATGAGCACATCTGCCCTTGGAATAGGATGTGCATCTGTCCTGGTGACAGCATTGAGTCCTCTGTAATCCACACAGAACCTCATCTCTCTCTTGCCATCTTTGGTGTGAGGTTTGGGGACCAGAACCACTGGGCTAGCCCAGGGGCTCTCTGAGGGTTCAATGACACCCAATTCCAGCATTTTGTGTACCTCAGCCTTTATACAGTCCCTGACGTGGTCAGGTTGTCTGTAAAGCTTGTTCTTTACAGGCAGACTGTCACCAGTGTCCACCACATGGGTACACCAGTCAGTTTGGCTAGGTATCAAGGAAAACATGTGTTGAAATGATTGTAGAACCTGTCTACATTCAATCTGCTGATGATCAGTGAGGTTGCCTCCAAGGGTCACTCCTTCAACTGAACCATCCTCAGGGTTCTGAGACAACAGGTGTGGGAGAGGGTCACTCTCTTCCTCCTGTCCTCCATCTGTAGCCATGAGCAAGCCCATGTCTGCCCTGTCAACATATGCTTTTAACCTGTTAACATGGAGTACCCTGTGGGGACTCCTGGGAGTTCCTAGGTCCACCAAGTAGGTGACCTCTCCCTTCTTTTCCAGGATTGTATGGGGTCCAGACCATTTGTCTTGGAGTGCTGCTGGGGCCACTGGCTCCAACACCCATACCTTCTGTCCTGGCTGAAACTCAACCAAGACAGCCTTTTGGTCATGCCAAGCTTTCTGTAAGGCCTGGCTTGCCTCAAGGTTTTTGGATGCCTTCTCCATATACTCAGCCATCCTGGAGCGGAGACCAAGTACATAGTCCCATCCTTCCTTCACTAAACACAGTGGGCCTCTTACAGGGTGCCCAAACAACAATTCAAAGAGGCTGTAGCCAACCCCCTTTTGTGGGACCTCTCTGTAAGCAAACAGAAGGCAGGGTAGAAGGATGTCCCATCTTCGCCTGAGCTTTTCAGGTAATCCTTTGATCATACCCTTTAGGGTCTTGTTGAATCTCTCAACAAGCCCATTGCATTGTGGGTGATAAGGGGTGGTGAACTTGTAGTTGACACCACATTCCTTCCACATAGCTGTCAAGTATCCTGACATGAAGTTGGTACCTCTGTCAGAAACCACCTCCTTAGGAAACCCCACTCTGGAGAATACTTCCAGCAGGGCCCTGGCCACAACAGGTGCTGTAGTGGTCCTAAGGGGAATTGCCTCTGGATACCTGGTGGCATGATCCACTACCACCAGTATAAATCTGTGCCCAGATGCAGTGGGAGAATCCATGGGACCCACTATATCTATTCCCACTCTTTCAAAGGGGACCCCCACCACAGGTAGTGCTGGTTACGTTAGAGGAGCGCCTGGCAAAGGGCCCTCTGTGCTATTTAAACCACTGTTTGATTGCTAGTTGGAGCGCCTGGTAAAGGGCTCCCAACGTCGCTTTCAATAAGACTTACACGATATTTTTAAAACATTGTTTTTAGTCTTTTAAACATTGTGTTATATTGTGTACATTTTAGTAAATCCACTTTTTAACCTCATATTCAATCGTACCGCACCCTTACCGCTGTCAGAAGCACATACTCCCCGGTCCACCACCGATTCTTCAGATTGTGTGGAGGGAGTCACGTGCAACAAAAGGGGGCCGGCACTTCCGGTCCAACCCCCCAATCAGTTTCAAGCAAAACAAGTTAAAAGACGATGCCCAGCGCAACGCGCAGCGGACGCGCGCAGCGGGCGCGCCGCCGGCGCGCCGAAGGCGCGCCAAAGGCAAGCCCGTCTGCGCCCGTCCGCGACGGGCCGGGACCAGGGGCCATACCCCCTGCACAAACAGGCAGCCCCAGCCAAGGTAATACGAACCACCGCACATACTACTCCAGCGATGAGCTTAAAAGCCTCAATAATAAAACAATCGATAACCCAGCACGATGCGCACGAATGGGACCGGTAAACACCTCAGGCCCCTTCGGCTGCATTAATTGCAGATGGGAGAGTATTAGCTGGCTCGAGCCCACTACAATAAATACCCCAAATTTTATCCTGAAATGCATCTACATCAATGCCAGATCACTTCCCAGACATGCTACGGACATATGGGACATCCTGACTGAAATCAACCCTGACTTAGCTTTCATAACAGAAACGTGGCTTGATCACCACAGCGCCCCCGACATTGCAACTGCCCTCCCAAATGAGTATAAAATACTTCACCTGAACCGGACAAAGAAGAGAGGCGGGGGGGTAGCTTTATTATTCAAAGACTCCCTCTCCTGCAGACAGGAGGCAATCACACAGGTCAATAGTCATGAAGCTATGGCCTTCTCGGTATCCATAAACACCAACATTCTGCTCGGAGGAGCTATAATTTATAATCCCCCAGGCAGTACGTTGGATTTTTGTGCCCAGCTCCTTGCACAAATCATGCCAGTCTGCCTCAAAAATAAAAACTTCCTGCTGATAGGTGACTTCAACATACACTATGATAACGGTAACAATGCCCTTACTAGACAATTACTAGAGGATATGAAAATTCTACAGCTTACTCAGAGAATCGAGAAGCCCACACATACAGCAGGACACACATTAGATTTAATCTTTTCTAATATAGATTCCATTGAAATCAACACTATAAAACCAATGATCTGGACAGACCATTCTTTAATTGAGTTTTCGTGCAAATTATTTTCCAAAAATTCAAAACCTCGAACTTGGACTTCATCTAAAACCAAGAGCTGGAAAAGATTCTCGATCGAAAAATTTCAGCAAGATTTTTCACACTCAAATACAACTATCATCGACCCGAATGACGAAATAGAGTTACTCCAGTCTAACATTGGTAGGGCTCTTGATCACTGCTCTGTCACACAATCCCAACACAAAAACAGATCTACTAGATCGGAGAAATGGTACGGACAAGAACTAAAAACAATGAAAAGAAAATGCACACTATACGAACATAGATGGAGACTTAATAAAACCGACGATGCTAGAGCCATCTACAAAAAAGAACACACACTCTATAATAAAGCTATTAGGAAGGCAAAGAAGGAATACTTCTCGCACAGAATAACAGAAAACAAAAACTCCTCGAAAGAACTCTTTAAAATTGTCAAAGAACTATGCAGTCCCATGGGTCTCTCACCTAACCTCCCTCCTTCTCAAGAAAACTGTAATAAAATCAATGATCACTTTTGCAACAAAATAGATACAATCTACACCTCATTTTTAAGCACCAAGTCGAAACACATAGAACCTCAGGGACCACCCTCCCTGCAGGCGAACTGCCTCAATTTTGGCCCCTTCTCAGAAGAAGAAGTGAGTAAAGTCATGCTAGAGGTAAAATCAGGCTCCCCCTCAGACCCATGTCCTCATTTCATTTTCTCACAACTGACCCCGATAATATGTCCGGCAGTTACAAAAGCTTTGAACTCCTCCTTAAATCTTGCCGAATTCCCCAAAATCTGGAAGAATGCCATAGTGACCCCTCTATTAAAAAAAGTGGGCACTGATGTAAACAATCCTGCAAACTACCGACCCATATCCCAACTTCCCTACCTATCTAAAGTACTTGAAAAACTGGTCAACAGACAGTTGTCCCACTTCTTAGAAACCAATGATTTATTGGATATATCCCAAACAGGGTTCCGAACAAACAACAGTACGGAGACAACCCTCCTAGCTGTAACAGACAACATCAGAACCATGGTAGATCAGGGGAAAACAGTGGCCCTGATACTTTTGGACCTCTCGGCGGCTTTCGACACTGTACCCCACAATCATCTACTAGAAATCCTAGCAGCAAAGGGAATTCGGGAAAAAGCTTTAGGATGGCTACAGTCCTTCATCCAAGATAGGACACAATCAGTACAGATGGGTGATTTTCAATCCCCTCCCCGGAACATCAAGTATGGGGTCCCACAAGGGGCCTCGTTAAGCCCGACTATGTTCAACATATTTGTGTCCTCACTGGCCAAAATAGGGCGAAAATGGGGTGTCGAGATCTGCTCTTATGCAGACGACACCCAACTGATGATCTCACTGGACGAGGAGAATGACCCCAAAGGCAGATTACTCAACTGCCTTACTGATTTAGCCACCTGGATGCATAGTCATTGTCTCAAACTCAACGCAGACAAATCTGAAATAATGCTATTTGGCAGACATTCCCAGCTATGGGACAACAGCTGGTGGCCTACAACATTAGGCACCCCCCCAGACCCGACTCCAACTGCCAAGAATCTAGGGGTGTCTTTGGACACAGCTTTAAGCATGAAAACCCACGTATCCACAACATGTGGTAAAGGCTTTGCACTTTTAAAAATGCTGAGGAGAGTCTTTCCATGGGTACCATTGGACTGCAGAAAGATTCTGGCCCAATCCCTACTAATGAGTAGGTTAGACTACGGAAACTCTCTGTTTGTAGGAATGAATGACTATCTTTTCACTAAATTACAAACTGTACAAAATGCCGCAGCTAAGGCAATATGTAATAAAAGAAAATTTGACTCAACCAAGAGCTGCATGAGGGACTTGCATTGGCTGCCGATTCGACAAAGAGCTCTATTTAAGCTACTTTGCATAACATATAAAATACTACATAATACAGGCCCGTGCATCCTAAAAAACAAAGTCACACTCTATTTTCCATCCAGAAATCTACGTTCTCAATCTACTGCTAGAGCCAGAACCACACGCGTTAAAACCGCAAAGATGGGAGGGCGAGCCTTCTCCCACCTGGCGGCTAACAGTTGGAACAATCTACCAGTGCACCTCAGACTAATAACTAATTACCTATCCTTTAGGAAACAGCTAAAAACGTTTCTCTTCCCCAAACCCGACTAAAAACGTAATCATTTGGCACTTTCCCCGCATTACCTACGCACTTTTGTCTGCAACTATAGCGCCGTGATATCCCATTGGGATGATTGTTTGCGCTTTATAAGCACCCCATAACATAACATAACATAACATTAGGGGGGCCTTTGTTGTGCCACCTGATTTGCCACTGGCTTGGCAGGTCACACAGGAGCGACAACACTCCTTGGTATCTTCATTCATGTGAGGCCAGTGAAAGTGAGGGACAAGCCTGTCCCAAGTCTTGTTCTGGCCTAAGTGTCCTGCTAAAGGGATATCATGGGCCAAGGTAAGAAGGAAGCCCCTAAATTGCAGAGGTATAACCAACCTCCTGGTTGCACCAGGCTTGGGGTCTCTAGCCTCTGAATAAAGGAGCCCTTCATCCCAATACACTTTATGGGTACCTTGAGCATTCCCAGCAGCCTCAGCAGCAGCCAGCTGTCTGAGGGGTTCAAGAGAGGGACAGGAAAACTGAGCCTGCCTCAAGTCAGCCCTTGAAGGTCCCCCTGTCCCCAGAAACTCAACCTGATCAGGTTCAAGCTCTTCAGGGACAGTTCCTTCAGGGTCCTCTAGATCAGCTTCCTGGGAAGGTTGATCATCACTCTGAGGTAGGGGGGAAGGCACAGCCTTGACCCTTCTGTTCTTCTTCTTGGTAGGTGCTTGGTCCATTGTTCCAGGATCCAAGACCTGAGGTTCAGTAAGGCACTTTTTGGCCTGTGACCTGGTCACAGCAAGGACATGTGGTGATATACCTAACATCTCTGCATGTGTCCTGTACTCCACTTCAGACCATAGAGAACTCTCTAGGTCATTGCCCAACAAACATTCTACTGGGAGGTCTGCACTAACCACAACCCTTTTGAGGCCAGTTACCCCTCCCCATGAGAAGTTAACAACTGCCACACTGTGTGAAGTAGTGGCATTGCTGGCATTGGTCACCAGGTAATTCTCACCTGGTATGTACTGTCCAGGGTCCACAAAGCCTGGTGTCACCATAGTGACACTGGCACATGTGTCCCTGTAGGCTTGAGCCACTTTTTCATTAATTAAAGGAGTCTGTCTGTACTTGCCCAGGTTACTGGGGCTCACAGTCAGGGACAAATCTATGTCCTCATCACAGATCAGGACTGCCTGTGTCAGGGTTCTGTCTAAGTCAGAATGTCCTTCAGTTCCCATAGTGATTCCCACTACACCCTTTGTCTGGGGACCAACACTGCTAACAGTAGTACTGGGAGCAGGTGCCTTAGGGGCAACAGTGTTGGGGGCTCCACCCTTCTTACAATCACTAGTCCAGTGAGTTGTATTCTTGCAATGATTGCACCAGGGTTTCTTTTGACCTTCTTTCTTCTTTCCCTTAGATTGTTGTTGGGACCCACCCTCCTTAGCAGTAGTTTGGGGCCCTGTTGAAGACTTCTGGTCTTTAGATTTCTGATCTCCACCCTTTTGGTCTGTTTTATTCTGATCACCCCCTTGGCCCTGGTTCTGGTTTGTTTGCTTAACCCTGGTTCTGACCCATTTGTCTGCCTTCTTTCCCAATTCTTGGGGAGAGGTCAGATCAGAGTCAACCAAGTGTTGATGCAGTTGCTGGTTTTGACAGTTATTTAAAATCTGTTCTCTCATCATCAAATTGTACAATCCTGTATAATCAGATACCTTACTTCCCAGCAACCAACCCTCCAAAGCCTTAGTGGCACATTCAATGTATTCAGACCAGTCCTGAGTCTGTGTCTTCTGGGTGTCTCTGAACATTAACCTGTACTGTTCAGTGGTTAAGCCTAACCCATCAACTAGGACACTCTTCAGGACTCTGTAGTTTCTGACATCCTCCTCCCTAACAGTGAGGAGTCTGTCTCTGCCACTTCCTTCAAAGGAGAGCCAGAGGATTGCTGCCCACTGGTCTTCAGGAACCTGCTGCACTTTGCAGGCTCTCTCAAGAGCAGTCATCCATTTGTAGATGTCATCCCCACTTTTGTAGGGGGGCACAACCTTAGACAGGTTCCTATTATCAAAGACCCTATCTTTGTCCTTAGGGACAATGCTGCCACCAGTGAGTATAGACCCACTCTCTTTAGGTCGCCTAGCCTTACTCAGTTTCTCTTCCATCAGAGCTACTTCTAGCTCCTGTTTCCTGATTCTCAGCTGAGCTTCCTGCATTCTGGCCTCATGCTCCCTCCTCTGAGGGGTGGTCATCCTTCTCCTGGAGTGACCTTGAGAGCCTCTAGAGGCATGAGAAGCATTAGATTCACCTGAGTGATTCCTTTGCCTCCCAAGCCCTGGTTAAGTCCACTAGGGAGATCCAATGGGGTGATCCCATTGTCAGTCCCCAGTAGCCTTAAGTTAGCTGGGCCACGTATAACACTTGGCACTGGGCTAGTTCTCCCTTCATCCTCACTACCTTCTGTATCAGTACCCTTCTCACTTTCATCCTCTGTAGTATGAATCTCATCTAAGGGGTGACTATTGGAAAGGGGTACCTCAGTAGCATCTTCAGAAGGGGGGCCTCCTGTTCCAGTCCCTAAGGGGCCTAACTGGGAGGCTTTCCTGAGAGCTTTCTGATCTTCATCAGCCTGTAAAAGCTCTCTGAGTTCAGCAGAAGGAGGATTCTTGGGCTGTTTAAGGCCCCTGATATTTGCCAACTGCCTGAGCTCATTTTGGTTTAGGGTAGCAAAGATGGATGGTGCCCTCTGGGGGTCACTCTCAACAGAGATGGGTACATTGGACCCCTCTGCCCCAGCCATTGCTCTTAAGTGTGGGTGGATGTGTTGCAATCTACCTACACTTGGGTTTTCCTACTAAACCTATCTAGTAGTTGTAGTCAGGGTGTGCTACTCCCTTTGCTCTACAACAACTAAGTTCAGTAGAACTTAAGTATATCTATTCTTGTTTTATATGTACCTAAAGGTACCTGTATGATCTTTCAATTGGTAACAAAGAGATTACAGAGGTAAAACACAGCAAGCTCAAATCCAACCGCTGCTCACCAATGTGAGAAGTTGGCCTGATATATGATGTTCACTAGTTAAAGTGACCACCTTGTACCATGCCACGCAACCCTTATGGTGTGGTTGTAAGTCAACCTTTTCGGACCAGCTGCCCTAGTGGTAGCGTAGGCTAAGCAGTCTTTGAGGCTAAACTCGTGAAACGTGTTAAACAGGCTGTTTTACCAAATGTAACCCCCCTTTATACCAATGAAAGGATACCACACAGATATATATTGAAAATATATATGTATTTATTTCTCAAAGTATCCCCTAGACTCTTTATGAGCACAGGAGCACAAATCGTTAAACAAGAATACGTTAGAATACGTTAGAATACACAGAAGTTGCACTTTATATGGATAGGACCTGGTGGCCACTCGAACCATATACTAAAATAGTGGTATAAGTACCACGAACAGAAAAGGGAAAAGGCCTAGGGCCTCTAGAATCGCTGGGCCTACAAGGAGCTAACTTTAGTTAGTGACCAGGAGGTCCACGGGTTGCGTGTGCAGAGCAAATAGTCACACGCGGGCTCCCATAGGTTTTCAATGGGTGCGTAAAAGTTACAAAGTTACTGCAAAAAGGATCTTCCGGATGGACTATGAACTCAAGATTGGAAACACAGACACTAGAGATGATACTCTACACTTGGGCACCGGAGTGCCAGCTTTACCTCACCCACAGGAAGCGGGTGCATAGGTCTCGAAGTGCGTCGGGTTTCTTCTATCTGTTCAATGGAGCCTGAAGACAAAGATGCTGCAGGCGGTCGGTCCGGAAGAGATGCGATGGATCCCAGAGTGGATCGGAGTTGTAGAAGACCTGTAAGCAGAGAGGACAGTGTTCACAGTCACTAGCCAGTGACCAGCGTGGCACCAGGTGGGTACCAGGCGATGTCGGGTGCAAACAGGAGGAAAGGTGCAGCTTGTCTCTGCAGCCACGTGGTCCCTGAAGGTCGACGACGTCCAGGAGTCGGTTCACGAGCTGTCCCACGCAGGCTCTCGCTGTCGGCGGTGTCGGCGACTTGATCGAAGCAAACAAGCCTTGGCAAAAGCAATTGTTGTGGAAAACAAAATAAGCTGATGGTTCTGACCAGCAAGGTCAGAGGGACTGCTCCTTTGGAGGGGAACAAGGGCCAGTCTGGAGCAACCAGACCAGTGGTGTAGTTCTTGAAGTTCGTCGCCAAGATGGCCACTAGCCAGCGGGCCAGCAACCGGTTAGGCGCGTCGAGTGGCAAAATGCAGAAGGGCCCCACGCAGATCGTGGAGATGCTGGAGGGCTCACCTTTGGTACAGATGCTGCTCGGGTGTTGGGCTTCTCAGATCCCAAAGCACAATTTGGAGGGAGCCTCGGTTGTTGCGCTTGCAGCTTGTCGTGGTCTTTTCAAGATGGCTGGCTCCACGTGTCTCGGTGCCTCCACGGGTTCCTTCTTTTCAGGGACTGTGGATCGGGCGGTGAGAGGTCTGGATGTCCAGGTCTTGTCAGTCTCTGGGCTCGGGCTCCGGCGGGAGGCGGCGGCAAAGCAGACGTTGATTCACTGGATGGTGCTTGCGTTAGCAAGGTGGTCACTCCCTGACCACAGGGGAGATTGGCTTCAGTCCTCTGTGCGGCAGAGCGTCGAAGTTCCCGTCTTCTTCTTGTAGTTAAGTTGATTCCAGGATGTGTAAAGTCTTAGGACACAGCTCCTACCTTTATTCGGATTCTAGGGGCCGGACTACCTGCTAGGTCCCTCCCTAAGGGTGGGACCAGGAAGGGGGGTGGTTACACCCCCAATCCTTTGTCCAGCTCGCCCCAGGTCCAGGGCTGGTGTGCCCCAGGACCGGTTTGAACTGGCATATGCACCGAGGCTCCTTGTGAGCCTCAGGCATGTCTGGTTCCTTTCAAGCCCTACCTGACCAATACACAAAATCCTGTCTGGGGTGGTGCACGCACCTCCCCTGGCAGGAAACCCTTTGTCCACACCTCCCAAGCTGGAAGGACTCCCAGCAGCAGGAGGGCAGACTTGTGTCTGTGGTGGCAGCATCCATTTTGTGGAGCTGAGGCTATGTCTGATTTTACCCGGGTTTCAGGTACTGTACATGTCGTGTCCCTCTAGAAGGGTGGAATGCTAACCCCGTCGCCAGAATTGGTGAGGGGTTAGTATTCCAATTCGTATGACACCTTACTCGACATGTTTTGATAAAGCCAAACCAAAGATAGCATTTAACCGCGAGGTTCATAATGCACTTAAGAGTATATGGTATGACGATATCTGGAAACAGTAGAAGGAAGTGGTTCCGACCACTGCAGACAGGCTCAGCTCATGCCAGAGCACCATCTCACATGGAACCAAGCACTCTGCCTTCAGGATTGTTAAGGCCTGCCATAGGAGTGACTGATAGGTTAACATGTGTCCCATTTAAGGTTAGGTATAGGTATACTACACCTAAGTAAGAGGTGGTTACACCAACTTACCCCAGCTGAGTGATCAGCCAGTTGTGTCAAATTTGTTAGGCCAGGCCTGGGGTGGCATAATACATGCTGCAGCCCCTGGCAGGCCTTAGATACACCAATGCCCTGGGTACCTAGTGTACACTGGTACAGGGGCTCACAGGGTGATCCACTTCCAATTGGTTATGCACCTAGGGTGCATAGTGTTAATTTAGTAGAGAGAACAGCAGGCTGGGGGTCTGATTGGCAGGCCCACAGCCTCAATATGTCAAAAACCAGTGAAGCAAAAAGCAAAACTTTGGGGTGACCAGAGGATAGCAGACCCTACTCTCCTACAGCCCCCTTATGGTTAGGCCTCCGTGTTTTGGCAACACACGTGCTCCCAGGGCATGGTGCTGCTGGAGAGCCGAAGTCTGTTGCCCACTCGCTGCTACTTTATCTGTTGCTAACTGCCCTACCACTGGAAGCTTCCCACCCGTTGACTTCGTGGTCCCACCTGGCTTGATCCCATCGCCTAGGGGGAAACCCAGTGGTGGACAGGACCTGCATGGTACCTCCACCCTCGCGTGGCTATCGACTTATTTGGGACGCCGGAGCAGGAATTGCCCCCCCGCCTCAGGTTCTAACCCATGGTGGATAATCCTGGGGGCAGACAAGTCTGTGGGAGCCAACAGGAAACTTTGGTGCAAGTACCAGCCCTACCTGAATGTTGCGAATGCTGCATGGTCAAAAATGCCCTGACGCCGATGAGGCTCTACGTGGCGTTTACCAAACTTTTGGACAACCGCACACTTGCTATATAATAACTATATCATCCAAATACCGCCCTGGCTAAAACGCGGGTGGATAGGACATCATTGAAGTAACCTGAAACTTCCTTTGGTTGCAGAGGAATGCCCCCCAAGTGTGTATCTGGACCAGTTTCTATATGGTGCCTTCAGGTGATCCTCCTGCAGGCCTAACCCTTGGTTTTGGTGCCCAGCTCAGTGTGCTGCAGGCTGGTGTCTTGCGGCTTCTCACATGGGCTCCAAATGTATATTTCAAGATCACACTACCCCTACAACCCCCAGTGCCGATGGCTCGACGCGGCTTGTGAGTTGGAGAAGATGACCGAAGCCACAGTTCTGGCTTCGCTTCGTAGCATATCAAAATTGCTTCCATTCTGAAATGGTGGGACTGTCACCTTTCTGTGTTGACTAACCTAGGTGTCTCCCTTCAGTGAATAGCAAGCTCACCACTGGCATGTGCCGCGGGCACCGTGTCGCCATTCGCCAACGTTATGCTAAGCAACGTGGCCTGTGGGTAGTCCCATGCTATTGTTCTCTGCCTGGCACCCCACAGGGCAGTGTGCTTAACCTGCCCTGTGCAATGTTGTGCCTTCTAAAATTCTAGGCCGCATAATCTAGTGTCCGTAAAGCTTTGCTTGACTATCAAGTGAGGGGCTGGCGGCCCCGTACGCCCGCGCATGGACCGTCTGCACGGCAAACCCCGCAAGTCCCACCCGCTGAAGAAGAGATGAACCTCTCTGGAGGCCCGTCTTATTCCCACTGACCTGCACGAATGCTGGGGCGGGGGTCCTGGGAACAATGACCAACTGAGTGATCACATGCAACCCGCTCGGGTTGATTGCCCAGACAGAAGTTGTATTGCATAATTGCAACCTGCATGGTCCAAGATTTAACTCGGGCGCCAAGAGGCGGTCTGAAACACTGACCGGTGGCCAGCAAGTAATCGGCCTGACAACGAACTATTGGTGGGTTTGAGAACAGTTCTATGAAGAAAAGCCTTGAATGAAACGCTCCTCAAATTGAAGGGACAAATACCCTGTCCGGTTACCCCAAGGCAGGCGCACTGCAGTGCCAGCTGTAGGCAGAGTGACAAACAACCACCGACCTAGAGCTATTCACGGTGAAATGTACCTAGAGAACCAGGTACGCAAAACTAGAAATTGGCATACGCGCGCTCTTCCGCCGCAAGGCATTTCTACTGAACCCTGTATACTTATTCAGCTGGCAACAGTGAATTCCATCCCAAACGCATAGGTCCAAGCCTGTTGGGTCATCTCTACTATCTGCAGGCCGCACCAACTTGTGGCAGACTATCCCCAGCGCCAGTTCGCGATTCGCTCGTGAGCGGCGCACCCGAAAACACTTGGTCAAATCACACTGGAACTTTGTGTCGTGATTTGGGCCCTAGTGAGGCGCTATGTGGTGACCACTTATTCTTTTGCCGCTATGTCGGTGCATCCCCGTATTCGCTGCGATAGGGGCACTAAGCTACACCCATATCTACACCCATCTATTGGCTTACTCCAGGCTTCCATTTGCATTAGATACTGAACTACCATTCTATCTCGGTTGCGTTGCCCTCCAAGAACTAGGCACCCACCTGGGTGGCTAGGATTCAGTTAGCTATGTGTGATTTCTCCCACATCAGTGCAACTCGGAGTGGCAGGTGAAGGACTAAGACTGGCCCCTTCTTGCGAGCACCCCCACACCGTGCTCAGGTCAGGGCCCGCATAAGCACATTGGGGGGGGTAGATCTGCAGCTATAGCACACCTCTTTAGCCTGTAGGCAGCGTTCCATGTTTAACGTTACTAGCCCAGACCAATGACCGTTCTACGTTAGGACTATCCCCCTCTGGTCCGCCCTGCCTAAGGACTACTGCACTTGGGAGCACGAGGCCCTAAGCGATGAGGGTTTTGGATGTCAATAAGCCTACTCATGGCCCTATTCAGCAAAATGTTGGGGCCGCAGGACCCGTGATGCAATCTGCCGGTACAGTTCGATTTCTCTCTATGGCTCCAACAGTTAACTCCCTAATTGGTGACTGTTGGAAGGCGGACCCCGAGGAGTCGGTGAGACCACCAAGGGGGGCCCTCGCACTGCACGAAGTAGCCGAGCGCTGCCGAGAAGTCTCCTGAGAGATCCTTCTCCTATCACGTACTAGCACAGTAACACCACCACACCGGACTCAAGGAGGTTGTCTCAAGACAAGCAATTCTTTATCATCAATAAAAGGTTACGAGTTCAATATTTACACGAAGGGATCGAGGGATCCACCAAAAGTCTCAATGTCTCTTTGGAAGGGTAGGGGTAGCGGGACAGTCTTTGGCAGGAATGTGGTACGAGGGTACCTGGGGCCCAGTTCTTATCCTCAAGCTGGAGGACCTCCGATCTCGGAGGGGTCGAGCCGCGACGGCGTCAGCAGGGCTCTGGCGTTCAGTTCGTGGAGAGCCGCGATTCAATCAGCAGGGCTCTCAAGATGGTTTCTGCTCAGCTCGAGCCGCGACGTCGTCAGCAGGGCTCCGAGGAAGGTCTCAGCGAGGTGGGGCCGCGACGGCGTCTGCAGGGCTCCGATGTTCCAGGTGGTTCAGGAAAGGTTCACAAGAGGGAGCCGCGACGCAGTCAGCAGGGCTCGTGATGGTTCCGACAAGAGTTCTTCTCCGTAGGGTCAGCCGCGATTCGATCAGCAGGGCTCTCGACTCCGGGATACAACTGCCGAGCTGTGGTGGGGTCGCCCCAGATATAGGTCTGGAGCCCTTTGATGTCCGGACCCTTGCGCCCGAGGGGGCGGAGTGGCCGGGTGGAGGTGGCCAGACGCCCAGCAGGAGAGGCGCCAGGCCCATGGGAGTTTGCAGGGCGATCACACCTCGAGAGGGGAGGACAGTTGGGGGTCCCAACGATACCGTCCTCCGCCGGGGGCGATGAATGGTTCCTGCGGCACCCCCTGGCCAGTCCGTGGTGCCTCGAGGTCGGGGCTTCGCTGGGGTCGAGGCCGGGTTGAGCGGGGTCGCGCCGGCTGGTGTCCGGGGTGACGTAGATGCCAACAAGATGGCGGAGCCATGAGGAGCAGGCGACCACGTGCAGTTCCAGGTGAAGGGCCTTGGAGCAGTTCAGACGGGTGGCCCGTGAAGGCCGGGGCGGGGAACGGCCACAGTCCAGGGGGGTTAAGGACCACGCCACGAGGCCGGGTCCAACAGGCGTCCCCCCCAGCCGAAGGCATGGAGAGTCACCCATCTCCTTGGGGATTCTCCTCGTCAAGGCGGAAGAAGCGGGACAGGCCGTCGGCGTTGGCGTGGTCATTGCCGGGCCGGTGTTCGACGTCAAAGTCCATCCCTTGTAGCGAGATGGACCATCGCAGCAGTTTGGGGTTCTCGCCCCGCATTCGCATTAACCATTGCAAGGGCCGGTGGTCGGTCTGGACCCGGAAGTGGGCGCCAAAGAGGTAGGGCCGGAGCTTCTTGAGGGCCCACACCACAGCGAAGGCCTCGCGCTCAATAGTGCTCCAGCGTTGCTCCCGGGGCAGTAGTCGTCGGCTGATGAAGGCCACTGGTCGGTCGAGCCCCTTTTCGTCAGTTTGGGAGAGAACGGCCCCGATCCCATACTCGGAGGCGTCCGTCTGTACCACGAACTCCTTCTGGTAGTCCGGGGCCTGCAGCACCGGAGCAGTACACATGGCCGTTTTGAGGGTGTCGAAGGCTGTTTGGCAGCGGGGTGTCCAGTGTACCTTCTTGGGCTGCTTTTTGGACGTTAACTCTGTGAGGGGGCCAACAATGCTCCCATAGTCCCGGATAAACCGTCGGTAGTATCCGGTGAGGCCCAGGAAGGCCCGGACAGCGGTCTGGGTAGTGGGGGGTTCCCAGGTCTGGATGGCATCTATCTTTGCTTGGAGGGGGGCCACCTGCCCGCTCCCCACTTGATGGCCCAGGTAGGTCACGGATCCGTGGCCGATTTGGCATTTGCTGGCCTTGATTGTGAGCCCGGCCCGCTGGAGGGCGGCCAGGACGGCCTTTAGGTGGAGGAGGTGCTCGGCCCAGTGGTTGCTGTACACGGCAATGTCATCTAAGTAGGCCGCGCTGAAGGCCTCAAGCCCGGCCAAAACTTTGTTCACCAGTCGCTGGAAGGTGGCCGGGGCGTTCTTCATTCCGAAGGGCATCACCCGAAAGTGGTAATGCCCATCCGGAGTCGAAAAGGCGGATCTTTCTTGGGCGCCGGGGGTGAGCTGGATTTGCCAGTACCCGGCGGTGAGGTCCAGCGTGCTCAGGTAGCGAGCGGCCCCTAGGCGGTCGATGAGTTCGTCGGCCCGGGGTATCGGGTGTGCGTCCGTCTTGGTTACTACATTCAGGGCTCGGTAGTCCACGCAGAATCGCAACTCCGGGGGGTGGCCGGGAGCTGCGGCCTTGGGCACCAGGACGACAGGGCTGGCCCACGGGCTGTCGGAAGGCTCGATGACCCCCAGGGCCAGCATCTTCGCTACTTCGGCCTGGATGCAGGCCCGCACTCGGTCAGGCACCCGGTAGGCTCTGTGTCGTATGGGGGGGTTCTCCCCGGTGTCGACGTCGTGGACGCACCAGTGGGTCACCCCCGGGGTGAGAGAGAAGAGGGCTGCGTAGTCCCGCAGTAATCGCTGGCAGTCGTTGCGCTGTTCCGGGGTCAGGGACGAGGCGAGTTGGACCCCTTCGATCGATCCATCGTGAATGTCGGCTTGCAAGAGGTCGGGCAGGGGCTCGGAGTCGTCCTCGCCCCCCTCGTCGGTCGCCAGCAGCAGGCTCAGTTCGGTCCGGGCGAAGTGGGGTTTTAGCCTGTTAGCATGTAGGACCCGGAGGGGGTTCCGGGGGGACTCCAGATCGACCAAGTAGGTGACGGGACTTTTCTTCTCCACCACCTTGAAGGGCCCGGTCCACTTGTCCTGGAGGGCGCCGGGTTCGACCGGGGCCATGACCCATACTTTCTGACCTGGCTCGAATTCTACAGTAGAAGTGTTGCGATCGTACCACCGCTTCATGTCCTCCTGGCTGGCCTCGAGGTTGGCTTCGGCGAGGGCTCGGAACTTGCGGGTCTGGTTTCGGAGGGTCAGGAGGTATCGGTAGACGTCAGGAGGGGCGCCTCGGGGCTTCATCTCCCAGCCCTCCTTGACCAGACTGAGCGGTCCGTGGACCGGGTGTCCATACAATAGTTCAAACGGGCTGAACCCCAGGGACTTCTGCGGGACCTCCCGATAGGCGAACAGGAGGCAGGGCAGCAGGACATCCCATTTCCGCCTGAGTGGTTCTTCCAGGCCCTGGATCATCCCTTTCAATGTTCGGTTGAATCGCTCAACCAGTCCGTTCCCCTGGGGGTGATATGGGGTCGTGAACTTGTATGTGACCCCGCACTGTTGCCACAGGGACCGCATGTACCTGGAGATAAAGTTCGTGCCGCGGTCGCTCACCACTTCGCTGGGGAATCCCACTCGGGAGAAGATCCCCATCAAGGCCCGGCCTACCACAGGGGCCGTTATGGTTCTGAGCGGGACCGCCTCCGGGTACCTGGTGGCGTGGTCCACGAGGACCAGGATGAAGCGGTGGCCCAGGGCGGTTTGGGGGTCCAGGGGTCCCACAATGTCGATTCCGACCCGTTCAAACGGGGTGCTGACGGCGGGAAAGGGCTGGAGGGGGGCCTTGACCCGACCCCCCGTCTTTCCGCTGGCTTGGCAGGTCTGGCAGGACCGGCAGTGGTTGTCCACATCTCTCCGCATCCGGGGCCAGTAGAAGTGGGTCACCAGACGACTGTACGTTTTGTCTTGCCCCAAGTGTCCGGCGAGGGGCACATCATGGGCCAGGTTGAGAAGAAACTCCCGGAAGCGGAGGGGGACCACCAACACGCGGCTGGCCCCGAGTTCTGCTACTTTCTGTTCACTGTACAACAGGCCCTCAGCCCAGTAGATCCAGTGGGTGCCGGTCTGGTCACCGTTGGCTTGCGCGGTCGCCTGTTGTCGGACCCCTTCGAGAGAGGGACAGGACTGTTGCTCTTGCTGGAACTGCTCTCGGGTGGGGCCCCCTTCGTGTTGCCATTGCGTCAGCTCTGGTAGGGCGCTCGGAGAAGTCATCTCTTCGGGGGAGGATTCGCTGGACCCAGGGTCGGTGTCCGCCTCCTCCTCGCTGCTGGCGGGAGGGGGTGTGAGCCCCTCGGGTCGGGCGGTCCCGGAGGTCGAGGATGAGCGGGGGGCCTGGGCGGTCATGGACCGGGTGATGGCGCAGGCCCAATCAGCCAGTCCCAACATTCGGAGGTGCTCTCGTCGTTCTACTTGAGCCCAGGGGGAACTCTCCAAGTCGTTCCCCAGGAGGCAGTCGACCGGGGCGTCGTCGCGCACTGTCACCTTCAGCAGGCCCGTCACCCCTCCCCACTCGAAGGGGACCAGGGCCATCTGGCATAGGCTTTCACTGTTGTCGGCCGTCCGGAGAGGGCACAGCACATTCGGTAGAATCTGTTCAGGGGTCACCAGGTGGCAGCGGACAGCGGTGATACTGGCGCCGGTGTCGCGAAGGGCTTCGGCCCGTTGTCCGTTGACCGTGACCTGCTGCCGGTACTTCTGGGTGTTGGTTGGGATGGGGGTGCAGGGTACCATCTCCCGGCTACCCAGGCAGACCAGGGACATGGCTGCCGGCTCCCACTCAGTGTTTTCTCGGTCGAGGGCCTCTTCTTCCTCTTCTCCTCCCCCCAAGGCGGCGGCTGTCAGCTGCCGGGGCGGGGGCCCGCCGGCCCCGTTTCTTCGGTTCAGAGGGCAGGCCGGGTCGCTGGCAAAGTGTCCGGTTTGTTGGCAGCCATAGCAGGTCACTGGTGGCCGTGGTCCGGGTCGGGCCGGGCCCACCCTTCGTGCTAGGCTCGGGGAGAGATGTGGCTGCGGTGGCCCTCGAGGGGGGCTCCTGGGGGCCCCAGCGGGAGGGTCTCGGTTCCTGTTCGGCCCTCCCCCCCCACCGCGCTGGCGTGGGGGTCCGTTGGGGTTCCTCTGGTACTCCCCCATTGAGCTCCGGGGGACCCGGGAGTTGACCCATCGATCGGCCTCGACGGCCAGTTTCCGCGGGTCGGTCATTTTGCTGTCGAGGAGGTGCTGTCTCAGCTCCACGAAGCAATTGTTGGAAAGATGTTCCCACACCTTGAGGTCGACCAGCTGCCCGTAGGTGGTTACTTTGCTGCCTTTGATCCACCCTTCTAGGGCCCGACTAAAAAAGTCCACATATTCCACCCATGTGGTACCCGGGATTTTCTTGCAGTCTCGGAACCGCTGGCGGTACATCTCCGCTGTTAGCCCGTAGCGGGTGAGCAGGGCCTCCTTCATGTGATCGTAGGAGGTCATCACTTCCTCCGGTAGCTGGAGCAG
Source organism: Triturus cristatus (assembly GCF_964204655.1). NCBI lineage: Eukaryota > Metazoa > Chordata > Amphibia > Caudata > Salamandridae > Triturus > Triturus cristatus. The sequence continues at coordinate 62,759,808 of NC_140591.1, read as the reverse complement.
CGTGTCCCGCCCTTCACTCAGGAATCGCCCCCACAGGCCTGCGCCCCAGTCTTTTCGGGGCACTCGATGGGAGGTCATGGCCACCTCATAGGCCTTGAACCATTGTTGGATATCGTCATTTTTGTAATACTCCTTGACGACCTCCTTCGGGATATGTACTTTGGCCTCGGCAGGCGGTAGTGTGTCTCTCGTACTGGGGGTGTTGGTCCCTCCGTTCTTGGCCTTGATCTCGAGCTCCTTGAGGCTGCGCTCGTGCTCAAGTGTGAGCTTCTTTTCCTCCAACTCCCGGTGTCGTCTCTTCTCTTCTATCTCTTCTTGAAGGCGTAGCTGCTCGAGGGCCAGTTTCTTTTCTGCCAGCTGGAGTTCGCCGTCCAGTCGCAGTCGGGCGAGCTCTAGCTCGTGGCTCCGGACCTTTTCCCGCTCTCGTATTTCTTCTTCGGAGAGGCCGGTTTCTAGGCTCTTTCGTCCTCCGGTTGCCGGGGTCAGTGCGGTTGCTGTGGTCTCCGTCAGGGGCAAGGGCCCTTCTTCCTGGGAGGGGCCTGCCCTGGCCTCCAGCCATGTCCTCAGAGCTTTCTGCATCTCTTCCTTGGTACCGAGGCTGGTGGTTGCAATGCCTTTGTCTCTGCAGAACTGTTTTAATTCTTTGTGCGTATATTCTTCCAGCCGTTCGGGCTGGAACTCCATTGTCGCGTTGTTTTCCTGGCTGCTCATGATGCTATTCGTTTGGATGGGTAGCTAGTGGGTACTGGCTGGTACGTACTGCGTTCGGCTCGGATCCCGTCGCTGGCCACCAAATGTTGGAAGGCGGACCCCGAGGAGTCGGTGAGACCACCAAGGGGGGCCCTCGCACTGCACGAAGTAGCCGAGCGCTGCCGAGAAGTCTCCTGAGAGATCCTTCTCCTATCACGTACTAGCACAGTAACACCACCACACCGGACTCAAGGAGGTTGTCTCAAGACAAGCAATTCTTTATCATCAATAAAAGGTTACGAGTTCAATATTTACACGAAGGGATCGAGGGATCCACCAAAAGTCTCAATGTCTCTTTGGAAGGGTAGGGGTAGCGGGACAGTCTTTGGCAGGAATGTGGTACGAGGGTACCTGGGGCCCAGTTCTTATCCTCAAGCTGGAGGACCTCCGATCTCGGAGGGGTCGAGCCGCGACGGCGTCAGCAGGGCTCTGGCGTTCAGTTCGTGGAGAGCCGCGATTCAATCAGCAGGGCTCTCAAGATGGTTTCTGCTCAGCTCGAGCCGCGACGTCGTCAGCAGGGCTCCGAGGAAGGTCTCAGCGAGGTGGGGCCGCGACGGCGTCTGCAGGGCTCCGATGTTCCAGGTGGTTCAGGAAAGGTTCACAAGAGGGAGCCGCGACGCAGTCAGCAGGGCTCGTGATGGTTCCGACAAGAGTTCTTCTCCGTAGGGTCAGCCGCGATTCGATCAGCAGGGCTCTCGACTCCGGGATACAACTGCCGAGCTGTGGTGGGGTCGCCCCAGATATAGGTCTGGAGCCCTTTGATGTCCGGACCCTTGCGCCCGAGGGGGCGGAGTGGCCGGGTGGAGGTGGCCAGACGCCCAGCAGGAGAGGCGCCAGGCCCATGGGAGTTTGCAGGGCGATCACACCTCGAGAGGGGAGGACAGTTGGGGGTCCCAACGATACCGTCCTCCGCCGGGGGCGATGAATGGTTCCTGCGGCACCCCCTGGCCAGTCCGTGGTGCCTCGAGGTCGGGGCTTCGCTGGGGTCGAGGCCGGGTTGAGCGGGGTCGCGCCGGCTGGTGTCCGGGGTGACGTAGATGCCAACAAGATGGCGGAGCCATGAGGAGCAGGCGACCACGTGCAGTTCCAGGTGAAGGGCCTTGGAGCAGTTCAGACGGGTGGCCCGTGAAGGCCGGGGCGGGGAACGGCCACAGTCCAGGGGGGTTAAGGACCACGCCACGAGGCCGGGTCCAACAGTGACGAATTCCAACTTTGCATTTGTGGAGGCGTCTGCGAAGTATCATTCATGCCGCCGCTGCTAAAACACATGCAGTAAACTGTGCTGACATTGATATTGTGGGACTGTTGACAATTCAGATATGCACATCTATGCTTAATGTTAGTCAACAGTGCCACCGTTGGCGTACTGTGGAAATGTGGATTTTCCTGGTCAGTTATGTCCCCTATCTTGGACCCCAACGGTTCTATATGCATGTTACAAGTACATGTATGTTCCCTCCAGTTCCAGTTTCTAAGACGCAAACATATGTGTGTCTACCGTCGACATGTTCTCTGTCAGATCCGCCATCGATGGGCTGGATATTCGATTCCTAGGTATGAAAGGCCACCGACTTTATATGGCTAAGTTACTACATTTTTACAGTTCAGGCAAGTAGGCCCGATTCTGTCCTCAAAGCCTTTCCCTGCTCTCTGTCTTTGACAGCTTCAGCTTGAGCTCGCATCTGTATCCATGAACTTTGTCCTACTCCCTGTGCAGCTAACGGTGCCTGCCTCGGCCAGTTTTCGCATGCCTGCCAAGAAGCTGTATTTCACCTTCGAATTATCTATTTTGCTCTTCAGCCGATGCATTCCTGTCTAGTGATTTAGGTAAACATTTCCTTTAGCTCACAAGCAAAGGACTCAGCCTTTCCGTCCTCCTGCAAGTGATTCATAGCCCTGCTGCCATGGAAGGTTTTCTGCCCCTCGCATCTCATATAGACACTTAGACGCTTGTACACGCACACACAGTTAGTATAGAATAGATTCTGTCCGAGAGTCCTTCCTTGTGGATAACATAGTTCTCCAAACATAGGATGATAGATATGATTTGGGATTAGGTTGACTTGACCCCCCAGACTTCTCGTCTCCACATGTAGAGCTAAATGTCAAGTCCCCTTCACCCCCTAGTTGCACGTCAATTACACGTCATACTGCTGCGCGCGCATCTATGCCAAGTATTATCTTATAGATCCACCTATGTCTGATAATCCTAACCAATCATGTTTCTTTTATTCCTTATTACGCCTAGTTTCGATTACGTACCTATTTTGTCACTTTTCTTATCAAATGTTACGCCTTCTACATTCGTTTCATTGTAATGCACTTATTATAAAAATACATGTCTGTCAATAAAGTGTTGTACTTCACTTCCTGAACCCTCGTGGTGACGGAACCTGAAGGCCGCGACTCGAGTCGGCCATTTTGACTGGAATAAAGCCCATTTAGAAAACCTCTTATACCACGGATTCTGCCTCTTGTTATTTTGAGCTTGTTGGAAACAGCCCACTCCCACTCCGCAGGGTGGTGGTGGACCTTCCCGACACAACGGGGTAGCTTGGCTCGAGTGGTCAGGAAACAGGCGCAGTGCTAAGCATACAATATACCCATACAATAACCATGCGTGCATCCGTTCCAAAAACGACTCTACACCGTAAAAATTATGAAAATATGTTTCTTTATCTTTCTTCTCTTAGTTGCTGATTGGGAAAATAAATAACAATCACAGTATATACATTTTAAATAGAGCAGGTCAAATAAATATTTGCTGTTTGCTGAAATAAATAGGGGTGATTATAAATAACAGGACATAAATACAAGTGCAATATATACAGACAATTAAATACTTTGAGGGAATAAATACTGTACTAATAAATACCGTCCCAATAAATACTGTACACCAACAAGTCCTGTAGACCTATAAATTCTGTGCAGCAATAAATAGATAAGAACTTAATAAATACAGTATCCCCAATAAATATTTAGAAGTATACAGTACACTTTGTGAATCAGATGGCACTTCAATTCTTAAGGGCTGATTTGGCCCAGGTACAGCTTGTAGGGTGTGGAAGGCTTGAGGGGTACTACTCCCTGGCTGAGGCAAAGGCTGAGGCCTAAACTGAGGTAGACAACAGGGGGGAAATTCCAACGCCCTGGCTTCCCTCTCCACAGAACCTCTCTAGGATAGTCCCAGTTCACCCCAGGCACAGTCAGGTGGGTTTCAGCACCTCCCTAGCCCCTTAGAGTAGTCTCTCAGGTCTCCACAGGGCCTTAGGCGCCCTCTACTCCACTTACTGCCCTTTTCTGATGTTCCGACGCCGCTGGAGTCGGGTCGACGCCGTGAGGCGGTTCCGGTTCGGTCTCGGCGGCCTCGGCACAGTGTCAGTTCTTTGACGACGCCGGTAGGCGGTTCCGGTCCGATGTCGGGGCCTCGGTTCGACCTCTACCTTCGATCCGACGGCGTCGGGCAGTCTCCACACGATGTCGACTTCGGGCGGCTCCGGTCCGATGGCGCACTCGGCTCCGATGACGTCGGCCGGCCTGGCCTCGCTGTCGACTTCCGGCGACTCCGGGGTGCGATCCTCACCCCCGACCTCCGGTGCTCCTCCTCACAGGTTCCGGGCGACTCCGGAGTGCGATCCTCACTCCCGACCTCCGGTGCTCCTCTACCTCGGTCTCCGACGACTCCGGAGGGCGGACTCCACCCTTCCGATGACGCCGCTCGCTCGACCTCGGTTCACCTCCTTCTCGACCCTTGGTATTCCACTCGACCTCCGCCGGCGCCCTCTTATGACCTCAGGCGGCTCCGGGTACGACGTCTGCTACCTCAGTCAGCGCCGCTTCTCCACCTCGGGCTCCAGGTCTTCGGCTACTCGACGCCAGGCTCCAGGGAAACCAACTCTCAGGTCAGAATCTTGCTATTTTCTTGGTTCTAAGGCCTGTTCCTGCTGTCCAGGTCCTTAGGATGGGTTTCTTCTTTCTTCTTCCCACACAGGGCTATAGGCTGGGATCCATCAGCTGGGACAAGTATCAAGGGTGGGTTTATGGACCCCACTCCAGGCACAAGTTTCCACCCCTGCTGCTTCACTCCTTCCTCCTTCACTCTTGTGCTCCTCTCTCTTCACCAGTCAGGTGCCAACTGCCAGCTCCAACTGCCAACTGCCTCTCTTATCCTCCCAACATTCTAAACGGTTTCCAACTGTCACACAGTTCTGGAATCTCCTGGAAGGTTCTGGAAGGTGCTGGTAGGTTCCAGTGGATGCTGGTGATGTCACAGGAGGCCACCATTTTGTGCTTCAGGCCCTCAGACAGAAGTTTCAGGGGTAGCTAAAATGGCTCCCTGAATCTGTAGCAACACTAAAAAGTCTGGTGGTTCCCAATAAAAAGGAAAAAGTCAACCAGGGTTTGAGGCAAAAGTGGGACAAAATAAATAATGATGAGGAGGGACCACCCAAAGGGCTGACAGGTCTAACACGCGTCCCCCCCAGCTGAAAGTGGGGAGAGCTACCCAACCCCTTGGGAGTTCTCATCACTAAGGCGGAAATACCTTGAGAGACCGTCTGCATTGGCGTGGTCCACTCCAGGCCGATGTTCCACCTGAAAGTCCATCCCCTGTAGGGAAATAGACCACCTCAACAACTTGGGATTTTCCCCCTTCATTTGCATCAGCCAACGAAGGGGTCGGTGGTCGGTCTGAACTAGGAAGTGCGAGCCAAACAGGTATGGCCGCAACTTCTTCAGAGCCCATACCACTGCAAAGGCTTCACGCTCTATTGCACTCCACTTCTGTTCCCTGGGAAGTAGTCTCCTGGATAGGAAGACCACGGGTTGATCCAGACCCTCTTCGTTGAGTTGCGATAACACTGCCCCAATGCCATGTTCTGATGCATCAGTCTGGACAATGAACTTCTTGGAAAAGTCTGGGGCCCTTAAGACCGGGGCCTCGCACATGGCTTTCTTCAATTTCTCAAAGGCTTGCTGACAAGCCTCCGTCCAGACTACCCGTCGAGGTTGTTTCTTGGACGTGAGCTCCGTGAGAGGGGCTACGATGGTACCGTACCCCTTCACGAAGCGGCGATAGTATCCCGTGAGGCCCAAAAATGCTCGGACCTCAGTCTGTGTCTTGGGGGGTTCCCAGGCCATGATGGCCTCGATCTTCGCCTGGAGGGGTTGCACCGTTCCCCTACCCACCAAGTGTCCAAGGTACACTACCGACCCCTGCCCGATCTGGCACTTGCTGGCCTTGATCGTCAATCCAGCTTGTCTCAGGGCCTGGAGAACAGCTTGCAGGTGACGCAAGTGATCCTCCCAGCTGTTACTGAAGACGGCTATGTCATCCAGATAAGCAGCAGAGAAACTCTCCATTCCGGTGAGGATCTGGTTTACCAGGCGCTGAAACGTGGCAGGTGCGTTCTTGAGCCCAAAGGGCATCACACAGAACTGGTAGTGGCCATTGGGCGTGGAGAAGGCTGACCTTTCCCTTGCTCCATTAGTCAAAGAGATCTGCCAGTACCCTGAAGTAAGGTCAAAGGTACTTAGATATTGGGCAGCTCCCAGCCGGTCAATTAGTTCATCCGCCCTAGGGATCGGATGAGCATCAGTCTTTGTCACTGAATTCAGTCCCCGGTAGTCCACACAGAACCTCAGTTCTGGTTGGGCACCCGGTGGTGCAGCTTTCGGTACTAACACCACCGGACTGGACCAGGGGCTGCTAGAAGGTTCAACCACTCCTAGCTCCAGCATCTTAGTGACTTCACTATGAATGCTGGCCTTCACCTTGTCTGACATCCGGTAGATCTTGGACTTCACAGGTGGGCTGTCTCCTGTGTCCACGTCATGGACGCACAGGTGAGTCCTACCCGGGACAAGGGAGAACAACGAAGAGTACTGCCCCAAGACCTGGCGACAGTCCTCCTGCTGTTCAGGAGTTAGAGATGGGGAGAGAATCACTCCCTCCACCGACCCATCCTTTTCCTGAGACGCAAACAGATCAGGGAGAGGCTCGCTTTCCACGTCCTCTCCTCCGTCAGTCACCATCATCAAGATGACTTCGGGCCTCTCGTGGTGGGGTTTGAGGCGGTTGGCATGCAGCACCCGCAGGGGCTGACGAGGGGTCTTCAGGTCCACCAAGTAGGTAGCCTTACCCTTCTTCTCCAACACCTCAAAGGGTCCTGACCAGCGATCCTGGAGGGCACTAAGCTCTCCTGGTTCGATCACCCACACCTTCTGGCCAGGCTCCAACTCCACCGGGTGAGCGTTGTGGTCATACCACGCCTTCATTACAGCTTGGCTGGCTTCCAAGTTGTCAGAAGCTTGCTTCCACAACTTAGCCATTTGGCTCCGGAAGGCCAGCATGTAGCTCACCACATCCTGGGGGAGCTTTCTGGGAGTTCTTTCCCATCCGTCTCTCACCAGGTTAAGAGGTCCGCGTACAGGGTGCCCATACAGAAGCTCGAAGGGGCTGAAGCCCACTCCCTTCTGTGGCACTTCCCTGTAAGAAAAAAGTAAACAGGGTAGGAGGACGTCCCATTTCCTCCGCAGGCTTTCAGGCAGACTTCTGATCATGCCCTTCAAGGTTTTGTTAAACCTCTCCACCAGACCATTGGTCTGGGGGTGGTAAGGAGTGGTGAACCGGTATGTCACTCCACACTCCTTCCACATCGCCCGCATGTACGCTGACATGAAGTTGGTCCCCCTGTCGGACACAACTTCCTTGGGAAAACCCACTCGGGTAAAGATTCCCATCAGGGCCCTTGCCACAACAGGTGCTGTTATGGTCCTCAGAGGTATTGCCTCTGGGTACCGTGTGGCATGATCCACCAGAACCAGGATAAACCTGTGACCAGCTGATGTTGGCGGATCTAACGGACCCACAATGTCGATGCCCACCCTTTCAAAGGGGGTGCTAACGACAGGAAGTGGTTCCAGGGGAGCTTTCAGCTTCACCCCTGTTTTCCCACTGGCTTGGCAAGACACACATGTCCGGCAGTAGGTATCGGACGACACTTTCATCTGAGGCCAATAAAAGTGTGGGACAAGACGGGCGAAGGTCTTGTCTTGCCCCAGGTGTCCTGCCAAGGGGATCTCGTGAGCCAACTCTAAAAGGAAGGCTCGATAACGTTGAGGGACTACCAAGGCTCGTGACGATCCATGTAGGGGTGCCTTGGGTTCACTGTAGAGGAGGCCATCCTCCCAGTAAACACTGTAGTTCCCTTCAACGTTCCCTGCTGCCTGGGCTTCGGCCTGTCGCCTCAGCCCCTCAAGGGTAGGGCACTCCCTCTGGCCCTGGCAGAATTCCTCCCTGGACGGGCCTCCCTCCACGTGCCACTCGGCCGGGATGGGTAGGTCCTCCAGGTTGGTAACGTCCCCCTCCGCAGACTCCTGGTCCACCACCTCCGGTGGCCTATCCGTCCTACGGGGTGGAGACGCCGAGGCAGGCTCCTCCTGTCCTCGGTTCTTCCCTTGACTGGCAGCTGGCTGGGCCTTTGTTCCAGGCTCCAGCCGGAATGAACTCCCTCTTCGGGTAGTCTCGGACCTTGTGCTAACACAGGCCCAGTCAGGTGTACCCAGCATCTCGGTATGAGTCCGGTATTCCACCTCCTTCCAAGCGTTGTGCTCCATGTCATTGCCCAGCAGACAATCGACTGGCACGGCAGGGCTTACGGCAACTCGAAGTGAACCTGCAACCCCCCCCCATTCAAAGGGAACCTCAGCCATGGGATAGTGGCCGGTTCTGCCGTCAGCCATCGCGGCTGGGTGGAGTACATCGGGAATGACTTGCTCTGGAGACACCAGTTGGCTACGTACCATAGTCATACTGGCTCCTGTGTCTCTCAGAGCCTCCCCTCTTTGGCCATTGATGGTGATCCACTGCCCATACTTTGCAGTATTTGCGGGCACCTGGATCTTAGGAACCATCTCCCGTTCTCCCAGGGACACTAAAGTGACACCCGCCCACTCCCTTCCCTTAGTTAAGGGCATCTCCTCCCCGAGCACTACACTAGCTACTCCGGGGGGCTTTCCTCCAGTGGGAGGGGGTGAGCGTTTCTGACACTTCGGATCTCCTTTATAGTGTCCAACGCCACCGCACTCGTAGCAATGGACAACCCTTGGCTGCTGACTCTGGCCAGGATTAGGGTTTCTGGGTGGGTTAGCCTTAGAGGTGAATCCTGTTCCCTTCCCTTGGAAGTTATTTTGGGGGCCTTTGGAGAACTCCTTTTTCTTTTCCCCTCCCTCTTTCTTCTGGGGGGCGCCCTGTCCGGCCTTTTGAGTATCCCCTCCAGTCCCCCTTGTGGACACCCGGGTACTAGCCCAAATGTCCGCCTCCTCAGCAAGCTTCCGGGGGCTGGTCAGCTTGCTATCCACCAGGTGTTGCCGCAGTTCAGGGAAACATTTCTCGAGTAGGTGTTCCTTCAATACCAGGTCAAACAGCTCCTCGTAGTTCCTGACTTCACTGCCCTGAATCCAACCTTCCAGTGCCTTCTTTGCATAGTCCAGGAAGTCCACCCAATTCTGTGTGCCCAGTTTGTGACTACCCCTGAACTTCTGCCTGTACTTTTCCGGAGTTAGTCCAAACTTCCTGATGAGCGCCAGTTTCATGGTGGGGTAGTGGGTTTGCTCCTCCTCTTCGAGGGCCAATAAAGCATCCCTACCAGCTGGAGGCATGTATTTGTACAATCCCCCTCCCCAATACTTCACTGGAACCCCATGGGCCCTCAATGAGACCTCATAGGCTGCGAGCCATTTGGCGATGTCATCACCTGCCCCATAGCTTGCTACAATGTCCTTTGGCAGGTAAGGTTTGGATTCCCTGGTGGACTCTTGGATTTGGCTGCCACCATTAGGAACAGTTGGTGCCCCAATTCTGAGGATCTGAAGCTCTATCTCCTTCAGTCTTATCTCATGAGCCATCCTCTCTTTCTCCGTCTCATGAGCCAACCTCTGTTCCTCCTTCTCCTTCTCCAGCTTTGCTAAATCCAATGTGAGCTGTCTTTTCTCTCTCCGATCTGCTAACTCCACGCTGGATAAGCCCCCACTAGAGGCACGGCTGCCCCCCCTAGAAAGTGTCCTGGGCCCTGCTGACAGGTTCCCCACCTCAGGTTGGTACATCTCAGCCCCCTCGGGGTCAGGCTCTCCATCCCTGTCTTCCTCCTCAGCCTTGCCTTCCCTGCGTGCCTCCCCCCAAGCCCTTAAGCTGGTTTGAAGTGCACCCTTCTTTGCTCCTGGGGGACAGTACACCCCCTCTCGCTGGCAAAACTCCCTGAGTTGGGCCACAGTGTATGTTTCTAAATCTTCAAGAACAAACTCCATCTTGCCCACCCAGGTTAGAGGACAGGTTTTGTGCAGTAACAATGCAGGGGGGTACCTTTAGTAATACCTCCTCCCACCACCAGAGTAAATTTGAAAAAAACAAAAACCCACAATTAGGAAGGCCGCTGTGAGAAAACTCCCGGTGTAGGCCTATGGACTACCCACAGTTATTGTTGAGTATATGTAGGCACAGCTCTATCCCACCACTGAACACCAATTTATGTTGGAAACAGCCCACTCCCACTCCGCAGGGTGGTGGTGGACCTTCCCGACACAACGGGGTAGCTTGGCTCGAGTGGTCAGGAAACAGGCGCAGTGCTAAGCATACAATATACCCATACAATAACCATGCGTGCATCCGTTCCAAAAACGACTCTACACCGTAAAAATTATGAAAATATGTTTCTTTATCTTTCTTCTCTTAGTTGCTGATTGGGAAAATAAATAACAATCACAGTATATACATTTTAAATAGAGCAGGTCAAATAAATATTTGCTGTTTGCTGAAATAAATAGGGGTGATTATAAATAACAGGACATAAATACAAGTGCAATATATACAGACAATTAAATACTTTGAGGGAATAAATACTGTACTAATAAATACCGTCCCAATAAATACTGTACACCAACAAGTCCTGTAGACCTATAAATTCTGTGCAGCAATAAATAGATAAGAACTTAATAAATACAGTATCCCCAATAAATATTTAGAAGTATACAGTACACTTTGTGAATCAGATGGCACTTCAATTCTTAAGGGCTGATTTGGCCCAGGTACAGCTTGTAGGGTGTGGAAGGCTTGAGGGGTACTACTCCCTGGCTGAGGCAAAGGCTGAGGCCTAAACTGAGGTAGACAACAGGGGGGAAATTCCAACGCCCTGGCTTCCCTCTCCACAGAACCTCTCTAGGATAGTCCCAGTTCACCCCAGGCACAGTCAGGTGGGTTTCAGCACCTCCCTAGCCCCTTAGAGTAGTCTCTCAGGTCTCCACAGGGCCTTAGGCGCCCTCTACTCCACTTACTGCCCTTTTCTGATGTTCCGACGCCGCTGGAGTCGGGTCGACGCCGTGAGGCGGTTCCGGTTCGGTCTCGGCGGCCTCGGCACAGTGTCAGTTCTTTGACGACGCCGGTAGGCGGTTCCGGTCCGATGTCGGGGCCTCGGTTCGACCTCTACCTTCGATCCGACGGCGTCGGGCAGTCTCCACACGATGTCGACTTCGGGCGGCTCCGGTCCGATGGCGCACTCGGCTCCGATGACGTCGGCCGGCCTGGCCTCGCTGTCGACTTCCGGCGACTCCGGGGTGCGATCCTCACCCCCGACCTCCGGTGCTCCTCCTCACAGTTTCCGGGCGACTCCGGAGTGCGATCCTCACTCCCGACCTCCGGTGCTCCTCTACCTCGGTCTCCGACGACTCCGGAGGGCGGACTCCACCCTTCCGATGACGCCGCTCGCTCGACCTCGGTTCACCTCCTTCTCGACCCTTGGTATTCCACTCGACCTCCGCCGGCGCCCTCTTATGACCTCAGGCGGCTCCGGGTACGACGTCTGCTACCTCAGTCAGCGCCGCTTCTCCACCTCGGGCTCCAGGTCTTCGGCTACTCGACGCCAGGCTCCAGGGAAACCAACTCTCAGGTCAGAATCTTGCTATTTTCTTGGTTCTAAGGCCTGTTCCTGCTGTCCAGGTCCTTAGGATGGGTTTCTTCTTTCTTCTTCCCACACAGGGCTATAGGCTGGGATCCATCAGCTGGGACAAGTATCAAGGGTGGGTTTATGGACCCCACTCCAGGCACAAGTTTCCACCCCTGCTGCTTCACTCCTTCCTCCTTCACTCTTGTGCTCCTCTCTCTTCACCAGTCAGGTGCCAACTGCCAGCTCCAACTGCCAACTGCCTCTCTTATCCTCCCAACATTCTAAACGGTTTCCAACTGTCACACAGTTCTGGAATCTCCTGGAAGGTTCTGGAAGGTGCTGGTAGGTTCCAGTGGATGCTGGTGATGTCACAGGAGGCCACCATTTTGTGCTTCAGGCCCTCAGACAGAAGTTTCAGGGGTAGCTAAAATGGCTCCCTGAATCTGTAGCAACACTAAAAAGTCTGGTGGTTCCCAATAAAAAGGAAAAAGTCAACCAGGGTTTGAGGCAAAAGTGGGACAAAATAAATAATGATGAGGAGGGACCACCCAAAGGGCTGACAGGTCTAACAGAGCTATTTTACTTTATTTTAAGATTCCGTATGAAATTCAGTCCGGTATTTTATTTACCACATAATGGCGCCCGAACAGGGACACTTTCTCATCTCACGCGCCGGCGGTGCGTTGCAGGCCCGGTCTCCTGCCACAGCTGGACGGACCATAAACGCGTACCAGCAGGATTTCCTGTAAGCTCCCTCCGGTCAAGCGGGGGCGACTGAGGCTGCGATCAACCCAGACGAGGCGGTGAGAAGTGCGAAGTATCCCGACCAGAGCCTAGCTGAGAGAGCAAGATCCGAGGTATACAGAGGCCCACCAGGTTTTCCGAAATCCCGATGTCCAGAGGGTCCGCTGTCCGCAGTCATCGAGTCCTGTCCATTCTCTGAGGCCTTCCGTTTCAAGGAGCTACTCGGTGAGTACCATCGCCGGGGAGGCGTGTTGACGCGCACATAGGTTGTGCCGGTCAAGACGGATTTGGGTACACAAATCCGGTCTGCACTGTTTAGCAGTGTATATGTACTGTTTAGCAGTATATCAAGTATTCCGAAGAATTCAGTTATTGTCAAGAATTCAGCGTGGTGATTAGTTAGGCAGACTGTCATCATTGTCGATCATTGTTAAAATGTTTAATGTTTAATGTTTAAAGTATTCAGAAATGTCTTGCATATTGTGGTATGAATGATTGTTCATTGTTCACCGTTCATTATTGTGTTTTTCGTATTAAGTGAGTTCAAGAGTAAGTATCAGATCAGTTGTCAATATGCCGCTCTTCTCAAAGTTAAGACAGATTACTACCAGAAAAGGGGTGCTTGAAGAAGCAGTTCCTATTCCTCCTAGGGACACTCCAGGGCATTTTATGTACCATAAACATGGCTTAGATGCCATATTGTTTCTTGATCTATGGGTAGATTATACCAAGGGATTACCGGAAAGTCAAAGGTGGCCCATAGCGGGAACCTGGGATGCAGAGTGCATCATGAAAGTGGAGGAAGAGTTATGGAAAAGAAAGGTCAGACAGTCACAGAAAGACGCTGTTGAGTTATGGCGTAAAGAATCTCATAGACGAACAGAAAAAGCACGTAGACAAGAAGAGAGGAGTAAAGAAAGTTCAAATAAAGTTCAAGAAAATCTATTAATTGAGGAAGGTATCCGAGTGAAATCAGAACAAGTAAATAGACAAAGAAATGCTCTTATGAATGGTATGTATCCCCTACTAGCCGAAGGATTACCTAAGGCTGCTCCAGAGATACCAAAAGACTTGCCACCCCCATTATTTCCAATTAAGGTACATCCAAAGGGGCTTCCCAGAACCGCAGAAGATGTTTTTCTTTCCTCATATCTAGATGACGCAGCTCCCGAGTATGCTAACGCCACACCACATAGACCGTCTGGCGGAGGGGTTCAACGTCAGGATCAGGTATCTGTCCCCGTGCAACAGCAAGTTCCGACACAAGCGTCGGCAAGCACATCTGTTTCCGCATCTGTCTCCGCAGTCGACTCTACAGAGGTATCGACACCCATAGTTGCTGTGTCACGTTCAACGAACCCATTCACACCCGACGCCCTAGATAGGGCCACGGGAGGTGCTAGCAGTACTTTTACACCACCTAGAATAAATAAACTTGTCTTTCAAGAGTCAGCACATTCACGCACACCAAAATTCGTAAATGAACGTACGCTTAAGGAACTCCTTGTTAATTGTAGATATGACCCCGTGGTCGGTAAAGAGGACGAAATGGTCCTGGCATCATTACGTATCAGGCGAGCCGCAGAGTATTTAGCGAGGTTACCAGGGATGACTACGCATCTAGATAACATATATCATTTTGTTCAAACAGGACGAGATCCAGGATGTATTAACAGAGCTATGGAATTCCAGAAAGTAGAAATACAGGGGGAACTGTTACGTTTCCTCATAAACTGTGTGATCAGAAATCAAGATCGTCCGGGGGTAGACCCGAATGCAATGCTTATTCTTACAAGATGGAGTCAGAATATATCAGAAGGGAGACACGATAAACAAAATTGTATAATAGCCATGTGCCGAAAAATCCGTAAAGAAATAGAGCGTATTCATGAAGAAAGATTGGGAACAGACGAGTTTGAGCAAGATGAAGTGTCCGAATCAGGGAACTCCGCAAGACAGTCAGAGACCATAGCCTATGTAGGCAGAGGAAGATCCTGTGATAATGCTAGATGTTTTCCTGATCCAATACATTCTGTATGCCCAAATAATAGCAGAACGTATCCGACGCCTGTAATAAATCTGAAATCTCCTGAACATTTGTTTCAAGCCGCAGATAAAATACTACGAGAACGAAGGGGTTACCACCTCCTCGATTCCATGGATGAGCAAGAATTAGCCAGATCAGCCGTTCACTGGATTGACAGTCCTGAAAAATACGGTGATGAGACCGTAGCACACACATTTTTTAATCTCAGTACAGATGAACAACGTTTAGCTGGAATCTATATGATTCAGCAACTCCTCATATTATATAAGAGCCAACATGCTGACCCTGGTCCTTTACCTGATATATTAACGGAACTACTCACAAACAGATGGAGAGGTTCTAGTAACAAGCTAATTAAAGAGATATTAGTGTCACGTAAACAATATGTCCTTTTTGTAAATCCAGATTCTCTCTCCCTGCCCCGCAGAGAAAGAGCACCGTACTATATGGATAGACAAAATCCTTTACGAGAAGTGCACCCAATAAAAGGCGAAGACAATGAGTTTCACCGTGTATTTGTTTACACACCCATATCAAAAATGGAATTATTAGAAATGAAGAAAGTAGTACCTAGTCACGACAAGGACCCAGCGGGTTTCCACCGAGAAATTAAAGACATGTTACTGATGGGAGAGTACACCTTTCCTGATATTATGACGATATTAAAGGTGCTTTTGCCTGCTGGCATTTATGAAAAACTGAAAGAAAAAGAGTGGGAAGTGGGAGACCAAAAGATAGACTGGACAGCATTAGCAGAGGAAGAAAGGAGCCGAACTGCAGGTTCAGGGCTCGGGGATAAAGTTAAACTGTTACCAGGTTTACTAGTACAGGTACTGCCACGTTTATTAACTACAAAAAAGGAAGATTGGGGTGCAATCACAGCCTGCAAACAAAAGCAAGATGAAGACACAAGCGATTATTATGCTCGATTTGAAAAATGTTTTGGTATAAATAGTGGTATAAAAGCAAGTAGTGACTCATATCCACATCTATTTGTGACAAAATTAGTGGAAAATGCATTGCCCCCAGTGAAGAATAGAATATTGAAATTCGAGAGTACCTGGCAAAGTAACACTCCGTCGCAAATGCTACAAATGTTACAGTATCATCACAATAGAATTAGGGATGAACAAGAACACGAGCATAGACGCATGAAGGATACAAAAATGAAAATGCTAGTTTCTCAGACAGTACCAGCAGATGGTCACAAAAAGGGTGTGACACATTCTGGTGATTCTGCAGTTCCTGTAAAAGGAACCTGCAATTACTGTAAACAACTAGGCCATTATGTACATGATTGTCCAGTCCTGAAACGTAATATAGCTACAGGTATTGCAAAAGAGAGACCACGATTAGTTAGACAAGATCAGAATGAACAAGGAGCTATGCAGCATGGACAGTCCATGCCAGTTCAGCAACAGTCCATGCCAGCCTCACAGCAACCCATACAGTTTGTGCCAGCTGCACCACCGTTGCCTGCTACTGCCACACAAACCACAACACGACAAATGTATCAGACTGCACAGTATGAATACCCTGAATATCAGCGTTACGCATGAACCAGCCTAGAGAGGGAAGTTGACTTACCGCTTATCGAGATTCCTGTAGATCAAGAAGGACCTTATGTACATAGTGAATTATTAGGTCGAGATAGAAAATTCTTACTCGATACAGGGGCAAGTCGAACAACCATAAAACGTAGTGAAGTTCCAGGGGCACCCCTCTCAGGCTCTCAAAATGTTTCCCTTGGTTTTTCGGGAAAACCTATTGTTAATGAAGTATCACAGCCTCTACCACTTACGATAGGACCTTTGACACGAACTACAGATTTATTGCTTACTAAATCATGCCCAGAAAATCTGTTAGGAATTAAAACTCTGAAAGCACTAGGAGCCATAATATGTTGTTCTCCGGAAGGAGTAAGGTTGTTTTTGCGTGATTTTAAAGGTCACTATGTGTCTAGAGACATGGATCCCCGACTACAGACTTTACCAGTACATTTATGGGCACAAGGCCCTACGGATGTTGGCTGCATGAACATTACACCCTATCGAGTTACATTGAAAGCAGGAGTGGTACTACCACGAATGCGACAATACAAGTTACCGCATGATGCTGTAGTGGCTTTGCTGAAAATCATTGATGAGCTGATTGCCCAGGGAGTAGTTATAGAAACAGACTCCAATATATGTAATTCACCGATAATTCCGATTCTTAAACGAACTGACCCTACTGCCCCACCAGTATACCGATTGGTTATTGATTTGCGTGAACTAAACAAGTGTATTGTACCACAATTCCCTGTGGTCCCTGATATATCATCATTGTTAACAGCAATTGATTCCGAAGCAACATTCTTTACTGTAATCGATCTCAAGAATGCCTTTTTCAGCGTCCCAATAGATCCGGAAAGCCAATACTTGTTCGGATTCAGTTTAAATGGGCGCAGCTTTAAATTCTCACGCGCTCCCCAAGGATTCACAGAAAGCCCCAGCATCTACAGCCAAGCACTGAAACGAGAACTTGACAGTATCCACATGCCAGTCAATACTGCACTGCTTCAATATGTCGATGATCTGCTGATCACCGCAAGAAGCGAGCCAGAATGTGAAAAAGCTTCTCTGACAGTTTTACATTTCCTAGCCGACAAGGGGCACAAGGTGTCCCCTTCTAAGCTGCAATTCTGTGTTCAGCGAGTTATTTATCTTGGTCACTCGCTGTCCAAGGAGGGAAGGCAGCTTACACCAGATCGCATCCAGTTAATTGCTAATATGTCAATACCCCAGACACAGAAGGAGGTGCGGGCTTTCATAGGCCTCACTTCATATTGTAGGCAGTGGATCCCTCAGTACGCATTTCTAGCAAAACCACTCATTCAGTTAACCACACAGGAGGCAGCCACATCGACTGTTCTCCCTTGGACTCAGGAACATACACAAGCTTTTGAAAGTTTAAAGAAAGCTTTATGTCAAGCACCTGTTTTAGCAACACCATGTTATAGCAAACATTTTACACTCTTTGTTACAGAACGCGAAGGTACTGCCTTGTCAGTACTCACTCAGGATCAAGCAGGATCACGCAAGCCATGTGCTTATTTTTCCAGTACATTAGATCCCGTAGCTCAGGCTTTGCCTGCATGCCTGAAATCAGTGGCAGCGACAGCTTTAGCAATCAGACAAAGCGATGCCATAGTATTAGGACACCCATTGACAGTACAAGTACCACATGCAGTAGAGGTTCTTGTGAACCGAACACAAACACAACACTTGACCATAGCAAGACTTACCGGTTATGAACTGACATTGTTTCAACCACACATAGAGATCCGACGGTGTAATACATTGAATCCTGCTACACTATTACCTATAATTGGAACAGACCCACTAGCTCATGATTGTGTTGAAATCATTGAAATAAAGACGAAACCTAGACAAGACTTGACAGACGTTCCATTGTTAGATCCCGACCTGACGTTGTATGTAGACGGATCGTGCATGAGAGCAAGTACAGGAGACTTAGTGGCCGCGTATGCAGTCACAACAGACACTGAAGTTATTGAGACAAATTGTATAGATACTTTGTCAGCCCAAGCAGCAGAACTTATTGCTCTAACACAAGCCTGTATTCAAGCCACAAATAAGAAAGTTAATGTATACACTGACTCACGTTATGCATTCGGAGTTGTACACGACTTCGGCGTGCTGTGGCGAGAGAGAGGTTATTTAACCTCCCATGGTGCCCACATTCAGCACGGACCCCTCATTCATGCTTTGTTAGACGCAATACATCTACCCACTGCTATATCGATTATGAAATGTAAAGCACACACGAAGGTTACTGATACCATTTCTCAAGGCAATGATTTAGCTGACAGAACAGCTAAACAGACTGCTCAGAATCGCACATTAGACATGACAAAGCCAATAGTTCAGACACCAACACAGTGTATGACAATTAAGGATCCCGCACTTGACGTAATTGACATACAGACACATGCCACAGCAGAAGAAATAAAGAAGTGGACTGAACTAGGAGGGATCCAGACAGATCAAGGATGGATGACGAAGGAGAAATCTGTATGGTTTCTCCCTGATTCCATGGTTCAAGCCATTATAGCTACAGTTCACAGTCCAGCACATTTAGGAGAGAAGGCTATGCTAGACAGCATTCAGCACATTTGGTTCAACAAACATTTACGAGCAGCAGCTAAACAAAAAGTTCGTACCTGTATGATATGTTGTCAGTTTAATCCAGGAAAGAGTGTTCCCGTAGAGCAGGGTGGATTTCAGCCTCCTGACCATCCTTTTGAAGTTCTCCAGATGGATTATATTCAGATGGAACGTTGTCGAGGATTCAAATATGTTCTCGTAGTTGTCTGCGCTCTCTCCCGTTGGACAGAGGCGTATCCCGTATCAGATTACACTGCCCCGACTACTGCCAAGCAGCTAGTTCGAGAATTCTTCCCACGGTACGGTTTACCACGTGTTGTATATTCAGATAACGGCCAGCCTTTCTCATCCGAATTAATGAAACATGTCTCACTTTTGTTGGGATATCAGTGGAAATTCCACTGTGTCCGACACCCCGAGGCAGCAGGTCTCGTGGAACGACATAATCAACTTTTAAAAATCAGATTGTCTAAAATATGTCAGGAAAAAGGTGTGGACTGGATAGTAGCCTTACCAGTTGCGCTATTCTACATGAGAATGGTAGCACACTCTCGAACAGGGCTATCCCCTTATGAAGTGATCTTTGGTAGACCACCGAATATGTGGGGGACGCCTATACCCCGTAAAATAACTGATGTTGACTGTAATATGCTGACAGATTACCTGGCTTCTTTGATGTCTGCACTACAATCTTGTCGTTCACAGGTAGTCGCAGCTTTTCCCGACAACACCGAGGTGAAACCTCATGATGTAATTCCCGGTGATTATGTTCTCATCAGAAATTTTGATCGGAAAACCCAACTGGAGCCAAGGTGGAGGCTTCCTAAGTTGGTCCTGCTGACGACCAGAACAGCTGTGAAGATCGAAGGAAGAAAAGGATGGGTGCATTCCAGCCATATAAAGAAATTTCATGGACTTCCTCCTGACACAAACAGTACTTCCCGTGTGTCTTCCCCCATTGACTCAAAGCTACCTTTGGCTGAGGCCAGTAGCACCGAACTCTATAAGCAGAAACTCAGGTCCAGATCTAAACTGTCGGACGATTTGATTGTTTAAGTCCTCTCCAAGGTGAAGCGGTTGAATCTGTCCCGACATGTATCCCTTAGGTCTGAATGATGTAGAGTCCAGAATCATAGTGAAACGACATGCTTATTGTAAATTACTGCGTAACCACTGTATTGTGACTTTATTAATTTTGTTTTCCTTGAGTTTTTTAATAGTTACTGCAAGTATATTGTTGCATATGTATTATCCTGTTTCTAAACGTGCTTTCAATATAACTGATGAACATTCTTTTAGTGACCTACCCCCACATGAGTTGTCCTATAGACTTGCGCTGCGCAATAACACATTCATTAGTATGTTACATCATTCCCATCAGACTAGTAATGCCACCAATTGTTGGGTGTGTGGCCGACTCCCTCCCTATCAGAATACCAAAGGAGTTCTGCCTTTCTTTCCACATCCGTTCACACACAATGGCTCCTGTGGAGCATGGTTTAGTTTATTAAATTCCATAGACCCAGACACAGCAGTTTATCAACAACATTGG
The DNA here is from genome assembly GCF_964204655.1 of Triturus cristatus. Classification (NCBI taxonomy): domain Eukaryota; kingdom Metazoa; phylum Chordata; class Amphibia; order Caudata; family Salamandridae; genus Triturus; species Triturus cristatus. Next base: position 62,739,609 of record NC_140591.1, on the reverse strand, counting down.
ATATGGGGAAATCTGAATCTAGTTTTATTCAAAGTCTGTCACCCTAATAAGGAGGGTCACCCCAGTAGAACAGGAACTGATTTAGAAAATGAAGTGTATAAATTAGGTAATTTTACGCCTAATCTTATGATTTTGAATGTCAAATCCGAAGTTGAACTAATTCTGCCCACTATGTCTGTATTTCCAGTTAAGGGTGAATTATGTGTGAGAAAAGTTGGTTCCATACATATGGGCCATAGTCAATGCGTTACTATAGTAGAATATAGTGATCAAGGTAAATCTTCATTTAGAGCTTCTCGCCATTCTTACTTTATATGTGGTCAGACGGCATATATGCGTCTGCCTCTAGATTGGGATGGTACCTGTTACATAGCATTCCTTCTGCCACCTGTTTTCCTAGCTCCTCCTGATTATAATCGAAATGCTCATTTAGTACACAATAGAGAGCGAAGAGATCTCCCAGTTATCGATTATACTGAGACGGCATGGGACAAATATGTAGATTTCAATAAAGGTATCTTTCCCTATATAGGTACAATATCAAATAGTAAGATGATACGCAGACTCACCAAGACTTTTGAAGCTGTAGTAAACGAGACTATAGCCGCCCTAGGCAATCTGACAGAGGAACAATCAGCGATGAGAATTGTTGTTCTCCAGAATCGTCTTGTCCTTGACGTCATCCTGGCCGATAGGGGCGGAGCTTGCAGGGTCATCGGATCCAGCTGCTGCATATTCATACCAGAAAATTCGCCATCTGTATATAAAGCTATAACACGCCTTCATAAGATTGTAAGCCAGATACACGAAAATCCAGGCACTTGGACGTGGTCCGGGTGGTTTTGGAGTATGATATCAGCCTGGGGATGGAGAGTTTTATCCTTCCTAGGTATTGGCCTTCTTATGCTTTTCAGTTGTTGTTTATGTCTGCAATGTGGACCAGCGATTTGTGGTCTGTGTGCCACATCATGCATTCCATATCACAGTTCTCGTTCAAAATGCCGGAAGAAGAAGGAAGAAGAAATGATGCTCCATGAGCAAATCGATGGAATGATGAAGATTGATATCTCTTGAAGGGCAAGTAGGGGACAAGGAGGGAATGTGGAAATGTGGATTTTCCTGGTCAGTTATGTCCCCTATCTTGGACCCCAACGGTTCTATATGCATGTTACAAGTACATGTATGTTCCCTCCAGTTCCAGTTTCTAAGACGCAAACATATGTGTGTCTACCGTCGACATGTTCTCTGTCAGATCCGCCATCGATGGGCTGGATATTCGATTCCTAGGTATGAAAGGCCACCGACTTTATATGGCTAAGTTACTACATTTTTACAGTTCAGGCAAGTAGGCCCGATTCTGTCCTCAAAGCCTTTCCCTGCTCTCTGTCTTTGACAGCTTCAGCTTGAGCTCGCATCTGTATCCATGAACTTTGTCCTACTCCCTGTGCAGCTAACGGTGCCTGCCTCGGCCAGTTTTCGCATGCCTGCCAAGAAGCTGTATTTCACCTTCGAATTATCTATTTTGCTCTTCAGCCGATGCATTCCTGTCTAGTGATTTAGGTAAACATTTCCTTTAGCTCACAAGCAAAGGACTCAGCCTTTCCGTCCTCCTGCAAGTGATTCATAGCCCTGCTGCCATGGAAGGTTTTCTGCCCCTCGCATCTCATATAGACACTTAGACGCTTGTACACGCACACACAGTTAGTATAGAATAGATTCTGTCCGAGAGTCCTTCCTTGTGGATAACATAGTTCTCCAAACATAGGATGATAGATATGATTTGGGATTAGGTTGACTTGACCCCCCAGACTTCTCGTCTCCACATGTAGAGCTAAATGTCAAGTCCCCTTCACCCCCTAGTTGCACGTCAATTACACGTCATACTGCTGCGCGCGCATCTATGCCAAGTATTATCTTATAGATCCACCTATGTCTGATAATCCTAACCAATCATGTTTCTTTTATTCCTTATTACGCCTAGTTTCGATTACGTACCTATTTTGTCACTTTTCTTATCAAATGTTACGCCTTCTACATTCGTTTCATTGTAATGCACTTATTATAAAAATACATGTCTGTCAATAAAGTGTTGTACTTCACTTCCTGAACCCTCGTGGTGACGGAACCTGAAGGCCGCGACTCGAGTCGGCCATTTTGACTGGAATAAAGCCCATTTAGAAAACCTCTTATACCACGGATTCTGCCTCTTGTTATTTTGAGCTATTTTACTTTATTTTAAGATTCCGTATGAAATTCAGTCCGGTATTTTATTTACCACAGTACCGTTTGCAACATGGGCAAGCCTGTAACTAGTGACTGTCTTTCTAGATTAGACATTCAGACAGCAGGTGCGCGGACTCGCCCGAAGGTGTTGGAGCGCAGTGCATGAGCACTGTATTTATATTACATATTCAGGTACAGGGGGGGGAGGGGGGTAAGTGATTCGCCCCGAATGACGTTTACCTATTCAGGCAACGGGAGATTAGTGTTATGGGGGGGGTACCTTCTCCCCCCGCAATATCTAGCCGTGGCACGCACGCGACTGCTGTGGCGTAGAGGGGTCACTTCACGCCGGCTCGCGCACCCCTGTGCCCCACCTTCCCGCTTTTAGCGCTATGCTCCTCCCCTGAGGCACTCGGAGCCTTACTCCTAGGACAACGGATGCAGCTCCGATCCCCCCCGACTAGCCCGTACTTACACCCTAAAACGATGGGAATTGCAAATGGACGTCCGTTGTCGTTTGCTGGTCCCTCAGTTAGCCGTGTCCAACTGTAATCCGACGCGAACGATGCTGTAACAACAAACCATTGTGAGACAAGGAACACACATGCCCAGGAACACACATGCCCAGGAGGGGGGGGGGGGTTCCCTACTACCCCCGCAATGTTTAGCCGCGGCACGTACACGACTCCTGCGGCGTTGAGGGGTGAATTTGCTCTGCACAGCTGCCGGGTGTAGACCGCCACCTGGATGCGCGCTCTTGACCACAATGTTCAGCCTCCCTGCTGACCGCTGCTCCGCTGCCTGATCTATACCTCCACCTCGATACGCGTTCCTAATTGTTACTCTGTACAGTAAACACTCGGGGACAGGGTGACAGGCGCAATATGCGCAACATTACGCAGTACGCCCCATGGCATTTATTTACACTGGTTCGATTGGCAACATGCACCTCTACGAGTCTTTTGTCTATCAGAATCACCTCAAACCTTTTGGAGTGATTTGGCATGACTGACAGGGTTCCACTTCTCGTGATACCCATGCACGGGACCTTAAACGTGACACCAATAGACACGTCGTACACTGTATGGTACCTATACTGCATTACCTTTGTGGTATTGGTGGGAAGATTGACGTAGTACTGACCAATACTAATTCAGGAAGCCATGCACTAGGACAGTCGCAGCAGAGCATGCAGCCAGTTCAAACCGGCAATAAAACACATATCTCAGGCAAATTAGGGAGAGCCCGCCTCGGGTTCCCGCCTAGCTCCAACCCGTGAAGACACATAGTTCAACTCCTGCCCTTTCTTGTGACAAGCTAACAGAAGGGTTCTTATTGTGCATGTTTATATAGCGCGAACTCGCCCCGAAGGTATTGGAGCGCTTTGCATAGTACCGTATTTACATTTAGATTGAAGCACGGGGAGATTAAGTACTTTGCCCAAAATCACGTACTGTGGACGCGACCTCGAGACTCGAACCCTGGTTTCCTGCAATCCTCAACACATATGCAGCAAAGCAAGGATTGTGGAGAGTGCGGGCATCGATCCTGCTACCTCCCGCCTGCTAAGCTAAGCAATGCTCTGCCGTTTGGAGCTACGTCCCCTGCACCCGGACCCAACTTGAGGCACAGGGCAATATATGCTTTGCCCAGGCTGACAGGATGGTGACGCGACACCGAGGCTTGCAGCCCGCGTTCTCGCCATATGGCGGCAATATTAATGTTGCGCCGCCGCTGAGACCATTGCGCCACTGCCCCACCTCGAACCCTGGTCCACCAGACCAAAGTCGCACCTTAATCAGCCTTTTTTTTTTTTGAATGTTTTTATCAACTCACTGCTCTGCAGTGAAAATGCACTGTACCCGCGCTGTCCCAAAGGGGGGGGGCCGAATTAAATGGTGACGCGACCACGAGGCTCGCAGCCTGCTTTCCCGTCCTAGGGCGGCAGGTACAAATTTGTGTACCTGACCGGCTCGTTCGACTATGAAGCAACTACGCTTAACTCCTTCATAATGAGGACAACATGTACAACGCATGCCCCCATACATCATGTGGCAAGGTGGGCGAAACCAGTTGGGGGGGGGGTAGACAGCCCCTAGGCAGAAGCATCAGTCCATAGCGCAACTGCGCGCCAAAGTAACTGAGCACCGGACACGAGCAGCGTACCACATGAATCAGTTCAGGTGCGGGAGATGTAGTCATGCCCGGGATCACGTAATGAGCGCGCATGCATTGGAGGGCCAGACACGGGCAACGTGCCACACATACATGCGCGGGGAATGTCGAAATTCCCTAAAACTGTAATGGGCACTAACGTTTTGGAGCGCCGGACACGAGCACCGTACCAAATTACTCATTCAGGTGCAGGGGGTGTCGTAATGCATAATGCGCACAAATGTGGGCACGAGCAAAATCCTGTGAACAATGCAAGCACTTGTATCATGTATCTGCATTACAGGAAGCCAGCAAATGCATCTTGCATATTTATACTGGAGGAGCCGGAGGAGAGTCTCACGAGTCACCTATGTGTGCGTCTGCAGGAGCCAGAGCTGGAGCCGGAGCAGAGTCACACAAGCCACCTATGTGTGCGTCTGCTGGAGCCAGAGCAGAGTCACACAAGCCACCTATGTGTGCGTCTGCTGGAGCCAGACCTGGAGCCGGAGCAGAGTCTCACGAGTCACCTATGTGTGCGTCTGCAGGAGCCAGAGCTGGAGCCAGAGCAGAGTCTCACGAGTCACCTATGTGTGCGTCTGCAGGAGCCAGAGCAGAGTCTCACAAGTCACCTATGTGTGCGTCTGCAGGAGCCAGAGCTGGAGCCAGAGCAGAGTCTCACGAGTCACCTATGTGTGCGTCTGCAGGAGCCAGAGCAGAGTCTCACAAGCCACCTATGTGTGCGTCTGCTGGAGCCAGAGCTGGAGCCAGAGCAAGGTCACACAAGCCACCTATGTGTGCGTCTGCTGGAGCCAGAGCTGGAGCCGGAGCAGAGTCTCACGAGTCACCTATGTGTGCGTCTGCAGGAGCAAGAGCTGGAGCCAGAGCAGAGTCTCACGAGTCACCTATGTGTGCGTCTGCAGGAGCCAGAGCTGGAGCCGGAGCAGAGTCTCACGAGTCACCTATGTGTGCATCTGCTGGAGCCAGAGCTTGAGCCGGAGCAGAGTCTCACGAGTCACCTATGTGTGCGTCTGCTGGAGCCAGAGCTGGAGCCGGAGCAGAGTCTCGCGAGCCACCTATGTGTGCGTCTGCTGGAGCCAGAGCTGGAGGAGCCAGAGCAGAGTCTCACGAGTCACCTATGTGTGCGTCTGCTGGAGCCAGAGCTGGAGCCGGAGCAGAGTCACACGAGTCACCTATGTGTGGGCCTGCAGAATCCAGAGCTGGAGCCGGAGCAGAGTCTCACGAGTCACCTATGTGTGTGTCTGCTGGAGCCAGAGCTGGAGCCGGAGCAGAGTCTCACGAGCCACCTATGTGTGCGTCTGCTGGAGCCAGAGCTGGAGGAGCCGGAGCAGAGTCTCACGAGTCACCTATGTGTGCGTCTGCTGGAGCCAGAGCTGGAGCCGGAGCAGAGTCTCACGAGTCACCTATGTGTGCGTCTGCTGGAGCCAAAGCTGGAGGAGCCGGAGCAGAGTCTCACGAGTCACCTATGTGTGCGTCTGCTGGAGCCAGAGCTGGAGCCGGAGCAGAGTCTCACGAGTCACCTATGTGTGCGTCTGCTGGAGCCAGAGCTGGAGCCGGAGCAGAGTCACACGAGCCACCTATGTGTGCGTCTGCTGGAGCCAGAGCTGGAGGAGCTGGAGCAGAGTCTCACGAGTCACCTCTGTGTGCGTCTGCTGGAGCCAGAGCTGGAGCCGGAGCAGAGACTCACAAGTCACCTATGTGTGCGTCTGCTGGAGCCAGAGCTGGAGCCGGAGCAGAGTCACACAAGTCACCTATGTGTGCGTCTGCTGGAGCCAGAGCTGGAGCCGGAGCTGAGTCACACGAGTCACCTATGTGTGCGTCTGCTGGAGCCAGAGCTGGAGCCGGAGCAGAGTCTCACGAGTCACCTATGTGTGCGTCTGCTGGAGCCAGAGCTGGAGCCGGAGCAGAGTCTCACGAGTCACCTATGTGTGCGTCTGCTGGAGCCAGAGCTGGAGGAGCCGGAGAAGAGTCTTATGAGTCACCTATGTGCGCGTCTGCTGGAGCCAGAGCTGGAGGAGCCGGAGCAGAGTCTCACGAGTCACCTATGTGTGCGTCTGCTGGAGCCAGAGCTGGAGCCGGAGCTGAGTCACACGAGTCACCTATGTGTGGGCCTGCAGGAGGCAGAGCTGGAGCCGGAGCAGAGTCTTACGAGTCACCCATGTGTGGGTCTGCTGGAGCCAGAGCTGGAGCCGGAGCAGAGTCTCACGAGTCACCTATGTGTGCGTCTGCTGGAGCCGGAGCAGAGTCTCACGAGGCACCTATGTGTGCGTCTGCTGGAGGCAGAGCTGGAGGAGTCGGAGAAGAGTCTCATGAGTCACCCATGTGTGCGTCTGCTGGAGCCAGAGCTGGAACCGTAGCAGAGTCTCACGAGTCACCTATGTGTGCGTCTGCTGGAGCCAGAGCTGGAGCCGGAGCAGAGTCTCACGAGTCACCTATGTGCGCGTCTGCTGGAGCCAGAGCTGGAGGAGCCGGAGCAGAGTCTCACGAGTCACCTATGTGTGCGTCTGCTGGAGCCAGAGCTGGAGCCGGAGCTGAGTCACACGAGTCACCTATGTGTGGGCCTGCAGGAGGCAGAGCTGGAGCCAGAGCAGAGTCTTACGAGTCACCCATGTGTGGGTCTGCAGGAGCTAGAGCTGGAGCCAGAGCAGAGTCTCACGAGGCACCTATGTGTGCGTCTGCAGGAGCCAGAGCAGAGTCTCACGAGTCACCTATGTGTGCGTCTGCTGGAGCCAGAGCTAGAGCCAGAGCAGAGTCACACAAGCCACCTATGTGTGCGTCTGCAGGAGCCAGAGCTGGAGCCAGAGCAGAGTCTCACGAGTCACCTATGTGCGCGTCTGCTGGAGCCAGAGCTGGAGGAGCCGGAGCAGAGTCACACGAGTCACGTATGTGTGCGTCTGCTGGAGCCAGAGCTAGAGGAGCCGGAGCAGAGTCTCACGAGTCACCTATGTGTGCGTCTGCAGGAGCCAGAGCTGGAGCCGGAGCAGAGTCTCACGAGGCACCTATGTGTGCGTCTGCAGGAGCCAGAGCTGGAGGAGCCGGAGAAGAGTCTTATGAGTCACCTATGTGCGCGTCTGCTGGAGCCAGAGCTGGAGGAGCCGGAGCAGAGTCTCACGAGTCACCTATGTGTGCGTCTGCTGGAGCCAGAGCTGGAGCCGGAGCTGAGTCACACGAGTCACCTATGTGTGGGCCTGCAGGAGGCAGAGCTGGAGCCGGAGCAGAGTCTTACGAGTCACCCATGTGTGGGTCTGCTGGAGCCAGAGCTGGAGCCGGAGCAGAGTCTCACGAGTCACCTATGTGTGCGTCTGCTGGAGCCGGAGCAGAGTCTCACGAGGCACCTATGTGTGCGTCTGCTGGAGGCAGAGCTGGAGGAGTCGGAGAAGAGTCTCATGAGTCACCCATGTGTGCGTCTGCTGGAGCCAGAGCTGGAACCGTAGCAGAGTCTCACGAGTCACCTATGTGTGCGTCTGCTGGAGCCAGAGCTGGAGCCGGAGCAGAGTCTCACGAGTCACCTATGTGCGCGTCTGCTGGAGCCAGAGCTGGAGGAGCCGGAGCAGAGTCTCACGAGTCACCTATGTGTGCGTCTGCTGGAGCCAGAGCTGGAGCCGGAGCTGAGTCACACGAGTCACCTATGTGTGGGCCTGCAGGAGGCAGAGCTGGAGCCAGAGCAGAGTCTTACGAGTCACCCATGTGTGGGTCTGCAGGAGCTAGAGCTGGAGCCAGAGCAGAGTCTCACGAGGCACCTATGTGTGCGTCTGCAGGAGCCAGAGCAGAGTCTCACGAGTCACCTATGTGTGCGTCTGCTGGAGCCAGAGCTAGAGCCAGAGCAGAGTCACACAAGCCACCTATGTGTGCGTCTGCAGGAGCCAGAGCTGGAGCCAGAGCAGAGTCTCACGAGTCACCTATGTGCGCGTCTGCTGGAGCCAGAGCTGGAGGAGCCGGAGCAGAGTCACACGAGTCACGTATGTGTGCGTCTGCTGGAGCCAGAGCTAGAGGAGCCGGAGCAGAGTCTCACGAGTCACCTATGTGTGCGTCTGCAGGAGCCAGAGCTGGAGCCGGAGCAGAGTCTCACGAGGCACCTATGTGTGCGTCTGCAGGAGCCAGAGCTGGAGCCGGAGCAGAGTCTCACGAGGCACCTATGTGTGCGTCTGCAGGAGCCAGAGCTGGAGCCGGAGCAGAGTCTCACGAGTCACCTATGTGTGCGTCTGCAGGAGCCAGAGCTGGAGCCGGAGCAGAGTCTCACGAGTCACCTATGTGTGCGTCTGCAGGAGCCAGAGCTGGAGCCGGAGCAGAGTCTCACGAGTCACCTATGTGTGCGTCTGCTGGAGCCAGAGCTGGAGCCGGAGCAGAGTCTCACGAGCCACCTATGTGTGCGTCTGCTGGAGCCAGAGCTGGAGGAGCCGGAGAAGAGTCTTATGAGTCACCTATGTGTGCGTCTGCTGGAGCCAGAGCTGGAGCCAGAGCAGAGTCACACAAGCCACCTATGTGTGGGTCTGCAGGAGCCAGAGCTGGAGCCGGAGCAGAGTCTCACGAGGCACCTATGTGTGCGTCTGCAGGAGCCAGAGCTGGAGCCGGAGCAGAGTCTCACGAGTCACCTATGTGTGCGTCTGCAGGAGCCAGAGCTGGAGCCGGAGCAGAGTCTCACGAGTCACCTATGTGTGCGTCTGCTGGAGCCAGAGCTGGAGCCGGAGCAGAGTCTCACGAGTCACCTATGTGTGCGTCTGCAGGAGCCAGAGCTGGAGGAGCCGGAGAAGAGTCTTATGAGTCACCTATGTGCGCGTCTGCTGGAGCCAGAGCTGGAGGAGCCGGAGCAAAGTCTCACGAGTCACCTATGTGTGCGTCTGCTGGAGCCAGAGCTGGAGCCGGGGCTGAGTCACACGAGTCACCTATGTGTGCGTCTGCAGGAGCCAGAGCTGGAGCCGGAGCAGAGTCTCACGAGTCACCTATGTGTGCGTCTGCAGGAGCCAGAGCTGGAGCCGAAGCAGAGTCTCACGAGTCACCTATGTGTGCGTCTGCTGGAGCCAGAGCTGGAGCCGGAGCAGAGTCTCACGAGTCACCTATGTGTGCGTCTGCTGGAGCCAGAGCTGGAGGAGCCGGAGAAGAGTCTTATAAGTCACCTATGTGTGCGTCTGCTGGAGCCAGAGCTGGAGCCGGAGCTCAGTCACACGAGTCACCTATGTGTGCATCTGCAGGAGCCAGAGCTGGAGCCGGAGCAGAGTCTCACGAGTCACCTATGTGTGCGTCTGCAGGAGCCAGAGCTGGAGCCGGAGCAGAGTCTCACGAGTCACCTATGTGTGGGCCTGCAGGAGCCAGAGCTGGAGCCGGAGCAGAGTCTCACGAGTCACCTATGTGTGCGTCTGCAGGAGCCAGAGCTGGAGCCGGAGCAGAGTCTCACGAGTCACCTATGTGTGCGTCTGCTGGAGCCAGAGCTGGAGCCGGAGCAGAGTCTCACGAGTCACCTATGTGTGCGTCTGCTGGAGCCAGAGCTGGAGCTGGAGCAGAGTCTCATGAGTCACCTTTGTGTGCGTCTGCTGGAGCCGGAGCAGAGTCTCACGAGTCACCTATGTGTGCGTCTGCTGGAGCCAGAGCTGGAGCCGGAGCAGAGTCTCACGAGTCACCTATGTGTGCGTCTGCAGGAGCCAGAGCTGGAGCCGGAGCAGAGTCTCACGAGTCATCTATGTGTGCGTCTGCTGGAGCCAGAGCTGGAGGAGCCGGAGAAGAGTCTTATAAGTCACCTATGTGTGCGTATGCTGGAGCCAGAGCTGGAGCCGGAGCTGAGTCACACGAGTCACCTATGTGTGCGTCTGCAGGAGCCAGAGCTGGAGCCGGAGCAGAGTCTCACGAGTCACCTATGTGTGGGCCTGCAGGAGCCAGAGCTGGAGCCGGAGCAGAGTCTCACGAGTCACCTATGTGTGCGTCTGCAGGAGCCAGAGCTGGAGCCGGAGCAGAGTCTCACGAGTCACCTATGTGTGCGTCTGCTGGAGCCAGAGCTGGAGCCGGAGCAGAGTCTCACGAGTCACCTATGTGTGCGTCTGCTGGAGCCAGAGCTGGAGCCGGAGCAGAGTCTCATGAGTCACCTTTGTGTGCGTCTGCTGGAGCCGGAGCAGAGTCTCACGAGTCACCTATGTGTGCGTCTGCTGGAGCCAGAGCTGGAGCCGGAGCAGAGTCTCACGAGTCACCTATGTGTGCGTCTGCTGGAGCCAGAGCTGGAGCCGGAGCAGAGTCTCACGAGTCACCTTTGTGTGCGTCTGCTGGAGCCGGAGCAGAGTCTCACGAGTCACCTATGTGTGCGTCTGCTGGAGCCAGAGCTGGAGCCGGAGCAGAGTCTCACGAGTCACCTATGTGTGCGTCTGCTGGAGCCAGAGCTGGAGCCGGAGCAGAGTCTCACGAGTCACCTTTGTGTGCGTCTGCTGGAGCCAGAGCTGGAGCCGGAGCAGAGTCTCACGAGTCACCTATGTGTGCGTCTGCTGGAGCCAGAGCTGGAGGAGCCGGAGAAGAGTCTTATAAGTCACCTATTTGTGCGTCTGCTGGAGCCAGAGCTGGAGCCGGAGCTGAGTCACACGAGTCACCTATGTGTGCGTCTGCAGGAGCCAGAGCTGGAGCCGGAGCAGAGTCTCACGAGTCACCTATGTGTGCGTCTGCTGGAGCCAGAGCTGGAGCCGGAGCAGAGTCTCACGAGTCACCTTTGTGTGCGTCTGCTGGAGCCGGAGCAGAGTCTCACGAGTCACCTATGTGTGGGCCTGCAGGAGCCAGAGCTTGAGCCGGAGCAGAGTCTCACGAGTCACCTATGTGTGCGTCTGCTGGAGCCAGAGCTGGAGCCGGAGCAGAGTCTCACGAGTCACCTATGTGTGCGTCTGCTGGAGCCAGAGCTGGAGCCGGAGCAGAGTCTCACGAGTCACCTATGTGTGCGTCTGCTGGAGCCAGAGCTGGAGCTGGAGCAGAGTCTCATGAGTCACCTTTGTGTGCGTCTGCTTGAGCCGGAGCAGAGTCTCACGAGTCACCTATGTGTGCGTCTGCAGGAGCCAGAGCTGGAGCTTGAGCAGAGTCTCACGAGTCACCTATGTGTGCGTCTGCTGGAGCCAGAGCTGGAGCCAGAGCAGAGTCTCACGAGTCACCTATGTGTGCGTCTGCAGGAGCCAGAGCTGGAGCCGGAGCAGAGTCTCACGAGTCACCTTTGTGTGCGTCTGCTGGAGCCGGAGCAGAGTCTCACGAGTCACCTATGTGTGGGCCTGCAGGAGCCAGAGCTTGAGCCGGAGCAGAGTCTCACGAGTCACCTATGTGTGCGTCTGCTGGAGCCAGAGCTGGAGCCGGAGCAGAGTCTCACGAGTCACCTATGTGTGCGTCTGCTGGAGCCAGAGCTGGAGCCGGAGCAGAGTCTCACGAGTCACCTATGTGTGCGTCTGCTGGAGCCAGAGCTGGAGCCGGAGCAGAGTCTCACGAGTCACCTATGTGTGGGCCTGCAGGAGCCAGAGCTTGAGCCGGAGCAGAGTCTCACGAGTCACCTATGTGTGCGTCTGCTGGAGCCAGAGCTGGAGCCGGAGCAGAGTCTCACGAGTCACCTATGTGTGCGTCTGCTGGAGCCAGAGCTGGAGCCGGAGCAGAGTCACACGAGTCACCTATGTGTGGGCCTGCAGGAGCCAGAGCTGGAGCCGGAGCAGAGTCTCACGAGTCACCTATGTGTGCGTCTGCTGGAGCCAGAGCTGGAGGAGCCGGAGCAGAGTCTCACGAGTCACCTATGTGTGCGTCTGCAGGAGCCAGAGCTGGAGCCGGAGCAGAGTCTCACGAGTCACCTATGTGTGCGTCTGCTGGAGCCAGAGCTGGAGCCGGAGCAGAGTCTCACGAGTCACCTTTGTGTGCGTCTGCTGGAGCCGGAGCAGAGTCTCACGAGTCACCTATGTGTGCGTCTGCAGGAGCCAGAGCTGGAGCCGGAGCAGAGTCTCACGAGTCACCTATGTGTGTGTCTGCTGGAGCCAGAGCTGGAGCCGGAGCAGAGTCTCACGAGTCACCTATGTGTGCGTCTGCTGGAGCCAGAGCTGGAGGAGCCGGAGAAGAGTCTCACGAGTCACCTATGTGTGCGTCTGCTGGAGCCAGAGCTGGAGCCGGAGCAGAGTCACACGAGTCACCTATGTGTGCGTCTGCTGGAGCCAGAGCTGGAGCCGGAGCAGAGTCTCACAAGTCACCTATGTGTGCGTCTGCTGGAGCCAGAGCTGGAGGAGCCGGAGCAGAGTCTCACGAGTCACCTATGTGTGCGTCTGCTGGAGCCAGAGCTGGAGCCAGAGCAGAGTCTCACGAGTCACCTATGTGTGCGTCTGCTGGAGCCGGAGCAGAGTCTCACGAGTCACCTATGTGTGCGTCTGCTGGAGCCAGAGCTGGAGCCGGAGCAGAGTCTCACGAGTCACCTATGTGTGCGTCTGCTGGAGCCAGAGCTGGAGGAGCCGGAGCAGAGTCTCACGAGCCACCTATGTGTGCGTCTGCTGGAGCCAGAGCTGGAGCCGGAGCAGAGTCTCACGAGTCACCTATGTGTGCGTCTGCTGGAGCCAGAGCTGGAGGAGCCGGAGCAGAGTCTCACGAGCCACCTATGTGTGCGTCTGCTGGAGCCAGAGCTGGAGGAGCCGGAGCAGAGTCTCACGAGCCACCTATGTGTGCGTCTGCTGGAGCCAGAGCTGGAGCCGGAGCAGAGTCTCACGAGTCACCCATGTGTGCGTCTGCTGGAGCCAGAGCTGGAGGAGCCGGAGCAGAGTCTCACGAGTCACCTATGTGTGCGTCTGCTGGAGCCAGAGCTGGAGCCAGAGCAGAGTCTCACGAGTCACCTATGTGTGCGTCTGCTGGAGCCGGAGCAGAGTCTCACGAGTCACCTATGTGTGCGTCTGCTGGAGCCAGAGCTGGAGCCGGAGCAGAGTCTCACGAGTCACCTATGTGTGCGTCTGCTGGAGCCAGAGCTGGAGGAGCCGGAGCAGAGTCTCACGAGCCACCTATGTGTGCGTCTGCTGGAGCCAGAGCTGGAGCCGGAGCAGAGTCTCACGAGTCACCTATGTGTGCGTCTGCTGGAGCCAGAGCTGGAGGAGCCGGAGCAGAGTCTCACGAGCCACCTATGTGTGCGTCTGCTGGAGCCAGAGCTGGAGGAGCCGGAACAGAGTCTCACGAGCCAGCTATGTGTGCGTCTGCTGGAGCCAGAGCTGGAGCCGGAGCAGAGTGTCACGAGTCACCTATGTGTGCGTCTGCTGGAGCCGGAGCAGAGTCTCACGAGTCACCTATGTGTGCGTCTGCTGGAGCCAGAGCTGGAGCCGGAGCAGAGTCTCACGAGTCACCTATGTGTGCGTCTGCTGGAGCCAGAGCTGGAGGAGCCGGAGCAGAGTCTCACGAGCCACCTATGTGTGCGTCTGCTGGAGCCGGAGCAGAGTCTCACGAGTCACCTATGTGTGCGTCTGCTGGAGCCAGAGCTGGAGGAGCCGGAGCAGAGTCTCACGAGCCACCTATGTGTGCGTCTGCTGGAGCCAGAGCTGGAGGAGCCGGAGCAGAGTCTCACGAGCCAGCTATGTGTGCGTCTGCTGGAGCCAGAGCTGGAGCCGGAGGACAGTCTCACGAGTCACCTATGTGTGTGTCTGCTGGAGCCAGAGCTGGAGCCGGAGCAGAGTCTCACGAGCCAGCTATGTGTGCGTCTGCTGGAGCCAGAGCTGGAGCCGGAGCAGAGTCTCACGAGTCACCTATGTGTGCGTCTGCTGGAGCCAGAGCTGGAGGAGCCGGAGCAGAGTCTCACGAGCCACCTATGTGTGCGTCTGCTGGAGCCAGAGCTGGAGCCGGAGCAGAGTCTCACGAGTCACCTATGTGTGCGTCTGCTGGAGCCGGAGCAGAGTCTCACGAGTCACCTATGTGTGCGTCTGCTGGAGCCAGAGCTGGAGGAGCCGGAGCAGAGTCTCACGAGCCAGCTATGTGTGCGTCTGCTGGAGCCAGAGCTGGAGCCGGAGCAGAGTGTCACGAGTCACCTATGTGTGCGTCTGCAGGAGCCAGAGCTGGAGCCAGAGCAGAGTCACACGAGTCACCTATGTGTGCGTCTGCTGGAGCCAGAGCTGGAGCCGGAGCAGAGTCTCACGAGTCACCTATGTGTGCGTCTGCTGGAGCCAGAGCTGGAGCTGGAGCAGCGTCTCATGAGTCACCTTTGTGTGCGTCTGCTGGAGCCAGAGCTGGAGCCGGAGCAGAGTCTCACGAGTCACCTATGTGTGCGTCTGCTGGAGCCAGAGCTGGAGCCGGAGCAGAGTCTCACGAGTCACCTATGTGTGCGTCTGCTGGAGCCAGAGCTGGAGCCGGAGCAGAGTCTCACGAGTCACCTATGTGTGCGTCTGCTGGAGCCAGAGCTGGAGCCGGAGCAGAGTCTCACGAGTCACCTATGTGTGCGTCTGCTGGAGCCAGAGCTGGAGCTGGAGCAGAGTCTCATGAGTCACCTTTGTGTGCGTCTGCTGGAGCCGGAGCAGAGTCTCACGAGCCAGCTATGTGTGCGTCTGCTGGAGCCAGAGCTGGAGCCGGAGCAGAGTCTCACGAGTCACCTATGTGTGCGTCTGCTGGAGCCAGAGCTGGAGGAGCCGGAGCAGAGTCTCACGAGCCACCTATGTGTGCGTCTGCTGGAGCCAGAGCTGGAGGAGCCGGAGCAGAGTCTCACGAGCCAGCTATGTGTGCGTCTGCTGGAGCCAGAGCTGGAGCCGGAGGACAGTCTCACGAGTCACCTATGTGTGTGTCTGCTGGAGCCAGAGCTGGAGCCGGAGCAGAGTCTCACGAGCCAGCTATGTGTGCGTCTGCTGGAGCCAGAGCTGGAGCCGGAGCAGAGTCTCACGAGTCACCTATGTGTGCGTCTGCTGGAGCCAGAGCTGGAGGAGCCGGAGCAGAGTCTCACGAGCCACCTATGTGTGCGTCTGCTGGAGCCAGAGCTGGAGCCGGAGCAGAGTCTCACGAGTCACCTATGTGTGCGTCTGCTGGAGCCGGAGCAGAGTCTCACGAGTCACCTATGTGTGCGTCTGCTGGAGCCAGAGCTGGAGGAGCCGGAGCAGAGTCTCACGAGCCAGCTATGTGTGCGTCTGCTGGAGCCAGAGCTGGAGCCGGAGCAGAGTGTCACGAGTCACCTATGTGTGCGTCTGCAGGAGCCAGAGCTGGAGCCAGAGCAGAGTCACACGAGTCACCTATGTGTGCGTCTGCTGGAGCCAGAGCTGGAGCCGGAGCAGAGTCTCACGAGTCACCTATGTGTGCGTCTGCTGGAGCCAGAGCTGGAGCTGGAGCAGAGTCTCATGAGTCACCTTTGTGTGCGTGTTGGAAGGCGGACCCCGAGGAGTCGGTGAGACCACCAAGGGGGGCCCTCGCACTGCACGAAGTAGCCGAGCGCTGCCGAGAAGTCTCCTGAGAGATCCTTCTCCTATCACGTACTAGCACAGTAACACCACCACACGGGACTCAAGGAGGTTGTCTCAAGACAAGCAATTCTTTATCATCAATAAAAGGTTACGAGTTCAATATTTACACGAAGGGATCGAGGGATCCACCAAAAGTCTCAATGTCTCTTTGGAAGGGTAGGGGTAGCGGGACAGTCTTTGGCAGGAATGTGGTACGAGGGTACCTGGGGCCCAGTTCTTATCCTCAAGCTGGAGGACCTCCGATCTCGGAGGGGTCGAGCCGCGACGGCGTCAGCAGGGCTCTGGCGTATAGTTCGTGGAGAGCCGCGATTCAATCAGCAGGGCTCTCAAGATGGTTTCTGCTCAGCTCGAGCCGCGACGTCGTCAGCAGGGCTCCGAGGAAGGTCTCAGCGAGGTGGGGCCGCGATGGCGTCTGCAGGGCTCCGATGTTCCAGGTGGTTCAGGAAAGGTTCACAAGAGGGAGCCGCGACGCAGTCAGCAGGGCTCGTGATGGTTCCGACAAGAGTTCTTCTCCGTAGGGTCAGCCGCGATTCGATCAGCAGGGCTCTGGACTCCGGGATACAACTGCCGAGCTGTGGTGGGGTCGCCCCAGATATAGGTCTGGAGCCCTTTGATGTCCGGACCCTTGCGCCCGAGGGGGCGGAGTGGCCGGGTGGAGGTGGCCAGACGCCCAGCAGGAGAGGCGCCAGGCCCATGGGAGTTTGCAGGGCGATCACACCTCGAGAGGGGAGGACAGTTGGGGGTCCCAACGATACCGTCCTCCGCCGGGGGCGATGAATGGTTCCTGCGGCACCCCCTGGCCAGTCCGTGGTGCCTCGAGGTCGGGGCTTCGCTGGGGTCGAGGCCGGGTTGAGCGGGGTCGCGCCGGCTGGTGTACGGGGTGACGTAGATGCCAACAAGATGGCGGAGCCATGAGGAGCATGCGACCACGTGCAGTTCCAGGTGAAGGGCCTTGGAGCAGTTCAGACGGGTGGCCCGTGAAGGCCGGGGCGGGGAACGGCCACAGTCCAGGGGGGTTAAGGACCACGCCACGAGGCCGGGTCCAACAGGCGTCCCCCCCAGCCGAAGGCATGGAGAGTCACCCATCTCCTTGGGGATTCTCCTCGTCAAGGCGGAAGAAGCGGGACAGGCCGTCGGCGTTGGCGTGGTCATTGCCGGGCCGGTGTTCGACGTCAAAGTCCATCCCTTGTAGCGAGATGGACCATCGCAGCAGTTTGGGGTTCTCGCCCCGCATTCGCATTAACCATTGCAAGGGCCGGTGGTCGGTCTGGACCCGGAAGTGGGCGCCAAAGAGGTAGGGCCGGAGCTTCTTGAGGGCCCACACCACAGCGAAGGCCTCGCGCTCAATAGTGCTCCAGCGTTGCTCCCGGGGCAGTAGTCGCCGGCTGATGAAGGCCACTGGTCGGTCGAGCCCCTTTTCGTCAGTTTGGGAGAGAACGGCCCCGATCCCATACTCGGAGGCGTCCGTCTGTACCACGAACTCCTTCTGATAGTCCGGGGCCTGCAGCACTGGAGCAGTACACATGGCCGTTTTGAGGGTGTCGAAGGCTGTTTGGCAGCGGGGTGTCCAGTGTACCTTCTTGGGCTGCTTTTTGGACGTTAACTCTGTGAGGGGGCCGACAATGCTCCCATAGTCCCGGATAAACCGTCGGTAGTATCCGGTGAGGCCCAGGAAGGCCCAGACAGCGGTCTGGGTAGTGGGGGGTTCCCAGGTCTGGATGGCATCTATCTTTGCTTGGAGGGGGGCCACCTGCCCGCTCCCCACTTGATGGCCCAGGTAGGTCACGGATCCGTGGCCGATTTGGCATTTGCTGGCCTTGATTGTGAGCCCGGCCCGCTGGAGGGCGGCCAGGACGGCCTTTAGGTGGAGGAGGTGCTCGGCCCAGTGGTTGCTGTACACGGCAATGTCATCTAAGTAGGCCGCGCTGAAGGCCTCAAGCCCGGCCAAAACTTTGTTCACCAGTCGCTGGAAGGTGGCCGGGGCGTTCTTCATTCCGAAGGGCATCACCCGAAAGTGGTAATGCCCATCCGGAGTCGAAAAGGTGGATCTTTCTTGGGCGCCGGGGGTGAGCTGGATTTGCCAGTACCCGGCGGTGAGGTCCAGCGTGCTCAGGTAGCGAGCGGCCCCTAGGCGGTCGATGAGTTCGTCGGCCCGGGGTATCGGGTGTGCGTCCGTCTTGGTTACTACATTCAGGGCTCGGTAGTCCACGCAGAATCGCAACTCCGGGGGGTGGCCGGGAGCTGCGGCCTTGGGCACCAGGACGACAGGGCTGGCCCACGGGCTGTCGGAAGGCTCGATGACCCCCAGGGCCAGCATCTTCGCTACTTCGGCCTGGATGCAGGCCCGCACTCGGTCAGGCACCCGGTAGGCTCTGTGTCGTATGGGGGGGTTCTCCCCGGTGTCGACGTCGTGGACGCACCAGTGGGTCACCCCCGGGGTGAGAGAGAAGAGGGCTGCGTAGTCCCGCAGTAATCGCTGGCAGTCGTTGCGCTGTTCCGGGGTCAGGGACGAGGCGAGTTGGACCCCTTCGATCGATCCATCGTGAATGTCGGCTTGCAAGAGGTCGGGCAGGGGCTCGGAGTCGTCCTCGCCCCCCTCGTCGGTCGCCAGCAGCAGGCTCAGTTCGGTCCGGGCGAAGTGGGGTTTTAGCCTGTTAGCATGTAGGACCCGGAGGGGGTTCCGGGGGGACTCCAGATCGACCAAGTAGGTGACGGGACTTTTCTTCTCCACCACCTTGAAGGGCCCGGTCCACTTGTCCTGGAGGGCGCCGGGTTCGACCGGGGCCATGACCCATACTTTCTGACCTGGCTCGAATTCTACAGTAGAAGTGTTGCGATCGTACCACCGCTTCATGTCCTCCTGGCTGGCCTCGAGGTTGGCTTCGGCGAGAGCTCGGAACTTGCGGGTCTGGTTTCGGAGGGTCAGGAGGTATCGGTAGACGTCAGGAGGGGCGCCTCGGGGCTTCATTTCCCAGCCCTCCTTGACCAGACTGAGCGGTCCGCGGACCGGGTGTCCATACAATAGTTCAAACGGGCTGAACCCCAGGGACTTCTGCGGGACCTCCCGATAGGCGAACAGGAGGCAGGGCAGCAGGACATCCCATTTCCGCCTGAGTGGTTCTTCCAGGCCCTGGATCATCCCTTTCAATGTTCGGTTGAATCGCTCAACCAGTCCGTTCCCCTGAGGGTGATATGGGGTCGTGAACTTGTATGTGACCCCGCACTGTTGCCACAGGGACCGCATGTACCTGGAGATAAAGTTCGTGCCGCGGTCGCTCACCACTTCGCTGGGGAATCCCACTCGGGAGAAGATCCCCATCAGGGCCCGGCCTACCACAGGGGCCGTTATGGTTCTGAGCGGGACCGCCTCCGGGTACCTGGTGGCGTGGTCCACGAGGACCAGGATGAAGCGGTGGCCCAGGGCGGTTTGGGGGTCCAGGGGTCCCACAATGTCGATTCCGACCCGTTCAAACGGGGTGCTGACGGCGGGAAAGGGCTGGAGGGGGGCCTTGACCCGACCCCCCGTCTTTCCGCTGGCTTGGCAGGTCTGGCAGGACCGGCAGTGGTTGTCCACATCTCTCCGCATCCGGGGCCAGTAGAAGTGGGTCACCAGACGACTGTACGTTTTGTCTTGCCCCAAGTGTCCGGCGAGGGGCACATCATGGGCCAGGTTGAGAAGAAACTCCCGGAAGCGGAGGGGGACCACCAACACGCGGCTGGCCCCGAGTTCTGCTACTTTCTGTTCACTGTACAACAGGCCCTCGGCCCAGTAGATCCAGTGGGTGCCGGTCTGGTCACCGTTGGCTTGCGCGGTCGCCAGCTGCCGGACCCCTTCGAGAGAGGGACAGGACTGTTGCTCTTGCTGGAACTGCTCTCGGGTGGGGCCCCCTTCGTGTTGCCATTGCGTCAGCTCTGGTAGGGCGCTCGGAGAAGTCATCTCTTCGGGGGAGGATTCGCTGGACCCAGGGTCGGTGTCCGCCTCCTCCTCGCTGCTGGCGGGAGGGGGTGTGAGCCCCTCGGGTCGGGCGGTCCCGGAGGTCGAGGATGAGCGGGGGGCCTGGGCGGTCATGGACCGGGTGATGGCGCAGGCCCAATCAGCCAGTCCCAACATTCGGAGGTGCTCTCGCCGTTCTACTTGAGCCCAGGGGGAACTTTCCAAGTCGTTCCCCAGGAGGCAGTCGACCGGGGCGTCGTCGCGCACTGTCACTTTCAGCAGGCCCGTCACCCCTCCCCACTCGAAGGGGACCAGGGCCATCTGGCATAGGCTTTCACTGTTGTCGGCCGTCCGGACCGGGCACAGCACATTCGGTAGAATCTGTTCAGGGGTCACCAGGTGGCAGCGGACAGCGGTGATACTGGCGCCGGTGTCGCGAAGGGCTTCGGCCCGTTGTCCGTTGACCGTGACCTGCTGCCGGTACTTCTGGGTGTTGGTTGGGATGGGGGTGCAGGGTACCATCTCCCGGCTACCCAGGCAGACCAGGGACATGGCTGCCGGCTCCCACTCAGTGTTTTCTCGGTCGAGGGCCTCTTCTTCCTCTTCTCCTCCCCCCAAGGCGGCGGCTGTCAGCTGCCGGGGCGGGGGCCCGCCGGCCCCGTTTCTTCGGTTCAGAGGGCAGGCCGGGTCGCTGGCAAAGTGTCCGGTTTGTTGGCAACCATAGCAGGTCACTGGTGGCCGTGGTCCGGGTCGGGCCGGGCCCACCCTTCGTGCTAGGCTCGGGGAGAGATGTGGCTGCGGTGGCCCTCGAGGGGGGCTCCTGGGGGCCCCAGCGGGAGGGTCTCGGTTCCTGTTCGGCCCTCCCCCCCCACCGCGCTGGCGTGGGGGTCCGTTGGGGTTCCTCTGGTACTCCCCCATTGAGCTCCGGGGGACCCGGGAGTTGACCCATCGATCGGCCTCGACGGCCAGTTTCCGCGGGTCGGTCATTTTGCTGTCGAGGAGGTGCTGTCTCAGCTCCACGAAGCAATTGTTGGAAAGATGTTCCCACACGATGAGGTCGACCAGCTGCCCGTAGGTGGTTACTTTGCTGCCTTTGATCCACCCTTCTAGGGCCCGACTAAAAAAGTCCACATATTCCACCCATGTGGTACCCGGGATTTTCTTGCAGTCTCGGAACCGCTGGCGGTACATCTCCGCTGTTAGCCCGTAGCGGGTGAGCAGGGCCTCCTTCATGTGATCGTAGGAGGTCATCACTTCCTCCGGTAGCTGGAGCAGCGTGTCCCGCCCTTCACTCAGGAATCGCCCCCACAGGCCTGCGCCCCAGTCTTTTCGGGGCACTCGATGGGAGGTCATGGCCACCTCATAGGCCTTGAACCATTGTTGGATATCGTCATTTTTGTAATACTCCTTGACGACCTCCTTCGGGATATGTACTTTGGCCTCGGCAGGCGGTAGAGTGTCTCTCGTACTGGGGGTGTTGGTCCCTCCGTTCTTGGCCTTGATCTCGAGCTCCTTGAGGCTGCGCTCGTGCTCAAGGGTGAGCTTCTTTTCCTCCAACTCCCGGTGTCGTCTCTTCTCTTCTATCTCTTCTTGAAGGCGTAGCTGCTCGAGGGCCAGTTTCTTTTCTGCCAGCTGGAGTTCGCCGTCCAGTCGCAGTCGGGCGAGCTCTAGCTCGTGGCTCCGGACCTTTTCCCGCTCTCGTATTTCTTCTTCGGAGAGGCCGGTTTCTAGGCTCTTTCGTCCTCCGGTTGCCGGGGTCAGTGCGGTTGCTGTGGTCTCCGTCAGGGGCAAGGGCCCTTCTTCCTGGGAGGGGCCTGCCCCGGCCTCCAGCCATGTCCTCAGAGCTTTCTGCATCTCTTCCTTGGTACCGAGGCTGGTGGTTGCAATGCCTTTGTCTCTGCAGAACTGTTTTAATTCTTTGTGCGTATATTCTTCCAGCCGTTCGGGCTGGAACTCCATTGTCGCGTTGTTTTCCTGGCTGCTCATGATGCTATTCGTTTGGATGGGTAGCTAGTGGGTACTGGCTGGTACGTACTGCGTTCGGCTCGGATCCCACCGCTGCCACCAAATGTTGGAAGGCGGACCCCGAGGAGTCGGTGAGACCAGCAAGGGGGGCCCTCGCACTGCACGAAGTAGCCGAGCGCTGCCGAGAAGTCTCCTGAGAGATCCTTCTCCTATCACGTACTAGCACAGTAACACCACCACACCGGACTCAAGGAGGTTGTCTCAAGACAAGCAATTCTTTATCATCAATAAAAGGTTACGAGTTCAATATTTACACGAAGGGATCGAGGGATCCACCAAAAGTCTCAATGTCTCTTTGGAAGGGTAGGGGTAGCGGGACAGTCTTTGGCAGGAATGTGGTACGAGGGTACCTGGGGCCCAGTTCTTATCCTCAAGCTGGAGGACCTCCGATCTCGGAGGGGTCGAGCCGCGACGGCGTCAGCAGGGCTCTGGCGTATAGTTCGTGGAGAGCCGCGATTAAATCAGCAGGGCTCTCAAGATGGTTTCTGCTCAGCTCGAGCCGCGACGTCATCAGCAGGGCTCCGAGGAAGCTCTCAGCGAGGTGGGGCCGCGACGGCGTCTGCAGGGCTCCGATGTTCCAGGTGGTTCAGGAAAGGTTCACAAGAGGGAGCCGCGACGCAGTCAGCAGGGCTCGTGATGGTTCCGACAAGAGTTCTTCTCCGTAGGGTCAGCCGCGATTCGATCAGCAGGGCTCTGGACTCCGGGATACAACTGCCGAGCTGTGGTGGGGTCGCCCCAGATATAGGTCTGGAGCCCTTTGATGTCCGGACCCTTGCGCCCGAGGGGGCGGAGTGGCCGGGTGGAGGTGGCCAGACGCCCAGCAGGAGAGGCGCCAGGCCCATGGGAGTTTGCAGGGCGATCACACCTCGAGAGGGGAGGACAGTTGGGGGTCCCAACGATACCGTCCTCCGCCGGGGGCGATGAATGGTTCCTGCGGCACCCCCTGGCCAGTCCGTGGTGCCTCGAGGTCGGGGCTTCGCT
Organism: Triturus cristatus; assembly: GCF_964204655.1. Lineage (NCBI taxonomy): Eukaryota > Metazoa > Chordata > Amphibia > Caudata > Salamandridae > Triturus > Triturus cristatus. The sequence continues at coordinate 62,716,881 of NC_140591.1, read as the reverse complement.
GGGGTCGAGGCCGGGTTGAGCGGGGTCGCGCCGGCTGGTGTACGGGGTGACGTAGATGCCAACAAGATGGCGGAGCCATGAGGAGCATGCGACCACGTGCAGTTCCAGGTGAAGGGCCTTGGAGCAGTTCAGACGGGTGGCCCGTGAAGGCCGGGGCGGGGAACGGCCACAGTCCAGGGGGGTTAAGGACCACGCCACGAGGCCGGGTCCAACAGTGCGTCTGCTGGAGCCAGAGCTGGAGCCGGAGCAGAGTCTCACGAGTCACCTATGTGTGCGTCTGCTGGAGCCAGAGCTGGAGCCGGAGCAGAGTCTCACGAGTCACCTATGTGTGCGTCTGCTGGAGCCAGAGCTGGAGCCGGAGCAGAGTCTCACGAGTCACCTATGTGTGCGTCTGCTGGAGCCAGAGCTGGAGGAGCCGGAGAAGAGTCTTATGAGTCACCTATGTGCGCGTCTGCTGGAGCCAGAGCTGGAGGAGCCGGAGCAGAGTCTCACGAGTCACCTATGTGTGCGTCTGCTGGAGCCAGAGCTGGAGCCGGAGCTGAGTCACACGAGTCACCTATGTGTGGGCCTGCAGGAGGCAGAGCTGGAGCCGGAGCAGAGTCTTACGAGTCACCCATGTGTGGGTCTGCTGGAGCCAGAGCTGGAGCCGGAGCAGAGTCTCACGAGTCACCTATGTGTGCGTCTGCTGGAGCCGGAGCAGAGTCTCACGAGTCACCTATGTGTGCGTCTGCTGGAGGCAGAGCTGGAGGAGTCGGAGAAGAGTCTCATGAGTCACCCATGTGTGCGTCTGCTGGAGCCAGAGCTGGAACCGTAGCAGAGTCTCACGAGTCACCTATGTGTGCGTCTGCTGGAGCCAGAGCTGGAGCCGGAGCAGAGTCTCACGAGTCACCTATGTGCGCGTCTGCTGGAGCCAGAGCTGGAGGAGCCGGAGCAGAGTCTCACGAGTCACCTATGTGTGCGTCTGCTGGAGCCAGAGCTGGAGCCGGAGCTGAGTCACACGAGTCACCTATGTGTGGGCCTGCAGGAGGCAGAGCTGGAGCCAGAGCAGAGTCTTACGAGTCACCCATGTGTGGGTCTGCAGGAGCTAAAGCTGGAGCCAGAGCAGAGTCTCACGAGGCACCTATGTGTGCGTCTGCAGGAGCCAGAGCAGAGTCTCACGAGTCACCTATGTGTGCGTCTGCTGGAGCCAGAGCTAGAGCCAGAGCAGAGTCACACAAGCCACCTATGTGTGCGTCTGCAGGAGCCAGAGCTGGAGCCAGAGCAGAGTCTCACGAGTCACCTATGTGTGCGTCTGCTGGAGCCAGAGCTGGAGGAGCCGGAGCAGAGTCTCACGAGTCACCTATGTGCGCGTCTGCTGGAGCCAGAGCTGGAGGAGCCGGAGCAGAGTCACACGAGTCACGTATGTGTGCGTCTGCTGGAGCCAGAGCTAGAGGAGCCGGAGCAGAGTCTCACGAGTCACCTATGTGTGCGTCTGCAGGAGCCAGAGCTGGAGCCGGAGCAGAGTCTCACGAGGCACCTATGTGTGCGTCTGCAGGAGCCAGAGCTGGAGCCGGAGCAGAGTCTCACGAGGCACCTATGTGTGCGTCTGCAGGAGCCAGAGCTGGAGCCGGAGCAGAGTCTCACGAGTCACCTATGTGTGCGTCTGCAGGAGCCAGAGCTGGAGCCGGAGCAGAGTCTCACGAGTCACCTATGTGTGCGTCTGCAGGAGCCAGAGCTGGAGCCGGAGCAGAGTCTCACGAGTCACCTATGTGTGCGTCTGCTGGAGCCAGAGCTGGAGCCGGAGCAGAGTCTCACGAGTCACCTATGTGTGCGTCTGCTGGAGCCAGAGCTGGAGCCGGAGCAGAGTCTCACGAGTCACCTATGTGTGCGTCTGCAGGAGCCAGAGCTGGAGCCGGAGCAGAGTCTCACGAGCCACCTATGTGTGCGTCTGCTGGAGCCAGAGCTGGAGGAGCCGGAGAAGAGTCTTATGAGTCACCTATGTGTGCGTCTGCTGGAGCCAGAGCTGGAGCCAGAGCAGAGTCACACAAGCCACCTATGTGTGGGTCTGCAGGAGCCAGAGCTGGAGCCGGAGCAGAGTCTCACGAGGCACCTATGTGTGCGTCTGCAGGAGCCAGAGCTGGAGCCGGAGCAGAGTCTCACGAGTCACCTATGTGTGCGTCTGCAGGAGCCAGAGCTGGAGCCGGAGCAGAGTCTCACGAGTCACCTATGTGTGCGTCTGCTGGAGCCAGAGCTGGAGCCGGAGCAGAGTCTCACGAGTCACCTATGTGTGCGTCTGCAGGAGCCAGAGCTGGAGGAGCCGGAGAAGAGTCTTATGAGTCACCTATGTGCGCGTCTGCTGGAGCCAGAGCTGGAGGAGCCGGAGCAAAGTCTCACGAGTCACCTATGTGTGCGTCTGCTGGAGCCAGAGCTGGAGCCGGAGCTGAGTCACACGAGTCACCTATGTGTGCGTCTGCAGGAGCCAGAGCTGGAGCCGGAGCAGAGTCTCACGAGTCACCTATGTGTGCGTCTGCAGGAGCCAGAGCTGGAGCCGGAGCAGAGTCTCACAAGTCACCTATGTGTGCGTCTGCTGGAGCCAGAGCTGGAGCCGGAGCAGAGTCTCACGAGTCACCTATGTGTGCGTCTGCTGGAGCCAGAGCTGGAGGAGCCGGAGAAGAGTCTTATAAGTCACCTATGTGTGCGTCTGCTGGAGCCAGAGCTGGAGCCGGAGCTGAGTCACACGAGTCACCTATGTGTGCGTCTGCAGGAGCCAGAGCTGGAGCCGGAGCAGAGTCTCACGAGTCACCTATGTGTGCGTCTGCAGGAGCCAGAGCTGGAGCCGGAGCAGAGTCTCACGAGTCACCTATGTGTGGGCCTGCAGGAGCCAGAGCTGGAGCCGGAGCAGAGTCTCACGAGTCACCTATGTGTGCGTCTGCAGGAGCCAGAGCTGGAGCCGGAGCAGAGTCTCACGAGTCACCTATGTGTGCGTCTGCTGGAGCCAGAGCTGGAGCCGGAGCAGAGTCTCACGAGTCACCTATGTGTGCGTCTGCTGGAGCCAGAGCTGGAGCTGGAGCAGAGTCTCATGAGTCACCTTTGTGTGCGTCTGCTGGAGCCGGAGCAGAGTCTCACGAGTCACCTATGTGTGCGTCTGCTGGAGCCAGAGCTGGAGCCGGAGTAGAGTCTCACGAGTCACCTATGTGTGCGTCTGCAGGAGCCAGAGCTGGAGCCGGAGCAGAGTCTCACGAGTCATCTATGTGTGCGTCTGCTGGAGCCAGAGCTGGAGGAGCCGGAGAAGAGTCTTATAAGTCACCTATGTGTGCGTCTGCTGGAGCCAGAGCTGGAGCCGGAGCTGAGTCACACGAGTCACCTATGTGTGCGTCTGCAGGAGCCAGAGCTGGAGCCGGAGCAGAGTCTCACGAGTCACCTATGTGTGGGCCTGCAGGAGCCAGAGCTGGAGCCGGAGCAGAGTCTCACGAGTCACCTATGTGTGCGTCTGCAGGAGCCAGAGCTGGAGCCGGAGCAGAGTCTCACGAGTCACCTATGTGTGCGTCTGCTGGAGCCAGAGCTGGAGCCGGAGCAGAGTCTCACGAGTCACCTATGTGTGCGTCTGCTGGAGCCAGAGCTGGAGCCGGAGCAGAGTCTCATGAGTCACCTTTGTGTGCGTCTGCTGGAGCTGGAGCAGAGTCTCACGAGTCACCTATGTGTGCGTCTGCTGGAGCCAGAGCTGGAGCCGGAGCAGAGTCTCACGAGTCACCTATGTGTGCGTCTGCTGGAGCCAGAGCTGGAGCCGGAGCAGAGTCTCACGAGTCACCTTTGTGTGCGTCTGCTGGAGCCGGAGCAGAGTCTCACGAGTCACCTATGTGTGCGTCTGCTGGAGCCAGAGCTGGAGCCGGAGCAGAGTCTCACGAGTCACCTATGTGTGCGTCTGCTGGAGCCAGAGCTGGAGCCGGAGCAGAGTCTCACGAGTCACCTTTGTGTGCGTCTGCTGGAGCCAGAGCTGGAGCCGGAGCAGAGTCTCACGAGTCACCTATGTGTGCGTCTGCTGGAGCCAGAGCTGGAGGAGCCGGAGAAGAGTCTTATAAGTCACCTATGTGTGCGTCTGCTGGAGCCAGAGCTGGAGCCGGAGCTGAGTCACACGAGTCACCTATGTGTGCGTCTGCAGGAGCCAGAGCTGGAGCCGGAGCAGAGTCTCACGAGTCACCTATGTGTGCGTCTGCTGGAGCCAGAGCTGGAGCCGGAGCAGAGTCTCACGAGTCACCTTTGTGTGCGTCTGCTGGAGCCGGAGCAGAGTCTCACGAGTCACCTATGTGTGGGCCTGCAGGAGCCAGAGCTTGAGCCGGAGCAGAGTCTCACGAGTCACCTATGTGTGCGTCTGCTGGAGCCAGAGCTGGAGCCGGAGCAGAGTCTCACGAGTCACCTATGTGTGCGTCTGCTGGAGCCAGAGCTGGAGCCGGAGCAGAGTCTCACGAGTCACCTATGTGTGCGTCTGCTGGAGCCAGAGCTGGAGCTGGAGCAGAGTCTCATGAGTCACCTTTGTGTGCGTCTGCTGGAGCCGGAGCAGAGTCTCACGAGTCACCTATGTGTGCGCCTGCAGGAGCCAGAGCTGGAGCTTGAGCAGAGTCTCACGAGTCACCTATGTGTGCGTCTGCTGGAGCCAGAGCTGGAGCCAGAGCAGAGTCTCACGAGTCACCTATGTGTGCGTCTGCAGGAGCCAGAGCTGGAGCCGGAGCAGAGTCTCACGAGTCACCTTTGTGTGCGTCTGCTGGAGCCGGAGCAGAGTCTCACGAGTCACCTATGTGTGGGCCTGCAGGAGCCAGAGCTTGAGCCGGAGCAGAGTCTCACGAGTCACCTATGTGTGCGTCTGCTGGAGCCAGAGCTGGAGCCGGAGCAGAGTCTCACGAGTCACCTATGTGTGCGTCTGCTGGAGCCAGAGCTGGAGCCGGAGCAGAGTCTCACGAGTCACCTATGTGTGCGTCTGCTGGAGCCAGAGCTGGAGCCGGAGCAGAGTCTCACGAGTCACCTATGTGTGGGCCTGCAGGAGCCAGAGCTTGAGCCGGAGCAGAGTCTCACGAGTCACCTATGTGTGCGTCTGCTGGAGCCAGAGCTGGAGCCGGAGCAGAGTCTCACGAGTCACCTATGTGTGCGTCTGCTGGAGCCAGAGCTGGAGCCGGAGCAGAGTCACACGAGTCACCTATGTGTGGGCCTGCAGGAGCCAGAGCTGGAGCTGGAGCAGAGTCTCACGAGTCACCTATGTGTGCGTCTGCTGGAGCCAGAGCTGGAGGAGCCGGAGCAGAGTCTCACGAGTCACCTATGTGTGCGTCTGCAGGAGCCAGAGCTGGAGCCGGAGCAGAGTCTCACGAGTCACCTATGTGTGCGTCTGCTGGAGCCAGAGCTGGAGCCGGAGCAGAGTCTCACGAGTCACCTTTGTGTGCGTCTGCTGGAGCCGGAGCAGAGTCTCACGAGTCACCTATGTGTGCGTCTGCAGGAGCCAGAGCTGGTGCCGGAGCAGAGTCTTACGAGTCACCTATGTGTGTGTCTGCTGGAGCCAGAGCTGGAGCCGGAGCAGAGTCTCACGAGTCACCTATGTGTGCGTCTGCTGGAGCCAGAGCTGGAGGAGCCGGAGAAGAGTCTCACGAGTCACCTATGTGTGCGTCTGCTGGAGCCAGAGCTGGAGCCGGAGCAGAGTCACACGAGTCACCTATGTGTGCGTCTGCTGGAGCCAGAGCTGGAGCCGGAGCAGAGTCTCACGAGTCACCTATGTGTGCGTCTGCTGGAGCCAGAGCTGGAGGAGCCGGAGCAGAGTCTCACGAGTCACCTATGTGTGCGTCTGCTGGAGCCAGAGCTGGAGCCAGAGCAGAGTCTCACGAGTCACCTATGTGTGCGTCTGCTGGAGCCGGAGCAGAGTCTCACGAGTCACCTATGTGTGCGTCTGCTGGAGCCAGAGCTGGAGCCGGAGCAGAGTCTCACGAGTCACCTATGTGTGCGTCTGCTGGAGCCAGAGCTGGAGGAGCCGGAGCAGAGTCTCACGAGCCACCTATGTGTGCGTCTGCTGGAGCCAGAGCTGGAGCCGGAGCAGAGTCTCACGAGTCACCTATGTGTGCGTCTGCTGGAGCCAGAGCTGGAGGAGCCGGAGCAGAGTCTCACGAGCCACCTATGTGTGCGTCTGCTGGAGCCAGAGCTGGAGGAGCCGGAGCAGAGTCTCACGAGCCACCTATGTGTGCGTCTGCTGGAGCCAGAGCTGGAGCCGGAGCAGAGTCTCACGAGTCACCCATGTGTGCGTCTGCTGGAGCCAGAGCTGGAGCCGGAGCAGAGTCTCACGAGTCACCTATGTGTGCGTCTGCTGGAGCCAGAGCTGGAGGAGCCGGAGCAGAGTCTCACGAGTCACCTATGTGTGCGTCTGCTGGAGCCAGAGCTGGAGCCAGAGCAGAGTCTCACGAGTCACCTATGTGTGCGTCTGCTGGAGCCGGAGCAGAGTCTCACGAGTCACCTATGTGTGCGTCTGCTGGAGCCAGAGCTGGAGCCGGAGCAGAGTCTCACGAGTCACCTATGTGTGCGTCTGCTGGAGCCAGAGCTGGAGGAGCCGGAGCAGAGTCTCACGAGCCACCTATGTGTGCGTCTGCTGGAGCCAGAGCTGGAGCCGGAGCAGAGTCTCACGAGTCACCTATGTGTGCGTCTGCAGGAGCCAGAGCTGGAGCCGGAGCAGAGTCTCACAAAGTCACCTATGTGTGCGTCTGCAGGAGCCAGAGCTGGAGCCGGAGCAGAGTCTCACGAGTCACCTATGTGTGCGTCTGCTGGAGCCAGAGCTGGAGCCGGAGCAGAGTCTCACGAGTCACCTATGTGTGCGTCTGCTGGAGCCAGAGCTGGAGCCGGAGCAGAGTCTCATGAGTCACCTTTGTGTGCGTCTGCTGGAGCCGGAGCAGAGTCTCACGAGTCACCTATGTGTGCGTCTGCTGGAGCCAGAGCTGGAGCCGGAGTAGAGTCTCACGAGTCACCTATGTGTGCGTCTGCAGGAGCCAGAGCTGGAGCCGGAGCAGAGTCTCACGAGTCATCTATGTGTGCGTCTGCTGGAGCCAGAGCTGGAGGAGCCGGAGAAGAGTCTTATAAGTCACCTATGTGTGCGTCTGCTGGAGCCAGAGCTGGAGCCGGAGCTGAGTCACACGAGTCACCTATGTGTGCGTCTGCAGGAGCCAGAGCTGGAGCCGGAGCAGAGTCTCACGAGTCACCTATGTGTGGGCCTGCAGGAGCCAGAGCTGGAGCCGGAGCAGAGTCTCACGAGTCACCTATGTGTGCGTCTGCAGGAGCCAGAGCTGGAGCCGGAGCAGAGTCTCACGAGTCACCTATGTGTGCGTCTGCTGGAGCCAGAGCTGGAGCCGGAGCAGAGTCTCACGAGTCACCTATGTGTGCGTCTGCTGGAGCCAGAGCTGGAGCCGGAGCAGAGTCTCATGAGTCACCTTTGTGTGCGTCTGCTGGAGCTGGAGCAGAGTCTCACGAGTCACCTATGTGTGCGTCTGCTGGAGCCAGAGCTGGAGCCGGAGCAGAGTCTCACGAGTCACCTATGTGTGCGTCTGCTGGAGCCAGAGCTGGAGCCGGAGCAGAGTCTCACGAGTCACCTTTGTGTGCGTCTGCTGGAGCCGGAGCAGAGTCTCACGAGTCACCTATGTGTGCGTCTGCTGGAGCCAGAGCTGGAGCCGGAGCAGAGTCTCACGAGTCACCTATGTGTGCGTCTGCTGGAGCCAGAGCTGGAGCCGGAGCAGAGTCTCACGAGTCACCTTTGTGTGCGTCTGCTGGAGCCAGAGCTGGAGCCGGAGCAGAGTCTCACGAGTCACCTATGTGTGCGTCTGCTGGAGCCAGAGCTGGAGGAGCCGGAGAAGAGTCTTATAAGTCACCTATGTGTGCGTCTGCTGGAGCCAGAGCTGGAGCCGGAGCTGAGTCACACGAGTCACCTATGTGTGCGTCTGCAGGAGCCAGAGCTGGAGCCGGAGCAGAGTCTCACGAGTCACCTATGTGTGCGTCTGCTGGAGCCAGAGCTGGAGCCGGAGCAGAGTCTCACGAGTCACCTTTGTGTGCGTCTGCTGGAGCCGGAGCAGAGTCTCACGAGTCACCTATGTGTGGGCCTGCAGGAGCCAGAGCTTGAGCCGGAGCAGAGTCTCACGAGTCACCTATGTGTGCGTCTGCTGGAGCCAGAGCTGGAGCCGGAGCAGAGTCTCACGAGTCACCTATGTGTGCGTCTGCTGGAGCCAGAGCTGGAGCCGGAGCAGAGTCTCACGAGTCACCTATGTGTGCGTCTGCTGGAGCCAGAGCTGGAGCTGGAGCAGAGTCTCATGAGTCACCTTTGTGTGCGTCTGCTGGAGCCGGAGCAGAGTCTCACGAGTCACCTATGTGTGCGTCTGCAGGAGCCAGAGCTGGAGCTTGAGCAGAGTCTCACGAGTCACCTATGTGTGCGTCTGCTGGAGCCAGAGCTGGAGCCAGAGCAGAGTCTCACGAGTCACCTATGTGTGCGTCTGCAGGAGCCAGAGCTGGAGCCGGAGCAGAGTCTCACGAGTCACCTTTGTGTGCGTCTGCTGGAGCCGGAGCAGAGTCTCACGAGTCACCTATGTGTGGGCCTGCAGGAGCCAGAGCTTGAGCCGGAGCAGAGTCTCACGAGTCACCTATGTGTGCGTCTGCTGGAGCCAGAGCTGGAGCCGGAGCAGAGTCTCACGAGTCACCTATGTGTGCGTCTGCTGGAGCCAGAGCTGGAGCCGGAGCAGAGTCTCACGAGTCACCTATGTGTGCGTCTGCTGGAGCCAGAGCTGGAGCCGGAGCAGAGTCTCACGAGTCACCTATGTGTGGGCCTGCAGGAGCCAGAGCTTGAGCCGGAGCAGAGTCTCACGAGTCACCTATGTGTGCGTCTGCTGGAGCCAGAGCTGGAGCCGGAGCAGAGTCTCACGAGTCACCTATGTGTGCGTCTGCTGGAGCCAGAGCTGGAGCCAGAGCAGAGTCACACGAGTCACCTATGTGTGGGCCTGCAGGAGCCAGAGCTGGAGCTGGAGCAGAGTCTCACGAGTCACCTATGTGTGCGTCTGCTGGAGCCAGAGCTGGAGGAGCCGGAGCAGAGTCTCACGAGTCACCTATGTGTGCGTCTGCAGGAGCCAGAGCTGGAGCCGGAGCAGAGTCTCACGAGTCACCTATGTGTGCGTCTGCTGGAGCCAGAGCTGGAGCCGGAGCAGAGTCTCACGAGTCACCTTTGTGTGCGTCTGCTGGAGCCGGAGCAGAGTCTCACGAGTCACCTATGTGTGCGTCTGCAGGAGCCAGAGCTGGTGCCGGAGCAGAGTCTTACGAGTCACCTATGTGTGTGTCTGCTGGAGCCAGAGCTGGAGCCGGAGCAGAGTCTCACGAGTCACCTATGTGTGCGTCTGCTGGAGCCAGAGCTGGAGGAGCCGGAGAAGAGTCTCACGAGTCACCTATGTGTGCGTCTGCTGGAGCCAGAGCTGGAGCCGGAGCAGAGTCACACGAGTCACCTATGTGTGCGTCTGCTGGAGCCAGAGCTGGAGCCGGAGCAGAGTCTCACGAGTCACCTATGTGTGCGTCTGCTGGAGCCAGAGCTGGAGGAGCCGGAGCAGAGTCTCACGAGTCACCTATGTGTGCGTCTGCTGGAGCCAGAGCTGGAGCCAGAGCAGAGTCTCACGAGTCACCTATGTGTGCGTCTGCTGGAGCCGGAGCAGAGTCTCACGAGTCACCTATGTGTGCGTCTGCTGGAGCCAGAGCTGGAGCCGGAGCAGAGTCTCACGAGTCACCTATGTGTGCGTCTGCTGGAGCCAGAGCTGGAGGAGCCGGAGCAGAGTCTCACGAGCCACCTATGTGTGCGTCTGCTGGAGCCAGAGCTGGAGCCGGAGCAGAGTCTCACGAGTCACCTATGTGTGCGTCTGCTGGAGCCAGAGCTGGAGGAGCCGGAGCAGAGTCTCACGAGCCACCTATGTGTGCGTCTGCTGGAGCCAGAGCTGGAGGAGCCGGAGCAGAGTCTCACGAGCCACCTATGTGTGCGTCTGCTGGAGCCAGAGCTGGAGCCGGAGCAGAGTCTCACGAGTCACCCATGTGTGCGTCTGCTGGAGCCAGAGCTGGAGCCGGAGCAGAGTCTCACGAGTCACCTATGTGTGCGTCTGCTGGAGCCAGAGCTGGAGGAGCCGGAGCAGAGTCTCACGAGTCACCTATGTGTGCGTCTGCTGGAGCCAGAGCTGGAGCCAGAGCAGAGTCTCACGAGTCACCTATGTGTGCGTCTGCTGGAGCCGGAGCAGAGTCTCACGAGTCACCTATGTGTGCGTCTGCTGGAGCCAGAGCTGGAGCCGGAGCAGAGTCTCACGAGTCACCTATGTGTGCGTCTGCTGGAGCCAGAGCTGGAGGAGCCGGAGCAGAGTCTCACGAGCCACCTATGTGTGCGTCTGCTGGAGCCAGAGCTGGAGCCGGAGCAGAGTCTCACGAGTCACCTATGTGTGCGTCTGCAGGAGCCAGAGCTGGAGCCGGAGCAGAGTCTCACGAGTCACCTATGTGTGCGTCTGCAGGAGCCAGAGCTGGAGCCGGAGCAGAGTCTCACGAGTCACCTATGTGTGCGTCTGCTGGAGCCAGAGCTGGAGCCGGAGCAGAGTCTCACGAGTCACCTATGTGTGCGTCTGCTGGAGCCAGAGCTGGAGCCGGAGCAGAGTCTCACGAGTCACCTATGTGTGCGTCTGCAGGAGCCAGAGCTGGAGCCGGAGCAGAGTCTCACGAGCCACCTATGTGTGCGTCTGCTGGAGCCAGAGCTGGAGGAGCCGGAGAAGAGTCTTATGAGTCACCTATGTGTGCGTCTGCTGGAGCCAGAGCTGGAGCCAGAGCAGAGTCACACAAGCCACCTATGTGTGGGTCTGCAGGAGCCAGAGCTGGAGCCGGAGCAGAGTCTCACGAGGCACCTATGTGTGCGTCTGCAGGAGCCAGAGCTGGAGCCGGAGCAGAGTCTCACGAGTCACCTATGTGTGCGTCTGCAGGAGCCAGAGCTGGAGCCGGAGCAGAGTCTCACGAGTCACCTATGTGTGCGTCTGCTGGAGCCAGAGCTGGAGCCGGAGCAGAGTCTCACGAGTCACCTATGTGTGCGTCTGCAGGAGCCAGAGCTGGAGGAGCCGGAGAAGAGTCTTATGAGTCACCTATGTGCGCGTCTGCTGGAGCCAGAGCTGGAGGAGCCGGAGCAAAGTCTCACGAGTCACCTATGTGTGCGTCTGCTGGAGCCAGAGCTGGAGCCGGAGCTGAGTCACACGCGTCACCTATGTGTGCGTCTGCAGGAGCCAGAGCTGGAGCCGGAGCAGAGTCTCACGAGTCACCTATGTGTGCGTCTGCAGGAGCCAGAGCTGGAGCCGGAGCAGAGTCTCACGAGTCACCTATGTGTGCGTCTGCTGGAGCCAGAGCTGGAGCCGGAGCAGAGTCTCACGAGTCACTTATGTGTGCGTCTGCTGGAGCCAGAGCTGGAGGAGCCGGAGAAGAGTCTTATAAGTCACCTATGTGTGCGTCTGCTGGAGCCAGAGCTGGAGCCGGAGCTGAGTCACACGAGTCACCTATGTGTGCGTCTGCAGGAGCCAGAGCTGGAGCCGGAGCAGAGTCTCACGAGTCACCTATGTGTGCGTCTGCAGGAGCCAGAGCTGGAGCCGGAGCAGAGTCTCACGAGTCACCTATGTGTGGGCCTGCAGGAGCCAGAGCTGGAGCCGGAGCAGAGTCTCACGAGTCACCTATGTGTGCGTCTGCAGGAGCCAGAGCTGGAGCCGGAGCAGAGTCTCACGAGTCACCTATGTGTGCGTCTGCTGGAGCCAGAGCTGGAGCCGGAGCAGAGTCTCACGAGTCACCTATGTGTGCGTCTGCTGGAGCCAGAGCTGGAGCCGGAGCAGAGTCTCACGAGTCACCTATGTGTGCGTCTGCTGGAGCCAGAGCTGGAGGAGCCGGAGCAGAGTCTCACGAGTCACCTATGTGTGCGTCTGCTGGAGCCAGAGCTGGAGCCAGAGCAGAGTCTCACGAGTCACCTATGTGTGCGTCTGCTGGAGCCAGAGCAGAGTCTCACGAGTCACCTATGTGTGCGTCTGCTGGAGCCAGAGCTGGAGCCGGAGCAGAGTCTCACGAGTCACCTATGTGTGCGTCTGCTGGAGCCAGAGCTGGAGGAGCCGGAGCAGAGTCTCACGAGCCACCTATGTGTGCGTCTGCTGGAGCCAGAGCTGGAGCCGGAGCAGAGTCTCACGAGTCACCTATGTGTGCGTCTGCTGGAGCCAGAGCTGGAGGAGCCGGAGCAGAGTCTCACGAGCCACCTATGTGTGCGTCTGCTGGAGCCAGAGCTGGAGGAGCCGGAGCAGAGTCTCACGAGCCACCTATGTGTGCGTCTGCTGGAGCCAGAGCTGGAGCCGGAGCAGAGTCTCACGAGTCACCCATGTGTGCGTCTGCTGGAGCCAGAGCTGGAGCCGGAGCAGAGTCTCACGAGTCACCTATGTGTGCGTCTGCTGGAGCCAGAGCTGGAGGAGCCGGAGCAGAGTCTCACGAGTCACCTATGTGTGCGTCTGCTGGAGCCAGAGCTGGAGCCAGAGCAGAGTCTCACGAGTCACCTATGTGTGCGTCTGCTGGAGCCGGAGCAGAGTCTCACGAGTCACCTATGTGTGCGTCTGCTGGAGCCAGAGCTGGAGCCGGAGCAGAGTCTCACGAGTCACCTATGTGTGCGTCTGCTGGAGCCAGAGCTGGAGGAGCCGGAGCAGAGTCTCACGAGCCACCTATGTGTGCGTCTGCTGGAGCCAGAGCTGGAGCCGGAGCAGAGTCTCACGAGTCACCTATGTGTGCGTCTGCAGGAGCCAGAGCTGGAGCCGGAGCAGAGTCTCACGAGTCACCTATGTGTGCGTCTGCAGGAGCCAGAGCTGGAGCCGGAGCAGAGTCTCACGAGTCACCTATGTGTGCGTCTGCTGGAGCCAGAGCTGGAGCCGGAGCAGAGTCTCACGAGTCACCTATGTGTGCGTCTGCTGGAGCCAGAGCTGGAGCCGGAGCAGAGTCTCACGAGTCACCTATGTGTGCGTCTGCAGGAGCCAGAGCTGGAGCCGGAGCAGAGTCTCACGAGCCACCTATGTGTGCGTCTGCTGGAGCCAGAGCTGGAGGAGCCGGAGAAGAGTCTTATGAGTCACCTATGTGTGCGTCTGCTGGAGCCAGAGCTGGAGCCAGAGCAGAGTCACACAAGCCACCTATGTGTGGGTCTGCAGGAGCCAGAGCTGGAGCCGGAGCAGAGTCTCACGAGGCACCTATGTGTGCGTCTGCAGGAGCCAGAGCTGGAGCCGGAGCAGAGTCTCACGAGTCACCTATGTGTGCGTCTGCAGGAGCCAGAGCTGGAGCCGGAGCAGAGTCTCACGAGTCACCTATGTGTGCGTCTGCTGGAGCCAGAGCTGGAGCCGGAGCAGAGTCTCACGAGTCACCTATGTGTGCGTCTGCAGGAGCCAGAGCTGGAGGAGCCGGAGAAGAGTCTTATGAGTCACCTATGTGCGCGTCTGCTGGAGCCAGAGCTGGAGGAGCCGGAGCAAAGTCTCACGAGTCACCTATGTGTGCGTCTGCTGGAGCCAGAGCTGGAGCCGGAGCTGAGTCACACGCGTCACCTATGTGTGCGTCTGCAGGAGCCAGAGCTGGAGCCGGAGCAGAGTCTCACGAGTCACCTATGTGTGCGTCTGCAGGAGCCAGAGCTGGAGCCGGAGCAGAGTCTCACGAGTCACCTATGTGTGCGTCTGCTGGAGCCAGAGCTGGAGCCGGAGCAGAGTCTCACGAGTCACTTATGTGTGCGTCTGCTGGAGCCAGAGCTGGAGGAGCCGGAGAAGAGTCTTATAAGTCACCTATGTGTGCGTCTGCTGGAGCCAGAGCTGGAGCCGGAGCTGAGTCACACGAGTCACCTATGTGTGCGTCTGCAGGAGCCAGAGCTGGAGCCGGAGCAGAGTCTCACGAGTCACCTATGTGTGCGTCTGCAGGAGCCAGAGCTGGAGCCGGAGCAGAGTCTCACGAGTCACCTATGTGTGGGCCTGCAGGAGCCAGAGCTGGAGCCGGAGCAGAGTCTCACGAGTCACCTATGTGTGCGTCTGCAGGAGCCAGAGCTGGAGCCGGAGCAGAGTCTCACGAGTCACCTATGTGTGCGTCTGCTGGAGCCAGAGCTGGAGCCGGAGCAGAGTCTCACGAGTCACCTATGTGTGCGTCTGCTGGAGCCAGAGCTGGAGCTGGAGCAGAGTCTCATGAGTCACCTTTGTGTGCGTCTGCTGGAGCCGGAGCAGAGTCTCACGAGTCACCTATGTGTGCGTCTGCTGGAGCCAGAGCTGGAGCCGGAGTAGAGTCTCACGAGTCACCTATGTGTGCGTCTGCAGGAGCCAGAGCTGGAGCCGGAGCAGAGTCTCACGAGTCATCTATGTGTGCGTCTGCTGGAGCCAGAGCTGGAGGAGCCGGAGAAGAGTCTTATAAGTCACCTATGTGTGCGTCTGCTGGAGCCAGAGCTGGAGCCGGAGCTGAGTCACACGAGACACCTATGTGTGCGTCTGCAGGAGCCAGAGCTGGAGCCGGAGCAGAGTCTCACGAGTCACCTATGTGTGGGCCTGCAGGAGCCAGAGCTGGAGCCGGAGCAGAGTCTCACGAGTCACCTATGTGTGCGTCTGCAGGAGCCAGAGCTGGAGCCGGAGCAGAGTCTCACGAGTCACCTATGTGTGCGTCTGCTGGAGCCAGAGCTGGAGCCGGAGCAGAGTCTCACGAGTCACCTATGTGTGCGTCTGCTGGAGCCAGAGCTGGAGCCGGAGCAGAGTCTCATGAGTCACCTTTGTGTGCATCTGCTGGAGCCGGAGCAGAGTCTCACGAGTCACCTATGTGTGCGTCTGCTGGAGCCAGAGCTGGAGCCGGAGCAGAGTCTCACGAGTCACCTATGTGTGCGTCTGCTGGAGCCAGAGCTGGAGCCGGAGCAGAGTCTCACGAGTCACCTTTGTGTGCGTCTGCTGGAGCCGGAGCAGAGTCTCACGAGTCACCTATGTGTGCGTCTGCTGGAGCCAGAGCTGGAGCCGGAGCAGAGTCTCACGAGTCACCTATGTGTGCGTCTGCTGGAGCCAGAGCTGGAGCCGGAGCAGAGTCTCACGAGTCACCTTTGTGTGCATCTGCTGGAGCCAGAGCTGGAGCCGGAGCAGAGTCTCACGAGTCACCTATGTGTGCGTCTGCTGGAGCCAGAGCTGGAGGAGCCGGAGAAGAGTCTTATAAGTCACCTATGTGTGCGTCTGCTGGAGCCAGAGCTGGAGCCGGAGCTGAGTCACACGAGTCACCTATGTGTGCGTCTGCAGGAGCCAGAGCTGGAGCCGGAGCAGAGTCTCACGAGTCACCTATGTGTGCGTCTGCTGGAGCCAGAGCTGGAGCCGGAGCAGAGTCTCACGAGTCACCTTTGTGTGCGTCTGCTGGAGCCGGAGCAGAGTCTCACGAGTCACCTATGTGTGGGCCTGCAGGAGCCAGAGCTTGAGCCGGAGCAGAGTCTCACGAGTCACCTATGTGTGCGTCTGCTGGAGCCAGAGCTGGAGCCGGAGCAGAGTCTCACGAGTCACCTATGTGTGCGTCTGCTGGAGCCAGAGCTGGAGCCGGAGCAGAGTCTCACGAGTCACCTATGTGTGCGTCTGCTGGAGCCAGAGCTGGAGCTGGAGCAGAGTCTCATGAGTCACCTTTGTGTGCGTCTGCTGGATCCGGAGCAGAGTCTCACGAGTCACCTATGTGTGCGTCTGCAGGAGCCAGAGCTGGAGCTTGAGCAGAGTCTCACGAGTCACCTATGTGTGCGTCTGCTGGAGCCAGAGCTGGAGCCAGAGCAGAGTCTCACGAGTCACCTATGTGTGCGTCTGCAGGAGCCAGAGCTGGAGCCGGAGCAGAGTCTCACGAGTCACCTTTGTGTGCGTCTGCTGGAGCCGGAGCAGAGTCTCACGAGTCACCTATGTGTGGGCCAGCAGGAGCCAGAGCTTGAGCCGGAGCAGAGTCTCACGAGTCACCTATGTGTGCGTCTGCTGGAGCCAGAGCTGGAGCCGGAGCAGAGTCTCACGAGTCACCTATGTGTGCGTCTGCTGGAGCCAGAGCTGGAGCCGGAGCAGAGTCTCACGAGTCACCTATGTGTGCGTCTGCTGGAGCCAGAGCTGGAGCCGGAGCAGAGTCTCACGAGTCACCTATGTGTGGGCCTGCAGGAGCCAGAGCTTGAGCCGGAGCAGAGTCTCACGAGTCACCTATGTGTGCGTCTGCTGGAGCCAGAGCTGGAGCCGGAGCAGAGTCTCACGAGTCACCTATGTGTGCGTCTGCTGGAGCCAGAGCTGGAGCCGGAGCAGAGTCACACGAGTCACCTATGTGTGGGCCTGCAGGAGCCAGAGCTGGAGCCGGAGCAGAGTCTCACGAGTCACCTATGTGTGCGTCTGCTGGAGCCAGAGCTGGAGGAGCCGGAGCAGAGTCTCACGAGTCACCTATGTGTGCGTCTGCAGGAGCCAGAGCTGGAGCCGGAGCAGAGTCTCACGAGTCACCTATGTGTGCGTCTGCTGGAGCCAGAGCTGGAGCCGGAGCAGAGTCTCACGAGTCACCTTTGTGTGCGTCTGCTGGAGCCGGAGCAGAGTCTCACGAGTCACCTATGTGTGCGTCTGCAGGAGCCAGAGCTGGAGCCGGAGCAGAGTCTCACGAGTCACCTATGTGTGTGTCTGCTGGAGCCAGAGCTGGAGCCGGAGCAGAGTCTCACGAGTCACCTATGTGTGCGTCTGCTGGAGCCAGAGCTGGAGGAGCCGGAGAAGAGTCTCACGAGTCACCTATGTGTGCGTCTGCTGGAGCCAGAGCTGGAGCCGGAGCAGAGTCACACGAGTCACCTATGTGTGCGTCTGCTGGAGCCAGAGCTGGAGCCGGAGCAGAGTCTCACGAGTCACCTATGTGTGCGTCTGCTGGAGCCAGAGCTGGAGGAGCCGGAGCAGAGTCTCACGAGTCACCTATGTGTGCGTCTGCTGGAGCCAGAGCTGGAGCCAGAGCAGAGTCTCACGAGTCACCTATGTGTGCGTCTGCTGGAGCCGGAGCAGAGTCTCACGAGTCACCTATGTGTGCGTCTGCTGGAGCCAGAGCTGGAGCCGGAGCAGAGTCTCACGAGTCACCTATGTGTGCGTCTGCTGGAGCCAGAGCTGGAGGAGCCGGAGCAGAGTCTCACGAGCCACCTATGTGTGCGTCTGCTGGAGCCAGAGCTGGAGCCGGAGCAGAGTCTCACGAGTCACCTATGTGTGCGTCTGCTGGAGCCAGAGCTGGAGGAGCCGGAGCAGAGTCTCACGAGCCACCTATGTGTGCGTCTGCTGGAGCCAGAGCTGGAGGAGCCGGAGCAGAGTCTCACGAGCCACCTATGTGTGCGTCTGCTGGAGCCAGAGCTGGAGCCGGAGCAGAGTCTCACGAGTCACCCATGTGTGCGTCTGCTGGAGCCAGAGCTGGAGCCGGAGCAGAGTCTCACGAGTCACCTATGTGTGCGTCTGCTGGAGCCAGAGCTGGAGGAGCCGGAGCAGAGTCTCACGAGTCACCTATGTGTGCGTCTGCTGGAGCCAGAGCTGGAGCCAGAGCAGAGTCTCACGAGTCACCTATGTGTGCGTCTGCTGGAGCCGGAGCAGAGTCTCACGAGTCACCTATGTGTGCGTCTGCTGGAGCCAGAGCTGGAGCCGGAGCAGAGTCTCACGAGTCACCTATGTGTGCGTCTGCTGGAGCCAGAGCTGGAGGAGCCGGAGCAGAGTCTCACGAGCCACCTATGTGTGCGTCTGCTGGAGCCAGAGCTGGAGCCGGAGCAGAGTCTCACGAGTCACCTATGTGTGCGTCTGCTGGAGCCAGAGCTGGAGGAGCCGGAGCAGAGTCTCACGAGCCACCTATGTGTGCGTCTGCTGGAGCCAGAGCTGGAGGAGCCGGAGCAGAGTCTCACGAGCCAGCTATGTGTGCGTCTGCTGGAGCCAGAGCTGGAGCCGGAGGACAGTCTCACGAGTCACCTATGTGTGTGTCTGCTGGAGCCAGAGCTGGAGCCGGAGCAGAGTCTCACGAGCCAGCTATGTGTGCGTCTGCTGGAGCCAGAGCTGGAGCCGGAGCAGAGTCTCACGAGTCACCTATGTGTGCGTCTGCTGGAGCCAGAGCTGGAGGAGCCGGAGCAGAGTCTCACGAGCCACCTATGTGTGCGTCTGCTGGAGCCAGAGCTGGAGCCGGAGCAGAGTCTCACGAGTCACCTATGTGTGCGTCTGCTGGAGCCGGAGCAGAGTCTCACGAGTCACCTATGTGTGCGTCTGCTGGAGCCAGAGCTGGAGGAGCCGGAGCAGAGTCTCACGAGCCAGCTATGTGTGCGTCTGCTGGAGCCAGAGCTGGAGCCGGAGCAGAGTGTCACGAGTCACCTATGTGTGCGTCTGCAGGAGCCAGAGCTGGAGCCAGAGCAGAGTCACACGAGTCACCTATGTGTGCGTCTGCTGGAGCCAGAGCTGGAGCCGGAGCAGAGTCTCACGAGTCACCTATGTGTGCGTCTGCTGGAGCCAGAGCTGGAGCTGGAGCAGAGTCTCACGAGTCACCTTTGTGTGCGTCTGCTGGAGCCAGAGCTGGAGCCGGAGCAGAGTCTCACGAGTCACCTATGTGTGCGTCTGCTGGAGCCAGAGCTGGAGCCGGAGCAGAGTCTCACGAGTCACCTATGTGTGCGTCTGCTGGAGCCAGAGCTGGAGCCGGAGCAGAGTCTCACGAGTCACCTATGTGTGCGTCTGCTGGAGCCAGAGCTGGAGCCGGAGCAGAGTCTCACGAGTCACCTATGTGTGCGTCTGCTGGAGCCAGAGCTGGAGCTGGAGCAGAGTCTCATGAGTCACCTTTGTGTGCGTCTGCTGGAGCCGGAGCAGAGTCTCACGAGCCAGCTATGTGTGCGTCTGCTGGAGCCAGAGCTGGAGCCGGAGCAGAGTCTCACGAGTCACCTATGTGTGCGTCTGCTGGAGCCAGAGCTGGAGGAGCCGGAGCAGAGTCTCACGAGCCACCTATGTGTGCGTCTGCTGGAGCCAGAGCTGGAGGAGCCGGAGCAGAGTCTCACGAGCCAGCTATGTGTGCGTCTGCTGGAGCCAGAGCTGGAGCCGGAGGACAGTCTCACGAGTCACCTATGTGTGTGTCTGCTGGAGCCAGAGCTGGAGCCGGAGCAGAGTCTCACGAGCCAGCTATGTGTGCGTCTGCTGGAGCCAGAGCTGGAGCCGGAGCAGAGTCTCACGAGTCACCTATGTGTGCGTCTGCTGGAGCCAGAGCTGGAGGAGCCGGAGCAGAGTCTCACGAGCCACCTATGTGTGCGTCTGCTGGAGCCAGAGCTGGAGCCGGAGCAGAGTCTCACGAGTCACCTATGTGTGCGTCTGCTGGAGCCAGAGCAGAGTCTCACGAGTCACCTATGTGTGCGTCTGCTGGAGCCAGAGCTGGAGGAGCCGGAGCAGAGTCTCACGAGCCAGCTATGTGTGTGTCTGCTGGAGCCAGAACTGGAGCCGGAGCAGAGTGTCACGAGTCACCTATGTGTGCGTCTGCAGGAGCCAGAGCTGGAGCCAGAGCAGAGTCACACGAGTCACCTATGTGTGCGTCTGCTGGAGCCAGAGCTGGAGCCGGAGCAGAGTCTCACGAGTCACCTATGTGTGCGTCTGCTGGAGCCAGAGCTGGAGCTGGAGCAGAGTCTCATGAGTCACCTTTGTGTGCGTCTGCTGGAGCCAGAGCTGGAGCCGGAGCAGAGTCTCACGAGTCACCTATGTGTGCGTCTGCAGGAGCCAGAGCTGGAGCTTGAGCAGAGTCTCACGAGTCACCTATGTGTGCGTCTGCTGGAGCCAGAGCTGGAGCCGGAGCAGAGTCTCACGAGTCACCTATGTGTGCGTCTGCTGGAGCCAGAGCTGGAGCTGGAGCAGAGTCTCATGAGTCACCTTTGTGTGCGTCTGCTGGAGCCGGAGCAGAGTCTCACGAGCCAGCTATGTGTGCGTCTGCTGGAGCCAGAGCTGGAGCCGGAGCAGAGTCTCACGAGTCACCTATGTGTGCGTCTGCTGGAGCCAGAGCTGGAGCCAGAGCAGAGTCTTACGAGTCACCTATGTGTGCGTCTGCTGGAGCCAGAGCTGGAGCCGGAGCAGAGTCTCACGAGTCACCTATGTGTGCGTCTGCTGGAGCCAGAGGTGGAGCCGGAGCAGAGTCTCACGAGCCACCTATGTGTGCGTCTGCTGGAGCCAGAGCTGGAGCCGGAGCAGAGTCTCATGAGTCACCTATGTGTGCGTCTGCTGGAGCCAGAGCTGGAGCCGGAGCAGAGTCTCATGAGTCACCTATGTGTGCGTCTGCTGGAGCCAGAGCTGGAGCCGGAGCAGAGTCTCACGAGTCACCTATGTGTGCGTCTGCTGGAGCCAGAGCTGGAGGAGCCGGAGCAGAGTCTCACGAGCCACCTATGTGTGCGTCTGCTGGAGCCAGAGCTGGAGCCGGAGCAGAGTCTCACGAGTCACCTATGTGTGCGTCTGCTGGAGCCAGAGGTGGAGCCGGAGCAGAGTCTCATGAGTCACCTATGTGTGCGTCTGCTGGAGCCAGAGAGAAAGTGTATGAGTTGGAAGCATGATCAGCCCAGGAGCTGAGGAGATCAGGACTTGGATCCAGAACTGAGGTCCATTTCCGAAGCTCATTGTGCATGTCTTTGTGTGTGCTGTACATTTATTTGTGTGTGTGTGTGTATCTATCTGTCTGTGTGGTTGGCATTGTCTTTCTCCGTGATAAACAGTGTTGCTCCCAAGAAGCTATGCCTGGTGTCAAGGGCCACCAAAAATATACACGCTTTCCACCATGCCATGTTCGTAACTGTCACAGTAGTGCCCATATTTTGGGCATTTTTGGTCTATCTATGCACACTGGCAGCCATCATTGACCAGGGCCGGACTGGGGAACCAAAAGCAGCCCTGGCAAAAATGCTCAAAGCAGCTCCCACAATCTCCCTCCATCCATCCATCCATCCATCCATCCATCCATCCATCATCCATCCATCATCCATCCATCATCCATCCATCATCCATCCATCCATCCATTCTCTCCTTATGCATCCATCCATCCACGCATCCATCCATCCTCCATCATCCATACATCCATCCATTCTCTCCTCATCCATCCATCCTTCCATCCATCCATTCATCTTCTCTTCCATTCATTCATCCTCTCTACTTCTCTTCTCTTCTCTTCTCTTCTCTTCTCTTCTCTTCTCTGAGAGGGGAAAGTGGTACAGGCACCAGGGACATCCTCGAACTTTCAAACCGCCTCCAAGGGCTCCAGCCCACTGGGGAGATGCCCAGTGGGATATAAGGCCTGTCCGGCTTGGGCACTGGCATACTGTGAGCATGACCGATCTCATCTTGGCCACCCCTGACGTAATGGTGGCTGCGCCTGGCATAAAGGGCCATGACTGATGTACCCTGATCATCCTGGCTGGTATGGTGTTCAGCCCTGCCACAGTGTTGCCTGATGAACTGGTGAGCATGAATGGCATGCAATCGTAAAGCCTGAGCATTTGACACAGATTCTATTCCTGTGAAGCATTTGCACACGTGAGCACTTGATTAAAATGACAAGCTGATGTTTGGGGACCACATATTTACTAAATATAAAAACTGGTCCTAAGAAGGTAAATTGTATGTGTTTTTTTTCTAGAAAAGAAATTTGGAAAATGAGTTTGTTGACCCAAAATGGAAGAGGGATTTGCATTTCCAAAACATATTGAAAGCCAATAGTTAAAGGGTGAGGCAAGCTGGGCTGGGGAGGCTCATTCCTGTGAGAGCGCCCTCGATGCCAGATTGGTTCTGTGGGGCAGGGCGCATTGGTAAGGCTTTTTGTGACATTTCTGCGGTAACCCCGCCGGAAATCTTTGGTGGATTAATAGGGTCTTGCTAACGGATGTGTCACTACTGGACAGTGTTGGCATTTTTTGGGAGCGCGGGGGGATTTTCCTTTAACAAAAGTAGCTGTCACTATAGAAAAGTTGGAGACCCTGGTGCAAGTGTGTGTCGGTGGCGCTCACGGGAGTGATCTTTCATTTTGTAAGGTTTGCGGTCAAATCTCAGTTTCCATGAAAGACACAAAGCTAGAAGTCCACATTTCAGATCCGGGAGCTGTGCCTGGCATGAACCCTGCACCCTCTGCGCCCAGTAGGGCCTTCCATCAGAGGAGAATCTGAGAGGACTCTCTGTCTGAGCTAAGCAGACCTCTGAACTCTGTTGCACCCAAACCTGACAGGCTTCTGCTGGAAGGCAATACTTAATAAATCCAAGAAGGAGAACTTGTGACAAGCAACACTTCTCAAAGTGTTTGTTGCCTAAACATGAGGTTGGATTTAGCAGGTTAAGGGTTAGGGGTTAAAGGGGTGAATGCTGCATTATAGGTTGCAGGTTTGGAGTGCAGGTAATGCGGAGTAAGGAGTTAAATGTTAAAATGTAAGGTTATTAGACATGGAGTGAAGGGTACAGGCCATTGGGTTAAGGCTATAATATCAAAGTTTGGAAATTAAGCGTGTATGGCAGAAGTTTGGGGGAAAGGGTTAATGGGTTGAGGTGTAGGGTTAAGGTTTTGGAAGTTAAGAGTTTGGGCCTGAAGAGATTAAGGGGCAGATTTACAAGCCCCTTGCGCCACTTTTGCCTCATGTTTAACATGGGGAAAGTGACGTAAGGGTGACGTAAGGGTGGCGCAAGGGGCTTGTAAATAAGCCCCTAAATGCTTAGGGTTAACACATTTGATGACATTTTTAGCGCCAAGCTTGGAATGTGTTTAATTTAAGATGTGTTGAATTACAGATATTTTAGGCCTATCAGTGTGCGAAGTGTTGCTTTTCCTGCTAAAGCCGCTCATAATTAATTTCTGTGGGACACACCTCAAGTTCCAAGTCCAAAGTGTTGAAGAGATCTGAATGATGATATTTCACAGTAAAAGATTTTCATTAAAAAGATACAGCCTTTTGGAGCTGCCTACCGCATGGAGAGCGGAGGCTGGTCCATAGAAGCCCACTGCAGGACCCTCCCCTTTAGTGGCCCTTTGATGTTTCTCCACTTTTCCTGCTTGCCTGGGTCCTCTCAGGAGCTGTGCCCTGCACTCCTGCAGCAGCATGTGTTGACTGGATATTTGAAGCAAGCACACAGCCCTTATTATAAGAAGGCAGGTTATAAGGCCACACTGATAGAGAGTGGCCCTTGCTGAGCTGCAGCGCCTTCTCTTTCCATGGAGGACAAGTATTGTTTACACTTCTGTACTTAGACCATTGGTGGCTAGAGATCCCTTCCAACAAGTCTTCCTTAGAAGATGCCTATAGCTGGCAACCTTGGGAATGGGATCATAGTGGAGGGGTCACTATCTGTGGCAATCCTATCAATCTCTGGCCCACTGTTTAGGGGTTCATTATGAGTCCCCCAGAACGTCAGGGGGGCCAGTACCTTATTACTCTTCCACTTTTAGAATCTGAGGTCCACGGAAACCCAGAGCGCTTGTCTTGCTTCTCAGGGAACTGTCAGCTCTCGAGGGGAAACTATGGGGAGGAATGCCCAAGTTACTCACGGTAATCTTCATTACTCCGAGTCCTGGTCTTACTGGATGCAGTCCTGGGTCCCGCCCTCCCTCCTGGGCATGGGGGTTGACTATATCCTGTTTTACTGGTTTGGCGTGGTATGTTACAGGAAGTGCTTCGTTAATTTCTGCCTTTTGTGATGGCTCCTGGGTAACAGGGGCCATCTTGGGAGAACTTTTTGTGTTTCATCTAGGGAATAGGTACTGCCAGAAAGGAGAAGTATCTCAAGCGTAAGGACTGCGTCCAGGAAGAAGGATGAGGAGGTAATAGGAAAGGACTGGGTGAATGGGACCCAGAGTTACTGACTTAGCTGGAAATGATCCATTTCTCAGTGAAACCCCAAAGGTTCCATTCCTGCTAACTCCGCCCCCTCTGACTTAATGGGACCCCTGGTAACGTTAACTGAATGGGTGCAAACTTACTGGGTGCTGGTGCGGGCATCGCAACAAAGCCTTTATCGTCTTTTCCTTTTTGTGAGAACAATATTGAACTTTAAATCTAGGACTCCATCCTCCTCTTCTTAAGGAAAGGTTTTGAGATGTGCCTAACCCCCAAGCAGCGCTGTCAGGTGATGAGTTAAGATTCATGTTTGCAGCTCTGGGCCTAGGTAGAGCTGTGTGTCTGAGGGCTGCTGCGGCCTTGGTAAAAGGAGACATGAGTCGGTTTGACCTGGGCCAGCTATCTCCTTAAATCACACTTCGAGTGTTGCACACTTCCGGTTTACTAAACTGAGGACTCTGTGTTTACTGCTCTTCAATTCAATGAATTTGCTTATATGCCATAGGCGCTGAAAGGATATATCCTTTCATCGTCTGTCAAACCAATGAAATCTGAAGTTCCCCAGGAGTTTATATCATTTTTTTCTAAATGTATGCCAAAAATCACCTCCATTGTGCCAGGGCCAGTGTTTTCTCATGGTGGCCCTCATATTTCATGGGTGCCCCTTATATAAAAACAAGACATGAAATATGCCAGGGCCAGAATTCTGCAATTTATGTCTTTCACATACCATGGGTGACCCTTGGGTCGAACATGACCTCAGTGTGAGGGCCAGCATTGTAACATGGTTGCCACCCACCCCCCCATCTGCCAGGCTGTCCCCCTTTATGCCAAGAATGGCCTCCACTGTGCTAGTACCAGTATCCTGCCACTGTTGTCCACATGACAAGAATTTCCTCAAGTTTGCCAGTATTTTTCTACAGATGAGCTATGTGCCATAAATGTCCTCTAATATGCCCTTGTCACTATTTTACCATTTGTGCCCTTTATGCCAAGGGTTACCCCCACTGTGCCAGTGTCAGTATTTTGTCCCAGGTGTCTGTAATGCTAAGGATTGCTGCACACGTGCCAGCATATTGCCCTGGGTATCCCTATAAGACAATAACTGCCTTCAGTATGTCAAGTCCAAAGACAAAATCGCAAGCATGACATGTCATTCTCGCTTACACTCATATTCACTCATTCTCTCAATCACACTGACTCACTCTCTCACACCTTTCATTCATTCTTATTCATTATCACTCACTCACATGCATTCACTTTTCATCTCACTCATTACCTCCCTGTCCTTCCCTTGCTTTCCTTCTTAATGCCTGAGACTCACTTCCCTCCAATTAGACCCCTGCACTCTAGAAACAAAAGCCCCTCCCACCCCCTCCTGTTCTTTTTTGTCTCCATTGGAGTCTGACCTCTTTTCCCCTCATGGCGGGGCGTGAGGGGACGCCGCAGGTCGTCCTCGGCGGTGGTCGGAGCTCCAGAGCCGCGGACGCCCAGTCTGGCCGCATTCTTGTGTCCTCAGTGCGGTGGGGGTAAGGGTGCTGTCTGCTGTGGCTGGGGCGGTGCTTCCTGGTCAGGCCTGGCGGAGCACCGAGGTGCACTTGCTCCAAAGCTCGGCAAGAGCCTGGGTTGGGCCCCTATTTCTTTCTTTCTGGGGGCAATCATGGTGTACTGTGATTTTTGTTAGAGGGTCTGCTCTTTCAATCATGTTTTTAAACTGTAAGGGGAAGGAGCATCTCTGCGGAGGCATGGATTGTCGACTACTTCTTCCTGGGAAGGGGAGGGTCCCCCCTCTCAGAGTTAGTGGAGTACCTGCCTGGGGCGGTGCGCCTCTCATGTCTAGGGAGGAGGTACAGGACATGATGGCGGCAGCAGGGGCCATGGCCCTTCTGGCTCCTCCAGCACAGCCGGTGGAAGCGGCTGGACCAAAGGCTGTGCTGCCAGACATTGACTCTTCAGCTTCGGATTTAGAAGCCCCGTCGACTTCCTCGGGGTACAATATGTGTCCCGGGAACAAATGTGGGACGTTCTGGCACATGTACGGGAGAACATTGGACTTCCGTCCTGTCAAGCAGCAGATGGGGGCGGAGCCTTATTTCTTCCATATGTTAAACCCTCCACGTTTGCCATGCCCTCTCAGGGTCTGCTTAGGGATATGGTAATGAGGGAGTGGAAGGATGCTGAGAAGATTCGGGATCCTCGTTTCCTGCAGAAGCTGTCCCTATTGGAAGGGGAGGACGCTCTTCGTCATTCACTTCGCCTGGACGTCATTAACCCGAGGATTGTCCTCCCTCTGATGCGACTGATACAAAGGTGGACTCCTGTATGAAAAGGGCTTTTGCTTCAGAGAATCTGGAACTTAAAGCAAGTGTTTTTTGGTTTCCTCCGCGCAATCCTTGGTTCAGGATTTTGATATTCTGGCTGTAGACGTTCAGGAGGGTTTGCAATGTTCTGATCTCTGGGCAGCCATGGAGCAGCCGGCGAGGTTGCTTACACAAATTTCTTTGGATATTATTAATTCCTCAACTATGTCCGCAGGAGCCTTGATTGCGTACAGGAGATCTCTGGTTGAGGCCTTGCACTGTGGATAAAGGTTGGTAAAGATCCTCTAAATCCTCCCCAAAACACAAGGCCCATCATTCCTCTCATCGGAGGAGGAGGTTTCAGCCTCATTTCACACCTAAGTGCAATGTCCCAGCCCAGAAGAGATTCTTCACACAGAAGGGATGTTCGTTCATATTTATCTAGATGTCCTGTTGGTCCAATCTTCGAATGGTTCCTAGTTGAAACCCATGGTAAGGGTTCTGCAGGTGTTTTAATAGCACTGCTAGTTGGTTCCATCTCAGGACCTGATGTTCATTAGCATTTTACGACTCACAGAGGGCTTATGACTCTATTGGAACAAAGGATGAGCAGCTTGTAGGCTCAGGTTCTGGCTTTGTTGGCTCAAAGGGCTCAAAGGGCGGAGGTTTGGTTATGGGTTTCCGGGTTACTTGGCCTTGACTTTGTTCCTATTTCCTTGGGCCTGGTATTACTTGCACAAGCTGGTCTGGTGGATTCTCGCCCATTAATCTCCAGGTTTGCACGATCTTCAAGCCGGCATCCAGATGTCGGTCTAGGTCCGCGGAGATCAGTTGTGGTGGCTGGATCGGGATCATCTCGAGAGGGCATTTCCCTATTTCCTCCTGCTCCTTTAGTGCTCACGACAGATGCCAGCCTCTCGGGTTGGGGGGGCCTGGATGGAGTTGGAACAGTTCCAGGGGTTTGGCCTCTACGGGACTCTTAGTGGTTGTTGAACTGAAAGGGAGCTGAAGGCTGTTCTGCTTGCCTTATCTCATTTGCAGGCATTCCTACAAGGGAAAGCGGTGTGTTTCAGGCCAAGAATTTGGTACCAAAGTCTTATGTCAACAGGCAAGGAGGCACCAGATCCGAGTGTCTAAACTTGATTGCACTGGACTTTTTCACGTGGGCTCGGTATTGTGTTCTGTCTTTGACTGCTCTTTACATTTTTGGGGAGAGGAAAATGTCTGGGCAGATCTTCTAAGCAGGGAGCTTGTGTCTCTTAAAAATTTCTCTCTGCTCCTGGATCTGTTCCATGCAGTGGTCGAAGTGGGGAAAAAACGTAGGGGAACTGTGGACGGAGCATCAGGGGTGGGAATAATCAGAGGATTGGTTCAGTGGGCGGAGTCAGAGGTGTGGCTAGAAAGAGCAAAACACCCTAATTTTTTGTATGTTTGGCATTTCACTGACCAGTTACATTTCATAATGTTATTTAATGCTCCCAATAGAAACACATTTATTTGAGGTTTAATACGAGTTATTGACATTAAAATACATTTACAATGTGGGATACGTATTCAAGCACAGAATGTCCCAAATACGCATATAAATGGAATCATAAGCCATTTGTGTCAAAGCCATGTAGTTTCTTTTATCAGCACTTTTCCTCCCTTTTTCTGACCATTTCTGAACATAAAATTTGGCTTTAGATTCTACGACAGGAGGCCCCACGAGTTTGGGAGCATTGTTGATTACATCATTCTGTGCCCCTCGGTCAATGCCAAATTGTATTCCTGCGTTTTTTACATGCTTCACGCAACGTCATGAAGCCAGTATTAGATACCTCTTACTTTCCCGTTGTTGTATCTACACATAGCACTCTCAAACAACCCAGACCTGGTGGTTTTGCAGATGCTTTTAGCAGTATCAGACGAATGAGATACAACTATTTTATTAGTAGTAAATTCTGAAATTATGAGACTCAAACAGTGGTAGAGTAAGAAATAGTTAGTGATCCTTGGATTATCTCAATCAGTTATTTTCTCCTCTTCAAACTACTGTCCTCTGCAATCACTATTAGACACCTTCATCCTTTGTCTCTCCACAAGCACTGTAGGCATCTAGAAATACCACCCAACAGAGACTGCATGAGAGCAGTTCAAACATGAAGGGCAAAATATCCTAGTTTGCAAATGTTTTCCACATAATTATAGCTCTCTCGTGTTTGCCACATATTGCACCATCTGCTGCATAATCTGATGGTTTTAACTTAAAAATAATTGTCGCTCAAATGGATCAAAACAACGTGACTTGTGTTGCTGTGAAGTGGAGGGCCCTTTCCAAAGGTTGACTGGTCACGTTCTCAGTGCTGCACTTGTTTGTTAAACTGCTATTAATGGGGTGAAAGCTTTGCAGAGACTGTTAGTGTGTGTAAAAATGTCAAAATAATAAAGAATCAGAAAATATACATTACGCTTCAGCCTTTCTTGCTGCAGGCTTTAGTCAACACTGCAACATCATTTTGTCTTCCATTGCTGCATAATGGCAGTGGCCTCAAGCAGGCAGCACATGCTACAAGTGCTTGTGCATGAAGCAGAGAGACCGTGAAGTTTGCAAACTTAGGGGCATATTTATGGGAATGGTGGCGTAGGGCAGCGCAGCAAGTTACTTTGCTGCACGGCCCTGCATCACAGGGAAATGTATCCAATATGGTGCATTCCTGTCCCTTTCCCCTGTGCTGATGCCATTTTGGCAGCCTAGCGCCACCGCAGGCACACTTGCACCAAGGTGCAAGGGTGCCTCTGTTGCATGCACCTTCCTGTACAAAAACAACCCTAAGAGGCTCTTTCCTCTTTCTATGTGTGCTGCAAAATGCAGCAGCATAGATAGAAAGAGGAAAAAAGAAGGAGAAATAACTATATTTCTCCTCGTTATGCCTCCTCTCAGGAGGTGCAAGATTTTGATGCAATCCCAAGTTTAGAAGTCCTTGTAAATCTGTGAATACATCAGAAACCGTCGGAGTTGCGTGGAAACTTTTATTGTTGCAGGAAAACTACTGGGTTTACAAGGAACTCTCCAGTGTATTATGTGTTTTTAAGAGTGAGTCATTATGCTGCACAGTTCTGCTTGTTTTGTTACTAGGGGCTGATTTTGCAGCATTGCTGCAAAACCAGTTCCCGGTTACAAAACCAGTCTCCCATCCACCACCCACCGCAACACCTCCTTTGCGCAAAGTAAGGCAACGCAGCTCTTTGCACTGCGTTGTATTACTTCATATTTATGAAGCCATTCAAGACATGCAAAGTGGCTTTGCGTGGCCTTTAAAATATGACTTGGAGCTTTGTGTTGTGCATGCAAATCCTACATTGTCAATCCCTGGTGAGTTGCATTAGTACTGCTGGAACAAAACCAATGGAGGCACCAATGAGAGAGGCGGACTGGTCTCAAGGGTCCTATGACCTCAGTGACAAAGTCACTGCTGCTCGAGGGTATGCTGCTTTTTAGGCCTGCTGCAAGTCTGGAGGTGAACTTCAGTATAAAGTGTGGTGGACAGGCCTTCAAGGTGCTAAGATACCAGGGCTTCGAAGGTCTAGCTGGGCCTTTTAAGGTCTAGTAGGGGAATGTGCTCCCTCAGGAGAGTGGTCTAGTGGACTAGTCATGAAGGCAGAACCAGGTTCCCCAGTTCCATATTCGGTAGCACTGGCCATAGTGCCACATCCTATCCCCCCAAACACCCTTCTGCCCCACTGAGAGAAACTTGCACTGTCTTCAGCTACAAACCATTTCTGCCCCATTATAAACACCTGGATGTGACTCAATTCAAATTATGCACAACATCCTGGAAAAAGCAAACAGTCATAAGGAATGCAAGATTATGCAAAGCATGCGAAATATAAGCAGGAACGACATGTTACCTGAACGCTTTTACACTCATTGTTCAGAAATCAATGAGTATTTTTTGTCTCAAACTTTGAGGACATGAATACAAGGCTCCTCCTGTACACACGTGTGCCTTTGTTGCATTCCTGGACAGCAAGGAAGGGGTTAAGCCTCATCAGAGAAAGGGACTATTCAGGAGAATCCGATCTGACTCACGGAAACCCACCAGGACTCCTCCTCATCCATGTCAGCCAGCTAGCTGCTCAAACGTAGGCGTTATGTATTCAAGTGTCCTGCAAAGGACACCTTTTGAACTGTCCGGCTTGGCTAACTCTTCTACTTACAAAAAACTTGAAAGAGATCTTGACAGTAAAAGGCAAAATAATATTTTCATTTGGGAAGTGAACAAAAAGCAGTAACCCACTGAGCTATGCACATAAATTATTGTTCTTTGATATGCACAGTACATGTTCTCTTCATCAGGCGTATTAACCTTCTGCACTACCTTGGATGTGTCAACACAGCCATTAGACAAAACTCCATCCCATCCCTCTCTTCAGGTACATTGATCACCAGAGTTATCTTGGCACTTTTATTGTTGCCCGGAACCTGCTGAATATACAAGGAACTTTGCAGTGTTTTTTAAAACTCCTGCACTGCTACAAAACCGGCCCCCACTAACTAAACCAACCCACTACCCTTCCGGATGCCCTGGGAAACGTCTGATGCCTGGTACGGCCAGTCCGGCCCAGTTACTGCAAAGCCTTTTTCAATGTACTATTGTAGATACGTATGCTTATTTGATATAAATGCCACAGATCACTGTTAGTGTAAGACACAGATTCTTACTGAATATTCTTTGAATTGGGTTCCTGCATGAATGATACACATGAGCAGTTTGGTACAAAGCTTCCTGCACAACTTATCTCCAAAAGAAGGCCTCTGGGTAGACCTCTGAGGTAAGCACATTAATGTTACTCCTAAGGACCCTCACACAGGACCACTTGCCTTTTTGACCTTCCTGTACATTTCCTGCCTTATGCTTTACTATGCAAAAATCTTTCTGGCAGAGAAGCCATAATACTATCCCAATTTCTACCAGTCGATTCTGGTTGGCGCTTGACATTTCTGTAGCAAAAACTGAGAAGTATCAGCAATGGTTAATTTATCTTTATGCATTAAATAATATGACGTTTCTAAATGTTTTGTGTATTTCACAGAATCTAACTATTTTTTAGAGGTCCCTATAAAATATGGGTTTAATCATCAATGAATTAATGACAGCCACAAACTACCGATCCAGCTTTCCCATTATTTAATTAGAACTTTGGAACATCAAATACATTTCTGCCATCTGTATGGTGCAGCTTCTTTGCAGCAGGCATATTACCCCTGTGCGTTACATTAGATGAGTCAAAACTCAAAACTGCCAACAAACAAATCTCCAATCTATCTCCAGCAAGAAGATAAACAATCAGAGATAACTGTCTTAACACTTTAATAGTTGCAGAATAACTACTGGGTTTACAAGGAACTCTGCAGTGAGTTATGTGTTTTTAAGGGATACTCATTTTGCTGCACAGTTCTGCTGGTTAGGTCAAGCCTAGAGCCAGCGGGCATGCGCTGCTCTGCGAGGCTTATTGTAGAAGAGTACGGAGTAGAAGCTCCGGAGTACAAGCTCGGCCCACTCTCTGCCCATATTTGCCATTGGCTTGTGTCATTGTCTGTCCTAAATGCTGGCTTCAGATTCGTCGATAGGCTTGTTAGTCACTACTTAGCACCGCCTCCTCTCCATTTGTCACCTCCCATGGCGACTGGCCCCTTTACTTCAAGTGTTACACGGTAGGTGTTATTTTAGACTGTGAGCACTATTTCCGTTAATAATGTTATCCTACTGCATGCAGGACATGCTTTGCTGCATTCTTTCCCCTGCCCCGCCCTGCCCTCCCTCCCTTTGTCCGTGCATTTCACCCCCCTCCCGTTGTCCGTACCTTTCACTCCCCCCTTCCTCCCATTGTTCGTGCGTTGTCCATGCATTTTACTATCCCCCACCCTCCCTCCCGTTGTTTGTGAGCGTTATCCATGCCTTTCACTCCCGCCGCCCTCCCTCCCGTTGTCTGTGCCTTTCGCTCCTCCCACCCCCCTTTGTCCGTGCTTTTCACTCCCCCAGCCCTCCCTCTCATTGTCTGTGCCATTCAACCCCCACCCTCCCCCCGTTGGCCGTGATGCCACCCCCCTCCCCTCTCCCGAACTTAAAAAATAACTCTTATTATGGAGTGTATATTGCCGTAAACTTCAATGACTTACACCCTTTTTGAGAAATTGTGTGTAGCTGTGCAAGCACGTCTTCATATTTAACTTGGAGCACATTAGAACAGCTTTGTACAATTCAGTTCGATAAGAAATGTTCTTTTTTTTTTCACAGGCTGTGGCGATTTCAATGTACAAAACAACCATTTGAGTCTTGGCATCACTTTCACAAATGGTGATCTGGGGCAGTTTACAGTGCTTAGGGTCTATTAACTTTGTCGACTTCAGAGTTCTTTATTGCACAAAATAATATCTTTGAGATTAAAGCGCCAAGAAGCCTGGCTGCTACATTCTTGCAACAGAGTTTTGTTTCTGTCTTCTCACCTTGAGGTGGTAACTCTGTGATGTATTGAAACACGAAAGCACTGTATGGTCTTGTGTAAACATGAAAGAAATGAAATTGTAAATGCTTTTTTAAAGAAGTACATTTATTTGTTTGTTTTCAGTATCTGTTTTGCGTTTTGGGATCCTAGTATGTTTGTGGTCTGCACGCATTCTTGGGAGGACTTTAAACAAGCATTTGCAATGTAATGTGTCTCGTATTTGCGAGACTTTGAGCTACTGGCATTGTAAATGACAAACCTTTTATCTATGTGTTGGTTTTGAAAAGAGATAAATAAAAGGCATTGTAATTTACAATGCCAATAGCTTAAAATTTTGCAAATGCGAGACCTATTGCATTGCAAATGCTTGTTTTGTTACTGGGGGACGATTTTGCAGCAATGCCGCAAAACTGGTCCCCAGTTAAAAAACCATCCTCTCCGCCCATGTCCGGTATGGCCAGTCTAACCTTGGTGCCAGGGCCTATTTGTTTTCATAGTCTGACCCGGGATGGGGTCTGAAAGGGGCTCTGGTGCTCGGGGGTCACAGAACTTGTGCCGCTTAAATGCAATATTATTTTTTTTAAAAGGTCAACAGTATGTTTTTAAAAGATCACATCTCTGAACACATACAGAGTAGCCGTACACATTAAATAAAATAACATAAGACACATTAAATAAAATAACATAAGAAAAACAGCTGATTAAGACATTAAACATTTGTAAAAAAAAAAATGCATCAAGGTATTCTTTCATTTTCCCAACTTACTTGATGTTTATTTACGAGTGAGCATGGAGTTTAACCCCTTCGGTGCTCATGACGGAACGGTTCCGTCATGAGCCACGGTTGAGCTGTGCTCATGACGGAACCGTTCCGTCATGACCACGCCCGCGCAAGAAACCGTCAGCACAGCGGCGGAATTTGCGCAGCATGGAAGGGGTTAAAGGCAGTCCAGGCTCCTCTTGCAGGCCCCAGTGCTGAGAAAAGAGCAGGTCTGTAAAGGAGGGGCTGGGGACCTCTGGGCAGGCACGCAGAACAATTTCCAGGAGAGGCTGGTGGGGCTGGGTCAGCTGGGGGCCTCTTCTACAGCAGCCGCCTTCCTCCTATTTTCCAGTTCTGGCTGGGTGGAGAGCAGATTTGCAGCAGCCAGGGATTCCTCACTGAATCCCTTTTTAGGTCTCGCCTAGTGTTGCAGCGCATGTGCTGCTCGCTCGGCGAGAGATATTGTGGATGAGGGGTTTTCAGAAGGGGACTCGAAGCCCCGCCCCTCATTTTCATTGGCTTGCGTCACTGTTTATGCTAAACGGTGGCCTGCCATTGGAAATGGGGTATTTTTGTTGCCGCCTTTTCGTCCGGCCCATCCGGACTGGCTCGTCTGCTTTGCGGCTGTCGCAAAGCAATTTCTTATCTTTAGTGGGGGGCCATCTATTTTCACTCAGCCGCGTGTTTATTTTTGCATCACGCTTTCACTTAAAGTGAAAGTGAAAGTGCGATGCAAATATAAACACGTGGCTGTCTTTTTTTTTTACATGTATGTCTGTAAACAATATATTTCTTGTGCTAGGACGTACCACGCCCGAAATGTGGAGGGGGTGCGGGGTACTGTGTGACGAACGTGTGGTGAAGTGACGGCCCACAGTTTAAATGCACAAGCTCTGCTTTCAGCCTACGATTGGACTGGAAGATGTTTCCTTCTTCCCTTTGCATTTTACGCCTGCCATGAGGTAGCTGTTTATGCACAAAGTAGCAAGTTATGTTCATTCTAAAAGCTCGCCCTACTCTTGTAACTAAAGATTCACTGCTTGTGATGCGTGCGGAGGTGGGCTTACCCCATTCTTTCTTCTGTCATCGTAGCATTGTAGCTGATGACTGCGTGTGTCTTTGGGACAGCAGGAGTAGGGGGGCTACATGCTAATAATGTGCTCTGTTTATCTCCGTTTATACTATTTTACTTGTCTCATTTACTGATCTGTGCACAGACTGCGAGGGCCCTATACACACCCTGTCCTGCTATGCACTTAGTTTGAATACGGGGGAGAGTTCGGTGAGGACTCGCGGGTAGCAGTCATTAAGGGCCCTAGGCACAGCCTGTGCTCCTGTGCACTCACTGAGGAACGTTTGCCAGCTCTGAAGCCGGGCTCTGCAGATGACAGCTCACAGGGAGCAGTCAGCGACGGGCCTAGGCACAGCCGCTCCCTGTACACTCACCGAGGGGTGTTTGCTACAGTGAGGTCTCTGTAGAGTGTGTGAGAGCTGCGGGCAGTATGCTTCTACACAAGGTCTGTGAGTGGCACCCTGTGCTCCTATACACCCAGTGGCTGGTGTCTGCTGCCCACGAGGGCTCTGTGCTGTGAGTTAGGGCTGCGAGCAGTCCGTGTTCTTCTGCAATGCCTCTCCGTTCCTCCCTCAGTCTTCCCAGCTCTCGGCCCAGCCCAAAGTTTCCACCCTCTGACTCCTGTCATTGGCAGCCTGCACAGTCTAAGTATGAACCGCCATGCATTCTTTTTTAAAAACACATCCTCTCCACTTTACGGCCAGCCGAACTATATGCTTGGTAAGTGATTAAACTGATGTGCGAGGCACTCATCGGTATTACCTCCAGATTCAGCAAATACATGGGAAACAATTTGCTGTAGAAATGTTATCACACACTGTCCCACATTTAATGCGCTGGCGTGCGCCTTTGTTGTGCATGGCGCAGCACTCATGCATGCTCTCTAGGGTACGGATCTTACTCCAGTCCCGCTCAGTCACTGCCTGTAGACTAGCAACTGCAACCACTTCAAAAAGTGAGATCGGTGCTTACACAGCAACACCTACACACCACATACACTCCATAACACATGGTTAAAAGACATTGTCTTTTACAACGCAATTTACAACGCCAATAGCTCTAACTTAAGCTAATGCGAGACCTATTGCATTTCCAATGCTTGTTCTTCTTTTCCAGGTGATGTCAGTCAGTCTGGGTGAGCCCGAAAATAAAGGGCATATGAGGTCAAGGGCGGGGCCACCACACCTTCCTGATGTGACCATTGTATTGGTCACAGTGGGGGCAGCCAGGTAGCGTCGGCAGCAAATGAGCTGTAAATCACTGCAGCATTAGAGCCATCAGAGGTAGCAGTTTTCCCACTGACGGCCCTTTCAGTGTTGTTTTTCAGGCCCCTGTCCCCAGATACAGAGGGGAAGGGGGAGGAGATCGTGGGCACTGCAGAGGCCCTCCTCAATATGCACCATACAGGGGCATGGCTAAATGATTAAGCTATCATTTTAATATGGACCATTCCTGCAGTCTTGGGACGCTTTTTTAATAAAAAGAAGTAGGGGAATGGACTGTAATAAATTTAAAAAGTAGGGGCACGCCGATGTATGGCTGCAACATGGGCTACTCCATCTACGTTTGTTCGTCATTATAGGATTGCTGAGCTGGAGCGTCTTGATTATGTTCTTGGTCACAGTATTTTACTCTATGAAGGAATAGAGATATTTCTGTGTGTGATCTTTGTATTATATTCAATTTTGATGTGATTGCAACTCAGTTGCCCGTTTTTGTTTACTTGCTATGTCTCATAGGTTAAGAAGGAAGGCGAGGGAGGGATGGGGAGGTAATGCTTCCATTCCTCACCAATAATGGCATTACTCCTAGTCTTTCTCCGTCGCCTTTCTTCGGGTTCAGTCCCGCACTCCCAGTACAGCACAACTCTGTGCCTGGTTTGGCTTGTTTTCGTACAGGAGGTGGACGGGTGGGAGGGTTTTTTTTTGTAGAGGGGAGGTGTCTAATATGAGGCGAGGGAGCCTCATACTTTAAGAAGAAAGGCAAGGGAGAAGGACTAGGAGTAATGCAATTCTTGGTAAGTAACTGAAGCATTCTCACTCACTCATACTTACTGATACTCAGGCCCAGGTTTACTAATGCTTTGCACTGTGTTTGCATCACTTTTGCAATGCAAACCCAGTGCAAAGTGTCAGGGTGGGATTTACAATCCAACGCAATTCCTGATCAGCGTTGGATAGTATTCCAAAGTAACGTAAAATCGCACTTTGCACTGCTTTGCATTATTTTGCGTCAAAGGGCGCTACACGGGTGGCGCATACGCATTCCATTCAACCAATCATGGGTTTTGATGCAAATCCTTATGTGCAAAGATTGGTAAATAGGAATTTAGGATGGCCCTGTTCCAGCTAAGTGTGCCCTGTTTTTTACACTATTAGTTAGTAGAATATAATTCACCATAAGAAAAATTGAAAACGGTTAGAAGGTTTGGAATGCGCAGCCGCCCCTGTGGTGTTGGCACTGATTTTGCCACCTCTGAGGCCAGGGGTCACAAAGAGCGAGCAAGGAGACGCAGCGGCCTCCCCTGGCGACCCCTACATTACGTCAGTGGTGCCCCTGCATGCTTTGTGCAGTAGGAGAAGGCGCCTGATGAAACAGTGTGTGGTGGTGCACAGGGCCCTGCGGTGTGAAAGAACTCTGGTGGCTACACTTCCTTCCAGCCCAATCAGTGCCTCTCTTGCCCGAACAGAGTGGTTGCTTTGTGTAGTTGAAATAGAGAGCGGACGTGACGGCCAAGCCTTGCAGGACATGATGACGTGTGGTGTTGGAGGCCTTTCCTGATCCAGACAATGTCCCGGATCAGTGGTCCCCCCACACAGCAGGAGATGGTACCGGGTGAAATAGGGAGCCGAGGTGGTGGGCCAGGACGTACAGCTCATGGACCGCGGTGGTTGGAGGCCTCCATTAACCAAATCAACTGTTCTTCTTGCCCAAGCACAGTCCTTTGTCAGCCATTGTCTCCATAAGTCATAAACGGTTATCGCATCCGAGAGACTAACACCTGAGATTGCCACCAACCTCCACTACTCGGTTTCTGGTATATACCGATGATTTCCTTTGTCCTCAAACCTCGCTCATGTGTTTGTGAAATACAGACTTTTTTGTTCGCTGTACCTCTTTGTGGTAACCATTCCCATACCGTTTACATATGACCTGTTTGGTCATCGACATTGATTTCCCCCAACAGCGTTCTATCCCATGGGACAACCTGTTGGTTCCACTGGGGCTCGATTCTGTTTTCCTTACTCTGCTGTCCAGCTAGCTTCCCCAATGCAGAGGTGAAGAGCTGGGGCTGTTTCCCCTCATCGTCGGGTCCTAGGAGGTGGCCAGAATTGGCCACTTCCTTCTTTTGCTTCTCCTATTCGATGCTTGCCCTCAGTTTCTGATACCTCTGATGCGGGTACGGGTTTGCGTATGCACAAGTTGTTTAGGAATTGGACATCGATAAGTGATAGCACAACCAAACCTGTGGCTGGACCAGGATATGGCATGGCACCATCAAATGCTTGAATATTAAATTAAGTCCATGGACCCCTGAATGTTGGGCCATTCACAACTGGTAGTAAAATGTGGCTATTGCTGTCACTGTGGATCTGTGCAGTTCGAGAGGTCTGTGATACAAACTTAGCAGGTAGACAGGTGGCATTTCCTCTCATATGGCTGCTGGGTGTGCACCAAGAATTAAAATGGCTGCCACTGGTCTTCACAAGGAGTCTGTGTTATTTGTGGTGAATAAAACCCTGTTAGAACTGGGCTACTGGGATAGTGTGTCACATACATTATAAAGCATGTGTACAAGTGAAGACTAAAGGGGTTATCAAGCATAGGGCAAAATGGGATGAGGGGCTGTAGGACCCCAAGACCAATGTAATGAAAGGCAATATTTGATAGCAGGAACTTTATGTAAATTCAGACTGCATTGCATATATAGGCCAACTGTTGCTGCGAACGATTAGTGTAATAGTGAATGTCAGCAGCTGGGTGGGAGGTTGCTGACCTCGCAAGGTAAGTGTGGGTGGAGCTAGGAATCGTATATATCTTTACATTACAAAGTTCTGGGAGGGCGATATGTTGGACGCAATATTATTACAAATTAATATTGTCAACCTTGGCGCAGTCATATGTATTCAACAGGTGTCCGACAGGTGTCTGCACCCGTTATACTGATGTGATGGAGGTGTGTCGGAGAGGTGTGGGCGGGGTGTGGCACAGCGGCCAGAGCGGCTGACTCCAGAGGGCCGGGTTCATGGTTCGATCCCCAGCAGCGGCGGCAGCTCGGCTCAGCATCACGTGGCTCTGGGCAATAGCTCACCTAATCTCCTTAACGGACCCAAGCACCTTGAAACCTTAAAGGGTAATATGTTTGTGCTTTTAAAATATGGAATAATATTAGAAGACCTGGACTTTACGAATGTCTTTGAAGTTTTCTTCTAGATTATCCGAGGAAAGGGCAACCCATCGCAGTAGCCACGGTGCCACCCTGCACTCAATAGTATACGTGAAAGACGGCAAGGGCCTCTTCAAGAAAGTCCCAGTTAGGTGGAAAAAATCACAAGGACAAACAAACTCTGTGGTTCTTGATTGAAGATGAAGATTGAATGAATGAATGAATGAAAGAATGAATATTAAACTAATAGAGCGCTAACTATGCCCAAGGGCGTCAAGATTAGTGCAGAAGTAGACAAGCAAGGCACCAAACTCTCCATCCAATGGATGAACCTTCCTAGCTGACGGGAACAAAAATCAAAGACAAAAATAGTAGCAAGTGGACAATGAATGCAACAAAAATTAACGGCTGCAAGTGTGCTGCGACACAGCCATCACTCAATGCATCATTTATATATGGTACAAACAGTAACTGACATCCCAAGAAAAGTTTCAACTTCATTTTTTATTGGGAAGCTCACACAGTAATTGCTGGTAGACCGCCATCTTGGAAAGGGCATTTCCTAATGCTTAGCCATGCCTATTTCTTCCGCTCGTTGATGAGGAAGGCGGAGAAGAAGACCATGTTTGACATCTTCTTTTCCCAAACTCTACTGCTCTTCCCACTTGATACTCCTCTCAAGTGGCGGAGCACCCCTCAGGGTGACCATGGAACTGCTGACTCGATCGAAGTCCCAAGGCCGCCCAGCGCGGCGTTCTATGACACCTTGTTGGGCCGCGAGATCAGCACGCCTTCCATCCGCCTCCCGTAAGCGCCTAGCACAGATGTAACACTGTAACACAGTTTGGATAAAAGTTACAGAATGCTTGGCTATCTTCTCAGGGCAATCACTACAACCCTTTATTTAACAAGCATTGGTAAAGCCAATAGGTCCTGCCTATGCGAGATTTATTAGCTTTGTCAATATTTTTTGGGCCATAATACAAAGCAGCACACTTGCTGTACAGCATAGCCAAAAATAAAATTTAAAAGCGTTATGACCCTGTCAACGCTGGCCGCCTCATAATGACTTTTTTTAGTAACTTTCAGGCATGTTGCGTAACAGCATGGCTAAAAAACGTTGATAAATCCAATAGACCTTGCATAGGAGAGACCTATTGGCTTTGCTAATTCCTGTCTCATATGCAAAGAGTGCCGCGCACTATCTCATAGTTCTGGCGGTCTAGGGGTCCTGACCTTTGATTAAAGAGCAGTGTGTATGTCCTAAATGTACAAGCTCAGGGCCCTGACTCTTGTCTCCATGAAGGCAGATTGCATGAGTTCAGTCCCGAATAATCATATCGGTGCATCAGCAGACTCAGCAACCTTGTCTGTGACTCCGGGAGTTAAATATGCGCTGCTGAATTCACAGATGCGGGGAGGGCCAGTCCTGCCCTTCATGCTTCAGGGGCCGGCAAAGATGGTAGCTGAAGTTGGAGTCATTTACAGCCCTAAGGACCTGCAATGCTGTGTTGGAATGAATAATAGTAAAACCTTGTTCCTGATCCCTGAATTCAGTCACGATGCTGAGTGTCTTAAACCGCCTACCTCACCCACCCCTCCAGCAGCGCCCCAACTTCCTGGGTCCTCTGCTTCAGAACCAACTCTGGGCTCTTAATTCCTCCTGTGGGAGGTGGGCGGGGAGGGTCGTCTCAAACACTCCTGAGCAGAGACCACCCACAGTCTGCCAGCCGGCACCTGTCTGCTATCCCTGGCACCTGTCGGCACCTGTCTTCTGTTCACAGCACCTGTCTGCTATCCCCGGCACCTGTCTGCTGTCTCTGGCACCTGTCTTCTACCCCAGCACCTGTCTACTTCCCCGGCACCTGTCTTCTACCCCTGGCACCTGTCTGCTATCCCCGGCACCTGTCTTCTGTCCCAGGCACCTGTCTACTGTCCCCAGCACCTGTCCGCTGTCCCCGGCACCTGTCTTCTGTTCCCGGCATCTGTCAGCAAACCCCGGCACCTGTCTTCTGTCCCAGGCACCTGTCTGCTGTCTCTGGCACCTGTCTTCTACCCCAGCACCTGTCTGCTACCCCGGCACCTGTCTTCTGTCCCAGGCACCTGTCTGCTGTCCCCGGCACATGTCTTCTACCCCAGCACCTGTCTGCTACCCCCGGTACCTGTCTTCTGTCCCAGGCACCTGTCTGCTGTCCCCGGCACCTGTCTTCTGTCCCTGGCACCTGTCTGCTATCCCCGGCACCTGTCTTCTACCCCCGGCACCTGTCTGCTGTCCCTGGCACCTGTCTTCTATCCCCGGCACCTGTCTGCTGTCCCCGGCACCTGTCTGCTGTCCCCGGTACCTGCCTGCTATCCCTGGCACCTGTCGGCCCCTGTCTTCTGTCCCCAGCAACTGTATGCTATCCCCGGCACCTGTCGGCACCTGTCTTCTGTCCCCGGCACCTGTCTTCTGTCCCCGGCACCTGTCTGCTTGTCCCCGGCACCTGTCTGCTGTCCCCGGCACCTGTCTGCTATCCCCGGCACCTGTCTGCTATCCCCGGCACCTGTCGGCACCTGTCTTCTGTCCCCGGCAACTGTCTGCTATCCCCAGCACCTGTCTTCTGTCCCCGGCACCTGTCTGCTGTCTCCGGCACCTGTCTTCTGTCCCCGGCAACTGTCTGCTGTCCCAGGCACCTGTTTATGCTGTCCCAGGCACCTGTATGCTGTCCCCGGCACATGTCTACTGTCCCCGGCACCTGTCTGCTGTCCGGATGGTCACACTGCAGAGGAGCACACAGCACATTGCCACATCCTGGGCACGAGCCGAGTGGAAATGCAGCAGCAGGCGATGTCTCTGCCTGAAGTGCTGAGAGCTGGGGGTCAAAGGGCGGTTGTGAGTTTTCTCTACGGTGTTGAGACAAGGCGCACGCTGTGGCGCTATAATAGTAGGTGGTGCCTATGTATGGAAAACTGGTTGGAGCACACGCATACATTTCTGAGTGCGGAAGTAAAACAGCTTAGTTAAGGAGTCAGACCCCTGCAGCTCCCTTTGAACAAACCATATGCCCCTGGCCAAAGTGTTAATCCCCCTTCTCATTACCCACCCGCTCTCGCAGCTGGAGTTCGTAACTCAGCAGAAACACACAGACACGTGTTTACATCTGTAATTACTTTTTTACATGATAACAACATTGTTACACAAGGAGCGTGCACTGCACACTTTGCAAACACATAGCTCCTGTCCGGCATCTTCCAGGCACTAGTATTTCCAGTGTAAACGGAAATTCGCTTGTTGAGATCAATGTGACTGTTGTGTAAGAGCCCTCCTCAATCTGTTATGTAATGGTGCGAGGGAGGTCTGGGGGGGGAGGGAGGGTGCAGATTACCGAAATGGATTGGCAGCATAGGGCAACAAGCAGCAGAGTGAGAAGGACGAGGCAACAAGCGCCATGGTGGGGAACGGGGCAACAAGCAGAAGGGTGGGAGGGACGGCGAGAGGGACAAGGCAAGAGGAACAGTGCAACTAGCAATGGGGGTGGGGGGGAGACAGACGGGCCAACAAGCAATGGGGAAGGAAGTTTGGGGACAGCAAGCAATGGGGTGGAAGGGGCGGGGCATCTAGCAACAGGGCGAGGAGACAGACGGGGCAACAAGCAATAGGACAGGACAAGCATTGGCATTGCCAATAGGTCTCGCTTTTGGGACCTTATAAGTATTTAGTTATGCAACTGTTGCATGGCTAAACACTTATAAGGTTCCAAAAGCGAGACCTATTGGCTATGCCAATGCTTGTTTCAGATTTGGTATCGGGGAGGGACACCGGCTCAGGGAAATAAAGGGGCCCAGAGAAAAACAGAAGTACGGAAGACAGATGGGTGGAGAGAAAGACAGAGAGGGTGATAGAGTGATAGAGACAGGGGAACTGCAGGGACAAAGAGGGTTAGGAAAGAAGAGAGAATGAGATAGAGAGACTCAGAATGAGGGACACAGATGAGAAGTCCACATGTAATAGTGTTGCATTACAAATAAGCTAAAACACGACAACACACCGTGAAAGCAAACCAACATCTCATGCAATTTCTCTCGAAACGCTTTGCCGAGGATTTCAGAAGATGCTGTCCAGAATAGTGTGAAAAACGCACCCGGATTTTGACGACAAACAGTGATTTTGTATTTGCAATCACAAGAAGCCAATAACCACATGTAATAGTGTTGCATTACAACTAAGCTAAAACACGACAACACACCGTGAAAGCAAACCAACATCTCATAACGGCTCATGCAATATCTCTCGACATGCTTTGCTGAGGATTTCAGAAGATGCTGTCCAGAATAGTGTGAAAAACGCACCCGGATTTTGACGACAAACAGTGATTTTGTATGTGCAATCACAAGCCAATAATATATACACCGACGCTGCAGAGGGGAGAGGCCAGGCGAAAGTCATCGTGATCACTCTGAAAGCAAAAGTGATCACGATGACACGCTAAAGCAGCGGGGGGAGGGGCATGGTGCTGAAGGCTGGCGCAGGAAAGGCAGATGGCTGGGCGAGAAGGGAGGGGGAAATGCGAGGAGCAGCTGTGCGCATGCACGCCATTGTGCACTGATGGTTATAGCAAGCACAAAAATGTGGGTAGCACTTTCGAAACCCACCTACTAAATGTCTCGCCAGACCAGCACATGCGCTGGGTCAGGCGAGACCTAAAAAATGGGGCAACAAACAGTGGGGTGGGAGGGACGGGACGGGGCAACAAGCAATGGGGTGGTAGGGATGGAGGGAGGGACAGGGCAACTAGCAAGAGGAAGGGAAGACAGAAGGGCCATCAAGTGATGGGGCTGGAAGATCGGGGGCAACAAGCAGGGGTGTAACGAAACTTGATAGGGCCCACCACCTACAACTTTGATCCTAGACCCAGTCAGTGTACTGTGCTGAGGGGACCCCTGGAGGTCCGGGTTCCGCCGCACTACAGGGGCTAATGTTATACCACTGGCTACAAGCAACGGAGTGGGAGGGACGGTGGGAGGGACGGGGCAGCTAGCAACAGAGAGAGGAGACAGACGAGGCAGCAAGCAATAGGGTGGGAAGAACGGGGCAATAGGGAATGGGGTGGGAGTGACAGCGAACAATCGATAGGGACAACAAGCAACAGGGTAGGAAGTACAACAGCAACAAACAACAAGCTCATCCCGAGCCCGACCAGCAGAAGGACACCTATCAAGAAATTAATCAGTACTTGGTCCGTGCTCCAGCAAAGGGACATAAGGAGAAAGTGAAACTGGACGCACTGATTAATGAGAAGCAAGGAAATGAGAGTGACAATTAAGCCAACTAATGGTAAGTAATGGGTGGGATTAAGTAAAGGTAACAAAAGATTTTTCACACAGGACAGCACACTACTGCTGTCTCAGACAAGCCCTAAAAACTGCTTCTTACCCATTGAAAAGCATACTTAGTACCAAAAGTAGTGCGCTCATTACTATTTTAAACACGTATTTAATAGATATTCACGTTAGGAGATCTGGGCGCTTTAGAAAAGTATCTGCAGTTGGCAACTCTAAACTTTGTGTCGTCCGACATAACTTGATCCATTCTTGAATCTTTATGTGACATTTTAGATTTAAGTGACAGGTCCTTCCTTACTGAAAGTATAATATATATTTTATCTCTGAGTAAGGTGTGCCGATCATAGGTCAAATAGTGGAGGATTATTTCTTTTCATTTCTTTGAAACTGAATAACTAGTACTTTTTACACCTTCCTTTACATCCTGGTCCCCGGATGCCCTTGCTTCCGACACCTGCCC
Source organism: Triturus cristatus (assembly GCF_964204655.1). NCBI lineage: Eukaryota > Metazoa > Chordata > Amphibia > Caudata > Salamandridae > Triturus > Triturus cristatus. The sequence goes on along the minus strand of NC_140591.1, from coordinate 62,672,282 downwards.
TGAACCCCACCATGACCTCTCCATCCGCCAGGGGGAGCAGTGGTGCCTTTGGGTGGCAGCCTCCACTCCAGACACCTGCCCTGAACCCCACCATGGCCTCTCCATCCACCAGGAGGAGCAGTGGCGCCTTTGGGTGGCAGCCTCCACTCCAGACACCTGCCATGAACCCCACCATGGCCTCTCCATCCACCAGGGGGAGCAGTGGCGCCTTTGGGGGGCAGCCTCCACTCCAGACACCTTCCCTGAACCCCACCATGGCCTCTCCATCCACCAGGGAGAGCAGTGGTGCCTTTGGGTGGCGGTCTCCACTCCAGACACCTGCCTGAACCCCGCCATGGCCTCTCCACCCACCAGGGGGAGCAGTGGCGCCTTTGGGTGGCAGCCTCCACTCCAAACACCTGCCCTGAACCCCGCCATGGCCTCTCCATCCACCAGGGGGAGCAGTGGCGCCTTTGGGGGGCAGCCTCCACTCCAGACACCTGCCCTGAACCCCGCCATGGCCTCTCCATCCACCAGGGGAACAGTGGCGCCTTTGGGTGGCGGTCTCCACTCCAGACACCTGCCTGAACCCCACCATGGCCTCTCCATCCACCAGGGAGAGCAGTGGCGCCTTTGGGTGGCGGTCTCCACTCCAGACACCTGCCCTGAACCCCGCCATGGCCTCTCCATCCACCAGGGAGAGCAGTGGCGCCTTTGGGTGGCGGTCTCCACTCCAGACACCTGCCTGAACCCCGCCATGGCCTCTCCATCCACCAGGGAGAGCAGTGGCGCCTTTGGGTGGCGGTCTCCACTCCAGACACCTGCCTGAACCCCACCATGGCCTCTCCATCCACCAGGGGGAGCAGTGACGCCTTTGGGTGGCAGCCTCCACTCCAGACACCTGCCCTGAACCCCACCATGGCCTCTCCAGCCACCAGGAGGAGCAGTGGCGCCTTTGGGTGGCAGCCTCCACTCCAGACACCTGCCCTGAACCCCGCCATGGCCTCTCCAGCCACCAGGAGGAGCAGTGGCGCCTTTGGGTGGCAGCCTCCACTCCAGACACCTGCCCTGAACCCCGCCATGGCCTCTCCATCCACCAGGGGGAGCAGTGGCGCCTTTGAGTGGCAGCCTCCACTCCAGACACCTGCCCTGAACCCCGTCATGGCCTCTCCATCCACCAGGGGGAGCAGTGGCGCCTTTGGGTGGCAGCCTCCACTCCAGACACCTGCCCTGAACACCGCCATGGCCTCCCCATCCACCAGGGGGAGCAGTGGCGCCTTTGGGTGGCAGTCTCCACTCGAGACATAAAGATGTGAAAGCAGCCCCCAGACTCCGAGAGAAGCCACATTATACCGCCTCTGAGACGGGATTTATGGGGTAACGGAGGTTATTCCGCTCTGCCCAGATATTAAAGTCTCCCACGATGATTACCTGTTTAGAATCTGAGCTAAGCATGCTCATAAAATCTCAAATCTGTGCTTGGACGTCTGTGGTGACGCCCAGAGGCCGATAGATCACCGAGGGGGACACAGAGCAAGGGCTCCTTGAAGTTATTCTCACCACTAAATATTAACAAGGGGTCTCTTGAATAATTTCTAGTTTACCGACTGTCGAGGAGTCCATATGAATCAATTTGACTGCCCCCCCTCCTTTTGTGATTGCGATTATGAATCAAAAAGCTGGGGAGTGGGGGGGCGGGTGGGGAGGGGTTACACTGATGAATGGCTGTTCTGAAGAGATTCTGCAGCCATGTTTGTGTGGGAGCGGCCATATTGTCTCACCGTTCATCAAACAAGCCATGACCGGACATGGGGATGAGGGTATGAGGGTGCGGGTGAGTGTTGGGTGCACAGCTCGCGACACCTTTACGGCATCTGTCCTAGAGCACAGGAGCGGTCATCTTTCGAAAGGATTTCCACTACGTGTGTTGCCATCTCCACAGGAGGCCTAGTTTAGGCTTCAGTGGGAATGGAAAGGCCACAAGTGTCTTAAAAATGCCCAATAATAAGAGGAATCCACCGGTAGAAACCCCCTCACCATACTTGGCGTGCGGTGAAGAGAATTCCACCGGTGGACTCTGTTCCGGTTGAACCTCTTCCTGCAGCACAGCTGCAAAACTTGATATAATCTGCCAAGGGTCTTAGCCACAGCAATTCAAGGGCTGCCAGGTGTGTGCCCCAGAAATCTTTAATGTATTTCCTGTTTCTCTCTCCCTCTCTTCTGTTGAGAAGTAGCCCCATGATGATAATGGAGCTGATTAAGAAATCCTTTTCTTGAGTGTAAGCTACACATTTTTGCTAATTCACATACAGGTTGGAACCCCCAACCCATGAATGAATAGAGCGTGCGACCACCCTTCTGAGGTAACTGGGAAAGAGCAAAGACATTTTTTGGATGGGAGTGTGATCTTGAACCAGTAGTGAGTCAAGGAAGTTGCACGGTATTCCATATTGTAGTCAGTCCTCTGTTCACAGGGTGAGGAGCGGGACCAAGGGTTCGCAAGCAGAATCATGGCACAGTCGCTCCAGTCTTAAGACCCCTCAGGCTGTACCCCACAACCTCTCTGCAGCCTCCACCTGGGAGAAGGTGGAAGTTTCACCTTGCACCACCACGCCTCCACCTGGGAGAAGGTGGAAGTTTCACCTTGCTCCACCATGCCTCCACATGGGAGAAGGTGGAAGTTTCACCTTACACCATCACGCCTCCACATGGGAGAAGGTGGAAGTTTCACCTTGCACCACCACGCCTCCACCTGGGAGAAGGTGGAAGTTTCACCTCGCACCACCACGCCTCCACCTGGGAGAAGGTGGAAGTTTCACCTCGCACCACCACACCTCCACCTGGGAGAAGGTGGAAGTTTCACCTCGCACCACCACGCCTCCACATGGGAGAAGGTGGAAGTTTCACCTTGCACCACCACGCCTCCACCTGGGAGAAGGTGGAAGTTTCATCTTGCACCACCATGCCTCCACCTGGGAGAAGGTGGAAGTTTCACCTTGCACCACCACGTGAAGCATGGTAGGAAACAGTGTTGAGACATTGGTGCCATTTTACACGTCCACCTTCCACAAGACCCACATTTTCAGGTCATGGTCGTCTGATCAGCGATTCACAGGATTCGTCAGTCCTGACACCCCATATGAGGCAGCCAACAATGATGAGTGCACAGGATTGAACTATGTTGGTTTTCAATGAGTCCCATTACAGCTTTTGAGCCCACAACTCCACCTGCCCAATCTGCCCCTAGCAACACCAGCCCTTTTCCATTCCTTCTCAGGCAGAACTCCTTTCACTCTGGTTTCCCTTTGTTTGCCATGACTCTCTGTTCCACTGACTCTACCTTGGGCTGGATGAGATTTATTAAAGCCATCAATTCTTTCTCGTTTGGAAAATTGAGACGTGTCCTCTGCCTGCTGCATCTGCCTTGTTGCTGGCAAAAGTGATCACTGAACACGGTGCAGGCGTCAGGTCTTGAAGTCGTCCCCCCGGGGCCCAGGTTGTGACTATCCATTGTGTGCCTTCCCCGTTGCGCCCCAGGATCTGTACTGTGTCTGTCATGGTTTGATCTGCCCTGGTCATTCATCAGGATTACTAAACCTAATTCCCCTACACGTAGGGGCACCGTAGCCACCTTAGTGTTTGTTCTTGCTGTTGAGGAGAGGAATACTCACTATTCTCTGGTCACTTGGTTGTCCTCGCGACTGCCGCAGGGTCTGTTGGCACCAAAGGAAGGCTTGATTGGTGCCGCCATCTTGGTTTTCAAGTTGTTCAAGGGACTGCATAACACAATTTTCAAACCACACTTATCACAGCACACTGCTGTAATTCTGCAGTACCACCATGACGAGCTCAGTCACTGGGACCCCACAAGGCTCGAATCACCCCTCGGAAGCGGGTCTGGGAGGTTGAAAGACCAAAGATGCAAGCAAATCACAGGAAGACAGAGACAGTGAAGCGCTATACCCTCGTCTACCTCATTCTAACTTACAACACATTCTAACATTGCTCTCAAGTAAACCATCATCTAATGTAGTAAAATATGTGAGCACAGACACATCTCTCTGTCTGCCTTTGTCTTGTTACAGAGATCAGAATTCTTGCTCAGGAACCTGGCATATCTTGCTAAAAACTGAAAACAAATGTGAAATTCAGAAGTTATGGTTAGGACCCCAGTCCATAACTTGCACAACAGCCATGGAAACCATAACTCCCACCCCAGTATGCCTTCCTCTTCCCAGGGATGACTGTCAGCGGGAATAGCCAGTCACAAAGAAAGGAATCAATGAACCTTAGTGGAAGTTCCAATCCCACTCCAGCCCCTTCTTCCTTCCCAGATGCATGCCATGAGGCCGCCAGATCATTGAAGCTCTGCTAGAGTGATTGGCGCTGGCTCTGGTGTAATCGCATGAGATCACTACACAGACGTAAATCCACAGGCTAACCCACTGCGAGCAGCGAGGGATCCCATGCTGTTCATGCTCAGAAGGAGGTGAGGTCCAGTGGTTTCGGGGTGCTCCATGGCACTAGGCGCTTCATGAGAACTTTAGACGTCTGGTGAGCTCTCCTGCAGAACAGTGGGCCCGATTCACAGAACTAACTTAAGACAAAATCCTAAACTTACTACAATTTTAGTATTCACGGAAGGCACTTACTCATTTTGGTATTCACAGAAGGCACTTACTCATTTCGGTATTCACAGAAGTTAGTACTCCTAACTTTAGGACTCCTAAACTGAGAAAAATCCTAACTTTAAGACTTTCGGTATTCACAGAAGGCATTTAGGAGTCCTAAAGTTAGGAGTCCTAACTTCTGTGAATCCCGAAATGAGTAAGTGTCTTCTGTGAATACCAAAAGGAGTAAGTGCCTTCTGTGAATACCAAAATGGTAGTACGTTTACGATTTTGTCTTAAGTTAGTTCTGTGAATCGGGCCCAGTGTCTTTAGATTTTAGAGGACCGTCTATTAATTTTTAAGTGAACATTTAACCATTCTGTTGTGTGTCATACAAATATACTTTGCTCATTTCAAAATGTTTTCTTGATATTTGTTTTTGATGAACAAGTTGTATTAGAGTGTGACTCCCCTCCAAGTTAAGTATCAAAGACTTGGGGGTCTAATTTAGGCTTTGGTTGGGTAGTCGGAGCCCCATGGTGCAACTGTCCGTCTGCCTCTTTCAGTTGTGGGGAACCACTGGGTTACAATAGGGGAAGCTTCAGCTGTATCCACCATCATTAACCCCTGACCGACAGTCCATCTGCACAGGGTCACTGGGTCCTAGTGGTGGTCATCATACCTTCTTGAAAGCAGAACAATTGTCCCTGATTATCCCTATACCATGTCCATCATACGAGGCTTGGTGGACATGGGCAGGAGAAACGGAGAATGGCCACCATGCAGGGAGCTGAATTTTGAGGACATTCAATTGTTTTTAAAAAAATACTCCCATTTTCCAAAAGCTGCTTGTTTGCTGGGGTTGCTTGCTGTTGCTATTCTGCAGCTTGTTCACTTTCTTGGTCAGTCTACCATAGCTGGCCTGGTTGTCCCCATGACTAGGCAGGTCACCTGGAACAACGTGCAGATTGGTTGGGCGAGTCCACCATAGAATCCATCTTCAGTCGCATAGAGATGGAAGTTGCCCTGACTGTGGCAGGGGTGTGGTGATGGCTATGGAGGCCACTGACTCACACAAGGACAGTGGGCAGCTCCTGCCAAGCAGAGAACCAAGCCCAGACTCTTGAACGTCCAGGTAGGGTGAGCACTGGGAGACTGGAGTCTGCAACAACTGCAGAACTGCCCCCTTTTTCCAGACATAACTTCTTAAAGTGTGCAATGGGTGAAAAGAAATGTTTAGCCTCTTCATCATACTGACATGGCCATTACTCAGCTGTTCTGTGCCATGCTTAAAAAGATGTGGGGGCATATTATCAAGGGCAAGCAATAACATTATCGCCGCTTTAGCGTCCGTTTTTGGGCGAAAAGCGGCAATAATGTTATCGCTTTATTAACAAGGACACGCTAGCACGTGTTTCCTTGCCTTAGCGCCCGGTTTCCTATCGCCTCGCCTTACAGCGCTAATGAGATGCAAGGTAGGCGTGCCCCTTACAACTACATTAAAACATTTTGCTAATGGTGCTTCGCTGTATTTACAACGAAGCCCCGTCCGGTTTAGCGCTGATTTTTTACGCGCTAACTGGGCCTTAATGCTGGAATTTAACGTCTGTTAAATTCCAGACTAAGGCACACCTAACAAGGGAGGTGGATTGTGTGGCTAAGACCACAGGCCCTATCATCAAGGATATCACGTTTTCCAAGGAACATCGCTGGAAAAATTTCCGTTTTCCATGGAACATCGCTGGAAAACCATCGTTGTTCCATGGAAAACGGCGATATCCCCGCTATCGCTGGAATATTTATCGCCATGGCGCTGAGCGTTGTTAATACAGCGCTAAGATGGCGATAAGTTCCAGCGATAGCCGGCGATAGGAAAATGCGCTAAGAGTGGCCAGCGATAATAATTATCGCTGCCGCTTGATAATATGGCCTGTGGAGTCTAACAGCACAGCCTCGGAGTATTGATAATTTGTGTAGAATCAAACAAGTTCTTCCTGCTAAGGGGCCCGTTTCGTACACAAACACAATACAATAGTCTTAGTACAATGGCTATTTGAACTCATCGGACCACTGTACCAATTAACTGGGTATATGACTGTGCAATGGTGGAACTTCATACATCATGGATGATAGTTATAGTTGTTGAATGTGGGTTGATCAATATGTAAATGACACAACAACTAACAACCGAGAGAAGTAGGCTTTTCTCATAGATTTTGTGTTGATTGTTTTTACCCTGCAAGATAGCTAAATCTGCCTCTAGCCAGACTTAAAATGTACATATGTGTTCTTTATTAGCAGTTTTATATAGCGCCAACAAAACCCAGTGGACATGCCTCAGTAGCTCCTAAGCCCCAGTTGTTAGAACATGATATCTCCCAAACCCCTGTCCTCGAATCTACGCTGCCATGCATCCTGTCAACTAAGACACAGAACATGTGGTTCCATCTTGAGTGAGTCCAAGGCTTCTGACTTTGCCGATGTCACATTGGGTGGCCTGGTGTCATTAGCCTCCCCATTGCTCACATGGCTATATATTTGATTTTCTCCAGCCCCCCAGGACATTGCTTGTCTCTAGTGAACGAATGAGCAGACAGTCGTGCCAACACCCCCTCCAGCTGTTTCAATAGCCTGCTGTGTGTCCCATCTGGACTCATTGCTTCCTTCAGCTCCAAATCTACTAATTCCAGCTGTGTTTCCTCTGTAGCATGCCTTCTCATCTTCTCTTTCCTTTGTTATTTTTATCTGCTGAATTTATATGCCTGTTCAACCTTTCAAAGCTTGTCTTTTGAGACCTGAGGCTTTGCCTTTGCTATCCTTAGCCTTCGGTGTCATCATGAAGGCAGTGACAAGAATACGGAGGAGACATGCCCGTGAGACCCTGCTTACGTTTAGAAGCCGGCAAGGGGAAATGCATGGGGCAAGTGGTCAACCATGTGATGTCATCAGGAGTCCAATAGTGCATGATGTCTGTAGGAAAGTAGTATCTGCTGTCATGGTTACCCCCACTTTTTGTTGGTGTCCTTCTGTTTTCTGACTAGTCTGTCTGGGATCCTGCTAATCACGACCCCAGTCACTGTGCTCGCTCCCTAAATTTGACTACGGTAAGTACTTTGGTACCTTCCCAATTGGATACTGGTGTACCCTTCTTAGACCCTAGTCTATGGTACTAAGGTACCCAGGGCATAGTACGCCAGGGGTCTCCCATGGAGTGCAGCATGTATTATGCCACCCATGAGAGACCACTCAAACTGTGACTACAGGCCTGCCATTGCAGCCTGTGTAAGCTGGTGCTAGCACCACTGACTACAGATATAAGTTTCCTGATATCTGAGGTCACTGCACTTAAAACCTATAAGTCCAACTGTAGTATGCAAGGACAGCACCAAATGTGACCTTCAAAGCAGTCTGGTGGTGCTGGCAAGCGCCCCCACCTCACCCCAATACACTCAGTCCTGTCTGGGAATTGGTCCCAACTCCCTATGACAGGAAACCTATTGTTTTACCTTCCTCTGCTTGAGTTCAGCTCAGCAGCAGGAAGGCAGAATCATGTCTGTGGTCGGCAGCAGCACTAGCCTGCTGTTAGACCCTGAAAGGCTGGTACCAGGAATACATGGGGGCTCCCTAGGGAAGCCCACCAGTACATGGGATCCTACATCCAACACTGGAATCGGTTTCAGGGTAGGATACCAGCATGTTTGATACCAAACATGACCGATTTCGGAAAAGCCAATATATATTTAGACATCTCGTAATTGACTTGATGTCCACTATATGAATTAAATGGCTGACCGCACTTACAAAGCCGGGAGAATCAACTCCTGGGTTTGTAGGTGGTGTCCTGCTCATGCAGAGGCACCCTCACACTTGTAACCAAGCACCGTGCCCTCAGGACTGAATGGCCCACCTTAGGGGTGACTTATAGGTTTTAAGTGCAGTGAACTCAGATATAAGGAAACATATATCTGTCGTAAGTGGTGCTAGCACCAGCTTACATAGGCTGCAATGGCAGGCCTGTAGTCACAGTTTTAGTGGTCTCCCATGGGTGGCATAATACATGCTGCAGCCTATGGGAGACCCTGGTGTACCTATGCCCTAGGTACCTTTGTACCATATACTAGGGACTTAGAAGGGTACACCAGTAGCCAATTGGGAAGGTACCAAGGTACTTACCATAGTCAAATGTAGGGAGTGAGCACAGTGACTGGGGTCCTGATTAGCAGGATCCCAGACAGACTAGTCAGAAAACAGAATGACACCAGTAAAAAGTGGGGGAACTATGAAATCAGATCCTACTTTCCAACACAACTCTCCCCGCCCCAAACAAAAGGAGATGAGACTAACCTTGCCCAGTTGAGTCTTCATTTTCTAAGTGGAAATATCCGGAGAGGCCTTCTGCGTTGGCATAGTTACTACCAGGTCTACGTTCCACTAAAAAGTCCATCCCCTGAAGGGAAATGGACCACTCCAAAAGTTTTGGATTTTCACACTTTATGTGTTTAAAGCCATAAGAGGGGCTTATGGTCTGTCTGAACAATAAAGTGAATGCCAAACAGGTATGGCCTCAATTTCTTCAGGGCCCAGACCACAGCAAAGGCTGTGACCAACGTTTTCCCCTGGGGGTCAACGATCTGCTTATAAAAGCTACTGGTTGGTCCTGGACCTCTGAATTGAGTTGTAACAAAACAGCTCCTACCCCTATTTCAGTCACATCTGCCTGGAAAATGAAGATTTTGGAGTAATCAGGACTTTGCAGAATGGGAGCAGTGCACATGGCCTGCTTCAACTCATAAAATGCCTACTGACAGCTAACTATCCACTGAACCTTCTTAGGCACCTTTTGGGAGTGAGATCAAGATCGCAAGACGTAATTCTATCATCAATCAAATTGTACAGGCCAGTAACTCCTCCAAAGCTCTTTTTAATATAGTTCATGACTTTACCTCCCCACAGGCATTTACTCAGTCTCCCACAGATTCCCAGAAACTCTGTGACTCACTGGGCAATTTTTTTCAGGAGAAAATCTCCCACATCAGTGCAAAATGTAACACTCCCCCTTCTCCCGGAGCAGGGCACCACCTGCAATACCCAGCGAGGCCCAATAAAGCTCTGACCTGACCCTGGAAAGTTGGAGCAACCCAGTCCATTTTGGTCTGGATTTTGCTCGCCAAGGGTTGAACATGGCCTACACCTACCAGGTGACCCAAGTATGCAACCCTACTCTGCCCCATCTGACTCTTTGTGGCCTTGATAGTAAGGCCTGCCTTTTTTTTCGGGGCCCCCAAACATTCCTGAGGTGGACCATGTGATCTTCCCAGGTAGAGCTAAAGACAGCAATATCATCTAGATATGCTGCACTATAAGCTTCCAGATCTGTTAGAACTTTGTTCACCAACCTCTGAACTGTGGTAGGTGCATTTTCCAGACCAAAATGCATTACAATAAATTGATAATGCCCACTAGGGGTTGAAAATGCTGTTTTTGACTTGGCATCCTCAGAGAGTCCGATTGGCCAGCAGTCAGGTCAAATGTACTCAAATACTTGGCTGAGGCCAGAGTATCAATAAGTTCATCTGCCCTTGGAATTGGATGAGCATCAGTCCAAGTGACTGTATTGAGGCCCCTGTAATCCACACAAAACCTCATCTCTCTCTTACCATCTTTTGAGGTTTTGGCACTAGGACCACTGGACTAGCCCTAGGGCTATTCGAAGGCTCAACTACAGCATCTTGTGGACCTCAGTCCTAATGCAATCTCTGCCATGGGAAGGCTGACTGTCACCTGTGTCTGCTCCATGGGTATACCAGGTGGTTTGACTGGGAGTCAGAGATAACATGTGGTTAAACTGATTGAGGACTTTCCTGCAATCAGCTTGCTGTTGGTCAGTGAGGCTGCCTGCCAAGACTACTCCATCAGCTAACCCATCAAAGGGTCCTGAGAGAGGAGATCAGGGAGAGGGTCACTCTCTTCCTCCTGTCCCTCATCAGTGGCCATGAGCAAGCTCATGACAGCCTTGTCAACAAAAGGTTTTAGGCGGTTCACATGAAATACCCTGTGTGGTAGGAGTACCTAGGTCAACCAAATAGGTGACCTCACCTTTTTTTGCAAGAATTGTGTGGGGTCCACTCCACTTGTCCTGGAGAGCTGCTGGGGCCACAGGCTCCAACACCTATACTTTCTGTCCTGGCTGGTAAACAGTCAGTATATCCTTTTTGTCATTGTGAGAAAGTGCCATCTTTCTTGCATGGTATGCCCCCACTTATTGCTGAATTGCTGACTGTGCTTTGACTGAGTGTGCCCTGGACTCCTGCCAATCAGGTGCCCAGGGCCTATGTTCCTTCCCTAAAACCTAAAACCCAAATTGGCAAACCTTGGCCACATGTCAGCCCCTGGTAAATGGTACCCCAGGTACCCAGGGCCTTGTGACCAGGGAAGGCCTCCACTTATTGTGCCACCCTTAGAGGCCCTGTACCCTAACACAAACACACTGCCCTTGCAGGCTGAGTGTCTGGGTACAAGACAAAACACAAAGTCGACATGGCACACATCCCTGTGTGCCATACCCGCAACCTACACTGCCCTGGCATACATCAGCCACCCTTTTAGATGGGTGCTCTATGCCCGTGGTGTGGGGACAGGAGCATGAGCCCTGTGCCCCTACAGTACCCAGGTCCATTCCTGGGCACTGTAAGTGCAGTGCTGCCATTTAAGAGTAAATGGTGCTGGGAGCTCGTCAAACACGAACTCCACAGCACCATAATGGCAACACTGAAGACTAAGAAGTTTGGTGTCAAACTTCTCAGCACATTAAACCCGCACTGATGCCAGTGTGGGATTTAATGTACAAAGCACTACAGAGGGCATCTTAGAGATGCCCCCTGAAACCTAACCTACACTCCACGTCTGGTCTGGGAGGCTGCCCAGACATGTTGTTGGACTCGTGGGCGGAGAGCCCCCGCTCTCCTGGGCCTGCAACAATGCACATCCTGGGCGAGGTGCTAGGTCTCTCCCCCAGGATGGGCAGGGGGAAGCTTCAAAGGCATGCCACCTCTGTGAGCTTCTCCAGGCCACTTGCTGTACCCAGCAAACTGACCCCCACCAGTTCTGACCCCCACTCTGGTGGGAAGACTGGCGGGAAACCCCAAATAAGGACAGGGGATGTGCCAGCCTGCCAACCCCAACCCTCAGGTGGGGGAGGCGTGGTGAAGCACATCTCTGGGCACTCGCCATCTTGAATATGGGAGGCCCTGCCCAATCAGGACTAGGCTACTGCCCCCCCCCTCCCACAGGAGAGTGGCAGGATAGGGGGTGTACACACCCCAGGGCAGGGACCCATTGGTCCCTGCCCTTTACCTACCTGTAACGCCCCTAAATCTAGTATTTAGAGGCACCCTGAACCTTCCTTCTCCAGATTCCAGATTCCGAACAAGCAAAGAAGAACAAGAAGAAAGAAGAACTGCCCTGCAGCTGCTAAGAAGAGGAAGACACCAACTGCTTTGTCCCCAGGCCTATCGGCCTGTCGACCCTCGAACCTGCTCCTGCTAAATCCCAGCACCTCCTGTGGCCAGCAACCTCACAAACCCCGGAGGACCTGGCTACCTTGGGACTCTGAGCATCTGGGACTCCCACGAGCAGTGGCTCTGCTCAAAGCAAGTATCTAACCCCTGGCATCAGCCCGGAACCGCGAACCCTGCACACCCTGCACCCGCCAAGCCTGGCCTGTGCTGGAGTGGACAAAGACCCCGAGGACGTCCCCCCGGCAACTGTGACCCCGAATCCGGCACCCAAGGACCCCCCTCGACGCTCCTGACGACGCCTGCAGCCTCCGAACCGGGGAGCCCCCCAACCGCGATCAACAGAGGGTAAGATTTCCCGACATAAAAAGGCACCCCTGCACCCGGCGCCCTGCGGCCCCCTGTGCCCGACTCCTGGGTACCTACCTATCCTCCAACTACCCAACTTACCTCTCGAAGTGGTGGTGGCACCTGAAGAATCTTCGTCCCCGAGCTTGCAGCCTTTGTTCGTCCTTGAGCTTTCCCATTGAAATCCATTGAGCGCCCGAAGGCTCAAAAGCACCCTGCACCGAGCCGCCCGAGTGGCCCTGGCAGTCCAACTTCTACTCCTACTTACTTCCCCATTTGCCCTGAGCAAGTGACCAGGAGCCCAGCTCCCACAGCCGCGTGGCCTGCTAGTCAGCAGCCACCAACCAAGGACCCCTGCCTCCCATAGGATAACATTGGGCCTAACTCACTCTGCACCCGGCTTCCCCTGTGCCGCTGAGGGTGTAACAACTGTACTTACCTGACCCTGGGAGACCCCTGAGTCTGTGCCCAGAACCTTAACTCTGCCAGTCGAGTACTTACCCAAAAGCCGATAACTCACTTTTCTTCCATTGGATAACATTGACTGGTTTTCTCTGAAATTTCTTCTTTTTCTAAACTTTAAAATATTCACCTAAAATCAACCGAGTAACGAAAACGGAAATACTCACCTGCTATTAGGAGAGATACCAGTGCTAGATCTTGGTGCCCAGCACTGACCCTGCAAAGTACTCACAACCGTACTTACCTCTAAATCCATTTTCTCCCATAGGAAATCATTGACTGTTTTTCTGTGAAATTTCTTCTAAGTGTCGATTTTTGCAAACGACAAATATTCTTTAAAAATTGTACCAACTGTGAAAACGTAAATGCTTACCTGTGTTAGATAGATGTTCCAGCCCCGAGCCTAGGAGCCCAGTACTGGATTACAAAAGTAACGAGAACATACTTTACCTGTAACTTGAATTTTCGCCATAGGGAATTATTGACTGTTTTTCTATGAAATTTCTTCTGTGTCGATTTTGCAAACTTATAAATATTCCTTAAACATCGCCTGTGTAACTTAAATGCAGTTTCTCAACTGCTTACAGGTGGTACACTAGTGCTGGATCTAGGATCCAACACTGACCTAGCAAAAGTACCCATAACCCCACTTACCTGCTAAGTGAATTTCCTTCCGTAGGATAACATTGGTAATTTGATCAGAAAAAGTTTCTAAGTGTCAACTTTTGAAATAGCAAAATATTGTTTAAAAATCACAACAGTAACTTAACTGAATTTACTCACTTGTTTCCAAGAACTGTCCCAGGACTGAATCTAAAATCCAGTCCTGGAGTTAGAAAAGTAATCCTAAAAGTAATCAAGTGCACATAACTTAAAACTCCCATTGAGCTCAATGTATTATTGTGTTTGAAATTGTGTTACCTATTGCAACAACCTGTAATTATTACCTACAAAAGTCAATTGCATATTGCAAAAGTATTGAACTAAACCATCTCATTCTGAGAAAGTATATTTTGGTACCTATTGTTGGTTCTAAAATAAAACAACCATATATTTTTTATATAAACCATTGGCCTAGAGTTCAGTTATTAAGTGTGTGAGACCATTTGCTGACTGAGTGTGTACAACAAATGCTTCACACTGTCCTCTGATACTGCCTTACTGCTCGACCAAGCTACCACTTTAGAGAGTAAGGTTATATCTAACTTTAACCTCTGCCAAACCTCTGGGGACTGTGGACTCTGTACACACTGTACCTATTTGGGAACAGTACATACAGAGCCACTTTCTCACAGTCATGCCAACCTTTCTAAAGCTCCTGGCTGGCCTCAAGGTTTTTGCTGGCCTTCTTCATGTACTCAGCCATACGTGAACGCAGACCAAAGAGATAGTCCACAATATCCTGTTCAGGATGTTTGAGAGGATGCTCCCAGCCCTCCTTAACCCGACACAATGGACTCCTAATTCGATGTCCAAACAGAAGTTCAAATGGGATGTAGCCAAACCCCTTCGGAGGAACCTCTCTGTAGGCAAAGAAAAGACAGGGTAGTAAGACATCCCATTTTCAGCCAAGCTTTTTTGGGAGTCCCATGATCATACCCTTGAGGGTCTTGTTGAAATTTTGAACAAGCCCATTGCACTCTGGATGATAGGTGTGGTAAACTTATAGTTTAGTCCACACTCTTTCCACATGGCAGTAATATAACTAGACATGAAGGTTGTACCTCTGTCTGTTAAGACCTCCTTAGGGAAGCCCACTCTGGAGAAGACTACCTGAAGCAGAATGCGAACTGCGACCGAAGTCAAGACTTGACTCAGAAGACACAGAAGAGCTGTGGACCCAGGGAACCACCCACGGTTAGTACCTCATAACTCCATGAAGGCTATGTGTAGAGTGGAAATACAGCCACGTATTCAATGCAAATAAATAGGAAAGTCAAAGTTGCAGTTTTGAAGAAGAAGGACCCTTCCCAGTGTACCCTGAAGAAATCCAGTGGAAGATAGAAGGTTGGAGAGTCATCCCACCCGTGGATACCACAAGAACCAGGATACCTACACCAAGGAAGCCGTGGGCATAGCTGCACCTATGCCCACGGCTTCCTTGGTGTAGGTATCCTGGTTCTTGGGGTATCCACGGGTGGGGTGACTCTCCAGCCTTCCATCATTTACGGGTTTTTTTCAGGGTCCACTGGGAAGGGTTCTTCTTCTTCAAAACAGCAACCGCGACTTTCCCATTGACTTGCATTGAGTACGCTGCTGTGTTTCCACTCTGCACACAACCTCTGTAGGGTTCCTGGGTACTTACCTTGAGTGGTTCCTTGGGTCCCCAGCTCTTCTAAGTTTTCTGGGTCAAGTCTCAACTTTGGCCGCAGTTCTCATTCTACTTCTTTAGTATGGGGTTCCGTCTTCCCCTGGAGACCACTGTGTATTTGTGCTTACTTACCTGTTTCCTTTTGTAAGATTGTGTGTACTGTGTTGATATCTCCGGGTAGGAGATATACCAATGTGTTAGTGAGTGTGTATAATAAAATAACAATTTTTATAACTAAACTGTATGATTCATTTTTGTTTAACCTACACTACATCAGTGGCGGTCCGTCCATTGGGGGCGTTGGGGCGTTGCCCCACTAAGCACAAGTCATCATTCATGCATATTTGGAATTTCGATCGCACGCACTGTGCTGAGCCTGCCACTGACTCGCGCACGGCGCCGCACGCACTCCGGGAATCGGGATATGCCCGACTCAATGTGGACGGTACTGGGGGCGGGGCTGTCAGCGCGAATAGTGCAGCAGGCAGCAGCAGCAGTGTGCGCATGTCAATTTTTGGGCTAGTCATGACTGGCCCGAACATGCGCACACGCACACAATACCTTGACCTTCCCTCCTCCCCCCTCCTCCCCTAGCGACTCATTCTGAGGCAGTGTGGGTGTGGCGAGGCGAGGGACCGCAGCCCCCGGGTCTCATTATGGGCAGGGAGTAACCCTGCTCTTTGCCCAATCCTGTTGAAGTGCGCTGCTGATGCAGCGCCATGATTGGCTAAGACACCGCGCACGGCGCGCACGGCGCGCAGCCTGCAGGGTGCCGCGCGTGGGTGGTGGCCGCACTTGTATGATTGGCCTGATTTCCCGAGGCGTACGCTGATACGCTCGCTGACTCCTCGGCAGTTGGCACGTGTCGCTCGTCCCCGCCTCGCGCCAGTGCTGCCACATGACTGGAGTCACTCACGGACACGGAGTCGAGTCAGTCACGAGTCGCACTGTCGCAGTCGTCGACGTTACGTTCGTTATTCACCATCTGGCGGTGGCGGGCCTGGCAGAAAGGTAAGATGAAATAGTGATTAGTGAACCTGTATGTTTTACCACACTCTTCTGTCCGAAGACTAGTAACGAAGAGAGGGCTGTCCTTTCCGGGGATTCGTCTATTGGCCTCATTGTAAGTTTCGTACTTTGGTAATTGTCAGACTTTGGGCTCCGAACAAGGAGAGACGATCACAATAGAGGGAAAGTAGGTGGAAGAGAAAGATGAAAAATATGAACAACGGGGAAAGCAGAGAAGAAAAAGGCTTAGTTTTTTAAGAACAAAAATACGCGTGTTTTCGTCTCCCGACACCGCTCAGAACGAATCCCGACAGAGCACCGTCAATACATTTATTTTATATAAAAAATGAATACCACCTCTGCCTCCCTAGTACCGACAAATACTGCCTTTATTATATATTTTTGTAGGGCCACTGGCCACTACTACCGCGCACGCTCGCATTATTTTAGGTCTGACGTATATACTCATTATCGGGGATTTCATCGAGCCCTCTTCATCCATTGGTCTATTACTGTCTCATTCACATATTTCTTCTATCATACACAGCGCGGGGCAATGCCTATCTCTAGATGTTAGGTTACTTACTCTCCGATGGTAATGTGGATTTTTAGAGACCAAAAAGATTTTTACTTTTAGCCAATTTGTTTGACGAGTGCCTGGCAGGTACCCCAACAATGTTAAGCGTCTTGCAAAAAAACCATGCCAATACAAAACACGCATTAGCAAATACAAAGGTGGCGGTCAGTACTGGACCTATTGCCTTTGCCAGTGCCGGTTTTCAGATGCCTCCGTGCCTGGTTAAAACGGGAGCGTGGGTTATTTTTCTAAGCGTGCCTGTGCATTTGCCCTGATCCTCTCATCTACTGTTTACAGGGGCGGTGAAGGGAGGAGGCAGCACAGTATGCAAAGTATAGCGCTACCGCTCAAACCTTTCCCACAGACAAGCGCTCAACCCGTCTGCACGTGTCACAGCCCCCGCCGCCACCTCAGGTACCAGTGGAACTTTCTAAACACCGAGCCTTGAAGGAGTCAATTCCCTTCTATAAGGAGGCGCTACAGTATGGCGCGGGTTTAACACCTCGCCTGTTGTCACCTCGCCTGTTGTCACCTCGCCTGTTGTCACCTCGCCTGTTGTCACCTCGCAGGTTGTCACCTCGCCTGTTGTCACCTCGCAGGTGGTCACCTCGCAGGTGGTCACCTCGCCTGTTGTCACCTCGCCTGTTGCTCACCAATGAGGGGCACTTCAGCTCTGCCCAACAAAACCTTCCGTTCATGGCCTCCGGCTGCTTCGGCTGTCACCACTGCCTGTCGAGTGGCTAATTCGGTTGGTCTTTTCTGTCCGTGTCTATCCCACAACTGGTGGAACAGAACTGGAATTTAAACATCTTTGGAGGTGGCCTGCCGCACCCCGATGACAATTGCATAGCTGGGGGTGCATTGAAGACGGTCAGCCTGCCTTTTCTTTGGTCTCTGGCAGACAGAATTGTGTATATTTTATGAGCTTATCGCATATCATGGCCACCCCCAAGCACTGACGGTCCACATATAGTTTCATTAAAGCTGCCTGTAGCTTTCCATTGCTTCAATGTCGGGTATTGTTTTTGATCTTTCAGGGAAACCTTAAACTCAAGCCGGCACCTCTGGATTTATTTAACAAGGATTTCAATGGAATGACGAATGAGCAATCACCAGACATATGCAAAAGTCAAAACGAAAATGTTTCTATATAGCATTTTCCTAAATGAAAAAGCCGAAAAAGTAAATCAGTAAAGAAACATTTCTGACTCGCAACTCTTTGCAGGGCAATGCGCCTAGCTACCTTTCTGTAAAGTTTGTTCACAATCATCCTGGTAGTTTTGAGATCTTGTGATAAAGCCCTGCTGTCGGTTCCACGTATCAAGAAATCTCGCTCGAAAGGCAGATCCTTCTCTTACCTGGCTCCCCTTTTGTGGAATAAGCTCCCACTTCATATTCACCAATGCGCAGATCATATTAATTTCAGGACCCGTCTTTAAACTGACTGATTATTGGATTCCCCCAACAATCCCTTCACACCCCCGACTGACTGTAGCAGGCAGGCTCGAGGTCCCAGCAGGCCACCGTCCTCTTCACACGAAGTACATTATAGCGATGTGTATGTAAAGCAAAGGATAGATTATATCAAATGAATACAGCCTTTTCTGAAAAATTCGAATGATTTTTTAAGGCATAGTCTGTGTCGTGATTTTAGAATGATTGTTATATGAAATCTTAGAGCTGAATAGGTAGTATGCTACCTCCCACCACGCTACCAATAAACGAAGCACTAACGCAAACCCTCAATGCCTCCATTGACTCAGCCACATTCCTTTAAACCTGAAAACATGCCTAACATCATGCCGATGCTCAAGAACCACCAGCCACTCTTTTGATAGTAAGTGCTGTGCTGTACACATAGAGGTGGGCGGATTTTTAAAGAAAGCTGCCCCACCAACATCATGTTTTTTAAATGCTCGACCACCTTTGCAAGGCAGACGAAATATTTAAAAATGGGCCTACTATTGGGGTATTAGCCCCAATTGTTTCTAATTCTTCCCGCACAGCAGACACTTTCCCACTGCTGCACTGGCCCATCATTACTGTCACTGACCTTTTCAGTCTGTTTATTCCCCTCTGAGCTGGAAACCCCCAGTGTTAGCATTAGGCTTCAGGGGAGTTCATGTACCTGATGCAGGTCACAAAATGCACATGAGGTCAGTGAGTCACTGCATTTGTCAGAGAGATCATTTTGTTAATTGAAGTTTGTAAGTAAAAATCCTAACATACAACAGTGAGCTATGAACTGTCATCTAAGCTGCATGCAAACTGCAAGGTAAAAATTGTAGCGTTATGTTTTTTCCCCCCAGTCTTTGTTTGATTACCCTAATCTTTCAAAAATAAATTGTTATATTTTTATTTTCAGCACCTGGTAAAGCCTGACAAGTTGCAACTGGAACCTTTACCTAATTTTTGGACAAAGAACAAGAGGCCCCAACCTCCTTTGCTGCTCTTTCATCCCAGCTACGACCCAGCAAACACCAGTGTTAAAGGTAAGGAAACTGATGATATTTTTATTTAGATTGGAGTTAGGGCTATGTTTCTGGTCACTCTACATGGTGGTTGGGGTGGGTGCACATTCTGTACATTGTACCCTCCCTCAGTGGATGGAATTTACTAATACTGAGCCTTAGCCCTGTGGTTTGGGCTATAACGGTTGTGAAAGGCACAATCTATTCCTTGCCTTCTTCAAGGCCCTCAAACAGTGTCTGTTTCAGTGCCTTCAGCAACCACTATGGCACACAGAGGCAGCGAGCAGCGGTAAGGCTGTATTTTTAGCAGTCCTGTTGCGCAAAGGGGAGCTGTTGGATTGGAGATCTATTGCGAAAATGCACAAGGTAGATGTATTTATACTGTAATTTGCAATTAATGCACCAAATCTTATACGTTGTACTTTGACTATTGACAGGCTTCTTTCATATTGGTAAGGACAACATCGACATGATGAATACGGTAGAACAATTAATTACACGGTCATTCCATGCACGGCAACCAGAAGACAAACTACAGATAAAGAGATTAGGACCTGATCGGCCAGACCTACAACTACAACAAGTTACCCAGGACAGAGGAAAATCTTACACACGTACATTCTCAAACACCTGGTACACAAAAGCTGAATGGCTTACAGGGTGTCCGACAAGAAACAAACTGTTCTGCTTCCCCTGCTTGCTGTTTACTGGTGATTTTCCTTGGACAAGAGAAGGAGTGATAGACTTGAAGCATCTGTCTGAAAAAATCAAGAAGCATGCACACACAAAAAATCATATGGAAAACGTAACAAGACTGGGAATGTTGGGAGACACACCGATTGAGCAGCACATAAGCAGTGCATACCGCCAAACAATACAGAAACACAATGAAACAGTTGATAGGAATAGGCACATACTATCAAAATTAATTGATTGCATTCGTTTCTGTGGTGCTTTCGAACTGGCATTGCGAGGCCATGATGAATCAGAAGATTCCACAAATCCAGGAATATTCAAAGGCCTTGTGGATTTAATAGCAAGCATAGACAAAGAAATGGAAGTACATTTAGCAACTGCTACAGTCTTTAAGGGCACCTCTAAAACTATCCAAAATGAACTCCTTGAGTGTATGCTCGAAATTCTGAGAAGCCATATTGTCCAAGAGTTGCAAAACACAGACTTTGTGGCTATTCAGGCTGATGACACCACTGATGTGGCCACACAAACACAGTCCGTATTAGTCTTTCGGTACCTGGACAATGACAATAATGTTGTGGAGAGGTTCTATGGTTTCACTCATTTAAGAGACTCTACTGCAGAAACCATTACTGCAGCTATACTGCGTCAACTCAACTTCATTTTTCCAGAGGTGCACCAAAAAAAAAAAATGATTGCACAAAGCTATGATGGTGCGTCCGTAATGAGTGGAAGCCTTGGTGGAGTACAGAAAAGAATTAGAGATGTGTACCCTTATGCTCATTACGTGCACTGTTACGCCCACCAACTTAATCTTATTATGCAGCAGGCAGTATCAAAGATCTCCGAGACACGAATTTTCTTTCTGGATGTAGGAGGCATGGCAGCATTCTTCTCACGTTCCCCAAAAAGAACGGAAGCACTTCAGGAGATTGTGGACAAAAGGGTTCCAAGGGGATCCTCAACTCGTTGGAACTTTAACATACGTACAGTGCAACTAATATATCAATATAGGGAGGACCTTGTGAAATGTTTTCATAATATAGAAGTCAATGACAGCTTTGATTTCAAAACTCAAAGTGAAGCCCGTGGCTTTGCTAGAACACTAGAAGATAGAGAGTTTCAGTTCTTTCTGTTTTTATTTCAAGACATAATGTCAGCTGTCGAAAATTTATACAATCAGTTACAAGCACGAGAGATCGATACTGTCTCTGTGAAAAGAAATACCGCTATGTTTGTCGAGCGCATAAGCATAGTGAGAAATGAGGTGGACAATTTAGACAGCAAACTGCCAGAGGCTTCAACTTTTGGAAACCACAGGAAAAACATCACCACTCTGGTCCGAAATGCAAAGGAGATATGTGACATTGTAATTGTGCATGCATAAGAACGGTTTGCTTTCACAAAACATTTGGTGAGTGCCGCATTATTGGAAAGTCAAAACTTTGCAAAATATGGTGAATCCTTCCCTCAGCATGCTCTGCATGAGGCTGTGGAAGCTTATCCCATGCTCAACCAAGAGGACCTCAAAAGTGAGCTGACTGTACTGTACTCAATGCCTGTGTACCGAAATGCCAGAGATGCCAGGGCTTTGCTGACTTTAATTTATAAACTAAATATGGAAAAGACATTTACAGAGACAGTGACTTTACTTAAAATTGTCATAACCACTCCTATGACAACAGCAGAGGCAGAACGATCTTTTTCCGCCTTAAAGAGGATTAAGACATTCCTAAGAAACACCATGCTTCAGGAAAGACTGAATGCTTTGGCAATGCTTTCTATAGAGAGCAAGTTAGTTCAAAATATCTCTGATTTTAACGTTCAAGTAATTGAAAAGTTTGCTGCTCTAAAAGACAGACGTGCTGAGTTTAGATACAAAAAGTAAACATATGTATGTTCAATGCTGCTAGTTTCCTACCACCTGTTTAGTTGTTTGTTAAATAAAAAACACCTGTGAGGTACTCAGAAATACATTATATCTCAAAGTCTGTTATGAAGCTCTGTGGTTATACTGAATAAGCAGCTACCTATGTTATATGACATGATCTCTTTATTACTGTAATAACTGCACTTTCTTCATTGCTTTAATAACCTTTCTGCTTTCTCAAATTTGCTTGCAAATGCACCATTTTTCCACTCTTTTTTTCAAAATTTTCTCGGGGGGAGAACCCCCCCGAACCCCCCTTAGGTTGGGCGGGCTGGCTCGCTACGCTCGCTCGCTATGCTGAAGTATGCCAAACATTTTACGCCCCACCACTTTCAAATGTCACCGTCCGCCACTGCACTACATGATTAGTTCTGGTAAAACAAGCTGCTTAACACTCCTTCTGGACAACGCTTGAAGGCTGCTCTCCACAGCTACCGCTTAGTGGTAGCTGTGGACAACTATGGTTGTCTAAGACCACTAAAATCACCATAAGGGTTGTCTGGATTAGTGCAAGGTGCTTCACTTAAATAAGTGTACACCATATACTAAGGCAGCCTCCTACAATGTCATTCCTTTTCCTCTGGTGTTTTGATGAGTCAATGTCTTAGTGGACTGGTTATTTGTTAATGGGTAGACTGCGGGCCGGCATAAGGACTGGGCGGGCCATCATCCCAGGCTTACAAGCTAAACAATCTGCACAGATCGGACGACAAGCTCAGATTTGAGGCGAGGACGTTCATGGACTTTTATACCAGAGATTGGTTCGTTGTTGAAACATCAGAACATCAATTACTCATCATAACATCCCCATCAAACACAGGGACATCTATAAGAGTTGGCAGGGGTAATCGCTGGTACCCTTGTCTTACCCTTTGGTACTCCAGACACAGCCATTGCTAGCCTGGTCTCAAGGTCATGGAGAGAATCCCCGAATCAGAAAATTGACGTTTCTTAGAGCCAGGTGCAATGACACTAGATTGCATTACAGCCCTTATTTGGCTTCTCTGCTGCAAACAGGCGATAGTTGAGATGCTACTGGTGTAACAAGGTAGTAATTGTGTGACGTCAACAGCGGTCTGATGTCACTTCCTCTATCCGCTTAGGGAACAGACATCCATGTCAACACTCTTCAGACAGCTCTCAGACGGCTTTACGTTTTTAAACTTTTAGACTCACACAGTCACATCTTCTCATAGAGTTAAAGAGAAAGAACAGAGAGGAAGCGAAGGCTAGGAGGGAGCGGTCACTGAGGTCCCTTGCCACCTGCTGGGCAAGCTGAAATAGGGCTGAGGCACGTTTACATGTCTTAAAATCAGCTGCAAAATATCGCAATACAAATATATTGAGGAAAAAAAATTGTAGCTAAATATTTCAGTTTTCTAGCATATAATGTAATATTGAGATAAAAAGATAGTAATACTATACTACTATAGTATTTCACATTCTATTTAAAAAATTAGCAATAAATTTTACCAAAATACCTATTAAAAATGTAGGGGTATATTCACAAGAACGTGTGATAACTACCGCAAGAGTAGCTTAACGCAACTCTCAACATCACAGCCTATCGCGGGAAAATTACGCTGTGCCAACCAAGTATTCACAACGCAGCGGTAGCATGCGATAGTCACCAGATAACGCGTCAAATGGCCGCGCAAAAATCAACACCACGCCGCAAAAATGCGAAACGCGAACGCAAAAAATCATGCGATGAGGCCAATCGCGGTACAAAAAGTAGCGAAAACCAGCCACAGGCCTGCAAATCCCACGCGTCTGGCGGGAAAATGCACCAGAAAAACCACAGAAACAACACACCAGAATCAAGCCAAAGCACGTAGCAACATGGATGCATCCTGACCCAGCGCAGAGGCCAACGCAAACCCCACAACCCCCACAGACCACCAGCAAGGAACAACAGGGACGGGGATGGCCGAGGAGAAGAGGGAGAGGAAAACGGGGTGCAGTCTGCAGCAAAACTAGATCAGCATCACAGAGGTGACAGAACACTACCAGCAACTGACCCACAATTAGACCACCTGGAATGCAGTCGGAGTGCCGAGGAGGCCAAGAGGCATGATGTGACAACCTAAACCAGGCACAAACCCGCTGCCAACAGTAAGGCTGCAACGGCGACAGGAGGTGGCAGTCCTGTGCCACAGGAGGAGCTGGAGGAAACCGAGGCCACAGGGATCGGTGTGGGGACGGTGCAAGAAGTAGGGAGTACGGACACAGCTCGAGAGGACCTGACACAACAACAACAGGGTGAGTAACGACCAGGGACTGGGGGGACGGGGGGAGATGGGCACAATGGCACACATGCTCAACGAGGTGTAGCACACTGCACACCCACAATCCCCCTGGATCATGTCCCTCACCCCCTTGGCACACTGCAGCAGACACACATAGCAAGAACAGCACACCCACATTGACGACAACGTGGTACAATGCGCAAAGCCGACACCGTAGAACAGAGGACACAACTGGCTCCGCACATGCACAGAAACATGCCTACTACATCTGACAGAGCTGAAAACTGTGAAATGAAAATGTACGTGTACGACCTCACATCCATCATGTAGTCCAAATGTACACTGTCCTGCAGAAGAATCCAGCACCTCACAAACATTCACAATGTACATTGTCATACAGTCTGCATGTAAACCAGTACAATGCGCCAACATACATGTCAACACACTGTCAACATGCATCTCCCCTTCACATTGCAGAGGGGCACACAACACCTCCAGCAGAGCACACAAGACAACACATCTGTGATGTCAGAGAGGACCACCACACCTTCAACACCGATGCCCTACAACAGCCCATAGATATCCCATGCAACCCACCACCAGGACCCGGGCAGCCAAGCTACTTAGAGGAGAACACAGAGCCTGCAACAGACCACACAGCAGGAAGAACCCGCAAGCACAGCCGACTCACGACACTTCATCCACCCACACATGGCACCCCAATGCCATGTGTCAGCACGCCAAAAGGAGGTGGCCCAACAGGTGTGGGTGTGCTACGAACCCATGGAAGGCGAACTAGATCACATGCTTTGGTGTCTATTGCCCTGCAGGGTCCACCTTCACCCCACAAAGGAGACCCACACTGCCAAAGAGACACATGCAGATGCACATTCACAGTACACAACCACGCCCAGGGGCCCCCACATATCAGTCACACATCCACGTTGGCTCTGCGTACGATGGCCCAGGTCACTCCCCTTACGAACTGAGTGGGTGACGACAAAGCTACATGTCCAAGCTCAAACCCATTGACTGCGGTGACATGCCTGCATCCGCTGCACACAGCACAAGGTAATGTCGTAGGGCCCTGGGCCCCAATGCATACAACAAGACCATAGGGACACACGCAGACATTATGTTGAACTGGCTACGGGCACGTGCGCCCGGCCTCTTTATTGGCAGGGCCACATGTACAGTGACGTCTGTGCTGGATATGTGTGGTGTGGGTGCAAGCCAGCCCTCAGGGAGTTGTTGGTGCTGGCAACAAATACAACAGTTAACACAATGAATACGTAAACAGACAACATCAGCATCACAGGGACAACTGCGAAGCATCTTGGAGGTAGACTGAGCAAGTCCAGAGGGCACACAATGAGCAAACAGAAGTGTCCGTGAGTTGCAATGCAGTGGGGTCTGGGCACTACAGCTGAGGGCGCCCATGTGAAGATAAAGTCTCGGATTGTGTCCTATCGAGATATTCCTGATGCAGATGCAGTGGGATCAGGAATATCTCGTTAGACCTGCATCATCTTCCTCATCATACGTCCCAGGTCTCCCACACTGCTTGAGGTGACATCGCTGCGCAACCTCTCCACAGCACAAAACTCAATCAGTAACGGATGGCTTGCGGTGCACCTGGAGTGCCTATCAGGGTATCAGTCTGATGATGGCATCCACAACAGGTGTGAGCAACTCTGTAAGTCTGTTAGGACCACCGTTTTAACTCTGGCAGATGGAGGCTGGAGGTGGTCCTGTCAGTGGTGGCGTGTGCCACCTGCGGCGATGCGAATTCCGGGCCAGTCAGGACTCGATTTGGTGTGAGCCCTGGTGGACCGCAGTTGAGGCCAGAGGCAGCGGACAGTGCAGGGCCACAGACACATGGCATTGTTGACCCTAAGGCCATCGCCTCAGAGGCCATCCAATATCTCAGAAGAAGGGGTCCCGGACATGACCAGCACAGAGTTAGTGGCCCCGGATGCACAGCGGGCGGCACAGGCACCCTACCACGGGACGGTGACCTCCGGTGCACTGAGGCAGGTCCACGCACAGTGAGCAGGTCCTCATCAATGTCAAAGGTGAATGTGGCGGAGTCTTGCGGGGGACAGAGGAAGGTGTCCTCCAGGGCATGATGCGGAAGGTCTGATGTTATCCGGAAGCACCATATGGTGGAGTGAAAAGCGACAGCCTCGTTTTCACCACCAATTCGGTATCAGCTACATGAGGATGAAAACTAGCCCCTAGTCCCTAGACTCAGACACCACCAATGTATGACCAGAGAGTGTCCATGAATGTCGGGGAACAGACTTAGTGGTACCGGTGGTGAGAGGGGATGCAGTCTGCGATGATGCCAGTACACTGATATGAACTCCGCCATCGCTAAATGAAGACACTGTGACCTACTGGACTGCAGTGTAGGCCAGAGGCAGTGGTCAGCAGTGGCCCACACCCACCTGTCGTTGGGATGCTATGCACATGGTTGCTTCCACCTGACCAAAGGGAGTACAGTGAAGTCAAATCTTCCTTTTTGTGGGTACACGGACAATATATGATCAAGACTCAGTTACAAATGTGTGACCTACTTGTCCGCAGTGTGGGCTGAAGGCAGTAGTCAGCAGTGGCCCACACCCACCTGTCATTCGCTCGCGATTCACAGAGTTAGTGACACCAGAGCAGTTGTCGGTAGTGTTCGATCACCTCCGTAATGAAGATCCTATTCCCTCCGGACTGCAACGCGTCATCCTCTTATGCCTCTCCTTGCGTGCGATGATATGTATTCTGCCTTTGAATAATCGATGTTCGGTTCCAATTCTGTGACCTACTCTTGCGCAGCGTTGGCCGAGGGCAGTAGTCTGCATAGGCCCACAGACACGTGTGGTTGTAATGCTATGCACAGACTTGGTGGCACCACATCGAAGGGAGTATAGTGACATGAACTCTGCCTTAAATAATGTTCACTGCCATGGTTTAATCAAGACTCAGTTCCAAATGAGTGACCTACTTGACCGTAGTATAGGCCGTAGGCGGCAGGAGAGTACGTCAATGAGAAAGGACTAAAGCGGGCCTGTGTCGTGGAGGCCGTGATGGTCTGAGAGGCTGCCAAGGTCACGGCCCTTGGGCTTGGAGCTTGCGCAGGCACGTGGTGGGCCCTCCTTGACACACACCAGTATCGGAAGGTGATCGGTGTGGCCTGGCTGCGCAGGGGCGGGCCTGACAGGTTCGGGGTCCAGCGGGCCGGGGTACGGCAGGCGCACAGGATCGCAGGCAACTCCGCTCACGAGGACAGAGTCAGCCTCGTGGCATGGTGAGAGGCGCCGCCGTGGCAGAGACGTTGGGCTTTCGGAAGAGGACTGCGCCCAGGGCTATGTGCTTTTTATTCACACCCCTACGCTGGCCTGGCGTACGCTGGGCCATCACACTCCACTCACGCTTACGGGGGGGACGTAACAGGCAACATTTCCGCAAACTCCCACACTTGCTGGGGTAACATGGTTGGGTCCACTGTCCACTACACTCCATACACCAGAGGTGTATGTCGCCATGGATATGGGTGTGTTCGGCATACTGCGGTCTGTCCAGCACATCTCCGCCACTCTTGGAATTGTGTACTTTCCCAATCATGGTTCTCCTGCATCCTTCACACATGCCTGGTTGCCACCTCTCCCCACATTCGGCTAGTGTACCGCTGAGGTGCCATGCCATTGATGGCTCATGTTCACAGCTTGCCCAGGTTACCATTGTGAGTTGTTCTCTCGTGTCTGGTGGGTGGTCATATTGTTTTGCATGTTGGTTGTCATTTTGTGACGTGTGCATTGCCAGGGTTGTTAGTTGCATGGTTGTGGAGTTGAGGTGAGTGGGGTGTTCATTTGGAACTTGCCAAGGGGCGGTGCATTTCCCTTGGTGCCATCCTGGGGACGCTGGTTGCTGCTGGACTGTCTGAGGATGAAGGGACCATGCACACTGGCTGGGTATTTGGAGGCTAGATTGGTGGAGGTTCCACGGTGTTCGGATGTTGCCTACACATTGATGTGAGACATGTGCTTTCTGCTGCGGTGATTGTGTGCTGTGTCACCAGGGGGCACAGGTAGGACATGGGTGCTGTGGATTGCCCCCAACACGTGCGTGCATCCAGCTATGGTGCATGGTCCTTGCTTGGTCTCCAGCAGATCCTGCGCATTGTGTCGGACGTATAGGGCCTGGGGTACCAGGCTGATGGTGATGTCCAGGACAGGTGTGAGGAACTTGGATGTGGCTGGCTGTGAGACTCATCCGACTCAGGCAGGTGTTGGTTGGGGGGGTACCTGGGGCCAAGAGGTGCAGCACAGCCAGCAGCTTTGTGTGGGGTGTGATGTTGGTTGTCCGCTGTGTTGTTGCCGTCGGCCTGTTGGGCGATGTCGGTCAGGATGCGTAGGATGGTTGTCCTTTTGTGCCTGTAGTGAGCAATGACATTGTCAGGTGTTGGGTCTGTGAGGCTGGTGTGTTTCCTGGGGGTCCGCTGTCTTTGTCTGTGCAGCCTCTGTGGTGGTCCGGGGGAGGGGGTGTTCCGGGTGGGGGATGGGTTCCTGGGTGGTGGCGGTGGGTGTTGTGGCCCTCTTGGGTGTCCGTGCCGCATGATCTGTGGCTCCATGGCATCTGTTGCCCTTCCGATGTGGCTGTAGGCTGGGCTCCCTTGTCTGCTGCAGGCTGTGGTCCGACTTTGCACCAGGTCAGAGCAGGTGTTAGTTTCATGCTGCTAAAGCGCCTTATCGCCTGTTTTGTGTTCTTATCACAGTTCTGGCTGGTCGTTGTGAATGTTGTGGAGTGGTGTTGTCGCGGCTTTTGGCACGGGACCGCCTACCCTGCATCTTATTAGCGATAGTTGCGGGGGTCATCTGTGGCGATGTGTTTTGCGGCTGCTATCGCGGGTAAACTGGTGCTGTGGGCTGTTAACACCAGCTTGTGATTGGGGTGATAAGTTTATCTCAACTTTGGCTGCGATAAGGTGCCATTAACTCGGTGATAGATCCTTGTGAATATCCCCCATAGTGTACAAAAATAATTCAAAGTAATGAAAATAAATCTAAATCTAAACTTACAATTAAAGTGTGATTATTTAAAACACAAAAAATGTAATTATATTTATTATTCAAAAATATAAAAAATAACATACAGATTCAAAATGTAAAAGAATCATTTTTAAAACACATTTGTTTAAGAAAAGTATGTACATTTTCAGCGCACATTTATTTTACATTAAAATATAAATGACATTAACAGTGTCTAAAAATGAATTATTATATTTTCAAAAGACTCCCATTAAACTACACTAATCTATTTAAAAGTAAATGTACTGTAAAACTGGGTAAAATGATTGGGCTGGCACTCTTTCTTGAAAGTACTCTCCAACTCTATTTACCTACAGTCTTACAATTTACAGTTATGACAAGTTACCATTTAGAAGTCAGCCTGTAATAAACACTAACACTCATAAGTTCAAAAATTACAACACTCTCTGATACAGTCTTTGAACTCTTGTTGTTCATTATGGCTTCTTTCAAATCAACAAAGACCTCCTAAAGTCTTCTGATTTTTTATCAACTCCTTAGTTAGTCTCTACTTAACCAGGTAAACATAAGGCTTTTCAGTATATCAGTCACATAATAACAATTCCATTAATGTGAATATTCATGAAAATTCACACCATTTTCACTTATTTTATTATTCCCAAATCCAGGGGTGTTATATTAATTCGATAACGCAACAATTCAAAATAGTTTTTAATCTGGATTTTTTAAAATCACATTCAGCAGTTTTTTAATCAGACTTTCTATCTGGAAAATACGCCCTGTAATAAGGAGCTAACAAAATGTGGATTGGCTTTTAGGTCAGGCCTGAACGTAAAAAAACAAGAGTTTGAAAACAGTATCAGAGGGTGTTATAATAGATGGACGTAGGATTATCAGTGTTTGCGACAGGGGGCTTCCAAATTGTAACTTATTATGATGAAACACATATTCACGATTTATGCAACCTTTGTAGGTAATTCTTGTGAAATCAAGAAGTGAGAAGGAGGCTCTGATGTGCTGTGGCAGGTCGTTCCAGGCTTTGAGGGAGTTGTGAGAGAAGGTGCGACCTCCTGTTCTGGTTTTGTGTATGCAGGGTATGTGTGCCACTGAGAGTTCGGCTGAGCGTGTTAAAATCTGGTTTGCAATGTCAACACAATCGGCGCCATCTTGTCCCCTCTCATGTTCGTACGCTCACTTAAGCAGTAGCCATTTTGAAAGCGCCATGGCCCCTCTGCCCCTTGCCAATCACCAGCGCGTCCCTCAGGCGCTGCAAACATCCCCCGCGCGCCGGCCACCCCCGCTCTCTCATACATGGGCCATAAACCCTCTCCTTCGGCGCGACCCTGCCATGAAATCACATCCTGCACCTGGCCAACACCTCCTTTTATCCCTTACATGGTCATACATCCTTTCGGGAACCCCTTCCTCCACGCCTGATCATCCGAACTGACCCCAGGCCATCACCTAGCCCTGCGGACGCGGTTTTATTGCCCCTACTGTAAAGGAAGCACCTCACATCTAAGGGATTGCAGTAGATCAAGGCCCCCAACCCCTGTGACCCGATCAGTCGCACTCACCCCCGGGAATTGGCAGAATGTCCAGCTGTGTGATAGCCATCTCCTACTGTGGGTGGGGTGGGGACCTCCACTGTAGTTATGGGTGGGGGCGGATCCGAGCCAGGGATTCCGGGGATGTTCTTTCATGTATCAAAGCAATCTCAAGAATGTGCTATGTACAATAAACCGGTAATAAAGCAATAAACGTGTGTATAAGAGACCAGGTCTCAGAGATGCAGTTAGAGCACCTCGTGACGATACCTTGCTGTCTGATCTGATGTGTTCTGCTCCGACGGAATAAAACTTTGTTTCCTGCCTTCCAGTCTCCGGTGCCTGCCTCTTTTATTGGTAAATCATCGAATGGTATAAGAGGCGATTACCGCCGGGCAATACTTGAAAGGTTATCGACTGATCCTGCCGCTACCATTTAACAATTGGCGCCCAAAGTAGGGCCCATCAGCGACACGTGGATCCAGTGGGAGAGGTCCTGACGACAAAGTGAACGAATGCAACGATCGGGAGAGCTCCTGCCCGATAGACCCTCGTCTGGCAGCCGATCATCCGAACTTCACTGGTTCCGAGCAGACCTCTCTCGAGTGATCTACGGTCCTGACTGGGAACCATCAGGAGTGCCGCGGCAAATACGGAGAGTAGAGGACGATCGGGTGCTGGAGGCGGAAGACGAGAAACTGTCCATGCGGTCCGGGTAAGGTCGTGTAACACGACAAATTGCGAAACGATTGATTGATTGATTGAAAATACTAGTATTGCTTATTGATTGTTCTTTTTGAGGTATTCGCTGCCTACAAACGGGGAAGAGTAGGAATAACTCTCTCTCCCTTTGCAGATAGTGAAGGGTAGGTAACGCGGACTTTTGTCCCCCATTGTAATCTGTCGTGCCTATTTTCCTCCCCACTGATTGATTGTCCGAATATTGATTGTTTTGAAGAATAGTACTTCTTGAGATATTCTCTGTTTGCAAATAACGTAGAATAGAAATATTCTGTCTAGTCTTTGCAGATAGTGAAGGATAGGTAACGCAGACTTTTGTCCCCGTTTTAACCCGTCGTGCCTATCTCTTTCTCACCATTGATTGATTGATTGTCCGAACACTAGTTGTTCGATATTGGTTCTTTGGAGGTATTCTATGCTTGCAAATAACGTGGAATAGAGATATTCTGTCTAGTCTTTGCAAGCAGTGAAAAGATAGGTAGTGCAGATTTTTGTCCCCGTTGTAACCCGTCATGCCTGTCTTTTCCCCACTGATTGGTAGTTGGTTCTGCCCGGACCGCTTATTAGAGGTGAACCATCCGGCTCCACTGGAAGGCACCCCTAATAAGGACATGTTCACTAAATATGGACTAGTCGCTGTAGCTTATAGCAAGCTATGGCATAAATATACAAAGAAGGAACCCGAGAGTCAGTGGCCACTGATGGGATCCTTTGATGATCATAAAATAGAAACGCTAGAAATAGCTCTACGTAGTAATAAAACGACGCCTACTATGCTTGACAGTATCGGCATGTGGCGCAAAGAAGCAACGCAACAGAAAAAGTGGGAAGAAGTAAAAGCAGAAAAGGAATTACGAAAGGCAGCTCACCGTGCCGCTAGAAAGTTAGAGGAAGAGATAAAGGAGAGAAAAGAAGCTAAACTAAAACAAGAGTCTGAAACATCAGGCCAGTGCCCTGTTAGGACCTCCTCTACGCTCTACCCTGAGTTACCTTCCAAGCAACGAGCGAATGACGAATCGCTATTAGGTCCCCCGATCATCTACATGCCCCTCCATACGCTCCCTCCCAACATATATATATACCACACTCCAACAAAATAGTATGATTAAAAACGCTTTAATAACTTATAGGCAACACTTCAACAGGGTAAAACACGTTAAAACACAACTATTTACATGGCAGCCTGCTGCAACAATCCACCCCCAAAGAACTTCACCGTCCGCGTAACACAGTCCCCGCCCCTCCTTCTTCGAAGTAGCAACATTGCTGTCTCTTAGTCGGCTTTGGGCTATAAAAAGGGCCTACAAAATCCATCCACCTGTGAGACGGCACCAGTAACGGTCCGTTGTACGAAGAGGCCGGAGGCAACACGATGCGCCGAGTCCCGGGCGGCGCCGAGGTGATGTCCAGCAAGTTGTTGCACTGGTCTTGCCAGCCTACAATACTGCACAGAAAGACAACGGGGGGTGCCCTGGGGGGTGGCGACGCAAACAGGCCTCCCCCGCCTCCCCAGGTGGAGGCTCACCATCTGAGAGGGCACCCCTGCCGTTTCACTCGCCGGCCAGCTGAGTAGGCGCCCTTGCACTCGCCGGCCAGCTGAGAGGGCACTCCTGCCGTTTCACTCGCCGGCCAGCTGAGTAGGCGCCCTTGCACTCGCCGGCCAGCTGAGAAGGCACCCCTGCCGTTTCACTCGCCGTCCAGCTGAGTTGGCGCCCCTGCACTCACCGGCCAGCTGCAGCAGGGGAACCATTTACGTCTCGCCTACCAGACGACCACCCAGGCGCGAGTTCCTTTCTGCACCAAGTTTGGCCTTGACGTTCCACCCAAGAAGTGGGCCCCCGCAGTTGGTTGGTCGGGGGACCCACCCCGGTGGCTGTAATGAAGAGCTGCTGCTGCCACTGGACTCTCAAAATGGCGGTTGGCTCTCCGGATTCGGGCCTGGTCCACTAAGATGGCTCTGGGCTACCCTGGAACTCGGAAGCTTGCCTGCTCGGGCGTGGGCCCCACCCTTGAAAACGTCCTCTCAGCTTTGCAGATTTTGCGGGAGTCATTGGCCCTCGACTCCCGCGGACTTCCGGTAGGGGCAACCGCCACTATCGCTCGATCATTCCTCATTAACATGCCTTTGCCTCGGGCGGCAGCCACCTTGTCCCCGTTTGGTGCCGTGAGAGAGGCTGATTCAGGGTATCGGCGGAGAGGCGCGCCTGCTGTCTCGCTCTCCGAAAGGACCACGGCGTCACTGCAAGATGGTGGTGCCCTCATGCTGACGCCAGTTTCTGTTTGAATTACCAGGAGACACTGTAGTCTACCAACCCGAAGCAGTTCCGGTGGAACCTCAGCATGACCCGGTAGGAACAAAAACTGTGCTTTCCCCACCTTCAAGTCACGATTCATGCTGTCTGTTCTTTCTGTTGGCATTAATGGAAACTTTTTGGACTGCCGAAAGGGATTCTGGTCCGACCGTTAGCTAGTGGAAACATCTAGACTGTACACTGGACCCACCCGACCTCGCCCCAAAATGGCGCCGATGTAGAAGGGGCCTACAACTCCTTATGGCGTTCTAGGTTACTTGGCATTGATGTTAAGGGATATGTATACGGTCTTTTTGCACATGGCGGGCGGGGGACAGGGAGGGTACTGACTGGACATGCGGACAACCTTATTGATGCTGGTCTTCTCAATATTGATTATTTTTATTTTCACATTAAGGTAGTATTGCTCATGATACTCGACGCCTCTTGCACCGTGGCCGGCCTATACGGTTGTAGGCCCGTATTTGTATACTGACATTTTCACAATAAAGGGTTTTCGAAGGAATTATGGAATCAGCCTCATAACAATCGTCTAGGTTGGTAAGGTTCTGAATAACGGCTGTCATTTCCAAACAATAGAAGACAGATAATGCAGACCCCTTTGCCTGAGTTTTGGATTGATGAAAATTTGTATCCATGTAAGGTATGGTATTTTGTCCAATAATATACGGCTAATTGGGAAACAAATGCACGAAGAGGGAACTCGAATTTAGGGAAAAATAAAAATGAAGACATTTTGGTATAGTAGAAAAGAAGGATATAGTACACAGAAAGAAAAATGCGAAAAGGATAGTCAAGATCTGTGGTATTGTACGTTCCTGCAGCTAGTCTGGTACGTGGTAAGTAGAACTTTTTCGTGTTTATGCGCGCTGATGTGCCTTGAATGCTGCCCTCCCCCCGTCTTTTCTTCTCTGTAGGTTACATCGGAGTTCCGACTGAAGAATGGAGTGGACATAGACCGCACCGTGCTCCATGTAGGGAAAAACATAGACATGCGCTGTGAGATGGTGCGTGGAGTGCAGACCATCACTGGAAACGTGAAAAACTATATGGTATGACTGTGCGTATGTGCCCTGATTGGACGGTATGAATGTGTATGTATTGCATATGCCTGGGTCGCTGGAGAGAACGTCTTTGTATGACTGAAATACTTGTCTGTCGGTCAAGGGGATGGGAAAATAAGCCCGAATATGGTAACTCCTCGTTTGTAGAACCGACTCTCCCTCTCCCGGAAGCTAGTAAATTGGAGAGTGACTTACACCAGAAACTTGCTGTGCTTGATGTATGTGCTGTTACACCCTATCCGGTATTTGTGTGTACGTGAACGTTGAATTTATGTTTTCCCCCAGCTTGTGTTTTTGTACGAAAAACTGACCCGTGCTGCTCTATGTTGTGTGTACACCAAGTGGACTATTATCGTACACGTTTGTCTCTCTCTCTCTCTCTCTCTCTCTCTCTCTCTCTCCCTCGTTTTATGTCGTACGTGTACCTAATAGCCTACTTGATGCGCACGTCTCTCTCTCTCTCTCTCTCTCTCTCTCTCTCTCTCTCTCCCTCGCTGAAGGCTCCCTTGCCCTCTTTTGATTAGATGACAACACTGTACCTCCCCGGTATATGTATAATTGGCCTAAACACGACAGTGTTCGAACAAATTGACAGAAACAAAACGACCGTATTTTGCCACACTACTACCTCTCCTTTCTGTAAATGATAGAACTTAATTGGCTGAGAAAGAAAGGACAAGTAGGATGACTGATGTCTCCCAATCTGGCCCTTATAACGGGAACTATATGTCAGTGGTTTTTATTGTTTTAGGGCTCTAACGACTCCACCTCCATCACTCAGAATCGCCCCGCCCATTGCACAGAAATAGAGCGCCTAAACACCCCGTCCTTCCAGAATAGTCTGAATAGTAGACTTTTGTCCCCGTTGTAACCCGTCGTGCCTATCTCTTTCTCACCATTGATTGATTGATTGTCCGAACACTAGTTGTTCGATATTGGTTCTTTGGAGGTATTCTCTGCTTGCAAATAACGTGGAATAGAGATATTCTGTCTAGTCTTTGCAAGCAGTGAAAAGATAGGTAGTGCAGATTTTTGTCCCCGTTGTAACCCGTCATGCCTGTCTTCTCCCCACTGATTGGTAGTTGGTTCTGCCCGGACCGCTTATTAGAGGTGAACCATCCGGCTCCACTGGAAGGCACCCCTAATAAGGACATGTTCACTAAATATGGACTAGTCGCTGTAGCTTATAGCAAGCTATGGCATAAATATACAAAGAAGGACCCCGAGAGTCAGTGGCCACTGATGGGATCCTTTGATGATCATAAAATAGAAACGCTAGAAATAGCTCTACGTAGTAATAAAACGACGCCTACTATGCTTGACAGAATCGGCATGTGGCGCAAAGAAGCAACGCAACAGAAAAAGTGGGAAGAAGTAAAAGCAGAAAAGGAATTACGAAAGGCAGCTCACCTTGCCGCTAGAAAGTTAGAGGAAGAGATAAAGGAGAGAAAAGAAGCTAAACTAAAACAAGAGTCTGAAACATCAGGCCAGTGCCCTGTTAGGACCTCCTCTACGCTCTACCCTGAGTTACCTTCCAAGCAACGAGCGAATGACGAATCGCTGTTAGGTCCCCCGATCATCTACATGCCCCTCCATACGCTCCCTCCCAACATATATATATACCACACTCCAACAAAATAGTATGATTAAAAACGCTTTAATAACTTATAGGCAACACTTCAACAGGGTAAAACACGTTAAAACACAACTATTTACATGGCAGCCTGCTGCAACAATCCACCCCCAAAGAACTTCACCGTCCGCGTAACACAGTCCCCGCCCCTCCTTCTTCGAAGTAGCAACATTGCTGTCTCTTAGTCGGCTTTGGGCTATAAAAAGGGCCTACAAAATCCATCCACCTGTGAGACGGCACCAGTAACGGTCCGTTGTACGAAGAGGCCGGAGGCAACACGATGCGCCGAGTCCCGGGCGGCGCCGAGGTGATGTCCAGCAAGTTGTTGCACTGGTCTTGCCAGCCTACAATACTGCACAGAAAGACAACGAGGGGTGCCCTGGGGGGAGGCGACGCAAACAGGCCTCCCCCGCCTCTCCAGGTGGAGGCTCACCAGCTGAGAGGGCACCCCTGCCGTTTCACTCGCCGGCCA
Source organism: Triturus cristatus (assembly GCF_964204655.1). Taxonomy (NCBI): domain Eukaryota; kingdom Metazoa; phylum Chordata; class Amphibia; order Caudata; family Salamandridae; genus Triturus; species Triturus cristatus. The sequence continues at coordinate 62,635,316 of NC_140591.1, read as the reverse complement.
GCTGAGTAGGCGCCCTTGCACTCGCCGGCCAGCTGAGAGGGCACCCCTGCCGTTTCACTCACCGGCCAGCTGAGTAGGCGCCCTTGCACTCGCCGGCCAGCTGAGAAGGCACCCCTGCCGTTTCACTCGCCGTCCAGCTCAGTTGGCGCCCCTGCACTCACCGGCCAGCTGCAGCAGGGGAACCATTTACGTCTCGCCTACCAGACGACCACCCAGGCGCGAGTTCCTTTCTGCACCAAGTTTGCCCTTGACGTTCCACCCAAGAAGTGGGCCCCCGCAGTTGGTTGGTCGGGGGACCCACCCCGGTGGCTGTAATGAAGAGCTGCTGCTGCCACTGGACTCTCAAAATGGCGGTTGGCTCTCCGGATTCGGGCCTGGTCCACTAAGATGGCTCTGGGCTACCCTGGAACTCGGAAGCTTGCCTGCTCGGGCGTGGGCCCCACCCTTGAAAACGTCCTCTCAGCTTTGCAGATTTTGCGGGAGTCATTGGCCCTCGACTCCCGCGGACTTCCGGTAGGGGCAACCGCCACTATCGCTCGATCATTCCTCATTAACATGCCTTTGCCTCGGGCGGCAGCCACCTTGTCCCCGTTTGGTGCCGTGAGAGAGGCTGATTCAGGGTATCGGCGGAGAGGCACGCCTGCTGTCTCGCTCTCCGAAAGGACCACGGCGTCACTGCAAGATGGTGGTGCCCTCATGCTGACGCCAGTTTCTGTTTGAATTACCAGGAGACACTGTAGTCTACCAACCCGAAGCAGTTCCGGTGGAACCTCAGCATGACCCGGTAGGAACAAAAACTGTGCTTTCCCCACCTTCAAGTCACGATTCATGCTGTCTGTTCTTTCTGTTGGCATTAATGGAAACTTTTTGGACTGCCGAAAGGGATTCTGGTCCGACCGTTAGCTAGTGGAAACATCTAGACTGTACACTGGACCCACCCGACCTCGCCCCAAAATGGCGCCGATGTAGAAGGGGCCTACAACTCCTTATGGCGTTCTAGGTTACTTGGCATTGATGTTAAGGGATATGTATACGGTCTTTTTGCACATGGCGGGCGGGGGACAGGGAGGGTACTGACTGGACATGCGGACAACCTTATTGATGCTGGTCTTCTCAATATTGATTATTTTTATTTTCACATTAAGGTAGTATTGCTCATGATACTCGACGCCTCTTGCACCGTGGCCGGCCTATACGGTTGTAGGCCCGTATTTGTATACTGACATTTTCACAATAAAGGGTTTTCGAAGGAATTATGGAATCAGCGTCATAACAATCGTCTAGGTTGGTAAGGTTCTGAATAACGGCTGTCATTTCCAAACAATAGAAGACAGATAATGCAGACCCCTTTGCCTGAGTTTTGGATTGATGAAAATTTGTATCCATGTAAGGTATGGTATTTTGTCCAATAATATACGGCTAATTGGGAAACAAATGCACGAAGAGGGAACTCGAATTTAGGGAAAAATAAAAATGAAGACATTTTGGTATAGTAGAAAAGAAGGATATAGTACACAGAAAGAAAAATGCGAAAAGGATAGTCAAGATCTGTGGTATTGTACGTTCCTGCAGCTAGTCTGGTACGTGGTAAGTAGAACTTTTTCGTGTTTATGCGCGCTGATGTGCCTTGAATGCTGCCCCCCCCGTCTTTTCTTCTCTGTAGGTTACATCGGAGTTCCGACTGAAGAATGGAGTGGAAATAGACCGCACCGTGCTCCATGTAGGAAAAAACATAGACATGCGCTGTGAGATGGTGCGTGGAGTGCAGACCATCACTGGAAACGTGAAAAACAATATGGTATGACTGTGCGTATGTGCCCTGATTGGACGGTATGAATGTGTATGTATTGCATATGCCTGGGTCGCTGGAGAGAACGTCTTTGTATGACTGAAATACTTGTCTGTCGGTCAAGGGGATGGGAAAATAAGCCCGAATATGGTAACTCCTCGTTTGTAGAACCGACTCTCCCTCTCCCGGAAGCTAGTAAATTGGAGAGTGACTTACACCAGAAACTTGCTGTGCTTGATGTATGTGCTGTTACACCCTATCCGGTATTTGTGTGTACGTGAACGTTGAATTTATGTTTTCCCCCAGCTTGTGTTTTTGTACGAAAAACTGACCCGTGCTGCTCTATGTTGTGTGTACACCAAGTGGCCTATTATCGTACATGTTTGTCTCTCTCTCTCTCTCTCTCTCTCTCTCTCTCTCTCCCTCGTTTTATGTCGTACGTGTACCTAATAGCCTACTTGATGCGCACGTCTCTCTCTCTCTCTCTCTCTCTCTCTCTCTCTCTCTCTCCCTCGCTGAAGGCTCCCTTGCCCTCTTTTGATTAGATGACAACACTGTACCTCCCCGGTATATGTATAATTGGCCTAAACACGACAGTGTTCGAACAAATTGACAGAAACAAAACGACCGTATTTTGCCACACTACTACCTCTCCTTTCTGTAAATGATAGAACTTAATTGGCTGAGAAAGAAAGGACAAGTAGGATGACTGATGTCTCCCAATCTGGCCCTTATAACGGGAACTATATGTCAGTGGTTTTTGTTGTTTTAGGGCTCTAACGACTCCACCTCCATCACTCAGAATCGCCCCGCCCATTGCACAGAAATAGAGCGCCTAAACACTCCGTCCTTCCAGAATAGTCTGAATAGCAGACTTTTGTCCCCGTTGTAACCCGTCGTGCCTATCTCTTTCTCACCATTGATTGATTGATTGTCCGAACACTAGTTGTTCGATATTGGTTCTTTGGAGGTATTCTCTGCTTGCAAATAACGTGGAATAGAGATATTCTGTCTAGTCTTTGCAAGCAGTGAAAAGATAGGTAGTGCAGATTTTTGTCCCCGTTGTAACCCGTCATGCCTGTCTTCTCCCCACTGATTGGTAGTTGGTTCTGCCCGGACCGCTTATTAGAGGTGAACCATCCGGCTCCACTGGAAGGCACCCCTAATAAGGACATGTTCACTAAATATGGACTAGTCGCTGTAGCTTATAGCAAGCTATGGCATAAATATACAAAGAAGGACCCCGAGAGTCAGTGGCCACTGATGGGATCCTTTGATGATCATAAAATAGAAACGCTAGAAATAGCTCTACGTAGTAATAAAACGATGCCTACTATGCTTGACAGAATCGGCATGTGGCGCAAAGAAGCAACGCAACAGAAAAAGTGGGAAGAAGTAAAAGCAGAAAAGGAATTACGAAAGGCAGCTCACCTTGCCGCTAGAAAGTTAGAGGAAGAGATAAAGGAGAGAAAAGAAGCTAAACTAAAACAAGAGTCTGAAACATCAGGCCAGTGCCCTGTTAGGACCTCCTCTACGCTCTACCCTGAGTTACCTTCCAAGCAACGAGCGAATGACGAATCGCTATTAGGTCCCCCGATCATCTACATGCCCCTCCATACGCTCCCTCCCAACATATATATATACCACACTCCAACAAAATAGTATGATTAAAAACGCTTTAATAACTTATAGGCAACACTTCAACAGGGTAAAACACGTTAAAACACAACTATTTACATGGCAGCCTGCTGCAACAATCCACCCCCAAAGAACTTCACCGTCCGCGTAACACAGTCCCCGCCCCTCCTTCTTCGAAGTAGCAACATTGCTGTCTCTTAGTCGGCTTTGGGCTATAAAAAGGGCCTACAAAATCCATCCACCTGTGAGACGGCACCAGTAACGGTCCGTTGTACGAAGAGGCCGGAGGCAACACGATGCGCCGAGTCCCGGGCGGCGCCGAGGTGATGTCCAGCAAGTTGTTGCACTGGTCTTGCCAGCCTACAATACTGCACAGAAAGACAACGAGGGGTGCCCTGGGGGGAGGCGACGCAAACAGGCCTCCCCCGCCTCCCCAGGTGGAGGCTCACCAGCTGAGAGGGCACCCCTGCCGTTTCACTCGCCGGCCAGCTGAGTAGGCGCCCTTGCACTCGCCGGCCAGCTGAGAGGGCACCCCTGCCGTTTCACTCACCGGCCAGCTGAGTAGGCGCCCTTGCACTCGCCGGCCAGCTGAGAAGGCACCCCTGCCGTTTCACTCGCCGTCCAGCTGAGTTGGCGCCTCTGCACTCACCGGCCAGCTGCAGCAGGGGAACCATTTACGTCTCGCCTACCAGACGACCACCCAAGCGCGAGTTCCTTTCTGCACCAAGTTTGCCCTTGACGTTCCACCCAAGAAGTGGGCCCCCGCAGTTGGTTGGTCGGGGGACCCACCCCGGTGGCTGTAATGAAGAGCTGCTGCTGCCACTGGACTCTCAAAATGGCGGTTGGCTCTCCGGATTCGGGCCTGGTCCACTAAGATGGCTCTGGGCTACCCTGGAACTCGGAAGCTTGCCTGCTCGGGCGTGGGCCCCACCCTTGAAAACGTCCTCTCAGCTTTGCAGATTTTGCGGGAGTCATTGGCCCTCGACTCCCGCGGACTTCCGGTAGGGGCAACCGCCACTATCGCTCGATCATTCCTCATTAACATGCCTTTGCCTCAGGCGGCAGCCACCTTGTCCCCGTTTGGTGCCGTGAGAGAGGCTGATTCAGGGTATCGGCGGAGAGGCACGCCTGCTGTCTCGCTCTCCGAAAGGACCACGGCGTCACTGCAAGATGGTGGTGCCCTCATGCTGACGCCAGTTTCTGTTTGAATTACCAGGAGACACTGTAGTCTACCAACCCGAAGCAGTTCCGGTGGAACCTCAGCATGACCCGGTAGGAACAAAAACTGTGCTTTCCCCACCTTCAAGTCACGATTCATGCTGTCTGTTCTTTCTGTTGGCATTAATGGAAACTTTTTGGACTGCCGAAAGGGATTCTGGTCCGACCGTTAGCTAGTGGAAACATCTAGACTGTACACTGGACCCACCCGACCTCGCCCCAAAATGGCGCTGATGTAGAAGGGGCCTACAACTCCTTATGGCGTTCTAGGTTACTTGGCATTGATGTTAAGGGATATGTATACGGTCTTTTTGCACATGGCGGGCGGGGGACAGGGAGGGTACTGACTGGACATGCGGACAACCTTATTGATGCTGGTCTTCTCAATATTGATTATTTTTATTTTCACATTAAGGTAGTATTGCTCATGATACTCGACGCCTCTTGCACCGTGGCCGGCCTATACGGTTGTAGGCCCGTATTTGTATACTGACATTTTCACAATAAAGGGTTTTCGAAGGAATTATGGAATCAGCGTCATAACAATCGTCTAGGTTGGTAAGGTTCTGAATAACGGCTGTCATTTCCAAACAATAGAAGACAGATAATGCAGACCCCTTTGCCTGAGTTTTGGATTGATGAAAATTTGTATCCATGTAAGGTATGGTATTTTGTCCAATAATATACGGCTAATTGGGAAACAAATGCACGAAGAGGGAACTCGAATTTAGGGAAAAATAAAAATGAAGACATTTTGGTATAGTAGAAAATAAGGATATAGTACACAGAAAGAAAAATGCGAAAAGGATAGTCAAGATCTGTGGTATTGTACGTTCCTGCAGCTAGTCTGGTACGTGGTAAGTAGAACTTTTTCGTGTTTATGCGCGCTGATGTGCCTTGAATGCTGCCCCCCCCCTTCTTTTCTTCTCTGTAGGTTACATCGGAGTTCCGACTGAAGAATGGAGTGGACATAGACCGCACCGTGCTCCATGTAGGGAAAAACATAGACATGCGCTGTGAGATGGTGCGTGGAGTGCAGACCATCACTGGAAACGTGAAAAACTATATGGTATGACTGTGCGTATGTGCCCTGATTGGACGGTATGAATGTGTATGTATTGCATATGCCTGGGTCGCTGGAGAGAACGTCTTTGTATGACTGAAATACTTGTCTGTCGGTCAAGGGGATGGGAAAATAAGCCCGAATATGGTAACTCCTCGTTTGTAGAACCGACTCTCCCTCTCCCGGAAGCTAATAAATTGGAGAGTGACTTGCACCAGAAACTTGCTGTGCTTGATGTATGTGCTGTTACACCCTATCCGGTATTTGTGTGTACGTGAACGTTGAATTTATGTTTTCCCCCAGCTTGTGTTTTTGTACGAAAAACTGACCCGTGCTGCTCTATGTTGTGTGTACACCAAGTGGCCTATTATCGTACACGTTTGTCTCTCTCTCTCTCTCTCTCTCTCTCTCTCTCTCTCTCTCCCTCGTTTTATGTCGTACTTGTACCTAATAGCCTACTTGATGCGCACGTCTCTCTCTCTCTCTCTCTCTCTCTCTCTCTCTCCCTCGCTGAAGGCTCCCTTGCCCTCTTTTGATTAGATGACAACACTGTACCTCCCCGGTATATGTATAATTGGCCTAAACACGACAGTGGTCGAACAAATTGACAGAAACAAAACGACCGTATTTTGCCACACTACTACCTCTCCTTTCTGTAAATGATAGAACTTAATTGGCTGAGAAAGAAAGGACAAGTAGGATGACTGATGTCTCCCAATCTGGCCCTTATAACGGGAACTATATGTCAGTGGTTTTTGTTGTTTTAGGGCTCTAACGACTCCACCTCCATCACTCAGAATCGCCCCGCCCATTGCACAGAAATAGAGCGCCTAAACACCCCGTCCTTCCAGAATAGTCCTAGTTATATTTTAAGCAGTACAGCTGATGACCTTGTTTTTAAAGATACATCGCCTAGAACTGATAAAGGTTAACTATTGTCTCCAGCAAAGAAAATGTTTAGCTCGTGTTCCTCCCCGAAATAGATATTTGTGAACCCATGACAGTAGCACCTCGCACTTTTTCATAAACTTAGCAGTCCTTGGAGAAAAATGTGAATTAACAGAGCTTGTGTTAGAAGAACAAGTCTCTACCGGAGAAGCCGGTTCGAATTTTGATAGACCAGAAAGTTGACAGATGTCAGGCCTCCTGCAACGATTATAAGGTACAGGAATAGACACCTAGCAGGCCAGACGATGGAAATTTGCAGGAACACCCACAAAACATGCACCACAGCAATGATTAATAAGTTAGTAACATACACCGACATAAGAGTTAATAGACATCCATCATAGAGCGACCGATAAAACATTTCCCCGACTACTCGGTGGTTGGGAGAGAGAATGAAGTGCGTAAATGTCTTCCCTACCAGTTCTCTAAGATTTTGTTTCTTGTACTCATTCAAAGATAACATGCGGTCATCGGAGGAGAGGGGTCGGACGTGACGCACAGCCTGGCTGCGGATCATGGAACATCTATGGCCTCGACCAAGGAGGAGCCACGGAGCAAAAGGATGCGGGACGAGGCACCATTCTCAGCATGGAAAGCGATAGAAAGAAGGGCTATCCCGAAGCCCCCTGCTCACTGATCAGCTCGTGCCTGAAGTCCCAGCCCGTCGAGCCCGATTGATGGGCTCAGTGCTAAAAGATTCTGCTCTCCTTGGTCCGCTCTTTGATCCGATCCCACTCCACCCCCTCTTCCCTCGGCCTCCCACAGCACGCCCCTGCCCCCCGCCCTCTTCATATGGGATTTTGAACTTGACTTGACAAAAGAAGAACGAAATGCGGGTACCCTGTCTCAAGGTACCTATGATAAGACAAGTCAAGGGACAGGACAGAACAGGACTGTGATCCAAGAGCAAAGAATGGTCACACCCTGCTACGTGAAAACTTGGATTTGAGCAGGACCTTAGCTCCACCGCCGGTGCTCAACAGTGCCAACGAAAGAAGAAGAACAATGAAAGCTTACCAGTGATGGCTCGCTATAATAGGACACTGGAAAGAAGAACTCCCTTCCCTGACTGTAACTCATGTTGAGTTGAATTACTCTCCCAACCGCTTTCGTATTGACTATCTTCCAATCGAATTTTCATGATATTACATCGGTCACTTCCAACTGTACACTGATAGTTAAGAAACATTAACTTTATATAATGACGCTTGTATAACACCAGCCGTACACATGACTATGCTGTCTAGTTTGATCCACACGAAGTCTAGGCCTTAAGTAATGTACGTAATATTCCATGTTTTGCCAGAACATTTTTACTTTACGGTATCATGTTTGTGTTCAAGCGAGCTTCCCTCCTCCTATCTCCGGGTCTGACATATGACGCAGCTGATGTAATTTTGTATAGGCTACCTCTTCGCCTGTCACGTCAACCACATGTAACTATGTACAATTGTGTCAGATTGTTGCTGTCTGTCCTAAAACTCTGTACAGGAACGCATGAAAGCATTTACGATATTATGGCTAAGAGGTTAACGAAGGTGAATGTCGGCTAGACAAGCTGGCTAGATATGTTGAAAAGGGAGGACTGTTAAAATCTGGTTTGCAATGTCAACATAATCGGCGCCATCTTGTCCCCTCTCATGCTCGTACGCTCACTTAAGCAGTAGCCATTTTGAAAGCGCCATGGCCCCTCTGCCCCTTGCCGATCACCAGCGCATCCCTCAGGAGCTGCAAACATCCCCCGCGCGCCGGCCACCCCCGCTCTCTCATACATGGGCCATAAACCCTCTCCTTCGGCGCGACCCTGCCATGAAATCACATCCTGCACCTGGCCAACACCTCCTTTTATCCCTTACATGGTCATACATCCTTTCGGTAACCCCTTCCTCCACGCCTGATCGTCCGAACTGACCCCAGGCCATCACCTAGCCCTGCGGACGCGGTTTTATTGCCCCTACTGTAAAGGAAGCACCTCACATCTAAGGGATTGCAGTAGATCAAGGCCCCCAACCCCTGTGACCCGATCAGTCGCACTCACCCCCGGGAATTGGCAGAATGTCCAGCTGTGTGATAGCCATCTCCTACTGTGGGTGGGGTGGGGACCTCCACTGTAGTTATGGGTGGGGGCGGATCCGAGCCAGGGATTCCGGGGATGTTCTTTCATGTATCAAAGCAATCTCAAGAATGTGCTATGTACAATAAACCGGTAATAAAGCAATAAACGTGTGTATAAGAGACCAGGTCTCAGAGATGCAGTTAGAGCACCTCGTGACGATACCTTGCTGTCTGATCTGATGTGTTCTGCTCCGACGGAATAAAACTTTGTTTCCTGCCTTCCAGTCTCCGGCGCCTGCCTCTTTTATTGGTAAATCATCGAATGGTATAAGAGGCGATTACCGCCGGGCAATACTTGAAAGGTTATCGACTGATCCTGCCGCTACCATTTAACAAGCGGAGGAGTCTTGAGGGGTGGTGGAGTTTGTGCGGCAATTGAGGTAAATAGGGCCTATGCTTTGTATGTGTGTGAGTAGTTTGAATAGAGTGTGCTTGTGTATTGGGAGCCTGTAAAGTTCTCTGAGGCTTGGACAGATGTTGAAACAGTGAGGTAGGTTGATGAAGAGTCTTGCTGCAGCATTTAGATGGTTTGGAGCCTGTTTGGTGATTCCTGCATTGAGTGTGTTGCCGTAGTCTAGGCTGTTTCCCGGTGTTCTCTGGTAGCCACTTGAAGATTTTTCTTTGCATCTTCAAAATGTGGAAACAGGTGGAGGTCACCACGTTTACCTGGGCTGACATGTCAAGCTCATCGTTGAGAATGATTCCTAGGTTTCTGGCATGGGTGGGGGCAGGGGTGGAGGTGTTGGTGTTTGGCCGAGGTCTGCAGGCCACCAGATGGAGACCCATACAGATGTCTTCCTTCCAATTATCACCACTTCGGTCTTGTCTATGTTGGAATTTAGGCAGGTGGATCTCATCCAGGTGGCCACGGCTGTCATGCAGGTGGGGAAGTAGGTTATTGTTGCTGGAGTCTTGTCCATCAGGCACAGTATCAGTTGAGTGTCGTCTTCATATGAAAGAATGTTGATGCCGTGAGATCTGATGAGGTCTGCCAGTGGAATCATACAGTGTTAAACAAGGTTAGGCTGAGAGATGATCCTTGTACGACTCCACAGATGAGGTTCTTGGCTTCCGACGTGCACGTTGGCAAGCTGGCTCTTTGTGTTCTTCTTGTAAAGAAGGAGCAGATCCAGTTGAGGCATGTACGCCAATTCACCAAAATGTCAGGGTTAGCAGAGTTGACATCACACGCCATTTAACCTTTACTTTCACTCACACATACATGCTTACACATGCACACACATTTACACATACGCACACTCGCTCTCACTTAAACACACCCTCAAGCATGTGCACAGCATACATTTAAATTATTTTTTTACTCACCTCAGCAGCCAAGGAGGATCATAGTCTAGAAAACCGTAATTCATACTTTATTACACTACCAGTGAATAATACAATATTATTCACTAGTAATGTAATAAAACCGTGACAGAAAACAAGGAAAGTGGAGTTGCCCTTTTGTTCCTTACACTGATTTTTCCCCCTCTGGGCCTTGCATCAACAGAAAAGAACAGGAATGCACCGTAGTCATGAGACACGGCACATTTCTATCTTTTTCTCCTGCGCTCGTGCACAGTGGGCTACCATGTACCAACACAGTTGCCATGGTGCAAGGGTGTCTGCATTGTAGGGGTGATTGCTTTTGTGCAGGAAGGGACACAGGTGTTTTTCTCTTTCTATGTGTGCTGCAGAATGCAGCATACATAGTAAGAGGAAACAACGAGGAGAAATAAGCACATTTCTCCTCGTTGTGCCCCCCCAACCCAACCCCTGACAGGCGTTAGAATATGATGCATTCCCATAAATCTGGGAATGCTTCAGATTCCATGGATGTTGCATGGTAACACTCACAGCAACACCCATGGAACGCTACTTTCATGCAGCGTTCTGTGTGAAAGGGACACATATCTAACAAGCCATTAAAAATGCCATGCAAAGTGGCTTTGTGTGGTCTTTTAAATACGTTGCAGTACATTGTGCCACTGGATCGTCAAAAAAGTGACACTCCGGCAGCACACAAATGCTGCTAGGGGCCTCGTAAATTAAGTCATCAGAAACCATGGGTCATGAAGGGTCAAATGGCATGGGAAAGGCCTGCCTGCACTGGACCATTGGAGGCCCACTGATGGTGAAGGACAACCTTCTACCCTAGGGTCAGAGGAGGCGAGGAAGAGCCTGCCTGCATTGGACTATGGGAGGCCCACTGATGGTGAAGGACAACCTTCTACCCTAGGGTCAGAGGGGATGAGGAAGAGCCTGCCTGCAGTGGACAATGGGAGGCCCACTGGTGGTCAAGGACAACCTTCTACCCTAGGGTCAGAGGAGGTGAGGAAGAGCCTGCCTGCACTGGACCATGGGAGGCCCACTGATGGTGAAGGACAACCTTCTACCTTAGGGTCAGAGAAGGTGAGGAAGAGCCTGCCTGCACTGGACCATGGGAGGCCCACTGATGGTGAAGGACAACATTCCACCCTAGGATCAGGGGATGAGGAAGAGCCTGCCTGCACTGGACCATGGGAGGCCCACTGATGGTGAAGGACAACCTTCTACCCTGGGGTCAGAGGAGGTGAGGAAGAGCCTGCCTCCACTGGACCATGGGAGGCCCACTGATGGTGAAGGACAACCTTCTACCCTAGGGTCAGAGGAGGTGAGGAAGACGCTGCCTGCACTGGACCATGGGAAGCCCACTGATGGTGAAGGACAACCTTCTACCCTAGGGTCATAGGAGGTGAGGAAGACGCTGCCTGCACTGGACCATGGGAGGCCAACTGATGGTGAAGGACAACCTTCTACCCTAGGGTCAGAGGAGGTGAGGAAGAGCCTGCCTGCACTGTACGCCAGCACTGGACCATGAGAGGCCCACTGATGGTAAAGGACAACCTTCTCTCCTAGGGTCAGAGGAGGTGAGGAAGAGCCTGCCTACAGTGGACCATGGGAGGCCCACTGATGGTGAAGGACAACCTTCTAGCCTGGGGTCAGAGGGCACAGGGAAGAGTCTGCCTGCACTTGACCATGGGAGGCCCACTAATGGTGAAGGACAACCTTCTAGCCTGGGGTCAGAGGGCACGGGGAAGAGCCTGCCTGCACTGGACCATGGGAGGCCCACTGATCGGGAAGGACAACCTTCTACCCTAGGGTCAGAGGAGGTGAGGAAGAGCCTGCCTGTAGTGGACCATAGGAGGCCCACTGATGGTGAAGGACAACTTTCTACCCTAGGGTCAGAGGAGGTGAGGAAGACGCTGCCTGCACTGGAACCATGGGAGGCTTACTGATGGTGAAGGACAACCTTCTACCCTAGGGTCAGAGGAGGTGAGGAAGATGCTACCTGCACTGGACCATGAGAGGCCCACTGATAGTAAAGGACAACCTTATATCCTAGGGTCAGACGCTGCCTGCACTGGACCATGGGAGGCCCATTGATGGTGAAGGAGAATCTTCTACCCTGGGGTCAGAGGGAGTGAGGTAGAACCTGTCTGCACTGGATCATGGGAGGCCCTCTGATGGTGAAGGACAACCTTCTACCCTAGGGTCAGAGGAGGTGAGGAAGAGCCTGCCTGCACTGGACGCCAGCACTGGACCATGGGAGGCCCACTGATGGTGAAGGACAACCTTCTAGCCTGGGGTCAAAGGGCAAGGGGAAGAGCCTGCCTGCACTTGACCATGGGAGGCCCACTGATGGCGAAGGACAACCTTCTACCCTAGGGTTAGAGGAGGTGAGGAAGATGCTGCCTGCACTGGACCATGGGAGGCCCACTGATGGTGAAGGACAACCTTCTACCCTAGTGTCATAGGGCGTGGGGAAGAGCCTGACTGCACTGGACCATGGGAGGCCCACTGATGGTGAAGGACAACCTTCTAGCCTGGGGTCAGAGGGCATGGGGAAGAGCCTGCCTGCACTTGACCATGGGAGGCCCACTGATGGCGAAGGACAACCTTCTACCCTAGGGTCAGAGGAGGTGAGGAAGATGCTACCTGCACTGGACCATGGGAGGCTTACTGATGGTGAAGGACAACCTTCTACCCTAGGGTCAGAGGAGGTGAGGAAGATGCTACCTGCACTGGACCATGAGAGGCCCACTGATGGTAAAGGACAACCTTCTATCCTAGGGTCAGAGGAGGAGGGGAAGAGCCTGCCTGCAGTGGACCATGAGAGGCCCACTGATGGTGAAGGAAACCCTTCTACCCAAGGGCCAGAGAGCGTGGGGAAGAGTCTGCCTGCATTGGACCATGGGAGTTCCACTGATGGGGAAGGAGAAGCTGTAAATCTGGAAAGCAAACGGTTTCTATAGGGATAGAAGAAGAATAAGCTGCTGCCACGAGACATGTGATAGCCTATGGTGGGAGAATGTCCTCTCGGCAGAAGGAAGAGTTTCAGAGCAAACAAGTGATGGGTGGAATCAGTTCTTTGATTGTCAGTGGCTGAGATGAATTCAAGCATCCCACACATAACTTTGTTTGTCTCAGTTTGATGCCCTAAGTGTAATGGGTCCAGACGTGGTCCCCCTCGTTCACTGTGCCTGGGACTCAAACCGCTTGTCATTGATAAGGTCCAATGAGGCTGGAACTGGTCTGGGGTTGCTGATGCTCCTCTTTGGAGAGGATGTGGCCTGGTAGTTCCGGCTGGACTGTTGAGTGAAGGTTAGTGACTGGGAAACTGTGAGTTTGCGTAAGTGTGCTTGTGTTTGAGTACATTTATGTGTGAGGATGCCCAAGATAATTTTTAAAAAAACAATGAGGTGAACATGAGGCAAATATTACGACCCACCACTTTCAGGGATCACTAGCCACACTGTTGTAAGATGTAATTTTTTTCTAACATACAAAAAAAACTATTAAATGAGCTGTACAGATATTTAAAAATGTTGCAGTCGGAAAAGCACACATTAATAGCTTTTTCATAATTCTGATGTGTGATGGAAACAAGATTTTAATATAATCTTTCCAATTCAAGACTCTTAACATAGTGATTCCCAAATGACAAATATTAGCGGAAACCTGATTTTCACACAGTTACAGGTTGTGTACTATATTTAGTTTTATCAGTCACACGGTATGTCTGTACAAATTTAGTAGTCAAATGTGCTGTCTATAAATGACAGTGTGATACCACAGCATGCTTTAGTAATATATTTTTGACAGTGTGCTCTGAAATGCAACACTAAATACATACCACACCCTTACAACTCTCTTGCTGATTGGGCGTGGCTCATTTGCTTCACGTGTTCTTTGTGTGATGCTTGGATGTTTCAGAATCCCTCTGAGTTCAGTGATGTGGCATGGATGCCAGCTCCCTGGTCTGACAATTGTTCCAGCATCTCTGTCTTCCGACCCCAGCCCTTGTGGGTGTGGACTGCCCCAGCCAATGAACACCGGGGCTTCTAGCCACACCCTAGACTATGTATTCAGCCACGCCCCCTGACCATGAAAACCAAAGTCCTCTCTCCATAGCAATTATGCTCCACTAAACTTTTCTGAGGCCTATGCCTAATTAAAGGTATGAATGAAGGAGGGGATTTATGGAACGCACGGCTACTCAGACAGTGTTTTTCAAGTATTTCAAGTGAGCCTTGTGTTAGGGACTAGATTAGTGAGGCAGTGGGCCTCGGGGCAAGCCCTGCATGGCTGGGGGGTTCCTACTCCCTCATAGGAGGAAAGGTACCTTCCAGAACTCTTTTGTCTGACTCTTGCTCTCTCCCATGGTTGGTGCTACCTGGCCTGCTAACACCTGTGGGCGGGGAGGGAAATCACTGGCTCCTTGGCATAGATCATGGGCCATACAACAAATGTGCCCTTCACACCAGAGCCTCCAACCTCATATCCACACACACATGCACACACCAGCTTAGCTCCAGGATACTCTGGCGGGTTAAAGTACACTCTACAAATACACATAACAACAGGTAAACCTTATATAAATATTGATAGCGTACATGTGGTACTGCGTGGCCTTCTTGTGCCCATCTCTCTTGTAGGCCACAATCTGTCCTGGTGGACGAGGCCCATGGGATGCACTGCAGCAGAGCCAGGGATCGAGTCACAAGTTACGCATGGTTCAGTGCTTAATTTGAGCCGGTGGTTTCGTGTGTTCGGCACCAGCACAAAATTGTCAACACCTGGGCTTGTACCAGTCTGCCACATGGTGGCGCTGTTTCTCTAATTTAGAGATGAGCACAGCAACTGTTGTTTACTAATTCATTATACAATAAAAATGCCTGTTGGCTGTCGCCCCAGCCTTTCTTATACCTTTGGTGGCCTGGAATAGGCTGAATTGTCACACTTGCGGGATGATTAGTAATTGTGTTGGTACTGCCATTGGCTGTGCTCGGAGGGGCAATGCGTGGTGCAAGCTGCAGTGGCTTCCTGATGCGGGCCCTGTCCCTTTGCAAATAAGCAGCGGCATGGTTCCATGTTACATCACTGGGCCCCCGGGGAGGCGGGTGTGAGCAGCCACCACCCTGGCATCGCTGCAGCCGTGTGTGAGACCCATGATCCCAGACAGACAGAGCCTCACCTCCCTCCTCCGGCAGTGATGGAGAAGGCTGGACAGAGCCCTGCCTCCCTTGAAAGGACCTGCATGTGTCTGTGAGGATAGGTGCAGCCGGTCGAGGCCGCGGAGATGCAAAGTTGAGGGGCAGTTCTTCTCCCTGCAAGCAGGTCAAGCCAAACCCATTAGGGGCTCTCAGTACACAGCCCTAAGTTTGTAATAATGTCAATATTTTAGCATGAAGTAATAGCCTACTTGTGTAGGCGACCTTCCTTCCTGATTCTGGCGCTGGGAAATAGAAGGTCAACCATATTATAGTCATCCTGCAAAGAAAAGGCAGAATGGACCCACCGGAGTCCAAGGGGCTGAAATAATGCCAGCGGCGAGCTGGGATTTAGGTGAATTATGTGTGTCTGGTAAGAGTGATGTAGTGAGCCAACCACCATGCTATCTTGCTTTTATTACCCAATTCCTTGAGCATCAACCTCCTTGCTCCCCCCTTTTTGTCCTGCTCTGGCCATGAAACCCAACCATCAGTGGTGCTCCCACATCTGTGTGGTGGGGACTGAACCTGCCTTCCTGCTGAATGAAGGATGCTCATGCCAGGACCTCCTCCAGGTCGATCCACTTCCTGTGATGTGTCCCATCTGCCCTCAGAGCCCAGCCCGGCTCATGGCCTAGTTCCAGCTGCTTGCCCGCCTTCCATCTCCTCCCATTTGAGCATCTTCGGCTTCCGTCAGACATGACATGAAACACATTTCACCAGGTAATTTTGCCCCGGCCTCGTATACTCACAGTTTCCTTAATGTCTCTTTCTCACTGTTCCATCCTCGAATCCAGAATTGTTGCTGCTCCATCAGAGGGTCTCCACCACTTCTTTAGGTACAGTACTGGGGTGGCTCGGTAGATACTGATGGGCCACAAAGGAGATATTCAGGTATCTCCCCCTCCCCGCCTCATTCCATCGGTGCAGCTGCTTAAAGCTAGTTGTCTAAACCTAAATGGCAGAAAGAGGGGCCGGATGAGCCCATAAGACACCCCCAGAAAAGGATTAATGATCAGAAGGCGTGCCTTTATATGATTTGGTGTTATAAGAGATAAAGTACCCCCTGCCGTACATTATAAGGAAATTGCAAGCCACCAAGGATTTATCTCTCTCTCTCTCTGTCAGTCAGTCAGTCTCTCTCTGTCAGTCTCTCTCTCTATCTCTCTCTCTCAGTCTGTCTCTCTCTCCCTCAGTCAGTCAGTCTCTCTCTCCCTCAGTCAGTCAGTCTCTCTCTCTCTCTCTCTCTCTCTCTCTCTCTCTCTCTCTCTCTCTCTCTCTCTCTCAGTCAGCCAGTCTCTCTCTCTCTCAGTCAGTCTCTCTCTGTCAATCAGTCTCTCTCTGTCAGTCAGTCTCTCTCCCTCTCATTCAGTCTCTCTCTCTCAGTCAGTCAGTCTCTGTATCTGTTAGTCTCTCTTTCTGTCTGTCAGTCAGTCAGCCTCTCTCTGTCAGTCAGTCAGACAGTCTCTCAGTCAGTCTCTCTCTCAGTCAGTCTCAGTTAGTCTCTCTAAGTCAGTCAGTCTCTCTCTCTAAGTCAGCCAGTCTCTCTCTGTCAGTCTCTCTCTTTCTGTCAGTCTCTCTCTCCCTCAGTCAGCCTCTCTCTCTCTTTCTCTCTCTCTCTCTCACTGTCAGTCTCTCTCTCTGTCAGTCTCTCTCTCAGTGAGTCAGTCTCTCTCTCAGTCAGTCAGTCTCTGTCAGTCTCTCTCTCTCTCTCTCTGTCAGTCAGTCTCTCTCTCTCTCTCAGTCAGTCTCTCTCTCTCAGTCTCTCTGTCAGTCAGTCTCTCTCTGTCAGTCAGTCTCTCTGTCAGTCTTTCTCTTAGTCAGTCTCTCTCTCTGTCAGTCAGCCTCTCTCTCTCCCTGTCAGTCAGTCTCTCTCTCTCAATCAGTCTCTCTTTCTCTCTCTTAGTCAGTCAGTCTCTTCTCTGTTAGTCTCTCTCTAAGTCCACTCTCTCTCTCTCTCCACTGTCTTTCTCTCTCTCCGATCTCTCTCTCCACCCTCTCTCTCGCTCTCCACTCTCTCTCTCCACTTTCTCTCTCCACTCTCTCTCCTCTCTCTCTCCACTCTCCTCTCTCTCTCCACTCTCTCTCTCTCTCCTCTCTCTCGCTCTCTCTCTCTCTCTCCAATTTCACTGTCTCTCTGGGTGGCCACAGGTACATTACCTGCAAGGTCCGCAGCCGCCAAGGAAGGCCTGCGGGGCCGCTGGCGGCCCGCGGGCCGTACTATGAGTACCACGGCTCTATCCGAATGATTCCAATGTCTTTACTTTTCAGGTACAGCACAGGGTGTTTTATTCTTTATAAATTGTGGTCACACCATCACCCTTCCCTCAAAAAGATTAAACCCTTCGTGGCTTACTCCTTCATATGAAGTAGATAATATGTTTGCAGATAAGTAGAATAAATGTGCAACACACCAATCTACAGCTGGTACTTTGTAATAATAAAAGAAGCAATTTAATGGATGTGGCTTTGTGGTAACATTCAGAAGAGATTCCTGCTTTTGTGTGCTGATTTCTAGGAGACCAAAAATGAAACGTCATGCCATAAATGTCTCCTCTCTGCTAATGACTGCTCATTTTCAGGGAAAAATAGTTCAGGGGAGTTGAAAAGCGAATTATGCTGTGATTGTTTAAACTATGGTTGTATTTCTGCTCCATGGCCCGTCTATCCCACTGTCTTCTGGCTCTGACAGCAGGCATTGTAATCTCACAACTCAACTGTAATAACTTATTACATCAGAGTGATGTCACAACTATATTGTTATAAGAACACAAGAGACACTTTTTGCACATATATCTCAGACTTCCATGAATGGTCTGCATTTTTGTCATTCTAGTGATCTTGAATAGCCCGGATCATCTCAAGATTGTCTTTACTATTGCATTCATTAAAAAGCTAATTCGCCGAGGTCAGAGGGGTGGAATATCCGGCAAACTGGATAAGTATGCGTACACAAAAGACCAAGCTGAATCATCGCGACTAACGGAGACCCAAGCAGAGACTACTGCACCTCAGGGCCCAGACTCAGTCACGTTGTTGGACGTCATGGCCGCCCAACAGCACGTCCAGTCTTCCATCGGCACGATCTCCACGGATATATCCCTGATACGGGCAGATTTTTCAAAACTGTCCCAGAGAATAACTGAAGTGGAATCTACGACAATGACACTGTCCACAGAAACAACTGAATTACAACGTCAAGTAAAGAGACTGGAGGAAGACAACAAGCTAATATTGGCCAAGTTGGACAACCAAGAAGGGCACTCTAGGCGCAATAACATCCGCATCATTGGCGTACCGGAGAATGTGGGGGGGCCTGCTCTGGACTTATATGTGGAGGACCTCATCAAGAACCACTTGAAACCACGTGGGTTGTCGCACTTCTTCTCCGTAGAAAGAGCCCATCGTGTACCGGGCGGAAGGCCGAGACCGGGTACCCCCCCCAGACCGATACTGGCACGATTCTTTAACTTCCGGGATCGAGATGCCATTGTGCAGGCAGCAAGAGTAGCCCCGCCAATCCGTCTGGAAAACTATACAATCACGCTCTACCCCGACTATACAGCGGCAGTGTCTAAACAGAGACGCGGGTTTCTAGAAGTCAAAAAAGAGTCGAAGTGAAAGGAAAGACCTGGTTCTTTGCCACACCTGGGGAAGCTAGGGATTGGCCTGGAAGGATGGCGCCCGGCAACGAAATCAGGCAAACCGAGAACACAGCAACAGCATCGGCAGCACGAGACGAACAGGCTACGATCACCTGGACGCAGTGACAATGGGGACTGATCAACCATGCACCACTGCTTTATGAACGTGTAAACTTTGTGAGATATGCTTTGGGACTCTCCCTGGTCACGGGCTGGCCAAAGGAATGAAGTGCCTTATGGATTTTAACAAAATTGATGGAGGCCTCCAGCTTACTTAAGAAGTGGGTGCTGGAAATGGGGTTGGTCGCCGATATAGCAACACTACATCTGGTGGGCCTCCGAGGACTACGGTTGAACTCTCATCCCTCACGCAAGTAACTGTTATGGGGACGAAGCACTCTGCTCAGTTGGGGAGGCGGGCAGTTTGGGGTCCATCGGGCAGGGAGGGAAGTTGGGAGGGGGTGGGGGGCAGGGAGTTGGAGGTGCCATAGTTGGTTGTGTATTCAATTCACTGTTCATATACAGTCACATGCATGTTCGTTAATGGATAGCAGGTACATGAAAGAGTCACAAGCAATCTGGAGGGTGGGGGGTGTGATACTGGATCTAGTGTTGGGAGCACATACTCAGATGGGCTTGCAGGTTGTTGATAAAGATGACAGAATGATCCCAATATGTGGTAGTTTACTAGTTCTACATACCGATGATGGGGGATAGAAGGGAGAAAACGCTCTCAGTGCTGACCTGGAATGTGAATGGGTTGGGGAACAAAATCAAACGGGGCATAGTCCTACAATATTTGAAACGCCATGGTCTGGATGTAGTGTTATTACAGGAGACACACTTGGTGGGGAGTAAGAGCAAAGCCCTATCGAGGTGGGGATACAAACTCCTGGTGCATGCAGATTACACCTCCGGGTCCAGGGGGACGTGTATCCTCGCAAAGAAAAACCTCGCTTTAATAGTGAAACGCGGGTGGGCGGATCCGAGGGGTAGATTTGCAGTCTTGGAAGAGCAATGGGAGGGACAGCCACTAAACATTATTTTGGTGTACTTGCCGCCGGCATTGGGTAAGGAAGCTCTAGCGGACCTGGGAAAGATACTGGTTGACCTTCCTGTGGGCCCCCTAATACAGGGTGGGGATTACAACATGACTATGAATGACCTAACAGACAGATACCCACGTAGGGAAGGGGCTAGACCAAATGTGTTAATGGACAAATTCGCGTCAGCAATGGGACTGACGGACGTGGGACGAACCATTCAACCTGACGGAGTCCAATACACCTATTTCTCCAATGCCCACAAAAGTTCTTCCTGGATTGACTATTTTTTGACTTACACTACCCATGTCGGCAAGTTCTGCAATCCTCAGGCCCTTCTGAGGGGCATTTCGGACCACTCCCCGGTTAGTATTGACTTTACACATGGGGAACAACAGCCCCGGACCACGCTCACCATTAATCCATGGATTTTGAAGATCCCTGACATTAAAAAAGAAATGCACACACAGACGGTAAACTACTTTAAAGAAAATGTAGGTTCGGTGGATTCCCCGGTAACCTTATGGGAAGCATTCAAGGTGGTCCTGAAAGGGCAGGCCTGTGCACTACAGGCTGGATACTCTCAAAATAAATACCAACAGATAGTGCAATTAGAAAGTGACCTCCAGCAACTGCAACTGTAGAGCGTCACCACACCAGCAGATGGGGTCTTCCACCGCCTCGCCCTTAAACGGGAGGAATACAACATAAAAACCAGGGAACAGGCAATGGCTAAGCTACTTCGGACCAGCCAAAGGGTATATGAGTTGGGGGATAGGGCGGGCAAGACACTAGCGACTCTAGAGAAAAGAGACCAAAGGGATAGGTGGGTGTGTAATCTTATTTTGAAAGATGGCACACCCGTTGTGCACCCTCATGATATAGCGGAAGCCTTTGCAGACCATCTGGAGCAAATGTACTCCTCCTCCACTATATATACGGCAGTAGATTCTCGTCAGATCCTCTTGGATAGTGACATACCTTCGCTCTCTGAGACGGACAGGAACACCCTTGAGGAAGACTTGTCGGATGAGGAGATCTAAAAGGCCATCGGTTGTATTCAATCCGGAAAGGCCATGGGACCCAATCGGGTGCCCATTGAGTTTCTGCATCTGGTGACCTCTCAGGTGGCACCGCATTTACGATCCATGTTTGAGGAAAGCTTTGAGCAAGGAGTTCTGCCAGAAGATCAGAGATTAGCATCCATAGTAGTACTCCGCAAACCAGGGAAACCTGCCGAGGCCTGTAGCTCCTATAGACCAATTTCTTTAGTAAAAAGTTCTCGCCTTGCGCTTGGTCAGGGTCATTTCCTCCTTGGTCCATCCAGATCAATCAGGCTTCATGCCGGGGAGGAATACGGCACTTAACATCTGACGCCTCCATAATGATCTGGCCAGGCAAGAATACATAGAGGAGGATGCCGTGGTGTTGTCCTTGGACGCCACTATGGCATTTGATTCAATTGAGTGGTCATACCTGTTTGAAGTCCTGATCAGGATGGGCTTTGGACGGAAATTTAGGGGGTGGGTGCGACTGCTCTATACCAACATAAAGGGCCAGGTGCGAGTTAACAACTGTACATCACGAACCTTTACACTCAGACGGGGCACCCGGCAGGGATGCCCCCTATCACTGTTGATATTTGCCCTTATGCTGGAACCACTGGCCGCATGGGTGCGAAGAGACATGATAAGGGGCCTAAAATGGACAGAGGATCACGGTGACCGTATATCGCTATATGCGGATGATATTCTGCTATACCTTGCTTCTCCCTATAGGTCTCTACATGGGGTGTTAAATATCTTTACAAATTTCGGAAAATATTCCGGATACGCCATAAATTAGAGTAAATCAGTGCTGTATGTACTACGGGGGCCTAACCCGAAACTTCCTAGAGGATGCAACGTGGAAATAACCACAGATGGGTTCCGATACCTAGGGTATATATTACCGCAGATCCTAACCTTTTTTATGAGCGCAACTTGACACCACCGCTGGCCAGATTGAGAGCAGATGTAAAGCACTGGAGATCTCTGCCTCTCTTCTTACTGGGATGAGCGGCCCTCTTTAAAATGTTGGCTCTCCCACGGTTCCTATACATCATGCAGAATTGCCCACAGCGGATCCCGGATACTTACTTCTCGGGAGTAGAGAATGAACTCCGGACGCTGTTATGGGATGGGGGAGCTCCCCGTATAACTCTGACAAAATTGACAAAAGGGTGGTATGACGGGGGTATTGCCCTCCCGGACCTTCGACTGTACTATTGGGCATCGCAATTGGTAGTAATAAATCAATGGATATATCACTCCCCGGTAGATCCAGCGGATCAATTGGACAGATATCAAACAGGAAGATCAGGATATTTGGGGGCTCTATACTCTAGGGCTAGCAGAAAAAGATACTTTGGGCCCACACGCTCAAGATATGGCACCAGGCAAATTCTCGATTGGGGTGGTCCAATAGAATAACAAAAGTCACGCCCCTATGGTATACCCAGCAACTGGGGCTCCTGTGTCACCAACCTGGATTTGACAAGTGGAATATAATAAGGATATCCACAGTCGGAGACTTAATAAAAAAAGGGTCGCTCCTCGGGTTTGACGAACTAAGGGTAAAATATGATATGAACCAAAGAGAATTCTTCAGATATCTACAAGTCAGACATGCCCTCACTGCAGCAATACAAGATCTTACAGACATACCGGACTCGTCCCCACTAGAAAATAGACTGCTAGATGGACCGCTCCAGTCCAAAGCGATATCGCTAACATATAGAAAGCTCTGTAATAACCTACCAGACCCATTTGAAGCAGCAATCAACTCTAGATTCAAATTGATACAACTTCGAATTTTTCATAGATCCTACATGTCAGGCACTACGTTGGCAAAAATAGGGGCTAGGACTGACGTGCTTTGCCTTAGGGGCTGCTCACAACCAGCTGCCTTCTTTCACATGATCTGGGAGTGCCCTAGGTTAAAGCACATATGGGAAGGAGCAACGACACACATCCAAAGTGCCCTGGGGAAAGAGATACACCTTACTCCAAGATTGGGACTCCTTAATATTTGGGCCCCCACAGATCTTATGGAGGTGGAGCAACAACTGACCTCACTGGGTTACACCCTGGTTAAGCGAGAAATAGCAAGAAAATGGGGGGCGACAGACGTACCCTCTCTTCAGATGTGGATGAAAGAATTTGATAGGTGTATGGTCGCGGAGACGGAAGTTTTTAAGACATGAGGATGCCCAAACAAATGGGACAGGAAATGGGGGAAATGGAATGAGTACCGGGGTATTTTATGTGTCTCCCCATCGGTGGAACTAGAAATGCAGTGTTATAGAGAAAGAGACATGGACATACTGTGATCATAACGTTTCCCACCGGAGCTAATGTAACAAGACTTGTGACGAATCTGATGTACTGTATGCAATATGTATGTGCTTTTATTGTTGAATTTAATAAAAAGATTAATAAAAAAAAAGCTAATTTGCAATATTAAACTAATTAGATTGACGTAATTAACATATTAGAATCACGTAATTGAAAATGTTGTCAAAATTAAATTGCTTTGTAACCATTTGTGAGTGACTGGAAAGATTGAGAACTTAGGGGCATATTATCAAGACAGGCGATGAAATTATCGCCGCTTTAGCGGCAGAAAACTGCCGCTAAAACAGCGATAATGGGATTGATAATATGCCCTAAGGAATTCTAATTGAAGCTCAGGTTAGATGTCCTTCACATCTAACATGGGCTTCAATTGGAACTCCATAGAGCATATTATCACTGTTCTTTTATGGTAAAGAACTTTCACTTAATTTAATGCGGGAGTGGTGCTGCGTGAGAGCATTATATACCGTGATAGAAGAGCCCGAATAATCAAACTCCACCGTATTGTGCAGTGGAAAGGGCTGCTGCACCCCCCCCCCGGCAGAGCCTGGATTAAGGACCAGTCAATGTGACAATCTCTTCATAGGTGCATACCATCGACACCCAACAATGGTAGCCCACTCAGAGGGAGGGAGTGGCCCAAATTATGAAGCCTGGGTGGGCCACCTGACAGTTGTACCCTAACCTGACGAGGGTGAAGTGGTCTCCTATTGTGTCCCCTAGGAGAGGTGGAATCTGACTGCATGGTTGCCCCCACTTTTTTCCTGGTGTTTTGCTGTTTTTCGACTTAGTTTGGCTGGGATCCTGCTACTCAGGACCCCAACCAATCTGCTTTCCCCTTTAAATTGATTACCAGTACTTTAGGTACCCTCCTGATTGGATTCTGGGGTACCCTTATAAGTCCCTAGTATATGGTATACCATGTACCCAGGGCATAGGTACCCCAGATGCCTACCAGGGGCTGCAGCATGTATTATGCCACCCCTGGGAAGCCTTCCAAAATGACACCACAGGTCTGCGACTGCAGCCTGGGTAAGGTGGTGCATGCACCTCTTACTGAGATATAGGTTCACTATATCTCTCCATATCACTGCACATGTAAACCTATCAGTCACCCCTATGGCAGGCCTTAACAATCCTGAAGGCAGGGTGCTGGGTTTCATGTGAGAGGGTGCCCATGCATGAGCAGAGCCCCTCTGCAGCCTTCGGAACCTTTATCCCGGGGTTGTTTGTGATGCAGCCAGACCATATACTCTTAAGTGCATTATAACCAAACGGTTAATGCTAACTTTGGAATGGCTGCATGGAAACATGTCGTGTTTGGTGTCAAACACCTTGGAATCATACCCCCATACCAGTGGTGTGGGAGTATGATCCCACCCTTCTAGAGGGAGAGACATGACAGCACCGGTATACCCGGTGCCAGCTAACAGAGCCCTGGCATCACAAAATGACTGCTGTCAGCCACAGACATGAGTCTGCCCTCCTGCTGCTGGACGAAACTCCAAAAACAACAGTTGATGGACAGAATGCAGAACAATGTCATACATTCACCCAAGTACAGAGATCTGGGCCTAAATGTGTCGTTCTTTTGCTCACTGTGCCATTGCAGTTTGAACCCAGCCATATGCAAATAAGTCTTGACCCTGTGCCTCATGGGAACAGTCCAACCCGAACTGCCAAGCCAGGTCCTCCCTGGACGAAAGTCTGGCTTTAGTGTATAGGGGCTTGGTGGGTGCACTCCAAGAGTGCTTTGAAGTCTGCAATGGGGGCACATTTGGTGTCCCTGTGCATAGTCCAGCTCAAACCGGTTGCAGGGGCTACCAGCCCCTGCTCTGGTGCAAAACTGGACAAAGGAAATGGGTGTAGCCACCCCTCTTTCCTGACCCTCCCATAGGTGGGTCCCTAGAGTTTGTCCCACCCCTCCCTTGGGTATAAGAAAGGAAACCCTGGCTACAGGACTTTAGATTTACCTGGACGAAACTCTGATAGATAATCCTGGAACTTCGACGATCTACAAAGCGCTAGATGACTGAAGAATCTCCCTTGGAGTAAAGGAGTTACTCCCCTGCAAGGCAGGCACCTAAGATGTATCTGACTGGTTTGCATCTCCGAAGCTCCCGCCGGACTCCAAAGAATTTGCAACTCAGGAGGTTGGTTCCCAAACTTCCCAGATGCTGACCCAAGCTCCCAGCAAAGCTGAGACCTGTAGCCCTCGTGGGGGACCGTGGAACCGGAACCCCTGGACACCGTGCACATTTGCAAGTGCATATGCTTCTCGTCAATCCTTGAGGCTGTGCTTTGGGCTACTTGTAGTCCAACGCTCGACCAGTGTCTCCACCGAAGATTACTGGCCAACACTCAATGAGTGTCCCGTGGGCTGGTATTGTGTGACTCCTCTCGAAGTCCCTTCGTGATCCCTGGTCCGTCGACTGGTGGGTCCCTGTGAAAGCAACTCAAACTTTAATTGGGCTTACCAAATTGCTCCAGATGTGGGAGTCCCCAGGACCTTGCTGGTCCGCACCGAAGCATCTTTTCTCTTCCTGCGTGGGTTGCTGTTACCAAGACTTGTTGGGTTCAATCCGAGCACCGTCACTGCAGCACTCAACATCTTTCATGGGACAGCTCGAATCTAGCTCCTGGTTGCCGTCGACGCCTCCTGGTCCGTGGCTGCAGAGTCAAGCTTCACCTCTTTGAACCTAAAACACCCTACATCAGGGGGCATTCGTCTATCGTGCCCCTGGTCACTGGCAAGTGACCCAGACTCTGTCCCCTCTGCTTTCAGGTTCTTTTGATCTTCGATCCAGGCTTGGATCACACCGGACACTTTTCTATTCCCGGCAGCAGCACTTTGCAGCAGATCGCCATTGAAATCAACGACGATTCCCGACACCATTTGACACCTATGCACCCGGCTTCCCTGGGTGAGGTAACTTGAGTACTCCGGTGCTTCAGTGGGTGCTGGCCCTAGAACCCCCTAAGTCTAAAGGGGTTTGCTCAAAGTCCTCTCCTAAGTGTCCTTAACTTCTAAAATTCCAACCGCGACTTTCCCATAGAATAGTACGGGGCTTGCGCCTGTGTTCTCACACTGCACACGCCCCCCGTGGGTCTCCTGTGTCACCACTTTGGGTGGTTCCTTGGGGTCCCAGCGATTCTACGTGCTCTAGGCACTGTGTCTACTCAAGTCGTGGTTCTTATACCACTTTCTTAATATATGGTTTGGTCCGCTCCTAGGGCCCATTGTATATTGTGCTATTTACTGTCATTTTAGAACTGTATTATTGTGTATCTTGGACTCTAATCTCATAAAGAGATTAGTAGTGAGTGTTTAGAAATAAATACATGTATTTTATATATATCTTGTGTGGTTCTCCTATCATTTAGTAATTCAAGAGGTTATAATCTGGTAAACCAAGCTGCTTTACACTTCTTCAAGACTTAGCCTGAAGGCTGCTCTCCATAGCTACCACTAGGATAGCTTTCTATAAAGGTTGTCTTTAAACCTTTTCATCAATAAGGGTTGTTTGGACTGGTACAAGGTGCCCACTATAACTAGTGGACAGCATATACCAGGCCAACTTCTCACACCCCCCCCCCCACAATGTACCGTGGAGAAGTAGCCAAAATATGGCGAGCACCTCTAAAGGGACTAGTGATATGGGATTTTATTCCAAGACCAGAGGCTACCATTATGCATTTAATCTTTAAAGAACTTTAGAACTACACAAAAAAACTAGAAGCAGAATACATAGGTTATAAGAAGTCCATGCACATAACATTCTGGCGAGCTCCTCTGAAGGGGCTAGTGATGTGGGATTCTCCAACCATGAAAAGATGCCAGGTTTGCCAGAATGATGAAGTCAGGAGCAGATTGACACGGGGCTGCTGCCCTGGGTGCGTCAAACAACAGCAGTAAACAACAGTACACCGCTGAAGGGAGGCTGAGTGCCTAACACATCCCATAGCACATTACAGTTTATTGCTGTAACAGTGATTTCAGTGCTGAGCAGGCCTCTGTGCGCCAGAGCTCTGTACACACTGAACATATGATTTGTAAACACAAGCACGCTGCATTATTCTGTTTTGGTGGCATATGCAAACACAGTCAAGGCGCGTTGTGTCTCATGGTTGGTTGTTCTGTTCTTTGGATCGTTGCTCCTCGACTGCCTTCCCAGCTTCCGGTGTGTACAAATGCACACAAGTGCTTTCTTCCGGTTGAGCTTTTCACCTCTAAGTGCCACTTCCTCTCAGTGTCCGACTTTTATGTGCCTTTTGTATAATTACGGATCCGCGTCTCTCGTGATATTTCTATGAGCCGCGCTCTCTGTTCTGTGCACGGACCGAGCCCCTCCATGTCTTCGCATTCTCCTTCTTCCTAACAAACCTCCTTCACAGCACACGTCTGAAAGGACTGCTCTCCCTTCTGATGCTGAGCCCTGTTTTATTTACCACCAGCAGCATAAGTCAATAAGTAAAGGTTTTGCAGAGCACGTGAATGCCACGGCTTCTTGGCGCTAGCGTCCTGGAGCTGAGCTGGGCATAGTCCTTCCCCACAGAAAGAGGTTTAGTGTAAGCAGCTGTGGTGAATAAAAAAGTTACTAATGAGACATTGGTGTTGGTGTGAATACTCCTAAGATGTTATAAGATGGCTAATGTGATGACTCCGTCCTGCGCTGAGGGGCATCTTCAGGTGCCCGCTGAGGAGAGGGTCTGATAAGGTCTGTGTCATCTTCTTCCATTCTCTCAAATGGTGTGATGGCCACAGACGTCAGCAGACTTCAGCGAACCAACCAACAACCTCAAATAGACCTGACTCCCTGTAACGGCACCTTTAAAGGATGATTGCCAAAGACTTCAGCAGGTGTACAGATGCCCTAGGAGCAGCGACCTCTGATAGACCTGATGTGATACAACTACACCTTTACAGAATCATTGGCTAAAGACATCAGCAGTTCTACAGCCGTCTTAGTAGCACCAACCAGCAACCTGAAATAGACCCGACGCGCTGTGACTGCGCCGTTACTGGATGATGGCCACAGACTTCAGCGCACCAACCAGCAACCTCAAATAGACCCGACGCGCTGTGACTGCGCCGTTACTGGATGATGGCCACAGACTTCAGCGCACCAACCAGCAACCTCAAATAGACCCGACACGCTGCAAAGGCACCTTTATAGAATGATGGCGAACGACTTCAGTAGGTGTACAGAAGTCCTAGGAGAACCAAGCAGCAACCTCAGACCCGACGCGCTGTGACTGCGCCTTTACTGGATGATGGCCATAGACTTCAGCCGACTTCAGAGCACCAACCAGCAACCTCAAATAGACCCGACACCCTGCAAAGGCACCTTTATAGGATGATGGCCAAAGACTTCAGTAGGTGTACAGAAGTCCTAGGAGAACCAAGCAGCAACCTCAGACCCGACGCGCTGTGACTGCGCCTTGACTGGATGATGGCCATAGACTTCAGCCGACTTCAGAGCACCAACCAGCAACCTCAAATAGACCCGACACCCTGCAAAGGCACCTTTATAGGATGATGGCCAAAGACTTCAGTAGGTGTACAGAAGTCCTAGGAGAACCAAGCAGCAACCTCAGACCCGACGCGCTGTGACTGCGCCTTTACTGGATGATGGCCATAGACTTCAGCCGACTTCAGAGCACCAACCGGCAACCTCAAATAGACCCGACACCCTGCAAAGGCACCTGCATAGGATGATGGCCAAAGACTTCAGTAGGTGTACAGAAGTCCTAGGAGAACCAAGCAGCAACCTCAGACCCGACGCGCTGTGACTGTGCCTTTACTGGATGATGGCCACAGACTTCAGCAGTCTTCAGAGCACTAACCAACAACCTCAAATAGACTTGACGCGCTGTGACTGCGCCGTTACTGGATGATGGCCACAGACTTCAGCGCACCAACCAGCAACCTCAAATAGACCCGACACGCTGTAAAGGCACCTTTATAGAATGATAGCGAAAGACTTCAGTAGGTGTACAGAAGTCCTAGGAGAACCAAGCAGCAACCTCAGACCCGACGCGCTGTGACTGCGCCTTTACTGGATGATGGCCATAGACTTCAGCCGACTTCAGAGCACCAACCAGCAACCTCAAATAGACCCGACAACCTGAAAAGGCACCTTTATAGGATGATGGCCAAAGACTTCAGTAGGTGTACAGAAGTCCTAGGAGGACCAAGCAGCAACCTCAGACCCGACGCGCTGTGACTGCGCCTTTACTGGATGATGGCCATAGACTTCAGCCGACTTCAGAGCACCAACCAGCAACCTCAAATAGACCCGACACCCTGCAAAGGCACCTTTATAGGATGATGGCCAAAGACTTCAGTAGGTGTACAGAAGTCCTAGGAGAACCAAGCAGCAACCTCAGACCCGACGCGCTGTGACTGTGCCTTTACTGGATGATGGCCACAGACTTCAGCAGTCTTCAGAGCACTAACCAACAACCTCAAATAGACCCGACGCGCTGTGACTGCGCCGTTACTGGATGATGGCCACAGACTTCAGCGCACCAACCAGCAACCTCAAATAGACCCGACACGCTGCAAAGGCACCTTTATAGAATGATGGCGAAAGACTTCAGTAGGTGTACAGAAGTCCTAGGAGAACCAAGCAGCAACCTCAGACCCGACGCGCTGTGACTGCGCCTTTACTGGATGATGGCCACAGACTTCAGCGCACCAACCAGCAACCTCAAATAGACCCGACACGCTGCAAAGGCACCTTTATAGAATGATGGCGAAAGACTTCACTAGGTGTACAGAAGTCCTAGGAGAACCAAGCAGCAACCTCAGACCCGACGCGCTGTGACTGCGCCTTTACTGGATGATGGCAATAGACTTCAGCCGACTTCAGAGTACCAACCAGCAACCTCAAATAGACCCGACACCCTGCAAAGGCACCTTTATAGGATGATGGCCAAAGACTTCAGTAGGTGTACAGAAGTCCTAGGAGAACCAAGCAGCAACCTCAGACCCGACGCGCTGTGACTGCGCCATTACTGGATGATGGCCATAGACTTCAGCCGACTTCAGAGCACCAACCAGAAACCTCAAATAGACCCGACACCCAGCAAAGGCACCTTTATAGGATGATGGCCAAAGACTTCAGTAGGTGTACAGAAGTCCTAGGAGAACCAAGCAGCAACCTCAGACCCGACGCGCTGTGACTGCGCCTTTACTGGATGATGGCCATAGACTTCAGCCGACTTCAGAGCACCAACCAGCGACCTCAAATAGACCCGACACCCTGCAAAGGCACCTTTATAGGATGATGGCCAAAGACTTCAGTAGGTGTACAGAAGTCATAGGAGAACCAAGCAGCAACCTCAGACCCGACGCGCTGTGACTGTGCCTTTACTGGATGATGGCCACAGACTTCAGCAGTCTTCAGAGCACTAACCAGCAACCTCAAATAGACCCGACGTGCTGTGACTGCGCCTTTACTGGATGATGCCCACAGACTTCAGCAGTCTTCGGAGCACCAACCAGCAACCTCAAATAGACCCGACATGCTGCAAAGGCACCTTTATAGAATGATGGCCAAAGACTTCAGTAGGTGTACAGAAGTCCTAGGAGAACCAAGCAGCAACCTCAGACCCGACGCGCTGTGACTGTGCCTTTACTGGATGATGGCCACAGACTTCAGCCGACTTCAGAGCACCAACCAGCAACCTCAAATAGACCCGACACCCTGCAAAGGCACCTTTATAGGATGATGGCCAAAGACTTCAGTAGGTGTACAGAAGTCCTAGGAGAACCAAGCAGCAACCTCAGACCCGACGCGCTGTGACTGCGCCTTTACTGGATGATGGCCATAGACTTCAGCCGACTTCAGAGCACCAACCAGCAACCTCAAATAGACCCGACACCCTGCAAAGGCACCTTTATAGGATGATGGCCAAAGACTTCAGTAGGTGTACAGAAGTCCTAGGAGAACCAAGCAGCAACCTCAGACCCGACGCGCTGTGACTGCGCCTTTACTGGATGATGGCCATAGACTTCAGCCGACTTCAGAGCACCAACCAGCAACCTCAAATAGACCCGACACCCTGCAAAGGCACCTGCATAGGATGATGGCCAAAGACTTCAGTAGGTGTACAGAAGTCCTAGGAGAACCAAGCAGCAACCTCAGACCCGACGCGCTGTGACTGTGCCTTTACTGGATGATGGCCACAGACTTCAGCAGTCTTCAGAGCACTAACCAACAACCTCAAATAGACCCGACGCGCTGTGACTGCGCCGTTACTGGATGATGGCCACAGACTTCAGCGCACCAACCAGCAACCTCAAATAGACCCGACACGCTGTGACTGCGCCGTTACTGGATGATGGCCACAGACTTCAGCGCACCAACCAGCAACCTCAAATAGACCCGACACGCTGCAAAGGCACCTTTATAGAATGATGGCGAACGACTTCAGTAGGTGTACAGAAGTCCTAGGAGAACCAAGCAGCAACCTCAGACCCGACGCGCTGTGACTGCGCCTTTACTGGATGATGGCCATAGACTTCAGCCGACTTCAGAGCACCAACCAGCAACCTCAAATAGACCCGACACCCTACAAAGGCACCTTTATAGGATGATGGCCAAAGACTTCAGTAGGTGTACAGAAGTCCTAGGAGAACCAAGCAGCAACCTCAGACCCGACGCGCTGTGACTGCGCCTTTACTGGATGATGGCCATAGACTTCAGCCGACTTCAGAGCACCAACCAGCAACCTCAAATAGACCCGACACCCTGCAAAGGCACCTTTATAGGATGATGGCCAAAGACTTCAGTAGGTGTACAGAAGTCCTAGGAGAACCAAGCAGCAACCTCAGACCCGACGCGCTGTGACTGCGCCTTTACTGGATGATGGCCATAGACTTCAGCCGACTTCAGAGCACCAACCAGCAACCTCAAATAGACCCGACACCCTGCAAAGGCACCTGCATAGGATGATGGCCAAAGACTTCAGTAGGTGTACAGAAGTCCTAGGAGAACCAAGCAGCAACCTCAGACCCGACGCGCTGTGACTGTGCCTTTACTGGATGATGGCCACAGACTTCAGCAGTCTTCAGAGCACTAACCAACAACCTCAAATAGACTTGACGCGCTGTGACTGCGCCGTTACTGGATGATGGCCACAGACTTCAGCGCACCAACCAGCAACCTCAAATAGACCCGACACGCTGTAAAGGCACCTTTATAGAATGATAGCGAAAGACTTCAGTAGGTGTACAGAAGTCCTAGGAGAACCAAGCAGCAACCTCAGACCCGACGCGCTGTGACTGCGCCTTTACTGGATGATGGCCATAGACTTCAGCCGACTTCAGAGCACCAACCAGCAACCTCAAATAGACCCGACACCCTGCAACGGCACCTTTATAGGATGATGGCCAAAGACTTCAGTAGGTGTACAGAAGTCCTAGGAGAACCAAGCAGCAACCTCAGACCCGACGCGCTGTGACTGCGCCTTTACTGGAGGATGGCCATAGACTTCAGCCGACTTCAGAGCACCAACCAGCAACCTCAAATAGACCCGACACCCTGAAAAGGCACCTTTATAGGATGATGGCCAAAGACTTCAGTAGGTGTACAGAAGTCCTAGGAGGACCAAGCAGCAACCTCAGACCCGACGCGCTGTGACTGCGCCTTTACTGGATGATGGCCATAGACTTCAGCCGACTTCAGAGCACCAACCAGCAACCTCAAATAGACCCGACACCCTGCAAAGGCACCTTTATAGGATGATGGCCAAAGACTTCAGTAGGTGTACAGAAGTCCTAGGAGAACCAAGCAGCAACCTCAGACCCGACGCGCTGTGACTGTGCCTTTACTGGATGATGGCCACAGACTTCAGCAGTCTTCAGAGCACTAACCAACAACCTCAAATAGACCCGACGCGCTGTGACTGCGCCGTTACTGGATGATGGCCACAGACTTCAGCGCACCAACCAGCAACCTCAAATAGACCCGACACGCTGCAAAGGCACCTTTATAGAATGATGGCGAAAGACTTCAGTAGGTGTACAGAAGTCCTAGGAGAACCAAGCAGCAACCTCAGACCCGACGCGCTGTGACTGCGCCTTTACTGGATGATGGCAATAGACTTCAGCCGACTTCAGAGTACCAACCAGCAACCTCAAATAGACCCGACACCCTGCAAAGGCACCTTTATAGGATGATGGCCAAAGACTTCAGTAGGTGTACAGAAGTCCTAGGAGAACCAAGCAGCAACCTCAGACCCGACGCGCTGTGACTGCGCCATTACTGGATGATGGCCATAGACTTCAGCCGACTTCAGAGCACCAACCAGCAACCTCAAATAGACCCGACACCCTGCAAAGGCACCTTTATAGGATGATGGCCAAAGACTTCAGTAGGTGTACAGAAGTCCTAGGAGAACCAAGCAGCAACCTCAGACCCGACGCGCTGTGACTGCGCCTTTACTGGATGATGGCCATAGACTTCAGCCGACTTCAGAGCACCAACCAGCAACCTCAAATAGACCCGACACCCTGCAAAGGCACCTTTATAGGATGATGGCCAAAGACTTCAGTAGGTGTACAGAAGTCCTAGGAGAACCAAGCAGCAACCTCAGACCCGACGCGCTGTGACTGTGCCTTTACTGGATGATGGCCACAGACTTCAGCAGTCTTCAGAGCACTAACCAGCAACCTCAAATAGACCCGACGTGCTGTGACTGCGCCTTTACTGGATGATGCCCACAGACTTCAGCAGTCTTCGGAGCACCAACCAGCAACCTCAAATAGACCCGACATGCTGCAAAGGCACCTTTATAGAATGATGGCCAAAGACTTCAGTAGGTGTACAGAAGTCCTAGGAGAACCAAGCAGCAACCTCAGACCCGACGCGCTGTGACTGTGCCTTTACTGGATGATGGCCACAGACTTCAGCAGTCTTCAGAGCACTAACCAACAACCTCAAATAGACCCGACGCGCTGTGACTGCGCCGTTACTGGATGATGGCCACAGACTTCAGCGCACCAACCAGCAACCTCAAATAGACCCGACACGCTGCAAAGGCACCTTTATAGAATGATGGCGAAAGACTTCAGTAGGTGTACAGAAGTCCTAGGAGAACCAAGCAGCAACCTCAGACCCGACGCGCTGTGACTGCGCCTTTACTGGATGATGGCCACAGACTTCAGCCGACTTCAGAGCACCAACCAGCAACCTCAAATAGACCGAAGTGTTGCAAATGCACCTTTACAGGATGGAGAAAGTCTAAGCCTGGCCCCCTGGTGAGTGTAGGGAAAACAGAGGCAATGATCATAACCTCACCAGTTGACAAGGTCAACCATTTAGGTGTCAGCCTCCTACATCAACAAGTAAACCATAAAATATGTTAAAGTGCACCAGAATCCCTCTGTCACTGATGAGACGCGTCAGTGCTACAGCCAGCTTCTAGAGGAAGACTTCTGCACATGTCACCTCCTCAAATACATTGTTTCCATATCAACTGCCTGTTCAGTCCAAAGAAAAAGATTCAATAAAGTGGTTAGAAAAGTACACTAGTTCCAATACCGGTGCACAAGCAATCAGAAAAAAGGCCAACAGAATATAGTGAACTGAGAGTTGAAAAACCCACCGCAGAACGTGCCTTTGGCGCCTC
Organism: Triturus cristatus; assembly: GCF_964204655.1. Classification (NCBI taxonomy): domain Eukaryota; kingdom Metazoa; phylum Chordata; class Amphibia; order Caudata; family Salamandridae; genus Triturus; species Triturus cristatus. Next base: position 62,600,293 of record NC_140591.1, on the reverse strand, counting down.
TAACACATATCTCATGGCGAAATCCCAATTAAGCCATTATATCCTCTCCGGGAGCTGTGTTGAGTAAGGAGCATTGTATAAGAGTTCACTCATTAAGGGAATAAATGTAAAGGGCAGCCTTCCGATTGGCTGCGCTCCACCTCTCATTAACATAAGGATGTCCTTCAGAACCCCAAGACACAGATATTCTACCTTCTCCTCTGAACTGTGGTTTCCTTGCAAGACCCTTGTTTCTTCCTTACTGTTTCCTTTTCCTGTCTCCTCCTTGCACCTTATTGCATCACAAACAACCGATCAATACATAAATATTCCTTCTCCAGCTATTGATATTTCTTTGATTAGGAGGCCTAGGTCTCTGAGGAAGGTTCATGGTCATGTGTCTCAGATGTTCGACCAGAGGAACATCTGCCAGAGCCTGCACTGGATCTCTCTTTTGCTCAAAGGAGATTACAAGGAACTGATTAGACCTGGTGATGATGGAAATACCTCCTATTTCGTGAATATTGACTAAATCCACAGAGGGAATCCACAGCGGAACCTCCTTTAACACTGTTGCAATGCTGTTATTTAACAGTCATGACTAGAGAGCTGTTGGTCAGTGAAATAACTTAAGTGACGGTAGGTCCGATTCTCAAAGGTAAACTTAGACTTCAGGTCTAAACTTAGACTTCAGGTAAAAGTCTACCTTTGTGAATCAGGCCCTGAATGTGTGGGACGCTTTATCCCTCATGGGCACAAGACAAACCCCTTGTGAGGATAGACGCCATATGTGATCAGGTCAACCCTCAATCTCAACTTCTCAGGAGATCCTGACCAGCTGCGATCAGAGGCAGGACCCTCGCTGTGTGCAGAGACTGGACTCAACAAACCTCAGATACTTTGCTACTTCAACTTGACGGGTCTTGGAGTGTTTCTAGTCACATCCTTTTCCCATGTCCAGCCCTTTTCAAATATTGAACAAAGCTCTATTTTCATTTCAGCTTCCTCCAGTCTAATAAGAAGTTACAATGCAGCTGCAACTAATAAAACCCTACAGGGTAAAAATGTTGTTCTCCAAAACCATGCTGTCATACCAGAAAATGAGGAGTGAGCGTACAATGTTCCTGCATATCACCACTCCTAATAATTTCAGTTTTTCCAGGCTGCAGAAATAACTGTATTGGGGTAAAAACAAGGCCCAGTCCAGTATTCATCAATACTCTTAGAAGACTAATACTTTTCTTGTTCGTTTTTCAAATGTAAACTGGTTTTAAAAATCATATGACAGATCCACAAATTTCTTGGCAATAATACAATAATAATAGTTTAAATAAATAAATTAGGAAGGGCATGTCCAGGCAAGATGGCCGGGTGGATGTGATCCACACCGGCTCTACCGCAACGTCTATCAACAAAAGATTGAGGGTAAATGTAGCAGCACTTGGTCCCAACCCGGTCCTTCCAATAGGGACAGTCGGCTAAGGTTGAAGCCAGCACCCGCCTGCGGGCCGCAGGGCGACGAGAACGAGTGCGGCCGCGGAGTTTTTTTTATTTTTGCATCTTTTATATAGCGCGAACTCGACCCGAAGGTATTGGAGCGTTGTACATGAGAACCGTATTTACATTACATATTCAGGCACGGGGAGATGAAGTGATTTGCCCAGATCTGGACGCGACCTCGAGGCTCGAACCCTGTCTCAAGATGGAGCCGCTGGCTCTCGAGAAGACAGCTCCGGACTGTAGAGGTGCAGGCCCAGGGTCGCAGTTACAGCGGCACTAGTAAAGGACAACACACGGTTGATAGGTTACTGGGCTACACCAAAAAGACCACGTGCGGTCTCGCCCACCTTTATTTATCCCCTCGGGCGAGCCCGCCCCAGGGGTGTGTGGATGCATGTGCGAATATCGATACACTGTAGTGGAGAGCCCGAGTGGCTCTCTACATCCCTCCTTTGTTTTAGCTGTACAGCCCACACACGATCCATAATTTGGGAAAAGTCTATACATAGTCTCTTAGTCTCTGGCTAGGCGCCGGATTGGGGCGCAGCCCGTACCTCGGGCATCTGGAGTACGTATCGAGTGACCTGTCCTGCAAAAGAGTCCCAGACTCACCCGCCCCACTGTCTTGACTCCCGGACCTCTGGCAGGCCTCCTCACCTGACTCAGACGATCGTCCACCGGCCACCGGGGAAGCTGTTTGGGTGAGAGCCGTTGGATCTCCGGCCAGGGCCCCGCCCTGAGCCAGATCAGGATCTTCGACCTCGCGGCCTGTCTCCGGCACCACCTTGAAACTGGACACATTCCTCGTGATGGTCTGCTGGCCACGACGTGCTGTGATCATGGTCCCTTTCACCCCCGTCACTGTCCATTTCTCGGGTTCATAGGGTGTTCGGAACTTCCAGCCAGGGTGCTGGTCCTTGATGACCATGCTGTCTCCGACCTTGAGCCCGGTGTCCTGGGCTCGGCGTGCTTCACTCGCCTTCTGGTTGGTCAGCTCCCTCCTGGCCTGAATGGCGACATCATCTCGCTCTGCGGGGGTCCAAGCGGGATCCGTCGGGATACTGTCTCTCGGGGCCCTTCTGAACAGGAGATGCGCAGGTGCACATTTCGTGGTGCTATGGGGGGTCTGACGGTATACTCCCAGGAACTGACTTAAGGCTGCCTCCGGATCATCCCCGGCTTCCACGGCAATCCGCAGTGCCCGGTTGACTGTCCTCATCAGCCGTTCCACCTCCCCATTAGCTTGTGGCCAAAGGGGTGTGATTTTCCGGTGCCGGATGGCTTGACTCGCCAGGTATTCGTGAAACTCCTGCCCCTGAAACGGGGGCCCGCTGTCCGACTTGATCTCCTCGGGCAGTCCCAAGGTTGCGAACACGCGATCCAGGGCCCTCTTGACGTGGGGAAATGCGGTGGACGCAATGACTTCCACTATCGGGAACTTTGAGAAGGAGTCGACCAGAACCATCATATGCCGTCCATCCGGAAAACTTCCAAAGTCTATGCTGAGGTGCGTCCATGGCGACGCACTCGCTTCCTCAGTGATTACCCGGGCGGGTGCTGGATCCCCTCCAGTGATGGTGCAGGCATGGCACTGCCTGACCATTTCATCGACTTTGGTATCCATCGCTGGGAACCATACCTTGTCTCGGAGTCGTGCTTTGGTCTTGGCCGTGCCTTGGTGGCCCACGTGCGCAAGGGCTAGAACCTTCTGCTGGAGGCTCTCTGGGACCACTATCAGCCGCCCCCTCAGGATGACGTCTTTGTCCCCCACGCTGAGCTCACTCCGGATATGCCACAGTTGCTGACGAGCATGACTGACCTCCGGCAACAGGGCCCGAACCCCGTCTAGGAAATGAGTCCATCCTTCACGATCTAGCGCCTTTCGGACTCTGGTAAGAGTGGGGTCCTCCCGTGTGGCTATGCCGATTTCATCCAGAGTCATTGCTTTCGGACAGGCTCCTTGGGACACCATCCTCACGAACGCCTCCGTGTTGCCTGTGTCTTCCTGCACTCCAGCCTCGAGACTGGGCTTCGGATGTCTGGACAGGTAGTCCGCGGGGTTGTGGGCCCCTGGCCGGTACACCACCTTGAACTGGTACCCTTGCAGCTGGACGGCCCACCTTTCGATTCGGGGCGGGGCGAGCCTCGTCGATCCCGTGAACAGGGAGAGTAGAGGCTTGTGATCGGTGACCACGGTGAAGTCCTGTCCGCAGAGATACAGATGGAAGTGCTGGCACGCCCATTTGATTGCCAGTGCCTCTCGCTCGATCTGGGCGTACCTCGTCTCCGTGTCGGTCAGCGCCTTGCTGGCATACGCCACCGGCTTCCATACTTCTGAGCTGTGCTCCTGCAGGAGGACGGCCCACAGGCCCACCGGGCTGGCGTCCACCACCAGTTCCGTTTTCCGTCGCGGGTGGAAGTATGCCATGATGGTCTTGTCGAGGAGCCCTTCCTTGATTTCTTGGAACGCTTTCTGAGCTTCCGGGGTCCACTCCCACGGGCGATCTTGGCGCGTGAGGGCGCGCAGCGGTTCAGACAGCGCGGCCAGTCGGGGAATGAACCTCCCGCAGTACGTCACCATTCCGAGGAAGCTTCGAACCTCTGTCGGGCTCCGCGGTATGGGTGCCGCTCGGATGGCTTCTGCTTTCTTCGGATCTACCAGCAGTCCGTCACGCGTGAATGTGTACCCGAAGAAGTCCGCCCGGTCTTGGTAGAACGAGCATTTTGCTTTGTGCAGGGTCAACCCGCACTCCTCCAGCCGTGGAAGCGTGGCCCTCAGGTGAGCATGGTGCTCCTCCAGGGTGGTGGAGTAGACCAGGATGTCGTCACTGAGGTTGATCACCCCTTGCAGTCCCGACAATGACTCTCGAATGGCGTTCTGGAACACTTCTGCCGCAGAGGAGACGCCAAAACTTAGCCTCTTGTATCTGCGGAGACCAACGTGGGTTGAAAAGGTCGTTATGTAACGACTGCTAGGGTCCAGTTCCAGCTGGTGGTATCCCGCATTAAGATCCAGCTTCGAGAACCACTTGGCCCCGTTGAGATCAGCCACTATATCGTCCATCGTGGGGGTGATGTGCCTTTCCCTCTTCACCGCGGTGTTGGGCAACCGCATGTCGACACACAGCCGAATGGCCCGGGCTGTTTGGGCTTGGGCGCCACGACCAGCGGGGACACCCAGGGCGTGGGGCCAGACACCTTCTCGATTACGTCCAGTTCCTCGAGTTTCCTCAGCTCCTCTTCCACCTGCGGGCGCAGGTTGAACGGTACCCTCCAGTGTCTCAAGGCTACTGGCCTCACGATGGAGTCTATGTGCAGTTTGAACCTTTTGCCCTTCAGTTTGCCCAGTCCGGTGAAGAGAGCCGGGAAGTCTTGAAGTATGTCCTCTGCGTGGGAGTCATGAACTTGATTCGCAAAGAAGACCAGGCCCAGGTCCTCGGCAGTGTGGCAGCTGAGCAGCGTCCCCTACTTGCCCTCGGTGACATAGAATTGCGTCTGCGTGGAGTACCCTCCGCTGGCGACAGTGGTGGTGATGATGCCACGGAGCGGAAGGGGATCCGTCCCGCCGTATGTGTATATTCGAGCTTTCGACGACGCCAGCGGGGGCCTTGGAGATAGTCGGTCATACTGGTCCGAGTCCATGACGTTGACGGACGCACCGGTGTCGATGAGGGCCTGGATCTCTGCACGGCCCACGGAGACTGAGCACATGGGTGGCGGCCGCCGCCGGGAGCTTATCCTGCCGACGAATGACACCACGAATACCTCGTCATCTTCGTCCTCATACACCGGGTCGTGCGCCTGGCGGTAGGATCGGTCGGTGAGCGGAGGATCCTCGTGTTCGATCTGGCGCACCTGTTGTTGTCCAGACTTCGGCCTCGTGGACTGCTGCCGGAGGCGTCCGCCTCGGCACACCCGGGCATAGTGGTTCATCCTCCCACAGCGAGAGCACGTCTTGCCTTTTGCTCCGCAGATCGCCGTCGCCGGGTGGTCCTCCCCACAGTATCCACACAGGCCCAACGTAGCGGGTTTGGGCGTCGAGCGAGGTGCGGGAGGCCGCCGTTGTATCGCTTCTACCCTCTCCTCCTTGATGGGCACGCTCTTGAGCCCCGGTCCCGCCACCACGGGAGTGTGGAGGGCGGCTTCCATTTCTTCCACCCGGGCATCGGAGAGTTCGTGGGACCGGGCCAGAATGAGGATGTCATCTAGCGAGATTCCTGGTTGCCGGAGGATCAGCTTTTGGAGGAGCTTGGAGCGACAGCCTAGAATGATTTGATCCCTTATCTCGGCCCTCTGATCGGCGAACGGGCACGTGCTGGCCAGCCGGCGCAGCCGCGCGTAGAACATGTCCACCGACTCTGCGTCCGTTTGACACGCCCTCCTGAACTTGAATTTTTCGAAGTCCGGGTTCAGTTGGGGATCGAAGTGCTTGTTCAGTGCCACAACTGCGGCGTCGTAGTCGTCATCCTCACCGGTGTTCGGAAGCGTGTCGAATAGTTTGTAGATTTCCGCCCTTCCGTAGTAGATGAGTAACGATCTCTTCACTGCCCCGTCCGTCTCTCGGGTCCCTCGGAAGTAGTGATTCAAGCGACCCACCCATGCTTTCCAGCGCGGGGCGGCGGTAGCTGGGTCAGATGCTTTGCTGAAGGGGGGTAACGGCGCTACAGCCGTGTGGGTGACCACCGAAGGCGGCGGCGGATTGTTGACAGCCACCGCGGCGGGTCCGCTCCTCTGCGATGTGCCAGCGCCGGTAACCGGCGGTGTGGACATGGTGGGGCGTGGGGCAGCCTGAGGAATGCTTGTGCTGGAGCGCAAGTCCTGATGGGGTGTGAGTATTCCCCTTTCTTGGCCCTCAGGAGCGGTGAAGCACAGTGAGGTCTTCCCAGGCCTGGGTTTGCAACTGCCAATGCTTGTTGGATGGCTGTCCTCCTAGGCCTGGAAATGCAGCAGCCAATGGTTGTTTGCTGGGCCTGGGCGTCTTCCCCTCGCGCTCACGATCTTCTTCCCCCCCGGGGACTCCACTCTGAGCGAGCAGCAAATTGCAGGCAGACAGCACGAAGGGCAGCCTGCCAAGGCCCCCTCGCCGAAGGCAGTCCGCCGGGAAGCTCCGGGAAGCGCGCGATGCCTGCCACTCACCCGGCCTCACAGGAGATGACACCAGCGGCTCCAGGCGAGCGCGAACCAGCAAGCGGGTGGGCTCCGCCGACAGCAGGCTTCAGACGGATGCCGGCCACTTCATCCACCACGCGGGCGGGCACCGCAGGCAGCGAGAGAGAAGAGGAGGGAGCACGATCAGCGCTGGTGGGCTCCGCTCGCTCCCCATGCACCAGCAGCAGTGTCGCACGCACAGGTACGACCGGCCTCGTCGCCAGTGTAGAGGTGCAGGCCCAGGGTCGCAGTTACAGCGGCACTAGTAAAGGACACCACATGGTTGATAGGTTCCTGGGCTACACCAAAAAGACCACGTGCGGTCTCGCCCACCTTTATTTATCCCCTCGGGGCGAGCCCGCCCCAGGGGTGTGTGGATGCGTGTGCGAATATCGATACACTGTAGTGGAGAGCCCGAGTGGCTCTCTACACGGACCACGGCTCCCACGGTTGGAGCCCACAAGGATAGTGCAACATCTAGAGGAGCATACCACCTTCGGCGAAAACCGAGAGGAGCAGGATCGAGCGTCGGCTGACACTTGTCGCAGGAGGAAAACAGAAACTTCTATGGAAGCGATGGAGGTACTGGCAGCACATCGCAGCATACCGCGGGGGCCTAAAAGCAGGGAGTGAGAGGCACGCTCGGGTTCCCAGTGTATTAGGCAAGAGGCCCGGGGTCCGGGGTGGAACAAAGCGAAACAAAGCAGTAGATAGAGGTCAGAAACTCAGTGGAGACCACGCCTGACCTTAAATGGCGGCCAAAGCAGTACAAACACCACAGGTGGGGAAGTTGCCAAGAGAAGACTTGGAATTGTTTCCCGAGCCAGCATAAGGGCTCCAGGGGGTAAGGAGACGTAGGCTCGGGGGCCAGATTTATCAAAGACAACTGAGGCTCGACCTCTGAAACTAGCCTGACCCTAAAATGGCATCCATCATTTAAGTCCTTTGTGAAAGGGCAGACGAGGGGCGTCCCTCCAGCAGAAGTTAACTTATCCACGAGGGGCAATTGCAGACACACATTACCTGGCGAGTTCAAGGTACTATAGTGAAGGGACGGGGACCCCCAGAGGCCTGGGGGCTAGCTGCACCCAAGAATGAGGGGAGATGTTTGACTGCACCTGTGCCACCAAAAAAATCCTCAAGCAAAGTATCTAGTTAATTTGCCCCCCCCCCCCCGTGAAAAGAAGCAATATCAGGACCAAAGTGACTTTGATACAAGCATGGCACTCACCAAGGATGATCGGATGGCCTCCCTGAGGGAATTTAAGGCCGAGCTATGCACAGAACTTAAGCTGGACATAAAGGCCTCATTGGAGCAACTCAAAGCTGACCTAACGGTGCGCATGACCTCCCTCCAACAAGATGTAGACTCCAACTGCACAAGAGTACTGGAGGTGGAGGCTCAAACAGAGGATCTTGACAAATGAGCAACGGATACCCACGACAAGGTGCAAGTCCTCCCCACGCAACTGCAATACGTCCTATTGAAAAACAAGCATTTGCAATGCAATAGGTCTCGCAGTATTAAAGTTTGAGATATTGGCATTGTAAATGACTATGCTTTTTATTTATGTTTTAAAAACAAAAACAAAAATGAAAGGCATTATCATTTGCAATGTCAATAGCTCAAACTGTGCAAACCCACATATATTAGCTGGCTAAAACCGGTTCATTCACTGGTGCAATCTCACCTTGATGATGCCAATACCATGCTAGCTGGCCTCCCCAACTACTCGGCAGCACCTCTCAGCCATCTTACGCTGCTTCACACTTGGTGAAGGGAGCAATAAAAATAGACATCACATCCATTTAAAGAGAGCTGCATGAGGCTAGAAATGAATTAAAAATAGTCTGTTCACTCACAAGGCGATTCACCTTCGCTGGCCCTCCTACTCATACCTAAAAAACAAGCTCCATATCACAAGAGGCCAGAGAAACATTAGACAAAAAACACTATTTCACGAAAGTGAAGTAAAAAAAATATCAAAAGCTCCTTAAACGTTCTCCTATCAAGTCCCAAGACTGATAATAACCTCCTCGAAGAGCTGGGATGCAATGGAAACGCCCTCGCCTTCTGCAAGGCTCCAAAACTTCACTTTCATGCTCCGTTTGCAACAGGATAATTATTGGACCCATCCCTTGCTACGGGAGCTTCGATTCTCGTTCTATTTCCCTCGCAATTTTGCATCTGCAATGAGAATCTCTGCGCTGTTATCTAGTTCTATGAAGTCTGTCTTTGTATGTGAAGTGATGGGCTACCCATGCAATGAAGTCCTTGCTATATCAGCAGCATGATAAATAAAAAATCTCTGCCACCTGTAATGATCATTACAAGACCTTACCCCCCACAAACGTACCAAAAAAAGACACTCACATAAGAGTCTATATTCATGACATGCAAGGACACTACAGCTGAACACTCTTCTGCAGAGTCCTAGATTATTTGCACTTACGCATTTATTAGATATTTCCATTCTGTAATATGCAGTATTACTTCCTAGAGATCAGGCAAAATAAATCTTTCACTACATATAAAGCTTTGGAAAAAGTCTAGATGGACGGAACACATATAGGCGGGAGTGGAGCAAGGTGCGGGAGATGGTGTGGGTTAATGGTGGGTCTGGGGTGTTGGGGCTGGCCTGGTGGTGGCGGTGGAAGTTTGCAATTCATGGTGGGCATGCTAGGCAAGGAGGGAGACAGGATTGCAGGAGATATGTGTGGGGAGGTGCGCATCCGGGGGTTGGAGGACGGGTGTTGTGGTGCTTGTCACAGGTTGGAGCGGGATTGGCCATGCAAGGGGATCGGCCTGGCATGGTTGGGTTGGTTCCAGAGGGTAGGTGCCGGCGGGCTGCTGTGAAGTGGGGTTGGGCTGCTGCTGGAGCCTCGGCTTGGTAGTAGTGTATTTGGTGGTTGTATGCAGGAGCGGAGGGGCCTTGGGTTCAGAACTGCCGATGTTGGAGCGGGGAAATAATGTTTAGATCGCAGGCGTGGCTCAACATCATCATCATCATCAAATATCTTTATTTCGGTCATTGAGACCATAAAAGAATACATCATAATACAAGACACATTTACAATATAAAAACATTGCACAGTGTAATAAAGATATTAGCTCAATAAAACATCATTACTTGATATGGTTTTAAGAAGGCCTGATCGTGTGAACCACATGGACGTTAAAAATTTGGCAACCGCAAATGCAATTGGGGGCGAAATGTCGGACTTAAGTAATCTAAAAGCGGGGGAGTACTGTTTAAATCCCATGTTTCTAAGTAGTGGACAAAGCCAGTACTTTCTTGCTCTTCTGTATACCGGGCAAAAAAATATGACATGCAAGTCAGTCTCTTGTGTGTGCTTGCAAAAGGGGCATGAGGCCGTATGTTCTGAATGTGGCCAAAGAGCAGTAAATGCCCTCAGGGGGAGAGTATTATAGCGCCATTGCATATAAAGCTTTCTTGTGAGAGTGGGACCCATATCATTATAAGTCGACTCTAAGTGGTAAAAGTCTTTAAAAGCCAGGAAGTAGGCAGTATGAGAGCCCTCCTTCGCATTCCTTATGGCATCTTGCAAATGATGCTCACGAAAAGCCTTCGTGATGAGTTTGCGTGAGTCCCTGAGGCATGCAGCCTCAGGGTCATGCCATAAGTCTGGTCGATTCAATGTCTCACAAGTATGCTTTATATAACTTAGCCAAGGTATTTGTGTATTGTTGCGGAGGCGCAGAATCTCTTGCAGCTCTGATCTGTATTTAGAAAGTTCAGGGGAAGACCATATCTTACACCAAAAAGTTAGGGGTTTTAAGCCCAGCTCCACTGAAATCGGTCTTAAGCCCAAATCTAGTCTAAGGGGCAAAAGAGGGGTACTAGCAGGTAACGCTGTCAGCTGCCTGAGAAAAGTATTCTCCGTCACCTGGAGCTTCTGTGAAGACGTGTGTCCCCAAATTTCTGCACCATAAATAATTGCCCCCCTAGCCTGGACCTTGTATATTTGTATACGTGGGCCTAGAGGCCTATATGTAAGGCCTTTTGTCAGCCTGCCAATTCCTCCCACCAACTGAGTCAGTTTCATATTAGCCCTTAATTTGTGGGATTCCCAAGTCATGCGCTCGTTAATAACTATACCCAGGTATTCAAAGGTAAAGACCCTCTCCAGCCTAGAGGACCCAATACTAGGGCACGCACGTGTAATCGGGGGGGGTTGAAGATCATGAATTTCGTTTTAGAAGCATTGATCTCCAACCCACGTTCCTCACAAAAACCTACGAAGCCATCCAAAACCCGTTGGAGTCCCATGTGGGGATTTGGATAGCAGCAGGGTATCATCCGCAAACAAGATTGCAGGAACCCTGCTGCCATCCAACTTAGGGGCATCAATGTCATTCAGGGTGCAGAGATGATCTACGACCCCATTGACAAAAAGACAAAAAAGGGTCGGGGCGAGGACACAACCCTGCCTGACCCCCCTATCACCAGGGAAAGCGTCGGACAAAGTACCATCCCGTCCACACCTTACTTTGGCGTAGTTCCCCTGGTGGAGCCTTCTCAAAATTGAGAGAATGTCCACAGGGACCCCCATCTTCATTAACACCGACCATGACTTATCTCTAGGCACCAGATCGAAGGCGGCACGAAGATCCACAAAAACTGTGTAGAGGCTGCCACCCTCAATCAGCACCGTCTTCCAATATAAAAGAGTTAAGCGGAAGATTTGGTCGGTGGTGGAAATACCACGTTGAAATCCCGCTTGGTAGGGGCCCATAATCGCCGTTTCTTCGATCCAATCCTGGAGGCGATTTAAAATGAGCCTGCCAAAAATCTTCTGCGGTACATCTATTAGGCTAATGGGTCTATAATTGGCTGGGAGCAGAGGCGAACCCTTTTTAAAAATTGGGACAATCTCTGCTCCCAGCCAAGTACCCGGAATAGCCATGCCCGCTAGAATGGCGTTATAGAGAGTCAAGAAATAGGGAGTCCAGACATCTGGCTCCTGCTTAAACAGATCACCCGGAAGACCATCTAAGCCAGGTGCCTTTCCTGTGGCGAGACCGGTCAAAGCGGCTCGTACCTCCTTTAATGTGAATGGTTCGCCGGTCTCGATGGGGCAGTGGGGGAAGCTAGAACTTTCCTCAACATCCGCTGGTAGTTTATAAAGAGACTGGAAATGGTCCTCCCACACCTTAGCTGAGATATTTGGTTCTAAGGCAGGTAGCAATTCCTCAGCACCCGTGTTGACACAGCGCCAAAATTTGCGCGAGTCTGCACGGGCCAGGAAATTAGTGAGTTTAATCCATTTGTCGTGTTCCCATTCACTTTTAGCGTTTAAGATCAAGGACTTATAGACACTCCGTCTGGCCCTAATATCCACGGCACCCCTTCCTTCCTTGATTGATTCCAGAAGGTCGGCTTTTGCCTTACGGCAAGCGCCGTTGTACCAGGATGGACCAAGAGTTTTCCTATTAGTCCTGGTTATTGGTTTGGTTAAGAATTCAGAGACTATTTTAAGGAGGTCGGCATGTAACTGTCCCAGGTCGGAGTGAATATCCTCGCTGGTGGCTTTCTCGGCTAGCACCTGAAGCTTCTCGAGAAGAGGCAATGTTTGAGCATATAGATTATGAATCTTATCCGGATGAGAGGATAAATGCTCCCACTTTATTTTGCGTCTATTAGTCTCGAGTCCCCGACAATCCGTAGAATCGGCCATTTGATTTCCCCTGACTGGGGCGCCGGGATGACTGTAGCTTAATTCAAGGGCATTGTGGTCGCTATCGTTCCTGACTGTGACCCAAAAATCTTCAACAAAAGGCCAAGAAGACACCGGGACTAATACATAGTCCAGTCTGGACTCACTGCCCATTCTGTTAAAAGTGCATCTTGCCTTGGTATCAGACTTAGACCTGCCATTACAGGCACGTAGTCCGTATTTCAGCAAAAGGGAATTAATTTGGAGAGCCAGGGGGGACCATATCTTTGGGGCCGGAGCCTGTGTGGGAGGAATGTGCCAGAGGAGATCCTCCTCCGTGGCCAAGCCTTCCATAAAGCCAGGGAGGGGCTCGTAGTGGCAGTTAAAATCCCCGCCTATGAGATAGGCGGTGCCCTGTGGTATATCCTTCACAACCAAAGCGAGCTCCGTTATAGTGGAAGACTCCTGAGTGATATTTGTTGGCCGTGAGTAGATATTAATCAACAGAAGGCTGCCGGTATTCGGCCACTCCAGCAGCACAGCGAGAATATCTGCTGAATTAGTGGGTAGTACATCCGCCCTGCAGCCTAGGTCGGTGGCCACCCATGTTGTAAGGCCGCCTGAGGGGCGCCCTCTACCCCCCCACGATGCGTGTGTGGAAAAAGATGCATACCCCTTATGAGTGATATTTTCTCTAGCCCAAGTCTCTTGTAAGAGACAGATGTCTTTCTGCTCAATAAAGGAACACCAGGACGGATTATTCAATTTGTTGGAAAGCCCCGCAATATTCCAAGATAGTATCTTGAGGGGGGGAAGAGTTGGTACCACAAGGGGTGGGGTTGGGGAGGGGACCACTTCCAGCTCCAACCTCCGGGGGGGGGGGGTTTGGCCACAGTCATTTCCCTGGATAGCCCTCTGGGGTGGGGTACTCCCAGGAAGAAGGGCCACCACCAAACCCCCCTCTTCTGTATCTTGGGTGTGACGCAGATGTTCTTTCTTTTGGGAGGTACTGGTTGACTATTCTTACTTCTATTCAAAGCACCACCACCCACCAACCCAAACGGTCAATCCACCATATCTAGGATAGAGAAACGGTTGTGAGTTGGGACTTGGTCGCGACTGGGGCATCCTTTCTGCCATCGTTCCCTGTCCACCAATGAAGCCCTTATCCCATTTCTCCTGGATACTAGTTCCCATCCATCCTCAGCTTGCGGAGATATTATGGGGGGGGTAAAAAAAGGAAAGTGGAAGGGATTGGATAAGAGATCCCGGTGTTAAATATGGCCAGCTACATATATGAGAAACTGTACGGGGATCCCTAAAATTGATCAATACACAGTCACCCGTGATAGTTTTTTTGGTGTTTCCCAGCCACGGGAGTCTCCTGACCATAAGAACTTCGCTATTAACACCCTCAGGTAGAGGCCTGTTCTTGGAAAGCCAATGAATGACTTTGTTTTTTAAAGCCCCCAATGGTTCACTGGTCGATGGTTTTAATTCCCGGATACCCGTTAGGATGACTGTGTAAGGGGCTGACTCAGGTGGTAGATTAACTAATCTGTGTCTACTATCCTGTCCCTGCACCCGTAAAGGAGATGGTAGTAAAATGTCTGAGGGGTTGGGAATAATATTCCGTGGGGGGATCTTAGGCCCAGGTATTGAACATTCAATCAATCTGGGCAGATGTGAGTGGGAAAGGAGTTGTGGGCCAGGGCTATCCCTAGATAGTGGTGCGTCTGCGGGCTTTGCAACTACTTTGGTTGATTTAAATGTATCCCCTAGCTGGTCCAATCCATATTGTAAATTTTGTATGGATGATTCCAATTTTGCAAGTCGATCTATTATGGGGGTGAGCATTTCACTCATGAGAGATTTTATGTTGGACTCACAGGTATATTAGTCTGGGTTGGGGGTATAGCCACTTCCCCTCGCCCCGCTGTCGGAGGAGTTGTTTTTCCCCTAGAAACGTGCTTTGAGATCTTCAGCCTGCGCCCCCCTACAGTTTGAGCCCTTCCCTTCTTCTTGGGTATTGCTCCCTCACGGTTCCCCTGGGTGGTATGTGAAGTAGGGGTAGTACTAATGCTCGTAGGTGTCTCAGGGGGTAAATCTGATTTGCGTGTTAACGAGGCAATAGAAAGCCTTGGTGGCGGGAGGGATAGTGCGGTAAAATCAAATGAGGTGGAAATATCACAGTCTATATTAGACGTATTGTTTGGGTTCAATAATGTCGAGGAGCCAGGCAGCCCCCCCCGTAGCAGGTTCGGCATGTTCTGACGTTTGTGGCGGAGAGGTAGCATGTCTGAGGGGGCCTAGAGACGATCTTCTAATCCAGTCTATTTCAAGGGATATGCGCTTCTCTAGAGTAGTTATATCGTCAACCAATAGAGAGCCTGCCTTTGCAAAGTATAAGTCCAGAGTACCTGTGGGCTTGACAGCAGCCTGCGTTGTTTTGCTCCGTGTTTCTCTCGCAGGTGCCATAAGTACAGTGGAGGTGAGGGCCTAGGAAGGTGGGCCCTGTCCCTGCCTCTCATGTCCTCGAACGGCCTCAAACGGCCCGCTCTTTGCCCGGTCTTCACTCCGGGCGCGTTCCGCTGGCGCGTAGAGGCGGAACTCTTAAGCAGCTCGGTTGTTGGAAAAAGGGGGAGGGGCCGGGAAGAGGACACAGGTGTGCTGGATCAAGGCAACAGCGAGCACCCTGGTCCTCGCAGTCCCGGAGCAGCGATGTTGCACAGCAACCTCCCAAAGTTCAGAGTCCGTAAGTTCAGCAGCCCCGGGCGGGGGGGAGACAGCAGCTTCAAAATATCCACCAGGCTAGTCCGACGAGCGGCTCCCGCGAAGCGGGGGCCGCGAGAGGTTATGAACTGGATGGGGGAGGGGCCGGAAAGAGGACACAGGTGTGCTGGACCAAGGCAACAGCGAGCACCTTGGTCCTCGCAGTCCCGGAGCAGCGATGTTGCACAGCAACCTCCCAAACTTCAGAGTCCGTAAGTTCAGCAGCCCCGGGCGGGGGGGAGACAGCAGCTTCAAAATATCCACCAGGCTAGTCCGACGAGCGGCTCCCGCGAAGCGGGGGCCGCGAGAGGTTATGAACTGGATGGGGGAGGGGCCGGGAAGAGGACACAGGTGTGCTGGATCAAGGCAACAGCGAGCACCCTGGTCCTCGCAGTCCCGGAGCAGCGATGTTGCACAGCAACCTCCCAAAGTTCAGAGTCCGTAAGTTCAGCAGCCCCGGCCGGGGGGGAGACAGCAGCTTCAAAATATCCACCAGGCTAGTCCGACGAGCGGCTCCCGCGAAGCGGGGGCCGCGAGAGGTTATGAACTGGATGGGGGAGGGGCCGGGAAGAGGACACAGGTGTGCTGGATCAAGGCAACAGCGAGCACCCTGGTCCTCGCAGTCCCGGAGCAGCGATGTTGCACAGCAACCTCCCAAAGTTCAGAGTCCGTAAGTTCAGCAGCCCCGGCCGGGGGGGAGACAGCAGCTTCAAAATATCCACCAGGCTAGTCCGACGAGCGGCTCCCGCGAAGCGGGGGCCGCGAGAGGTTATGAACTGGATGGGGGAGGGGCCGGGAAGAGGACACAGGTGTGCTGGATCAAGGCAACAGCGAGCACCCTGGTCCTCGCAGTCCCGGAGCAGCGATGTTGCACAGCAACCTCCCAAAGTTCAGAGTCCGTAAGTTCAGCAGCCCCGGGCGGGGGGGAGACAGCAGCTTCAAAATATCCACCAGGCTAGTCCGACGAGCGTGGCTCAACAACATCCGGTGATCCTGGGCAGAGTATTAACCACCCACAGTATCAAAATTCGGTCTGGGGTGACGCAAAGGGGGAGGCATAAAGGCATGGGCCAGAGTGTTTGCAGTCTCACGGGGAGTATGGGTGCCACTTGATGGACCTTTTAGCAGCGCCAAGAGTGGGGGGGACAAGGAGGGGGGGTCGGGGTGCAAATTTAGATGGATGGGTGAGGGTCGCATGGCAGGGGAGTAGGTGCAAGGGGGATGGGTATAGGGGGAAGCCTTTAAAGGGGATTTGTTTCCTGGACTGCGGGAGGCTCAATGGAGGTGAAGGAATGCTGGGGGGGGGGGTCTGGGGTTGGGAGCAGGATGTTGTAGAAGCAAGGAAGGAGGGTCGTGGTTTCAGGGCGAAGGGACGAGCATAGTGGGCAAGGCTGGGTAATCCTAAAGCAAGCACATACACGCTGAATAGGGTTGGACAAAAAGCACACCGGGGGAGGGCAGCAACTTAGGTATTTAAGAAGGAGGCAGCTACAGGTCTTTTTACAGGATAAAGGAAGGAGGAGACAGGGTTGGGGGATGAGGCCGTCCAAGAGAAGGTATTTCTCAAATAAGGAGGCCAGGGCAGGCGGGAGATGATCAATTACGCGGGCCGTCAAATCTGGGCTGTGGGGGGGCTGCTCTACCAGGCACTACAGGGAGCGCCACCCTGAACGAAGGGTTTGGCGCCATTCGCCTGATCCCTTCGATGTAGAACGATTTCGAGGTTTCAGAAATGAATCTGAAAAGTTAATTTTGAAACTTTAATGGCTAATTGGCATCTGCTGAGGTTATCAAAAACTACAAGGGATGACTTTCATGCAGCAAATCACGGTCATAGCGGCTGCTTAAGAGCCCGTGGAAGCGCGCATGAGGGGGAGGGCAGTGGAGGAGCGCTGCTACGAGAGCCTCATTTGCATTCCCAAAAAAATAAAAAATAACGTGTCCACCTCTTTGGGTGTGAAGGTATAGCGGAGGTCGAGTCAGGGGCACAGAGTGCCCACTGCTGCTTCTGCAGATCATGCCCCAAGGGCAGCGCTCCTCCGGGAGGCTGTCATACAGCACCTTGAGTCCAATTACATCTGGGTTTCTCACCTCCCGCTATCCTCATTTCTCTGTGGCCTCGGGTTGAAGGGGCGGGGTGGGCTTCCCAGGAATCCCTCTGCATTCCTGCCACACCTGGAAGTGGAGGGGTTTGCAGTGCCAGGCACTGGTGGGCGCTACACCCGGGGTTGGGGAGCGGAGTATTTTTGGCCCCGGGTGACTGGGGGTGAAGCGCTGTCTGCAGAGGGATGAAGAGGCGCTATACAGGGAGCAATGCTGTGGAGGGCTGAGGGCAGCCGGCAGGGTAGTTACTCAGGTGCTTGTGGATCGGACGGCCACCTTGGGGATATGCAGAGGACCCTCGGGGGCGGGTGGTATTAAGGACACACTTGGAGGTAGATGCAGTCATGTGAGGCCAGGAGGCAAAGTGACGGAACATTGGCGGGGTCCGGGACAGTTGGGCGAAAAGTGATCAACGTCTCTGTTTCACGGACCGTCGTTCTGCCTATGCAGAACTATGCCCTGTATACATCATGTACCGCATAGGTATAGACCTGTAATGTCGTATTCTACCTTGTTTTATCATGCGCATACATGACCCAAGGGTAACGGAGCGCTATACAGTACACAAGTGAGAACCAATACAAATGGTGATTAAGGAGAACGTATTGGATGACGACAGTTTCAAGTTACATAAGGTCATAACAAAGGAAATACAAGGGGTAATTACTTACTTCCTTCCTTCCAGTAGTGTAAGAGACGTGGTCTCTGCGTTCGCTATTGGAAAACAAGCCCGCGAGTGATACGCGTGCGCCACAGCGAGACATGTGATTTCAATTATCGCGCCCGTGTCTGGGCACGATAATTGAAACCACATGACGGCCGGTGCGCGTAATAGACACCAATAGGCCGTGGGTGGAGCAATGCACCTGCCTTTGGCCTATTGCGTGCTCTGTTTGTGAAAAATACACACGCACAAGCCAATTGCGGGGATCAAAAGAAAAAGCACACACACGAGCGTGTGCGATTTCTAGGTACATTTGGAAACCCCCTACCAAAGGTCTCTTGCTGCGCGAGCAGCGTTGCGCACTGCAACGCTAGGCGCGAGACCTAACGAGGACCTGAAAAATAGGTTGAGGAGGGAAAACATCTGAATCAGAGATTTGGATGAAGGAGCGGCGGGGCCTGACCTGGAGGCCTTCATTGAGGGACTCTTCGCAGAGGTACTGGGGACACACCAGACAAAAATCAAAATAGAGAGAGCCCATCGAGTGGGTCGTCAAACACTCGGAGAATGAAGAAGCACCCGCAACATTCTGGTAAAGCTGGCCATACTATAAGCGGGCGGGAAGAAAGACTCAATATCCTTTCAGGGTTTCACATACACATTGTTTTAAGACCTGGCACAGTCAGCCCTGAAACGAAGTTGCGAGCAGACAGCATCAAATACCGCTGGACTCATCCATTTGGGTTGGCCGTTGAACTCAATAACAAAGCACGACACATCACAGAACTGGAGGAAGGTCTGGAGGTTATGGGAATAACGAACCCAGAGGACGCAAACACTCAGAGTTCCACGAAAGGGAAAGATACAGTGCGCAATAAGTCATTTCAGTGGCGGACTCAGCCTAAAGGACAACAGTCAAAGATCTAAAGTGGGAAAGAAACGATCTATCATTGACAGTCAAGAACCAGATGGAAGAGAATAGGGTGAAGCTGGCCATATCGGTCTTGGCGGAGAATGGAGGGGCCCGAGACAACGACCGGTGAGGTAATGGGCAACTGACTCTGGCTCCATGAAATCAAACAGTTTCGACCGATCACAATCCAGGAAGAAAAGAGAGGAAATGCTAGACTTATTACTAATGGACACCCGGAGCGGCAGGCCTAGACCAAGACGCCCGCTGACATGCTCTTTTCCTTGGTTGGCAATGTTGCTGGGGGTCCGCGGGCTCCACAGCGAATGTTCAGTTATGTTACTAGTTCCAAAGGTTTGAGGAGGGGTTAAGGGATCTTGGAAGGTGGTGGGATTACAATGGGTGTAGACAGGCAATACAGCACTTCAGCAACAGGTAGTGGCAGGTCACAGGGATGGGGTGAGAGAACTGACGCATTGGTGGTGATGGGGTAGGGCAACAAATCAGGCAGGGCAGGGCCCCAGGGGGGGGCGAGATATGGGTTAGGATGATTACAGTAGCAGCATGGAACGTGAAAGGCCTGAACTCCGCTCTTAAATGCCACAAAGTCTGGAAGTATATGGTTGACCACTGATTCAATATTGTGGCGCTCCAAGAGACACATCTTAAGAGGTCCGAGGAACTCAGGTTATGGCATGAAAGTTATCCCCTAATATACAGATCGTCAGCTGGAGCAAAACAGAAAGGGGTAGCGTTACTGTTTCACAGTGCCACAAAATTCCAACTGGTAGGAATAAAAACTGACAGAAAGGGAAGAGTGATTATGTTGAAGGGGAAATTGAGGGGGAGACTGTAAAATTTTTCAGCATATGCACCTAACACGGGTCATTTTGCCTTTGTACCTACTCTGCTTAATATGGTGGGCAGATTCACGGAAGGTCAGATTGTTCTCATGGGGTATTTCAATCTCACATGGCACTCAGAAGTAGATAGTAAACACCCCCAAAGAGCCTCTATGGACAGCTTCTCTAAAAGTGCAAAACAGGTCAGTCAGAGTATGGGTCTCAGGAACACATGGAGGACTCTTAACCCACTGCAAGAGACTATACTTCCTTCTCACATGTACATCAGACATATTCCCACCTAGACTAGGTATTCCTTAGTCAAGGACTGTTAGGGATCCTACAAGCTTCAAAGATTCACCCCATCACTATATCAGACCACAGCCCGATCTCTGTCTGTCTGACCTGGGGGATCAAGGCGCAGGGCCCGCCGAGGTGGTTTTTCCCCCATCTCCTTAACACGTGACAGGTTGCTTCGCGATGAACTGCGAGCAGCTATTAAATAATTTTTCCAACTGAAATTGACACAAGACACTACACCCTTGAATAATTGGGATTCGTTCAAGGTTGTGTTGAGGGGTAAATGCATTGAACTCAACGTCGCCTTTAACAAGCAAAGGACAAGAGAGCAAGCGGCCCTGGAGGTAGAACTGGGAGAAGTAGAAAAGGAACATAAAATGACGCCTACACGGGCCGCCAGCGCAAGCTAAGTGTACTAAAGGGAAAATCAATGCGACTTGCACTAATAGAGCGGAATATACTCTTTTGCGCTTGCGTCGCATCTCCTATGCCCAAGGGAATAAAGTAGGCTCCTACCTGGCAAGGCAGCTCAGAGAAAAGAGGGAAAAGGAATACATAGGAGGGATCTACGATGGTGAAAGACATGGAAAATACAGACAAGGGCAAAGCTAACATATTAGGGCCTTCTACAAGGAGCTATATCAGGCAACAACTAAAGAGGTTAATGCCCAACTAAAAAATCTGGACTCGACTGATCTTCCCCAGCTCTCGCCCGCTCAGAACGAGTGTTTGAACGCCCCATTCACCGTCGAAGAGGTAAGGCAAGTAATTGCAGCGTTAAAGCTGCATAAATCCCCAGGGTCGGATGGGTTGACTGCACACTTTTATAAAACGTTTGCCTCAGAGATCATGCCCCCCTGACCACCCTCTTTAATTTGATAGCAACGGGTCCAACAGTGACAGCCTCAATGGCTGAAGCCATGATGACGGTGATACCACAAGCGGGGAAGGACCCACAAAGCTGCTCCTCCTACAGGCTCATTGCACTTTTAATTTGGATGCTAAATTATACTCCGCAATCTTGGCGTCCAGATTGGAGGATCTGATGCCGGACCTAATTCATCACGGTCAATCAGGTTTCATAAAGGGCAGACAAACACACAACAACATTCATAGGGTACTACACCTGATTGAAAAGGTCGCAAAACACAGACTTCAGGCAGTCCTGCTGGTATTAGATGCGTAAAAAGCTTTCAACAGGGTGAACTGGCCTTTCCTTTTCCGCACTCTAGAGAGATTTGGGTTTGGGGGACCCTTTATTAACATGATCAAAGCTAACTATGCACAACCCTGATCTAGAGTACAGGTTAATGGCGTAAGCTCGCCTCCGTTTCCCTTGGCAGGGGGACAAGGCAGGGCTACCCGCTGTCCCTTCTGCTGTTTGCCCTAAGTATTGAACCTTCGGCAGCTCGAATCCGAGCAAAACAAGAGATTCAGGGGATTGGATTTGGGGGCGATTAACACTAGATATCCTTGTTCACCAACGACATCTTGATGACGCTTACTTCTCCCCGATCCTCGCTGCAGGCCCTCCAGGATAAATTGCAGAGGTTTGAAAATGTAGCGGAGTTCTGCGTAAACCTGTACAAATCATCCATTTTAAATCTCACTATGCCAGAAAGGGGGGTGGCTCTTGTGCACGGGCAATCCCCATTCCAATGGGCCAAACACATTCTCACATACTTAGGGATCAAGATCATGCCACAATTGGAGGGGCTGTTTAGGGCCAACTACCCCCCTACTTCTACAGTTACAGCGAGACCTCAAGCGCTGGAAACCATAATAAATCTCATGGTTGGGGCGCATTCATGCGATCAAAATGACGGTACTCCCTTAACTACCGTGCCTGTTCCAGGCCCTCCCGATAGACCTAGAGCGAGACTTCCTCCCCAAATTACGCACGCTCTTCCCTCGCTATGGGCCCGATTCACAGAACTAACTTAATACATAATCCTACACTTACTACCATTTTGGTATTCACAGAAGGCACTTACTCATTTTTGGATTCACAGAAGGCACTTACTCATGTCGGTATTCACAGAAGTTAGGATTCCTAACTTTAGGACTCCTAAATGCCTTCTGTGAATACCGAAAGTCTTAAAGTTAGGATTTTTCTCAGTTTAGGAGTAGTAAAGTTAGGACTCCTAACTTTAGGACTCCTAAATGCCTTCTGTGAATACCGAAAGTCAGTTCAGTTTCATAAGGCTTTATTCGGAGCTTAAAACAAGTCCATAAAAGCAAAACAAAATACATATCAAATACATCAAACATTACATGGTTAAAATGTAGACAGGTTACATGAATTAAGAATATAAATAGTTAAAAAAGCATACCAGGCCTTACTTTAATAGCTAACAGGAGGTAGGTTGCGGTAAAAAAGCATACATCAGGATAGGGTTTAAAAAGCAATTTCATAGCATCTTTCCTATTCCTCACTCCATATTTTAAAAAGATGGGTTTAAGGTAGGCTCGACGGTAATTATCATAAAGGTTACATGATAAAAGAAAGTGCATAGTGCTTTGATCTGATACGTTATCGCAAGGGCAAGGGCCTACCGGCTGTTTTTTTATATATGGGTAAGCCACCAAATGATGAACTGTCCCAAACCTTAATCTGGTGATAACATATCTATGGGAGGGCCGGGTGACTAAACTCAGATATATCTGAAAACCCTCATCTTCACAAAAACTGTTATAAAAAACACATGTACTTAAATTTCTGCTAGTTCTTTCCCTTTGTTTTTGGACAAAATTCATAAAAATTGGTTTCATCACATTTTTAGACAGACTGGAGGAGGCGTTATAGTCATTTATAAGGCTAATACCATAAATCTCAGAGTAGCAATTAATGACATATTTAATCCAAGGAATTTTCATATGGCTGTCAATGGAGAGACAATCTCCGATAATTGCTCTACTTAAGGAGGTTTCTTCTTTTAACCATACAGAACGCCACAACATTAAGGGCCTTAGTGCTAACAAATCTGAGAGGTGGGAGATACCTAGTTCTCTATGAACCAGATCATTTGTGGCAGATTTAGGTAAACACAACAGCCTTTTTAAGAAGAGGTTTTCCTCTACTTGCAGGTTCCCTGCCTTGGTATGCCCCCACACTCCGGCTCCATAAAGGGCCACGGACAGACATCTCATTTGAAAGATCGTCAACATATCTTTGATCCGTTTATCTCCAATGTTTGTAGCGAATTTGAACACTCCATGTGAACTTTTCGCCATCCTAGCCTGGACATTATTGATCTCACTAGTCCAGCTGCCTGATTTAGAAAAGGTAATGCCAAGATAATTAAATGTTTCCACCGTAGACACCTTATGGCCTTCTAAAAAATAAGCATGTGGTTTCTTACACACCGCCCCGCACTCCATTATAAAAGTTTTAGTTTTGTTAATCAACAGTTTCCTGTCATTGATAAACAGCAGGAACCTATCCATCAAACGCTGTAGGCCAATAGGGGTCCTAGACAAAATAACAGCGTCGTCCGCATAAAGAAGTACGGGGACGCTGAAATCTTTTATTTTTGGAGCGTCAGCCACAATTTCCTTTAAGACTGAGTCCACCTTATTAATAAAAAGAATAAATAGCAAAGGGGCAAGCACACATCCTTGCCTGATTCCCCGTCTAACCCTAAACTTGGGGGTACACTCTCCGGTCTGGCCGTAGCGAACACTAGAGTTTAGTTTGGCATAAAGTCTCGCTAAAAAGTAGACAATTGCCTCTGGGGCCCCCAATTCCAATAGCGTGGACCATAGGATACTATGATCCACCATGTCAAAGGCACTACTCAAGTCTGCAAAGCAGAGATAGAGCGATCCTTTTTTTGCCTTTGTATATTTGCCTATGATTAAATCTAAGTTAAGGCATTGTTCCAATTTTCCTCTGCCTGGCCTGAAACCGTATTGAGAGTCCGCAAGGATATTATTGGACTCGGCCCATTCTTCCAACCTGACCATGAGAACCCGGCTCATGACTTTCACCGAGGAGTCCAGGAGGGATATTGGGCGGTAATTCTTTGCATCCCCCCTGTCACCTTTCTTGAAAATCGGTACGATAATGGATTCTTCCCAGGTGTGTGGGACCCCATAACATACAGCAGTATTAAAAACTTTTGTCAGCAGTGGGCCCCATAATTCAGGTACAGTTTTGTATACGTCAATAGGGACCCCATCAGGTCCCTGGGCCTTCCCACCCTTGCTGGATTTAATACTATCCCACACTTCGGCGATAGTGATGTTCAAGGGTATAACAGGCCAACTGTCCTCATAGGAATTTCCGGTTCTAATCGAGTCAAAGATCTGTGAGAAATGGGTAACCCAGCTCTCTGAACTAACATTGGCTGTTAATTCTGGGAGCTTTTCATCCTTTAAAAAAGGGCTGTTTACTGTTGCCCAAAATAAAGAGGAATCCGCTGTAGAGGCTGCCAAATCTAGTTTTTCCCAGGCTTCTAGTCTGAGTTCATTTTTCCTGGACTTGGTAGCCATCTGATAAATCCCTCGTAATTCCCTAATGGTTCCCATATCTCTCTTCTTATCTGACAATGCTGTTTTAAGTTTTTTTAGTGCAATAGTACAGGCGTGATCAAACCATCCCTTGGGCTGGTGTTTCGTACCCTTATGCGGTACAGTGAAGTTGCTGTTTATAATTCGGTTAAGATTAATAAAAGTATGCAGGGTTTCGGCATTTCCCTCCTCCTGTTCTAAAATAGTGACTATTTCTGTGAGACACCTCGACACAATGGCGTTAGACTGAATGTCCGCTTTATTGCCTTTCCATCTAATACGAGTGCCATTGGGGCGGTGGGGCTCAATATTAGTAATAGTACATGGGGCAAACACAGGTCGTTCCTTCCATAGTGTTAACTCTGCCGTGATACAATTATGATCGCTAATCAGGTTGTCTACAACCACAGGGGTAGAACACCTTGGGGCAATTCCAGATGATAGACAGAAAAAATCAATCACTGTATTGGCGTTCCTTCCCGTATAAGTGGGGACAATTTCCCCTAAGTTATTAGTCTGGTTAGCCAGTATTTCCATATCATATGTCATTAAAATTTTGTTCAGAGAGTTACCATATGCGTTGTGAGGGAAATGGGAAACCCCATCCCCCCAACAATCAGTAAAACCACATACCTTTTGGGTGGCAAAAGGACACACCATTGTATTGAAGTCTCCCACCCAAATGATATCAAAAACAATATCAGACTTAGTCACTATATTTTCCATAGCGGATTCTAAAGCAAGTACAACCTGGTACCTTGAATTGTCAAAGACATTATTATAAAAATTAATTAAAAGCATATTCCTGTCATGCTCCTGTTGAAGCCATAAGATCTGAGAATGTGTTCCAACCAACACATGTTTTTTTACTTTGACAGGTATATCAACAGCAACCATAACCAATAGGCCACCCTTGGCTCTACCCGATGTTGAGGCCTCAGCTGGTAGGTTATAAGAGACAAAACCATTGTAATTGATTGGATCAACACACCAGGTTTCCTGGAAACATAAAATGTTAAAACTGTTAATAAATTCAACCCATCCTGGGCAAGTGGTCTTGGAGGAATGTCCAGCAATGTTCCAGCTAGCGATCAGACAGGCACTCTGGCTCCAAGATCTAGGGCGGGAAGGATGGCTCGTGGGGTCAGAAGGGATGTGACTGCAGGGCTGGTCATTCAACAGAGGGACACAGTTCTCGTCTTCACGGTGAGCAAAATTTCCAACGGCAATAACAGTCCCACTGACATTCACTGGGTCTGGGACCCTCGTTGCTTCAGTCTCTCCCTTGTCTCCAGTAATATTAGCCACAATAGTTGACTCAGACAAATCTATCCCCAGTCAATCGTTCCCATCCAATCCACTCAATGCTTCATATCTATTTACCGTGGTAAAGATAGGACCAGGGAGAACATACTTATCTCTTTCCCTCACCCCAGTATGTGCGGTATTTGGACGGATGTTATGATGCCTGTAAAAATATCCTAGAGGCCGAAGGGATATCCCTTTTTCCAATGAGAGAGAGGATTGCGCTCTTAACAGAGCTGTGGAAGCAAGGTGCGGGTTACGAAAATTAACTATAATACAATCACCCCCACAGGTCTTACGCGAGCTCCCGATCCAATCAACTCTTCTAGTACTTATGATATCCTTGGCCAAGGCTACTGGAAAGCCGCATTCTCGACGCAGCCAGTCCACAGTTTTATTTTTCAAAGAAACGTGTGTTTCGCTAAAATTACGGCCAGTTTCTTTGACTTGTGGCACATTAGTAAGGACCGCCACAAACGGGGCGCAGGCTGGGGGCAGATCAGGCCTTGAAGTACCTAAGTTTTTTACACCAAGTTCGGGGAGATTTGACGATACTAGTTGATCCGGAATCGGCAGAAAATTAGTGGAATCTCTACTTTCATTAACTTGCATGCTTTGTGACGTCTTAGGGGGATTGGCCACTAGGTCAGCTGGCTCAGAGGTCTGTCGAGAAGCACGGCTGTTTACTGGGCTTTTGGTGATTGCTTCAGCTCCAGTACTTGCTTTGAGATGAGATTCTAACAAACCTCCCAGCCTAGCCATCTCGATAATTGCCATGTCTAATTTATTCATTAAAGGTTTGATTAGTAAATCAAACTTGGCATCGATCATGCTAATTAAAAGATCCAACTGACTACTTTCAATAACGACCGGGTTACTATCCATCACAGCGGGAGGGGTTTGGGTAGGGTTTACGGCCAAGGGATCAGTTCTTTTAGTAGATGTTAATGTTCTCCCCCCCCCCCTCCTAGAATGCACGGTCTTGTTGTATGCCTTGTTATGTGACCGACTAGAACGTAGTGTTCTTTGTGATGTGCCGCTGGGACAGCAGTTAAAGAGTCCCCAATACATGTTAAATCCTCAGGAGATGGGTCAACTATGTTAGTGTCATCAGCAGAGGCAGGCACACTAAGATCTGCCGCATCATAAATCCGATCATGATCACTAAGCTCATGGTTGGCATTAACATTGCCTATATCAGTTAAGTGGGAAATAGGGTTGGTATCTACAAGAATAGGGTCGATTACCTCCCCCCGCCCCAATGATTTTCTCCGCTCTTTATTTATTTTATCAACCATCTTTACCAAATAATTGTCCATGGTTGATTTAGTTGAGGAGGGTTTGGTTTTTGACATGGGGTTCTCTAATTCCACACTGTTACAGATTAATAAGGGTAGACAGTTATTTCCCCTGCCACTTCGTTCACTTTCCCCTCAGTTCACAGTGGCCTAAACCAGTTGGTGCCACTCAATAACACAGGGAGGATGGAGCCCCTCCCGTCCTCCACATACAACAGGATGCCACAGACCTGCCGCTAGTATAGGTTACAATACCTTCACACTGAGTCCCGGTATCAGAGTCGCAGCACCTTAGGGGGGTGGCCCAGCCCAGCCTCCTCTGGCCTCTGACGGCCACAGACGGCCCGCCCTCTGCCCGGGCTCAGCCCGGCGCGTCCCGCGCGCGTCCTCGCGGGAGGAGGATCCGACACCGTCTTTAAGCGCCTCCTGGCGCGCTTCCGTGCGTGGTCAGGGGGCGTTACCAAGCCCGGCACCCGAAGAGAAATGCAGCTGGGAGAGGCAGCGTCAGCACCAGCCACACGCCGCCAACAGACACGAGTGACCCACCAGTGAAGGGTCCGACACCGTCTTTAAGCGCCTCCTGGCGCGCTTCTGTGCGTGGTCAGGGGGCGTTACCAAGCCCGGCACCCGAAGAGAAATGCAGCTGGGAGAGGCAGCGTCAGCACCAGCCACACGCCGCCAACAGACACGAGTGACCCACCAGTGAAGGGTCCGACACCGTCTTTAAGCGCCTCCTGGCGCGCTTCCGTGCGTGGTCAGGGGGCGTTACCAAGCCCGGCACCCGAAGAGAAATGCAGCTGGGAGAGGCAGCGTCAGCACCAGCCACACGCCGCCAACAGACACGAGTGACCCACCAGTGAAGGGTCCGACACCGTCTTTAAGCGCCTCCTGGCGCGCTTCCGTGCGTGGTCAGGGGGCGTTACCAAGCCCGGCACCCGAAGAGAAATGCAGCTGGGAGAGGCAGCGTCAGCACCAGCCACACGCCGCCAACAGACACGAGTGACCCACCAGTGAAGGGTCCGACACCGTCTTTAAGCGCCTCCTGGCGCGCTTCTGTGCGTGGTCAGGGGGCGTTACCAAGCCCGGCACCCGAAGAGAAATGCAGCTGGGAGAGGCAGCGTCAGCACCAGCCACACGCCGCCAACAGACACGAGTGACCCACCAGTGAAGGGTCCGACACCGTCTTTAAGCGCCTCCTGGCGCGCTTCCGTGCGTGGTCAGGGGGCGTTACCAAGCCCGGCACCCGAAGAGAAATGCAGCTGGGAGAGGCAGCGTCAGCACCAGCCACACGCCGCCAACAGACACGAGTGACCCACCAGTGAAGGGTCCGACACCGTCTTTAAGCGCCTCCTGGCGCGCTTCCGTGCGTGGTCAGGGGGCGTTACCAAGCCCGGCACCCGAAGAGAAATGCAGCTGGGAGAGGCAGCGTCAGCACCAGCCACACGCCGCCAACAGACACGAGTGACCCACCAGTGAAGGGTCCGACACCGTCTTTAAGCGCCTCCTGGCGCGCTTCCGTGCGTGGTCAGGGGGCGTTACCAAGCCCGGCACCCGAAGAGAAATGCAGCTGGGAGAGGCAGCGTCAGCACCAGCCACACGCCGCCAACAGACACGAGTGACCCATCAGTGAAGGGTCCGACACCGTCTTTAAGCGCCTCCTGGCGCGCTTCCGTGCGTGGTCAGGGGGCGTTACCAAGCCCGGCACCCGAAGAGAAATGCAGCTGGGAGAGGCAGCGTCAGCACCAGCCACACGCCGCCAACAGACACGAGTGACCCACCAGTGAAGGGTCCGACACCGTCTTTAAGCGCCTCCTGGCGCGCTTCCGTGCGTGGTCAGGGGGCGTTACCAAGCCCGGCACCCGAAGAGAAATGCAGCTGGGAGAGGCAGCGTCAGCACCAGCCACACGCCGCCAACAGACACGAGTGACCCACCAGTGAAGGGTCCGACACCGTCTTTAAGCGCCTCCTGGCGCGCTTCCGTGCGTGGTCAGGGGGCGTTACCAAGCCCGGCACCCGAAGAGAAATGCAGCTGGGAGAGGCAGCGTCAGCACCAGCCACACGCCGCCAACAGACACGAGTGACCGAAAGTCTTAAAGTTAGGATTTTTCTCAGTTTAGGAGTCCTGAAGTCAGGAGTCCTAACTTTACTACTCCTAAACTGAGAAAAATCCTAACTTTAAGACTTTCGGTATTCATAGAAGGTATTTAGGAGTCCTAAAGTTAGGAGTCCTAACTTTACTACTCCTAAACTGAGAAAAATCCTAACTTTAAGACTTTCGGTATTCACAGAAGGCATTTAGGAGTCCTAAAGTTAGGACTCCTAACTTCTGTGAATACCGAAATGAGTAAGTGCCTACTGTGAATACCAAAATGAGTAAGTGTCTTCTGTGAATACCAAAATGGTAGTAAGTTTAGGATTTTGTCTTAAGTTAGTTCTGTGAATCGGGACCAGTGTTTGGCAGAATGGTAGGATGCAACTGCCTTTTAATCTCCTAAAACGCACAAAGGGGGAGAGGGATGTGACTCTGCCCAACTTTGACCTTTATTATGAGGCAGCACAACTCTGGGTAATTGCAGAATGGTCCATGAGGGAATGAGACAAACATTGGCTCCACATGGACAGGGCAATAGTAACAGGAGTAGAACCCGTTAACCCAGGTGAGACCGGGTAATTAGTATAACAGTATAACAGTGTCTCAACTGGGGAACATTTAGCATGGACAGTTAGAAAAAGTAGCCTATATCATAAAAACCAGGGAAAGAGAACAAAGGGAGACCACAAGGAAGTGATGTAATTAAGATTTTTAGTAATTGCAGGTAGTTATAGCAGCACTACTGTACAATTAAAGTGTATAGTGACCATAATACACAAGTGGGTACTGGGCGTACCAGTGACAAGTGACGGCGCAGTGACACAAAGTGCAAAAACAGCGTGAACGGCGAGAAATAATAACAAATAGTGGTCAATGAAGAGACAGGTATATACAAGAAGGAGTTTAGGGGAGCAAGGGTCCTGTAAAGTTACCTGGAGGCCGCAAAAGAGACAACTAATCTAGGCGGTCAGAGGTCCAGAAAAAAACAAGGGGTCCAGAAGCTGAGTCAGCGTAGGAGTCAATCACGGGGCACGCTGACACAGGACCCTGGCTCCCCTAAACTCCTTCTTCTTCGGGCCACTTTGCCACTTATACGTCTCCCTTTCCATTTCCCCTTACAGCACTACACTTGTAAATTACGTGACCATTTGTCCTGATGATGATCTGAAACCAATCAGGTTGAAACGCCGTCGACTACCCAGCACAGAACCTTGGCGCTGTAGTGGTCAATTTACTTTACCCAATTTACAAACAAATTTGTATATACCTGTCTCTTCATTGACCACTATTTGTTATTATTTCCCGCCGTTCACGCCGTTTTTGCACTTTGTGTCACTGCGCCGTCACTTGTCACTGGTACGCCCAGTACCCACTTGTGTATTATGGTCACTATACACTTTAATTGTACAGTAGTGCTGCTATAACTACCTGCAATTACTAAAAATCTTAATTACATAATAACAAATAGTGGTCAATGAAGAGACAGGTATATACAAATTTGTTTGTAAATTGGGTAAAGTAAATTGACCACTACAGCGCCAAGGTTCTGTGCTGGGTAGTCGACGGCGTTTCAACCTGATTGGTTTCAGATCATCATCAGGACAAATGGTCACGTAATTTACAAGTGTAGTGCTGTAAGGGGAAATGGAAAGGGAGACGTATAAGTGGCAAAGTGGCCCGAAGAAGAAGGAGTTTAGGGGAGCCAGGGTCCTGTGTCAGCGTGCCCCGTGATTGACTCCTACGCTGACTCAGCTTCTGGACCCCTTGTTTTTTTCTGGACCTCTGACCGCCTAGATTAGTTGTCTCTTTTGCGGCCTCCAGGTAACTTTACAGGACCCTTGCTCCCCTAAACTCCTTCTTGTATATACCTGTCTCTTCATTGACCACTATTTGTTATTATTTCTCGCCGTTCACGCTGTTTTTGCACTTTGTGTCACTGCGCCGTCACTTGTCACTGGTACGCCCAGTACCCACTTGTGTATTATGGTCACTATACACTTTAATTGTACAGTAGTGCTGCTATAACTACCTGCAATTACTAAAAATCTTAATTACATCACTTCCTTGTGGTCTTCCTTTGTTCTCTTTCCCTGGTTTTTATGATATAGGCTACTTTTTCTAACTGTCCATGCTAAATGTTCCCCAGTTGAGACACTGTTACATTGTTATCCACATGGACAGGGCGATAGTGGGAAGGACGATATTGGATGTACTTTGGAAACCAAGAAAGGATAGAACTCGAAATGCATACCAGAGTACCCCCAAATGAACTACGCTTAAGGTATGGGACAACGTCAATAAAGGGGCTGGCTGGACGACGTCTCCCTCTCACTAAACCCCGATCCAGTGCAACCCGGAGTTCCCCCAGCAGTGGGGCTGGGACCATTTGATTCTTGGAGGGAGGGAGTAATAAGGTAAATGGAACAGACACAGGAAAGTCCACTTGAAGTATTTATTCAAGCCAGAGTAAACAGACCACCAGCCTCTGCAGCAGCACAGCTCCTACTGCCACTTGGCTTCGCTAGCCCCTCCAAGCCAAAGCAGTCCATTGTGTAGTCACTGATGACGACTGGAACAGTATGATGCTGTCCAGCAACAGGACCAAGGGAACACTTACATAGCTGTAGTATCCTCACGTTATGTCTTTATGTTCCCCTTCACCTTGTCCCTAGCTGCTCAGCCAGTGTGAGTGTTCCGTGCAGAATGTTAGTGTGATTGACATGAGTGGAATGCTTGGGTGCCTGGTGTGGGAGTGTTGTCAGTTGGAAGATGGGCTGAGCAGCTAGCAGGCTGCTCCTGGTGGGGCTCGCTGTAACTACTTCTTAAGGACTTAATAAACTACATGAAACTCAACTCGGCTATGTCTACTATGTCTCCTGAACACGTGGGGCCAGCCCACTACAATAGCCTAGCCCATAACAGGGAGGCTGCCTAGTATTATCCGATCTTTTCCATAACCACGGCATTCTGACTTTTGAGCACTACCAATGAGAGTTTAACCTCCCCCCAACGTCCCCCCACCAGGCACTTCCATTATCTCCAGCTCAAACAATGGGCCCTACACCCACGGATCAGGGAGGCTGCTACACAAGAGTTGGTGCTAATAGAAACTTTTGTGCAGAGGGTGGGAACCATGAAAGGGGTGATCTCCTTATACAGACTCCTGCTTTCTACACTGCATTCCCCATAGCCCTGACACATCAGCTTCTGGGAACACAAGTTAGGGAGGGAAATCTCAATCGGAGAGTGGAGACACCTGTGGAAAGACATTGTTAAGAACAACCATTCATTAGACCTAAGGGAAGCTCACTACAAGACACTTTTCAATTGGTATCTCTACCCCACGAAAACTAAAAAGATATTCCTAGAGGCCTCCGACCTCTGTTGGAGGGGATGCGGTCTGCTAGGGAATCTAAGGCACATCTGGTGGGTCTGTCCAACCATTAAACCATTCTGGGAATTGATTTTAGCACAAATTAAAGACATGCTGGGATACCCCATCCCGACCACACTAGGGCAGTACTACTGGACCTCAGAGATCCTGGACTGGAACACCAATTAAAGGAAGACAGGGCGATTATGTGGGGGTGCTTCGTGGCGGCTAAAAAGGCAATTGTGGTCACCTGGAAGAAGAATGCAGCACCAGAGTTGGCTCAGTGGCACTCCCGTCTTTGGAACATACTTTGATGGAAAGGCTAGCAGACATCTTTAGAGATGATAACAAGAATGTTGAATATAGATGGGGTCTTACATGGGGTCTCCTGCTGGTGGCGTGCCCTCCCACAATGAGAGGCATGCACCTGTTCCAGTTTTAGACCTGACCCAGGACAACCAATAGAACCCCTAATATCAGATGGAGCTTACAGAACTGCCCCCAAGCCTATCTACACCTTAGGATCTAGGCCTAGACACCTAAACTATTCACTACTACTAGGCATCCATTGCTTTTTCCCACCACCACTGTTGTTGGGGCAGGAGTACAGGGGGAGGGGCAGGGGGAGGGGGAGTTGAGAAGGGCTTGCAAAAATTCAGAAACAGAAAATTGAACGGGATGGCATGGGAATGGTGAGATGACAAGTATTACATTTCCCTCCTTATTGAGATATGGATGGGGCTATGGGGATTGATTATACGATGTAATGCCTTGTCTGACAAAATAAATAAATTAAACAATTAAATAAATTATTTAAGTCTCACTTCCTGATAAAGGGCCTGATTTACCAAAAGTCTAACTTTGCTACTTTTCGGTATGCACAAAGGCAAAGTTACTACTAGTAACTTTCCCACTCAGTATTTTACTAGTAGTAACTTTACTAGTTGTCATTTTACTGGTAGTAACTTACCTTTGTGAATACCGAAAAGGAGTAAAGTTAGACTTTTGGTCTAAGTTAGAGTTTTGGTCTAACTCGGGCCCAAAGTCTCTAAAAAAAAATTAATAATAATATTGCCACGTTTAAAAAAAAATATCCTTATTAATCATTTCACAACAAACACACCTTTCAAAATCTTACAAGTAACATCTGGAACGGGATAGCCCATTTTTGTTTGCTCCAAATTCTGTTGTCTGTTATTCACTCACTGGAACATATTTTAGCTCCAGAGATAACATAAGCAAGCATTAAAAGGTAAATAATTGTAAACCAGCGATAAAGAGAGCAACGCCAGCAGCTAGCCTAGTGGAAATTAATAGTGATGCTGGAATCTCTATTTGCTGGGGGTCCGCACTGTACATACGTGGGTGGGGGTACGCTCCGTACATACACGGGTGGGGTGGGGGTCCGCACCGTACATACGTGGGTGGGGGTATGCTCCGTACATACACGGGTGGGGTGGGGGTACGCTCCGTACATACACGGGTGGGGTGGGGGTCTGCACTGTACATACGGGGGTGGGGGTATGCTCCGTACATACACGGGTGGGGTGGGGGTACGCTCCGTACATACACGGGTGGGGTGGGGGTCCGCACCGTACATACGGGGTGGGGGTACGCTCCGTACATACACGGGTTGTGGTGGGGGTTGGCACCGTACATAAGTGGGTGGGGGTATGCTCCGTACATACACGGGTGGGGTGGGGGTACGCTCCGTACATACACGGGTGGGGTGGGGGTCCGCACCGTACATACGTGGGTGGGGGTACGCTCCGTACATACACGGGTGGGGTGGGGGTACGCTCCGTACATACACGGGTGGGGTAGGGGTCCGCACCGTACATACGGGGGTGGGGGTACGCTCCGTACATACACGGGTGGGGTGGGGGTACGCTCTGTACATACACGGGTGGGGTGGGGGTCCGCACCGTATATACGTGGGTGGGGGTACGCTCGGTACATACACGGATGGGGTGGGGGTACGCTCCGTACATAGATGGGTGGGGATGGGGGTCTGCACCGTACATACGTGGGTGGGGGTACGCTCCGTACATACACGGGTGGGGTGGGGGTACTCTCCGTACATACACGGGTGGGGTGGGGGTCCGCACCGTACATACGTGGGTGGGGGAACGCTCCGTACATACACGGGTGGGGTGGGGGTACGCTCCGTACATACACGGGTGGGGGTCCTCACCGTACATACGGGGGTGGGGGTACGCTCCGTACATACACGGGTGGGGTGGGGGTACGGCGCGTCCATCCGCGGGGGGCTGGGGGTACGGCGCAAACATACGGGGGCGCTGGGGGGGTGTTCGGCACATACCGGGCCCCCTTTTCCTCACGCTTCGCGGCGTGCTTAGCTTTTCCGGCACTTTTTGGGTGCCGTAAAAATATTGCTGCCCGGAGTGCTGTCGGTACGAATCGTACTTGCTGGTCCGTAAAAAGCTGCCTAACTCCGTGCGAATGTCGCGTATGCGCTGTCCCGGATCACATTCGTATGTATTTTGTAGTCGGTCGGTGTTTTTTCTGATTCGTACGGAAATGGTGTTTCCGTACGAATCGTACTTGCATGTTTGTACGGTTTTTTTCCCGTGTACGAGTCGGACGGAGAAAACGCTCCGTCCAACGATTCGTACACGGTTTTTCCAGGATCGGAATCGGCACCTATGTATTTGAAGAAAAGTACTTTCCCTACTGTTGCATAGGCTGTAGTGGGGATGGTGAATATTACCCCTCTGGAGTCATGCGTTTTCCCTACTGTTGCACAGACTAGAGTGGGAATAGTAAACGTTACTTCTCTGAAGTCCAACTTTTTCCCTACTGTTGCACAGACTGGAGTGGGAATAGTAAATTTTAACTAGGGCTCCCTGTTTTCCGTTTTTACTGATTTTTACAGATAAATACAGACAGAAAACTATTTATTGTCCTGTCTGTATTTACTTTTAAATACAGAAAAATACGGAAAATGGGTCTTCTTTGGACGATTTTTTTCTATAGTCTATTATGAGTGACAGGTCAGTAGGCGTACAGATTGAGGGGTAGGGGAGATGAAAAAAGACAATTGATTTCCTAATTAAGTGCAGATCTACAGTTATTGATGCTATTTTACAATGCAAGTGTTTTCAGATAACACTATTGCACTGCATACTGCTGAAACCTTTTGGACATTC
The DNA here is from genome assembly GCF_964204655.1 of Triturus cristatus. NCBI lineage: Eukaryota > Metazoa > Chordata > Amphibia > Caudata > Salamandridae > Triturus > Triturus cristatus. Next base: position 62,564,646 of record NC_140591.1, on the reverse strand, counting down.
AATTGCGAGTATACGTTTATCAGTCAAATAAATGTGGAAAAATACCCATTGCTGCTTCATTTATATAGAAAACATAAAATAAAAATGGATAAATACAGAAAAAATGAGTAAAAAATAAATATGGATAAATACAGACGGAAATGCCCAAAAAATAAATACCATAAAACCGGGAGCCCTAATTTTAACCCTCTGAAGTCCAACGCCTTCCCTACTGTTGCACAGACTCGAGTGGGAATAATACATTTTACCCCTCCAAACTTCAACACTTTCCCTACTGTTGCGAAGACTGTAGTGGGAATAATATATCTATTATATCCAGACTTCAATACTTTTTTAATATTGTTTAAATATATCTAATATTAATATTTTGTTATTTTGACATTTGTTCAAATATATAGATTTTTAAATTATTTTTATAAATAAATTTTGTAAATGTCTTATTTTTGTTTTTAAATTTAATTAATTTGGTAATTTATTATGTGTTTCCCATTTGCTTTGTTAACATTTCTTGAAATATTTATATTTATAGTAGTAAATAAAAAAGAGTAAAACATTTAATATAATGTAAAATATATTGTTTATTAATAGTGTTACATTATATATAGGTATATATAAACATACTCACATATATATTTGTGTGCATGGTTATATAAGTATATATGTATATGTTGTATTGGTGTGGTGCCATGGCCAGGGCGACTGACTCAGGAAACTGGGGATCACGGTTCAATCCCTGGTGCTGGCGTCAGATTAGCCCAGCACCATGTGACTCTGGGCAATAGCTTGCGTAATCTTCCCGACGGCCCCCAGTGCCTAGAGACCCTTACGGGTGATTGTTTGCGCTTTACAAATGTGGATTATTTATTAAATGTTACTTATGTTTATTTAATTTACATTGTATTATTGTTATATATTAAAATGTTTAAAATTTACTACCTTAAACCATATCTGTATATATATTTAAAAAACAGGACATTTTTGTATGTGTGTTAATGATATTAGTGTGAAACAATATTTGTTTCAATAGTTTTGTACTTAACATTAACATTATAGGGAATTGATATTTTTGTAATCGATATTTTTGAGATGATATTGTTGTGATTGATATTATGTCAGTGATCCCACCTAGAGGGGGACCTACCTGAAACAAAACCAAGATCAGGTGCTTCTTTATATTTTAAATGGTTAGCTAGAGCTTTGACATGTTTTGGATTATATAAACCAGAAAATATATTTTTATGCACCAGAATTCCAATTCCACCAATGTATGAAGAAGGCTTGCAGGTACGATATACGGGCGTTCTTTTTTCTTCATGAGAGAGCTAGAATTATCCCTTCATCCTGTTAGTGTGAAGTGCCCTACAAACTTTTAACTTTATAATTTGCTTTTCTAACTTATTCTCTGGCTGTTATTATATCAGGATTTGGTTCCACCAATCCAGACTCAGGATTATCGCAAGGAGGTTACATGACCAATTTTCTCCCTGTGCTAGCCAATCATGGCACATAAGTATGTGCCCACCCTAGCCAGGCAATGAGGATACAGAAGAGAACTCCTATTCCCACTGCCAAGCCAATTAGAACACAGAACCAATTTCCCACCACAAGAACCCACAGCCAGCCCCATTAGTCCACAGTCAGATTTGTTTGAAACAGATCATGTGACGTGATCCACCCATTCCCTACACGCCAACACAGAAAGACTTTTACACCAGTAGGTGCGCAGAAGGAATGTAATATCCGCCACCAATCGTTCAGGACTCAGAATGATATTCCTGCCATAAGATGCCTAATAAATGTGAAAAATTGAAGGTAAAAACTGCCATCTCACCCGATCAACAACCAGCATGTTTCCAAGGCAGGGCACTCTTTGCCACACCCCAGCCAACCAGAACCATGAACGAATTTCATGCACTACTAAAGCTTTGACCTAAAACGGACAGGTGAGAAGGCCAGAGCTCCCGCCAAGCACAATTCAGGTGTGTCACCAACATGTTCCTGACCTAAATCACCATACTCACTTCCACATCCAAGCACACCACACATAACAGTTATACACATCTCCTAACCCCAGCAACCACCTGCACTTCACATCCGTCAACACACACACGCAGTCAGCAGAAACATCACTGCCCCTCAAACTTAGCAATGTGCGGACTACAGTCGGCCAACAGTTGACCCTGTAGCACAATCATGGCTCACACATTTGCCACAAGCAGAGTTAGCTACTGCACCCATAACTCTATGATAAGACAACTTAACCTTTACATGCCAAAAAAACATATAACTAATTCACAAAAGTGAACTTTGAAAAATATTAGGCATTGAGAGAGGTGATGATTTTGGGGTCACCCCAAACCTAGGGGAGGACCACGCAGATGCCTTAAACACAGAGAGCATATCATGCTGAACGATTCAGTGGTGGTCCCATCCTCCTAGGACCACTCCAAGCAAAGTTATGGGCAAACATACAATGCCAACCAAAGGCCCAGCAAAGCATTATGGGGCGAGATTCTAGTGTGCAGTGAATATTATAGTATTAGCTCTCAGCTGAGCCGGAGAGCTTGCCCCTTGAGGAATGTTTTGCTATTGGATGTTATCAGTGCTTTAAATGGGGGGGGGGGAAAGTGCAGATACTCATCAGATCGAGCTGGGGCGCAGCAAGGAGGTGGGGCTAGAGGCGGGACTAAGGGTGGGTCTAATGAAAAACATTTGAAGGGCGCAAGAATTTTTTCGGTTGAGAATGATGACAAATTGCTTCCCTCCGCAATTTATTGTTGATGCCCTTGCATGTATTAAGTTGTACTAGTTGACAGACTTGAAAGGTAACTATCAGGTTTCCCTTTTTGTCAGAGGCACCTGTATATTAAACAAAACAGTAAAAGGTGCAGAGACTTGTTTTACTGAAAATTAATTAAAGGAAAAAAGACTACATCCTAAAATGCAACTCTGACCCGCATCGGATGGAAGGAAGCCATCAGTTGTCATGCTAGTGATCCTAGGAAAAGCAAGTTATCTGGGGTCTCACAACAGAGCAATAATATTTCACCCTTTCATTCACTTTCAGATACTGTGCCACCCAGCAAAATCTAGTCCAAAATTCTGTGGGGCTAGTAAAAAGATGGAGGCACATATAACCATGTACATATGAGCACGGTGTCACTGATGATGGTGGTCAGCAGGCCTGCTGTAGCCACTGTTTCTGATATGGGAGGCACCCTGTACCCACATGTATTTGATGCTCAAAGCTTCCCTCTGGCCTGCACCTTCTCCTCAAGTCCAAGGCTTGCCTTCCTTCCTTGGATGCTTTAGGTTCCCTGGTGCTCCCACTCCTACTGTGTGGCTGACTGTTTTTCATGGATACCAGATACAGCCCGCAGTTGTGTCAACTGGTGATGACCAGTCTGGTACACCTTATAGTGCAGTGGAACCCTACAGATTTCTAAGCTGCTGTAGTGGAAATTGGGAGGGGCAGACATTTGGCACTATCAGAGATATGTCTCTGTACTGCTCACAGCCGCACACTTATGGATGCCTCCACAGTATTGTCCTGGAAAGACATACCTGCGATTCCCCGGCTAACCAAGATCCTTCCTTCTTTCGACTTCTCTGCCTGCTCCCTCCTTCCAGTGCGGGGATATGTGTCCGGGCCTGTAGTGGTGTGGGTAGTTCTTAAGCTCCCTGCCTGGCCTGAGGGGTCTAGCCCTCTGGTCACATCTGAAATGACAACTACATTCTTGGGACAATATTTACAGTAGTCTGTGTACCACTTTGCCAATTCACTAATTTTACATGGATGGAAATCCATTTTCATATTATACTTTTGTCACAACACACTAGTGGCACTCTGTGGGTGCAGAACTCCCAAGCTGGAGTGTTGGGTGTGCATCCAGAAAAAGGCAGCAAATGAAAGATAAACCACACCTAAAATAGATGGTTTTACTTTATTTAGTTGAAAACTGCAGGTATTTATGTGAATTTGCATCAATTTGCTTTAAGAGAAGGTGAAGGGCTGGCTGTAACCGTCCCTCTCCAAGGCAGATAGTCTTTGACATGCAGAAATAAAACTGAATTTCCCCGTTTGTGATTATTGTAGGATGTCAGTAACATTAACTGTTTGGGGAATCTAGTCATTTCTGCATCTGTGGCAAGTAACTGGATATGGGCCTGTCCCAGTATGGTAAGAGCTCTGCCTCCAGACATCCTTCCTTCCTGATGTCTGTGTCAGTCGAAGCCCTGGTCCTCACCCACCAGAATGGAGGCAACTCTCTGCCCATTAGCCTCCTTAACAATATTCAGACACCCATGAAAGCGCCTTAACCACTGCAACACTTCCCACCATGGGCTTGTAGAAGTTGGCCAAACCCACCCACACTGAAGTTATTGTATTGTAATGGCATTTATATAGTGCTTACTACCCCTGATGGGGTGTTGAAGCGCTTTTGTTTGGAGAGTAGCACTTATCGGGTTTAAAGAACAAAGAAATACTGAAAGTGTGACTGAGCATGTGTATGACAGCAAAAAAGCGTACTTGGCAATCTGGAATAGGCCTAGTTTCTGAGAAATGCTTGATATCAGACACAAGCATTCTGGAAGCAATTTAAAGTGTAACATCATAGAAATGAATGAGAAACATTCACCAAGCCATGGGACGTCATGTCTTAGTTGTGTTTGAATGCTTATATTGTTAGCTACGTTCAGTGTTTCCTGGTAAATGCGCATATTCTTCCCCTTCCAGTGTGCCCCAGTAAAGTCTATACTGTGTTTAAGTATTTTGATAAATCCATTCTTCCTCCAAGTATGCAATCTGAATTCTTATGTTTGTTTGTTGGGCTTTTCATTGTTTAACTTCGCTACAGAAAAATGAGTCACATTATGGTAAACTTTATATTAGCTGAGAGAGAAAAAAAAACACATGACTTAAATATACCACCCTCCCCTCAAAATTATTTTTCTATCCAACTGCCGCCCCTCTGTAGATAACACTTTTTTGGATGACGGGATTCTCGCCTACCTCTACCCTCGGATGTCCCTAGCCCTTACTTACCAGCCCCATGTCCCCTCTGAGGCCCCATGTGTCTCTTTACATTGTTTCATTTTTCAGGTGGTCATGCCACCTTTCATCTTAAATGTCCCCCCGTTCATCCCATCAAATTGCTTCTCTTGCTTTTCTGGGATACCCCTCCCCCACTTAAAAGACCAGTCTCTGCCACTGCAGCTGTCACTCTGTCCTCACTCTAAAGGCCCCTTCCACCGACCTGTGTCATTCTCGAAAGCCTTGGCTCTTTCTTTGGACACCTACCCACCCCCGACTCTCATCAGATGATCCTCATCTCATCCATCAGGTGCTTAATTTTAAACCCACTGCCCCGCACCCGCAGTGTATTCTCTACTATAATTTGCTTGCCCCTTTCTTCTTCAGATAACCCCTCGATTTCTTCAGCTGACTGTGCTTATACCCCTTCACTTCTGAAAGCTCTCCTCAGTTGTCCCCTTTCTTACCCGCCAGCTGCTGTGCTATCCTTTCCTTTCCGTCTTTTTCGCATAGAAGAAAGGGAAAGCCAGAGCAAATTGTGCTTTTTAAAGAGCTTCCCTTTCTTCCTGCGCACAGCTTCCTAGCGGGTGAGGTCACACCAGAGGAGCAAGTAAAGTCAAATTTCGGAGCGGGGAGTGGGGGGCCTAGGAAAAACTGTCGGGGGGACGGATTCTTCAAGCAAAAGTCAGAGTGGAGCTGCAGGGGGCTCTCTAAGAAGGGGTGAAATACATTAAAACCTCATTAACAAGCAAAAAGGTCTTTCAAAGACCTGTGAAGTACTCGGGTGCGGCTGTGTGTGTGCCCGGAAAGCTGTCTCAGACCGGGCTGCCACACACGACGGTGGGGAGGGAGGGGCTGAAGTCCAATGGGCATTGCGCACCTGGGTCACACGTTGCTCTGCCTTGGCGCCATGGCGTTACTGCCCTCCTTGTGAAATCACCAATATGTGAGCATACGCCGCAGTGTAGAAATGCGATGCATGCTCACATGACTTTGTGTGACAGTGAGTACCGGTACTCTATTTGGTAATGGAGAAGTGCCGGTACTCTTGAGGAGAAAAAAACAGAAGTGTCGGTACTCAGTACCGGCGAGTACCGGCCCATTTAAAGCACTGGATGTTATAATATTCACTGCACTCTAAAATCTCGTCCCATAATGCTTTGCAGGGCCTTTGGTTGGGATTTTATTTTTGCCCATCACTGACTGTGCCTGGGGTGATCCTAGGAGGATGGGACCACTACCAAATCACTCAGCATGATGTGCTCTTGGTGTTCAAGGTAGAGGCCTGGTTCTCTCCCTAGGTTAAGAAGGACCCCAAAATCATCACCTCTCTCACTGATTGATTTATTTTCATTTTCACTTTCGAGAGAGAACTATATGCATTTTAGCATGTAAATATAGTTGTTGTTTTACTAAAGGCATGTGAGATTTCTGTTTATAAGTTGGGATGAGATGAAAAGAGTTTCAGGAAAACGGAATTCATGCAAAAACTCTCAAGTAAGCTACTGCACCCACAACCCTATGATAAAAAAATATTATCTTTACATGCTAAAAAAGCATATAAGAAATTCACAAAAGTGAGCTTTGAAAAATATCAGGCAATGACAGAGGTGAGGATTTTGGGGTCCCCCCTAACCTAGGGGGAGGACCAAGCAGATGCCTTGAACACAAAGAGCATATCATGCAAGCAGCCATCTTGCAGCCCAGTGTGACCCAGCCCCCTTTGGTGAACTTTTATGTCTTAATTATTTTGAAGGATATCTCTTCTACCGTATCCTTTTTAGGTCTAGCGTGCGTTACAGGACAGAGCCCTGCTCCGCCTCTGCGAGAGATTTTGTAGGAGAGGATTTTCAGAAGTGGGCTTTAAGCCCCGCCCCTCATTCCCATTGGCCGGAGTCACCGTTTATGTTAAACGGTGGCCTGCCATTAGAAATTAGGTGTTTTGGTTGCCTCCCTTTGGCTTGGATCTGGACTTGGTAGCCTGCTTCACGGCTGTCGTAAAGAACTTTCTTATCTTTATGGGGCCATGTGTTTAAACACATGGCCCCATAAAGACAAGAGATCAATGCTTGTTTTAAATAGTGCGTACTTTGCCCGAGGACAGACAGCGCGATGTAAACAAGCATCTGTAATGCGCGAGGGCTTGTTATTTCTGTGATTTAAATCCACGTTATTCTTCTTACTTGCTGTCCTGTGGAATTGGACTATACTGCAGAACCAAAAATGTATTGAAAAGTGTTTAGGTGGATACATATTCAGGCGGTGAGACCAGGGCCGGACTGGGAACCAAAACCGGCCCTGCCAAAGTGCTCGCCCGCCCCTCTACCCCCCTCGTGGGGAGTTGAGGGTGCCGCCGAGCTCTTTGCCAGGGCTGGTTTTCGGCCGATTTTGTTACAGGGCAGATTTTGCAGCTATGCTGCAAAAACGGCCCTGTAACAAAAACGGCCCCCAGGGGCCGAAAACCGGCTCCCACCCGTGCGGAGCACCGGGGGATTGCCCGGTGCCCACTACGGCCAGTCCGGCCCTGGGTGAGACTGGAGGATTAAAATAGTTTCCGGAGACAGTCGGCTGCTAACGCGGCGAGTTGGCCGAATGTAAATGGCTGATTTTCTATGAATGATGTAACCTTTACAGCGATCGTGTCTGAGCAGGTAGGCAGGCCAGCTGAGCTTCGGACCCCGAAGGGAGAGAGGTCAGACGTGTCTGGGGCAGCTTTGTGCCAGCTTGTGATGTCATGCACCCTCCCAGGATAGCAAGCCTGAAGAGATGACGTCAGAGGGTGTTTGAAGCACGCAGCAGGTATATACTGCCCTAGAGTACCGGCAGTGCGCCTGCGCTAAAGAGCCCTCCTCTCCCACCCCCACTCCCCCACCATCTTCACCCCTCTCTATGTGCCACCCCACCTGAATACAGCGCCCTGGCCTGAAGACATGTCAGAGGGTGTTGGAGGCACACCGCAGGTATATACTGCACTAGAGTACCGTCCGAGTAGAGGAAACCCGTAGAGAAGCGCTCATAGGAGGTATTGGAGGCTGCAGTGGGCCTGCCCCAGAGTCCCCTCACAACCACCACCCCGTTTTCTGTGCCATCACAACTGAATGCAGCGCCCTGAAGACGTCAGAGGGTGTTTGAAGTGTACTGCGGGCTCCTGGTTTCACGCACCTCAGTAGAGGCACCCGTGGAGGTGTGCTGATGGGGTTTATGCAAGGCAGCAGAGCACCTGGCACCAGAGAGCCATATGGCAAGGTCGCCCCCGTAGCGCCATCCTAACTGAAAACAGGAACCAGAAAAGACGACTATTCCGAGGGTGGCTGCAGCAGCGGGTTGTCTATCACAAAAGATGTGTAACGGCCACTGATCCCATGCTGTCCCTACCCCCCCTCCTCCCCCCCTGTTGTGTTCTCGGGTCCCCGTCAGCTGTTGCACGGGGCACGCACCCGGGGCACGAGTCGTGACTGGGGCCTAACGCAACAATAATGAGGCGGAGACAGGGTGGTAGTTTACTTGTCTGCCGCCGTACCCTATCTGGCGTACGTGTCGGCGTAACCTGTATTTATTCAATATGTCCGCGTCACGACCACGACATCACATTCCTCCCCAACAAACATGAAAAGAAAACAAAAACCCAATAACTGGCCTATAACATTTCTAACATTAGGCTCCCCCTCTTTTATGCTCACTTTGGTTACCACTATTTCAGAAATCAACAAAAATATTTGGAACAGCCTTACGTTAGGTAGTCCTTGAGGCGACAGGAGGGCTCAGGATTATTCCGCAGGCGGTACTGCGACGCACCCCGGCCTTGTGAGGTTCCGGACTGCTCACCATACTCCTCACCAAAGGTCACTACCTCACGAGACAGTCGCTCCGGACATGCGGCAGTGTCATGCCCACTCCTCGGCGGGGGTGATCGGGAAATGTCAGCTTCTCCAGGGTCCTCCAGAGCCGGCTCCCCCTCTCTATTTCCGACGCTGACATCTTCCACCCGCTCTTCTACACGCCTTGTGTTCCCGGTGTCACGCCTCGAGTCAGAAACCACGTCTTCTCGCTGCGGGTGATACCTTTTGAAGTAGGATACATTTCGGGTTATTCTCTCCCTCTCACGGGTGGCCGTGACACAAGTTCCTTTGACGGACTCCACTGTCCATGGCTCTTTCTCAAAAGTCAAACGGAATTTGCTTCCTTGGGTCCGATTCTTAATCAGTACGGGGTCTCCTCGGCGGAGGTTGGGCAAGTCAGCTCTCCGCCTGGCACTCACATGAGCGTGTGCTTGTCGCCGCCGGGCATCAATGGCACTGTCTTCTGGAGTGTCTGGTCGCCACTCCGGGAGGTGAGGGATCGTGTCCGTAATTATCCTCCCCATCAACAGATGGGCGGGGGCCACCCCTGTAGTTGTGTGAGGTGTTTGGCGATAATTCCGGAGAAACGTGAAGATGGCCAACTCCACCGATTGAGCCTTGTCATGTGCAATGCGGATTACCTTGTTGAGGGTCCGCATGAATCTTTCGGCTTCTCCATTCGCTTGCAGCCAGCGGGGAGTGATTCACCGATGATGTATCCCCAGCGCTTGCAGATATGCAGCAAATTCTTGGCTTTGGAATGGGGATCCATTGTCAGTTCTTATCTCTTTCACAATTCCATGTGCAGCCATGATTTTTTCGAGCTTTGGTATAACTTCAGTCGCGCTAAGTGCCGACAATATTTCCACCTCAGGGTACTTTGAGTGGTCATCAATGGCGACTAATGTATGGCGCCCATCTGGAAGACTGCCAAAATCGATACTCAGTCAGGACCACGGGACTCTCGGCCGAGGCTCCATGATGACAGGGGCCGGTCGAGGTGCTTCCCCAGTGACCTGACACGCTGGACACGCTCGAACAGTGCCTTCAACCAAGTCATCCATTAGTGGAAACCAGACTTTTGTGCGCAGCCTTGCTTTGGTTTTCACCATGCCCTGATGTCTGATATGGGCAAGGTCCACTACCCTCTGGGTCAGGGACGTGGGAATTACCAACCGATGTCCTCGTAGCAAACACCCCGTGTCATCTTCGTTGAGCTCTACCCGAACATGGTGTAGGCTGTCCATTATGCGGCGGGCCGTGACTGTCAAACTCCTCCACTCATCCTTCGCTTTGTGCCAGCTGCTGTCCCGAATGGCTCTCTTCGCTCGCTGCAGACACTCATCCTGGCTGGTGGCTTCCTGGGGACTGGCCATGGAAATGGGTAGGGACACGAGCGGGCCGTAACACACCTGACATACTCTTCAGTCTCATCGGCCTCTTCCATTTCGTGGGCCGTCGCTTGCCGAGGATGGCGGGACAGGTAGTCAGCCGGGTTCTTGGAGCCGGGTTGATATTCTATTTTGCAATTGTAGTTTTGGAGCTGGAGCATCCACTTTTCGATTCGTGGTGGTGGTTTAGTCGAAGTCCCTGAGAACAATGCCACTAGCGGCTTGTGGTCTGTGGCCACTACAAACGGCTTCCCGTACACGTACAAATGAAAATGATGGCATCCCCAATGAATCGCGATGGCTTCTTTTTCTATCTGTGAGTACCTTTGCTCTGTCGCGGTGAGTGACCTGCTGTCGAACGCTACGGGAGCCCACTCTTGAGGGTTCTTCCTTTGGAGGAGGACGGCCCCCAGCCCGACCGGACCAGCATCAACGGCGATCAGAGTTAGCTTGGATGGATCGAAAAACGCCAAGGTCGTCGCTTCAGAGAGAGATTCCTTGATTCTTTCAAAAGCCTGAGCTTGCTCACTGCCCCACTTCCAGGTGGTAGACTCCTTGGTCAGTTCCCTCAGCGGTGCCGTCAGGTTGGCCAAGTCTTGTATAAACCTTCCACAATAATTGACCATTCCAAGGAAGCTGCGAACTTCCGTGACGTTGGTGGGGGCGACCGCTTCTTTGATGTCCTTGACTTTCTCGGGGTCTGGGTTCACTCCTTCGGCGGAGAAAGTATAGCCAAAGAATTGCAGTTTGGTGCATAAGAACTCGCACTTTTCTCGGTGGAGAGTAAGGCCGGCCTCTCGCACCCGGCGGAGTACTTGGAGCAATCGTTCATGGTGTTCTGGAATCGTTTTGGCGTGGATCATAATGTCATCACTGACATTGATTACCCCCGGGATGCCTGCAATCAACGCCTGTATTACGTTTTGGAATACCTCTGCAGCACTGGACACTCCGAAACTTAGCCTGGTGTACCGCCTGAGTCCCACATGTGTGGAAAATGTGGTGATGTTTCTGGAGGCTTCGTCCAGTACCAGTTGATGATATCCGGATCTGAGGTCCAATTTTGAAAACCAACAGGCTCCTGCCATTTCTCCAATGAGATCATCTATCGTGGGAATGATGTGGCGTTCCCGCTTGATCGCGATGTTAGGGAGTCGCATGTCAACGCAAATTCTCACCGCCCCCGGCTGTTTAGGCTTCCGGGCAACCACGATGGGGGACACCCACGGAGTGGGACCGGATACTTTTTCAATTATCCCTGCCGCTTCTAGTTTCTTGAGTTCCTCTTCCACCAGCGGCCTCAGGTGAAATGCTATTCGCCGGTGTCAACGTGTAGATGAATTTCCTTCCCTCAGAACTTTCCGATCCCCCGGAAGATCTCCTCGAACTCAGCTAGGATATGCTGCAGGGATTCCTGGTGCACTCCGAAGGCGAATGTCACGACACCCAGGTCTTCAGCCGCTCGGCACCCCAGTAGCATTCCCTGGTCGTCTTCTGTGACGTAAATGTTGGTGGTGATGGACTGCGTGCCATGGGAGATGACTGTCCGGAACCGTCCACGTATTTTTAGTGGAGCCTCCTGGCCATACGCGAACAGCGTTATCGCTGAGGGGTGTAGTGCCGGCTTCGGGTGCATCGTGCTGTGTAGGGCGGCGGCCATGATGTTGATGGTGGCCCCGGTGTCCACGACTGCGGTGACTTCCTGCGACCCTACTCGGATGTTGCACTGTGGTAAACGCCTTGCTTTGCGGGTAGCAGTGCCAATCATGTGGATTTTGTGCACCACTCTCTCCTCCTCATCCTCATCATCCATGTCACTGGGTGCGGGATCCTCTTCTTTGACGGCGTTTGCTGCCTGGCAGGTCTTGCGGTACTTCTTCGACTGGCACACTTTTTCAAAGTGATTAAATCTTCCGCACCCCGAACATCGTTTGCCTTTCGCAGGGCACTCCGCTGCTGCGTGCGGCGGTCCTCCACAGTATCCACACGACTTTGGCGGTGCTGGTGATGAGGTTCCCGTTCCTTTCTTGCCCCACCTCTGTGGGGGTCTAGCTGACACTGCATTTAAGGTTCAGTCTTCACCGGCGCTTGAAGAACTGCTTCCATATGCGCTGCTCACGCTTTTGACAGCTCTTTGGTCCGACCCATTGTCAAGATTTCCGCCAGCGGCTTCCAGTATGCGCTCTCGCAGTTTAGCCGATGCACGCCCCTGGATGATCTGCCCTCTGATTTCTTCGGTCTCATCCCGGAACCCGCACGTGGCTGCAAGATTTTTTAGGCGCGCGTGATATGTGTCGAGCGACTCATCCGGAAGTTGGCGCGCTTGCCGGAAGATGAACCTCTCATAATCGCGGCTAGCCATAGGTTCGAAGTGTTCGTTAAGGGCGGCTATCAATGTGAGGTGTGTCTTGGGAGTGGCCTCCGGTAGCGTCTTGACAATGTTATGAATATCTTTTCCCCCGAGGTGTATGATCATCGCCCTTTTTTGATCCCTGTGGACTTTGGTGGCCTCAAAAAATATCCGCAGCCGATCTTCCCAGTCCTTCCATTTGGCCGCAGTGGACGACGACGTTCCTTCTACTATGAAGGGTTCTATTGGCAGTATCGTGGCCGTGGCTGGTACGCAATGCCGTGCGTGGTCCTCCCTAGCCTACGCAGGTGTTCTGGATGTCGTGCCTCTAACCCTGGTATGTGTTCTTCTTTCACCTTGCGCGTTTCTGACTGATGGGCCACCCTCCTGGTTGAAAGCTGTGAGATGCTGGGTCACTCTGTGCAGGTCTGGGCTTATTCTAGCTTCGCTGCCAGACGGGGCCACATACACTCCTCCCCTGGTACTCACCGGTTGCCCTAGGGGCTGTCTCCCCTTTGTTGTAAATTGAAACAACGATGTGATTAAGCATTTACTAAAGACATTAATTCCCCTCTTATAGATCATGTTTTCTCTGTTATGTTGACCGAAGTTCGGACTCCATTTTGTATTGTTATGCTTCCACGTGTTCCCCACGAGAAGAGTCCAACCTCTGTGTTAGTTGCTCTTGTAATCTGCCTAGTAACAGTCTATAAATAGCTCCTTTGTCCATCTGGCACATGCCCAGACTTGACCACATCTGTTATCAGTTAGCCTTGCTTGACCATGTTTTCGCGGGCTCAAGGAGTGTGTTAGCTCCGCCCACATATTGATTCAGTATCGAAAATGACCATAAATGGTAATGTTCTTCAGCCTCATGTTGTATCCACCCACTTATGAGCCCCTCTGTTGTGTATAAAAGGGGACTGTGTACGCAAGTTCTTTGTGCTACTCTATGCAATACTGAAGAGTGTTGTGTGGATTGTAGGACCACCCTTAAGGGTTAATAAATGCTGTCTTTGTACTTTGCAGTTTCCGTGCCAACTTCCTTATAGATTCCATTACAGGAGAGCGAACCCTTGTATCCTGCGGGCCTAGCTGGGGCCTGTATTCATCAATTGGCGCCCGTCACGTGGGGCTCATCGGCGACTCGGATGCTCGAAGGACTGGTCGCGACGAAGGTGAGGAATTTGGCCGGGGACGTGATCACTGCCAGCGGCGTCTTAGCCCTGGCATCCCGAGGTTTTTCTTCCTTCCCTTCCGAGCTGACCGTCTGGGTGGCGCCGGTCCTCGACTGAGACCTCTTCTGTCGGTCTTGCCGTGAAAGCCGTTTGGGCGATTGTGGAGCTTGGCAGTTGGAATCTGGACTCTTGATTGGTAAGAACCGGTGTACGGTACTTGCTCCGAGTTTTTGAAGCCTGATCTGGCTATTTGAGTTTGATTTGTGATGACTAGTCATATTTTGTATTTGTCTTTGTGAAAATATATGCGTTGCAACACATATAGGCAGGTAATGTGGAGAGATTTCTCCGGAGCTGTGTAACTTTGAACGGCGCAACGATTAAGTGCCATTTTTTCTATAATATTGCATATTTTGCATTATTTCTGAGCATGCCTGCTTTCAGCGCACTCCGTAAGTGGTGCTGCTGTTTTGGGAACCGGTTGAACCTCGAGGAATCTGCTCCAGCTCCCCCAGAGGGGACTCCTAATAGGGATATGTATGTGAAGCATGGTCTTTCTTCCATAATGTACAGCACAGTATGGAGGAAATATACAAAAAAAGATCCTGAGTTACGATGGCCTTTGTATGGATCGTTTGATATACGTAAGATTGAGTATGTGGAACAGTGTATGTGTAAGCGGCGTGCTCGTCAGGATATGTTTGAGTGTGTACGGTTGTGGGTGAAGGAGGTGCGTGAGCGAGAGAAGCGTGAGAAAGCGCTGTTTGATAAAGAACAACGGAAGAATGATCATGTGCGAGCACAGGAAGCGAAGCGTCGGGAGGACAGAGAGCAGACGGACAGGCAAGAGAAAGAGCGTAGGCTGCAAGTTTCGGGTCAATATGCTGTTCGGCAGCCACTCTATCCTGTCCTTAATAATCTTGATGATGATTTTTATTTACTAGATCGCTCTCCGCCCCCTTATGTTGGCGCATCTGCTCCAAGGCCGCAAGATTCTGTCCCGGGTCCGGGTAAGGTAGATACGCGGTCCATGTTATCGGCTGAGCATATGGCTGAGCTTCGGCAAATTTCCTTCCGTGCACTTAAGGGTAAGGTGTCCGTGGGTGAATTGTTCCATACTTGGGGGTCGTGGCAGGATAGAGAGAGATTGTATTTTTTGAACCATTTCGCTGAGGAACTGATTGCTGCTTTTCGGAAATATTCTAGTGTCTTTGAGCCTGAAGAAGTGACATCGGATGCTAAAGCGTTGCATGATGGTGTTTTTTCTCCCTCTAAGGCTCCTGATACGGCTCGGCGGCTATTCGCCTTGCGGGACGCGGTGTTGGCCCATAGAGAAAAAGCGCGCCAACGAGCAGGGGAGGAGACGCAGTCGGATTCGTGTACTGCAGAAGGCCACTCATCCACCTCTCAATCAGATAAGAGCGATCTAGTGCATGCTAAGCCAATGCGCGAGGCGGCGCCTTTGTATGTTCCTCCTAAAGGAGCGGGGACTAGCTCGGACATTACCTCCGCCGATGCTAAGGGATATTTTGTGTATAATTGGGTTTATACTCCGTGGCATAGAGCTGATGTTATGGCATTAAAGAATGCGCTGCCTGACCCCCGCAAGAATCCAGCGGCCTTCTATGAAGAAGTCGAGGGGGCCTTGAATTCTTGCGTTATGACTTTAGCAGATATAGATTTGTTCTTTGGGCTTATTCTACCACCAGATATGTGGCGATCTGTGCGAAAGGTAGATGATGTTGCCACTTTTAAGGCTCGATGGTCTGAACTGGAGGATGAGGATAGGGAGAGGAAGCCTGCGCAGAAACCGCCCCAGAATATTTTAGATCTCCCTGCTGCTATTGTGGCTAAGTTAAAGACAATTATCCCCCCTAAAAAGATTGACTGGAATATGTTAGCTGCATGTAAACAGAAAGTTGACGAGTCAGTTGCGGACTTCTTTACGCGCTTTGAGGAGACGTTTCATGATTTTAGTGGCCAGTCGCTTACTGACGATACGGGCCGCCACCTTTTTGCGGATAAATATGTGGCTAATCTGCTGCCGGCAGTTGCGGCCCGTTTAAAAGCGAGCGAGAGTTCTTGGTCCTCCGCTACACCGACGGCCCTCCTGACTATCGCCCAGTATTATGAGCGTCAGGAGCAAGAAGCTAAGGGCCAGGAGGAAAAGAAATCGAAAGATCTGAAAACAAAGGTGATGTTGGCACAAGTCTATGGCCCGCCCCGGCGGGGTAGTAATAGAGGTAGGGGAGGATCTTATGGTCCTCCCTCGGGCCGATCTGATTTAAATAGGAACCAATGTGCGTATTGTAAGCAATCGGGTCATTGGGCTAGGGACTGCCCGGTGTTGCATGCATCGCGTCAGGGGCATACCTCTGGTGGCCCGCGAGGTAGAGGGGGTTTCTCGAATTTTCGAGGGAATTCTATCGAACAGGCTCGTTTTGACTCTGCTGGGCAGCACCGCGATAGATCAAACGTTTTTGATCGCCAGCATCAGTACCAAGCGTCGGGGGTTGACCGGTCGGGGTACCATGACTCTCAGCATGCATAGGAATGCGTTGGATGGGGGTTAGAATCAGTTGAGGTGCCGGTCGATCAGAAGGGCCCTTATGTATCGGCTGAGGTTTTGGGCTCTACTGATCAGTTCCTAGTGGATACAGGAGCGACACGTAGTGCACTGTCTAAGCAATTGGTTCCGGGGGCTCCCCCATCCGGC
This sequence comes from Triturus cristatus, assembly GCF_964204655.1. Classification (NCBI taxonomy): domain Eukaryota; kingdom Metazoa; phylum Chordata; class Amphibia; order Caudata; family Salamandridae; genus Triturus; species Triturus cristatus. The sequence goes on along the minus strand of NC_140591.1, from coordinate 62,548,137 downwards.
TTAATGGTCACATCGGTAGGGTTTGACGGAACGCTCTCCCGAAGCCCTCTTTCACAGCCCCTCATGTTTAAGGTTGATTCTTTTTCTGCACCCTGTCCGTTTCTGCTTGCCCCGTACACACCGGACAACATTATGGGTCTTGATATGTTAAAGCATTTTAGGGCTACGATCCGTTGCTCCCCTGCTGGTGTACGGGTAATATTGAATGACAATTACCCCCGATCAGAACGGATGTGTACGATGTCTGAGGATGCGCTGTTAGCTACCCTCCCTCGTGCTTTGTGGGCAACTTCGGATACTGATGTAGGACAAATGGTGATTCCACCGGTCCACATTAGCGTCCAGGAGGGGGCGGTGTTACCACGCCTCCCACAGTACCGTATTTCCCAGGAGGGCGAGGAGGCTCTCATACAGATAGTGCAGGATTTGATGGCGGTAGGGGTAGTGGAGGAAGTCCCCTACAACATTTGTAACAGTCCGATCCTTCCCATACTGAAAAAGGATACGGATGCCAGAGTTTATCGGTTTATAATTGATTTGAGAGAAGTAAACAAGATCGTGATACCTCAGTACCCAGTGGTTTCCGATATCACGACGTTGCTTACTTTGGTCCCGCCTACGGCGACCATGTTCTCAGTGATTGATTTGAAGAATGCTTTCTTTTCCATTCCCATTCACCCTGATAGCCGATATCTTTTTGGGTTTACATTGAATAATAGATCTTATCGTTTCTGTAGGATTCCCCAGGGCTACACAGAAAGCCCTAGCATTTACAGTCAGGCTTTGAAACGACAATTGGATTCCTTTGCTCTGCTCGAGGGTGTCGCCCTCATTCAATATGTCGATGACATCTTGCTGGCGGCTGACACCCTGGAGTTGTGTGAGAAAAGTACGTTATCCTTACTTTCCTTTTTAGCATCCCACAATCATAAGGTATCTAGGAAGAAATTGCAATTCTGTAGACCAAAGGTGACTTATTTGGGTCACCTTTTGTCTAAGGAGGGACGTGCACTCACACCGGATCGTATCCAAGTAATTCTGGATACACCGAGACCGTCCACACAGAAGGATGTGCGTGCATTTCTGGGTCTTGTTTCTTTTTGTAGACAGTGGATATTGGGGTTTTCGCACATAGCTAAGCCATTATTAGCCCTCTTGACAAAGGACACGCCTATCCCAATCCCTTGGTCAGATGAGTGTGATACTGCTTTTCAGCAACTACGACAGGCCCTTTGTTCAGCACCAGTGTTAGGGACCCCTGATTATGCAAAACCCTTTTCGTTGTATGTGCATGAGAAAGATGGATGTGCATTGTCAGTTTTAGTGCAGATGCACGGCGATAAGCAGCGCCCTTGTGCATATTTTTCGGCTGTACTTGATCCTGTCGCCCGAGCATTACCGGGGTGTTTTCGCTCGGTTGCGGCGACAGCTGTGTCAATACGCCAAAGTGAGGAAATTGTGTTATCTCATAAGCTGTTGGTATTAGTCCCCCATGCTGTTGATGCCCTGCTTAATCAAACAAAGACGCAGCATTTGACCAGTGCCCGTTTAACGGGATATGAGTTGACGCTTTTGGCTCCTCATATTACGTTAAAGAGGTGCGTAACGTTAAACCCGGCAACATTGTTGCCATACCCCGAAACCCAGCCTGAGGCGCGGAAAGCGCATGATTGTATTCTCGTGACTGAGGAACAAACAAAGGGTCGTATTGATCTCCAGGATACGCCCTTTCCAGATGTAGATGGAGAACTGTGGGTGGATGGATCATGCCTGAAGCTACCAGATGGTACGACTTCAGCAGCGTATGCGATTACCACATTGCAAACGATAGTGGAGACAGCACGCATACCACAGAAATCAGCTCAAGCAGCGGAACTGATAGCATTAACACGAGCATGTGAGCTCAGTACAGGACTATGTGTGAATGTTTATACAGATAGCCGCTATGCCTTCGGAGTAGCGCATGACTTCGGCCTACTCTGGAAGGAGAGAGGGTTTTTAACGTCACATGGAGTACAGATAATGCATGGAGAGTTAGTTCACAATCTTTTAACCGCATTGACATACCTAAAGAAAATTGCCATCGTTAAGTGTAGCGCCCACAGGAAAGTAGTTGATAAAGTTGGAGAAGGGAATGCGTTGGCAGATCGAGTAGCACGGGAGACTGCGATGCAGCCCGGTACTACTGCCGTGTATGTAGTAAAGTCGCAGGTGGAAAGATGGCATGATGCGAAGGAGGAAGTGCGAGAAATGCAAAGGACCGCTTCTGACAAAGAGCGGGAACAATGGGCTAGTGAGGGAGAATTGGATGATGAGGGTTGCTGGAGAAATAAGCGGATGGATAGATGGAAATTACCCACGGCTTTTGTACAGCCTATGGTTCAGATGGCACATGGGCTAGCACATGTTGGAGCTTCCGCAATTGTGAAATTGCTTACCCAAGTCTGGGAGCATCCAGAGATTGCTAGCACAGCAAAGAGGGTGGTGCAGACCTGTATGATCTGCCTGAGGTATAACCCAGGAAAAGGTACTCGAACTCCAGCAGGAGGATTTGTGACACCCACTGCACCCTTTGAGGTTCTGCAGATGGATTATATCCAACTGGAGCGCTGTAATAATCTGAAGTATGTCCTAGTAGTGGTCTGCGCTTTCAGCAAATGGGTTGAAGCGTACCCTACGAAAGACAATACTGCAATGACTACTGCGAAGTTGCTGCTGAAAGAGTTCTTCCCTCGATATGGCGTTTGTAGACTTCTGTGGAGTGATAATGGCCCTCACTTTGTAGCGGATGTTATAAAGTATGTCTTGAAGGGCCTAGGCATCACTCAGAAGTTCCACGCCGTGTTTCACCCTCAGTCTGCAGGCCTAGTCGAGAAGTATAATGGTACACTGAAGCTTAAGATCGCTAAGATTCAAGCTTCGACGTCTTTGACTTGGCCAGACGCTCTGCCACTGGCGTTATTGTCAATTAGATCGGTACCACACTCTCGAACTGGCCTTACACCTTATGAAATCGTTTTCGGACGCCCAATGAATATTTGGGGTCCACCAAGACCTAAGGCTGTGTATGATGTACCTTGTGTAATGATGAGCGATTATCTGGCACAGTTAACGGATAACTTGGTTTCTATTCATCAACAGGTCCGAGAGGCGCTCCCTGATCGGTCTACCGGCGAAGGACATGGTCTCCGGCCCGGTGACCACGTCATGGTGAAAGTCTTCGACAGAACGAACAGTTTGGAGCCGAGATGGGTGGGCCCTGAGCAGGTCCTCCTCGCAACGAGGACGGCTGTGCGAGTCTCCAACCGAAATAATTGGATCCACTCTCTGCACTGTAGGAAGGTGCCGCCCGGATTGGTGGAACCTGCCGTGCTGACCGATCAACGAGAAATCTTGGCTGCAGAGACAGGCCGTACTGCGGAGCCAAACGCCACTGAGGAGCTCTTTCCGGACCACGCGACTCCTGGAGGAAGGCGATATCATCTTCGACCAAGGAAGTGAGTTTTCCAGTACCGGGACATACTGTCAGAACGGCCCTTGGGTTAGTGAAACGGAGAGCCGATGAGGCAAGGGGGGGGGATCAGCCCTGCATTAGTGTAGCGACACTCGTCTTGGCCCGCTGGTGAAGAAATCAACCGCTGCCCAAGGGGAAGAGTTCTGACAGACTTTTTAGTTTCAGGAAGATATTGGTTTTATTCTTATCTTTACCTTGACATGGAGAAAAAGAAAATCCTTTGTGCAGTAGGGTTCATGTTGACAGTAGCCATTGTTGGGATAACCACATGGTTCGTGGAGGATGTAACTCCCGCTCGGAAGATTCTTGTATTGACAACTCCGGTGCCTGAGGAGCACTACTTTTATACATTACCGTATCAAGAGTTGAAGCATCGACAATCTTACTTGAATAACACTTTCATCCAGATGCTGCATCATACCCACGTTGCTACGAATGCTACGAACTGTTGGATATGTGGGATGATGCCAGCTCACCAGAAGAAAGGAGGAACGCCATTTATACCGCTTCCTTTCTCTCATAATGGCTCTTGTAGAGCATGGTATACTTTGCTTTTTGCTACTCGGAAACCAACAGTGGGACGATTGCTCTTCAGACTCAATAAAGAATGCCATCAAGACAAAATTGGGTATCCACAAGCGAATGGGACAATTTGGGAGTGGGAAGAGTACCGACCAGACAATGAATCCATTCCCTACATCTTTACGAACACAAGAGACACTGTGGGAAAGGACAAGTTTGTAATTCAAGTAGCACAAGCTCAAGCGGACCTGTGTGTCCAGAGTGTGGGTTTTATTCCAGTTGGTGTTAGTGATTGCATTACTGTTTTGAATATTGATGGGTTGAACAATAGTACCTTCTTGGCCTCCCATAATACGTATTTTGTGTGTGGAAATAAAGGTTACTACCGTCTGCCGGCTGGGTGGTCTGGGGTATGCTATGTATCATTTCTATTACCTCCTGTATTCCTAGCACCCGCATCTTATCATAAGGATCTGAAATTATTGAATAATGTGACTGTAAATAGGTATAAACGTACTTTATCAATTGATGATGTAGATCAGACTGATACCAGTCTGCAACAGTATATTGATTTTAACTTAGGACTGTTTTTCTTTGTTGGAGCTGCCCTGAACAGTAGGAAGATCCGAAGGTTAACAAGAGTGGTAGAAGCTGTGACAAATCAGACTGCTGCTGCTCTTGGGAATCTTACGGAGGAATTACAGATTACTAGAATTGTTGCATTGCAGAATCGTATGGTATTAGACGTTATGCTAGCTGACAGAGGAGGAGCATGTAAAATTATTGGAAGTAGCTGTTGTGTGTTTATCCCTGATCATACGCCATCAGTTTATAATGCCATCAATAAACTGCATAAAATTGCAGCTGAGATCCATACAGAAAACGGCACTTGGTCCTTTTCTGGATGGTTTTGGGCGTTAATTACTGCCTGGGGATGGAAGGTTCTAACTGGTCTCTGCATTATTGTAGCGGTTCTGTTTTCATGCTGTATCTGCATTCAGTGTGGTCCTTTACTCTGCTCATCATGTGTATCATTTTGTATCCCCGATAAGAAAGCTATTGCCAATGTCACTTATCAGAAACGTTTAGCTAAGGAAGTAGAAGAGATGATGATAATTGATATATATGATGATTATTCTAACAAGCCGGATGTCTTCAGTAAATGCTGAAAGGGTCGTCTGTTGTAAATTGAAACAACGATGTGATTAAGCATTTACTAAAGACATTAATTCCCCTCTTATAGATCATGTTTTCTCTGTTATGTTGACCGAAGTTCGGACTCCATTTTGTATTGTTATGCTTCCACGTGTTCCCCACGAGAAGAGTCCAACCTCTGTGTTAGTTGCTCTTGTAATCTGCCTAGTAACAGTCTATAAATAGCTCCTTTGTCCATCTGGCACATGCCCAGACTTGACCACATCTGTTATCAGTTAGCCTTGCTTGACCATGTTTTCGCGGGCTCAAGGAGTGTGTTAGCTCCGCCCACATATTGATTCAGTATCGAAAATGACCATAAATGGTAATGTTCTTCAGCCTCATGTTGTATCCACCCACTTATGAGCCCCTCTGTTGTGTATAAAAGGGGACTGTGTACGCAAGTTCTTTGTGCTACTCTATGCAATACTGAAGAGTGTTGTGTGGATTGTAGGACCACCCTTAAGGGTTAATAGATGCTGTCTTTGTACTTTGCAGTTTCCGTGCCAACTTCCTTATAGATTCCATTACAGGAGAGCGAACCCTTGTGTCCTGCGGGCCTAGCTGGGGCCTGTATTCATCACCTTCACCGGAGCAATTGGCAGCACGTGCAGGGCTTACTTGTGCTGGGGCCAGGTGTTTAGCCTTTCCCTAGGCCTGTGACCACGTGGTTGCCGAGCAGGGCCTTCTCGCTCCACCTGCGCTGAGCCTCCAACGCTTCCGAGGGGCAGCGCGATCAATTTTCGCCTCAGGCGCGCTCCCAGATCACGAGGATTCGTTTTTTTTCCTTGTCGCGCTGCGCTGGGGCACGAGCGCCGCGAGCCGCGGATCGAGCTCGCGGCCGCCACATCAGCGAAACACGCGTCGGCGAGGGCACGTCCTGTCAGGACTCCAAGATTACAGATAGGTTTAATCATGCATCGAAGACTCAAAGTTTGCTCACCCCGAGCTATGGAAGGTACATGGGTGGAGCTGACTCGGATATGGCGCCGGAAAAGGCCACCAGAACCGAGTAGCTGTTAGCGTTCTAGTGTTTGGCAGAGAACGTGCTGGAATCCTAGGTGAGGCTCGCGCTGCTTAGGAACTGCGCACTTCACCAAGAATTCTAGAGAGTCAGGTGCGCACTTCAGAGCGCGCTGACAAAAATAGTTTCAGTTTTTGTTTGAAAGCTTTTCATAATCAAAACAGAAGGGCTTTCGGAAGTCTGTAGATACAAGTTAGTAATCCGAGTTCAATGAAGTTGAGTGATGTTTGAGGAGAACAGCAAGTCTCAGTTTTGTGAAGAATTCGTACCGAGTCGTCAGGGAGAGGAAGCAGCGTCTACAGGAGCATCAGAAGGAAGAAAAAGAAAACGAAGCTAAGTTAACAAGTGTATATTTGTCACGTCAGAGAACTGAAGTATATTACTGATAGTTATAGAGTTATAGAACTTACTGTGAGGAAAGTGGCTTTACAGAATTTCTTCACAGAGGTAACGAGTTGTAACGGCAAGTCCTGAAAAAACACGAAGAGAGAATTGCATTACATGTTAGAACGCTTGAGCAACTACAAATGATTAGAATAAGATAAAACAATACTTACCACAGAAATAAGTCGTTGGACAGTAGCTAAGAACAGAGAGTAAAATACCACCACGAAAAGAATAAGAAGAGAAAACATTAAATACACAGATGAATAATTACAAATAGGAAAAGACCCCAAACTCAGTAAGTAGAATACCAAATTAAAATAAACAATACCAAGTTAAAAGAGAGCAGAAGTTCTTAACAGATAAATGTAAATATATTGCAGGTGTGCAAAAAGAAAAAAGAAAACTGTGAACTAAGACAGATACCAAGGAAGATAAAACATAGAAGAGTGAAAAGAAAAATAGGAAAGTAAGTAAGAAGCACAGGGAGAAAGATTCACATGAGGCAGATAAACTTTGGGTTCTAGCTGTTTCCTTTTTAATTGCAGATGAAGAATATAGTTAAGGAATTAAAAGGCACACACAGAAAAGAAATAAAAGAAATAGAAGAGAAGCTGAGTTCTGGAATTGGCATGGTAAGGAAATAAGGCAATAGGGGTTAAGAGATAAGAGAGGTTAAGGACTAAAAGTTTATGATAACAATAACTCTTGTCTACAGGTTACCTCTTCAGCAATAGAAGTCTGCTGGACGGACTCCTGAAGGAAGCCGCAGAACAGTCTCTTCTCTCCTTTGTTATTTTATCCATTTTCGACCTTCCCCCTAGATAGCCACTCTAGAGACTTGTCACACTAAGCTCTGGATGGCTGTCGGGGTGGATTTGGGAACTAGCATCTCTGTTCCTGTGTAGTAGAGTACCGTAACTAGAGTCTGACAGAGTGAAGTGCCCACGTTGCATTTTACACCGAACAGAGATGGCTGAGGGAATAGACGTACAAGGTTTAGGAACTATATCAGATACCATACAAAAAGAGTTAAGTGCAGTCCGAGAGGAAAACCAGAGCCTCAGATTAGAAGTAGTAAATTCTAGAAAAGAAACCGCAGAATTGGCGCAAAGGCTTAGACAACCTTTTGGTTCAGGGTCAGACGCTCAAGCTTCATTGACAGAAGGGACTAATAGGATGACAACTCAGGTGATTCACTCCCTCTCACCTGTCATTCCATTAGCAGCACCCGAGCGTTTTAGTGGGAATCCGCAGAAGGCTCAAATATTCATTACGCAGTGCTCATTACACTTCATGGGCCGCCCTTCCATTTTTCCAGATGCTCAGTCTCGAGTGGCCTTTGTGTTGTCATACTTAAGTGGGGATGCAGCATCCTGGTCTTTGCCTCTGATTTCAAAGGACGATCCCATATTGCGGAATTATGAGAACTTCAAAGAAGAGTTTCTTTGAATATTTGACAGAAGGCGGATATCCCAAGCCGTAGACAACGAGCTACTCGACCTGAAACAGGGGAACCGTGATGTGGTCTCTTATTTGGCTCAATTCAATAAACTAGTGGTGGAAACCAACTGGCCTGAGAGTAAGAGAGCAGCGGTGTTTTATCGAGGTTTAAGAGATGAGTTAAAGGATGCATTGGCCGGAATACCCAATAGACCCACAGAAATCTCAGCGTTGGTGGATTTAGTGCTGGAAATCGATTTCCGTCATGGGGAAAGAAAAGGTGAAAAAAGGAAAGATTTCAAGTCAGTGATTCCAAGATTTGATTGAGTAAGGTCGGAAGGAGGACGAAGCAATGAAGGTCAGCAGGGCATCGAACCAATGCAGATTGGTACTATACGGGGTCCTCTTTCCAAAGAAGAGAAGGAAAAGAGAAGAATCAACAACCTATGCATGTACTGTGGATCGGGAGGCCGTTTAGTACGTGCGTGTCCAAAGAAACCCAAGGGAAGTTTCAAGCCGAAGGAAAACTAAAGGCACCATCTGTTGGAGGAGTTGAACAGGTGGATGCTATTTTCGATCAGACTCCAAAAGAACATAGGGTGGCCAATACTCTACAGTCTGCAGCGCCACATCTAACTTTATCAATGGAAATCAGATTCTGACACGTGACGCTGAGGGAAGTCTCAGTGATGATCGACTCAGGAGCCACCGGAAACTTTTGCGATCTAAGGTTTGCAAGCAAGGTGGGAATCGAAGCCATCAAAAAGTTAAAAGCTGAGCCCGTTAGGGCTGTGGATGGAACCAATCTGTCCTCAGGTCCAATAATCAGTCACACAGAATTAATTCATCTGATCTCGAATGACGGACATGAGGAGAAGCTCCAGTTTAACTTGACCGATGCCCCCCAATTCCAGTTGATCCTTGGGCTTCCCTGGCTTACTTAACATAATCCAACAATCAACTGGAGTACCAGAGCCATTAAGATGGAATCAGATTATTGTTTTGGAAATTGTTTCAGAGGCCAGCTGCAGGAGCAAGAGGTGAATCCTGCACATTCGTTGTGTCAGATGGGAGGGTCAATTTGTGTAATCCATGTACAAGACATACCAGAGGAATATCGAGATTTTGAAGACGTATTCAATGAAGTGGAGGCAGAACAATTACCACCCCACAGACCTTATGATTGTAAAATTGAGATAGAGCCCGGTTCAAATCTATCTTGCAGCCGTGTGTATGTCCTTACGGAAAAAGAACATCATCACCTAAAGGAATATTTGGATAAGTATCTAGCAAACAGCTTCATTTGTCCCTCGCAGTCCCCAGTCTCCTCGCCCCTATTTTTTGTGCCAAAGAAAGAAGGAGATTTGAGGACTTGCATCGACTACAGAGCCATCAATAAGATTACAAAAAAGAACCGTTATCCATTGCCGCTAATATCTGTTTTGCTAGATCAAGTGAAAGGAGCAACAATTTACACGAAGTTGGATCTGAGGGGAGCGTATCATCTGGTGAGAATGAAGGAGGGCGATGAGTGGAAGGCAGCCTTCAGAACGAGGTTCGGCCTATTTGAATATCAGGTTATGCCCTATGGGCTATGTAACGCTCCAGCAGCCTTTCAACACTTCATTAACGACGTATTGAAGGAATTCATCGACCAGTATGCACTGGTGTACATTGATGACATCCTTATTTACTCTGAGAACAAGGAAGAACATCAGGATCAGGTTAGAAGGGTCTTACAGAAGTTGAGAGAAAACAGACTGTTTGTAAAGCTAGAGAAGTGTGCTTTTAGTGTCTCTCAGGTTGAATTTTTGGGTTTTGTAATTTCACCAACGGGCATTCTTATGGACCGCAAGAAGATCGAAGCGGTGATAAATTGGAAGTCCCCCGAGAGCGTCAAAGAAGTACAAAGCTTTATTGGCTTTGCCAATTTTTACCGGAGATTCATTGGAGAATTTTCGCATAAGATTTTACCACTCACCCGTCTATTGAAAAAAGGGGTCAAATTTGAATGGACAACTGAAGCTGAAGAAGCCTTCTGATCCCTAAAGGAAAGTTTTACATCAGCCCCAATCCTACAACATGCAGATCCGACTGAACCATTTTATGTGGAGACCGATGCCTCTGATCAGGCGGTGGGAGGAATTTTGTCCCAACGAAGCAAGCAAACGGGGCAGCTGCATCCAGTCGCCTATAGGTCAAGAAAATTAACTCCGGCAGAAATAAACTATACAATCACAGAGAAGGAGCTATTGGCCATAAAAGACGCATTCAAAGATTGGAGACATCATTTAATGGGGGCACAGCATCAAGTCACTGTATACACAGACCATAGAAATTTCAAATTTCTAAAAACAGCCAGAACCTTAACACCAAGACAATTGCGATGGTCGCTGTACTTTGCTGATTACGATTTCGTCATTACTTATCGACCAGGGGTCCAGAACGGGAAAGCAGATGCCTTGTCTAGGATAGACACAGAAAATCAAAAGACACCTCTAGGAAATCAATCCATTATCCCAAGTGAAAAGATTATTGGAGCAATCACTTCAGTTGATCTTGAACAGGGTATCTCTGACGCAATGGATGAAAAGACCTTGAAAGAGTGGGCGAAGAAGGAAGGAAGAGAAGTTCGTAATCAGTTGCCCTACTTCCAAGGAGCTCTGTATATTCCCACTAAAGAGTTGCAGCAACAGATTATCAAGGAATGCCACGATGCAAAGTTGGCAGGACATAAGGGAGAGGCAAAGACCAGAGAACTGATCCAGCGACACTACTGGTGGCCTGAAATGTCGAAGAGTATTGAGCAATATGTTAAGACTTGCGAGATTTGTGCTCAGGGAAAATCCAAAAGGCAGGCCCCAAAAGGTTTACTTATGCCCTTACCCACTCCACCTTATCCTTGGCACACTGTTACATTAGACCTCATTACTGACTTACCCCTTAGTCAGGGCTACAATACCATCTTAGTAGTGGTAGATTCCCTTTCTAAAATGGCTCATTTTACAGTTTTAAAGGGAGTGCCAACAGCTAAGCAGTTGGCGACTCATTTTAGTGCTCAAATAGTGAAAATACATGGAATCCCTAAAATAGTAATCACAGATAGGGGTCCACAGTTCATTTCCCACTTTTGGAAATCTTTCATGGAAGGGTTGGGTACAGAAGTCCATTTTTCCACCAGTTACCACCCAGAAACTGACGGTCAAACCGAGAGGGTGAACCAAGAACTTGAACAGTATTTGAGATTGTTTCTTTTGAAACAAGAAGGAAATTGGTCGGACTATTTGTGGGCTACAGAGTTCGCCCATAATAATGCAAAGAATGTTTCCACTGTGTATTCCCCCTTCTTTATGAATTATGGAAGACATCCCAACTCGACCCTCAGGCAAACCGAGATCTCAGTTCCGGCGGTGGAGGAGATCGTAACACAGATAGATCAGGTACATAAGAGGGCAATTGAAAATCTTGAACTAGCTAAAGAAAAATATAAGAGTTATGCAGACAGACGAGTAGGCCCCTCATTGGAAATAGGAGACAGGGTTTGGTTAAGTACTAAGAATTTGAGACTAAAAGGTAATCTGAAGTTTCAACCGAAATTTATTGGTCCATATCTGGTAGAGGAGAAAATAAATCCGGTGACTTACCGAATTCAATTGCCACCAAGGTTGAAAATACACCCAGTTTTCCACATATCCCTGTTGAAGAAGGCTCCAGAAAATCTACGAAAAAACCTGCCTCCAAGGTCACTTCAGCTAGAGACTGGTACTGAATTTGAAGTCAAGGAAACTCTAGACTCCAAAATGCAAAAAGGGAAATTATACTATTTGGTGGACTGGAAGGGTTATGGGCCCGAGGAAAGATCTTGGGAACGAGATGAAGATGTCCATGCTCCAAGATTAGTTAAGGCCTTTCACCTACGATCACCAACTAAACCCCAGAGGAGAGAACCTACCTTGTTGGAGGGTACTGTCAGGACTCCAAGATTACAGATAGGTTTAATCGCGCATCGAAGACTCAAAGTTTGCACACCCCGAGCTATGGAAGGTACATGGGTGGAGCTGACTCGGATATGGCGCCGGAAAAGGCCACCAGAACCGAGTAGCTGTTAGCGTCCTAGTGTTTGGCAGAGAACGCGCTGGAATCCTAGGTGAGACTCGCGCTGCTTAGGAACTGCGCACTTCACCAAGAATTCTAGAGAGTCAGGTGCGCACTTCAGAGCGCGCTGACAAAAAGAGTTTCAGTTTTTGTTTGAAGGCTTTTCATAATCAAAACAGAAGGGCTTTCGGAAGTCTGTAGATACAAGTTAGTAATCCGAGTTCAATGAAGTTGAGTGATGTTTGAGGAGAACAGCAAGTCTCAGTTTTGTGAAGAATTCGTACCGAGTCGTCAGGGAGAGGAAGCAGCGTCTACAGGAGCATCAGAAGGAAGAAAAAGAAAACAAAGCTAAGTTAACAAGTGTATATTTGTCAAGTCAGAGAACTGAAGTAAATTACTGATAGTTATAGAGTTATAGAACTTACTGTGAGGAAAGTGGCTTTACAGAATTTCTTCACAGAGGTAACGAGTTGTAACGGCAAGTCCTGGAAAAACACGAAGAGAGAATTGCATTACATGTTAGAACGCTTGAGCAACTACAAATGATTAGAATAAGATAAAACAATACTTACCACAGAAATAAGTCGTCGGACAGTAGCTAAGAACAGAGTGTAAAATACCACCACGAAAAGAATAAGAAGAGAAAACATTAAATACACAGATGAATAATTACAAATAGGAAAAGACCCCAAACTCAGTAAGTAGAATACCAAATTAAAATAAATAATACCAATTTAAAAGAGAGCAGAAGTTCTTAACAGATAAATGTAAATATATTGCAGGTGTGCAAAAAGAAAAAAGAAAACTGTGAACTAAGACAGATACCAAGGAAGATAATACATAGAAGAGTGAAAAGAAAAATAGGAAAGTAAGTAAGAAGCACAGGGAGAAAGATTCACATGAGGCAGATAAACTTTGGGTTCTAGTTGTTTCCTTTTTAATTGCAGACGAAGAATATAGTTAAGGAATTAAAAGGCACACACAGAAAAGAAATAAAAGAAATAGAAGAGAAGCTGAGTTCTGGAATTGGCATGGTAAGGAAATAAGGCAATAGGGGTTAAGAGATAAGAGAGGTTAAGGACTAAAAGTTTATGATAACAATAACTCTTGTCTACAGGTTACCTCTTCAGCAATAGAAGTCTGCTGGATGGACTCCTGAAGGAAGCCGCAGAACAGTCTCTTCTCTCTTTTGTTATTTTATCCATTTTCCCCCTTCCCCCTAGATAGCCACTCTAGAGACTTGTCACACTAAGCTCTGGATGGCTGTCGGGTGGATTTGGGAACTAGCATCTCTGTTCCTGTGTAGTAGAGTACCGTAACTAGAGTCTGACACGTCCCGCCCTCGTTGCCAGCGTGTGTTGTGTTCTCGGGTCCCCGTCAGCTGTTGCACGGGGCACGCACCGGGGGCACGAGTCGTGACTGGGGCCTAACGCAACAATAATGAGGCGGAGACAGGGTGGTAGTTTACTTGTCCGCCGCCGTACCCTATCTGGTGTACGTGTCGGCGTAACCCGTATTTATTCAATATGTCCCACGTGACACGACACGTACACCTCAAGCGTATCGCGTCACGACCACGACATCACCCCCCCCCCCCCCCCAGAGGATGCAAAAAGATAATATGCCAGTCTGTGTCTGGGGCTGTCACAAGAGATCTATATGTATCTGTAGGAGGCTTCGGGTACCTCTGGTTTGCCGGCCACACAAGCGTAGGGGGAATGGATGTTTTATAGGAGTTGCTAGTGGGTGGCTAACCTTCTTGGGAGTCCAGGAAACTCTAGCCCTCACCTGCGTGCCCTGTGGGCACCATTCACAAGTCCTTACTTCCTGCAATATGATTTTCTGACTAAAGTTATTTATTTATTTTTATAATTCGTTTTTTTTCCCTGTTTATGTACACTGCTCCAAAAAGGCATGGCTGCGCTGTATCAAACACACCTAAATAGAGAGGGCATGTTTACGAAAAAGTCTACGAAATCGCAGCGAAGAAAACTAGATCTGATCTCACCAGTGTCATTGTGGCCCTAATGACAAGCTGTCCATGTTGCAGGGTAAGAATGCTGTGTGAGGTACGCCCACGGCTCCAACCAAGCCACCCTGGGCAGGGCGCCCCCCTGGATCGCATCAGCCCCCTGGGATGTCTCTGGGGCCCTGATCCGATCGGCATTTATGCATAGTGCCTGGAAATGCAAGGGAGGCGGGGGTTTGTTGTGAGAGTGAGGCAAGTGCCTCTGATCTGGCGAAGAATGCGTGTTCTGTCAGGGGCAGGCACCGCTCGGTGTCTCTAATCCACACACCTGTTACCTGAGCATCGACACCCCACAGGTGCCCCCCCGCTCCCCCCAAGACACAGATACATTGTGCAGTGAAGAGACCGTGCTCCCTGCAAAGAGCGCGCCCTCTTTCTGTGAGAGACCACAAGGGCCGCTGCGCCACCAGTCCCGAGGCAGGCGGGGCTGACTGAGTGGGGTACTGGTCAGTGGGATCTGACAGCAAACTACAATAATTGTGGTTTTTAAAAACGGATAACCACCCATAACCACATATGTCTTAATTTTCTAGAATGTCCCAAAAACCTTTGTATTTCCCTCAGCTTTATTGGTGCCCAGTTACACCCCTTGTGCACCCTAAGAGGCGAGTGTGGCATCTCAGGAGAGTTGAAGCAGCGAGCCACAGATGAAGTGACGTCAGTCATAAATGCATTGGCAGAAGTCGAAGCCCTTCAGGAAAAAGTATCATTCAAAAATACAGAAAGGAAAGCTGTAGTGGGGAAGGGCTGCCACTGGAACTAGTGTGTCTTTGTGAAGTCAAGCAATGGCCGCCGAATGTTGAGGCCAAAACAAATCCACGGATCACTGGGGCCCGCAAGGTGGCCACGGATGCAGGTGCTGCAGAATAAAGTCTGCTTGGGAATACTTTCTGCTGATTTAATGACAGTGAAGGCTGCCATACATTGGGAAGATGGCACTAAACCTGTTTTGTTCCTGTTTGTTGTACTGATGCGATTTAGGGGCATATCAGCAACAACCGGCGATAATTATCGCTAAGCGCATTTAGAGCTAGGATAATTATCGCCGGCTAGCGTGTGAGGTTCTGTAATTCTCGAGTCTGACTCCATTTTGTTCTGTGCCACCATTTTGTGTTGCCCTCACGTAGGCCTGTGAAGGTAGCCTGGCGAATAAAGTGGCCTGGCCTTCTTAGTTCATGTATACATTAACTAGGTTTCTTTTTGACTCTGAAATGAACTGTAAGAAACTGACCTCTGCACCTGAAACTGACCCAGCAAAGCCAATTTCCCTGATCGATCTTTGTCTAAGATTGCCAATCAATGTTCAGGACATCGTTAACTTTTAGTTTCCTTGCACATGCCTTATCTTGTTCAGCATCTGTTCCCGTTTCTTTTTTTATGTTTCTTCATTACATGGGTTATGCTTTCAATTATAGGTTTGCCCGGCTTGTGGAGATTGAATTTGGGACATTCCTAATAATTAACTTTTGGGTTGGGATACTGTAAATTGAGTTTTTGTTATGTGACACTTGGTTTGAAAATGTACCTTATTGGCTAGAATTTTGTGCAGTGGGTGTACATTTATAATGTGAATATTGGGTATAAAAGGAGACGTCTCGCCTTAGTAAAATGAGCAGTCTCCTGAGAATTTACACCGTGATGTATTTCTAGGATCACTGTTACTAGCTGCAGCTAATAAACTTGGTCTCTGATGCCATCCAGAAGTATTCCGTGTCTCTGTATACCAAGACAGGTGAATTCGAAGATCTTAGGCATGCCCCTGACGCCGCTGGGTTAAACCCCGGTTCTTCAACTGGCGCCCAACGTTGGGCGACTTCAGCAGTACTGGTACAAGCCCGAAGATTGTGAGGAGCCCCGTGAGGAAATTCTGGAGGACGGCCGCCACTTCATCGACCCCTGCATGTCGACGTGGACCGAAGGTTTTTTCTGCGAGGCTTCCCCTTTCCGACGGCTGCGAAGGACTGCTGCCCTGACTGTCACCCTGTCTTGGAACCTCTTGTGATGATTTGTAAGGCGAGACATTAGACGGTCTTCTGGTGGCGTGACAGACATTTTGGTTAAGTATAAGTGGGTCGCTCCCACGACTTTGTTTTGTTTCTTGGTTTTGATTCGGCCATTGCAATAGTCAAATCCGGGGGGTTCGTATATTTGCGAGTGTATCATTTTTGATAACCCCTTGAAGTTTGAAGCAAGACTAGTGAGTTAAAAGATGCCTAGTTTTAGCAAATTTAGGAAATGGTTTTGTTGTAGTTGTAATAGGGATTCCCGATTGGAGGACTCGTGTCCGATACCTCCGGTTGGAACTCCATCTTATGAGCTCTATTCAAAGCATGGTGTAGGTCCCATTACCTTTAATGCAGTATGGGTCCGTTATACAAGGAAAGATGGTGTTTTACGATGGTCCCAACATGGTAGTTTTGAATCAGATGTTTTAGATAACCTAGAAGTTGCGCTATTTAAGAAGAAAGCCCGGCCGGCGATGTTTGACTCTTTTCGCCTTTGGCGTAAGGAAGCCAAACAGCGAGAAATTAAACAAGCTAAGAGAGATAGGAAGGAAAGGAATATATCGGTAATGCAAGCTGCTAGGGAGTTTAAGGAAGATGAAGAAGATCGTGCGATTGAAGTGTCAGATAGACAACATTGCATGGCCATTGACAAATGTTACCCGGCTTTGCCACCTCCCCTTTCAAATGTGACTGTAGACCCTGAAAAGGATCCTTTGATGTCACATTTACTGAGATTACCACCCCCTTATGTGCAGGGTTCTACTGCACCTCCGTTACCTCCAGTTGTTGCACCCCTTGTTGTCGTTCAACCCCCTGTTGTTGTTCAGCCACCCGTTGCTTCACAGGTGGTTCTTCCTCCCCCGGCGCAGCCCCCTCCAGGGCCACCAGCCTTGCCACCAGCCTTGCCTCAAACTCCTTTGCCTTACACTCCTTTATCTTCGACTTCTCTTATGTCTGTCCCTACGTCTCTGTCACCTCAAAACACTTTGTCTCCTGTCCTCATGTCAACTTCTTCTCCTTCTGCTCGGCAACGAATGACTGAGACTGTCACTAGTCTTTTGTCTCCTTTCTTTGGATCACTGAATATGACCCCTGTTTCTGAACGTAAGCAGAGACGTAGTCAGCTCCCTGGTCCCGAAGAGCGGGCAGTGTTAGATCTCCTTGCTCGTAGATGGGTTTCGAATACCTCCAAGTACAGTCCACAAGTGGTTATGGATATCTTCCTACAGTGGGAGGCACCAAAACAAAGGTATGTTTTTGATGTCATGTGTACCTTCCTTCGTCAGGAGTGGGAAGATAATGAGTTGGGTTCAATTCCACTGGAATTGCTTAATGTTCAGTCTGAATTTGCTAAAGGGTCGATAGTGGGTTCCGATGTTGAGGAAGCGGTAGAGACACTACTCACTTTTAGGTCTAGACTTCCACATCAGTCATTGTTCGAACCTGACCCTTCTATTAGGAGAAAAGTGAAGCAGTAGCCTATGAGAGAGGTTCCCCCTGTATGGAGAGAGGCAGTTGTGGCTGATGCCGCTCATGGTATTGCGGCTGCACCGGCTCATTTTCAGCGAGTGTGGGTGCATGTCCCTTGGAAGAGGGCTGAGGTCCTGGCTCTTAAGCAGACTTTGCCTGACCCCCGTAAAAATCCTGCTGGTTATTATAAGGAGTTGTCTCAGACAATTGATGCGTGTGTTATGAATTTAGCTGACATAGATATGTTGATGGGTAATGTAGTTCCTCAACCCTTGTGGGCGAAGATCCGTCACGAGGATCACGCGCCAGAGTTAGGAGATACGTGGGTTAATATTACTGCTGCAGATGGTCGGCAGATAGGAGGTGCCAAACCTGAACCCTTAGTTGCAGAACTACCTGGTAGGATTATTAATTTAATGAAAACTATGATGCCTCCTCTGCGGGTGAATTGGGACAAGTTAGCAGCATGCAAACAAAACATTCATTGATCATAGTGGTCAGGATATGAGTACAGAAGGTGGTCAGAGGTTGTTTGTAGATAAGTTTGTTTTTAATTTACTTCCTGATCTTTCTAATAAGTTAAAGGACTATGAGAGTTCATGGGCTGTTTCTTCTTCAGCTCAGATATTGGCTACTGCACAATACTATGAGAATAGAGATAAAGATGAGAAGGATAAAGTAGAGAAGAAGACTAGAGAATTAAAAACGAAAGTTCTTCTGCAGCAGGCTTATCCGCCTCGCCCTAATCAGCGTCAGTTTCAGCAACCTTCCCAGTTTCAGCAACCCCCACAGTTTCAGAAACTGCTGCAGAAGCCTGAGTCTTTTGCTTCGCGACTCCCGCTAGGCCCTAATCAGTGTGCTTATTGTAAAGAAGAAGGTCACTTCAAGAATAGTTGCCCGATCTTGCTACAGCATGCGAATGGTATGTCTGGTCTGAGAGGTCGTGGTAGTTTCCAACAAGTACCTAGGGGTAGGGGACGTGGTACATTTCCCCAGAATGAACATTCCTTTTCCCCTCAGAATTATATGAATTATTTTGACCAACATAATGTTCCGACCGTCCAGTCCGCTCAGTACTACACTGATGATTATTATGTTGGAAGTGAGAGTGCTGGTTTTAATGATAGTTAGGACAGCCATGGACAAAGGGAGGGAGTAGTGTCAGTTCCAGTAGACCAGAGTGGACCTTATGTTGAAATGATTACATCAGGTGTGGCAGAACCTTTTCTTTTGGATACTGGTGTAGCAAAGAGTTCTATCATGCACTCTAAACTCCCCGGCGCACCTTTGTCTGGCTTGACTAATGTTTCAGTAGGATTTTCTGGCGCCCCAGTTCGTAATCCGGTTTCTTGTCCTTTGCCCCTTTCTATTGGTCCCTGTGAATTGGAGGCTCCCCTTATTCTAACGACGGGCTGTGGCGAGAATCTGTTGGGTTTGGACTTGTTGAAAAGATTGCATGCGACATTACATTGTTCTCCTTCAGCAGTACATCTTACGGTGGGTAAGACAGTGATTTCCCTGATGTATCTGTCTAAGGATCGCCTTCCACTGGAACTGCGTTCTCTCCCTGATACACTTTGGGCTACAGGTCCCAATGATGTTGGTCTCTTGCAGATTCCACCCTACGTTGTTACCATTAAATTGAATGCTAAATTACCTCGCATTTCCCAGTACAAAATTTCCAGTGATGGCGAAAGAGCTCTTTTAGCGATTATCTATGATTTGGTTGAGAAAGGTGTGGTTGAAGAAACGAGAGGTAATGTGTGTAACAGTCCTGTTCTGCCTGTCCTTAAGCATACTAACTCTTCTCAGCCACCTGTGTATCGGTTTGTGATCGACCTTCGAGAGGTCAATAAGATCGTTGTGCCACAGTTTCCTGTTGTCCCGGACATTACTGCTTTATTGACTATGATCCCTGCCTCAGCTGCTTGGTTTTCTGTTATTGATCTGAAGAATGCCTTTTTCAGCATTCCTATTGCTGAAGAGAGTAGGGATATTTTTGGCTTCTCTTTAGGAGGCCGAAGCTTCCGGTTTAAACGAGCTCCTCAAGGTTATTGTGAAAGTCCTTCTATCTATAGTCATGCTTTAAAAACACAGCTTGATACCTTTCCTTTGCCTCCTGGTGCTACTCTTATCCAGTATGTTGATGATCTTTTGGTTGCTGCTGACTCTGAGGACATTTGAAAAGAAGTTACTCTTTCTTTGTTACGCCATTTGTCTGACCTTCATCACAAGGTTTCACCTTCTAAGTTGCAGTATTGCCGCCAAGAGGTGACCTACTTAGGTCATCTCTTGTCGAAGGAGGGAAGACGATTGACCCCAGAACGTATTCAAGCAATTGCTCAAATGTCTGTACCACGTACACAGAGAGAGGTGCGTGCATTTTTAGGCATTACATCTTATTGTAGACGGTGGATTCCAAATTTTTCTCTGTTAGCGAAACCTCTGTTGGCACTTACTCTTAAGAATACACCACACCCTCTTCCCTGGACAGAGGAATGTCAGAAGAGTTTTATGGATTTACGAACTGCACTGTGTTCTGCTCCTGTGTTAGGTACTCCTGACTATAGCAAGCCTTTTACACTCTATGTGCATGAGAGAGAAGGTTGTGCGTTGTCAGTGTTGGCACAACAATTTGGAGACAAGCAGCGCCCATGTGCGTATTTTTCAGCTACTTTAGATCCGGTAGCTAGGGTGTTGCCTAGTTGTCTAAGAGCTACAGCGGCAGCGGCTGTATCTATCCGACAGTCTGCTGGTTTGGTATTGGATAATACATTGATTGTGATGGTCCCACATGCAGTGGATACCCTATTGAATAGAACGAAGACTCAACATCTTACCAGTGCGCGTTTGTCAGGTTATGAGTTGACGCTTTTGGCTAGCCATGTGCACATCAAGCGGTGCAACACATTGAATCCAGCTACATTGTTGCCGATTTTTGTAGAGACAGATGTTCAGGAACAGCATGACTGTTTTCTCCGGACAGAGGAGGAAACGAAGGGTAGAGTTGATCTAAAAGATACTCCTCTTTCGAATCCTGATGGTACCCTATGGGTAGATGGTTCGTGCTTTAAGCTTCCGAATGGAGAGACGACTGCAGCATATGCTGTTACAACTTTGCACACGATTGTTGAAACAGCACGTATTGCACAGAATTCAGCGCAAGCAGCGGAGTTGATAGCATTGACTAGAGCGTGTGTGTTGTCAAAAGGAAAGAGAGTGAATGTTGATACTGATAGCCAATACGCATTTGGCGTGGCTCACAGTTTTGGTCGCTTGTGGAAAGAGAGAGGATTTCTTACTTCCCATGGTACGAAAATTCAGCATGGACAATTAGTGAGTGAACTTCTTGAATCACTTACTTTGCCGACCCAAATTGCGATAGTGAAGTGTAGTGCGCATAAGAAGGTTACGGATGATGTGGGTCAAGGGAATGCGTTTGCAGATGAAGTAGCGAGAGAAACGGCGAAAGATGTGACGAGTCGGATGTATGTTGCAGGTCCTGCCAGATGGGTTGTGGAAGGAGGAATGTGTGAAGATACAACAGAAAGTGTGAAGATGATTCAGGCAGAAGCTACTGAGAAAGAATTGAGTATGTGGAGAGAGAGTACGGGAATGTTGGATTCAACAGGCTGTTGGGTTGAGTTGTCAGAGCACCAGCGATGGTTGTTGCTGGATGCATATGTGCTTCCGGTGGTTACTATGGCTCATGGGTTGGCTCACATTAGTTCAAAAGGAATATGTAAGTTGTTGGCTCTGGTATGGCAGAATGGTGGAATTCCTAAGTGTGCTGAGAATTTGGTTAAACACTGCATGATTTGCTTGATGCATAATCCTGGAAAGGGAACCCCAACTCCAGCGGGTCATTTTGCTCCTCCAACGTATCCGTTCGAGGTGTTGCAGATAGACTATATTCATATGGAAAGATGCAATAACTTGAAGTATGTCCTTGTGGTTGTTTGTGCCTTTTCCAGACGGATAGAGGCCTACCCCCTAAAGGATAATACTGCCCTGTCTACAGCCAAGGTTTTGCTCAAAGAACTCTTTCCCAGATATGGCTTGCCGAGGATGGTATGGAGTGATAATGGAAGTGAATTTGTGGGTCAGATTATGAAGAAAGTATGTGCGGGTCTGGGTATTAACCAGAAATTTCACGCTGCGAATCACCCCAAGTCAGCAGGCCTGGTCGAGTGCTATAATGGCACTCTGAAGCTGAAGTTGGCCAAGGTGCAAGCGAGCTCTGGTCTTACATGGCCCGATGCCTTACCATTGGCACTTTTGTCCATGAGAACGACAGTACATTCTCGCGTGGGACTTAGCCCATACAAGATTGTTTTTGGACGCCCGGCGAATGTCTGGGGTGTGCCGAGGCCTAAGAAGTACAGTGATATTGAGTACCCTATGTTGGTTGACTACTTACATGATTTGACTGCTAAATTGCGTGTTCTTCACCAACAGGTCCATGACACTTTGCCTTCAGTTTCTGTAGACGTTGGCCACACAATTCAACCTGGCGACTGGGTTCTAACCAAGAATTTCCAGAGGTCAAAGAACTTGGAACCAAGATGGACCGGTCTATACCAAGTCCTGTTATCAACTCGGACTGCTATTAAGGTGTTCGGCAAGAAAAACTGGGTACATGGTACCCATTGTAAGAAGATACCTTTGCCCTTACCGTACGATAAGTGGGTCCGGGAAGGTGTTGCCGATTTCGAGAGTGAAAGGGTTCCGAGATTTGTACCTTTTAGCGATGCACATCTGGAATGGACTCAGTCAGAACGTGCGGATGATAAAGTCTTGCAAGAAGGTGTGCCGCCGTGTTTGAGACTTGATACTATGCACCCAGAGACACTCTTTCAGGAGCAAACTGTGCCTGGTAAAGAACGCTACAACTTAAGGTCTAAAAAGGACAAATAAAATTTGATTTTTTTTGTGAATTACACTCTTTCAGACAAGAGACTATTTTTCTTTTTCTTTTTCGAACCACCATCCGGGTTCAGCTGCAGGTTCGCGGTATCAGAACTTAAGGGGTGGCCCGCGTATTGACGAAAGGTCTGCGGTTCTAGGGACCTCTAGGACGCCTGGACGCACACTTGAGTGAAGAAGGAAAATTGCAGCGAGCAGCATGTTAGAGGATGGAGTCTGTTGTAACTGAAAGAGATGTTGAGAGAATAGATCTTAAGACAAGATTTTGTACATTGATACATAGCAACATGTTTTATAATATTGTGCTTTTTGATGTTTTTAAGTATCACATTAGCTTGTGTGGGTTGGACTGTCTATGCTACACAACAGACATCTGCACCCACCTCCCAACCTATGCTTTCTTTCACTACTGTTTCTTTGCACCAGTTTTATACGTTGCCTGAACATGAACAGACAAGGAGATCAGAATTTGTCAACAACTCGTTTATACAGTTGTTGCATCAGCATCAGTTAGTATTAAATACCACTAATTGTTGGGTTTGTGGTCTTATGCCTCATACGACAGATAAAGGTATGCCATATTTGGTTTTGCCTTTTTCTTTTAATAGGTCTGTGTGGGCTTTTCAGACCACGTTTATCTATGCAAATGAGGTACGCCCCTTACGGTCCCTTAAAGATAACTCAAGCAATAGTGCCTTAATAAGGGGAATAGTAGCTATGATCCGAGATATTGATGCATATAATGCTATCCCTAAGGATGAGGTGCAGGCTTACGTTGGTTGGAACGTGACTGGATATAGTACCAGTTTGACAGAGAAGGAGAGACGAAAAAGGTCTCCCCCTATTTGGATTGTACCCCACCGAGGCCACTTTTGTTTTCAAGGTAATGGTCGGAATCCGAAAGCTCAGCTAGGTAAGAGTGTGTGTGCTCAAACCTATGTCTATTCATCTCGGACTTCTCCACCGTTTGTGCCAGCTAAAGGCACATATTTTGTTTGTCATGACAGAGCCTATACATGGTTGCCACCTGATTTTTCAGGAACGTGTTATGTGGCGTTTCTACTTCCCCCTACATACACTACTGCTTCAGAATATCATAGAACGAGATATGGTAGAGGTGTCTTCAATAAGGAAGATACCGCAGCACACGAAGTAGGAGATTTCTTCAAGGGCTTCTTGCCCTTTTGGGGTCCTATGATCAATAGTAGGCATATTTGACAGCTTGTCCGCGTTGTTGAAGCTACTATTAATGAGACAGCAGGTGCTCTTAGTAATGTTACAGCTGAGCTTCAAGCGGACCGCCTTATGACTTTGCAGAACCGTATGGTATTAGACATCATACTTGCAGATCGAGGAGGAGTATGTAAATTGATTGGATCCAGTTGCTGTGTTTACATACCAGATAATGCCCCTACAGTGTACCAAGCCATCTCTAGGTTGTATAAAATCTCTGAGTCTATCCATGTAGACGAAGGAGACTGGTCATTGATGGGATGGTTTTGGGGACTGCTGTCCAAATGGGGATGGAAGATTTTGACATTCCTTGGTATGGTTTTAACCATCCTTTTCTCTTGTTGTCTTTGCATCCAGTGTGGTCCCTCCATTTGTAGTCTTTGTGCTACTATGTGTGTTCGGAGACCTGCCCCGAGAGAAGTAGAGAATAATAAGATGATGCTACAGCAACACCTTGATGACCTAATGAATATCGACATAGACCTAGATTCAGATTAACATGAGTCTTAGGTTATTGCCTACGTAATGGCAAAAGGAGGGTCTGAGGTTCTGCAATTCTCGAGTCTGACTCTATTTTGTTCTTTGCCACCATTTTGTGTTGCCCTCACGTAGGCCTGTGAAGGTAGCCTGGCGAATAAAGTGGCCTGGCCTTCTTAGTTCATGTATACATTAACTAGGTTTCTTTTTGACTCTGAAATGAACTGTAAGAAACTGACCTCTGCACCTGAAACTGACCCCGCAAAGCCAATTTCCCGATCGATCTTTGTCTAAGATTGCCAATCAATGTTCAGGACATCGTTAACTTTTAGTTTCCTTGCACATGCCTTATCTTGTTCAGCATCTGTTACCGTTTCTCTTTTTATGTTTCTTCATTACATGGGTTATGCTTTCAATTATAGGTTTGTCCGGCTTGTGGAGATTGAATTTGGGACATTCCTAATAATTAACTTTTGGGTTGGGATACTGTAAATTGAGTTATTGTTATGTGACACTTTGTTTGAAAATGTACCTTATTGGCTAGAATTTTGTGCAGTGGGTGTACATTTATAATGTGAATATTGGGTATAAAAGGAGACGTCTCGCCTTAGTAAAATGAGCAGTCTCCTGAGAATTTACACCGTGATGTATTTCTAGGATCACTGTTACTAGCTGCAGCTAATAAACTTGGTCTCTGATGCCACCCAGAAGTATTCCGTGTCTCTGTATACCAAGACAGGTGAACTCGAAGATCGTAGGCGTGCCCCTGACGCCGCTGGGTTAAACCCCGGTTCTTCACGTGGATTTTTATCGCTGATATAGCGTGCTATTAGCAACGCTTATCTCAAAAGCGATAAAAATCCTAGCGCTAACTGCCAAACGTGAGATTATCATTGGAAACCCAGCGATACTCCCACGAAGTTTGGCGATAGCTTGCTGATAGGGCCTCACATACTTAGCCATGATATCTACCCTCCATAGGATATCATGGCTAAGTCAGTTTCAAAGCAGGCGTAAGTAAA
The DNA here is from genome assembly GCF_964204655.1 of Triturus cristatus. Taxonomy (NCBI): domain Eukaryota; kingdom Metazoa; phylum Chordata; class Amphibia; order Caudata; family Salamandridae; genus Triturus; species Triturus cristatus. The sequence continues at coordinate 62,522,798 of NC_140591.1, read as the reverse complement.
GTAGCGATAACAGAGGTTATCGCTACTTTTCTTGTCGCTATGCAGCTTTGCGTGACGCTTTGTAATAGGAGAAATGTCGCTTAGTGACATTTCTCCCGTTATCCTGGGGAGGAACGCCCACTTTGCATCTCATTAGAGATGCAAAGATGGGCGTTAGCAATTCAGGCGCTAAGGCAAGGTTTCACGCGATAGCGTGACCTTGCTAATATAGCGATAAAATTATCACCGCTTTTTGGCCGAAAAGGCCGCAAAAGCGCCGATAATTTTATATAGCCGCCTTATAGTTATGCCCCTTAATTTGGCCACTGCGAACCTAGAATGCTTTTCTTCTACAACACACGAGGGTTCTCTTAGCGTGATAAGAGCCAGCGATAACCAGAGCCCTTCCTTGAGCACCTCCAAGTAAACTGAGATGCTGTTGGAACACCCACAGATACTGAAATCTCTGTACTAGAACCACTGGAAGTGGAGAAGGATCTAGTCCAGCCTCCGTCAAGACTCACTCAGAGCTCTGCTCAATTTGAGCTCTTTATATCACTGATACTCAGGGCTCTGCTCAGTCAGAGCTCTTTATACCTGACCTCAGGACACCCCCCACGCCGCACGGCTCACCAGCGGTGCCCCCTCGCTGCTGCTCGTTGTCCCTGCTCCGTTTTTGGCCCGTTTTTCATGCTCACCGCTTCTTTTTCTGTTCTTGCTCCCTTTTAGCCCGATTTTTCGTGCCCACTGTATCTTTGTTCCTGTACTTGTGTTTTTAACTCCTGCATTGTATTCACTTGTGCTTTTGTTTTGTTTAGCGAGCCTCGCTAATCCCTCTGGTGCCCCACTCGCTTCCCGCCGCGGCTCCATTGCGGCCCCGCCCCCTTTTTCCTTCTGTACCCGATTGGCTGCCCCGCTCCCACCTCCCAGCTGCTCCGCCCTCCCACTTGGCCTCATATGGAGCCCGCGCGGTGCAGGTAAGTGTGACCTGACCTCAGGACACCCCCCACGCCGCACGACTCGCCAGCGGTGCCCCCTCGCTGCTGCTCATTGTCCCTGCTCCGTTTTTGGCCCGTTGTTCATGCTCACTGCCTCTTTTTCTGTACTTGCTCCCTTTTAGCCCGATTTTTCGTGCCCACTGTATCTTTGTTCCTGTACTTGGGTTTTTAACTCCTGCATTGTATTCACTTGTGCTTTTGTTTTGTTTAGCGTGCCTCGCTAATCCCTCTGGTGCCCCCACCCGCTCCCCGCTTCCCGCCGCTGCTCCATCGCGGCCCCGCCCCCTTTTCCTTCTGTACCCGATTGGCCGCCCCGCTCCCGCCTCCCAGCTGCTCCGCCCTCCCACTTGGCCTCATATGGAGCCCGCGCGGTGCAGGTAAGTGTGACCTGACCTCAGGACACCCGCGACGCCGCACGGCTCGCCAGTGGTGCCCCCTCGCTGCTGCTCGTTGTCCCTGCTCTGTTTTTGGCCCGTTTTTCATGCTCACTGCTTCTTTTTATGTTCTTGTTCCCTTTTAGCCCGATTTTTCGTGCCCACTGTATCTTTATTCCTGTACTTGTGTTTTTAACTCCTGCATTGTATTCACTTGTGCTTTTGTTTTGTTTAGCGTGCCTCGCTAATCCCTCTGGTGCCCCCACCCGCTCCCCGCTTCCCGCAGCTGCTCCATCGCGGCCCGCCCCCTTTTTCCCTCTGTACCCGATTGGCCGCCCCGCTCCCGCCTCCCAGCTGCTCCGCCCTCACACTTTGCCTCATATGGAGCCCGCGCGTTCGCGCAGCGGTCACGCGCAGCGGGTGCGCCGATTGTGCGCTGAAGGCGCGCCAAAGGCAAGCCCGTCTACGCCCGTCCGCGCCTGGACCGCGCCCAGCGCCAGGACCCCTGGCCCCCGAAGATGCCAGCCCACACGACGGACTTACGATGCCGCCACCCTCAACGCACTCAACGCTGGACGGAACCCCGCCTGCTACCGAGCCACCCCGAAACGCGCCCACGGACCCTTCACCTGCCAAACCTGCAAGTTCACCTGCCTCCGGACCTGCACCGCACCCGCCAAGCCGAACACCAGCAACAACCACCTCAAGTGCATCCTGCTCAACACCCGCTCCGTCCACAGACACACCGTCGAACTCTGGAACCTCCTCGACACAACATCGCCAGACGTCGCCTTCCTCACAGAAACCTGGATGAACGCCTCCTCAGCGCCCGACATCGCCACAGCCATCCCGGACGGATACAAGATCACCCGGAGGGACCGCGTCAACCAGACCGGAGGAGGCATCGCCATCGTACACAAGAACACCATCCGCATCACAACCAACTCCGACGACACCTTCACCGCCGCCGAGCACCTCTACTTCCAGATACACACCGACCCAAAGACCACCTTCAGAGGCACCCTCATCTACAGACCCCCGGGACCATGCACACAATTCAGCAAAGACATCGCAGACTTCATCAGCCCGCACGCCCTCCCCTCCGCTGACTACATCCTCCTAGGGGACCTCAACTTCCACCTGGAGAACAACAAGGACTGCAACACCACCACCCTGCTGGACAACCTCGCCAACCTCGGACTCAAGCAACTGGTGAACACCCCCACCCACTACGCCGGCCACACGCTTGACCCCGTCTTCTCTTCCAGCAAGCACGTCTCCTTCAGCCACTCCACCGTACTTCATTGGACTGACCACAGCTGCGTCCACTTCAGCTTCAGATGAATCATGACCCACCACCACCCGCAACAGGTTCCTCACCGGAGCTGGAGCAAGATCACCACCGAGCAGCTCACCACCTCCCTCAGCCAGAACCCTCCCGCCAGCACAACGGACCCCAACGAAGCAGCCAGCAACCTCACACAGTGGCTGACCGCCTGCGCCGACGACCTCGCACCACTGAAGAACCCTCCCAGCAGACCCGGCAGCAAGAAAGCCCCCTGGTTCACCGACGAACTCAAGGACTCCAAGAAGAACTGCCGCACCCTCGAGAAAGCCTGGCGCCACGACCAGACCACAGACAACATGACCGCCCTCAAGCATGCCATCCGCAAGCACCACCAGCTGATCCGCACCATCAAGAAGACAGCATTCAAAGAAAGACTGGACAACAACGCCCACAACAGCAAGGAACTCTTCAGCATCGTCAAAGAGCTCTCCAACCCCAGCACCGGAAACAACGACATCACTCCTTCACAAGACCTCTGCGACTCACTCGCCTCGTTCTTCCACCGCAAGATCGCCGACATACACAACAGCTTCGGCGCACCAACCACGCACCCAACCGCCGAACCAATGCCCCCCACCACCACCCTCTGCACCTGGACCCCGGTCAGCACCGAAGACACCACCCGCACAATGAACACCATCCACTCCGGATCTCCAACCGACCCCTGCCCCACCACATCTTCAACAAGGCCGACTACATCATCGCACCCCAACTCCGGGACATCATCAACACCTCCTTCCACACCGCCACCTTCCCGGAGAGCTGGAAGCACGCCGAGCTCAGCGCCCTCCTGAAGAAACCAACAGCGGACCCCACCGACCTCAAGAACTTCCGCCCCATTTCGCTCCTCCCTTTTCCTGCCAAAGTCATCGAGAAGACCGTCAACAGACAGCTCGCCGCCTTCCTCGAGATGAACGGATCCCTCGACCCCTCGCAGTCCGGTTTTCGAGCAAACCACAGCACCGAGACCGCACTGATCGCAGCCACCGATGACATCAGATCCCTGCTCGACAACAGAGAAACAGCGGCCCTCATCCTCCTGGACCTCTCTGCAACGTTCGACACTGTCTGCCACCGCACCCTAGTACAGCGCCTCAGCAACATCGGGATCCAAGAGAAGGCACTGAAGTGGATCATCTCGTTCCTCGCCAGAAGAACTCAGAGAGTCCGCCTCCCCCCGTTCAGATCCGATACCACCGAAGTCATCTGCGGCGTACCACAAGGATCATCACTCAGCCCAACCCTCTTCAACATCTACATGAGCCCCCTCGCAGCCATCGCACGCCAACACAACCTCAACATCATATCCTACGCCGACGACACCCAGCTGATCCTCTCCCTCACCAACGACCCCGCCACCGCCAGAACCAGCCTCCAGGAAGGGATGAAAGACGTCGCCGAATGGATGAAGAACAGCCGCCTGAAACTGAACTCAGACAAGACGGAAGTCCTCATCCTGGGATCATCGCCCTCCGCCTGGGACAACTCCTGGTGGCCCCCTGCCCTGGGCACCACTCCCAAGCCAACGGACCACGCACGCAACCTGGGCTTCATCCTGGACTCCTCCCTCTCGATGACCAGACAAGTCAACGCCGTCTCATCATCATGCTTCAACACCCTGCGCATGCTACGTAAGATCTTCCGATGGATCCCCACCGAAACTAGGAGGACGGTCACCCAGGCACTCGTCACCAGCCGACTGGACTACGGGAACACCCTCTATGCCGGAACCACAGCCAAACTTCAAAAAAGACTCCAACGTATCCAGAACGCCTCCGCACGACTCGTCCTGGACATCCCCCGACACAGCCACATCTCCGGCCACCTGAGAGACCTGCACTGGCTCCCCGTCAGCAAGAGGATCACGTTCAGGCTCCTCACCCACGCACACAAGGCCCTCCACGACCTGGGCCCCATGTACCTCAACAACCGCCTGACCTTCTACACGTCCACCCCCAGCTACAATCGACCAGCCTCGCCCTCGCCGCCGTACCACGCATCCGCAGAGCCACCGCCGGAGGAAGATCCTTCTCCTACCTGGCAGCCAAGAATTGGAACTCCCTCCCCATCCACCTTCGGCTGACCCAGGGCCATCTCTCCTTCAGGAAGCAACTCAAGACCTGGCTCTTCGAGCAGTAACGGACCCCTCTCCCCCAGCGCCTTGAGACCCTTCCGGGTGAGTAGCGCGCTATACAAATGCTATGATTGATTGATTGATTTATACCACTGATACTCAGGGCTCTGCTCAATTAGAGCTCTTTGTACCCCTGATACTCAGGGCTCTGCTCAGTCAGAGCTCTTTATACCACTGATACTCAGAGCTCTGCTCAATTAGAGCTCTTTATACCACTGATACTCAGGGCTCTGCTCAGTCAGAACTCTTTATACCACTGATACTCAGAGCTCTGCACAATTAGAGCTCTTTATACCCCTGATACTCAGGGCTCTGCTCAGTCAGAGCTCTTTATACCACTGATACTCAGGGTTCTGCTCAGTCAGAGCTCTTTATACCACTGATACTCAGGGCTCTGCTCAGTCAGAGATCTTTATACCACTGATACTCAGGGTTCTGCTCAGTCAGAGCTCTTTATACCACTGACACTCGGGGCTCTGCTCAGTCAGAGCTCTTTATACCACTGATACTCAGAGCTCTGCTCAATTAGAGATCTTTATACCCCTGATACTCGGGGCTCTGCTCAGTCAGAGCTCTTTATACCACTGACACTCAGGGCTCTGCTCAATTAGAGCTCTTTATACCCCTGATACTCGGGGCTCTGCTCAGTCAGAGCTCTTTATACCACTGACACTCAGGGCTCTGCTCGGTCAGAGCTCTTTATACCACTGACACTCAGGGCTCTGCTCAATTAGAGCTCTTTGTACCCCTGATACTCAGGGCTCTGCTCAGTCAGAGCTCTTTATACCACTGACACTCAGGGCTCTGCTCAAATAGAGCTCTTTATACCACTGACACTCGGGGCTCTGCTCAATTAGAGCTCTTTATACCACTGATACTCAGGGCTCTGCTCAGTCAGAGCTCTTTACACCCCTGATACTCAGGGCTCTGCTCAATTAGAGCTCTTTATACCCCTGACACTCGGGGCTCTGCTCAGTCAGAGCTCTTTACACCCCTGATACTCAGGGCTCTGCTCAATTAGAGCTCTTTATACCCCTGATACTCGGGGCTCTGCTCAGTCAGAGCTCTTTGTACCACTGATACTCAGAGCTCTGCTCAATTAGAGCTCTTTGTACCCCTGATACTCGGGGCTCTGCTCAGTCAGAGCTCTTTGTACCACTGATACTCAGAGCTCTGCTCAATTAGAGCTCTTTGTACCCCTGATACTCAGGGCTCTGCTCAGTCAGAGCTCTTTATACCAATGATACTCAGGGCTCTGCTCAGTCAGAACTCTTTATACCACTGATACTCAGAGCTCTGCTCAATTAGAGATCTTTGTACCCCTGATACTCAGGGCTCTGCTCAGTCAGAGCTCTTTATACCACTGATACTCAGGGCTCTGCTCAGTCAGAACTCTTTATACCACTAACACTCGGGGCTCTGCTCAATTAGAGCTCTTTATACCACTGATACTCAGGGCTCTGCTCAGTCAGAGCTCTTTACACCCCTGATACTCAGGGCTCTGCTCAGTCAGAGCTCTTTATACCACTGATACTCAGGGCTCTGCTCAGTCAGAGCTCTTTATACCACTGATACTCAGGGCTCTCCTCAATTAGAGCTCTTTTATACCCCTGATACTCAGAGCTCTGCTCAATTAGAGCTCTTTATACCCCTGATACTCAGGGCTCTGCTCAGTCAGAGCTCTTTATACCACTGATACTCAGATCTCTGCTCAATTAGAGATCTTTGTACCCCTGATACTCAGGGCTCTGCTCAGTCAGAGCTCTTTATACCACTGATACTCAGGGCTCTGCTCAGTCAGAACTCTTTATACCACTGATACTCAGAGCTCTGCTCAATTAGAGCTCTTTATACCCCTGATACTCAGGGCTCTGCTCAGTCAGAGCTCTTTATACCACTGATACTCAGAGCTCTGCTCAATTAGAGCTCTTTGTACCCCTGATACTCAGGGCTCTGCTCAGACAGAGTTCTTTATACCAATGATACTCAGGGCTCTGCTCAGTCAGAACTCTTTATACCACTGATACTCAGAGCTCTGCTCAATTAGAGCTCTTTATACCACTGATACTCAGGGCTCTGCTCAGTCAGAGCTCTTTATACCACTGATACTCAGGGCTCTGCTCAGTCAGAACTCTTTATACCACTAATACTCAGAGCTCTGCTCAATTAGAGCTCTTTATACCACTGATACTCAGGGCTCTGCTCAGTCAGAGCTCTTTATACCACTGATACTCAGGGGTCTGCTCAGTCAGATCTCTTTATACCACTGATACCCAGGGCCAAGTCTCAGCGGTGCTGAGCGCCGGCAGCTTTTTAAAGGGGGCCTCGAAACGGGTCTCTATCGGGATCTGTTTTGTGCCCTGGCACAGGCGGTCCATTGTCATGGTGTCAGAAGGGCTTTAAGTCGAAGCTTTTTCAATATTATATACAAGCCATAGTTGCTGCTTATTTATCTTAAGCAACTAACAATCAATGACAAAGCCAATAGTCATGACTTGTAGGTATGATGTTACTTGTTGTATCATATCTGGATGCAATGACAGAAACAGCAAAATACAAGTTGGGCGGCATACTATGCTAAGCACAGATTTTTAGCTTAGGTGTTTTTAAGTCACGCCCTTAATTACATTGGCCACGCATAGCATAACAAAATGAAACATAGCATAGCATAACAAAACATAGCATAGCATAACAAAACAAAACATAGCATAACAAATCATAGCATAACAAAACACAACAAAACATAGCATAACAAAACATAGCATAGCATAACAAAACAAAACATAGCATAGCATAGAATAGCAAAACACAACAAAACATAGCACAGCATAACAAAACAAAACATAGCATAGCATAGAATAGCAAAACACAACAAAACATAGCACAGCATAACAAAACACAACAAAACACAGCATAGCATAGCATAACAACATACAACAAAACATAGCATAGCATAACATAACAAAACATAGCATAGCATAACAAAACACAACAAAACATATTATTGCATAGCATAACATAGCATAGCATAACATAACATAAGAAAACATAGCATTAAATTTGATAAACTCATAGAAGCGGGCTAGCTAGCTTTAACGGGCAGTGACTGTAAGCAACGCCGTCAACCCAGAAGCAGTCACTCGGTCACCTTTGCTCTTGTATTGCAGTGGCTTCGTTTATTAAACAGTGCCCATATTTATACTGTTAGCACTTTACTTGTGCAAATTTCAGGGCTCACAAAACTTTGATGAATCGAAATTCACAACTGAGGCTGTTAAGTTCGCGCTATATAAAACCCCAAGGATAAATAAAAAACATTGCCATTTACAATGTGAATAGCTCCAACAAATACAAGACCTATTACAAAGTACAAAACATTGCCATTTACAATGCCAATAGCTCCAGCTCCAACAAATGCGAGACCTATTGCATTTCCAATGCTTGTTCCAAATGCAGGAATGGTAAAGGGATTTGGCAGTACTCCTCATACACAGATAAAAACCAGATTTTCAAGCCTTTTTCTAGAGTTTAGTAAACCCTCTATGGGGCGCCTTAAGGACAGTGTATTGGCTTGCCCTATGTTATAACCAGCTCTGCAGATGTGGCCCATCTCCACCTCTGCTGCATTCTGTATGTACTGCCCGAGGGAGGCAGGGGTAACCATCTGAAATAAGATCTGTCTTCTGCTAGTCTTAGGTGCCGAATTCATTTACGAGTATGGGAAGTAGTACTACAAGAATACTCTTTTATCTACTCTTAAATGCCTTTGTGAGTTGCCCCAAGGCATCCAACTCCCTTTTTGGAGAAGTTCAAAGAGTGCACAGACCTTTCTGTTTGTACTGATATTAACCAAATAGCCCCTCATTATTTCCATTTGAGATGCTTTGTGGTGAAGTGACGAAGACATTTCCCAGCACGTGAAAAAGTACTAGAGGAGTACTGCAGGAGTACTACTTTACATACTCCAAAATGCCTTTGTGAATAGGCTCTTTGGTCTGGCCGAGTTTTGAAAAAGATGAATGTGCCTCATTGTAACACACCAGGTTGAGCAGGGACACTCCCCACTGCCAGGGCTTAATATGCAAAAAATAAGGGACAGGGCCCTCAACAGGAGGCCACTGCAGCTTCCACCAACCGTTGACCCTGCCAGCGCCACCGATTACAGTACCAGCACAACTACGAACCATCACACTCCTCTAAGTGTGATAGTTTAGACTATTCCAGGCCCCTAAAAGCTATAAGATTGGGTGGCAGGTAATAATAATTTTTGGTGTAGATGGTATGAATAAACAACTGTGTTTTTGTGCTTATCTCTAAATCAGACAACTAGCACCACCATGTGACAGATTGTCATAAGTGCCGGTGTTGACAATTAAGTACCGGTGCTGAGCACCGGAGACCACCGGCTCAAATTAAGCACTGCCCACTGCCCTATTTGCTTAGCAACCTCTTCTTTTTCCAGTGATCCATTGAAGTGCCAGATAGAGCCAGGAGCATCTGTAGGGGCCACAAGACAATTCGAGGGTAGAGTAGGGTTGCAGTCACTGGCTACAGGACAAATACAGTTGCCCATTGGGCTTGTGCAATGCATCAGAACCAACTCATCCGGCCCTGGCCTATGCACAAGCTGAGCCCCAGTGCATAGGGTGCATGAAACACAAAGCAAGAGTGCACACGCCCTCTCCAAGAGGGTACATTCAAAACAATTACTTATCCATATTTTGACTATGCCAGGCATTGGACATATGGCCCTGTGCCTGTAGTAGCCAGGTGCAACACATGCAATATAAACCAAAGTCTGCTTTAATTAGAATTAACCATATATATTTAGTAAGTTTGAAGACCATGTGCCTAACATAACATGAAAAGTACAAGCATCTGAGATTCACACCTTTCCTTTAAGTGGATCAAATGATGCACCTTTGGAGGCAGGAGATATACCCAGCAGCAGATGCTCACATTCGGGTAACCTGGAGATTGTGATGGACACTTTTCACAAAGAGGCTCATGTAAACTTTACCACCATAACAAGCATTGGCAAAGCCAACAGGTCTCACTTACACAAGAGCTATTGATTTGACAATGTGTTTTAGCCATGGATAAAAAGTTAGTGCTGTAGAGAACAGTAGCATTGAGTGGAGTGGAATGTCCTGTCATAGACTGGAGTGGTGCAGAGTGGTATAGAGGGGAGGAGAGTGGTGTAGAGTGGAGTGTTGTAGAAAAGTGGTGTAGATCAGGGCTGTACTGGCCATAGTGGGCATCATGCATTTGCCCTGGAGACTGCAAGGGTGGGGGCCGGTTTTGAAGTGGCGGGGGCCAGTTTTGTTACTCGGGCCGATTTTGCAGCGATGCTGCAATATCGGCCCCCGGTAACAAAAGCAGCAGTGCAGGGGGACCGTGTTAAGCAGCAATGCTTCACACTTGCCACCCCCGTCCCCAGGGGTTTGAGGGCCGGTTTGACAAAATTGCCAGGGCTGCTGGGGGTTTCCAGTCCAACCCTGCCATAGATTGAAGTCAATTAATCAGGTGTTTATATAGCGTGGCTACTCACCCGTAAGGGTCCCAAGGCACTGGCAGTAGAGTGTCGTAGAGTTGAGTGGTCTAGAGTGGGGTAAAGTAGCATACAGTGGAGTAGTTCGGTGTAGAGTGGCGTGGAGTAGAGTGAAGTAGGTTGTCATAGAGTGGAGTGGCATAGAGTGGACTGTCATGGAGTGGTGTGGAGTAGAGTAGAGTGGCATAGAGTAGAGTGGCTTAGAGTGGAGTAGAGTGGCATAGAGTATCGTAGATTGGGGTGTCTTAGAGTGGAGTAGAGTGTTATAGAGTGGAGTGGCTTAGAGTAGAGTGGAGTAGAGTAAAGAGTTTTAGAGTGGAGTGTCGTAAAGGGGAGTAGAGTGGAATGGCATAGAGTGGGGTAGAGTTTAGTATCTTACAGTGACACGGCGTAGAATGAAGTGGAGTGGCATAGAGTAGAGTGGAGCAGAGTAGAGAGGAGTAGAGGAAAGTGGAGTGCAAAGGAGTAAAGTGGAGCAGAGTAAAGTAAAGTGGAGTGTTGGTGAGCGGAGTTGTGTAAAGCGTAGTGTTGTACAGTGGTGTAGAGTGTCATAGAGTGGAGTGGCATTGAGTGGAGAATCAGAGTTGAGTGGTGTACAGTGGAGTAGCTTAGAGTGGTTCACTGACAGAATATCGAGGAGCAAATTATCGACCTGCCAAAATATCGACGAAAAACTAAAGAATGACAGAATATCGACTTCCTATCTACAAACAGGTAAGTACAAAAATATCAAATCCAAAATATCGTTTTAAATTATATAGTTTGTTAAAAGTAATTTAAAATAATGAAATAATAAATATAATTAAGTGAAACATACTTAAAAATACTTAAATAACCTTAAAATTAATAAATAATTAATGTAAATTTAAAAAAAAATAAACATTCTATTTTATTTTTTAATACATATATATGTTAACTTAATATTATTAAAAAATATTCAATATTTTTAGTTCTATATAGCGGGAGGTTAAAATTTACTATTCCCACTCCAGTGAGTGCAACAGTATGGAAAGCATTGGATAGCGGGACGGTAAAAAATACTGTTCTCACTCCAGTGAGTGCAACAGTAAGGAAAGCGTATGATAGCGGGAGGGTAAAAATTACTATTCCCACTCCATTGAGTGCAACAGTAGGGAAAGCGTTGTATAGCGGGTAGGTAAAAATTACTATTCCCACTCCGGTGAGTGCAACAGTAGGGAAAGCATTGGATAGCGGGAGGGTAAAAAGTACTCTTCCCCCTCCAGTGAGTGCAACAGTAGGGAAAGTAATGATTTAATAATTAAATATATATAAATTAATTATCAATACCAATAAAAATTTATTAAAAATCAATTACCAATTACCAATTATTTGATAATTAATTATAAATACCAATACATATTACTTATTAAAAATGTATTGCCTGTTAATAATTAACAACAGCATATTTTTAGTGCCAAAAATTAATAAGTAATACAAAATGTTTCCCAATTCATAATTAATTAACAGTAAATTAATTATCAATACACTTTTTTCAATAATTACTTAATTACAATTAAATTACTTCCCACCCTAGTCCCCTTTAATCCCACAAACCACGCCGAATAATAAATTAATACAATTAATATAATTCTCAATTAATCACTTAATAAAAATTAATTACAAATTAACAACAATTAATTACCAATTAATAATTAATTAGCAATACATTATCAATACCAATAAATAAAAATAAATAATTACTTAATTACAATTAAATTACTTCCCACCCTATTCCCCTATAAACCCACAACATGCTCTAAATAATAAATAATACGATTTATATAATTATCAATTATTAAATTAATAAAAATCAATTACCAATTAATAAAAATGAATTACAAATTAATAATTAATTAACAATACATTATTTATCAATGCCAATAAATAAAATTAAATAATCACTTAATTACAATTAAATTACTTCCCACCCTTTTCCCCTATAAACCCACAACCCGCTACAGAACTAGAACACAAAATTAAATTAAATTAAATTAAAAATAATTAATAATTCCTAAAAATGTATATTTAATTTACTATAATTAAATTACTTCCCACCCTATTCCCCTATAAACCCACAATCTGCTTCGGAATTAACTTACGCAATAATTAAATAACATAATATTCATTACTTTAAAAAAATTAAGACATACATTAAAAAAATAATACATACTTTTAACACATATACTAACACTTAAAACACTATAAAAAAAATCGATATTTTTAACAACTATATTATGACTGTCGATATTACTTACTTTGATATTATGACAATCGGTATTTCTTACCTGAATTTCGATATTCTGCACTACTATATTTTGGCAATTCGATATTCTGTCCATTCTATATATTTTTTCTCGATATTGTGACTAGTTGCGGCTTAGAGGTACGTCGAGTGGCCTGGAGTGGTATAGAGTGGAATAGAGTGGCAGAGAATATCGAGTGAAGTGTCATAGAGGGAAGTAGAGTATTATAGAGTGGAGTGGCATAGAGTAGAGTGGAGCAGAGTAAAGTGTTGTAGAATGGAGTGTCATAGAGGGAAGTAGAGTGTTGTAGAGTGGAGTGGTGTAGAGTAGAGTGGAGCAGAGTAAAGTGTTGTAGAATGGAGTGGCATAGAGGGAAGTAGAGTGTTGTAGAGTGGAATGGCATATAGTGGGGTAGAGTTTAGTATCTTACAGTGGTGGGCCGTACAATTTTATTTATTTATTTATTTATTAAATTTGTAAGGCGCAACAGCTACCCAAAAAGGGTTTCCCGGCACCTGGACAAAACTGGAAGAAAACAGGAAAACAGAAAGAGTTATTGATTCTGAGAAAATTATTGGTTAAATAACCAAGTTTTTAGTAAGCGACGAAACTGGGTATACAAGGTTTCCTTGCGTATAGCAAGAGGAATGGAGTTCCAAAGAGTGGGGCCTAGAACCGAAAAAGATCTATCACCCATTCTGGCAAGTTTAAACCTTGGAACTAAACATTTTTCAAGAGAAGCAGGGCGGAGATGATGGGTAGGAACATAGGGGCAGACGAGGGTGTTCAAATAATCAGGTGCTAAGCCCCATTTGATTTTAAACATGTAACTCAGTGCTTTAAATTCGATCCGCTTTTCAATTCTGAGCCAATGTAGATCTCGGAGATGTCCAGAGATAGGAGAATATCTGGGAACCCTACAGAGGAGTCTTGCAGCGGAATTTTGTACAAGTTGCAATCTACGGGACACAGCCTTGTTAGCACCCAGAAAAAGAACATTCCCGTAGTCCAGCCGTGATGTAATGAGGGCATGGACCACGGTTTTCTGGGTGACATTGGGCATCATCCAAAGGATTTTGCACAACCATTTTAAAATGGTAAAGCAAGTAGCAGCAACCTTAACTGCTTGATGGTGCATCGACAAAGAGTCGTCAATATAAAAACCAAGATTGATCAACTGGCCGCGGATGAGCACCCATCTCGTCAGGCGAATGAGAGGTGTCCCAGTGGTCCTTCTTTTTACCTAGGATAAGGACCTCGGTTTTATTGGCGTTGAGTTTCAAATAATTTTGGCTCATCCAAACTGCGATTTGTCGTAGGCCCAACTGGAGGCCAGAGGAGGAGCATGGGTCAGAGTTGGAAAATGAGAAGATGATTTGAGAATCATCAGCGTATGTAAAGAGGGTCAGCCCAGCGTTGTCAGCAATGTCTGCTAGCGGCCTGACATAAAGATTGAAAAGCAAAGGGCTCAAAATGGAGCCCTGAGGAACTCCATAAGGCGATGAAAAAACATTTGAACTATCAGAAGCAGAGAGGACCTGAAAGGTGCGGTCGGCTAAAAAAGAGACCAACCAATCCAGGGCTGAGCCGCAAATGCCAAAGGATCTCAATGTATTCATTAGTATAGGGTGGGAGATAGTATCAAACGCCGCGCTCAGATCCAGCAATATGAGCGTGACTGTATCTCCTGCATCCAGGTGAAATCGTAATCTTTCCGTGACCCCTAACAGAGTGGTCTCAGTCGAGAAACCTGCTCTAAAACCGGATTGTGAAGAATGAAGTATTTTGTTTGTTACAACAAACTTGGAAAGGTATAAATGAATATGTCTTTCCAAAATCTTAGAAAAAATAGGCAGAAGGGAAATAGGTCAAAAGTTGGCAAGAACTTTAGGGTCCGCAGTAGGCTTCTTCAGCAACGGAACAACCATTGCATGCTTCCAGGCAGACGGAACTTTGGACTCTTGCAGTGAAAAATTAAGGGCTTTCAAGATAACCGGAAGATGAGGGGGATCAAGTTGTTTTATAATGGAAATGGGTAAGGGATTGTTTGGAGAGCCAGATTTTATTGTATCAAGAATAGGACCAAGGGAGGCCAAATCCAAAAGGGGCCAAGAAGCTAACAAAGGGAGATCATTAAGATGTTCCGTAGAAATGCTAGCAGAATTTAAAGACGATACCATGCAGGTCGTGGTGGTCGATTGTTGTTGAGAAGAACAAAACAAAGAGGAATTAATAATTTCAGAATGGATTTTTTCTATTTTACATGAAAAAAAGAGAGCAAGATCCTCACACTGGTTCTTATTTAATGGCAGAGGCTTAGCTATGGTTTCAGAACCAGCGAGATTTTTTTACTAAACTGAAGAGTGTCTTGGGACAGTGAGTGGCAGTAGTGATAGTATTAAGAATATACGCGGCTCTCGTGGATTTACATAGGTCGTGATTTGGGATTTGGGATTTTGGATTTTTTATAGACTACTTTCAAGTCAGGAGCATCATTTCTTCGCCATTTCCTTTCCAGTGCTTTGCATTTGGATTTTTCAACTTTAAGGGTATCGTTGTACCATGGAGCTGGGGGACGATGGTGAATCAGTTTTTTCTTAGTCAAAGGAAGGCATTCATCAACAGCGTCGAAAAGCCAATTGTGAATGTTTTTAGAGAATACATTGACCTGAGGATCGACAATGGGGATATTTTCATTGAGCAGATTGTTCAAGGCAGTTATATCAATTTTTTTCCAGTCCCTTTTAGAGAACATGGACAAAGGAAATACAGATGTAAAACTTGCAGGGACAGAAATTATAAACTTTAATAAAAAATTATCCGACCAGATAATAGGTGTTGCTGGTTCGCATTTGATGGAGGAAAGACTGGAAAAGATAGGATCTAAAAGATGTCCAGCCTTATGTGTGGGGCCAGAATTACAAAGATTAATATTCATGGCTGCAAGATCTGCAATAAAATTAGTGCATGTAAGATTGGAACAGTCCTCCAAATGTAAATTCAAATCACCAACTAAAGAACAATTAGTGGAACTCAAGACTAGAGGAGATAACAAACCAGGCAAGGTGGCTGACCACGAAGTGGAAGGGGTTGGAGGGCGATAAACCAATAAGCCAGAGAAGGTAAATTTAGGAGTAAGTGTGATTTTAAAAAGCGCAGCTTTGCAATTAGCGAGGTTTACAGGGTCCAGTTTGCATTGAAAATGTTGTTTAAAAATAATAGCAATCCCCCCGCCTTTCCCAGTGGCTCTATCCATTTGAACGATGGCATAATTGGATGGAAGGGCAATTGCAATATCAGGCCCAGAACTTGCATGAAGGTCTCGGTGAGAAAGAAAGCTTCCGGTAACTCATCCAGAAGGAGATCAAAGATATATCTTTTGTGCTGAGAAAGTGAGCGACAATTTAAACTGAAAAAACGAAACATAGAAGTGGGGGGGAGTCATTTGACGTCGTGATAGATCTACTTTCGTTATCCAAGGACAAATAAGACTGGGGCAGAACGAAAGGGCAGTTAGCGCCCGAGCAGGTATAATTAGCTACATTGTCAACGGCCAATTGAGTACAATCAGCACTACTGATTGGGCGTAAGGCAAGAAGTTGTGTTGTAGAGTATACTAACCTTGAAAGAGGCAACGGGGCAGGGGTCACGGCCCCAGGCCCCGGTCGGCCGCGGACGGGCGCAGACGGGCTTGCCTTTGGCGCGCCTTTCGCACGCCAGCTGCGCGCGGTTGCTGCGTGAAGCGTGATGCATGGAAGTTAAACCCTCCGCTAGGTCAGGTGACCGAGTGCACGCAATTCCCCGCCTCCCCACCTCTAGCCCAAACAAACTGTACCGCGATCTCCCTCCGCAACAAACGGGAATCCCGTGGTGGAACGGGGAGTAAGCGGTGAGATGGGAACGTCCAGGAGCTAAGGGTGAGTGTGAGGTAAGCGTATTTCAGGCAGCAATGCAATGTTAAAAGCAAAACATCCAAAACAGAATTTTAAAACAAAAAGTAAAACGAGAGGACAAACTTCCAGGGCGCGTCCACTGCGCGAGCGAGAAACGCGGAAGTTAAACCCTCCGCTAAGTCAGGTGACCGAGCGCACGCAATTCCCCGCCTCCCCACCTCTAGCCCAAACAAACTGTACCGCGATCTCCCTCCGCAACAAACGGGAATCCCGTGGTGGAACGGGGAGTAAGCGGTGAGATGGGAACGTCAAGGAGCTAAGGGTGAGTGTGAGGTAAGCGTATTTCAGGCAGCAATGCAATGTTAAAAGCAAAACATCCAAAACAGAATTTTAAAACAAAAAGTAAAACGAGAGGACAAACTTCCAGGGCGCGTCCACTGCGCGAGCGAGAAACGCGGAAGTTAAACCCTCCGCTAAGTCAGGTGACCGAGCGCACGCATTTCCCCGCCTCCCCACCTCTAGCCCAAACAAACTGTACCGCGATCTCCCACCACAACAAACGGGAAAGCCCGTGGTGGAACGGGGAGTAAGCGGTGAGATGGGAACGTCCAGGAGCTAAGGGTGAGTGTGAGGTAAGCGTATTTCAGGCAGCAATGCAATGTTAAAAGCAAAACATCCAAAACAGAATTTTAAAACAAAAAGTAAAACGAGAGGACAAACTTCTATGAAGTATAGTGGCATAGAATGGCGGGAATAGAATACGGTAGAGTGAGTAGACTAGAGTGGAATTGAGTGAAGGAGAGTGCCGTAGACTGGAGTGCTGTAAAGTGGAGTGATATGAGTGGAGTGTCGAACAGCAGTGTAGAGTGTCTGAGAGTGGAGTAGAGTGGCTTAGAGTGGAGTAGAGTGGCATAGACTGGAGTGGTGTAAAGTATCATAGAGTGGAGTGTCCTAGAGTGGAGTAGAGTGTTGTAGAGTGGACTGTCCTAGACATATCCCCAGAATCCAGCAAGATTGTCACTTACATTCTCTAAATTTGCAGTCAGAAAAAAAAAAAACCACCAAGCTCCCTCCACAACAGAGCTTGGCATTTGATCTCTGTCCTTCCACGCCAAAGGTGACGAGAAGAAAGTGAACGCTAAAGGCCTGTTTATTGCTCATTCACTTCTGAACTCCAGGATGGGTCGTTTGGGGGTACTTCATCACCCTGCACTCCCTTCGTCCAGCGCCTATAGCATGGGCACGAAATTGAGGAAGAGGAAGAGACTGACCAAAATAAAGCTGGTAGACAGAACATTGTCCTACACAGGAGTGCACTGGCAGGGACTGGTAGAATCAGTCAAACAGAAAGATGGGAGGCAAATAAATACAGCATGTTTTACTGCTGTGAAATAGCATACAGGCGACAAATGAAAATATGTGTACTCTCCTGAAGGGCCTCATGAAAAAGAAAAATAGCGTTCCCAGGAGGCGAGCTGTCATTGAAGGATACAGTTAGCCAGTCAGAGAGGTAGTAAACAGGCTAAGCTCCACGGAAGGGCAAAAACATACTGGACAGCGTAAAACAAATGAAGCAAATAAGCAGAAAGCAAGCAAACACGAGTTACAAAACACCAAGCCAAGGGTCAGGACTAGGGAAGCTTTCAGCATGTCCCATATATGCCTCTGCAACCAACCAGACAGCTGCACCATCTGGAGGGCTTCCACCTAAATGTAGGAGCTCTGCCCAGCAGCAGATCCTCAGATCTTTGTAGCCTAGAGTTTGTGAATGACACTTTTCACAACGCTCTTGTAACCCCACTACCAATGCTCATCTGGATAATATTGTCAGGGGCTTGAACTCCTGTAAAGAAGGGATAGGCTGGTGAATTCACTTGTGATTTACTAAATTAATCTGTATGCAAATGCATAGCATTGCACAACAGGAAGGGGCGTTCTCGCTGTTCAGGCTAAATACGTGAAAACACCGAAACATGTTGATCTTATAGCTACCTCTAACCTACAAAGTGAAGGAGGAAAAGTGCAGGCACACTGACTCTGGACTGACATGGTGAAATGAACACAAGTGAAGGATGCCCTGTGCATCCATCTCTGAACTCATGTCAGGTGTGACGGGTGTTCAGTGCAACCCCGAGCCCTGGTGTTTCACTGCCAGTCTCTTGGATATGTATTTTGGGTCTGGCAGAAGCAGCTTTAGCTCTCTGTCAGTTCTTTTTATGATCACCAAACAATGCAACACAGAGAGAGGTCAGCTAGGCCAGCCCCCTCAGCGACTGCTTCGTATAAGTGTCATTCAGATTTTGGACCCGCCCACACCAGAGCCATTGGGGCTGGGAGGTGTCAGTCATAATGCACGCTGATCTGCTTGTTTACCGAAAGGGAGCATTTTGTAAGATTCTTAGTGAATGGGGTGAATTATTAAGGCATGGAACAGACCAGGCTGGGCTGCCACCTCCCGATATGACACTAACTTTAGTGTCCACTATCAGTAGATAGAGGCCTTGAAATTAACACACGCTGCAGAAAAAAAGCAGGGTGTATCATAACATAAATGTACCTAACCAGAGCCCTTTCCTTTTACGCTTCAATTATTTGCCTGTAAATATACATCACTGATTTCCATTTTACATTGAAAATGTTTTGGTTAATAATTCATCTTGTTCCCAGACCTCTCGTCCATACAGATCCCTCTCTCCCTTACAGATCCGCCCTATAATTGTCCTTATGAATAATGTAGCTACTAAAATTAATCTGTTTGTTTCATCAACAACACATAATCAAAAACAGAGGCGAAGAGCCCGGACTACACTAAGAACAGAGGCTGCATCTTTCCAGCTGCGTCAGTCTCGGTGCAAGGGTGGCCCTGCGATTAAAGCTCCTCCTTCTGGTTGGAATCTTTCCACACGTGCTCTTGACGCCATCTTTCAGCGGAATTGTGTACAAGTTGCAATCTGCGGGACACAGCCTTGTTAGCACCCAGAAAAAGAACATTCCCGTAGTCTGCCTCTCTTTCTCTGTTTTCCTTCTCTACCTCTCTTTCTCTGCTCTCTGTCTCTCTTTCTCTGCCTGTCTGTCTCTTTTACTCTGCTCTCTTTCTCTGCCTCTCTTTCTATACCTCTCTGTCTCTCTTTCTCTGAATCTCTATCTCTCTTATTCTGCACTCTTTCTCTGTCTCTCTTTCTCTGCCTCTCTGTCTCATTATCTCTGCTCTTTTTTCTGCCTATCTGTCACAGCCTCCCTTTCTCTGCCTCTTTGTCTCTCTTTCTCTGCCTCTCTGTCTCCCTGTCTCTGCTTCTCTTTCTCTACCTCTCTGTCTCTCTCTCTCCACTCTCTTTCTTTGCCTCTCTGTCTCTCTGTCTCTTCCTGTCTGTCTCTCTCTGCCTTTCTGTCTGTCTTTCTCTGCCTCTCTGTCCCTCTTTCTTAGCTCTCTTTCTCTGTCTCTCTCTACCTCTCGGTCTCCTTTTCTCGTTTTCTCTGGTCTCTTTCTCTTTCTCTGCCTCTCTGTCTCTGCCTCTCGGTCTCTCTTTCCCTGCCTCTCTGTCTCTCTTTCTCTGCCTCTGTGTTTCTATCTCCGCTCTCTTTCTTTGCTTCTCTGTCTCTCTTTCTCTGCCTGTCTGTGTCTCTTTCTCTGCCTCCGTGTCTCTCTCTCTCTCCGCTCTGTTACTTTGCCTCTCTGTCTCTTTTTCTCTGCCTCTCTGTCTGTCTTTCTCTGCCTCTATGTCTCTCTTTCTCTGCCTCTCTGTCTCACACTGCCTCCCTGTCTTTCTTTCTCTGATCTCTTTCTCTGCCTGTCTGTCTCTCTTTCTCTGTCTCTCTGTCTCTCTTTCTCTGCCTCTCTGTCTCTCTTTCACTGCCTCTCTGTCTGTCTCTCTCCGCTCTCTTTCTTTGCCACTCTGTCTTTCTTTCTCTGCCTGTCTGTCTGTCTTTTTCTGCATTTCTGTCTCCCTATCTCTGCCTCTCTTTCTCTGCCTCTTTCTCTACCTCTCTTTTTCTCTTTCTCTGCCTCTCTGTCTCCCTGTCACTGCCTCTCTTTCTCTGCCTCTTTGTTTCTCTCTGCCTCTCTTTCTTTCTTTCTCTGCTGTCATTCTCTGCCTCTCTGTCTCGCTTTCTCTGCCCCTCTTTCACTGCCTCTCTGTATCCCTTTTCTGCCTCGCTGTCTCTCTTTACCTGTCTCTTTCTCTCTTTCTCTGCACTCTTCCAATCCAAAGTGTCAAAAACATATCTGACATCGACCTCCAGAAATCATACATAATGACATTTTGTTCAACAAGTCCTGGTTGCATGACTTCACAGGTCCTTAGAACAGTTCATGTGTCCCTCGTACAAACATTGTTTAATTAGGAATCATCTCAATCCAAAGCAGTGGAGAGCTGTAGAAGTGACCCGTGTCCTGGATACTGTTTTGGGTGAAGCACTGGTGAAATGGTGACCCTGGATACTGTTCTGGGTAAAGCACTGGTGATATGGTGACCCTGGATCCTGTTATGGGTGAAGCACTGGTGATGTGGTGACCCTGGATACTGTTCTGGGTGAAGTAGTGGTGATATGGTGACCCTGGATACTGTTATGGGTGAAGCACTGGTGATATGCTGACCCTGGACACTGTTCTGCGTGAAGCACTGGGGATATGGTGACCCTGGATACTGTTATGGGTGAAGCACTGGTGATGTGGTGACCCTGGATACTGTTCTGGGTGAAGCAGTGGTGATATGGTAACCCTGGATACTTCTGGGTGAAGCAGTGGTGATATGGTGACCCTGGATCCTGTTATGGGTGAAGCAGTGGTGATATGGTGACCCTGGATACTTCTGGGTGAAGCAGTGGTGATATGGTGACCCTGGATCCTGTTATGGGTGAAGCACTGGTGATGTGGTGACCCTGGATACTGTTCTGGGTGAAGCAGTGGTGATATGGTGACCCTGGATCCTGTTATGGGTGAAGCACTGGTGATGTGGTGACCCTGGATACTGTTCTGGGTGAAGCAATGGTGATATGGTGACCCTGGATACTGTTATGGGTGAAGCACTGGTGATATGGTGACCCTGGATACTGTTTTGGGTGAAGCACTGGTGATGTGGTGAACCTGGATACTGTTCTGGGTGAAGCAGTGGTGATATGGTGACCCTGGATACTGTTCTAGGTGAAGCACTGGTGATGTGGTGATCCCGGATACTGTTTTGGGTGAAGCACTGGTGATATGGTGACCCTGGACACTGTTCTGGGTGAAGCACTGGTGATATGGTGACCCTGGACACTGTTCTGGGTGAAGCAGTGGTAATATGGTGACCCAGGATACTGTTCTGGGTGAAGCAGTGGTGATATGGTGACCCTGGATACTGTTCTGGGTGAACCAGTGGTGATATGGTGATCCCGGATACTGTTTTGGGTGAAGCACTGGTGATATGGTGACCCTGGACACTGTTCTGGGTGAAGCACTGGTGATATGGTGATCCTGGATACTGTTCTGGGTGAAGCACTGGTGATATGGTGACCCTGGATACTGTTCTGGGTGAAGCAGTGGTGATATGGTGACCCTGGACACTGTTCTGGGTGAAGCACTGGTGATGTGGCAATCCCGGATACTGTTTTGGGTGAAGCACTGGTGATATGGTGACCCTGGACACTGTTCTGGGTGAAGCAGTGGTGATATGGTGACCCTGGACACTGTTCTGGGTGAAGCACTGGTGATGTGGTGATCCCGGATACTGTTTTGGGTGAAGCACTGGTGATATGGTGACCCTGGACACTGTTCTGGGTGAGGCACTGGTGATATGGTGACCCAGGATATTGTTTTGGGTGAAGCAGTGGTGATATGGTGATTCTGGATACTGTTCTGGGTGAAGCACAGGTGATATGGTGACCCGGGACACTGTTCTGGGTGAAGCAATGGTGATATGGTGACCCAGGATACTGTTTTGGGTGAAGCAGTGGTGATATGGTGATACTGTTCTGGGTGAAGCATTGGTGATATGGTGACCCTGGATGCTGTTCTGGGTGAAGCAGTGGTGATATGGTGACCCTGGACACTGTTCTGGGTGAAGCAGTGTAGTGATAATGAACAGTGTTTTACTGCGAGAGAAAAGGCACAAGAAACTCTATCCTGGCAGGCCCTGCTGCCATCAGAAGTAGTGTCTGCCCCTTGGAAGTAACATGCCAGTGCGCTGTTCTGCAATTGGATTAAACCCCTGCACAAGTGGAAACGACAAAGAATACAAACTATTGTGCCAGAAGCGAGTTTCAACCTAGCAAAAGTTTGCGGCCTGTGCCATCTCGTGGCATCTCGTGGCCCGTAACTGGGGTTGAGGGAGAACGCCTCAAGAGGACCCCACCCTTCCAGTCTTTCCTATTCATACATCATTGTTTCAGGTGTGTCATCCCGTTACATCCCATTGCAAATAAACAAAGAACACAACTCGCACAACACATTGGTTTGTTAACAGAAGCCCATAGCTGCCAATATGAAGGGTTCCTGTACCTAACGCTGCCAAAGAGAGAGTCCTTGCAGCACACAGCCTGCGCTGAGCAGAAACCTAATCCAACTGTCCCGAAGACCTCCTATCCCTACAACTTATACATAGGAACCATCATCTATAGTCCCCAAGTTCCCTATCCCTACAACCTAAACATAGGAACCCACATCCAATTGTCCCCAAGTCCCCTATCCCTACAACCTAAACATAGGAACCATCATCTATTGTCCCCAAGTTCCCTATCCCTACAACTTATACATAGGAACCATCATCTATTGTCCCCAAGTTCCCTATTCCTACAACCTATACTTAGGAGCCTTCATTTAATTGTCCCCGAGCCCCCCTATCCCTACAACCTATACATAGGAACCATCATCTATAGTCCCCAAGTTCCCTATCCCTACAACTTATACATAGGAACCATCATCTATAGTCCCCAAGTTCCCTATCCCTAAAACGTATACATAGGAACCATCATCTATTGTCCCCAAGTTCCCTATTCCTACAACCTATACTTAGGAGCCTTCATTTAATTGTCCCCGAGCCCCCCTATCCCTACAAACTATACATAGGAACCATCATCTATTGTCCCCAAGTTCCCTATCCCTACAACGTATACATAGGAATCATCATTTATTGTCCCCAAGTACCCTATCCCTACAACCCATACAGAGGAACCCTCACCCAATTGTCCCCAAGTCCCCTATCCCTACAACCTATACATAGGAAACCGCATCTATTGTCCCCAAGTCCCCTATCCCTACAACCTATACACAGGAAACCTCATCTATTGTCCCCAAGTCCCCTATTCCTACAACCTATATATAAGAACCCTCATCTATTGACACTAAGTCCCATATCCCTAAACCTATACATAGGAACCCTCATCTAATTGTCCCCAAGTCCCCTATCCCTACAACCTATACATAGGAAACCTCATCTATTGTCCCCAAGTACCCTATTCCTACAACCTATATATATGAACCCTCATCTATTGACACTAAGTCCCATATCCCTACAACCTATACATAGGAACCCTCACCCAATTGTCCCTAAGTCCCTTATCCCTACAACCTATACATAGGAAACCTCATCTATTGTCCCCAAGTCCCCTATCCCTACAACCTATACATAGGATCCCTCATCTATTGTCCCCAAGTCCCCTATCCCTTCAACCTATATATAAGAACCCTCATCTATTGCCACTAAGTCCCATATCCCTACAACCTATACATAGGAACCCTCATCTAATTGTTCCCAAGTCCCCCTATCCCTACAACCCATACATAGGAACCCTCACCCAATTGTGCCCAAGTCCCCTATCCCTAAAACCTATACATAGGAAACCTCATCTATTGTCCCCAAGTCACCTATCCCTACAACCTATACATAGGAAACCTCATCTATTGTCCCCAAGTCCCCTATCCCTACAACCTATATATAAGAACCCTCATCTATTGAAACTAAGTCCCATATCCCTACAACCTATACATAGGAACCCTCATCTAATTGTCCCCAAGTCCCCCTATCCCTTAAACCTATACATAGGAATCTTCATCTAACTGTCCCCCTATCCCTACAACCTATACATAGGAACCCTCATCTAATTGTCCCCAAGTCCCCCTATCCCTACAACCTATACATAGGAATCTTCATCTAACTGTCCCCCTATCCCTACAACCTATACATAGCAACCTTCAACTAATTGTTCCCAAGTCCCACTATCCCCGCAACCTATACATAGGAACCCTCATCTAATTGTCCCCAAGTACCCCTATCCCTACAGCCTATACATAGGAACCCTCATCAATTGTCCCCATGTCCCCTATCCCTATAGCCTATACATAGGAAACCTCATCTATTGTCCCCAAGTCCCCTAGACCTACAATCTATACATAGGAACCTTCATCTAATTGCCCCCCTATCCCTACAACCTATTCATAGGAAACCTCATCCAATTGTCCCACAGTCCCCCTATCCCTACAACCCATACATAGGAACCCTCATCCAATTGTCCCCAAGTCCCCTATCCCTACAACCTATACATAGGAAACCTCATCTATTGTCCCCAAGTCCCCTATCCCTACAACCTATACATAGGAAACCTCATCTATTGTCCCCAAGTCCCCTATCCCTACAACCTATATATAAGAACCCTCATCTATTGACACTAAGTCCCATATCCCTACAACCTATACATAGGAATCCTCATCTAATTGTCCCCAAGTCCCCCTATCCCTACAACCTATACGTAGGAATCTTCATCTAACTGTCCTCCTAGCCCTACAACCTATACAAAGGAACCTTCAACTAATTGTTCCCAAGTCCCACTATCTCTGCAACCTATGCATAGGAACCCTCATCTAATTGTCCCCAAGCCCCCTATCCCTACAACCTATACATAGGAACCCTCATCAATTGTCCCCATGTCCCCTATCCCTAAAGCCTATACATAGGAAACCTCATCTATTGTACCCAAGTCCCCCTATCCCTACAACATATATATAAGAACCCTCATCTATTGACACTAAGTCCCCTATCCTTACAACCTATACATAGGAACCTTCAACTAAGTGTTCCCAAGTCCCACTATCCCCACAACCTATACATAGGAACCTTCATCTAACTGTCCCCCTATCCTTACAACCTATACATAGGAACCCTCATCAATTGTCCCCATGTCCCCTATCCCTAAAGCCTATACATAGAAACCCTCATCTATTGTCCCAAATTCCCCCTATCCCTACAACCCATACATAGGAACCCTCACCCAATTGTCCCCATGTCCCCTATTCCTACAACCTATACATAGGAAACCTCATATATTGTCCCTCAAGTCCCCTATCCCTACAACCTATACATAGGAACCTTCATCTAACTGCCCCCCTATCCCTACAACCTATACATAGGAAACCTCATCCAATTGTCCCACAGTCCCCCTATCCCTACAACCCATACATAGGAACCCTCATCCAATTGTCCCCAAGTCCCCTATCCCTACAACCTATACATAGGAAACCTCATCTATTGTCCCCAAGTCCCCTATCCCTACAACCTATACATAGGAAACCTCATCTATTGTCCCCAAGTCCCCTATCCCTACAACCTATATATATGAACCCTCATCTATTGACACTAAGTCCCATATCCCTACAACCTATACATAGGAACCCTCACCCAATTGTCCCCAAGTCCCCTATCCCTACAACCTATACATAGGAAACTTCATCTATTGTCCCCAAGTCCCCTATCCCTACAACCTATACATAGGAAACCTCATCTATTGTCCCCAAGTCCCCTATCCCTACAACCTATATATATGAACCCTCATCTATTGACACTAAGTCCCATATCCCTACAACCTATACATAGGAACCCTCACCCAATTGTCCCCAAGTCCCCTATCCCTACAACCTATACATAGGAAACTTCATCTATTGTCCCCAAGTCCCCTATCCCTACAACCTATACATAGGAAACCTCATCTATTGTCCCCAAGTCCCCTATCCCTACACCCTATATATAAGAACCCTCATCTAGTGACACTAAGTCCCATATCCCTACAACCTATACATAGGAACCCTCATCTAATTGTCCCCAAGTCCCCCTATCCCTTAAACCTATACATAGGAATCTTCATCTAACTGTCCCCCTATCCCTACAACCTATACATAGGAACCCTCATCTAATTGTCCCCAAGTCCCCCTATCCCTACAACCTATACATAGGAATCTTCATCTAACTGTCCCCCTATCCCTACAACCTATACATAGCAACCTTCAACTAATTGTTCCCAAGTCCCACTATCCCCGCAACCTATACATAGGAACCCTCATCTAATTGTCCCCAAGTCCCCCTATCCCTACAGCCTATACATAGGAAACCTCATCTATTGTCCCCAAGTCCCCTAGACCTACAATCTATACATAGGAACCTTCATCTAACTGCCCCCCTATCCCTACAACCTATTCATAGGAAACCTCATCCAATTGTCCCACAGTCCCCCTATCCCTACAACCCATACATAGGAACCCTCATCCAATTGTCCCCATGTCCCCTATCCCTACAACCTATACATAGGAAACCTCATCTATTGTCCCCAAGTCCCCTATCCCTACAACCTATACATAGGAAACCTCATCTATTGTCCCCAAGTCCCCTATCCCTACAACCTATATATAAGAACCCTCATCTATTGACACTAAGTCCCATATCCCTACAACCTATACATAGGAATCCTCATCTAATTGTCCCCAAGTCCCCCTATCCCTACAACCTATACGTAGGAATCTTCATCTAACTGTCCTCCTAGCCCTACAACCTATACATAGGAACCTTCAACTAATTGTTCCCAAGTCCCACTATCTCTGCAACCTATGCATAGGAACCCTCATCTAATTGTCCCCAAGCCCCCTATCCCTACAACCTATACATAGGAACCCTCATCAATTGTCCCCATGTCCCCTATCCCTAAAGCCTATACATAGGAAACCTCATCTATTGTACCCAAGTCCCCCTATCCCTACAACATATATATAAGAACCCTCATCTATTGACACTAAGTCCCCTATCCTTACAACCTATACATAGGAACCTTCAACTAATTGTTCCCAAGTCCCACTATCCCCACAACCTATACATAGGAACCTTCATCTAACTGTCCCCCTATCCTTACAACCTATACATAGGAACCCTCATCAATTGTCCCCATGTCCCCTATCCCTAAAGCCTATACATAGAAACCCTCATCTATTGTCCCAAATTCCCCCTATCCCTACAACCCATACATAGGAACCCTCACCCAATTGTCCCCATGTCCCCTATTCCTACAACCTATACATGGGAAACCTCATATATTGTCCCTCAAGTCCCCTATCCCTACAACCTATACATAGGAACCTTCATCTAACTGCCCCCCTATCCCTACAACCTATACATAGGAAACCTCATCCAATTGTCCCACAGTCCCCCTATCCCTACAACCCATACATAGGAACCCTCATCCAATTGTCCCCAAGTCCCCTATCCCTACAACCTATACATAGGAAACCTCATCTATTGTCCCCAAGTCCCCTATCCATACAACCTATACATAGGAAACCTCATCTATTGTCCCCAAGTCCCCTATCCCTACAACCTATATATATGAACCCTCATCTATTGACACTAAGTCCCATATCCCTACAACCTATACATAGGAACCCTCACTCAATTGTCTCCAAGTCCCCTATCCCTACAACCTATACATAGGAAACTTCATCTATTGTCCCCAAGTCCCCTATCCCTACAACCTATACATAGGAAACCTCATCTATTGTCCCCAAGTCCCCTATCCCTACAACCTATATATAAGAACCCTCATCTAGTGACACTAAGTCCCATATCCCTACAACCTATACATAGGAACCCTCATCTATTTGTCCCCAGGTCCCCCTATCCCTACAACCCATACATAGGAACCCTCACCCAATTGTGCCCAAGTCCCCTATTCCTACAACCTATACATAAGAATCCTCATCTATTGTCCCCAAGTCCCCTATCCCTACAACCTATACATAGGAAACCTCATATATTGTCCCCAAGTCCCCTATCCCTACAACCTATATATAAGAACCCTCATCTATTGACACTAAGTCCCATATCCCTACAACCTATACATAGGAACCTCATCTAATTGTCCCCAAGTCCCCCTATCCCTACAACCTATACATAGGATTCATCATCTAACTGTCCCCTTATCCCTACAACCTATACATAGGAACCCTCATCTAATTGTCCCCAAGTCGCCCTATCCCTACAACCTATACATAGGAATCTTCATCTAACTGTCCCCCATCCCTACAACCTATACATAGGAACCTTCAACGAATTGTTCCCAAGTCCCACTATCCCCGCAACCTATACATAGGAACCCTCATCTAATTGTCCCCAAGTCCCCCTATCCCTACAACCTATACATAGGAACCCTCATCAATTGTCCCCATGTCCCCTATCTCTATAGCCTATACATAGGAAACCTCATCTATTGTCCCCAAGTCCCCTAGACCTACAATCTATACATAGGAACCTTCATCTAACTGCCCCCATCCCTACAACCTATACATAGGAAACCTCATCCAATTGTCCCACAGTCCCCCTATCCCTACAACCCATACATAGGAACCCTCCTCCAATTGTCCCCAAGTCCCCTATCCCTACAACCTATACATAGGAAACCTCATCTATTGTCCCCAAGTACCCTATCCCTACAACCTATACATAGGAAACTTCATCTATTGTCCCCAAGTCCCCTATCCCTACAACCTATATATAAGAACCCTCATCTATTGACACAAAGTCCCATATCCCTACAACCTATACATAGGAATCCTCATCTAATTGTCCCCAAGTCCCCCTATCCCTACAACCTATACATAGGAATCTTCATCTAACTGTCCCCCTAGCCCTACAACCTATACATAGGAACCTTCAACTAATTGTTCCCAAGTCCCACTATCCCCGCAACCTATACATAGGAACCCTCATCTAATTGTCCCCAAGTCCCCCTATCCCTACAACCTATACATAGGAACCCTCATCAATTGTCCCCTATCCCTAAAGCCTATACATAGGAAACCTCATCTATTGTACCCAAGTCCCCTATCCCTACAACATATATATAAGAACCCTCATCTATTGACACTAAGTCCCCTATCCCTACAACCTATACATAGGAACCTTCAACTAGTTTTTCCCAAGTCCCACTATCCCCACAACCTATACATAGGAACCTTCATCTAACTGTCCCCCTATCCTTACAACCTATACATAGGAACCCTCATCAATTGTCCCCATGTCCCCTATCCCTAAAGCCTATACATAGGAAACCTCATCTATTGTCCCAAATTCCCCCTATCCCTACAACCCATACATAGGAACCCTCACCCAATTGTCCCCATGTCCCCTATTCCTACAACATATACATAGGAAACCTCATATATTGTCCCCAAGTCCCCTATCCCTACAACCTATACATAGGAACCTTCATCTAACTGTCCCCCTATCCCTACAACCTATACATAGGAACCTTCAACTGATTTTTCCCAAGTCCCCCTATATCTACAACCTATAAACAGGCTGGTGCGCATCCCTGGGGTGGAGGGGGAGCTGATTGTAGCCTGCCAACATCCAGCCCAGAGAACCCTCTCTTACCCAAAAGTGACGTGAAAAATGTGTATTAATCGGTTAATGTAGCTCTGAGCCATCCATGAATTATTCGTTCATAATAACATCTGGAGCGTTGTTGTATGACTGTGCTGCACAGTAAACAGCATGATTTAAACAGGATTATTTTCAAATTACCATAAATAAATATAATAATGAAGACACTCATTTGTTTTATATGGTATAGCACTCAGCAGGTGTGGAAGAAAAAAGACACTTGAGAAAACTCATAGGAATCTAACACGTATTTAATGCAAAAATAACCGTCAAGCATCAACAATTCTTTAAGTGCCATTTGCCATTTCAAGGGACAGAGCTCTGCCGTCTGCTCAGTTGCAGCACGTGAAGCTGAATTCTGTACATTTCCGTGCTGCATTTGTAAACTTCTTCTTTATGCAATAAGTGGAGGAAGGACGCATGATGAAACTGAAACTCCAGACAGACACTGGTGCGCAGGCGCCAGGCTCTTCTGGAGTGGAAGAGTGTGCCTGGAAGAAAGATAAAATAAACTATTGTAAAAGGTTGACTTCACCATATCTGCAGCTTCTAGCTTGGATGCGCCAACTTCTGAACGAGACTACACTTACTTGGAAAGTCAGGCTAAAAGTGCAATGTGCAAAACAGGATAACGAGACGGCGGTACATTTAAAATATATGTAAATGTGCAAGAATGTTGCAGCTCCATGGGTACTTTAAGCAAGTATAAAAACAAAACACACACACACGTATATGTGTGTGTGTCTGGGTGGCTGTTGTCGAAACGCGTCGGTTGTGGTCAGTCGTTGTGATTGTTGTACACCACACCATTCTAATAAGCATGTCTGCTGGAAACTAATAAAATACATTTCTTGTCGAAAGTCCTGGATTGTCGTTCTTCGTCTGTGCCGCTGTACGGTGGGCTGAGTCGATTAGGCCGCTGTGGAGTGTGTATATATATATATATATTCACTGAAAAAACCATAGGTTTCACACATGTTATAGTTAGCTGGACATTTTACTGATAAAAAACCAATGAAATTCCCCCGTTATAGTTACTGTAGGCAACTATAACTCACGCGACCGTAATCCTCTGCTGATGCTAATACTGTATTTAGACACTTATTTGCCCATGTCTTCTTCCATTAAATTTTAGCTATACATATATTACAAATATTTTTTTTTCATAAAGACACATATGTCATCAGCAGAGGATTACGGTCGCGTGAGTTATAGTTGCCTACAGTAACTATAACGGGGGAATTTCATTGGTTTTTTATCAGTAAAATGTCCAGCTAACTATAACATGTGTGAAACCTATGGTTTTTTCAGTGAATTTGCAAGGTTTTTTAAATGCTAATTCCTAACTATAACGTGTGTGAAACCTATGGTTTTTTCAGTGAATTTGTACGGTTTTTTAAATGCTAAGTTACTTTACGCCATTTGTGGCGTGCGCGCCCACTTAACGCAGTTCGTCCCGTGCGCGCACGGTGCGCTTCGTGCACCGTGCGCGCACAGTGAGCACGCGGTGCGCTTCGCGCACCGCGTGCCCACGTTACGCTAGATGGGCCATCGGAGCACATGGAGGAGCACATGGAGGTCATATGATGAGCATCGTTGTGACAGGTAAAATATAGGTTTTGTTTATCTCTGATGAGCAATGCACAAAAGGTGCCCTTCGGGCACCTTTTGCACACGGGGTGGGGAGAATGTGGATATTTTTTTTTTTTTTATTATTTCTTACCGTACGCGTACGCGTACGGTAAGCGTAATCGACGAAATTTTCGAAAAAATTAAAATTGCCTTTTTTCACTTGGGGGATCGTTGGGGACTCCCTCGACATGGCTAGGTGCTTGGGAGCTGTGTAAACAGCCCCTTTACATGATTTGCACTTTGTTTTTCAACCCCCTGTCAGATTGCGAGAGAGGTAAGCGCACCGTAAGCGCACCGTAAGCTGGCTCAGATATATATATTGATTTAAAGGCTATTTTCTCAGAATCTACTGAACAGATTTACACCAAACCTACAAAAGGCACTTCCTTGACCTGAGGACTACCTCTCTGCCAAATTTCAAGTAATTCTGTTCAGCCGTTCGGGCTGTAGCTGTGTCTAAAGGTCCTATGGAAAAATGCATGGGAAAAACGCGTTTTGGGACCCCCCTTTTATCTCAGCCCCCGCTTGACGAATCCCCCCGAGACTTTCAGGGTAGGAGCGGAGCGTAGCGCCCCACCTATTTTGAAAAATTCACGAGGATTCGTCAACCGGCGCCAAAGTTATTCAAATTAGAATGTTGCGGATTTCCTATGGAAACGTGGTCCTAACTATAACTACCTACTGGCGACCGCCAGTAGGTAATATATATATATATATATATATATATATATATATATATATATATATATTCACTGAAAAAACCAAAGGTTTCAGGGGCGTTATAGTTAGGAATTGGCATTTAAAAAACCTTAGAAATTCACTGAAAAAAACATAGGTTTCAGGGGCGTTATAGTTAGCTGGACATTTCCCTCGTACAAAACCCTAGAAATTCCCCCATTATAGTTAGTTCAGCTAACTATAACTCGCGCCCCCGCAATGCACTGCTGATGACGTCACATATTACATCACTCATGACATGGTCAGTGACATCACTCATGACATCACTGATGACATCTCAAATGACATCACTGATGACGTCATCCAGTGAGTGTGTGTTTCTGTAAATTTAAAATATGTTTAATATATATATAGGGAAAAACCTATGGAAAAATGAGTGGGTGTATAAGTGTGTGAATGGATGATTTAGTAGGTGCATGACTGACTCTATAAGTGAGTCATTGAAAGTATCTTACTGCAGACTAGTGAGTAAACTGTGTGAATGTCTGTATCTGTCTGTCTGTTGGTGTATAAGCGGCTGCATGGTTTTGTGAATAGCTATATGGGTGTCTCTATGGGTTATTGATTGGTTGTCTGAGTATCTGTATGGGTCCCTGAGTGTTTGTGTGGGTAGGGTGTGTGTGACTCTGTGCATACATGTGTGAGTGGGTGATTCTATGGGTGCATGGTTTTAAGAGTGCATCTGTGATGGACCGTATGGTTGGGTGAGTGTATGTATGGGTGTGTTAGTGATTGAATGTATATCTCAGTGGTACATGTGTGAGTAACTACATATGTGAAAGGCAGTATATGTGTGTAAGAGTATATAAGTGGGTATATGTGAGAGTGTGTGATTGTGAGAGTGGCTGTATGGATGAGTGTGTGCTTGTATCAGTGATTGTATAAGAGCGTAAGAATGAGATGTCATCAGTGATGTCATCAGTGATGTCACTGACCATGTCATGAGTGATATCAATATGTGACGTCATCAGCAGTGCATTGCGGAGGCGCGAGTTATAGTTAGCTGAACTAACTATAACAGGGGAATTTCTAGGGTTTTGTACGAGGGAAATGTCCAGCTAACTATAACGCCCCTGAAACCTTTGGTTTTTTCAGTGAATTTCTAAGGTTTTTTAAATGCCAATTCCTAACTATAACGCCCCTGAAACCTATGGTTTTTTCAGTGAATATATATATATATATATTACCTACTGGCGGTCGCCAGTAGGTAGTTCTAGTTAGGACCTATTTTCCATAGGAAATCCGCAACATTCTATTCCCAGTCTGGCGCTGGTTGATGAATCCTTGTGAAAGTTTCCAAACTTTTGGCCAGCTCCGCTCCGCTCCTACCTTGAAAGTTTTGTGGTGATTCGTCAAGCAGGGGCCGAGAAAAAAGGGGGGTCCCAAAACGCGTTTTCCCCATGCAGTTTCCAATAGGATCTGTTGTCGCAGCTACAGCCCGAACCGCTGAACGGAATGACACCAATTTGGCAAAGAGGTAGTCCTCGGTTCAGACTCGTGCCTTTTGCATAAATGGTGTGAATCCGTTCAGTAGTTCCTGAGAAAATTAGAGTTAAATGTACATAAATATCTATGGCCGGGGAGGATCCGTGGACCCTACCCGCACCGTAAGCGCACCCTCCCTGAACCGAGCGCGCACCCTCCCGATCGCACGCTGAATGCTAATTGGCTGTCGAGTGTCTGTCTACATTCGAAACCAGGAACTGTTGGCGGCCATTTTCTGCCTCGGTAGAAGCAAGGCTGAAGAAGCAAGGGGAATAAGTGTGTAAAACATATAAAGGGGGCAGAGTGGAAATACTCTGACCCTCTAGAGGTGCTTCTAGGACCCCATGGGGCCCCCTTTTTAAAAAAAAAAAACAGCGAAATGCGCGCATGGTGCGCGCATCCTATCGCGTTAGGTGCTCGGATTCTCTCGCGTTGGGTGCGCGGATCCACGGAATTTTTTTTTAAAAAAAGACAAGGAATCATTGGTTGTATGACTACTGTCAACACTGAAAGGTAGGGTGTATATTTCAGTTTTTTAAAGGTATGATTCTTATTGGTTAAGAAAAACAGATTGTAAGGAACATTATATATGATAAGCTGATATGTTGAAAAGTCAAGCACACTTCCTGTCTTGTTTAGCAACATTGTGTGCTGAACTTGTGACCTGTGTGCTCAGTGCAGTGTTTCATGACCTGTTTCTATGGTAACAGGCAGAAGGCATATTGGGGGAAGGGTTGGAATGTATTTCAGTTGGAAAGGGTTGAAATGTTTAACCAATAGAAATGTGTGTTTGCTTTTGAGTTTATGTGTGAAGGATTGTGATTTGATGTTTACATGTATATGTGTGGAAAATGAAAGGGAAACTTTTCCATTCTTTGTTTTTGCTGAGAGGTGCACAGTGCAGAGATTCTGTAAAAGAAAATCTGGTGTGTGACTGATTTACTTCTTAATCTACAAAACAACTTGAAAGGTGAGTTATTTAATTGTGAGGGGATGTATGTAGACTATTTTGATTTTAATCAGACTAATGTATTTCTGCTAGGGAGTACTTTTTTCTCTACAATCTTATTGACAGTGTGTGTGAATGTAGAAACCATTCTGTGATAAGCATTTGTGTTTTTTATGTGTTTGCAGACAGATAACTGTGCTGTTTTTATATTTTGGTAGAATTAGAAACCAGTCATTGTTTATGAATTTGTGAAATGAGTTATGTTTTTACACTAAAATGTAGTACTCCTTCTAGATGAAGAAATGTGTTTTTGTATAGTGCAAGGAATAGTGTTGTTTGTCTAGAATCACCCTGTGAGTCTGTGTACATTTGGGAACCACTGTGAGAGAAGCATTTGGTAACATCATGTATTTAGTGACAGATAACTCTTTTAAAACCTGTCATGTTGTCAAGTTTTAGTAGAATTAGAAGCCAGTTTTTGCTTATGCTTTTATTAAATGAGTCAGGTTTTGACACAAAAGTGCAGTCCTGAAATATGTAGATTGTGTGCAGTTCCCTTATCAGTTCCACAGTAGTGAAGAATTTTTGGTAAACTCCTAGTTATAGTGGTTGTTGTCTAGAATCACACTGTGAGTCTGTGTGCATTTGGGAACCACTGTGAGAGAAGCATTTGGTAACATCGTGTATTTTTTAGCAGATAACTCTTTTAAAACCTGTCATTTTGTCAAGTTTTAGTAGCATTAGAAGCCAGTCTTTGCTTATGCGTTGATTAAATGAGTCATGCTTTGACACTAGTGTGCTGTACTTAAATATGTAGATTGTGCGCAGTACCATTACCTCTTCTAGACTAGTGAATGAGTTTTGGTAAACTGCTAGGGATAGTGTTGCTTGTCAAAAATCACACTGTGAGTCTGTGTACATTTGGGTAAGGATTGTGAGAGAAGCATTTGGTAACATAGTGTATTTGATGACAGATAACTGTTTTAAAATCGGTCATGTTGTCAAGTTTTAGTAGCTTTAGAAGCTATTCTTTGCTTATGCATTGATAAAATGAGGCAGGGTTTGACACTAAAGTGCAGTACCATGTACTATTCTCTTCACTGTGCCAGAACTGAAAAATTAAAAGTTTTACCCAGGCACTAACCTAGCAGTAGTCTGATGATTTAGTCAGTTTCCAAGTACTCATGTTGTGAACGATACATTACCAAATAGATTGCTTCAAATGTCCATGCAGTATGCATGCAGTCTTCTAACATACTATACACTTGTGTTTCACATTTTCAATTCGCTAGTCAGTATCCATACACTTCCAGGAAACACCCTGTAACTCCCTTTGCAGTCCTCTAGTGACCCATTAAGCACCATGTACTAATCCATTCACTGTGCCAAAACCCAAACACTTATAAATTCACCAAGATACTATCTTTGCAGTACTCTAATCATTCAGTCAGTGCCTAAGTATTCATACACTGAGCCAGGCCTTAGCACATGGACTGCTTCAAACCCCTATCCACTATGTATGCAGTCTTCTAACCACCTAGACACTTGTCTTTCACACTTTCAATTCCCTAGTCAGTATCCATACAGGCCAGCAAACATCCTGTCACTCCCTTTGCACTCCTGTAGTGACTCATTCAGTACCAAGTACTAATCCATTCCCTGTGCGAAAAGCCTACCACTTATAAATTCACCTAGGCACTCTCCTTGCTGTACTCTAATCATTCAGTCAGTACCGAAGTACTCATGTAGTGAGCCAGGCCTTAGCACATGGACTGCTTTAAATGCCTATCCAGTATGGATGCAGTCCTCTAATCACCTACACAGTTGTCTTTCACACCTTCAATTCCCTAGTTAGTATTCATACACTTCTAGGAAACACCCTATCACTCACCCAGTGTGTCTCCTTATAGTACTGTAATCATTTAGTCACTTAGCATGTAGTCTTTTAGTGAGGTAGGCTTTAGGGCATGAACTGCTTCAAAGTAGTATGCACTATGCATGTAGTGTTTTAACGATCGTCATACTTGTGGTTCAGGGCTATAGTTTCTTAGTCAGTGTTGATATAAAATGTGCTTGTACAGTAATGGAATAGTATAAATTTGAAAGTTATTAATATACATTTATTTGTGATTCTTTTTTACAGATACAGAACAGGAGTGTTTCTCATCTGTTTGCACTCTTCTCGTGCAAGATTGTTTGGATGAAGGGTCCTTAGGTGTTTCATCATACTTGCCGTGCCGCACGAGTATTTTTTGTTAGGATCCCCTCGTAACAGAACTCTTTTGCAAATCTTGCGCGTGACGAAGGTGGCATTGGTCTTTGTTTGCCCCTCGAGAAAAGTAGAAAATTTCCTCGTAGGTATAGTGGTTGTTGTCTAGAATCACACTGTGAGTCTGTGTGCATTTGGGAACCACTGTGAGAGAAGCATTTGGTAACATTGTGTATTTTTTAGCAGATAACTCTTTTAAAACCTGTCATTTTGTCAAGTTTTAGTAGCATTAGAAGCCAGTCTTTGGTTATGCGTTGATTAAATGAGTCATGCTTTGACACTAATGTGCTGTACTTAAATATGTAGATTGTGTTCAGTACCATTACCTCTTCTAGACTAGTGAATGAGTTTTGGTAAACTGCTAGGGATAGTGTTGCTTGTCTAAAATCACACTGTGAGTCTGTGTACATTTGGGTAAGGATTGTGAGAGAAGCATTTGGTAACATAGTGTATTTGATGACAGATAACTGTTTTAAAATCGGTCATGTTGTCAAGTTTTTGTAGCTTTAGAAGCTATTCTTTGCTTATGCATTGATAAAATGAGGCAGGGTTTGACACTAAAGTGCAGTACCATGTACTATTCTCCTCACTGTGACAGAACTAAACATTTAAAAGTTTTACCCAGGCACTAACCTAGCAGTAGTCTGATGATTTAGTCAGTTTCCAAGTACTCATGTTGTGAACCATACATTACCACATAGATTGCTTCAAATGTCTATGCAGTATGCATGCAGTCTTCTAACATACTATACACTTGTCTTTCAGATTTTCAATTCACTAGTCAGTATCCATACACTTCCTGGAAACACCCTGTAACTACCTTTGCAGTCCTCTAGTGACCCATTCAGCACCATGTACTAATCCATTCACTGTGCCAAAACCCAAACACTTATACATTCACCAAGATACTATCTTTGCAGTACTCTAATCATTCAGTCAGTGCCTTAGTATTCATGCACTGAGCCAGGCCTTAGCACATGGACTGCTTCAAACCCCTATCCACTATGTATGCAGTCTTCTAACCACTTAGACACTTGTCTTTCACACTTTCAATTCTCTAGTCAGTATCCATACAGTCCAGCAAACATCCTGTCAGTCCCTTTGCACTCCTCTAGTGACTCATTCAGTACCAAGTACTAATCTATTCCCTGTGCGAAAAGCCTACCACTTATAAATTCACCTAGGCACTCTCCTTGCTGTACTCTAATCATTCAGTCAGTACCGAAGTACTCATGCAGTGAGCCAGGCCTTAGCACATGGACTGCTTTAAATGCCTATCCAGTATGGATGCAGTCCTCTAATCACCTACACAGTTGTCTTTCACACCTTCAATTCCCTAGTTAGTATTCATACACTTCTAGCAAACACCCTGTCACTCACCCAGTGTGTCTCCTTATACTACTGTAATCATTTAGTCAGTTAGCATGTAGTATTTTAGTGAGGTAGGCTTTAGGGCATGAACTGCTTCAAAGTAGTATGCACTATGCATGTAGTGTTTTAACGATCGTCACACTTGTGGTTCAGGGCTATAGTTTCTTAGTCAGTTTTTATATAAAATGTGTTTGTACAGTAATGGAATAGTATAAATTTGAAAGTTATTAATATACATTTATTTGTGATTCTTTTTTACAGATAGTGAACAGGAGTGTTTCTCATCTGTTTGCACTCTTCTCGTGCATGATTGTTTGTATGAAGGGTCCTTAGGTGTTTCATCATACTTGCCGTGCCGCACGAGTATTTTTTGTTAGGATCCCCTCGCAACAGAACTCTTTTGCAAATCTTGCACGTGACGAAGGTGGCATTGGTCTTTGTTTGCTCCTTGGAAAAAGTAAAACATTTCCTCACCACTGAAGAAAAACGTTGTTTGTGTGGTGCCTTCTGCAAAACATTTTCTTCAGATTCGGTAAATATTTTAAAGCGGCAACATTTACAGTTTTTGTAAGTTAAACTTATAAAATTTTGTTAGCTGTATGCATTTTATATATCTGTGATTTGTTTCTTGTGGTATTTTGTTGAGAATACCATGTTGTTGTTTTTTTAACAATCTTTCTTATTTTCCAGGTCTGTCGTCGACATCCATTGTCCCCACAGTAGTGTTCCAGCCTTGTTATTTTTTATTATTGTTGTTACATTTTGTTTATTATTTTATTGTTCATATATATGTTAATAAAAAAATAAAGTTTGAAAAAAGTTTTTCGTTTATATATTTATTATTATAAAAAATAAAGTTTGAAAAAATATAATAACATTTTTGGTTGTTCTCTTAACTGCTGTGTGACTCTTTCTTGTTCTTATTACTGTTATTTGATGGAGTCCACCATGGTGTTAAATTTTGGGGGACTTATCGCTGGAATACTGGTGATATCTGCAGTTTGCACCAACTTCTGAATAGTGTGTTAGATTTATCTCAACTTTACTTCCGTTAAAGTGCTGATAATGAAATGGAGAGTAGCCATTCCCGTGCAAAAAGACACGAGGTGCACCTTTCCGATTTATTCTAAATACTAAAATCCTGTATTGAATTGCACTGAGGTATTGGCTGCACTTACAGTGTACACACAAAATCTATTAAGAAATCTCGTTGTATTTATATTGATTGGGAATAGTGCGTCAGGTGCTGGATCTTGATGAGATACACTGCTCAGTTCGTATATTGTTCTGCACATAAAAAAATCACATCACAACTTTCACACCAATTACAATGCGAAACAAATTCCGGTGATAAGACACGTTAGCACCAGGGATTTTACACCTGCTTTCTGCTGGTGTTAAGCAGGACAATTACCTGCACCATGAAAGGGAACACAGCCAAGAGCCACACCAGAACACCCACAGGTACCATAGAGTCAATGAGCATGATACAGGGATACGATGTTACCAAACGCTTCTCTCACAGTGGTTCCCAAATGCACAAAGACTCACAGTGTGATTCTAGACAAGCACCAGTATTCCTAGGAGTTTAACAAAACTCATTCACTACACTGGAAGTGATAAGGGAACTGCACATAATCTACATATTTCACGACTGCACTTTAGTGTCAATGCCTGACTCATTTAATCAACACATAAGCAAAGACTGGCTTCTAATGCTACTAAAACTTGACAACATGACAAGTTTTAAAACAGTTTTCTGTCAGCAAATACACGATGTTACCAAAAGCTTCTTTCACAGTGGTTCCCAAATGCACAAAGACTCACAGTGTGATTCTAGACATGCACCAGTATCCCTAGGAGTTTACCAAAACTCATTCACTACACTGGAAGTGATAAGGGAACTGCATACAATCTACATATTTCACGACTACACTTTACTGTCAATACCTAACTCATTTAATGAAAGCATAAGCCATAACTGTGTTCTAATGCTATTAAAACTTGACAACATGACAGGTTTTAAAACAGTTATCTGTCAGCAAATACATGATGTTACCAAATGCTTCTCTCACAATCCTTACCCAAATGCACACAGACTCACAGTGTGATTTTAGACAAGCAACACTATCCTAGGAGTTTACCAAAACTCGTTCACTAGTCTGGAAGAGTTAATGGTACTGCACACAATCTACATATTTAAGTACAGCACATCAGTGTCAAAGCATGACTCATTTAATCAACATATAAGCAAAGACTGGATTCTAATGCTACTAAAACTTCTCAACATGACAGATTTTAAAACAGTTATCTGTCAGCAAATACATGATGTTACCAAATGATTCTCTCACAGTGATCCCAAATACACACTAACTCACAGTGTGATTCTAGACAAGCACCACTATCCCTATGAGCTTACCAAAACTCATTCACTACAGTGCAAGTGGTAAGGGAACTGCACACAATCTACATATTTCACACCTGCAATTTACTGTCAATGCCTGACTCATATAATGAAAGCATAAGCCATAACTGTCTTCTAATGCTACTAAAACTTGACAACATGACATGTTTTACAACACATATCTGTCAGCAAATACAGGATGTTACCAAACACTTCTCTCACAGTGGTTCCCAAATACACACAGACTCACAGTGTGATTCTAGACAAACAACACTATCCCTAGCAGCTTACCAAAACTCATTCACTACAGTGGAAGTGGTAAGGGAACTGCACACAATCTACATATTTCACGACTGCACTTTAGTGTCAATGCCTGACTCATTTAATCAACGCATAAGCAATGACTGGCTTCTAATGCTACTAAAACTTGACAACATGACAACTTTTAAAACAGTTTTCTTTCAGCAAATACACAATGTTACCAAACGCTTCTCTCACAGTGGTTCCCAAATGCACAAAGACTCACAGTGTGATTCTAGACAAGCACCAGTATTCCTAGGAGTTTAACAAAACTCATTCACTACACTGGAAGTGATAAGGGAACTGCACATAATCTACATATTTCACGACTGCACTTTAGTGTCAATGCCTGACTCATTTAATCAACACATAAGCAAAGACTGGCTTCTAATGCTACTAAAACTTGACAACATGACAAGTTTTAAAACAGTTTTCTGTCAGCAAATACACGATGTTACCAAAAGCTTCTTTCACAGTGGTTCCCAAATGCACAAAGACTCACAGTGTGATTCTAGACATGCACCAGTATCCCTAGGAGTTTACCAAAACTCATTCACTACACTGGAAGTGATAAGGGAACTGCATACAATCTACATATTTCACGACTACACTTTACTGTCAATACCTAACTCATTTAATGAAAGCATAAGCCATAACTGTGTTCTAATGCTATTAAAACTTGACAACATGACAGGTTTTAAAACAGTTATCTGTCAGCAAATACATGATGTTACCAAATGCTTCTCTCACAATCCTTACCCAAATGCACACAGACTCACAGTGTGATTTTAGACAAGCAACACTATC
The DNA here is from genome assembly GCF_964204655.1 of Triturus cristatus. Classification (NCBI taxonomy): domain Eukaryota; kingdom Metazoa; phylum Chordata; class Amphibia; order Caudata; family Salamandridae; genus Triturus; species Triturus cristatus. The sequence goes on along the minus strand of NC_140591.1, from coordinate 62,480,632 downwards.
CTAGGAGTTTACCAAAACTCGTTCACTAGTCTGGAAGAGTTAATGGTACTGCACACAATCTACATATTTAAGTACAGCACATCAGTGTCAAAGCATGACTCATTTAATCAACATATAAGCAAAGACTGGATTCTAATGCTACTAAAACTTCTCAACATGACAGATTTTAAAACAGTTATCTGTCAGCAAATACATGATGTTACCAAATGATTCTCTCACAGTGATCCCAAATACACACTAACTCACAGTGTGATTCTAGACAAGCACCACTATCCCTATGAGCTTACCAAAACTCATTCACTACAGTGCAAGTGGTAAGGGAACTGCACACAATCTACATATTTCACACCTGCAATTTACTGTCAATGCCTGACTCATATAATGAAAGCATAAGCCATAACTGTCTTCTAATGCTACTAAAACTTGACAACATGACATGTTTTACAACACATATCTGTCAGCAAATACAGGATGTTACCAAACACTTCTCTCACAGTGGTTCCCAAATACACACAGACTCACAGTGTGATTCTAGACAAACAACACTATCCCTAGCAGCTTACCAAAACTCATTCACTACAGTGGAAGTGGTAAGGGAACTGCACACAATCTACATATTTCACGACTGCACTTTAGTGTCAATGCCTGACTCATTTAATCAACGCATAAGCAATGACTGGCTTCTAATGCTACTAAAACTTGACAACATGACAACTTTTAAAACAGTTTTCTTTCAGCAAATACACAATGTTACCAAACGCTTCTTTCACAGTGGTTCCCAAATGCACAAAGACTCACAGTGGGATTCTAGACAAGCACCAGTATCCCTAGGAGTTTACCAAAACTCATTCACTACACTGGAAGTGATAAGGGAACTGCACACAATCTACATATTTCACGACTGCTCTTTAGTGGCAATACCTGACTCATTTAATCAACACATAAGCAAAGACTGGCTTCTAATGCTACTTAAACTTGACAACATGACAGGTTTTAAAACAGTTTTCTCTCAGCAAATACACGATGTTACCAAACGCTTCTCTCACAGTGGTTCCCAAATGCACAAAGACTCACAGTATGATTCTAGACAAGCACCAGTATTCCTAGGAGTTTACCAAAACTCATTCACTACACTGGAAGTGATAAGGGAACTGCACACAATCTACATATTTCACGACTGCACTTTAGTGTCAATGCCTGACTCATTTAATGAAAGCATAAGCCATAACTGTCTTCTAATGCTACTAAAACTTGACAACCTGACTGGTTTTAAAACACTTATCTGTCAGCAAATACACGATATTACCAAATGCTTCTCTCACAGTGGTTCCAAAATGCACACAGACTCACTGTGTGATTCTAGATAAACAACACTATCCCTTGCACTATATCAAAACACATTTCTTCATCTAGAAGTAGTACTACATTTTAGTATAGAAACATTATTTTTTTTAAATTATATTTTTATTGAGTTCTTGGCAATCCATTCAAAAACAAATAATACAGTAAATAGCATAGATAATATACGGAACTAGACAGAGTACATCAAAGAGAAAAAAAACTACTCAGCGATATCAACCGTAATTAGACAGATGATCTCAGTCAAAATAGGATTCCCAAATTTTGGTACATTTGCGCAATGCCCCAATCCTTTGAGCAAATATAAATTCGGTTTTCCTGACTTTCTTAATTTTTTGATACCATTCATCTACAGTTGGGACCGTTTCTGTCTTCCAATACTGAAGGATCAAAGATCTAGCCATTGCGACCAGAATGTACAGAAGTTTCGCCATAGAGTCAACCAAATTTAGCTCTGGATCGCATCCAAATATAATTAAATTTTCATAGCTGGTAATCGTAAAATGTAAATGAAGGGAAAACAGAGAGAACAATCCTTTCCAGAATGTCCTACTTTTGGGGCAGAAGGCCATTATATGAGACCAGTTAGCCAGGTCCGGTTGGGTACATCTAAAGCAAGTAGACGACGTAGTGCTATACATTTTAGCGAGAGTTGCAGGGGTATAATATAATAACCACTTACTAAAAAAAAGCATTCGTCGCCAGTTGGCGCCTCTCAAAACCGTGAAATTAAATTTATTTAAGGTATTCCAAGATTTGTCAAATAATTTAATACTTTCCTGCTTCTGCCACTTTTTTATTGCTTTGGCACTCAGATCTTCCTCCCTGCTTTGTGCTAAGCTTTTTCTCCATTTTCCAGGATTTTTGAAAATTGGGGACCAGAAAAGAGCATTTGTTAAATGTAAGGATTGGCTATTCTGTGCTAAATCAAATTGAACCAGAGATTTATACAATAGGGCATATGAACCCATAAGAAGAAAGTTTCCATGAATTAAGAAAGCCATCTCATCGATAGTCAGCCATGCTCCATCTTTCACAAAGTTCAATATCTAAAGAGGCTTTGTTTATAAACTTTTTTTGGGATTTAATTTGTAAAGAGACCAAAATTCCCTCTCCACTTTCGATATTTAAATCACCTAAATTAGTTAGATACAAGGTCTTGAGTTGGTTTTTTAAAAAACGTGAAGCCATTCTGAAAAGGTACTCTCTTTCTTTTCTAAGCTTAATAACGCCACTGAGTGTTGTTGTCATTGGATTCGGGATTAACATTGGGCCAGAAATTATACATAATTGGGCCAGATCTGGGTTTATAACTTTATCGAACTTAGTATAGAAACATAACATAACTCATTTCACAAATTCATAAACAATGACTGGTTTCTAATTCTACCAACATATAAAAACTGCACAGTTATCTGTCTACAAACACATGAAAAACACAAATGCCAATCACAGAATGGTTTCTACATGCACACACATTGTAGAGAAAAAAAGTACTCCCTACACTTTAGCAGGATAAATACATTAGTCTGATTAAAATCAAAATAGTCCACATACATCCCCTCACAATTAAATAACTCATCTTTCAAGTTATTTTGTAGATTAAGGAGTATATCAATCACTCACCATATTTTCTTTTACAGAATCTCTGCACTGTGCACCTCTCAGCAAAAGCAAAGAATGGAAAAGTTTCCCTTTCATTTTCCACACATATACATGTAAACATCAAATCACAATCCTTCGCACATAAACTCAAAAGCAAACACACATTTCTATTGGTTAAACATTTCAACCCTTTCCAACTGAAATACATTTCAACCCTTCCCCCAATCTACCTTCTGCCTGTTACCATAGAAACAGGTCATGGAACACTGCACTGAGCTCACAGGTCACAAGTTCAGCACACAATGTTCCTACACAAGACAGGAAGTGTGCTTGACTGTTCAACATATCAGCTTATCATATATAATGTTCCTTACAATCTGTTTTTGTTAACCAATAACAATCATACCTTTAAAAAACAAAAATATACACCCAACCTTTCAGTGTAGAAAGTTGTTATACAACCAATGATTTCTTGTCGTTTTTCAAAAAACGTTGCCGTGGATCCGCGCACCCACCGCGAGAGAATCCGTGCATCCAACGCGATAGGATGCGCGCACCGTGCACGCATTTCCCCGCTTTTTCTTTTTTAAAAGGGGGGGGCCCCAGGGGGTCCTTCTGGGACCCCCTAAGCACCTCTAGAGGGTCAGAGTATTTCCACTCTGCCCCCTTTATATGTTTTATGCACTTATTCCCCTTGCTTCTTCAGCCTCGCTTCTACCGAGGCAGAAAATGGCCGCCAACAGTTCCTGGTTTCGAATGTAGAGAGACGCTCGACAGCCAATTAGCATTCAGCGTGTGATCGGGAGGGTGCGTGCTCGGTTCGGGGCCATAGATATCACTAACTCTTTTACCCTCATTTTCTCAGGAACTACTGAACAGATTCACACCAAATATGCAAAAGGCACGAGTCCGAACTGAGGACTACCTCTTTGCCAAATTTGGTGTCATTCCGTTCAGCGGTTCGGGCTGTAGCTGCGACAACAGATCCTATGGGAAATTGCATGGGAAAAACGTGTTTGGGACCCCCCTTTTGTCTCAGCCCTTGCTTGACGAATCACCACAAAACTTTCAGGGTAGGAGCGGAGCGGAGCTGGCCAAAAGTTTGGAGAATTTCGCGAGGATTCGTCAACCGCCGCCAAAGATATTCCCAATACAATGTTGCGGATTTCCTATGGAAAATAGGTCCTAACTATAACTATCTACTGGCGACCGCCAGTAGATAATATATATATATATATATATACACACTCTCACACACCCACATATATACATATACACACACACACATATATATGCGTGTGTGTGTGTGTACACTGAAAAAGCCAAAGGTTACAGAGATGTTATAGTTAGGCACACATTGTATTCAAATTATACCACAACAATTTCGCAGTTATAATTGCCTGAGCTAACTATGAGTCGTGCCCCTGCAATGCAGTCCTTATGACCTCACATATTACATCACTCATGACATGCTCAGTGACAACACTGATGACAGTACAAATGACATCAATTATGACATCACTGATGACATCATCCAGTGAGTGTGTTTTCTATAAATTTATGAGTGTTAAACATATATACTAAACTACTACAAAAGTTTAATTAGTATACTAGGCATACTACTAATTAATGATACTTCTTTGAACATATACTGATATAGTGACTATGTGTAGCCGTGTGTGAGTGGGTGTCTGAGTGACCTCAAGATCTGGCTCTTCGACTGAACTGCAGACCCACCCCTCCCCCACTCAGCACCTCGAGACTCTCACAGGTGACTAGTTGTATGAATAGCTTAATGGGTGAGTGAGTGGTTGTGTGAGTGGCTTTGTGAGTGGGAGTGTGAAGGGCTCTAGGGATTAGTAAGTGGATTTATGAGTACTTATATGGGTCAGTGAATGGGTAAGTGACTAGTTGTGTGGGTGTCTGAGTGGACAACGAGAGGTTGTATGGGAGTGTGAGTGGTTGTGTGAGTGGTTTTGTGAATGATTTCATCAGTGATGTCATTTGAGATGTCATCAGTGATGTAATCAGTGATGTCATCAGTGATGTCACTGACCATGTCACGAGTGATGTAATATGTGAGGCCACAAGCAGTGCATTACAAGAGTGCAAGCTGCAGTTAGCTCAGGTATCCATAACTGTTGAAATTCTATGCTTTTGTAACTCGTCCATGTACCCTTTGGTTTTTTTCAGTGTATTTATAAGGTTTATTTTATTCTATTTCCTAACTATAACGTCCCTGTAACCTTTGATTTTTTAAGTGAATTTCTATGGTTTTTTTTTAACTAGTAGTCACTTTTGCAGTGTGGTGGCTCGGGTAGGTGCTGAGACGTAGCGTGAGCGGGGCAGACACCTACTTTTAGAGGTCCTTTGACTCACGCTGAGTCCACCAAGTACTGTTGTGGTCCGCAGTCCTACTGAATAGGGTAGCACCAGACCATGACAGGTATTCTAACCGAATGATTTTTTTCACATTACTCATTGTGACTAGGAGACCAATATTCTGTATAGTCCCCTCTTATTTTTGTAGATAGTTTTATAGGTCCTGACGAATCGCGAGCGCACGAGCTCAGAGCGAGAAACATGTTGACCACCAATCTCATGCACTCTAAATAGAGACATTACACTCTACCGAGTGCCACACACACTTTTTAATCAGGGAAGGAGACCTTTAGAATAAATTGAATTCCCACACTGGTACTCTCGACCCTGTTTTAAATCACTTTTTGTATCTACAATAATCAGGCCCCCATACCCGCACTTCACCAAACGGCTGTTGGATTAAAAGAACTCCGATAAAGTGCCCCTTTTAGGGAGCCCGTTAGGCATTGCACCGCCGGCCCGACGAGGAGCAGCGCAGATGATGAAGCATGACACCTGAAAGGGTGTGTGAGGGCATTAATATCCAACAAAAGGATTACCCACTTTACACATAATGTACATGTAGTCCTTTTAGGCTCTCTTATCGATTCACCTCCACCTTCTCTTTCCTCTGAGGAACTACTGGTAACATTCTTCTTGAGAGTCTCATTGTTGGGGCACTTTACCAGTCTGGACCTCCCACTCCCTTGTGTGAGTGGAAAACGCCCCCCTTATCCCTCTTATTTGAAACCTATGTAATCAGTGATGTCATCAGTGATGTCACTGACCATGTCACGAGTGATGTAATATGTGAGGCCACAAGCAGTGCATTACAAGAGTGCAAGCTACAGTTAGCTCAGGTAACCATAACTGTTGAAATTCTATGCTTTTGTAACTCGTCCATGTACCCTTTGGTTTTTTTCAGTGTATTTATAAGGTTTATTTTATTCTATTTCCTAACTATAACGTCCCTGTAACCTTTGATTTTTTAAGTGAATTTCTATGTTTTTTTTTAACTAGTAGTCACTTTTGCAGTGTGGTGGCGAAAGGGGGCAGGCCCTCAACCAGCTCTCAGTAATCCCGCTGTGTGAGACTTACTGGAGGCAACAGGATGGGTTCTTGGCCTCCAAGGACCCTCAGCAACCAGAGGACTATATCCCTCAACCATTTGTGTGCCAGGAGGTGCATTTGCAGTGTGGTGGAGAAAGAGGGTGGGGCCTCTCACCTGCTCTCAGCAATCCCACTGTGTGGGACTTACTGGTGGTAACAGGAGGGGTTTTGGCCCCAGGTACCCTGTTCCCTGTCGCCCGGCCTTTTTTAAAAAACAAGATGTGTAATAGGGTGGGGGGGGCCACATGGCACCCTTTCCCGGGCCGTTTTCGGGCCCGGGGACGCCATCCCCCCAGGGCCCAGCCTATTTGAATTGGGAGAGGGAGCTTCGCGGACCCTCTCCTTAGGCCAATTTTGGCCCCCAGGACCCATGTGCCGGTGCCCGGCCTTTTTAGGTCTCGCCTGACCCAGCGCTTGCGCTGGTCTGGCGAGACTTTAAGTAAGGGCTTCATAAAATGCTACCGCCGGCTACAGCTTGCAGTGCATGTGCGCGGGCGCGCGCTTATGAGCAGAGGCACAATATGGCATTCCTCATGCTCATTAAGCGCATCGCTCGCCGTGCGCTTGATCGCGATCACTTTCACTTTTGCGGCGGCGCGACAGCCGCGCACGCACTACTCCCTTTATACTCTCCCTTGTTTTTTACTTTCAGCGCTCGCACACAACACCCGGGCTTGCACACCCCCCTCACTTTTACTTTTGTTGACTTGTTTTGACTCGCTCACACAACTACAGCAGTCTTGATTCTTGTCTCACGCGAGGAGCCATTAACATTAACATGTGGGGCAATAAACTGCTGACGGAGAGGTAACATAGCATGCTTTGTCCTACTCGATGAAGCTGTCTGCCATCTGGCATCTTCCTAGTTTCATTTGTCTTCTGCTTGCGGGTGGTGGCGTTGTACTGGGGGATTATCTATGGGTGCGCTCCTAGTACTGTCCCTCACACTGAGTTTTGAGAAAGGATGGCAGCATTGTTCACCCTCTAGATTAAAAGACTGACGCGTTAGATGCTCGAACAACTAACACTGTTGCCCGTGCACTCATTCTTTATTGAATAACATTGAGGGGCAGCTGTCTAGAATTTAGCTAAATATTTAAGTGAAACAATGAGCATGTTTTTCTCTCGTCGCAATAGACAAACTTTCAGAGTACTTGGAGCGATTTTTTGTTTAATCCCAAAAAGCCGTGCATTGGGTTTGTAGACAAACCAAGAATTGAGGTTTATTCACTTCCCCTTATTCTGTCCCTGCATCCAACACCAGTGATCCAATTCATGCGAATCATTTCTCTCCCAGCTGCAGCCTGTAATGCTTCATACATATATGAGGGCTAGGCCAAGTCACTCTCTCTCTACCTCTCTCTCTCTGAAATAAGAGTGAGAGAGAGAGGTAGAGAGGTAGAGAGGTAGAGCGGTAGCGCTCTACCTCTCTACCTCTCTCTCTCACTCTACCGCTCTCTCTCTCTACCGCTCTCTCTCTCTACCTCTCTCTCTACCTCTACCTCTCTCTCTCTACCTCTACCTCTCTCTCTCTACCTCTACCTCTCTCCCTCTACCTCTCTCCCTCTACCTCTACCTCTCTCCCTCTACCTCTACCTCTCTCTCTCTACCTCTCCCTCTCTCTCTCTACCTCTCTACCTCTCTCTCTACCGCTCTACCTCTCTCTACCTCTCTCTCTCTACCACTCTACCTCTCTCTACCACTCTCTCTCTACCTTTCTCCCTCTACCACTCTACCTCTCTCTACCGCTCTACCTCTCTCTACCGCTCTCTACCTCTCTCTCTACCGCTCTCTCTACCTCTCTCTATCTACTGCTCTCTCTCTACCTCTCTCTCTCTACTGCTCTACCTCTACCTCTCTCTACCGCTCTACCTCTCTCTCTCTACCACTCTACCTCTACCTCTCTCTACCTCTCTCTCTCTACCTGTCTACACCCTCTCTCACTACACCCTCTCTCTCTCTCTCTACACACCTCTCTCTCTCTACACACCTCTCTCTCTCTACACACCTCTCTCTCTCTCTCTCTCTACACACCTCTCTCTCTCTACACAACTGTCTCTCTCTACACACCTCTTTCTCTCTACCTCTAAGTGGCAGCCGGAGCCTGATAGCACTGCTTGTCTTTTTTTTTTATAAAGCAGTGGCATAGCCAATAGGTCTCGCCTTTGGGGCCTTATAAGTGTTTAACCATGCAACAGTTAATGTTGTTGCACCAAGGATATTGTGATTCAGAACGAAATACTTATAAGGTCCCAAAAGCAAGACCTATTGGCTATGCCAATGCTTGTTTCAAATTATATTGCTGGTGGGGGTTTGGGTGGCACCCCTCTCCAGGCAGATAAAGCCCCATGGACGTCATGCCCTGGGGCCCGGCCTATTCATAATACGGGGCAGGAGCTGCGCGGCCCCCTCTCCGGGCCAGATTTGGCCCCAAGAACCCCATCTCCCAGGCCCAGGCCTTTTTTCAAATTATATTGGCCCCCCTCCACGGGCTGCTTTTGACCCCCGGGCCCTGGCCACAGTACCTGGATGCCCCCAGGGCACCCAGCCTCCACTGGGACCGTGGGGGGCCTGAATGCCCCTGCGTTCCCCGCCTCCTGCAGGAGCCGGCATTGCTTTCAGACACAGGGAACTGTTAAACATGCAGCTCCCTGTGTCTGAAAGCAATTCATCTGTTTCCCTGCTTGCTTGATAGCGGGCAGAGAAACAGGAATGCTCGGCTTCCAGCAAGCAAGAGCATTTTGTCAGTACTCGCATGCTGGAGGCCGATCATTTGCTGTGACTTGGCGGGAGATGTGGAGCTCCTGCTAAGCCACAGCAAATAGCTAAGTTCTGGGGGTGGCCACCACGGGACATAGCAGGAGCTGGCCCTCGGGGTGGCGGTCCCCAGGGCCATCTATGGCTCCAGGAGGGGGGACATGTTACCTCTGTCCTTTGTTGTTGTAGGGCGTACCCCGGCGGAAAGGTGGTGGTCCCCAGAGTCCAGAACATCCCGGAGAGGGCAGCGCAGCCCCCTCCCATCTAAAAAAAAGATTTTGGCACCGGAAAGTTGGCAGCCCCGGGGGCCGGGTGGTCCTTGTGGCCCCTCTATTACAAATAAAATAGCACCAGGGAGACGGTGGAGGCTACTCAGACAGACCTGATACAAAAGGTGCATTTTACGGGACCAAAATTGTTTGGTAGTGAACTGGTCGAGAAAGTGCATAAGGCAGCGGAAGAAGAGAAGCTTCCAAACTTTTTTAATTGGCTTCAGGAAAAAAACGTTTTTGTTTAAGAAATCTCATCAGAATTTCCAGGATAAATGTTCCTTTTCCTTTCGTGGCTAGGACTGTGGTCGAGGGCTGTGTTTGGGCCCGAAACCAGGCCAAATGTCTCTAATGCCCCAGAGTACCCTAAAAATGACTATCTGAAGGTTTGAGCAAGGCTCTGACTTTTTTGCCATCAATGGGAGGAGTGTGTTTCGGACCAATGGGTTCTCCAAGTTATTAGAGACAGCTACCAGATTCCTTTTGACCGAGAACCTCCCCAGAGACATTTCAAACCTACAAAGCGGCCAAAAAATAACACAAGGGTTCAAGCAATGTCTTTGGGGTTGCAATCTCTCTTACAAAAGAAAGCAGTCATTCCGTTTCCAGAGGAACAAACGGGACAAGGCTTTTATTCGCTTTTGTTTTTGGTGCCCAAGCACAATGGGAAACCAAGACCAGTTCTGAATCTGAGGAGTCTGAATAAGTATGAGTTGGGGGAGACATTCAAAATGATTTCTCTACCAGGGGCGGCTGGTGATATTTGAAAGTGGCGGGGCGTGAAATGATTGCAATGGAAGCAAACAAACGTGTGAGCAGTCGTGAGGGGAGGGAGGGTCACGCGCATCGAGCATCACATTTCATTTGAGCATCACATTTCTTTATATTTTTGGTATTTTTTTAAAGAACGATAGAAACTCAAGCAATAACTTCGTCACATTTTTATGCATGTTGAAAGAGAGATGGCTGGATGGATTGGCGGGTGCATTTTTAAAGATTTACAAGCCCCTTCCGCCACTTATGCGTCACTTTTCCCATGTTAAAAGTGACGCAAATGTGGCGCATGGGGCTTGTAAATCTGCCCCGCAGTATTTACTTGCCAAAATACCAATTTTAACAGACTCTCATTTCACCCATTGGAAATGCACGTGGTGCTGCTCTTCTCACTCACATCCTATCTCACCTTTCGCACAGGAAGTGCAAATACTTCTAAAATGCCGGTTTTATCAACTGGTGACCAACTCCTGCAGAATCATTTATGAGGTTACTAATGGCAATTCGTGGTACTAAGGGATTATTTGCCAACAAAGAAGTGCACATTTTACACCTAATGTTTTGTGAACTGCCTTTAATTTTGCAATGCACTAATCAGTCACTCACTGCATTTGTAGAGGGTCGAAAAACGTCCTACCTCATGCTCATTTATTAGGCACTTTACATTTGGCCATCCTCTATGATTGGCAGCGAATACAGAGATGGAGCCTGCCCAACGTCCATTCCCAAAGAGGAAGTTGTCCCGGCCTCGAAGATAGCTTCCACTTTACAATTCAGTTAGCTACCCAACTCGAGTGTCAATACGGGAGCAAATGTTGTGGCTGCAATTTCCACTTTCTAATTTGCAGTTTCCATCACAAACCATTAATACCCCGACACCCTCCACCTGGGGTGTAGTTACCACTGGTACAGCAGGTAATGTGCCCCTGTTGATGATCAAAGTCGCGAGGGGGGGGGTCACGCGCGGGGGGTTGGGGTTGGGGGGGTCGCACGGGAGAATCAAACGAACGTGTGAGCAGTCGCGAGGGGGGGTCACGCGCGGGGGGGTGTCGCACGGGAGAATACTATAGTATGAAAAATAAAAGGAAAACTTACCTGACCGCCTCTGCTCCTGGTCCGCGTTGGCGCCTCTGCCGCCCTCTTCAAACTGGATGGAACAGCGCGTCGTCACGTCAGCACTGCAGTGGCAACCCCTCAGCCAATCCTGGCGCTGCTGCAGCGCCAGGATTGGCTGAGGGCACAGCCTACTCCTCGCCTGCCGCCTGCCCATTAGGAGACTGAGGGGCTCCTAATGGGCATGCGCAAATTCGGGAAAACACAAGTGCGCATGACTGGGCACAGGCTAAAAACTAGCTCACCATGCCCACTCATGCGCACTTGTGCTGCAGTGCTGCCTGGTCTGACAATGCTTGTCAGTCAACATGACGCCGGACCGCCCACGGTCCGACGTCATGCTGACTGACATGCATTGTCAGTTCTCCCCACCCTCGGCGTCTCTGAACTTAAGTAAACTAAGTTCAGAGACACCGAGGGAGCTGCGGGCGCGGGCGGGTGCGCGGGGGCGGGGGGGCAACGCCCCCACGCCCCAATGGACGCACCGCGCCTGTTCTCTACAGACAATCATTCTGTTATTGGCAAGAGACGAGTTTCTGGTGACATTGGATCGTCAGGATGCGTACTTCCATGTCCCGATGCATCGTTCCAGTATACAGTTCCTTCGGCTTGCAGCGCAAGGCCAACACTTCCAGTTTCAAGCCCTCCCTTTTTGACTGGCCATGCCTCCGAGGGTCTTCACCAGGGTACTTGCTCCACTTGTTGCGTATTTGCATCTGGCTGGTATCACTATTTTCTTACACCTTGATGATTGTTTGCTTTCTGCTTCTTCTTTTTCAGAATCCTGAATGAACGTGGAAATGGTGATAACAGTTGTTCGGTGCCTGGGATTCGTTGCCAGGCCCTCGCAAGGGACGATGTTTATTGGTGCTCAATCCAGCCCTCTGCTGGCAGGGCCTTCCCACCTGCACTGAGAGCAGCGTCCATTCAGCAGACCATTTCCCACCTGTTGACCCAGTCGATTGAAACAGCCCAAACTTGGTTGAGAGTCCAATGACTGTCAGCCACAACAACAGCAGTAGTCCCATGGGCTCGGTGGCATCTGAAACTCATGGTGAATCATAGCCTAACTTGGTTGTCTCCAGTCAAACAGGATTACAGATTCGTCATCCCGGTGACCCCAGAAATAGCACTGAAGTGGGGTTGGAGGTTCGTGGAGAATAGTTTGTCTGTCGGGATCCTACTACATGGCCCAGTTATACTTATATGAACCAAAGATGCCAGGCTTTGGGGTCGGGCTGCTACACAGGGGGAGATGGAAGCAAGTGGTCCATGGACACACACAGGCAGAGGGTCTCCACTCTTCCAACTGGAGGGAGCTTGCAGTGGTTTGGAGAGCTCTGCTTGCCGTGGCCTCTCATCTGTAAGGAACCGATGTCTTAGTACGAACAGGCAATCTAGTCATGAGGCGCTATCTCAATCGCCATGGCTGTACAAAATGCAGAGAACTGAATCAGGTAGCCGAACTGATCCTTGCTTAGGTAGAGTCTCATCTTTTAGCCTTGAAATCAGTAAACTTCCAGGCTTGAGTGAACTTTTGAGCAGACGGCCTGAGGCAGAATCTTCCTTCCTCAACATCTTGATCATCATCTGTCGGTTCATGAATTTAGTCGCATTTGTGCTCACGCTGGAACCCCCGAGATGGACATGTTTGCGACCCCCAGAAAGCAGTGCTTCTGATACTCTCTTCGGAAGTGTCATGCCCTCAAGTGTGGGCATTGCATGCTCTTAGTTCCTTGGCATCAAGGCATCCTGTATAGCTTCTCCCCTATTCCCCTCCTTCGAGGGTGCGTCAGAAGATTTGGGAGGAGAGGAGTAAAGTGGTACCAATACCCCTTTTTGGCCTCGGAGGCCGTGGTTCGCCCTTCTCCTGAGCATGTCAAGAGGGAGGATTCTATACCTCTCAATGCAGCCTTTTCCTCTTCAATCCCAACCACTTCCGGAGTTATAAGTCAGGCACCTGAAGTGGACAGCCTGGTTGTTGAACGGTCAGACCTGCAGAGAATGGATTGTTCAGACTTGGTTGCCTTAGATATTCAAGCTTCTCGGAAGCCTTCCACCTTGCTGTCCTATAAGAAGCATTGGACTTCTTTCCAGAGAAGGTGCATTAGTAAAGGGTTTGATATATCCTCCGTGGATCTGTTTAAAATTCTGGACTTTTTGAGGGCGGACCTTCTTAAAAGTCTTGCTTGCAACTCTAGCAGCTCAGTGGCCAGCAGTTGAAGCGCTTAAAGTAAGGGACAATTATTCTAAAGTTTCCTCATTTGTGGTCATATTGTTAAGACGTTTTCAATTACAAAGTCCCATAGTTAAAAACTCTGTACCATCTTGGGATCTGTCTATCAAGCTTAAAGGTCTGCAACCATATCCGCTGGATCCTATGGAGCAAACAGGACTGGCCCCTCTCTGCTAAATCTACCTTTCTTGCTGCAACCACCTCAGCTAAGAGGGTGATGGGGTTAGAAGCCCTTGTAATTCATTTGCCCTATTTAAGATTTTTTCCGGATCCCGTCATTCTGAAACTTGATACCAAGTTTCTGCCTAAAGTACAATCTTGCTTCCATTTATCACAAGAGATTGTGCACCCTGTGTTTTGTGTCTCAGATTCAGACATTCTACCATCACTCGATGTTACTTTATCTGACGCGTACTCGTGATTTTCGTTTTTCTTCTTTCCTTTCTCTTTCATAGGGAGCACACAACAAAGGTAACAAGGCTACATAGCAGCCCATTAGTAGATGGGTCAAGCAAGCTATTCCCCAGGCTTTTCAGGTCCAAGGTTATTCAGCTGGAGCAGTGTCCACACCCTGGGTGGAGGTAGGGAGCGGCTCGATCCAGGAGAATTGTCGAGCAGCGACTTCATATTTGAAGTTTGTAAATCATTATCGACTTGATAATTTGTCATCTTTTTCTGATTGAAATTTTAGTTCTGTTGTTTTGCAATCAGCAATGAAGTAAAGTATTACGCTTATTTTTCCTGCACTTGTTGGTGCAATTAATTGACATGGTAGATCCTCATATCATTAGGAGTGGGACGAGGAGGACGGAGTAATGTTTTATTTACTCACCAGTAATCTTCATTACCCCGATAGGTACTTCTCCTGATCCCAGTTCACAACCCTTCCTCCTTCACTCCCTCCCTCGCAGCTGCACTTCCACAGGAGTACTTCTAAAACTACAGGCGGAGTGGAAGGGGAGAAGGACATGTAGATGGCTTAAAACATAGAAAAAGGACTATGTTGATGGACCTTCGGTGATGGTATGCAGTGAACTTCCTGTCAGAGGCGGAAGCGCCTCATATCGTTAGGATTGAGACGAGGGGGATTACGTACTGGGTAATGACGATTACTGGTAGCAAGATAAATCATTATCGACAGCGCTACGGTTACTTCATCCGTTTGCATATTTTCGTCTTCACATTTACTTCCATTACTTTGTTGCTAGTAATGGGACACAGCTTCTGATTGCTCTAAAGTGGTCTTACTTTTTTGACACATTTAAAGCGTGGAAACTATAAATCAGAGTGGAGTTCACCTTGAGTGCAGCAAATAAAGCAAAATGTGCCTGTACCGTGGTTTATTCTGACCCTCCTACATTGTTTGTGCTCATCACACTCCAGATTTAAGCCACAGACGTGTCGCAATTTCCACCATAGATTTACCACCAGAATTGGGCCCATGCATAGCTGACAAGTCTCTCAGGTCCATGCCTGACCTGTCACTCCAGTTCCCATTTTTTCTTAGAATTCTGGGACTCCTGGCCTCGGTTTTGTACTGGGTCAAATAAGACAACAGGCCACAGAATATTAAGAAGAAAACAGTTTTAACCAGTCACACACGACCAGGAAAACTTGGCAGGTATGCCAGTGGTGTTGGGGATTTGTAGACAATATTTGTCAATGTCATCTCTAAATTGAGATATCATCTCACTATGTTTAAGGCCTTTTTGGAATAAATAGATCAGTAGGCCCTCAATTTACAATGGTGCCCTTTTTCGGGATTTTCACACGTTACGTTCCTTTTGCTACCTGTTTTGTAAACAAAGCACATACATAAAAAAAATCGCTATGAGCAGTTGTCACTTCTAAAGAGGGTACCTATTCTCAGTTTGGACCCACCTACGCAAAGAAATGCTACTTACACGATAAACGGGAATCTTTTTTGGTACCAGGTACAATGCAAAAAACATTTTCCCTTCACAGCGTTTCTCGACGTTTAAAATATAAAAAAGCGGTCTATCAACAACCCCAGACGTTAGGTCAAAAAAAAGAAATAAAAAATAACCTGGGTTGATTTTATGCGCAAACTAATTAGTATTACTACCACGTGCGTAAAAGTCGACTAAAAACAAAACTGCAGCATTGGGGCAATTCTCAGTGAAGGGATTAAACCCCAATGGAAATCCTTCCGACTGACCACAAGAGGGCGCGCGAGGCCTGTCTGTCGAGGATAATATATCTGCGACGGGCTGGTGTGACCACACGAGGCGCAACTCACCCACCTGAAGGAGGAAGCAATATAGTTTTGGTGAGAAAGAAAGGTGCAAATAACATATTGAATTTCGGACAAAACTACACTGACGTAGTTTTAGTTGTTTTAAAAAGTTTGAAATGTGGGGGAACCGGTCAGTCCAGGAGGGGAGGCGGGCAGCGGCGGGAAGCCTCTGTCGGTGCCGTTTTGATGCGATTTCGAAATTAAAAAGTAGGTTGGCTGGTGGCTAATCTCCTGGTGAATTGAGCCATAGCTGCCACGGTTTGAGTGCCATGCGTGACATTTTCAGAATTTCAGTGTAATTATGAGTGACATTTCAACGACTATGGGTGACACTTTCTCACGAGCAAAATCAAGCAATGAAGAGGAGGGAAACGTATCAATTTCAGAAATTACGCCAATTTGAGCAACTAGAAACTCTAAGAAAGTCACTGAACTAAAGTGCGCTAACAGCAGGCTACTGAAAACTGAGCAGTCAGACTGCGTGAATGTCACCCATTATTACAGTTAAATTATGAAAACATCACACTTACCAATCTGAAACCTTGGCAGCTATGAGTGAATCAGTGTGAAAATGTGCTCTAACTGAGGTGTGTTCCTCGGCACCCTCAGCTGACCAGCCTGCCAGGTGTCTCTGCAAACTCGCAAGCGCCGAGCAGCTTTCCATCAGTTACATGTTAATGTAACTCAACAAAATAAACACATAGGATGTTCCCTGCAGAAATCAGAGGTTTACCTGCGCCAGGTTACACTTACTCCAGCACTTTAGAAGTGTCAGTTCATTCAAGGTCCAGTCAGCCCTCCCATAATGTCTGATTACTCAGCGCAGAAATGCTAAAAAGGTTTTTTTAAATACTAATCTGTGGTCAGATTAAACCTTCCAAAAAGAGCTGCTTTCATCTGAGTAATGAGACCGTTTCTGGGATGTTAAAATCACGGTAAGACACAGTGACCTACCCTCTAGCACCCCCTCAGTGATCTTCTGTCTGAGGCATGGTGCAACTGAGGTCTAACATGTTTTAGGACTAGGTGGTCTAGACTGCCCTGGGCTTCAGTGTTTCGTCCATTTAGCCAGGAGTGTGGGAGGAGGGGAGATCCGAGCCTGAAGCAGTGTGTGCGGTGGTGTTTGTGATGCTCCCAGACTAGAGTGGAACCACAGCTCCCCGCGCCACGGTAGGCACCTAGACTCTCAGCGCAATCAGCTCGTGTGGGGAGCAACGTCTGTAGATGCATTACAGCGACACCTGCTGGACAGAAGGGGACCTGAGGCCTCTTCTGTGTGTGTGTAAATTGGGCCTCATGGGCCCGCGACCAGCAGATAGGGGCCCAAACTAAAATTGTTAACAATTTTCCAGTCAAAGTCGATCTGAAGCCGTCTCTTAACTATCCCCTGACGAAGGGCTCGTTGCCCAAAATGCATCGGGAGGGATGGAGAAAAAGGAAAGAGGATTGTGTCTAACAGCATTATGGATGTACATTATTGCTGATACTAAGCAATGAGTAAAAAATGAATCCAACAAGAAAGAAATTGAATAAACATCGTCTACCTGTTGAAAAAAATTTTGTGTTTCATTCATGTTCGACATTGAATAACTAATCGACCCCGGACTACGGAGATCTAGTAATGCCTAGGAGGGACAGACCCTACCAGGGTACGCTACATCTACATTGATCACCACCCTCTTGGATCAGAGAGTGATACCCCGTGAGCACACCACAAACTGAGCACTTTGAACATCACAGAGAAGAAATGTGTGCTTGTTCTCCCACTTATTCTTGTTTTAGACATAGAAAAGGGACATTCATTACAGTACTACCTCACAGGCATCTGTACTTAATAACACGGGTTACCGCATTGCGCTTAGGAGACAGGGTAAGCACCAGAAAACGGACGGTGCCCACATGGAAATAATACTACACCCGCATTGATGCATGATTAGCAGCACCAGCAGCCAACGAGGCACGATGCCTGTTTTGCGTGACTTTGCATCTCACCACACTGAAATGCGCTAGTCTAACGCCAGATGTGTGCTTGTTGGCAAGGCTGTGGAGCAGGATTCTGGATCCTGCCTAATAGGGCACAATAAAGCCCATAATTTGGGGTTTTCCAATAATCGGAACACATCAACACAGTGGTATGGGGTAATGACACAAAAAGCTGAGAACAGTGGGCACCAGACTGACCTACCCCACCTGGTCTCCGAGGGAGTGGACACATTCCATGATTTAATGTCAGATCACTTCTCCCTTGATCCACGTTCCCTTGTCTTTCTGAGCATTGATCATCGTTTGTCTTGTCGGCGCTGAACTGCAGTATCTTCTCTGTTCATGTGGACACCTCTGCCAAGCAGGTGATCTGGGAACGTAAGGGATGCATTAGAATGAGAAGTGTCACCTGCTCACTGCCACGCCTACAGATGACATCATCCAGCGTTGTAATATACGCATTGGACAATGGGGCAACTGTACTGACCTTTAGAGATGTATCCGCAGGATCCACGCTGAACCAATGCCAGCCTGTTGGGCTCTGCAGCATAAAAACAATACGTTCCATTGCAAGAAAGTTTCACAAACCCGCCGGCTCTCATAGGTAAGATAACAGCAATCATCCATGAATAACGTTATCGCCCACTGACAGGTAAAACATGGTGAGACCAGATACAAAGCCAGTGGGAGGCTGGCTTAGTATATGGTGCCTACTTATGTAAGTGTAGCACCCTACACTAATCCAGACAACCCTTATGGTGGTTTTAGCGGTCTTAGACAACTTTAGAAAGCTCTCTAAGTGGTAGCTGTGGGGAGCAGCCTTCAGGCTTAGTCCAGAAGGAGTGTAAAGCAGCTTGCTTTACCAGAACTAATCTTATGGTGCAGGTTAAGTGAAAAAGAACCATACAGTGTAGTTATAAAAATATGTATTTATTATGAACACTCACTAACACATTGCAATATCTCCTACCCAGAGATATAAACACAATACTCACAATAGTTTGGAAATTGGACACGTAAGTAGCACAAATACAGAGTGGTCTCCAGGAGGAGACCAAAGCATATACTAAAATAGTGGAATGCAAACCACGACCAAAGTCGAGAATGGACCTCGAAGACGTAGAAGAGCTGGGGACCCAAGGAACCACCCAAGGTGAGTATCTAGGAACCCCATGGAGGTCGTGTGCAGAGTGGAACATGACCGCATGCTCAATGTAAGTCAATAGGTAAGTCGCGGTTGCAGTTAAATAAAAAGGACCCTTCCCAGCAGACCCTGTGGAAGATGGAAGGTTGGCGAGTCACTCCACCCATTGATACCCCAGTAACCAGAATATCTACACCAGGCAAGCCGGGTGCATAGGTGCGAAGTGACATCGGAAACCGCCGTAGACCACAATGGAGGACTGCAGTGAAGATGCCACATGGCGAAGAAGGCGAAAGAGTCCAGTGGAACCCATAGGTGGATTCAAGGTGAGAGGTACCTACAAGCAGAGGGGACTGAGTCTATGGCACTCAGGAGTGACCAGGAGGCACGGAAGACGAATGGCCACTGATGTAAGAAATGCAGGAGAGTTGACGGTGCCTTTGAAGTTACATTTGTGCGGACCAGGCGATGCTGTGGAAGACCAGGAGCCATTAACGAGCTGTCCCACATTGGATGTCAAGAGCCAAGGGGTCAGTGTCCAGCAGGGGCACCAGCAAGCCTTGGCAACGGCAACCAATGTGGTTGTTGAAAAAGGTGCAGTGTCAGGACCAGCAAGGTCCAAGGTCCAGCAAGGTCCAAGTGACTCACCACAAGCAAGTAAGTCAGAGCAGGCCCCGAGCAGATCTTGGCTGTAGGAGATGCTTGAGGCTCGAGCTTCTTGGAGCCCTTAGATCTCTGGAGGAGAGAGTCAACAAGCTTTGGCAACGGCAAGTCGACGCTGTGCACAGGGTTCTGTTCCAGCAGTACCTACGAGGGATACTGGCCTCAAACTCGGTGAGAAGACAGTGCAGGCCTTGAGGGAGTTGCAGAACCACCACCTGTGTTGCTGAGCCTATAGGAGTCCGTGGGAGCCCAGGATCAGCAGACCGGGAAGCTGTGTTGCTGTGCCTGCAGATGCAGGGGAGTGACTTCTTCACTCCAAGGGAGATTCCTTCGGGAGTCTTGGATGCCCACAGGTCCTGTGAAGAATCTCTATGGAGCACAGGCACAGACATTGCAGCAGTCTTGGAGGACGATGAGACCAGGAGGATACACCCATGTCCTTTGCCCAGTTTCTCGCCCAACAGGAACCAATGGCTCCCTAAACTGGTTTTAACTGGAGTATGCAAAAAGGGCACCGAATGTGCCCTTCAAAGCAGTTTAGTGGCACTGGCAAGCGCCCCCACCCTGTCCCAATACACTAAATCCTGTCTGAGAGGTGGTCACACCTCCCTGTGACAGGATACCTATTGCTCTGCCTTCCCCTACTCGAGCTTGGCTCAGCAGCAGGAGGGAAGAATCATGTCTCTGGTCGGCAGCAGCCCTAGCTTGCTGTTCGGGTCTAGAAGACTGGTACCGGGAGCACTGAGGGCCTCCCGGAGGAGCTTTACAGTGCATGGAATCATACCCCCACACTGTTTTCAGCATGGGGGTATGATTCCAACATGTTTGATACCAAACACAACAGGGTTTGTTGCAACCAGTTTAGAGATAGCCATCACGTAGTGACTCATGGCCACTCTATGTATCTTAATGACTGATGCACTTACAACCCGGGAGAATTGAATCCGAAGGTTGTAGGAGTGTGCTGCTCATAGAGGCGCAGCCTGGCACTTAGAACTGAGCACCCTGCCTTCAGGATTGAAAGGCCTCCCTCAGAGGTGACTGATAGGTTTTAAGTGCAGTGACCTCAGCTAGAAGGAAACTTATATCTGTTGTGATCGGTGCTAGCACCAGATTACACAGGCTGCAATGGCATGCCTGTAGTCACAGTTTGAGTGGTTTCTCATGGGCAGCATAATGCATGCTTCAGCCCATGGGAGGCCCCTGGTGTCCCTATGCCCATGGTACCTTAGTACCATATACTAGGGACTTACAAGGGTAACTAGTAGCCAATCTAGAGTGTACCTAAGTACTCGCCATGCCCAATTTAGGGAAGAAGTACAGAGACTGGGGTCCTGATTAGCAGATTCCCAGTCAGACTAGTCAGTAATACATAATGACACCAGCAAAAAGTGGGGGTGACCATGAAAGCAGATCCTACTTTCCTGCACAGCCTCTATCCTTGGCTATAAGAAAAGCAACCACAACATGGACTAGGAAGACTGCGCCTGATACCAGCTTGCGCGCTGTACCTCGTTGACCCAGCCATGAGGGGAACGGCTTTCCTTGCTCCATCCACACCGCTGCTGCTTCGCTTGCCACGCCGTGAGGGGAACGGCCTGCTTGACCATTGGCCATCGGGCCACGCTGTGAGGGGAACGGCTTCTTGCGGACTACAGCCCCCAGCAGGCACTGGGTGTCGCACGCACAACGCGTCACCACAGCGCCGGGGCATTTAAATTCTGAACAGCCCTCCCGCAGCACGGAACGCGCGCTGTACCTCGTTGACCCAGCCGTGAGGGGAACGGCTTTCCTTGCTCCATCCACACCGCTGCTGCTTCGCTTGCCACGCCGTGAGGGGAACGGCCCGCTTGACCATTGGCCATCGGGCCACGCCGTGAGGGGAACGGCTTCTTGCGGACTACAGCCCCCAGAAGGCACTGGGTGTCGCACGCACAATGCGTCACCACAGCGCCGGGGCATTTAAATTCTGAACAGCCCTCCCGCACCACGGAACGCGCGCGGGCGTGCCCGGGCCGCGCCTGGGCAAATCCCGTCCGAGGCTGAGGGAGGCTGGGCCACGTTATTTGGCCTCAGCAGAGGCTGTTATTGTCGTCCTGTCCCTCCACCTACGGACATCTGGTGTTAAGGTACTGTGAAGACGCTTACTGCCTATTGCATTAGCCGTTGATGGGTGGGCCCACAATTGTGTAATTGGGCCACTACATCTTGTGTTGCAAAATGAGTAAATTGAAAGGTGTAGCCGGGACCCTGGACGCATTCATTGTAAGGGCTGAATCCCTTTTAACTCATGAAATCCACCTGACTGAAAGAAGGTTGTCTCTGGACCCTGCCACGCTGCAATCTCGTTTGTCGCTGGGTGGTTCCGCTAATGTCAACACAATTCGCCCAAACACACCAATTATATCACCAAATATATCTCTAGCAAGACCTGTCCCTGTTTCCTCTAACTTACCCTTACCATTTGAAGATTCCCCTAACGTGCCCGTTTTAGATGTACCCTATATTAACACTAGGGGTAATTCCGCTAAGGCACAAAGGAACACTAAATTAAGCGGTCAATCTATTAAAAAAAAGCATGCCGCCTCTGCTAAGTCTAACTCTAAAAACGTTAAAGGCTGCCAATCGGCTGGGAACCCAAACATTGTCGTGGCTGCTATTAAAAACTCAGTAGCAACCCAGCCAGACAGCATTTTTGAACCCATGTGTAATAAGGCTAATACAGGTGCTGCGGGGGGAGCCACACAAACAGGGTTCGCTATGGAAGCTCTAGAGTCTACGTTGGTTTCCCTCAAGGATGTGATTGATAAAAAATTGGAATTGTTGTGGGGTAAATTTAATCAGTTGGACCGTATTGTGGACAACTTAAGCGGTGGGAGGTTGAACAAAGTTTACGACGAAGCGGGACGAGGGAACAATATACCATCAGCGGCCAATAAATATGGGCCTGCTACGCAACTGACGGATGTTGCTCTCGCTCCCCAGGTTACATCCTTCGTCGTCAATCCTAGTGTTTCCCGTTGTAATCAAATTAATTTACTTGTGCCAAATCCAATCGCCACACAGAGGGGAAGCCTGGGCATACCCCATATGCGTAATCCCAATGATTTCAATGCGACACTAGGCAGTGTGAATTGTAACTTGCCTCAGCAGGGAACTATTGAGGCTGACCAAAATAATGTGGTTATGGACCACCTTAGAGACACACACCTAAGTCCCAATACAGACGTGCTGAGCCTGCCACCAGCCTCTAGTCCTTATGTGTTAGTATTGGCTGGTGTTCCTAACCTCGCGGAGGGACAGAGGGAATCTTGGTCAGACCTCCGCAATAAATCTGTAGATTGGCTACGTAAACACAAAGGTTTCCACCCCTCTTCAATGAATGAAATCTGAAGTAATTGAAACGGATTATGGGGATCATAACCCCATTAAAAAAATGTTGAGCTTTGCACCTCGGCCTGTGATCTCCCTCGAATGCGGAGCAAAAAATCTTGTACCCTCAACTGATAATCTGAGACTAGTTTGGAAGGGCGTTGACAGCGGTGAACTTTTTAAAATGTTAGTTAGAGGTAATATGCATCTCATTAATTCCTGCTTGTCACTACACATTGCACCCACTGAGGTAGTTCAAGACTTTTTAAAACTGTGCCTAGCTATCAAAACACTCCTGTCGAAACCTGCCTTATTGGCAGTAAATAACCCTAAATGGTTCGACCATGTGTGTGCACGGGCCAATAGAAATCTTCGTAGGGCACAGTCATTTAACCCAAGGTGTGCCACAGATGTACAATCGGCAAGGGGGGAATATAACATTGCAATCCGGAAAAGGAAGGGAATCCTCCTAAACGAACGCTGGGAAACTCTATCCCAGGCTGCAAGTTCAAAAAAGGGCAACAATTTTTGGTCCGCAGTTAGGGAGCTTCGATCGATGGGTCAGCTACTAACTCCTATTAGTTGTAACATATCAAGCGAGACCTGGGAAAATAATTTCTCAAAAATTTATGCTACCCCGCAATCAGAGCTTGATCAACACAATTATGGCCCTTTTACCACTATTGAGCTGACTATCTCTGACATAGAAGAGGCCATCCAACAGAGCATTAGGAACAAAGCACCTGGCCCTGACGGGCTACCAATTGATTTAATAAAATGGAAACCAGACTTTTGGGCCCCACTACTTTTAAATGTTTTTAATAGTCTAACACATGCCACGTTACCAGACACATGGGCTAAGAGTATTATAGTGCCAATTCTAAAAAAAGGAGATCGGTCTCAGCCTAGTAATTATAGGCCAATCTCATTAATCGGTAATACTTTACAAATATTAGGAAGAGTTCTGTACAATAAAAATTTCAACCTGGGCAGAGGAAAAAAACATCTTAGAGCACTGTCAGCTAGGCTTCCGTAGCAAGGTGGGTACCAATGAGTAATGTCTCAATCTCAACTTGGTTATTGGGAAATACACCATTGCACGGAAATCCCCGCTCTACATGGCCTTTATGGACTTGTCCTCAGCGTTCGACCTCGTCAATAGGTCTAAGCTCTGGGCAATTCTTTTGGCATATGGTTTGGACGAACCTCTGGTACATTTCTTAGCTCATCTCCATAATGACCTCCATGCGCAGGTGCGGATTGGCATGAGTGGCGAGGTTTCGGGGATAATTAAGGTAGGAAGGGGGTCAGACAGGGATGTGTCTTGGCCCCCCTCCTTTTCATTATTTATATTAACGGGCTGAACAATTTGCTCAAAACCTCGACCCATGACGTCCCCATGATCAATGGTAAAACTCTTCCTGTACTATTATACGCAGATGATGCGGTCCTCATAGCCCGCACTCTGAATTCTCTGCGTAGGCTAGTACGGACTTTTGTTGAGTACATGGATAGCCTGGATCTATGTGTTAATTTTAACAAATCGTTCTTAATGTCCTGTGGCCCTGGGAAGCGACAGTTAAGTTCCATTGCAGTGGGTAGTCAGAAATTGACAAGTACTTGTACATTTCCATATCTTGGTTTGATCTTTGCTGCGAACGGCTCCTGGACTGAGCATCTCGCTCACTCCAGGAGCAAGTTCTCAAAGGCCACCAACTCAATTCTTAGTCTTCCCCGCCCAAAGACCACTGGTGCTATATCAGCCATTTAAATGTTTTTTAAACTACAGTGTGTCCCTGTTGCGACTTACGGGGCTGAGATTTGGGGTACTGCAAACTGTCCCGGCATTCAGCAGGAAGAAAATAGGTTTTGTAGAAAACTCTTGGGTATCCCAATCTCTACCCCACAACACATCTGCCACAGAGAACTCAATCTTAATTATATATCGGATTTTATACGCGCCCGTCCTGCCCTTTTTTGGCTATCGATATGGAAGAACCAGGCAGCCTCCCTCACCAGAGAGATTATTAATGATTGTCTCTCGTGTGACAAAGGGATGGAAATCCCCTGGCTTAGTGGAGTATACCAAAGCCTGTGCAGTGTCAACAAAGGAAATATTTTCCTATAACCAAACAAAGCTGACACTGTGCCAAAAAAGGAGCTTAGAGATGCGCTTCACTTTTTATAAAATAAAGAAAGGATTGGCCTGGAATCTAAGAAATCTTCTGTTCTCAGTTACATGTCCATTGAACAGGACTATCATTCCCTACCCACATATCTCACCCTACACATGAGCCACTGGGAAAGGAGCTTATTATTCCGCCTTAGAGCAGGAACGGTTAGATTTGCGTTGTGCTTCCCTCTCGGCTATCACCACAATCTTGACCATGTACCATGCCCTTGCGATGGGGTGAGTGGACAATCAATTTTACACTTTTTATTTTTTTGTAAGTATTATATTAAATATACAAAGTGGCTTTTAAATCCATTTTTTAAAAAGAGAAGGCCTATCAGTCTGGATAATGCTTATACATGCTTAGTTTCCCTGGCCGATGAAGAGCTGATCCTTCGCACAAGCACTTTTCTAAGAATTGACATTAGAGCACGTAAGACTATGCCCGACCCCTGAGCCCCCATCTGACTGACTATCTTTGTATTATTGTTAGTTGGCACATTGTTTTATTAACAGAAAATCACTTATTTTTCACCAATGAAGTTCCTTTTTAATATGTCATCAAATGTATTAATTGTTATAGCCATATTATTATAATGTTTGATCATTGTGTACTGTCAGTCTTCCATTTTGCTATTTATATTTTTCGTTAAGATGTTGTGCTTTTATGGGTATTAAGCTACCCGAATAAAGTCTACTGAACTGAACTGAACTGTGCTGTCGAGCAGGTCCTCATAGAATGCAGTATCCCACAAACCGAGGTCCAGCGAGGCAGGAGCACCTAACCTGCGACCTTACAAAAAGGGACAGGCTGGAGGCGGCACAATAGCCAGGAGGCAGATCACCTTACAAGACCAACTCTCTTCAACAATAATCATTATTGATCTAAAGTGTAGTTTATTTTGCAAGGAATCTGTTGATAAATCCATTAATCGGGGTGACGCTGTTCCGCAGTACTTAATTTGTAAAAGAAAATTGCCAGGGCTCTTGCCAGGCAGGCCACTGCAGCTTGCACCGCACATTGCTCCTGCAAGCGCTGCCAAGGACAGTGCCAACACAACTACTAGCCATCACAATCTTACAAGTGTGACAATTTAGACTATTGCAGGCCCCCAAAGTGATAAGAATGACTTACGTGCAGGGAATAGTCATTTTTAATGTATATTGAATACAAAATTAACTGCTGTTGTCATCTCTAAATTAGCCAGACAGTGTCACATTGTGGCAGACTGTCAGAAGTGCTGGTGTTGACAAATAAGTGCTGGTGCTGAGCACCGTAAACCACTGGCTCAAATTAAGCTCTAGGGTTCCGGATGTCTTTCCAAGAAGCTTTAATCAGCAGTTCTGTCCGGCTGTGGAGGAGGGCTGTGACTGTGGAGGAGGGCTGAAGTTCGACTGATTCGAGAGGCATCTGTGAGTCAAGGCTGACAAGATCATCAAGGGATCAATAGCAGAGTGATGGTGTGATCAGTAGCTGGCTAGTGCGACCAATGTTTTCTAACAAAAAGAACTGTGATGGAGGTACCCCAAGATGAACCTGGCTGCCATCCACCTCCAATGGATCCAAGGAGACATTTTCCAGCATGTCACTAACCAGGGAAAGATAAGTCTTCTGTGCCTTGAATTCCCGTTGCTAGATCAGAATAGTGTTGAGATCTCATTCAAGGGTGCTCGTCTGCAGGATCGGATGTCGTGCCCTAAGTGTCTACAACACCATGAGGCCCGCAGAATCCCATGAACAGAAACTGTTCCAGAGGGAGGAGGTAAAATTGTATTCATCTCTATTAGACTCAGGGCCTGATCTAGATCTCGACAGATCGGTTACTCCGTCTGCCGAAAGATAATTCCCATAGGAAATAATGGGATTTATAGTTTAGCGGGCAGGATATCCATCACCGTTGTGACAGAGTAGCCCGCACGCCAATATCTAGATCAGGTCTTTAAGAAAAAACTGTTTGCATTTCAAATTATATTAAATGCGAACTTGTAGCAGGTGTTTTTGGAGGTATTGGAATTAACAGGCAGTCTATGTTTTAAACATTTGATAGAGCTCAGCGGAATCTGTTACTGCTTCTTGGTCTTTTCTTGCACCTGTGATCTTGGTTCCTGATTAGACATTTATTGAGAACAAGTAAAATCTCCTCAGCGGTAGTGAAAGCTTAAAAAGAGATATGTTTTGCAAACCCACTGATCACTAGTCGAGCATGACTGTAAATCAAGCCAATACTTTTGATACGATTAGTCCAGATTAAATTTAAGTAGTGGAGGGATTTCGAAAAAAAAGACTCCTTTTTTCTGGTTCTTGGTATCATGATGGGCCAGGCTGACGCTTGTCAAGTTAAGCCTGTTATAATGTTCCCGGGAAACCTCCGCTGTCCATGGCGTCTTCACGCGCAACCATGGTTTAACCTTGGATGTGCCCACACGTTGGATGTGACCAATCAGAAAAGCAGAAATCGAAAAGATTGTCCTTGTGCAATAGATATATGTGTCTGTGATCCGTGACATTGGGGTCTGCGGCTTACGTTTGTCAAAAGCCCTACTGATTACTCCTTCGAAGCCCGTCCATCTGAAGCGGCATTGTGCATTAGCGGGATCACAGGAGCTACTCAAAATATAAAGATGCTATCTAGAATAACGAATATGACACGTTATTTCGCATGCCATTACTTCGCATGCCGTTACTACGCAGTTATTACTTAGCAATAACCGTTACTACACAAGTTTTTAGTTCGCATACCATTACATTGAAAGTGTTAATGTATACGAAGTAAAAACTTGCCTAGTAATAAAAATGGTATGCTGAATAACGTGTCATATTAAAAAAATACTTTTAACCCCCTTTTTTAAATGTTTAAAACACAACACTACAATAAATATTAAATAGAAATATGCTTGCATTTTTCAAGAAACATGGTGCAGGGAGCCCTGCCACAAGGTAGGATATTCAACATATTTTGTTCCCGCTGTCCCCCCTGTTTCAGGGAAGGGACGCCCTTCGGGCGGTCTCCTCATATGGGTTGATGTCGCTCTCGATTGCCAGGTGGTTCAGCACCCCACCAACTCTCCCGATCTCCTCAATATTACTGTAAAGGGTGCACGGGGTGGCCTCCTCCTGGACATCTTTAATATCTACGCCAGAGGCACGAAGGGTGGTATACCATCGGCCACAATATCCCTATTAGAAGGTCTGCTCAGGCAGCGCCCCAATAAATCTCGCATCTTGGTGGCAGGAGACCTGAATTGTACGTTCGAGCCTTTGGGCCTGGACGATACATTGGGAAGTGGTGAGGAGTGTGAGAAGTTGGCCTGATGTATGATGTCACTAGTTATAGTGTACACCTTATATCAGTCCAAATACCCTTATGGTGATTGGTTGTAAAGTCAACCTTATAGACCAGCTATCCTAGTGGTAGCATGGACAAGAGCAGTCTTAGGCTAAACTCTGAATGGCATGTGAAGCCAGCTGTGATACCATATATAATCCCTTGAATACCAAATGAAAGGACACCACAACAGATATATATATAAAATAAAGTGTATTTATTCTAAGCAAACCCTCAGCACTCTTTATGAGTTTAGAGGTAAGTACAACACAGTCTTATTAATGCATACAGTAAGTCACACAGGTAAGTAATACAGTTAGGCCCTAGGGGCCACGCAAACCATATACTAAGTAAGTGGTATAAGAACCACTGTCACGGAAATAGAATAGGCCTAGGCCTAGGGAATCGCTGGGGCTACACTACACTAGCGTTAGTTAGGAAGTGGGAGGCCCACGGGATTCGTGTGCAGAGTGGAAACACTCACGCGTAATGCGTAAAAGTCAATAGCAATGTTACAGTTTAGAAATAGATAGATTTAGGACACTTCCGGAGTAGCTAGGAAGTTGAGACTTGAAAACTAGACACTAGGATAGTTACTATCCTGATGAGCACCGGAGTACCCAAGTTACCTAGCCCACAGGCTGCGGGTGCATAGGGGTGAAGATTCGTCGTTTTCGTCGTCGACTCCTATGGATGCCTGAAGAAAGATGCTGACAGGCAGTCAGGAGAGAGTGTCCGGTGGATCCCAAGCCTGGGATCAAGAAGAGAAGAAACCTGCAAGCAGAGGGGACAGAGTCAAGGTCACTAGCCAGTGACCACGTGGAACCAGGAAGGAACCAGGCGATGTCGTGAAGAGTTGCAGGTGAAGGTGAAGCTTGTCGCTGCAGCCAGGAGGACCAGGAAGCGTCGAGGACGACCAGGACCAGGAGGCAAGCTGTCCCACGAAGGCTCTTGCTGTCGGCGGCGTCGAAGTTGGACTAGGACTCACCAAGCCTTGGCAAGCGGAACCCACGAAGAACAAGGGACTTGCTTCTGGTGCAGACCAGGAAGGTCTGGGGTGCTTCTTCTTTGCAGAGAAGCGGGAGCCAGTCTGGAGGAGCCAAACCAGCGCAGAAGATTTCAGGGAGCGTCGTCACAGAGGCCACTAGCCAGCGGGCAAGCAACCGGACAGACGCGGCAAGCAGGAAAATGCTGAAGGGCCCCACGCAGGACTCGTGGAGTGTGGGGGGCTGGTCTTCGGTGCAGATGGTGCTTGGGGTTGGGGCTTCTCAATCCCCGGTGCACAACTTCGAGGGTACCTCAGAAGCTGCGCTGTAAGTTACTAGCCACTTTTCCCAGGTAGCCGGTCCCACGTCGCTCGTCGCCTCCACGGATCTCAGCTCTGCTGCAGATGTGGATGAGGGTCGGAGAAGTCTGGAAATCAAGGCTCTGGTCGGGCTCTGCAATCGGTTCCTCGTCGAACGTTTCACAAAGCAAAGGGTAGTCACTTGATGGTGCCTGTTTGCACAGGGTAGCCACTCCTTGGCTACAAGGGAGATTCTTCAGTCTTCTTCTTTCGTCGAATGTCGAAGGTCCAGAGTTTCTGTTCAGTTTTGCAGGTTCAGGATAATCTAATGTCTTGAGGCCCAACTCCCACTCTTATACTAATCTGGGGGGGCTGGGATACCTGCTAGGTCACGCCTTATGGGTGGGACCTGGGAGGGGGTGGTTACACCCACTTCCCTTTGTCCAGTTTCGCGCCAGAGCTGGGGCTGGAGTGCCCCAGCGCCGGTTTGAACTGGACTATGCAAGGAACACCTTGTGTGCCCCAGGCATGTCTCATTCCTTTCAGCCCACCCTGCCCCAATACACTAAAGGCTGTCTGGGGAGGTGCTAGCACCTCCCCAAGCAGGAAACCTATTGTCCAGGCCTCCCTGGCTGGGATCACTCCCAGCTGCAGGAGGTCAGACTTGTGTCGTGGCAGCAGCATCCATTTTGTGATGCTGAGGCTTTGGTTAGAGTTAAACAGCAAAGTAGGATTTTAACATGTCTCTCCCTCTATAAGGGGGGAATAATATCCTCATCACCAGAAATGGTATGGGGGTATTATTCCAAAGTGTTAGACACCTTACACGACATGTTTTGATACAGCCCAACCATAGTTACCATAACCGTTTAAGATTATAAGGCACTTTAAGAGTATATGGTAGGCTATATCATAGAACAGCTATAAGGACATGGTTCCGAAAGCTGCAGACAGGCTCAGCTCATGCTAGAGCACCATCTCACATGTTACCAAGCACTCTGCCTCCAGGATTGTTAAGGCCTGCCATAGGAGTGACTGATAGGTACACATGTGTCTATATATAAGGTAGGTATAGGAATACTACACCTAAGCAAGGGGTGATTACACGACCTTGCCCCAGCTGAGTGATCAGCCAGTTGTGTCTGATTGGAAGGCCAGACCAGGGGTGGCATAATACATGCTGCAGCCCCTGGGAGGCCTAGGGTACACCTATGCCCTGGGTACCTAGGGTACACTGTACAGGGTCCAATAAGGTGATCCTTACCAATTGGTTATGTACCTAGGGTACATGGAGTCCATTTTACAGAGAGAGCAGACAGCCTGAGACCCTGAATGGCAGGATCTCAGGCCAACTAAGTCGAAAAACCAGCTAGACACTAGGCAAAAAGTTGGGGGTAACCATAGTCAGATATCCACCTTCCTACACAACCCCCCCCAAACGAAAGGAGATAAGGCTGGCCTTGACAAGGTAAGCCTCTATTGCCTGAGTGGCCATATAAGGAAGAACCAGCACTGGCATGGTTACCCCCTGTCTCATGGTCCACTAAGCAATCCCTCATCCTAAAGATATCATAGGGTCTCCACCATAGGGAATCTCTACCTTTGGTGTGTCTTGGCAAAGTAAAAGGCTGGTGTTGAGATGGAGTACTGAAGTGAGTGTCCCCAAAGTGAGGCCTCAGCTTCCTCCAATCCCCCTCCACCATGGATGCCTTTCTTTCCTTAACTGAGTTGCACTGTGCTCTCAGGGTCAGCCTCTGGCTACCTAAAGCTGGAGGCTGGGTCCCTTTTGTGGGCTTACTGGAGGGACAGGTCAGGTTTGGGGCCCTAAGGTCCCATGTTTGCCTGTGCCCAACAGAATCCCTCTGGGGGAGGTCCCTAACTACCTGTGAAGGGGATCCCTCAGGAATGTTTTTACCCATCACCTGGCTAGGGTAACTAACCAGGCAATCCTCATTCTTTTGAAGGGGGGGTTCTTGTGGACAGGGGCCCTCTTGGGGTCCACTGGCCTCCCTGACCTCTGCAGCCCTGGGCTGACTGAGGCAGGGTAGAGAGAGGCAGGCTACCTGCACCAGACTGGGTCCCACCTTGGAAGGGGCCACTGACATCAGAGGCTCTGCCAGGCCAGGCCAGGCCTGGCTACCTCTGGGGCAGTTCCTTCACAAGGGGTGAGGTCAGATCCCGGAGGAGGCTGACCTTTTCCTAATGTCTGGGGGGAGGGAGACTTTTCTTCCTCCCCACTACTCTCTGTTTGTGTGGAGTGATCCATAGTTTCAGGCTTCACTACACCTATATCAGTCTGAGTGTGGGCTGAGACCATTACAGCCTTGCCAACCTTTTCAGGAAGGCACTCAGTTTGTGTTTGAGCTGTGACTGTCACAGCTCTGCCAATTTCTACAGGGAAGTCTGTCTGTGCCTGGGCTGTGGCTACCACTGCCCTTCCAACCTTTTCAGGGAGGAAAGCTACTTGGACAGGGGTTGTGACTGGCACAACCCCACTACCCTTTTTGGAAAGGCCTACCATTTTAGAATGGGTGTCTTGTTCAACTCCAGCCCAAGCTGAGAGTTCTAAGTCATTCCCCAGTAAGCAGTCCACAGGCAAGGTTGGAGACACTGCCACCCTTTTAGGGCCAGTGACACCTCCCCAGCTGAGACATACCTCTGCCATGGGATGACTGTTCTGGTTGCCATCAATGTTAGTTACCTGGTATGAGAAGCCAGGCAAAAGCTGCTCAGAGGGAACTAGCCTATGGGCCACCATAGTGATGCTAGCTCCAGTGTCTCTGTAGGCCTCAGCTTTTCTACCATTGATGTAGGGTTCCTGTCTGTACCTACCCAAAGTGTTGGGACAGGCAGTGAAGTTGGCAAACCCCATGCCACCATCACAGACAAGAGTAGCTGCTGTAGGGGAATTGGCTAAGCCAGAGTCCCCCTGTGTTCCCCAAGAAAACCCAACCAAATTTTTGGGGGCACTCCCACCACCTGGGGGATTACTGCTGACAGTAATAGGTGGTGTGACAGGAGTAGTTGGAGGAACAGTTTTGTTTTTAGCCTGTGGACAACTGCTGTCAGTTTTCCAATGCCCAGGTGTTTTACACACATGGCAGTAAGGCTTTTTAACTGTGGTAGAGGAGGGAGCTTGGGACCCACCACCCTATGTGGAGTTTTGGGGCCCTGAGGAAGATTTCTCTTTTGCTTTATCCCCACCCTTCTCTTGAGGCTTGGTGGTATCTTTCTTTTGGTCACCACCCTGATTTTTAGGCCTAATCCTGGTCCTGACCCATTTATCTGCCCTCTTTCCCAATTCTTGGGGAGAGGTCAAATCTGAGTCTACCAAGTGTTGATGGAGAAGCTGGTTCTGACAATTACTAAGGATCTGCTCCCTCATAATCAAGTTGTACAATCCTGTATAGTCCTGCACCTTGCTGCCAGTTAACCAACCTTCCAAAGCCTTAGTGGCACAATCCACAAAATCAGACCAGTCCTGTGTCTGTGTCTTCTGGGTGTCTCTGAACAACAACCTATATTGCTCAGTGGTTAAGCCAAACCCATCTATCAGAGCACTCTTCAGGACTTTGTAATTGTTTGCATCCTCATCACTGACTGTGAGGAGCTTGTCTCTACCTTTGTCAGAAAAGGAGAGCCACAAGATAGCTGCCCACTGACTTTGGGGTACCTGCTGTACTTTGCAGGCCCTCTCCAAAGCAGTCATCCATTTGTGGATGTCATCCCCATTCTGATATGGGGGGACTATCTTGCTTAGGTTTCTATGGTCATAAGACCTATCCCTATCTCTAGGAATGTTGCTGCCACCAGTGGGTTCTGACCCACACAATTTTTGCTCTCTAGCCAGAGCAAGCTTCTCCTTGGCAAGGGCAATTTCTTCCCTCTGAATCCTCAGATTAGCTTCCCTCATTCTGGCTTTATGCTCCTTTCTCTCAGGTGAAGTCATTCCCCTGTGAGAGGAAGCATTAGAGATGCTAGAGACATGGGAGTGGATGGATTCCCCTGAAGGGGATCTGTCCCTCCTGTTTCTCTGTGAATGCCTACTTGTGGGTCTGTATGGGGGGACCCCATGCAAACTCCCATGTAAGCTTAAGTTAGCCTGGCTAAGTCTCCTTACTTGGCTCTGGCTGTCTACCTCTTCCTCTGAAGTCCCATCTGACTCATCTGTGGTGGGTAGACCCTTATCTACAGCTATGGCACCATCCCTGGCAGCTCTTTCAGCATCATAGGCCTCCAGAAGCTCCACTAGCTGTCTAAGGGTAGGGTTTGCACCCTGTTTTATTCCTCTGGAGGTACACAATTGTCTCATCTCCTGGAATGTGAATGCATCATACCTAGAGGGAACCTGTCTAGGATTCTCCTCTCCTGAGGGAGCATCAGTGTGATCTCCATCCAGGGGCATGATTCTAGTGAGGGTGTGGTGTGTGCACCTACCTACACTAGTTGTATCTACTAAACCTCTCTAGTAGTTGTAGTCAGGGTGTGTTACTCCCTTCACCCTACAACTACTAAGTCCAGTAGGACTTAAGTATTATAAACTATGTTATATGTACCTAGACAATATCTGTGTGATCTTCCAATTTAGTATCTCAAGATTACAATGGTATTACAACAGCAAGCTCAGATCCCACCGCTGCCACCAATGTGAGAAGTTGGCCTGATGTATGATGTCACTAGTTATAGTGTACACCTTATATCAGTCCAAATACCCTTATGGTGATTGGTTGTAAAGTCAACCTTATAGACCAGCTATCCTAGTGGTAGCATGGACAAGAGCAGTCTTAGGCTAAACTCTGAATGGCATGTGAAGCCAGCTGTGATACCATATATAATCCCTTGAATACCAAATGAAAGGACACCACAACAGATATATATATAAAATAAAGTGTATTTATTCTAAGCAAACCCTCAGCACTCTTTATGAGTTTAGAGGTAAGTACAACACAGTCTTATTAATGCATACAGTAAGTCACACAGGTAAGTAATACAGTTAGGCCCTAGGGGCCACGCAAACCATATACTAAGTAAGTGGTATAAGAACCACTGTCACGGAAATAGAATAGGCCTAGGCCTAGGGAATCGCTGGGGCTACACTACACTAGCGTTAGGTAGGAAGTGGGAGGCCCACGGGATTCGTGTGCAGAGTGGAAACACTCACGCGTAATGCGTAAAAGTCAATAGCAATGTTACAGTTTAGAAATAGATAGATTTAGGACACTTCCGGAGTAGCTAGGAAGTTGAGACTTGAAAACTAGACACTAGGATAGTTACTATCCTGATGAGCACCGGAGTACCCAAGTTACCTAGCCCACAGGCTGCGGGTGCATAGGGGTGAAGATGCGTCGTTTTCGTCGTCGACTCCTATAGATGCCTGAAGAAAGATGCTGACAGGCAGTCAGGAGAGAGTGTCCGGTGGATCCCAAGCCTGGGATCAAGAAGAGAAGAAACCTGCAAGCAGAGGGGACAGAGTCAAGGTCACTAGCCAGTGACCACGTGGAACCAGGAAGGAACCAGGCGATGTCGTGAAGAGTTGCAGGTGAAGGTGAAGCTTGTCGCTGCAGCCAGGAGGACCAGGAAGCGTCGAGGACGACCAGGACCAGGAGGCAAGCTGTCCCACGAAGGCTCTTGCTGTCGGCGGCGTCGAAGTTGGACTAGGACTCACCAAGCCTTGGCAAGCGGAACCCACGAAGAACAAGGGACTTGCTTCTGGTGCAGACCAGGAAGGTCTGGGGTGCTTCTTCTTTGCAGAGAAGCGGGAGCCAGTCTGGAGGAGCCAAACCAGCGCAGAAGATTTCAGGGAGCGTCGTCACAGAGGCCACTAGCCAGCGGGCAAGCAACCGGACAGACGCGGCAAGCAGGAAAATGCTGAAGGGCCCCACGCAGGACTCGTGGAGTGTGGGGGGCTGGTCTTCGGTGCAGATGGTGCTTGGGGTTGGGGCTTCTCAATCCCCGGTGCACACCTTCGAGGGTACCTCAGAAGCTGCGCTGTAAGTTACTAGCCACTTTTCCCAGGTAGCCGGTCCCACGTCGCTCGTCGCCTCCACGGATCTCAGCTCTGCTGCAGATGTGGATGAGGGTCGGAGAAGTCTGGAAATCAAGGCTCTGGTCGGGCTCTGCAATCGGTTCCTCGTCGAACGTTTCACAAAGCAAAGGGTAGTCACTTGATGGTGCCTGTTTGCACAGGGTAGCCACTCCTTGGCTACAAGGGAGATTCTTCAGTCTTCTTCTTTCGTCGAATGTCGAAGGTCCAGAGTTTCTGTTCAGTTTTGCAGGTTCAGGATAATCTAATGTCTTGAGGCCCAACTCCCACTCTTATACTAATCTGGGGGGGCTGGGATACCTGCTAGGTCACGCCTTATGGGTGGGACCTGGGAGGGGGTGGTTACACCCACTTCCCTTTGTCCAGTTTCGCGCCAGAGCTGGGGCTGGAGTGCCCCAGCGCCGGTTTGAACTGGACTATGCAAGGAACACCTTGTGTGCCCCAGGCATGTCTCATTCCTTTCAGCCCACCCTGCCCCAATACACTAAAGGCTGTCTGGGGAGGTGCTAGCACCTCCCCAAGCAGGAAACCTATTGTCCAGGCCTCCCTGGCTGGGATCACTCCCAGCTGCAGGAGGTCAGACTTGTGTCGTGGCAGCAGCATCCATTTTGTGATGCTGAGGCTTTGGTTAGAGTTAAACAGCAAAGTAGGATTTTAACATGTCTCTCCCTCTATAAGGGGGGAATAATATCCTCATCACCAGAAATGGTATGGGGGTATTATTCCAAAGTGTTAGACACCTTACACGACATGTTTTGATACAGCCCAACCATAGTTACCATAACCGTTTAAGATTATAAGGCACTTTAAGAGTATATGGTAGGCTATATCATAGAACAGCTATAAGGACATGGTTCCGAAAGCTGCAGACAGGCTCAGCTCATGCTAGAGCACCATCTCACATGTTACCAAGCACTCTGCCTCCAGGATTGTTAAGGCCTGCCATAGGAGTGACTGATAGGTACACATGTGTCTATATATAAGGTAGGTATAGGAATACTACACCTAAGCAAGGGGTGATTACACGACCTTGCCCCAGCTGAGTGATCAGCCAGTTGTGTCTGATTGGAAGGCCAGACCAGGGGTGGCATAATACATGCTGCAGCCCCTGGGAGGCCTAGGGTACACCTATGCCCTGGGTACCTAGGGTACACTGTACAGGGTCCAATAAGGTGATCCTTACCAATTGGTTATGTACCTAGGGTACATGGAGTCCATTTTACAGAGAGAGCAGACAGCCTGAGACCCTGAATGGCAGGATCTCAGGCCAACTAAGTCGAAAAACCAGCTAGACACTAGGCAAAAAGTTGGGGGTAACCATAGTCAGATATCCACCTTCCTACAAGGAGGACTCCAGGAGGGGGATTCCTGCCCTAAAGCTGCCTCCCATCAAGAGGTGGACCCAAGTGGCGGTACAGATTAATTCCCTCACCATGGAATTTGACCTTAGGGCTGTTAATGGGAGGTCCAAGTCTGACCTAGTGGGTGCTCATACTTATAATAGGCCGAATCATACGTCTAGAATAGATTATATTCTTCTTGACGTAACTCTATGGAGCATCCTGAAGGATATGGAGATCATACCGACAACTGAGAGTGATCATAATCTCCTCTCACTCGCTCTCTTTCCCCAGTGGTCAACTAATAAGGGGGGGATTATCATCTTATATAGCTCCAAACCCCCACGAAGTTTTCCCATCCAATTGTGGTAGACGGCTGAAGTGGGCTAAGCTTATCATGTCCGAAGAGAAAGTGGCAGATATAGGGGCACTTCTGGCTGCAGCACAGTGCAAATTGGAGTCGCTGACCCGATCGCCTGAGGAGATCACGCTGACCTTCTGCGACTTAACTAGGGCGCTGAGCAACCTATTTATTCTCCCTAGCATGGCTCCTCGTGCTAACAACAGGAAGTTGCTGCCCAAAACGCAGGGTTGGTTTACAAAAAAATGTAGAGTCAAGAAAAAAGCGCTGGTAGGGGCTGTCAAATCTAAATCCCAGGTTGCAATTAGGCTCGCAAGGAAAGATTACTCCCAGACTTTAAAGGCAGCAAAAAGAGAGGGGGAGGAGAAGTTCTGGGCGGACCTCTTGGCTGCAAGCTTGGACAGGAACGCTAGGGGATTTTGGAGTTTGGTAAGATCCAGGGAAAGGCCTGTTGGCACATTGCTGACATGTAATATCCCAGCTCAGAATTGGTTTAGCCACTTCTTGTCCCTTTATACCCCTGCCGAGGGGGTCCTTAATGACTCCTTTGCTCTGCTGGTCGAGGCAAGGGACACTGAGGTCGATGCCTTTACTGACAGAGAAGTGGAGGTCGTAATCAAGTCCCTGGTCCCCCTAAAAGCTGCTGGGCCTGACGGGATACCCGGCGACTTGTTACGTACCAATCCCAAGCAATGGGGGAAGTTGGTTTCCACTCTATTGAATGCTATTATGGGGGGAGCATCTGTACCTGAATCCTGGAAAGGGGCGGAGGTTGTCCCGATATTCAAGAAGGGATGTCGGGACAACCCCGCTAACTATAGGCCCATAAGCCTTATTGATTCATCCCAAAAGGTGGCAGGGAAGGTAATTCTGGGGAGAATCCTCCAATGGGTGGATGAAAACAAGATCCTGTCAGATTTCCAGGCTAGTTTTCGCTCTGGAACCGGGACCATTGAGCAAGTCTTCAGACTGGCGCTCCTGTATTGGAAGGTGGTGGTGCTGGGCAAGGGCAGTCTTTATCTGGCCTTTATCGACCTCAAGACTGCCTTTGACCTGGTACCTAGGGAGGAACTGTGGAGGATCTTGCAGGGTTTGGGGGTGCCGTCTTATATCCTATCACTCCTGATAAAACTACACACAGGCAATCATGCACAGGTCCGGTGGGGTAAGAATGGGGAGAAAACTGACAGAATTCCAGTGAGTAGGGGCGTCCGCCAGGGATGTGTGTTAGCTCCCACCCTATTCTCTCTCTATGTGAATGGTGTGGTTGAGTATCTGCTACAAGAACCTGCTGATGCACCCTCCCTGGCGGGCACTCGGATTCCCACACTGCTCTTTGCAGATGATACCCTCCTCATTGCAAAGACCCCCCAGGGCCTCCAAAAACTTCTTAACCGCTTCCAGGAGTTTTGTTCCCTTAGGGGATTGGTGATCAATGTTGACAAGACCAAATATTTGATCATGAATCCTCCTGGGAAACTGGGGCGCCCTCCGGTCTTGAACTCTGCTCACCTGGAGAGGGTGTCAGAGTTTGACTACCTGGGAATCCGCCTTAGCGACTCTATGAGTTGGACTCCGCACATCCACAAGATGCTCCTTAACCACAAAAGGGTGGGTGGTGTGTTGCTTAGGGAACATCGTTCTTCCACAAAACAATTTATTGACCCAGTTGTGGAGATTTATAAAGCTAGAGGGGTTAGTGCTGCCTTGTATGGGGCGGAGCTGTGGGGTACAGGCAATCTCGATGTACTTGCAAAATCGGAGAGCAAATTTTTGAAAGATCTGATGGCTCTCCCTTTGAGCACACCCACAGTTCCAGTGTTGCTGGATCTAGGCTGCAGATCAATTGCGGACCAAGCTCGACTTCGTCCCTTGCTCCTGTGGGCCCGCTTGTGGAGGGTGCCCGAATTAGCCTCCTATGCGGAGGGACTGTCCGAGGTGATGTCAATGGGGGGCTGGCATAGGATTAAATGGTTGAGGGACGTTAAACATCTTTTGGGGGAGCTGGGCTTAGGTGAAGCTTGGGTTACTCGATCTGCCCCTCCTAAAGCCACTTTAAAGAAATTGTATTGGGATTGGGTTTCGTTTAAACTCACTGTCGATCCACGCCTATGAAAGTCAACTGTAGCCTTTTTGAGGATTAAAGACGTGGTAGCTTACGAACCCTGTCTCGACATGATTTCCATTCCTTTTGATAGTGCTTTATATTTTAAATTTAGAGTAGGGATTCTACCTGTTGGTGACCTGATATCCCGGTGGAAATTGTCCCCCCAGTCCTCCCCCTTTTGTGCCCTCTGTTCCACGCGGGTCGAGACGGTGGCACATATTCTTTTTGAATGCCCTGACTATTGCTCTCCCAGGAGGCGCTGGCTCACACCACTTTGTAGACAGTTGGGAACTCGCTATCACACTGTGGCCCTACGTATTTTATTGTCCGACACATCCACTTTGGTGGCTTGTGCTGTGTCTAAATTCTTAAAGTGGACCTGGTTGATTCGTGCAAAAAGGCTTTCCGTATCAATTTAATCCTGGTTTTAACTGTATTAATTGTATTTATTAAGTTATTGTTTTTCACCTTCTTTTTCTTCTGGGAATGTGTTTTATTTGTTGTTTTTCTTAACTGTTGAACTGCTTTTAAGATATTTTATGTATCGAAATAAAGCCTATCAATCAGAAATACACTAACGTACACATCTAACAATGGAAAACACTACCAAAACACTCAAACACTACACTACCCTACACTACTGAAACACCACTACACTTCTCTAAACCCTAAATCACTACCCCCTGCATACTCATTCCCCCACTCCGGTCCCTACACTCATTCACTACCCATCACAACCCCTGACACTACACTAAACACTAAAACAGCAACCTACACTACACTAACACCACAACACTACCCTAAACCCTAAAACACTACCCCCAGCACGACCCTGCCCTGTGACCCAGTCCTGTCCCTACTCCCAAACACTACCCTGCAGGACCCCCTACACTACCCTAAACCCTACAACAGTACCCTACACTACACAAACACTACAATACTACCCTAAACCCTAAAACACTACCCACAGCACGACCCTACCCCTACTCCCAGTCCGTCCCCTTCACTTAAACACTACCCTGCACGACCCCCTGACACTACCCTAAACCCTAAAACACTACCCTACACTACACAAACACTACTACACTACCCTTAACCCTAAAACACTACCCCAGCACGACCATGCCCCTACCCCCAGTCCATCTCCTACACTGAAACACTACCCTGCACAATCCCCCAACACTACCCTAAACCCTTAAAACACTACCCTACACTACACAAACACTACAACACTACTCTAAACCCTAAAAAACTATCCTAAGCATGACCCTGCCCCTACTCCCAGTCCTGCCCCTACACGTAAACACTTCCCTACACGACCCCCTGAACCCTAAACCCTAAAACACTACCCTACACTACACAAACAATACAACACTACCCTCCCCATCCCCCACTCCTGTACCTACACACAAACACTACCCTACACGACCCACAACACTACCCTTAAACTAAAAACACTACTCCTCAAACACAAACCCTTCAAAATGAAACAGTCCCTCTTACCTCTCTCTCCTCGGTGGGTGCCCGGAGCCCCTCTGCCCCTCTTGATGCTGTTGTCACCTGTTCTCCTCCCACCATGCCGTCTTCCTGGCCTCCTCCTCACTGCAATTCCGTGAATTCAATTCAATTCCGTCATCGCTGCCTCCTTGAGCCATACCCGACTCCCGTCATCCATACACGCATTACAACGCATGTGTTGTAACAGCGCATGCGAAGTAATAACATGCGAAGTAAAGGCTACGCGTTATTACAGCGCATGCGTTGTAACGCTTGCGTAGTAATGGTACGCGGTGTAAGGACCGCGTACAAAAGGAGGTTTACCAGGAGAATACGCACATTAAGAAACCGATTCTTTTTTTACTTCTTTTGATGAGTGGTGCTTCACTTCAGGTGGGTCATTGAATGCTTCCACCTGCTCATGAGGCCTCTCGTATTTTTAATTTGGAGCTTGGCTGTTGGTCTGTGATGGTTTAGAAGAGGGATTGATTCAATGTTTTCCCATGGAAATATAGACTATGGGCATGGCCACTGGAATTATACGGCAGGAAAAGGCCAAATTATGCATCAAAATTGAGTAAATTATGCAGCAAAAAAAGGCAAATTAGGCGGCATAATGCAGCACATTTTGTAATAGTATTAACTCATTATTTAGTCATTTTGAAACTTGGTAACACTGTCTGGGCATTGGTTGCACCTCATTAGTACCAGTTTAACACCCAAACATAGCAATAAGCTACAAAAAGTTGACCAGTCAAGTTTCAAAAAGGGTCTTTCACCGCACTGCATTCGCACCGTTTGAGCTAGAAATAAAAAGATGTGGTTAAAATCTACAGATTGTCCGGCAGATGATGAATTATGTGGCAAAAGCGGCAAAACTACAACTATGCGAAAATCACCTCAGTTGCATAATAACGTAATTTCAGTAGCCCTGAATATAGGTTACCCTTGCACAGTCGTACAGGTGTTGGCTTGTAGCCAGGCTTCATTGCAGCCACAGCTGCCTCACGGGATGAAAAGAGTGACTACTCCAGCGAGAGAGCAGGGCTTTGCTGCACGCCAACTTGCTAGCCGAGACTTCAGGGCGTAGACTCGCCAACTCATGCGTAGGCTGCTGTGGGCTGCTGTCAGGTTTAGAAACGCCTTCCTGATTTTTGCTCACAAGGCGGATCCTTGTAGGCAGGGAAATTGACAAAATACAGCCAGACCTGGGAACATCTACCTTCTAGTGTAGTGTAGTGTTCAAGTGGAACCAAAAGTGGCTGATTAGTGGTATACTACAATGATATTGTAAATTCTCCGATTACCTGTAATCTTTGACTTCGTAAAATAGCGCGAGCTGGGTGTGTTCCTATTGGAGGTGCTGGTTCAGTGCTTAATTTGAGCCAGTGGTTTCCGGTGCTCGGCACCTGCACTTAATTGTCAACACTGGCGCTTGTGACAGACTGCCACAATGTGGCGCTGTCTGGCTAATTTAGAGATGACAACACCAACAGCTAATTATTCATTCAATATACATTAAAAATGACTATTACCTGCCACCCAAGCCATTGTATAGCTGTGGGGGCCTGAAATAGTCCGGTTTGTCACACTTGTAGGAGTGTGGTGGTTAGTAATCCATCCACAGGCAACACTTACGAATTCTGACGCCTCATCATGCAAGGAGCACTTTGATTGCTTTGTTGTCGCTGTTCTATGCTTCATAACGCCGCTGGCTGCAGAAGCACTATCCGGACAAAATGGCGGCTTCAGAGGGATCTGAAAGCTGAACTCTGCTTTTGACATAGCTGCTTTCATACCCCAGTAGCTTGCCACGAAGAGGGCCTGTCTCTTGTGGTGCACCATAGCGCCAGGAGTGGGGCTCGGCCACTGTTACCGCTGATTCTGAAAGTGCACCCTGCCTTAATTCTCCAGGGGGAAATGGCAGGACACTGTGTGGACCCCTTTGAGGCCGATGAAGCCTGGTTTATGCGTCATGCTCCAGAACACTGCTCAGTGACCTGAGGCTGTTTCCAGGCTATTGTTGACTGTGGCCTACCTAGATTTGGGTAACTGGCGTAGACGTGCGGACACAGTGTCAGACTGGTGCATTGACGTTTGGGTGCGATCTGTCCCATCACATTACTCTCAGTAAGTGCTATCACCTGGACAGTCTGAGGCTGTATACCACCAATTACCATACACTAAAGTGGACGGCGCAGTGCTGAGGGTGCCAGGTGGCTTGGACTATTCTACTGCCACGGC
Source organism: Triturus cristatus (assembly GCF_964204655.1). Classification (NCBI taxonomy): domain Eukaryota; kingdom Metazoa; phylum Chordata; class Amphibia; order Caudata; family Salamandridae; genus Triturus; species Triturus cristatus. The sequence continues at coordinate 62,437,253 of NC_140591.1, read as the reverse complement.
AGGGGAACCACACTGCGCTCTTTTAACGACTACCACACTCACGCTGGTGAGCTCCATCTGTGAGGAAATCACACAGCACAGTGCAACAGTATTGTCTGCAACACGCAATCCTCATCAGCATGGTACACTGAGAAGCGAACATAACCCTAACATTAACCTCACGGTGATGCCATGAAAGCTGCCCCACAGAGGAGGTCGCATCATGGGCCGGACGGACAAGCAACAAGCGAAATTGAACTTTGAAACCCAGCGGCTGACGAAATCCCAGGTCCCAGCTACATCGGACACTGAGCCTGAGTTGGAAGAAGGCGCCAGCAACAAACTGGAGCACATGATGCTAACAATGCAGCAGAGTCTGCAGTCCATTGATGCTGAGATGATCACCTCAACCTGCGAATGAACGGTATGGCAGCGACGCTTGACAAACATGGATCGCGGATAGCAGAGGCGGAGCAGCGAATCTCAACGACTGAAGACCAGATGGAGGTTGTTAGCGCCTCATGCTCCACTATGAAAAAGCTCCTGGCGGTGATCCAGGCGTGGAACAAGGACCTTGAAGCCCATTCTCGCAGGAACAACCTGTGCATTACGGGGATCCCCGAATCAACCAACACGGGCCCATTGAATCATACATCGAGACCTTACTCAAAGATATGCTGGGAGCGGAACATTTCTCAAATGTACTAATCGTGGAGAGAGCCCGCCACTCGTTGGCACCCAAACCCGTACCGGGAGTCCCTCCGCGCCCCATCATAGCCAGGCTGTTGAACTATCGAGATCGGGACACGATCCTGCGCCTGGCCAGGGAGAAAGGGATTACCAACTACCAAGGGATGAAAGTGGAATTATTCCCTGACTTCACGATGGCTGTGCAGCAGGCGCGTCGTGATTTCCATGCTGTCAAAAAGAAACTGCAAACACTTCAAATTCAATATGCTATGTTATACCCTGCGCGGTTGCGCATACAGCATGCAGGTAAAGCCAGAATCTTCAATCCCCCAAAGAAGCCCTACAATATGCGCGCCAGATTGAACGGCAGGAATCAACACGAACAGCGGGATCAGATGCTGATGAGGAGGACTGAGCATGTGAGATTATTACTGTGCAGCGCTTGGGGTAGAATATAGGTCGCTGATGCACAGAGACTAATCACTGATGTAGTGCTGTCGGTTCTGTGGGGTTCTGGTTACTATGCTATGATAGCTGCATCCTAGTGCACAATGTAATTTTACTATACAAAGAAGATGAGATCTGTGGGGCTTCTAGCTCTTGCTGGAGCTGTGTATACGTCGTTGGGTGTGGCCTATGTTCTCATCTAGACTTTATTAATGATTCATAGACCTGTGGGTACGATGTTTATCAATACCCCTCGACCCCCCCCTGATACCACGCAGAGGGCAGACGGCTACTGGTGACCCCCTAAGAGGAAGTACCCCACCACGGTTTACTGTTACACAATGGACTCCCGCAGCGGTGGGTGTCCTGAATCACAAAACGCGGCTGCATGGATGCTGTTTTGTTCCGTGGGATGGGATTCTCCGCATGGCTCCGTTGCTGGAGTGGGAGGAATGGGTTGTTGGGGAAATATATGTTTTTCACACTGCATGGGACACACGACATCGGCAGGAATGGGCACGTTCTGCGAAGCGCTATGTGAGACGGCATTTTGTCACATTGTACTCCACAGGGAATGGAGGGTGCCAAATCAAATGGGATCTCATGGTTAACCTGGAATGTCCGAGGCCTGAATAACCCCAAAAAAGTTAGACAGGTAATATCCTATCTAGACCGTCATAACGTCCAAATCGCTCTATTACAAGAAACCCATCTTACTAAACATACTGTCTCGGCGGTGGTATCTAGATGAGCATGGGTGCGCCTGGCTGCTTCTTACTCCTTTTACTCGAGGGGTGTCATGATATTGATTAAAAGAGGAATCCCATTCGAACCCATACATGTAGAAGAGGACGTGCTGGGGCGTTAGATATTGGTGCAGGGTATGCTTTGCGGTACAAAAGTGCTCATAGTAAACGTCTATGGGCCCAACACTGACAAGCCTGCATTTTATGAGGTATTGTGGGGCAAAATATATAATCTACCTCCCTTGACCAATATATGTGGGGGGGGACTTCAATGTTGTGTTAACACCCAAACTCGATCGTCGGTCTGCAGCGAAGCACACGTTGCGAAAAGCAGTGTCATCTGTACTCAACGGTATGCTCAATCTGGGACTGACAGATATTTAGTGCCTAAGATATCCAAGTTCACAAGAGGGCATGTGTCATTCACATGTACACCAGTCCTGGTCCCACATTGACTACTGGCTGGTCACAAATAATGTGGCTACCTAGATTGTCAATGTCCGACACCCACCTAGAACCTTGAACGATCACTCTCCGGTCCTTCTCACTATGGGCCTCATGTAGGTAGCCAAATACCGGTCGGTAACGGCCGATTTTCGGTAATTATACCGTTACCGACCGGTATTTTGGCTTGTGGTATGTAGGGGGTGAATTTCTGTATTCGGAATTTACCGAATCGGTAAAATTACCGAATCGGTAAAATTACCGATTCGGTAATTTTACCGATTCGGTAAATTCCGAATACAGAAATCAGATGTAGGGGGACTGTGTGGGTGTTGTTTGGAGTCTGTATTTACCACCAACTAATAGTTGGTGGTAAATAAAGTATGGATGTGTAAAAGCATGTTATAGCGCTTAGAAGTGTGCAATGTGGCAGACATACATGCCCTTAGGGCATGTATGTGTGCCACATGTGCACACATGGCCGAATCAGGGGTGCAACAGGGTGTCAATGTGACACCCTGCCACCCTTGCATGTGCTCCCCCATTACCGAATCGGTATTTACCGATTCGGTAATGAGGCATACCTTCCCATCAATGGGAAGGTATGCCTCATTACCGATTCGGTAAATACCGATTCGGTAATTACCGAATTATTCCGAATCGGTAATATTTACCGACCAATTACCTACATAGCATTTACCACTTCATAAATACCGAATCGGTATGATTCGGTATTTATGAAGTGGTAAATGCAAGCCCACCTACATAAGGCCCTATATCTCTTCCGACGCACAATCCTCCACAGTTCCAGTGGCGGTTCCAATCCTCCTCCTTGCTCGACCAAGTTTTCTGCGAAGGTATTCGCGAAGCTATTTCGGATTATTTCTCACATAACACTGGGTCAGTTTCATGTGTGGGGACACTCTGGGAGGAGTTCAAGGTGACCATACGGGGTGCATGCATAGGTCTACAGGCTGGAGTCTTGAAATTCCTGCGTGGCACCATGGGTCGGTTGGAGCGGGAGCTAGGAGGTCTAGAGCGCGAATATAGTACCACTGCAGATCCTGCTATATTAGAGAGTGTTAAAACAAAGGTCACCGAATACAATGAGATAGCCGATCAAGAAATACGCCATATGTCGCGCAGACACATAGCTAGATACTACGGCGAAGGGGGCAGGCCTGAGAAAACGTTGGCTAGTAGAATAGCAGACTCACGGGGTGGAACTATATAGTCAAGGCCATCACAGAGGGCGACACTACACATTATGATACACCCAGTATACTCCACAGGTTTGCAAACTATTATCAATCCATGTATGAAAATCGGCAGACGGCGCAAGATGCAGACATAGCGCAATATCTAGACGACATAGCACTGGTGTGGCTCTCGCATACTCAACAAGAATTTTTAATGCACCCGCTAAAATTAGAAGAAGTTTTATAAAGAGTACATAGACATTTTGGCCCCCATTCTTCTCGAAATGTACATGGAAGCGTATGACACCAAGAGTCTCCCTCCTACTCTGCGAGAGGCATTGGTTGTCGCCTTACTAAAGTCTGACAAGGCGCCTGACAGGTGTGATTCATACAGACCCCTGTCCTTGATAAACACTGATGTAAAAATTCTGGCAAAGGTGTTGGCCAATAGGCTGCGACTGCTTCTACCGGTTATGGTTCTTCCTGAACAGTCAGGATTTGTATAACCACAAGAACCCCAGGAAGGACCTAGGGAAGGGAACCAGAGGCACGGGGCACTAGGAGCAGGCAGCCTCCAACATACAATGTTTAACACAAAACGAGCCGCTCCCAGTCTGGTGACCTAAGTGCTACAGTGTTATTTCGTGAGTGCAGGCATCTCACAAAAAGTGAAAGACTGGTCTGACACACCACCTGGTGTCATGCTTCATCATTGACCAGTCCTCCCCCTCTAAAAACTTGGTTTGATAAGGGCGGGCATGCACCTGAAGACAGGGATGCACTTCTAAAGCTAAGTGGGGGCCCTTACAAAAAAAGTGAGATTTAAAAAGCCATTACAGATGTCAAACTCATTTTAATGTAACTGGCATCTGTATGGTAATTAAAATAAATGATCGGTGTGTTGAGGATTCTATTGTCCCCCCACCGTAATGTGAGTGGTCGACATGTTTCTGCCAGTTTGCCCAGTCGGGTCCGTGGCATTCATCAGGACCTAAAATAAACAAAATGTAGCACTTAGGTCACCAGACTGGGAGCAGCTCTTTCTGTGTTAAACAAAGTCAGTATCCGTCCCTCCTAGATCTACGTCGCATAATTTGGGTACGTTGTTTGCAACACTGCATGTACTGGAACCCTCCTTGCCGGCCGTGGCGGTACTGTTAGATGCAGCCAAGGCATTTGATGCTATCTGCTGGGAGTACATGTTCGCAATCTTACATCGCATGGGTGTGCCTTTCATTTTTACAAATTGGATTAAGTTGCTGTATACAGGTCCCGTGGTATGTGTAAGAATTAATGGGCATATATTGGATCTCTTCCAGATACAACGGGGCACGCGGCAAGGGTGCCCACTATCGCCCTTGCTGTTTGCGCTAGTTTTGGAGCCACTGGCATGTATTCTGGGACAACGCTACGCTCAGGCAGCGCTGCGTTTTCACCAGCGACCCCTGGCGGTCTCCATGTACGCAGACGATATGGCGTTATATGTGCGTAGACCGGCAACACATTTAGCACGGTTTATCCGGGAATACATATGATTTGAATGGTACTCTGGCCTTGGGATAAACTGGGCAAAGTCAATTATATTGCCCCTCACAGATTGCACACCACAGACGGAATTAGATCACCCACTGGAGTGGTGCACAGACCCAGTGCAGTACTTGGGGATATGGATTCACAGGGACCCACGGTTGGTTGTTCAACACAATATTAGTAAAGCTGTCACACGTCTTGAAAAACAACTGAATCGTTGGATAGCACTACCGTTGTCCGTCGCTGACAGGATAGCATCAATGAAGATGGTGGTGCTTCCGCGCTTTCTATATTTATTTTTGAATGTACCCGTGCACTTGACACGCCACTTCTTTGACACACGTCGCTCCTTATTAGTCTCGCTTGCTTGGGGTGGGAAAAAGCCACGGGTTAAATGGGAAATCTTAACTCTCCCCTTTGAGATGGGCGGTTTCACAGTGCCAGACTTTCAGTTGTATTATCTCTGCGCGCAGGCGCATTATGCTTACTACTGGCAGCAGACGCCAGCTTATATACCACATGTAGCGGTCGAGGCAGGTGCAGTACACCCAATCCCCCTTAAGGCCATGATAGTTAACCAACACACTGTTTTTGACAAGGGGGAAATAGACACGGTGCAAAACACAGCCAGGACATGGCAGGCGTTGGGAAGACGTGAACGTAAATTGCCGCTTTATGCACCAAATATGGCACTCCTACATTACACTGCAATTTCGTTGACAGGAGAAACTGGTGCACTGAAAACTCTCCATGAAGTGGGACTGTCTATCATGGGGGATGCATTTCCCCGGGGTCAGTTTGTGGAGGCCGCCACTTTTCTTGGAGATGGGAAGAATGCTGCAATGCGAACAGTTGTGTACACAAGATTGCGATCGGCTACGCGTGCGCTGTACCCTCAGTTTCCGGCAGAACCCCCAACTCTGGAGGCTCTGCAGCTCCTCTACACCACCCCGACACATGTTAAACTAGTTACACGATTATATCGTGCCTCACAGAAGGAAGGGGCTGATGCGGGAGGGAGCTCGCTAGAGAATTGGAATGCGATTCTTTCTGAACCGCTCTCTGATGACGACTGGAGCACCTGCTGTAGACTGACAGGGCAGCTAACGGCGAATGGCAATCTACGATTGGTACATTTTAAATATTTACATCAAATATACTATACCCCTGCTCAGTTATATAAATATGGTGTACGCGAGGTTGCTAATTGTAAGAGGTGTGGTGCCCCAGATGCTGACTTTTACCATTTAGCGTGGGCTGGCCCGAAAGTATATTTGTTCTGGGAGCAGGCCACACACACTTTGCCATTGATGGTGGGGACACCCATAGCATGTACTCCCCAACTATGTCTGCTGGGAAATGTTACCGATGTCCAAACCTCTGTTAGGAGATTGGTGGCGATAGCGCTCTTACTTGCCAAACGTAGAGTTTCGATATGCTGGGAGGTAGACCTGCGCCGACTACTAAATGTTGGTTGCAAGACATGGTATATTGCCAGGATCAACTCACCTGCTATGCTGAAGAACTGCCTAGAACCTCGAAATCCTGTGATATATGGAGTCCTCTTACTTCTTATTTGCTAATTGTACCTGGTATCAGATGGCCAAGACAAAAGCTGTATTGTTCTACATTAACTATTCCCACCTTACGATCTTTCAATGTTATACTAATGCCTGTCTCACATGTCAATTGGTTTGCAATCCTTGTATTGTGCTGCGATAATACCTATATTTCGTGTGCCCAACAACTGCTTATGCATGTATAGATGGCCATGTTTTTCTTTTTTGAAAATGCAAAAAGAAGGAGAAAAAAGAAAAGAAACGGCTGGGTTGGGTATACCATGATTGGCAACCATTGATGCTGTGTTTAGATCCCAAGATGGGAATCCGGTGGAAAGACAAAGGACTCAATGTTTGCACCGCTCCTTACGGCGGGTCTTCCCAGGCACCAAATGCACCGTCATATCGGCAGGTCTTTTCTGGGAGCAGAAAATTGAGTTCCATTCAGGCACTTATGTTGCAGTTTCCAGTAACTGCCAGAGCTGTTTATGTAACAGCGTGGACGAAAAAACGTCCAATAATCTGATTATTGCGCTTTTTGATTACTCTCCACAGTTACCAGCATTTTCATAATGCGCTGCAATATTGTAGGAATGGCGCATTTTGAATTAACATCGCCAGCAGCCATTTCTGCAGGATTTGAAGTGTTTCCGAAGATTTAGCAAAGCAAGCGGCAGACAGATTTACCCCACTCATCATTATGGCCAATCTCCTCCAGTGATTGCATTCCGCTCTTAGCCTTTCCACTTAAGTCAACGGGGGTGCAAATGTGGCTTAAGGGCTAAAATTGCCGACTGTGGGGTTTGCCGGACCTAGGCTCGTGTCCTGGCCTCAGTGCTTGATTTAACATTGCGGTCCTGGTTCATAAAGGAGATCTTCCACTTTTGTATGAGTTTACGATTTCTTTGATATCCATAAACTATGAGTTTCATTTTACTCATGGTAACTTTACGATTGTGAAGACTCTGCACTCTTAGTGCAGACTCCGCACATAAAAATACAGGCCTGTCCTATCTTTTATGTGCGGAGTTTTCCGTCCCCAGTGCGGAGTCTCCGCAGACATAAAATTACTATTAGTAAAATTAACCTGAAAATACCTCTCTCTTCTTCTTTTAGTCGAGCAAACAATATTTCCACATTAATCACTGGCCGATTAAGATTCCGCCCACTAATTTATGTTTGACTTTATTTGACTGTCTACCTCCCAATCCTCTTATCCCAAACTCTTCCGACACACTCTTGGCCACACTGCAAAACTCCACCTCACATAACACCATAAATATGATCTGCTCCCTCCCCTGCTACAGACAACCACATGCACTTTGCACCCTTCTCTCCAGTTCAATCCACTGCCCCTTATCAAGGGCTCTCAAAAACACTTAAGCTTTGCACAACATTACCCTTGCACAGCACCACTTTCTGCTCTTGAACCAACACAGCACACTAACCTCAGCTATGTTCCTCCATTGTTGAGAGATGATCACTCCAATCAATATACTCACTCTTCATATACACGTCACTGCTCCTTATCAAGGGCTCAAACATTTATCCAGTTCGGAGAACCAACGTCTTACCACTTCCACTAACCAGGATTACTCCACTGCTCTTAGACCTGAACAGACCCCTCTCATTAACCCCCTTACTGGTACTCCTTCCTCCTTCCTCCTTCCTCTTCCTCACTAAGTTATTTTCTGATGTATCAAGTCCTGTTCTTAATGAAAAGTTATCTTGTTATGTTAGTCTCTAGCGCACTTATGGGCCAGCTCCCCCTGGGAGTCACCTCCCCTCAGCCCTCCACGGACTCAATCAGAACACACCATCCAATTGTCCATCCTGCACTTGGCCATCTCTACTAAACCCCCCATCTGCCTCTCTCATTCAGAGATATGCACTCATCACTCTATGGCAGGATGCCGCCTTCTTCATCCTTCCCTGTCCCTCCAGTCTCCTCGACCATTGCAACTCAAAGAGAAGTCTCTTCACCATACCCCTTTCCTGACCCAATGCACACCACTTACCGTCCAGTGAACCTATTGCCTCACAGACCATATAATCCCCACCTCTCTCTCAGGCATACCCCAAGTCTATCTTTGAAACTCAACTAATCTCTTTTCCCTCTAAAATGATTCCCAGTCACATTCACCTGATGACCTCTACCCTACACTGATGTACAGTAAATCCCTCACTTCTCAGTCCCTCACCATGACTAGGCCCATCCCATTTCAGCCCCTCGCCCCAGTGCCGCTCATCTCATCGTCAGATCCACCACTCCGAACGTTGCCCCCAGATCACGACACAGCTTCTGAGGCTCTCTCATCTTCCTCTCTATCCGACTCCAGCTCTAAGTCATCGCTCCTAGAGTAGTCATTGTCCCACTTGAGCTGCATGTTTACTGCTCTTCTAGAATCTCTGCTCCAAAACGGGATGAATGAACATGCCTGGTGCACAAGACGAGGAGCAGCGATGCTCCTCGTACACATAGGCCCTCGTCCCTTTATCTCTCACATGAAGACATTTGAAACCTGCTAGACTGCGGCACTCACCACCACTCATTCACCACAGCGGCCTCCGACCGGGCCTCTGTGGTTAACCTCGCTCACACAGTTTCTCCTATTTCCTCATTACATTCACAACTGCCTGTTCAATCCTCCGCTCCAAACCTACCATTGTCAACACAGCCTCGTGGCGTCACTACTGACAAAAGACTTAATCTACAATCACAAATGCACGCAGTGGCCAAGAATTTTCACTTTCAACTGCGCCTGCTCTGGCGAATTTATCACCTCCTTCCAGATCAAGATTGAACAAGCATTGAAAATGCAGTAGGTCTCGCCTTTGATTAAGTTAAAGCCATTTGCTTTGCTAATGGTATTGTATAGCAACGCAAATGGCTTTAACTTAATCAAAGGCGAGACCTATTGCGTATTTAATGCTTGTTTGCTAATTCAACCTGCCGATTTCTCATATGGTGCTCGTAACGCGGTGACTATTACTCCACACCCTCAAAGATGTGCTCCTTGTAGTCGTGCAATATTAACAGAACGGAAGTTGTTTTACGTGATAACTGCAACAAAATGTCACAAAAATAAACAATTCTCTTACTGACATGCAAGAAGATCAAAGCTACGCTTACCCCATGCAATAAAACAGTACGTGTTCCCTCTTGAGATACACAACCGTTAACCTCGAGTCAAACTAACCTGTTAATCCCCTGTTGTGCGTGACTTTGTGCTCGACCGGACGCGTGCGAGCACAAGATGTTCTTAAATTAAAAGCTCACCATATTGACCATTTTGTTGCAGTTATCACGTAAAACAACTTCCGTTCTGTTAATATTGCATGAATACAAGGAGCACTTCTTTGAGGGCGTGGAGTAATAGTCACTGCGTTACGAGCACTATATGAGAAGTCTTCATTCCTGTGACATTTGGTCGCAGTTGCCACGTTAAATATTTTCCATTAACATTGCATGAATACACAGAGCACGGCTTTTGAGTGCATGAAGTAAGAGCACTTGGGGCTTTCATTTTAGACTACAGAACGAGGTATGAATTCAAACACGTTTGTGACGTGTAATCACTGGTACACTGAACAATGGTCACAAGCTGTTTGGATCGGCAGGTTGCATTAGCAAACAAGCGTGGTCCCAAAAGTGAAAGGAGGACCGCGCTGCAAGCATTGGGATATCTTGTCTTTATGGGGCCATGTGTTTAAACACATGGCCCCATAAAGATAAGAAACCTTTCACGCCAGAAGGAAAACAGACGAGCTCGTCCAAGTGGGCCGTATGAAAAAGCCAAAGGGAGGCCACATGGAAAGCTGTTTTCCAATGGCTAGCCACCGTTTAGCATAAACGGTGACGCCGGTCAATTGAAAAGAGGGGCGGGGCTTAAAGCCCCTTACTGAAGCTACTCAAAAACATTATATCTCACTGAGCGAGCTGCGCATGTGCGCAGCAACGCTAGCCGAGACCTAAAAACTCTGATACAGTCACTGGTGCTGTCAAGAATCAACCACTGGAATTCTCTCCTCAGCGGTGCCCAAAAATGCATCACCCCCCTACATCAGAAGCAGTTCTACATGTGGCAGCACGTTTCGTCTCTAGGGCCAAAAGGAATGACCATATCTCACCAGTTCTGTTAATGATTCACTGCTTCCCATTGAAGCCAGAACTATGTACAAAACAGCTTGCGTCACTCACAAGGCCCCTCACACCTTCACTCCGTGCCACCTGCATTCCAAGGTAAAGAAATCTGGTGGGACTAGATCATCGCGCAACGCTGAAGCTCGGCTTCTGGAACCCCCAACCTCTAAAAAAGAACGACCCGTGGCACACCCGTTTTCAGGGAGTGCCACCAGAGCCTGGAGCGCTTTACCTTCCGGCTCACGCACCCACCCTCACTGACGAGCTTCGAATCCGAACTGAGAGCCCGTCCGTTTGAAAGACGCCGCAGTGGATTTCTCTCTTCCCCACAACCAACCACAGATGTAGTTTCTGCGCGGAACCTTGCACGGTGTCCCACCCCTCACCCTCGGTATAGTATGTTACTTTCCACAATATTGTACCCGTTCACATAGTGTTACTTGATATGTGTGATGGGTGTGACTTATCATTCATATGTATTGTTCTATTTTCTATGTAAATCACTCTAACGCATGGGTCTTCAAACTGAGGGGCGGGCCCCCCTAGGGGGGCCTCAAGTTATCCCAGGGGGGGCACCAGGCTCTGGCCAAAAGAAGCTTTGTACTGACAACAGTCCTGTCTTTTAATCAGAAAATAATGTGCAGCATTAAGCCGCTCTGTGATGGGTCATCACTAACATCTTTAGTCATTTATATCCTGGCTGGGAGAAGGTGTCCAAGTATTCTTCGCGACCCCCGCCCCCATTTCTAATATTCACACTGTGGATACTTTTACACTTTAGTAAGGCCTGCCTGACCAGAATCGTATGTGTTGCAACCATGTATTTGATTGCATTTAGAAAACAGTAACAGAAATTAACTGCAGTGTTTAAATACATTTATACATATTTAAACATTGTCAATTTAATATAACAATTATGAAAAATTCTGAGGGGAACTCCAATGTTTTTTTCCCACTGGGGGCGGGGAGGGCACAGCATTAAAATGTTTGACGACCACTGCTCTAACACCTCTGGATAATGTCTGCGCTTTGTAAAATATCATTAATACATAAATGCCCGTGTATTTTTGAACAGAGACCTGTGGCTGGATTTTTGAGCTCTTTAAAACAATATGTAATAGGCCCTACCAATGTGAGTTTGATTCCATGTTTCTCGGTTAAGCGTTCACAGACTGTGAGCAAAGTGTTGCTCCGTTGAGCAAGACTTTTTATCAACTCAAGACAGAACAAAAGTCGACTGATGCCAGCGTGACATCATCCAAAGACGATGATGTAAGGGCCAAAGCGGCCGACCTTGAAGCGAGGGAAACAGGTTCGAGTCTCGGCGTCGGCTCCGCATCCTGTGATTCTGGGCAAATCACTTAATTTCCCGTGCCTACCAAATATGAATGGGTGCTCCTGTAAAGCGCTCCGATACCTCTGGATCGAGTTTGTGCTATATAAAACTGCAACAACAAAAACACACCCTACAAATGCCAGGAAGCCGACTTGAGAGGACTTCAACTTGCCTGGCATTTTAGGGAACAGTAGCTTGTCACGTTTTCCTTTTTGAACCCATATTTAGCAAGAAAAAAAAAATACTACAAGTCCCAGAATGCAACATACTGCCAGCTAAACAGACATAGCTAGCTGAAAGCTCAACACACCTGACATGTGGCCATTGGCTGCCAGCTACACCACTTTCAAGTTCTGTACAGATATCTCAAATAAAACGAAAGCATGAGGTCACTGGGCTGCTTACACGTCATTCCTTCGAACACAGTTGTAGTTTTCTCCTGAAGGATTTTTTCAACCTTGAAAGCTCTCTGGATTACAGAAAATGGCGAAAAAGTGTTTCGATAGGAAAAATACCGTTTATTGACACAACCGTGAAGGGTGTCGGGTTTCTGATGAGGGAACCGAGCATTTTCACAGTCCTTGATTCGGCCCAGATGTTACTCAGCAGGACACATTTTTTTAAACCGCATAATTTGCCTCACGCCGCGGAGGCTGCGTGACTGACGGTGAGTTGGTCAGGTGTGACCGGCTTGTCGGTCAGTGTTTACTGCCCGCCACAGATGCGGTGTGTTGCACCTCGGCCGGCCTCGCACGGTTCACACCGGCAGAGGAAGCACAACAGCCGTGAAACACTTGGAAAGTGGACCAGGGGGCGTCCCCCACCCCTGTGGAAGGGGGAGGGGTGAGGGGGTTACACGAAGCTCTGTTTTCACCCATATAACTGGCGTAGATAATCGCGTGAAGGGTCTTTCATTCCGAGCAGCGAGGCATCGCCTCTCGCTCTTCACTCTAAGAAGCTGGGTTCAGGGTCCCCCGATTTACATGTTGGGGTCTCAGCTGTACTGAGCTGCCAAGTGGCCCATGGCACGCGGGGCGCCCTGGTTATTGTAATGTCGTTTACCGCGGCACAGGATGCCAGAGCAGAGCGCTTTACGGAGATCAGTGAATGAACACAGTTTTAACGTATACATGCAACGCCTGTTCCCACGCCTCATCTGGGGTAGTAAGCGCTATATAAATGCAATTTAAACACTGATCACCACACGCCTTCACAAGCCGGAAGTCACTCAGCTGTCTAATGAAATACTGGGAAGGGATCAGGAAGTCACACTGTGGCTGCTATGATGCCACACCTCTGGAAGAGAGTGGCGCTATACATCAGGGCAGGCCTCTAGCATCAGGGGCGTAGGTCAGCCAGTAGAATTCAGGGGGTGTTAGTCTGAGATTTCCGAAGGGCGTCGATCAGTCAGTAGAATTCAGGGGGTGTTAGTCTGAGATTCCCCAACAATCACAGAAGTGTACCCCCCCAAAAAATGGCACGATTGATGGGGGTTGAGAGGTGATTATGGGCAGGGCCTCTAGAATTATGCGGCAGGAGATGTCCATATTATGCGGCAGGCTTGAGTAAATTCTATGGCATGAACAGGCAGATTATGCGGCATAATGGGGCACATTTTGTAATAGTATAACTTCATTATGTCCTAATTTTTTTAATTTCAAGAATTTGTATTGGTTGTTTTTAAACAAATCAGAACACACAATAAGCACATATGGAAGGACATAAAAATATAACCAATATAAAATCAAAAAGACATGATAGACAATACAGGAAAGAAGTGTGGCGCCGCTGCCAGGGTGACTGACTCAGGGGATCGTGGTTCGATCCCCGGTGCTGGCGGCAGATTACTCCAGCACCATTTGACTCTGGGCAATAGCTTGCTTAATCTTCCCGATGGGCCCCCAGCGCTTAGAGACCCTTACGGGTGATTGTTTGCGCTTTACAAATGTGGATTATTACTATTATTGTTATAATACAATGAATAAGAGGTGGCAACATGACAGTCTAAGTAATACAATCTGGGTAAAATGTCAGACACATATTGAAATAGATGTAGGGCTGTGGGAGCCGCCTTATATAACCTCCGACATACAATAATGCACAAAAACATAATCTGCGTAGGGGAAATAAAGAGAATACAATAAAACAGAATATATAGCTAACGGTGTGTATCTATTGGACCAAGGTATGCATTGTCAGTATTTACATACATTTGAAGTACAGTGATCTAGTATGAGGGCATCCCATGTATGTGGTTAGTTGGTCAGGCCTCCGAGAATTGTAATTCATGGCGGTTTAAGTGATTTGAAGTATCGATCGAGGCTATCCCACATGTGTCTGAGGGGGGTTTCCATGGTGAATTCTGGAGAGCAATGTTGGCAGCACCCCTTAGGTTGGAGACCCAGTTCAACCAGCCCTTGAGAGACGCTTTTCGCGTGTCTTTCCTATTGTTTAGTATGATCTTAACCGCTGCTGCCAGGAGTAGGTCTAGTAGCGCCATTATTTATTATAAAGGTTTTATATAGCGCTAGCTGGACCCGAAGGTATCAGAGCGCTTTACATGAGTATCAGACCATAATTGCAGTATCGGACCATAATTGCAGTATCGGACCATAATTGCAGTATCGGACCATAATTGCAGTATCGGACCATAATTGCAGTATCGGACCATAATTGCAGTATAAGACAATAATTGCAGTATCAGACCGTAATTGCAGTATCAGACCGTAATTGCAGTATTGGACCATAATTGCAGTATCGGACCATAATTGCAGTATCGGACCATAATTGCAGTATCAGACCATAATTGCAGTATCGGACCATAATTGCAGTATCGGACCATAATTGCAGTATCGGACCATAATTGCAGTATAAGACCATAATTGCAGTATCGGACCATAATTGCAGTATCACACCATAATTGCAGTATCGGACCATAATTGCAGTATCGGACCATAATTGCAGTATCGGACCATAATTGCAGTATCACACCATAATTGCAGTATCGGACCATAATTGCAGTATCGGACCATAATTGCAGTATCGGACCATAATTGCAGTATCGGACCATAATTGCAGTATCAGACCATAATTGCAGTATCGGACCATAATTGCAGTATCGGACCATAATTGCAGTATCGGACCATAATTGCAGTATAAGACCATAATTGCAGTATCGGACCATAATTGCAGTATCACACCATAATTGCAGTATCGGACCATAATTGCAGTATCGGACCATAATTGCGGTATCAGACCATAATTGCAGTATCGGACCATAATTGCAGTATCGGACCATAATTGCAGTATCGGACCATAATTGCAGTAGCAGGCCATAATTGCAGTATCGGACCATAATTGCAGTATCGGACCATAATTGCAGTATCAGACCATAATTGCAGTATCAGACCATAATTGCAGTATCGCACCATAATTGCAGTATCGGACCATAATTGCAGTATCGGACCATAATTGCATAATCGCCTTATCTTTGTCATTCAGTGATTCTACCCTGAGGAAGCCAAATGTCAGCGTGGATAGTTCCCTTTTGAGGGAGCATGAGAAAAGATTAGCGATGACACCAAAAACCCTGTCCCAAAAGGGTTCCACACATTTGCAGAATAGTAAGAGATGGGCTCGGCCTCCTATCTCTTCACTACAATTCCAGCAGTTAGGGTCTTCACGAATCTTGTGTGAATGTAACCGGGCGGTGTCCAATAGGCCTTATTTAGAAGCCAGGACTTTGTCTGGGAAAGGGCTGGTGAGATTTTATTCCTCAAGACAGAGCTCCAAGTTTTGGACCAGTCAGTCTTAGAGATCGGGGAAAGGGAGTGTGAATCCCAGAAGGATATAAGCTTCTTATTGAGGGCGGATTGTTGTGGCCGGATTAATTTGTAGAGCCAAGATACCTGATGCCCTAATCTATTTATTCTCGCCATGTATTGTGGCAGGGAGGATGGTAAGGGCAAACGTTTGGCTTTCGTCAGAGCTGCCTTTATTTTTAAAAAGTTATAAAACTCCAAGGGGTCTAGGTTATGTCTAGCCTGTATTTCTTTGAAAGTTAAGGGGTAAGCTGAGTCGAACAGTTGATATGGGAAAAAGATACTCTATCAATCCAGGTTTCCTTGTGCAGTGTATTCCCTTTGTACACAATTTTATGATTATTCCAACGGGACTCGAGATTAGATCTTCGAATGCTGGTATCTAATTGTTTATCCACTTTCAGTAGTGCAGTCTTTGTGTTTTTAAATATGGATTTTGAGCAAGTGATGTTGGTGAAGTTTGAGGTTAGAAGGGCTGCTAGGGCAATGTCTTTAAGTAATGATTTTTCAATTTCTAGCCAGACTGGGGTATACTCCTCCGGTGGAATGAGCCAATACGAACCCTGTTTTGCTAAGAATGCTTAATCACACTTGACAGAGACAAAGAATAACAGAAAAAAGCAAGTATAGCAGTCTAGGATGCTAAGAAGTGGGAAAATCAATAGATTTTATAATACTGCCCTCACACACCCGAGAGTGTCATGCTTCATCATTGAGCCGCATCATACACCAAGGTGCAGACCAACACCTTTGGTGGAGCGCAATTTTTTAGAATGAATGATGAAAGTCGGTGGTGAGGGTAAAGTATAAAAACAGAACAGTTAGAATAAACACAAAATTGTGCTTCTCAAAGAGAAAGACAACAGATAGTCTCTCAGAGTAAAGGGACCAAAAGAAAAGCAGAAAGGAATCTAAAACTGTCTAGGGGTTGACACTCGCACTTTTATTCCTGTCAACCTCTGGCAGGGTTAAAATGAAGAAAATGGGGTATCCAGGGCAGGTAACGACCCTATAATCCCCCTGCTAAAACCAACATGTTTCTGCCAGCTATTTGCGTGCCCAGCCGGGTCACTCTGGCATTCATCAGGGTGTTGGTCCCTTTCGTGTGGTCTGTACCCCTTGTCGTGTACTTACTACCTTATTCGTTCGGGACAATATCCCTGCTTCGCTCTTATGGAAATTCCAAGAGGAGGGACATATAAGAGTTTACGAAAAAATGTTCTAAACCCGGGACTGTGGGGGCGGGTGCTCTTGTCGTCACACATACTCCAAAGAGGCACTCGTTCCTCTTTCCCCTCGTCAGTCCTCCGCCGACTGACGAGGGGAAAGAGGAACGAGTGCCTCTTTGGAGTATGTGTGACGACAAGAGCACCCGCCCCCACAGTCCCGGGTTTAGAACATTTTTTCGTAAACTCTTATATGTCCCTCCTCTTGGAATTTCCATAAGAGCGAAGCAGGGATATTGTCCCGAACGAATAAGGTAGTAAGTACACGACAAGGGGTACAGACCACACGAAAGGGACCAACACCCTGATGAATGCCAGAGTGACCCGGCTGGGCACGCAAATAGCTGGCAGAAACATGTTGGTTTTAGCAGGGGGATTATAGGGTCGTTACCTGCCCTGGATACCCCATTTTCTTCATTTTAACCCTGCCAGAGGTTGACAGGAATAAAAGTGCGAGTGTCAACCCCTAGACAGTTTTAGATTCCTTTCTGCTTTTCTTTTGGTCCCTTTACTCTGAGAGACTATCTGTTGTCTTTCTCTTTGAGAAGCACAATTTTGTGTTTATTCTAACTGTTCTGTTTTTATACTTTACCCTCACCACCGACTTTCATCATTCATTCTAAAAAATTGCGCTCCACCAAAGGTGTTGGTCTGCACCTTGGTGTATGATGCGGCCCAATGATGAAGCATGACACTCTCGGGTGTGTGAGGGCAGTATTATAAAATCTATTGATTTTCCCACTTCTTAGCATCCTAGACTGCTATACTTGCTTTTTTCTGTTATTCTTTGTCTCTGTCAAGTGTGATTAAGTGTGTTTGAGGGAGCCAGAGACAGCGCTATCCCTCGTCTCTTCTACTTTGTGGGTTGATGATTGCTAAGAATGCTGTCTGATAAAGTTTAAAGTCCGCTAGGTTGATTCCCCCCCATGGATTTGTCCAATCTGAGTTTTTTCAGACCAATTCTGACCCTTTTCCCTTTCCATAAAAAATTTGAGAGCAGGATGTCCAACTTGTGGTGGAAGTCTTCCGACAGTATGAGGGGGTGCATGGTTATTAAATAGTTCACTAGGGGTGTACTCATCTTGATGGTCTCAATCCTACCCCACCATGTGATGAATCTTGGGGACCATGCCTCGAAAAGCGCTTTGATTTTCCCCAGGGTGTTAGCTTCACTTCGTTGGAGTGACTCTAAGATAGTGCTACCGAAGTCTATCCCCAGATATTTGATAAATCCCGGCTGCCAAGTAAGGCCTGAATCTCCCAGTACCTCCTGGGTACAGTGGATGTTCAGGGGCTTAACTTCGGATTTGTCTCGATTGAACTTATATCCAGAATGGGTTGAGTACATTCCTAGGGTTTGCATCAGGGCCTGAATGGACGAGCTCGGGTCCTCCGTGACTATGAGAATATCATGCACATACGCGGCAAGTTTCACTTGAGAATCCCCAAGATGTACTCCTTTTATTTCATTATTGCGCTTGATGTCTTGAATTAGTGAGGGAGGGGGAGAGAGGGCAATCCTGCCTGGTTCCTTTTTCTAGTGTGAAGGCATCCGAGACGGTTCCATTGATCGCTTTGCAGGCGGTCGGATCTGAATACATAGCCATAACCATGTCGATGTAAGAACCACTTAGATCAAAGGAAAGCATACAGTGTCTCAAGAATGACCATGACACCCTGTCAAACACTCTCTGGACATAGGTAGCACCTTATTAATACTAGTTGAATGCCCAAATATAGCAATAAGCAACAGTCCAGTTTGCAAAGGGCCTTCCACCGTGCAGCAACACGTGTCGTCACATTTTTAATACCTTTGAAACCATTTGAGCTAGAAACAATTTTTTGTTGTTAAAATATGCAGACTATGCGGCAGATGATGAATTATGTGGCAAATGTGGCACATCTATAACTAGGCAACAATTGCAGCAGTCGCACAATCGCATAATTCCAGTGGCCCTGCTTATGGGGCATGAGGGTTTGAGAGGAAACAGACGTCTGAGAGGGGTTTTATGCATGTCAGTGGACAGGTGAAGTGCCTCCATGTGCCTAGCGCTGGTTTAGAATACGATTCGAAGGCCAGCAGGTGTCCGGCACCTCACAGTTTACACTTATGGTTTGAGATGCTAGGAAGGATGGATAGAACACTGCCATTGAAGAGGCCTGTCCAGCAGGGGGCGGTGTTGCAGCTGCCCCATCATGGCCAGTCGCTCCTGCACATGGCTTCTGCTGGCATCTCTCCCTGCATCACTGGCCCTCCTGCCCTTCCCAGACAGAGCACCAAACCCCCCAACGTGCAGGGAGCCACACAATCTTCAGACTCAGATCTGCACCCCAAACAAGTGGCATACCGCCCAGAGACCAGTATCATGGCCTGCCCCGAAAGATGTCCTCACTTTATATATATGCATTTAATTTCCATCAATTTCAGTGAGATTATCTTTCAGAGCCGCACAGTTTCACCCTCGTCGAAGGCTCAAAAGGTTTAGACTAGGAACAGAAGAGGGCTATAGTACATACAGCACAGTATCCGCACTCGGCACCTTAGCTAAACTAGGCACACCATCCACACTAGGCAAACCAGCTGCACTAGGCACCTTAGCCGCACTAGGCACCTTAGCTAAACCAGGCACATCATCCGCACTAGGCAAACCAGCCGCACTAGGCACCTTAGCCGCACTAGGCACCTTAGCCGCACTAGGCATATCAGCACACTAGGATGATTTTTCCACCGCATAAACATGCTTCAGTGTCGTGGCATCATCCCGCCCCCTGGGAAAGCTCGATGGACACAGCACAGCTCAACAAGCTCTTTTTGCGTCATTTATGAAATGCAGATGTACAGTGGGTTCACAGACCCGGCAGGACCTCTCAAAACCCGACTTTCAGCATTTGCTCGGGGAGTGGGACACCCGCATACCCCCATGGAGGTACGCCCTGTTTAGCATGTGCGGGCTGGGCCCATGCCCAGGGCGCATACCTTTAGAGGGGCGCAGGAGCTGCCGGCAGGAGTCTTCTTCCAATGTGACAGCAAAGAAAAGTGCATTAAACCTTTTCCGGTGGCTCCTGCATCTTCATATTGACTGCTTCTCTTCTTATGGCTTTTCTTTCTCCTGCCCCCTTCCCCCAACCTCTCCCATTTTTTCAAAACACAGTTAAAGAGGACAAATGGGAAGGGGCAGCAAATTTGGTTTTGCCCAGGGTCAGGAGCGGCCCATGTAGGTAAGAGCGGTGGGGCAGGGTGGAGGGGGCGAGTCAACAGATGACAACGAGGGAAAATTAAATTTAAAACAAGCATTGGCATAGCCAATAGGTCTCACTTTTGGGACCTAATAAGTATTTAGTTATGCAGCACAATCTCCTTGGTGCAATAACATCAACTGTTGCATGGCTAAAAACTTATAAGGTCCCAAAAGCAAGACCTATTGGCTATGCCAATGCTTGTTTTTTATTGCACAAACGTAGCCTGAGAACATTAGAACGGTTTACTAGAGAGATAAAGGCTACACATTTCTAGACACAAAAAAGGCTGCCAATTTCTCTTTCAGCCTGGAGAAAAAACACACAGGGAAGCACAGCTGATAAGAGTAAATAAAGAGAGACATACGTTGCATGCCGCGCTCCCTGTGGAGAGATGGGAGCCTCAGGCGATTGGGTCTTGAGGTCAGAGGACGGGCCAATCTGCATCCTTCTCCTGTTTCTTGCCCCATCACCACCCATGCTGATAGTGCATGGACTCATTGGCTTCTCAATGTCACATTCTGGAGTCCAGTGAACACTGTACTGCTTTCATAGGGCACATGGAGCCTCTTGAACCTTCATTAGGCGATACACTTACCACTGGATTGAAACTTATTAAAATGCAAGAGCCGCCCCTCCCCCACCCAGCTCCCCTCCTCCTGAAAAGGAACGCATACTAACTTCTTTGCTAAAAATATAAAAATACTCCCATTGAAATGTATGCCTTGAAGTTAATGCAAAAAGTCAATTGGCACAACACTTTGGGAATTGTGGATTCTTCTATGTTGAAAACTACTTATAAAGTCGGTATCCGAGTACATTGCGTTGTAAAGAATGTTTTTAACATACGTACAATTAAAGTGTAATGTGTTTACTTGATGCACATTTTTGTGCAGTTTTATATTGCGTAAACGGGATCTGATCACATGAGCACCATTTACATTCCACAAGGTCACATTTATGCTTTTTAAGGCTCATGTAGGGACGACGCGACACTCAAACCTGGTTCCCCTGTTCCAAAGTCAGCTGTGGCCATAACGCCACATCCTCTCCTTCTTTTAAATGTGTCAGTCGTTGCTGATTGTAAAGTAAATGCTAGTGAAATGGCCCTTGTCACACAGAATGCCTTAAGACAATTTTGGTATTAGCTAATCGCAAATTGCATAATGGGTTTTGTGGATTTGATTAAAAGCAGAACATCAGAGCTCTCAAGGTTCCGATGTCTATGCACGTGTAGCGCTTCAACTTAAGTTGTTTGTTTTGCATTCTGGGACTTGTGGTCCTTTCTATGCCGTTATTAAATCAAGACTATGTCCTAGAATGCAAAGCAGGACCTGGAATGGATATACTACTGGCGCATTTACACGGGAAATTTAAGAGCGCTGCAAAATCTCAACATATAAATCACCGTGGCAATATAAAACATGATGTGTTGATCTTACCTTAAAATTTAAGCCGTTCTAAAAACATTTTGCGTCTTTAAAGTGTCTCTGTATATATGACATAATGTATAATTTATACTACATAACTTTTGTGTTACACAAATCTTTGTTGAAAACACTGACAGGACTTTGGTCAGAGCTGGGCCGTGTGGATGAGAGGAAGAGGGTTTGGGAAGCGGATCAAAGCGCTGCTCAGGGGAATCTGCAGCTGCGGCTACATGCGTTAGTAGGATTTTTTAGATTAAGGGCTGGGCTTTGCATTGTTTAATATGAAGACGGTACACCACTGCGGTCGCTGGCTCACAGGAGAGGGGTCAGATGGAAGCTTAAAGAATGCTGTCTACATATTGTGGAACATTACTGATTTGTGGCTAAAGTTAGTCCCGGTGGCACGGAATGTACACTCACAGACTCGCTGAACTTCAGCAAGGGGATGCCTCAGTTGAAGGGGGCAGTCAGTCCCCAACAGCGGGGGCTTTGGTAGTCCCTCTGTGGTCTGTGGGTGCAGCACCTACTCCCCTAGCAGCAGCAAGGCGACGCTCTGCCAGAGACTGGGAGCAGGGCGGGCGCTATCCTGCGATGAAATAACAAGTACGGCTCCTACATCCCTTATCCACCTGAACTACACGATTAAACAAGTTGTAGACTGTTCTCGTTTAAATACAACTGTACGTTACAACAGAGGCTGCTAATTAAAGTGGCTCTCACAGGTAGCCAAGGCAAGCATTGCCCTCCCTGATTGGAGGGAATAGAGGGCTATAATTTTATGTGAGAGGGAGCCTGGACAACCCCCCGGAAAGGGGGTGGGGGGATGCCTGCCTGCCCGAGAGGCGAGTTAGAGAAGCGTTCATTTGAGTTCAGAGAGAAGAGAAAGAACTTGGAGGGTGAGGGAGAGCAAGGCGACTCCTAGGGAAGCCAGGGAGCAGCCAGACAGTGAAGGACAAATGTAGATGGAGTAGGTGAGAGTGTAGCAAATAGAAAATGGGGCTCTGGGTAAGAGTGTGAAAGAGCAGATAGTTAGGAGGCGGTGAGATAAATAAAACAGGAAGACAGCAGTCAAAGCAGAGCCGAAAGCTAATAAAACAAGCACTATCCAATTCATTGCTGACGCATTCCAATACCGACGACAGCTTCTCCCACTTACACGTTTAAATACCACTACCACAAACATGTTCACGGGAAAGGGTCGACCCAACAGACGTCTACAGTATCTCGAGCACAACGCTGCGGCAGGGTCTGACATTCAGTGCGGCACAGACGTGACCTTTCTACCTGAACCCTTGTCTTTGTTTAGCCCAGAGCTACTGCTCTCTCTAGCAAGTTAGTTTAACTTTAACCGCAGTGAATGAAAGAAATAAAAAAATTGAAAACGATGACACACGGCATGCCACATGAAACTTACCACGCTGCTTCCTTACTGCCCACAGCATTTGTCAAGCTGAACTTCTGCAGCTATCGAGTATGCACGGTTTAATCTGGAGACATCTTGCAGTTGCATTGCGACTTAAAGTGAAAGTGCGATGCAAAAAAACAGGAGAAAAGCACACAAAGTCTGCGAGACCTAACAAGCGCGCGCTTCAAATTAAAACAAGCCCGGGAGTTGAGCATGACGAGGAAAGCCATATGGTGCCTCTGCTCTTATGCGTGCGCCCGCGCACATGCACGCAAACTGTAGGCCCGCCAGGTAGCATTTTTTGAAGCCCTTACTAAAAGTCTCGCCAGACCTGCGCATGCGCTGGGTCAGGCGAGACCTAAAAAAAGAAAACCACTCACCTTGCGCTCGCAAGTAGATGAACATATGAAGGTAAGTATCATGTAGTTTTTGACCTCATCTACAAGTTTCAGTGTAAGGCTGAGCTTGTTAGGTCCAGTTTTATGAATTCTGCAGTACTTGCCTTTGGATGAAAATTACAATGCAAACAGTAGTTGCACACAGGCGATCACAAACGGGGTAAAGACATGAGATGAAAGGGCAGTTTCCAGGAGCCTGTCAGAAGTATACAGAGAGGTGGCATGTCTGATCCGGGACATCAGCGCAGAATCCATGTTCACCCAAAACACGGCTTGCTCGTTGGTGAAGAGAATGAGGAACAAGGCGAAAGGGAAGAACCTAGTTACACCTCACACTGTCACTGTATTTATTCATTTATTCATTCCATTTGGCTTTTTGACATAGCTGCCAGTCACAGTGGTGGGTGGAAAGTTACCAGAATTATTAGCGAACGGTACAACTCCACAGAGCCCTACTGGGGCTGGGTAAATATGTTCCCAGAGGTGGAAAGTGGGCATGATTTTGAGGCTAATGTTTGAGGTGCAGGAAGACACTAAAAATAAAATATGTTCGGAATAGGGGTATAAAAATGAAAAACCAAGTGTTAGCAGCTCAAGTGTTTCAAGAGGGTCAAATAGTGTCAGAGGTGACAGGGTCATGTAAAGCCAACAACAGTCTGAAAGGTCATTTGTTCCACGGTCATGTGGATGCTTGCAGCACAGGAACCACTGATGGGCTGGGCTGCTTCTGGACCTTGATCTGCAATGATGCAGGTACTGTCTGGGCTGAGTAGGAGGCTCATGGGCACCGCTTCACCTCCACTCCATATTTGCATGCCAACCAGTCATGGCGGAGGTGCGTTGCCTCACTAAAATTTTTTATCATTTTATTTTTCTTACCGTATTGCAATCCGAGGTTAGGGCAGGGTGGGCCATGCTGAAAAGTAGGCACTTATGAGTGCGCATGTCAGTTTGGCCAACCATCTTAGGCCGGCCAAACAGACATGCGCACTTAGGTTTTTCCAACCAAGCTGTGTTGTACTGCCGGGTTGGAGAAAAGCTGCAGACTCCCTGTGCCTGAGCGAGCGTTAAACCAGTCCTCTCAGGCCAGTCCAGGTGTTGCTCTCATGCGAGGTACAGCATGACAGCAGCATCTGGATTGGGTGGGGAGCCGGTGCAGTGAAGCCCATCCACTTCCAGGATGAGTGAAAGTTAGAACCGGCGGTCTCTCGTTGGCAGAGGTATACACTTCTGACAAATAGGGACCAACCAACTCTAGTCAGGGCAAGGGGATTACACACTCAGATAACCCCTGCTACCCCCTTGGTAGCTTGGCAGAGCAGACAGGCTTATCTCAGAGGCAGTGTGTTAAGCATTTATGACCACATACAGTAATAAAGTGAATACACTACAGATGGACACGACACAGAAAGTATTATAAAAATAGTATTTTTATATAAGGCTTAGCACAAGACCAAATAACGACAAAAATATACCACAGTCTTAATAAATACTCTTTGGAAGGAAAAATAATAGTTCAAGTAAGGTTTCTTCTTGGCAAATAGTTCTTTAGCAAAGTATTCTTCTGAGCACAGTTCTTTGGCAACAATGTAACCCCCACAGGAGTCACACGACGTCGAGTCTACAAGATTCCCAAGGGTCGGCGTCGACCGCGAGGAGCGCTACGTCGAGCCTGGAGTTGCAACAGACCCCACAAGTACAGTACCTTGAGAAACGAAGAAAACGATGATCCACGGCGTCGAGATCGGCGTCGAGGTCGTGCCTCGGAGTCGGGTCAATCCGCAGCGGCGTCGAGGGATGTCGGGCCGGAGCAGCGCTCACGGCGTCGAGAAGGGCGTCGAGTCGATGCGATCAGCAGCGGCGTCGGGACGGGGTCGCTTGGAGGTAGAGCCGATACTCACTCCTCACTGGCGTCGATACCGGCGTCGAGACGGGGTCACTTGGAGCCGGGGCCGATACCCACTGCTCACTGGCGTTGCTGCTGGCGTCGATCGGGCCCGGCGGCCGGCGTCGAAGGCTCGGGACACTGGAGCCGTTACTCACGGTGTCGAGCTGGATTCGGCGGCGTCGGCGGCGTCGAGACTGCAGATTTCCCCTTGTGTACTGGAAACCACACTTTCCAGCAATTCAGCAAATGGTGAAGTCCTTTGGCCCTGTGACTTCAGCAGGAGACTGGCACTCTTCCAGTCCTTGGAGATTTCCTAGCAAGTGTTCAGAGAGTACACACCAAGTTCCTCTCTCCTTGTTCCTTGGCAAAAATAAAGAAGCAGCTTTCAGGTTCCTCCACAGCAAAACAGCACTCTGGCAGAAAGGGGAGGCAAGTCCTTAGATCAGCAGGCTTCTTGTCCTTGGTACAGGTTTCCTTGTCAGAAGTGATCTGAGTTCTTGGTTCAGGGGTCCTTCTCTTATACCCCTTTTTCCCTTTGTTCCCTTTGTCCAAGCAGGGAGATTCCCACCAGCTCAGGTTTGTTGTGGGTGTTGCCAGGCAGAGGCACCTGGCCTATTCACTGAGCAGGGCAGAGTCCTCAGCCGCCCAGCAGGAGGCGGAGCCAGTATTGTCACTGGCAGGAGCAGGGCTATCAGTCGCCCAGCAGGAGGCGGAGCCAGTATTGTGTCAGGCAGGGCAGGCTACTCTTCCCTCACTCTATGTGTAAACGCCCCATTCACCCCACACTGACTCACTCAGACCTCTGGAGCCACCCAGCCCCTGACACACACACCAAACCAGCAGAGACCGGTAGATAGTTGGACAAGAAAATAGCCACTTTCTAAAAGTGCTATTTTCAAACATAGAATTTAAAAACCATCCATCCTAAAGGGTGTGTTATTAAATTCTGAGTTCAGGGATACTAAACTCGACTTGCTACCATGCTCCCTGAGTCAGATAGATTATAATGGAGTTAATAATCAGTCTGCCCAGTCTGGCCTATTGGAGGCAGGTAGCCCTTCAATAGTGAAAAACGAAAATGGCTGTAATTCACTATTAGGTCATGCCACACACATCAGGGCATGACCTACCTTTTACCAACAATGCACCCTGCCCTAGGGCCTACCATAGAGGTGTCTGAAATGTGGCAAAGGGAAGGTTTAGAGACTGGTAAGTAGGTTCCCTTACCAAGTCGACATGGCAGTCAGGGACTGCACGCAGGCGCTGCGGTGGCAGGCCTGAGACACATTTTACACGCTGCTTCTGTGGGTGGCACAACCAGTGCTGCAAGCCCACCAGCAGCAGTTAACTTACACGCCCTTGGCACACGCAGTGCACTAGACTAGGGTCTGAACAGTAAGTCAACCAAGCCAATCATGGTAACACCAATCAATGTAACAATTTAACATAGGGAGCACTTGCACTGTGGCACTGATCAGCAGTGGCACAGTGCCCAAAGCAATAATCCAGCAAAAACATCGTAAACAGAGGAGGCAAACAGAAAAAAATGGAGGAGAGACTCATGCCAATGCTGCCAGGTCTAACACGTGTCCCCTCCAGCTGAAATGTGGGGAGAGCTACCCTTCACCCAGGGAGTCCTCATCACTAAGGCGGAAAAATCTGGACAGACCATCAGCATTGGCGTGATCTGTACCAGGGCGGTGTTCCACCGTAAAGTCCATCCCCTGTAGGGAAATGGACCACCTCAACAGCTTTGGGTTCTCACCCCTCATCTGCATTAACCACCTGAGGGGCCTGTGGTCTGTCTGAACCCGGAAGTGAGTCCCAAACAGGTAGGGTCTTAGCTTCTTCAGCGCCCAGACCACAGCAAATGCCTCACGCTCTATCGCACTCCACCTTTGTTCCCTGGGAAGTAACCTCCGCCTGATGAAGGCTACAGGTAAGTCTCGGCCCTCCTCATTCATCTGTGCTAGAACAGCCCCCACACCATGCTCTGAAGCGTCTGTCTGGACAATGAATTCTTTTGAAAAGTCGGGTGCCTGGAGGACCGGTGCTGTACACATTGCAGTTTTCAGGGTGTCAAAGGCTTTCTGACAGGCGTCAGTCCAGATCACAAGTCTCGGCTGCTTCCGGGAAGTCAGCGAGGTCAAGGGGTGCACAATGTTGCCATACCCCTTGACAAACCTCCTGTAGTAACCCGTGAGACCCAAGAAGGCTCTCACCTGAGTCTGGGTTTTGGGCGGTTCCCAAGCCAGGATGGTATCTATCTTGGGTTGCAGGGGGGCCACCTTGCCGCTCCCTACTTGGTGCCCCAAGTACACCACTGAACCCTGCCCAATCTGGCACTTACTAGCCTTGATTGTGAGGCCTGCTCTGCGCAGGGCCAACAACACTTCCTGGAGGTGGTGCAAGTGTTCCTCCCAGCTGGCGCTGAACACTGCTATATCGTCCAGGTAGGCGGCGCTGAAATCTTCCAGCCCGGCCAATACCTGGTTAACCAACCTCTGGAATGTGGCAGGGGCATTCTTCATCCCAAAGGGCATCACACGGAACTGGTAGTGCCCATCTGGTGTGGAGAATGCAGACCTCTCTTTTGCCCCATCAGTTAAGGCGATCTGCCAGTACCCAGACGTTAGATCAAACGTACTAAGGTACCGGGCAGCCCCCAACCGATCGATGAGCTCATCAGCTCTGGGGATGGGGTGCGCGTCAGTCTTGGTGACCGAATTGAGTCCTCGGTAATCCACACAGAACCGAAGTTCTGGTGAAGCACCAGGCGCTGCAGCCTTTGGGACCAAGACCACTGGGCTGGCCCAAGGACTGCTAGAGGACTCAACCACCCCTAAGGCAAACATCTTGGAGACCTCCTCCTTGATGTATGCTCTGACCTTGTCAGTCACTCTGTAGGCCTTGTGCCTCACAGGAGTGCTGTCCCCAGTGTCCACATCATGGACACACCACTGAGTGACACCAGGGATTAAGGAGAACAGATCAGGGAATTGTACCAACAGATGGCGACAATCTTGCTGCTGCTCAGGGGTCAGTGTGTCAGAGAGGACAACACCATCCACTGACCCATCTTTTTCTTTTGCACACAGGAGGTCAGGAAGAGGCTCACTCTCCTCCTCCATCCCAGCATCTGTGGCAAGGAGCATGCCCACTTCGGACCTTTCTAAGTGGGGCTTTAACCGGTTGACATGCAGGACCCTTAAGGGGTTCCTGGGAGACTTCAAGTCCACCAAGTAGGTGACATCGCTCTTTTTCTCCACAACCTCAAATGGTCCAGTCCACCTGTCCTTGAGCGCACAAGGTTCCACAGGGGCCATGACCCAAACTTTCTGACCAGGTTGAAGCTCAACCAGAGTGGCATTCTGATCGTACCACCGCTTCATCTCTTCCTGGCTGGCCTCCAGATTTGCCTGAGCAAGATCTCTGAAGCGCCGAGTCTGGTTCCTAAAGGCCAGCATGTAACTATATACATCCTGGGGAGGTTTCCTGGGAGATTGCTCCCAGCCTTCTTTGACCAGACTCAGAGGTCCTCTTACCGGGTGACCATACAAAAGCTCAAAGGGGCTGAACCCTAGAGACTTCTGTGGCACCTCACGGTAAGCAAACAGCAGGCATGGCAAGAGGACGTCCCATTTACGCCTCATTGGTTCTTCAAGACCCATGATCATGCCTTTTAGGGTCCGGTTGAATCTCTCAACCAGCCCATTACCTTGAGGGTGGTAAGGAGTGGTAAACTTGTAGGTTACCCCACACTCCTTCCACAGAGACTTCATATAATTCGAAATGAAGTTGGTGCCCCGGTCTGACACCACCTCTCTGGGGAACCCCATGCGGGAGAAAACACCCATCAGTGCCCGTCCCACCACGGGGGCCGTCACTGTTCGGAGAGGGATGGCTTCCGGGTACCGGGTGGCATGGTCCACCAAGACCAGGATAAACCTGTTGCCCATGGCTGTCTTGGGGTCCAGTGGCCCCACAATGTCAATTCCCACTCGCTCAAAGGGGGTACTGACGACGGGAAAAGGTTGGAGGGGAGCCTTCTGCTTCCGCCCACTTTTCCCACTTGCCTGGCAAGTCTGACAGGTCCTACAATGGATATCTGAATCCCTTCTCATCTGAGGCCAATAAAAATGGGTGACAAGCCTGTCATAGGTCTTGTCCTGCCCCAGATGTCCAGCTAACGGAACGTCATGAGCCAACCCCAGTAGGAAGGCTCTGAAGCGCTGGGGTACCACCAGCACACGGGCTGACCCAGGTTCAGCAGCCTTAGGCTCGCTATACAGGAGGTCGTTCTCCCAGTAGACCCAATGTGATCCTGACTGATCACCTGTCGTTTGGGCTGAGGCCTGCTGCCTCATACCCACAAGAGAAGGGCACACTTTCTGTTCAGCACAAAATTCCTCCCTGGAGGGACCACCATCCTGCTGCCAATGGGTCAGCTCGGGCAGGTCTCCCAGTTCGGCCACTTGTTCTCCTGTCGGTTCCAGGGCATCCCCCTCAGGGTCTGCTCCCTCCTGGACCGCGGGAACGATGGGGGACGGTTTCCCGCGCCCCCTGCCTCTTCTCTTCACGGTTGGGACCTGGGCCATACTTTCAGGCTCCAGGGCCCCATCAACACCCTTACTGACTGACATGGACCGGGTGGTCGCACACACCCACTCAGGCAGACCCAACATTCCCAGATGCGCTTTTCTCTCCACCTTAGCCCAAGGGGAGTCCTCCAAATCATTGCCCAGGAGACAATCAACAGGCATGGCGGGCCTCACAGCAACCTGAAGAGTACCTGAGACCCCCCCCCACTCAAAGGGAACTTGAGCAACCTCACACTGACTCTGTGAGTTGTCAGCAGCTACAACGGGGTAGAATGCATGAGGGACCACCTGCTCTCTGGACACCAAGTGACACTTGACAGCTGTCACACTCGCTCCGGTGTCTCTGAGAGCTTCCACCCTATGGCCATTAATGGTCACCCACTGCCTATATTTCTTAGTGTTACTAGGCAGAGGGGTTGGAGGGACCATTTCCACGTCTCCTAAAGAGACCAGGGACATTTCTGCGGGACCCCACCCACCGGGGGCCCCCATCTCATCCCCTCCCAGGGCTACACTTGCTACCTGACGAGGGGGTGCACGCGGCGGTGCATTCGAATCCTTCATGGGACACTGGGGATCATAATAACGGTGTCCCACCTGCTTACAGGCATAGCAGGTCATGGGGCCCCTGTGAACAGGTTTACCTGTCGGGGCCTCTGGCTTCTTTACAGGGGGAGGCTGGGAACCCTTCCCTTGGTTCCCTTGGGGACTACTTTGGGGCCCTTTCTGAAACTCCCTCTGTTTACCCCTGTCCCCCCCACTCTTCTGCTGGGGACCCTGCCCACCTTTGGCTGAGTCTCCCACTGGACCCTTGTGGACCCTGGTACTGACCCAGCGGTCCGCCTCCTCAGCAAGTTTTCTAGGGTTAGATATCTTGCTATCAACAAGGTGCTGGCGTAGCTCTGGAAAACAGTTATTAGACAAGTGCTCCCAAGCAAACAAATCATAAAGAGCATCATAACTATCAACCTTGCTACCCTTTATCCAACCATCCATGGTTCTGCAGAAAAAAGACACATATTCAACCCACGTAGTACCAGGCAACTTCTTACATTCTCTAAAGGTTTGTCTGTACTTTTCTGGAGTTAAGCCATATCTCAGCATTAAAGCATCTTTCATATGAGTATAAGACATCCTATCCTCAGCAGGAAGGCTCAACAAGGTATCTCTCCCTTCATTTGTAAAGCGGCTCCACAACCCCGTTCCCCAATCTTTCTCAGGGACCCGGTGGGCCAATAACGCTAACTCATATGCTTTAAACCATTGGCTAATATCTTCATTCTTACTGTAATCTTTGATCACATCTTTAGGAAAATAAAACCTACTTTCTGCAGGCACAGATGGAGCGCTGCCACCAGAGGGATTCAACTCTAAACTCTTAGTTTTAAGCTCCATCTCCCTCACCATCTTCTCACGTTCAAACGCTAATTTCTCTCTCTCAAAATCTAATCTTTTGCTCTCCATTTCAGCTTCTCTCTTGCTTCTTGCATTCTCTAATTCCAACTGCCCTCCTAATTTAAGGTTTGCCATTTCCAACTTGTACCCCCTCTCCTTCTCCCTGTCTTCTAATTCTTCGGGGGAAAGGCTCCTAGAGGACGCACTACTGCCTGGAGATGACACTGGCCCACCTGTGGGCTCTTCCTCTTCCTCTTCCTCTTCTTCTTCCTCTTCCGGTACCACCACCGGATCAGAGGGATTTCTGGCCTCTAACCAGGCCTTCAGCGCTTTGAGGAAGCCCTCTTTCTTTGAGACACCTGTGGTAGGAACTTTAAACTGCTTGCAAAATCCTTTTAGATCTTTTAGCGTGTAGGAATCTATCTTCTCCTTATCAAATTCCCCCACAACATTCTCCACAGGTGTAGCAGCTCCGGCATTCTCCATGGTCAAAACTGGCAGTGTTTAAAAAAAATCAGATCCAGGAAAGCGGAGAACAAAAATAGGCAATCCTACCAAAACCGAATGTGGCTGCGTTATGGTCTGCTTTCACTATGTAGCGTACACTAATCACTGGACATGAGTCATAAATGCAAAGTTCAATCCTCACCGCTGACCACCAATGTTAGAACCGGCGGTCTCTCGTTGGCAGAGGTATACACTTCTGACAAATAGGGACCAACCAACTCTAGTCAGGGCAAGGGGATTACACACTCAGATAACCCCTGCTACCCCCTTGGTAGCTTGGCAGAGCAGACAGGCTTATCTCAGAGGCAGTGTGTTAAGCATTTATGACCACATACAGTAATAAAGTGAATACACTACAGATGGACACGACACAGAAAGTATTATAAAAATAGTATTTTTATATAAGGCTTAGCACAAGACCAAATAACGACAAAAATATACCACAGTCTTAATAAATACTCTTTGGAAGGAAAAATAATAGTTCAAGTAAGGTTTCTTCTTGGCAAATAGTTCTTTAGCAAAGTATTCTTCTGAGCACAGTTCTTTGGCAACAATGTAACCCCCACAGGAGTCACACGACGTTGAGTCTACAAGATTCCCAAGGGTCGGCGTCGACCGCGAGGAGCGCTACGTCGAGCCTGGAGTTGCAACAGACCCCACAAGTACAGTACCTTGAGAAACGAAGAAAACGATGATCCACGGCGTCGAGATCGGCGTCGAGGTCGTGCCTCGGAGTCGGGTCAATCCGCAGCGGCGTCGAGGGATGTCGGGCCGGAGCAGCGCTCACGGCGTCGAGAAGGGCGTCGAGTCGATGCGATCAGCAGCGGCGTCGGGACGGGGTCGCTTGGAGGTAGAGCCGACACTCACTCCTCACTGGCGTCGATACCGGCGTCGAGACGGGGTCACTTGGAGCCGGGGCCGATACCCACTGCTCACTGGCGTTGCTGCTGGCGTCGATCGGGCCCGGCGGCCGGCGTCGAAGGCTCGGGACACTGGAGCCGTTACTCACGGTGTCGAGCTGGATTCGGTGGCGTCGGCGGCGTCGAGATTGCAGATTTCCCCTTGTGTACTGGAAACCACACTTTCCAGCAATTCAGCAAATGGTGAAGTCCTTTGGCCCTGTGACTTCAGCAGGAGACTGGCACTCTTCCAGTCCTTGGAGATTTCCTAGCAAGTGTTCAGAGAGTACACACCAAGTTCCTCTCTCCTTGTTCCTTGGCAAAAATAAAGAAGCAGCTTTCAGGTTCCTCCACAGCAAAACAGCACTCTGGCAGAAAGGGGAGGCAAGTCCTTAGATCAGCAGGCTTCTTGTCCTTGGTACAGGTTTCCTTGTCAGAAGTGATCTGAGTTCTTGGTTCAGGGGTCCTTCTCTTATACCCCTTTTTCCCTTTGTTCCCTTTGTCCAAGCAGGGAGATTCCCACCAGCTCAGGTTTGTTGTGGGTGTTGCCAGGCAGAGGCACCTGGCCTATTCACTGAGCAGGGCAGAGTCCTCAGCCGCCCAGCAGGAGGCGGAGCCAGTATTGTCACTGGCAGGAGCAGGGCTATCAGTCGCCCAGCAGGAGGCGGAGCCAGTATTGTGTCAGGCAGGGCAGGCTACTCTTCCCTCACTCTATGTGTAAACGCCCCATTCACCCCACACTGACTCACTCAGACCTCTGGAGCCACCCAGCCCCTGACACACACACCAAACCAGCAGAGACCGGTAGATAGTTGGACAAGAAAATAGCCACTTTCTAAAAGTGCTATTTTCAAACATAGAATTTAAAAACCATCCATCCTAAAGGGTGTGTTATTAAATTCTGAGTTCAGGGATACTAAACTCGACTTGCTACCATGCTCCCTGAGTCAGATAGATTATAATGGAGTTAATAATCAGTCTGCCCAGTCTGGCCTATTGGAGGCAGGTAGCCCTTCAATAGTGAAAAACGAAAATGGCTGTAATTCACTATTAGGTCATGCCACACACATCAGGGCATGACCTACCTTTTACCAACAATGCACCCTGCCCTAGGGCCTACCATAGAGGTGTCTGAAATGTGGCAAAGGGAAGGTTTAGAGACTGGTAAGTAGGTTCCCTTACCAAGTCGACATGGCAGTCAGGGACTGCACGCAGGCGCTGCGGTGGCAGGCCTGAGACACATTTTACACGCTGCTTCTGTGGGTGGCACAACCAGTGCTGCAAGCCCACCAGCAGCAGTTAACTTACACGCCCTTGGCACACGCAGTGCACTAGACTAGGGTCTGAACAGTAAGTCAACCAAGCCAATCATGGTAACACCAATCAATGTAACAATTTAACATAGGGAGCACTTGCACTGTGGCACTGATCAGCAGTGGCACAGTGCCCAAAGCAATAATCCAGCAAAAACATCGTAAACAGAGGAGGCAAACAGAAAAAAATGGAGGAGAGACTCATGCCAATGATGCCAGGTCTAACAGTGACGCAACAAGGCGGACGGCAGCTGGAGCAGAGCGGCAGGTAAGCCTTTTTATTTTATTTTTAAAACCCAACCCCAAGCACCCCTCCCCTAAAACTTTACTATAGCAGCAGACGCTACTGATGCCCCGCAGACTGCCCACAACCTTACATACACCACGGTAGCTACACAACAAGGCATTCAGGTGCAAAATAAAATAACCGGCTACAGGTGCAATAGAAGACAGCAGGAGGCAGGAACCTGTGGTACCCAGGGCAGGACTGGCCAGTCATTCCATCAGGCATTTCCCTAGGGGGCTGGATACAATGGAGGCCCGATTTTGAAGGCTCCGGGCCACTGCTGGTGCCTCTGTCTCTGTCTCCAGCAGCTCGAAGTTAATGACACCAGGCAGAGTGGCCTCAAGCAAGAGAAGGGGAACTAGAGAAAGAGAGAGAGAGAGAGAGAGAGAGAGAGAGAGAGAGAATTCAAAAAGATCAAAGAGAAAGAAAGAGAGATACAGAAAATGGATGGAAAGAGAAATAGAGAGAAAGGGATACAGAGCATGTATTGAAAGAGAGACAGATTGGGGGAAGGAAGGGAGATGGACTGGTTTGAACATTTTCTCTAGTGCTGCGTTTGGTTTCCAGTTGGATGCTGGTGACACCCCTGCACCTCAGCCTCCCTCCTCATCAATTCTAAGGCAAGTTTAGCAGAAAGACTGGTGGCTGGCAAGTGTGCAAAGGATCGTAGTGAGAAGGAATCACAAAGGGGCCAGGAGTCATTGATCCCTCCACTTAATGCGGCACAGTGCTTAAATTGTGCCAGTACTTTCCGGTGCTCGGCACTACCACTTCATTGTCAACACTGGGACTTATGGCAGTCTGCCTCATGGTGGCGCTGTTTGTCTGATTAAGTAAGGAGCACAGCATAAGTTGTTCATTGATTAAAAATACATTAAAATGACTAATAACTGCCGTCCAACCCATTCTTATTACATTGGTGTCCTAGAATAGTCTGAAATGTCACACTTGTAGGAGTGTGATTGTTAGTTGTGTTGGTACTGTCATTAGCAGCACTGGCAGGGGCAGTGGGTAGTGCAAGCTGTGGTGGCCTCCTGACGAGGGCCCTGGCACTTATTGTTTTACAAGTTAAGCACTGATCTGGCAGCTCTTTCGTTCTTGCTATACCCTCAATGGCGGTCACAGAAGACCTTTGTTTAGCGAGCCCCATTGCTGTCCTTGCTGGTTGCCCTGCTGCGCTGCCCCACCTCCACACTGCGTACGCCGGACGTGACGGCTCACGGCGCACACTCGTTGCTCTTCCTGCCAGCCACTCCTGTGTCACTTTCCACACTGTGACCAGACAATGCCAGTGGTTTAACATTGTGGCTCCCTGCCACCAGGGAAGATATCTGTTCTCCAGTTATTGTTTGCCACATTTGTCAATGTTTTATTGCATTCATTAGGTCTCGCCTGGGAACGCAGCGCGAAGCGCTGTCGCCAGCGAGATCTATTGTTGCTGACTTGCCCCGGAAGTGGGACAGGAGATGGGCACGCGCAGGCTTTAGGCGATTGGAGCCTGTGTACGCGTTTGTGAAGACGCGCTTGCAATGATGAAATGTACGTGGCATGCACATCTCCTGTCCCCCTTCCGTCCTCAGCAGCCTCATGCACTTTCACTTTCCATTCCCCCCCGTCGGGGAGATGTTGGCCAAGGAACACGTGGTAAGTGTGAAAAAGAAACCCTGATGCAGGGACTGCGGGTGACAGGCGATTCGTTACACAAAGTTAGATTAACCCGTGCACTGCTCCCAGCAAGGGGACCAGAGGTCCTCCTGCACGCAGCGTTAAAACGAGAAATACAGTCAGGTTTTTATTTTTCAATGGAAGCCTAAATATAGCGGCACAGCGCGGCATCTCCTTGGTGACCGGCGGCTCCTCACCTCATTGTGGCCGCTGCTGGGAGTCCGGGCGGGGGCGGCGGGTCCTCTGGAGTCCGACCCAGGGTGTCGGGGGTCCCGGGCGCCGTGCTGCTACCAGGCGGGGGCAGCCCCGGGGGGCCCAGGCCATTAACCGGCTGCAGGGGGCGGCGGAGTGCGGGGCACCAACTTGCAGCTGTGTCCCGACTGGCTGGGGCTCCCGTTCCTCGGGCTCTCGTGTCCTGCCCCCGCGGCGGCCTCCTCCTCCTGCCACCGACTCTCTCTGCTAGTGCTCTCTCTCTGCCAAATGGATGGGGAGAGGGAAAGTGGGAAAGAGGGGAGCGCCGACGGTCCCCGGGGATGGGCTGACAAGTGGGGGTGACAGTCACGAGCGTGCAAAGTCCAAAGGGAGGCGTTCTCAGACAAGGGGGTTGTACAGCATCGTGGGCGGGCACAACTTCTTCCACCGAGGGCTGGGAATTGGGATGGGTGAAGTCCAAGAAGTAGCTGGAAGGATAGAGGGGTTGAGCAAGGAGACAGGTCGTTCGGTGTGTGTGCACGCGGCAGCCATCTTTAAGTAATTCGATTACGTTAGGCGAGTTAAAATAGTTACCCAGAAACGAGAGTATTTTTTTGTTGGTGCCAGACTAATGAAAGCGTGTATTATTTTAAGTGAACTTTAGACACGTAGCTGTGCTTGTTGAGTGCACGTATTTTTTTCAATTAAATTGTAATCCAAATTAATACCAAAAGTGACACATTTACGTTGTTAAAATAGCTAATTATTAATGTGGTTTGAAGGTGGGAAATGCAACCGTCATCATTAATTCAAATACAAGCTCGTGCGAAGTTTTACAAGTATTGTCATTCCAAGATGGCCGCTTGCGGCCAAGGAAGGCTTAAGCACCTCACTCTGTCCCTTAACCCCTTCCATGCTCATGACGGAACGATTCCGTCATGAGCATCGGTTGAGCTGTGCTCATGACGGAACCGTTCCGTCATGGCCCCGCCCGCGCTCGAACCCTTCAGCACCGCGGGGGAATCCGCGCAGCGCTGAAGGGGTTAAAGTACTTTGGGGACAACACTTCCATAACTCTTTCCAAGGTTGCGTGTGGGGAAATTTGCTGGGGATAGGGGATACAGTACAGCCTTTTGGAATAGCACGTGCATGACTTCACATAACCTGGTCTATAATGTAATATTACGTTTTTTCCTAAACCACCCCATTTAAGAAAAATGCATGGATCAACTTTACCTTTGTAATTTAAGAGTAGCGACGGCTCTGACTGTATTGTATTGCAATTTCAATTATTTTGCACTTCATACTCCCGATGAGGTTAGGGTGGTCAACTTTCCATTATCACTTCACTTATACATGCCAGTATGAAGACACATTGCCCCATCGCGAGTTTGCGCTATTGGCATTGTAACCGACAATGCCTCTTTATTATGTTTTGTTTTTTAAAACAAATAAAAGGCATTGTCATTTACAATGCTAATAGCTTAATCTCTTGCAAATGCGAGACCTATTGCATTGCAAATGCTTGTTTTTGTTAATGTAGTTTGTTTTCCTTTATATTGAACTAATAAAATCATTGGTGTGATAAAGCACATTGAGAATAATATGTTGTAAAAGGAACACCCATGACAGGAACACAGTGCCCTTGGTGCTAAAGATCATCTAGCAAATCCACTCTGCCAATTGCTTTCTCTGCCAAATTCTCTGCCCAGGTTCTCTGCCAATCACAGCTACACTTCTGGAAGGACTGAATGACATCCTCTCTCTGATTGGCTGTGAGTAAAGTACGATGTGTTTCGCCTGACCTTGATTGTCCATTCCAAGGCAACCTGCATTCCTTGTCCTCTTCCACATCCCATTAATTATTATTTGCTATTCTCCTAAATCTGAGAATTGGTAATATCAGGGCAGCTACACTCTAGTTATTGTCTTCTGTTGAATGTTCCCTTCCTCAGGATTTCAACAAAAGCTACCAGGCGTCATCAGACAAGTACTTACCCGCCTTGCCTACAACAGCTTCCTCTGCATAGGACCATCTAACCAGGTGATCCCGAAGCTGCAAAGAATCCAAAATCTGTTCACAAGATGCCTCCTTCACCTCAATAACAAGTCACGCATCTGTCCCAACCTTCAATCTGCACTGTCTCTCCGAATTCAGGTGTATCACCTTCGAGGTCATGTGCATCGATCATTGTGAACTTCATGGCTGAAGACCACTGTCCAAACACAAGGAGATAATGGACGGAGCACTGAAACTTTACAGACACCCACCCCCAGTCAGAGATCTGGGTTGAATCCATCATCGTTCTTTAGCTCACTTCACCACCCCAGTACAGACACAGCTATATGCAAATCAGTCGTGACCCTGTGCCTCATGGGAACACTCCAGCCGGAACTGCCAAGCCATGTCTTCCCTGGACCTGAAACAAGCATCCTGGGACCGGTTTCGGGGTAACACCCCTCTTCAGCCAGGCTAGCTTGAATTCAGTGGCAAAATGAGCAACGGACCCACTGTCCTGCAGCAAAACCTCCAGACCTGCCTTCAAGTGAGACCACGTTGATCCACGCTGGCTCCTCTCCTCTCCGTACCTGCCCTCAACAACTCTCGCAGTAGGGAGACTCCCTCTCAGTTCAAGCAATGAGGACATGGAATTCTCTACTGGAAAGAATAGAGCCAGTAGGCAACCACCTTCAACTCCAAAGACTTATAAAACCCTGGCTCTTCCCGCATCTGTAAGTACCAATTTTACTGATGTTTGCAGATAAATACAGAGAACCATCAACTCATCTTTCTGTATCTATTTTCAAATATGGATAAAATTTGAAAATAGGTAATTTTTGAGCTATTGCTAATGCTGTCAGTCAGGACTGGTGCGCCAATTGCTTTGCAGTCTGACAGGCAGGGGAGATACAAAGACAAGTTTTCCTACTGAAGCTTTAAATAGATATTTATGTAGTTTATAGCGCCTTCTCTCGCTCTTTTCCTGAACACTTCCTGCTGAAGCGCTGCACCTCCGCAGCACCATATTTAGAGCCCGTCTCCAAGCCTCACGCTCCTCACTGATCCGCTCCCACATAGCTCCTTCTGCAACCAATTCCCTGTTCAGCACTTTGCACCGAAAGGGCGCCCAGAGTCTGGATCAGGATCAGAGCGCTTCACAAACCTGTCCGGGGCATGACATGTTTCATAAATGCCACATTAGTATCTAGTAATGTAGACGAAGAGTGATTGATGGAATGCTTGAATTAATCTCAGTCACTGTTAATTCTTTGGGCCATATCTTAATTCATTGTTATTTTGCCCACCATGCCACCTCAGTGGTGAGAGAGCCAGTCTTGACCATGCTCCAGTATGAATAATCCTTACCCCACGCCAGGCCAGATCCTCCCCGAATTGGCACCCAAGACACCCAGTGCCGCATTTACCTGGCTGATGAGCCTCAATAAGGACGACTGGTCCCTGGTCCCTTCTTTTCTGGTTCAGGGATGACCTGGCCTCACAGTTCGGGCTGGACTGCTCATGTTGGAGCAGGGACAAGCCTGATTTGAACATAAATGGTCCCAAACTGAGGTGGCATGGTGGAAGAAAAACCCATTGATAGATTGGAATGCAGCTTGAGCAATCACCAGTGGCTGGGATTAATTCAAGCATTCCACCCATCACTTTGTTTTTTGATGCCCTAAGTGTGTCGGTTATGCCCAGATGTGGGACCCGTGTAGACTGTGCCACAGGACTCAAGCTATACCTGGCTCATGACCCAATAATAAGGGTGAAACCGGTCCTGGGTGTCTTGTTTTCTGGTTCGGGAAGGGCCTGGCTTGGCAGTGTGGGTTTGACTTTCCCCATAAGGAGCAGGGTCAAGGCATATTTGCACATGCATGGGTCCATACTGAGGTGGCATGGTGGGCCAAAAACAATGGCTTGGGATGCAGCCCGGGAGCAAGCACCAGTGGCTGGGATTAACTCAAGCATTGCACCCCTCACATTGCTTTTGAATGACGTGAGTATCTAGAACACAACACAAGACACACAAAGAAGAGCACAAATCAAGTGCCTCAGCTGGGCCCAGGCAACCTTTAATGAAGTGCGCTTCACTTTGTATAAATCCCAAGGAATGGGTTTTGTGTTACGTGTAAGCTTTCTTCTCCCTCGCTTATACTGCATTTTTAAAATAATTTTGACACGTGTGAGACTAGTTCAAGCAGAAATGTCATCCTGCGATATAGGACTTGTGCTACACAAATAATGTTACTTACTGTACATTAGAAACTGTAAGGAAAGCACAGTGACCAGGTATCTCGCATGACCTTTATATGCATGGAAATACATCACGTATTTCATGCAACACAAATAATTTTTATGAAAAAAATGAATACTTTGCGTGGAAGAGTTTTGTGACTCTAACCAAGGAAAGGATTTACCTTGAATGTTTCACTAAGAGGCCTTGGACCAAAGATCCTCCTCCCTGAAGTGCCCTGTGGGCCACAGAGGTCAGACAATAATCCTCTCTGAGCTGCCCTTAAATTGATGAAAGTGCTGTTCTATAGGGCCCTGGCAGGAAAATCCCATGGGTGACCAATTAAAACGAAACTAAACACCTGCGAAACGTTTCTGTAGCCTCTCAAATGTGTGCCCAGGTGAGTATGATGCCAACAGTTATACCCAAGTATGTGCAGTAAAGGGGGTGACCATGATCCAAGCTGTTCCATGTCAATAACACGTTCGTTTCCCATACAAAGGACTCTATTTAATTAAGAGTTTTCTGAACACCTGTCACTGTTGTGTCACAGATCACAGTGTCGTTTAAATAGTAGTGCACTATTTTAAGTGTTTTGGTGAGAACAGATGGACACGTAGAAGACCAAGTTCAAGGTAAGTAGTAAGTGGCCTATTTTCCAATAAAGTTGGACCAAAATTAGGGGGGGCTTCTCCTCTGCCTGCTCATCATTTTCCGACATTTTCGGATTCCTTGGAGTGTGTCTGGAAAATTGCAATAATATCAAAGATGAATGAAGGGTTCACCACGGATGCCCCACAGACATACAATCCTGGGCATTCACAAACTTCCAAGGGTAACCATCCCTTGGAAGCTCATTTTCGCACCTGTCTACTGGCATTCATGTTTGCGTAGAATTCTGCACTCATGGGAGAGACCTCCGCCAGTGCTTTAAGTGGGAAAAAAAACCTGGGGGTTCTCTAAAAGGGGCGTGGTTAATGTCTTGAAGGGGCGTGGCCTATCCGAGTAGGGGCGTGGTCTAAATCAAAATAACTAGCACTGTGTGCTTAAGAAAATCATGAAGTCGCATCCTCTGTCATTACACACTGTAAATAATGGGGGTTTTCTCTACCCAGTGTAATGACACCAAAGATGTCCTTTTAAAAAGCGCAGATCATTTAGCGTGACTGAGTGCATAATATCACACCAACAGTATGATTACTAAAGCAGTAATGGAAAAGCACTTTTTGAAAATGAATGCTGCAGCCACGCCAGGAAAAACACCATTGCCAAGTATCTATGATCATACTTAGATTTTCGCTGCCTAATGTTTCCAGTGGCCTCGGACATGGAATCTCCTACTATTTCGGGCCGCCCCTTTTCCACTGCAGGAAAAAACGGTTCAATGTTGTTGGCAAATAAACATTGCAAGTGTAAGCATATGAACAATATAGTTGTTACACAACTGCCTGGCGCGGTACAGTCGTG
Organism: Triturus cristatus; assembly: GCF_964204655.1. Lineage (NCBI taxonomy): Eukaryota > Metazoa > Chordata > Amphibia > Caudata > Salamandridae > Triturus > Triturus cristatus. The sequence goes on along the minus strand of NC_140591.1, from coordinate 62,395,211 downwards.
GTCAGGAGGCATTGGCTTAATGTATATGTTCCTCAAATCGTTATGAGCTTTAGGTCAGAAGGTGACACAGCATATTTCTTTTGTAGAGAAGGGACCTGAGTGATTAGGCTGTTCATTATGGCTTCAGTAATCGCACGTCTTAATCTTTACCTGCCTGCATGGTGTGATCCTTGGCAAATGACGCTCAATTCTGTCTTCTACAGCCGTGTCATAAATGTAGTAAAAAGCACAAATGCTCCAGAACAGGTGTTTTTGTAACACCTTTTGTAAAGGGTGGTTCTACTTTAAAAAAAGAATACGTACGGCCCAGTTATGCTGAAAGAGCCGCGGCTTCCTGCCTTTGTATTCATTGCTTCTTTGTGGTGGTGTGTAATGCTTGCATACAAAGCGATGACCACGTAGTTCCAAAAGTTTGTCAGCCGTGCACCATGCAAGCAGCATTTTCAGTCCTGTTTTCTTCATTGTGGGGCCGGTGTTCATCTGCTCGAGTCCCATCCCCCAGCTGACAGCTGGTGTAATCCTCGGCATGGGTTGGTGCTTACAAGCAGCCCCTGTGGCTGTAAAACCAATCCCTTAAAAATGACAGTTACATTTAATTCTGGTGATTGTGCAGGAGGACGTTTGTTATGTGATCCCTAACAGTGCAGCAACAGTGGGCAGAGTCTGAGCACCGGCAGTTTTTTTTTGGGCCCTCAAAACGGGTCCGGAAAAAAAAATAAATAAAGAACGGACTACCTTTAGTAGCCACGAAAATAGAGCCCGATAGAGACCCGTTTCGAGGGCCCCCCAAAAAAACTGCCGGTGCTCAGACCCGGACAGACCCGGCCCACTTAAAGCCCTGACCTCCGCACATGGAAATGGGCTGATGCGTGCCAGAAATCCTTTCGCAAATTCCTGGCAGGCATAAGGAAAGTAAGTTCAGTTGTAAACGTATGTCTGTGATAAAAGTCAGCTCTGTGAATAGGGCCCTCTGTGTCCCAGTACGTACCATTGTCTGAGGCCCTCACACATCCAGTTTACGCTGTGATGGATATCGGTGCATTTGCTTCAGCAAAGCAGTTCTTCTTCCAGTGGGCACTCATGGGTGCTCTGAATGAGCAGAGGGTGTGCAGCAGTGGTGTGCCAGTAATTGGCATAATAGCACCTTTATGGTGCCTTTATGGTTAAACAGTATAATTGTAAGCCGTTCTGGGTGCCCTAGGCAAAAGGGAAACTCTGGTCACCCCTCTTTTCCCACAAACTATGCTGAGAAACCTTATTCAATAAGTAAAGATGGCAAACAAAATGATACAGTGTTTCAAGGTTGCAAAAATAGTATACCCAGTGTCTGCTTGTTTATCAGCAGCCTTGTGTAGTGGAGACCTGGTGGCTAAGAATAGTCACAAAATCTCTAGGTCCAGTAGTCGAAGCCTCGGACTCTAGGTCCGGTAGTCGAAGCCTCAGACTCTAGGTCCGGTAGTCGAAGCCTCAGACTCTAGGTCCGGTAGTCGAAGCCTCAGACTCTAGGTCCGGTAGTCGAAGCCTCAGACTCTAGGTCCGGTAGTCGAAGCCTCAGACTCTAGGTCCGGTAGTCGAAGCCTCAGACTCTAGGTCCGGTAGTCAAAGCCTCGGACTCTAGGTCCGGTAGTCGAAGCCTCGGACTCTAGGTCCGGTAGTCGAAGCCTCGGACTCTAGGTCCGGTAGTCGAAGCCTCAGACTCTAGGTCCGGTAGTCGAAGCCTCGGACTCTAGGTCCGGTAGTCGATGCCTCGGACTCTAGGTCCGGTAGTCGAAGCCTCGGACTCTAGGTCCGGTGGTCGAAGCCTCGGACTCTAGGTCCGGTGGTCGAAGCCTCGGACTCTAAGTCCGGTGGTCGAAGCCTCGGACTCTAGGTTCGGTGGTCGAAGCCTCGGACTCTAGGTCCGGTAGTCGAAGCCTCGGACTCTAGATCCGGTAGTCGAAGCCTCGGACTCTAGGTCCGGTGGTCGAAGCCTCGGACTCTAGATCCGGTAGTCGAAGCCTCGGACTCTAGGTCCGGTGGTCGAAGCCTCGGACTCTAAGTCCGGTGGTCGAAGCCTCGGACTCTAGGTTCGGTGGTCGAAGCCTCGGACTCTAGGTTCGGTGGTCGAAGCCTCGGACTCTAGGTTCGGTGGTCGAAGCCTCGGACTCTAGGTTCGGTGGTCGAAGCCTCGGACTCTAGGTTCGGTGGTCGAAGCCTCGGACTCTAGGTTCGGTGGTCGAAACCTCGGACTCTAGGTTCGGTGGTCGAAGCCTCGGACTCTAGGTTCGGTGGTCGAAGCCTCGGACTCTAGGTTCGGTGGTCGAAGCCTCGGACTCTAGGTTCGGTGGTCGAAGCCTCGGACTCCAGTTTCGGTGGTCGAAGCCTCGGACTCCAGGTTCGGTGGTCGAAGCCTCGGACTCCAGGTTCGGTGGTCGAAGCCTCGGACTCCAGGTTCGGTGGTCGAAGCCTCGGACTCCAGGTTCGGTGGTCGAAGCCTCGGACTCTAGGTTCGGTGGTCGAAGCCTCGGACTCTAGGTTCGGTGGTCGAAGCCTCGGACTCTAGGTTCGGTGGTCGAAGCCTCGGACTCTAGGTTCGGTGGTCGAAGCCTCGGACTCTAGGTTCGGTGGTCGAAGCCTCGGACTCTAGGTTCGGTGGTCGAAGCCTCGGACTCTAGGTCCGGTGGTCGAAGCCTCGGACTCTAGGTCCGGTAGTCGAAGCCTCGGACTCTTGGTCCGGTAGTCGAAGCCTCGGACTCTATGTCCGGTAGTCGAAGCCTCGGACTCTAGGTCCAGTAGTCGAAGCCTCGGACTCTAGGTCCGGTAGTCGAAGCCTTGGACTCTGGGTCCAGGAGTCGAAGCCTCGGACTCTAGGTCCGGGAGTCGAAGCCTCGGACTCTAGGTCCGGGAGCCGAAGCCTCGGACTCTAGGTCCAGGAGTCGAAGCCTCGGACTCTAGGTCCGGGAGTCGAAGCCTCGGACTCTAGGTCCGGGAGTCGAAGCCTCGGACTCTAGGTCCGGTAGTCGAAGCCTCGGACTCTAGGTCCGGTAGTCGAAGCCTCGGACTCTAGGTCCAGGAGTCGAAGCCTCGGACTTTAGGTCCAGTAGTCGAAGCCTCGGACTCTAGGTCCGGGAGTCGAAACCTCGGACTCTAGGTCCGGGAGTCGAAGCCTCGGACTCTAGGTCCGGTAGTCGAAGCCTCGGACTCTAGGTCCGGTAGTCGAAGCCTCGGACTCTAGGTCTGGTAGTCGAAACCTCGGACTCTAGGTCTGGTAGTCGAAGCCTCGGACTCTAGGTCTGGTAGTCGAAGCCTCGGACTTTAGGTCCGGGAGTCGAAGCCTCGGACTTTAGGTCCGGGAGTCGAAGCCTCAGACTCTAGGTCCGGGGGGCGGAACCTCGGACTCTAGGTCCTGGGGTCGAAACCTCGGACTCTAGGTCCGGGGGTCGAAACCTCAGACTCTAGGTCCGGTAGTCGAAGCCTCGGACTCTAGGTCCGGTAGTCGAAGCCTCGGACTCTAGGTCCGGTAGTCGAAGCCTCGGACTCTGGGTCCAGGAGTCGAAGCCTCGGACTCTAGGTCCGGGAGTCGAAGCCTCGGACTCTAGGTCCGGGAGTCGAAGCCTCGGACTCTAGGTCCGGTAGTCGAAGCCTCGGACTCTAGGTCCAGGAGTCGAAGCCTCGGACTTTAGGTCCAGTAGTCGAAGCCTCAGACTCTAGGTCCGGGAGTCGAAGCCTCGGACTCTAGGTCCGGGAGTCGAAGCCTCGGACTCTAGGTCCGGTAGTCAAAGCCTCGGACTCTAGGTCCGGTAGTCAAAGCCTCGGACTCTAGGTCTGTTAGTCGAAGCCTCGGACTCTAGGTCTGGTAGTCGAAGCCTCAGACTCTAGGTCCGGTAGTCGAAGCCTCGGACTCTAGGTACGGTAGTCGAAGCCTCGGACTCTAGGTCTGGTAGTCGAAGCCTTGGACTCTAGGCACAGCGGAGGACAGGCAGCTCTAGTCTTAAGGGCTCACACTTGTGAGTGTTAAAGGCTAAGATACGACTGGTTGCTATGCACTGGACGGCCACCTATACCAAGGGGTTAAGGAAATGACTATTCCTAGTTGAGGTCTGCTAAATGGGGCTACTAGGGGTGTTGTTCACCTCAAAAAAGTGTCATTTTCTGACAGAGTCATGGAAGAAGCTGGAATGGCCTCAGTGACGATAAAATGATTATATTTAGGACATGTCCACTGGTGTGGGAATGAACGAAAGGTTCATATCCAAGGTATTTATTGGAAGTGATATCTTGTCACACCTCTAGCAGATTTCTGCGGTCACCACTAACCCCAAAGTGCTACAGGCAAGAATCTGCAAGTTAACTGTGAAGTAAAACCCTCTGGTCACCTGGCCTGGGGCTAATATATTGCACAAACTTCCAAGTTATGTGCAGGACTCTGAAGAGAAGCTTTGTCATATTAAGGGGATTTGTGACTCTGGGTGCACCTGCTGGCTTTGTTATTATCATTGTAATCAATGTTATGTGTATTCGTATAGCACACAACTCACCCGGGAGGGTATCCTGGTGCTGAAGCAGGAGTTGCATGGGCCAAGGCAGGGGCTACTGATGGCTGCGCCACTATCATTGGGTTCTCTTAAGTTTTGCTTTTTGTAATTGTATATTCTTTAAATTTTGTATTTTGCTATTTACTGTCATTGGTGCCTATCTCCTCCAGATTAGAAATAATAAAACAAACAAACTGATATTGAAGTTGGGTGGTGCACTCAGCGTGCTTTTGCTGGTAACAATATTTACCAACCCATGTCATTGAACTGGCCAGTCGGTGTCAGGGGCACTTTAGCTCCAGGTCCCTCAATGGTGCCCAAGAGATCACCATTTGGAACTGAAGAACAGGGATTTTGCGTCCGGCCTTAACTCTACCACGCTAAGATCTTTTATCCTCTGGTGACAAACAAACCCTTCACTTCAGATCCGGGGAGCTTGGTTGTGATTTCCTCCTTGGCCCATGGTGGGCTGCTTCTACTGTACGATCTCCATGTATTCTTCAGGCGGTTGGGCGTGGCTCTAATGCCCGTGGGCAGGAGTCAGCCTTTCTCACCAAGCCAAGCCGTGCAGCTCCCTCTTCTCACAGGACAGGTTTCTCCAGCAGGCATTCTCCTGATCCGAGAAAGTATTCTGACCTCGGGGGATCACACGAAAAGATAGAGTCCTGTCCCTGGCAACCCTCACTCTGGGCTGTTACGCACAGGCAACAAGAGTTTGGGAGTATGTTCACTCTTTTGAGGCACGATTATTGATGCCTGAGCAGACCTGTCCTTACAATATCTACGGTCATTCTTAGATAATACAAGTGCACAGTAAAACCATACTACGTATATGGTCTAGAAACTAGTCATTAAGAGTTTCCCAGCACCATAATGGCTTTACTGAACCCTCGGATGTTTGCTATCAAACATCTGGGAATAATAAACCTGCACTGATTCCATTGTCACATTTATTAGTCCATGCACTCAGGGGCCCCTTCTAGAGGGGACCCCTAAACCAAACCAACCACTGGTGGGTTCCTGACTGGTGAACGCCAGCCTACCAGCATGAGACATGTTTCTGGACCCCTGAGGCAGGCCCTGCATTCCCTGGGCCCAGAAACAAAGCCTTTCCTGGATGTATGTGTTCACACACCCCAAGACAGGATGAGCCATCTGTAGCAGGGGTGCTTCAAAGACCTTACAACCTTTGCTCTGCGACCCCGCCCCTCCTGCTAGCAGGTGTAGGCCCCCCTCCTGTCTTCTCCCCCAATTTTGGCAGGAAGACAGATGGGACATTTTAGCAAGTCCAGGTGGTGAGCCCACCTCTGCCAAACTCCACCCCTCAGGTGAGGGAGGCAAGGTGAAGCCCACTCCTCAGCGCCCGCCATCTTGCTGATGGGGGTATCACCCAATCAGGGTTAGGGAATGTGCTCACTCCCCCACATGGGGTGAGCACACCAAGGGTGTAGTCACCCTAAGGTCAATAGCACATTGGCTACTATCCCAAGACCCCTGAAAATCCCTCTAAATTAGGGGCCATCCCTGAGCCCAGGACTGCAGAATTGATGACTTAAGAAGACCCAACTGTCTTAGCCCCAGCCCTACCTGCCTGCCTACAGCTCCGAACCCCCCTGTAAAGAAAACAATAGCTCCAAAAAGGATCGGCGACTTCCAGACTTGGCGAGGACTCATCCCCTCCTTCAATAAAGACTTGAGACTCCCGAGGACAGCAGCCCTGTCCACAAAAGAAGATCAAGACCCTCGAGACCCAGAAACGCTGCTCCAGGACGTACCTCTGCACCCGCTGTCCACAGCCCGTGTCCAGAGGGTCCATCGGTCCTAAAGTGGTTCTCCAGTGGTCCTTACCTCCATACTATCAAAGGGTTTCACCTCCAAGGCCCAGTGTCGACGCCTGCAGCCTCTTCACGACGACCCCCCTCAACTGCAACCTTCGGGTATGGAGACAACTCGATGCAAGAAGACACTCCTGCAGGCTCTGGCCCCATGTCCTGTTGACCAGGTCCAAAGGTGTCCTTATGTCCTCCTGCTGGCTGTTGGCTTCCCTCGTCAGGCTATCTGACAGACCCCTGCAGCCTGTGACCGATTTTGAACATCACCATAGAACAGCATTTGGCGCACTGCGCCGCGTAAGCCCTCTGCACCCTGCTGCCCCAGTGCTGCTAGTGGTGCAGTTTTGTGCTGCCTTGGGTCCCACTTTGCCCTCACCTAAACCCCAAGAGATCTCCGTCCTAGCCCGAGTGGCCTTCCCATGAGCAGCCTCCAACCGATATGCCCATTGTCCCCGTTGATTAGTATTGGCACCCCTGCACTCTGCACCCGGCTGCCCTAGTGCCGCTGGTGGTGCACCTTGAGTGCAGATTTGAACCTTGGGAAACCTTGGTTCTACCCCAAAAGGACCCACCAAAAGTTGCTTTACTTACCTACAATAGCTAACTTCATTTTCACATGGAATTGCATGGTGTGGTTTTTCTCTGGAAAATTGTCTAAGTGTTGACTCCGCCTTGTATTGCAGCAACCTAACCTAGTATCTGCAAATGAGTTGTCCAGCTTACTAATGTACTGCAGTGCCTAAACTGTGTTATTTGATTGTTTTGCACTAAGATAGAAAAGTAACTGAAAAGTAACTACAAAGTAATCTAAAGTACTTACAAGTGTCATAAAGAGTTTACAACACATTTTCTATACTGCAAAGTAACTTGTATGCGTCTATAAAAATCAGTACACACCGTAATTTGAAACAAAAGTATCACTTACTTACTACTATGTAAATCTTGGTTCTAGTAATAAAAATAACAAAATAATAACTTTTTATACAAACAATTGGTCTTTGAGTGTGGGACATCATTTCTTGCCTGATTGTTTACAACAAATGCTTAAGACTACCCTCTGATAAGCCTGACTGCTCAACCACACTACCACAAGAGAGAGTGAGGCAGTACCTACTTTAGCCTCCGCTACGCCTCTGTCGATCCCCTGGACCTCACGGTGGTGTAGTACACACAGAGCCAGCTTCCTACACCCACGTACACGTGGCTAGCAGTAAGGTGTACTTGCTGGTTAGTTACTCTTGCAATGACTGCCAGTGATTGGCTTTGTAGTATATAATTAAATTAGAAAGACTCAAACTAGCAACTGGGCAAGTGGACAGAATGGCCACGGAATCCAGGTGTAAATGTATCTACGTATCATAAAGTTACCGAATTGGCTTTGCACATATCCTTAAATAGTATTGTTTTGTGAGTAGTATTTCCAGACTAGAAACATCTTCTGTTGTTTATTTCTTGCAGGCCAGAAGTCTAGACAATATTTATTTCCATATAAAGGACCATAAATTACTTTTCTGAATCATTGTTTTCATTATGCAATTAATGATGGAGAAAGTTTATATTACCCTGTATTGCTTGGCATTGGGTCCATTTGCAGTGACTGGGCAGCACTGGTGAAAAGCACGTATGGATATAACTTTGAATTCATTTGTTTAGGATGTGTCTGATAATATTCCATCTTATCTGAAGGTGACACTATTTAAATGTATGCAATCTACCTCTTTCTGTGACTTTTTAATGACATCTAGCAGACAATTCCCAACTTGGCACCTTATTTATTCGGTGATGCATTATGTTTTCGCTCTTTTCCCCACATGTTTAATTAATATGTGCAGGTTTATGTTAGGTTTTCGTTGTTGGAAAGGCGTTTGTTTACCAAATTTTACATAACTCGGTGTAGCATGGTATTCTTGGGGTCTGGGAGGAGCTTGCTAGCCTCCGTAAAGCGCATTGAAGCCTTGCCAGGGAAAGTAAGCGAGATATGAACGCAACACATGTACAATATAGTTGAGTTGCGTAGTGTTCAGGAAGCGGCTGGCTCGCAGGAGCAGGCAATGCTTCTTAGTGGCTGACGGTGTTTAGAAGTGGTTGCTGGTGGCAGACAGTGGTGTGCACCAGTTGCCCCTGTGTTTAGAAGTGGTCGCTAATGGCAGACAGTGGTGTGCACCAGTTGCTCCAGCGTTTGGAAGTGGTTGCTAGTGGCAGACAGTGGTGTGCACCAGTTGCTCCAGTGTTTGGAAGTGGTTGCTAGCGGCAGACAGTGCTGTGCACCAGTTGCTCCAGTGTTTGGAAGTGGTTGCTAGTGGCAGACAGTGGTGTGCACCAGTTGCTCCAGTGTTTGGTAGTGGTTGCTAGTGGCAGACAGTGGTGTGCTCCAGTTGCTCCAGTGTTTGGAAGTGGCTGCTAGTGGCAGACAGTGGTGTGCTCCAGTTGCTCCAGTGTTTGGAAGTGGCTGCTAGTGGCAGACAGTGATGTGCACCAGTTGCCCCAGCGTTTGGAAGTGGCTGCTAGTGGCAGACAGTGGTGTGCACCAGTTGCTCCAGCGCTTGGAAGTGGTCGCTAGTGGCAGACAGTGGTGTGCTCCAGTTGCTCCAGCGCTTGGAAGTGGTTGCTAGTGGCAGACAGTGGTGTGTACCAGTTGCTCCAGCGTTTGGAAGTGGTTGCTAGTGGCAGACAGTGGTGTGCACCAGTTGCTCCAGCGTTTGGAAGTGATCGCTAGTACCAGACAGTGGTGTGCACCAGTTGCTCCAGCGCTTGGAAGTGGTTGATAGTGGTAGACAGTGGTGTGCACCAGTTGCTCCAGCGTTTGGAAGTGGTTGCTAGTGGCAGACAGTGGTGTGCTCCAGTTGCTCCAGCGCTTGGAAGTGGTTGCTAGTGGCAGGCAGTGGTGTGCACCAGTTGCTCCAGCGTTTGGAAGTGGTCGCTAGTGGCAGACAGCGGTGTGCACCAGTTGCTCCAGCATTTAGAAGTGGTTGCTAGTGGCAGACAGTGGTGTGCACCAGTTGCTCCAGCATTTAGAAGTAGCTGCTAGTGGCAGACAGTAGGGTGCACCAGTTGCTCCAGCGTTTAGAAGTGGTTGCTAGTGGCAGACAGTGGGTGCACCAGTTGCTCCAGTGTTTAGAAGTGGTTGCTAGTGGCAGACAGTGGTGTGTACCAGTTGCTCCAGCGTTTAGTAGTGGTTGCTAGTGGCAGACAGTGGTGTGCACCAGTTGCTCCAGCGTTTGGAAGTGGTCGCTAGTGGCAGACAGCGGTGTGCACCAGTTGCTCCAGCGTTTGGACGTGGTCGCTAGTGGCAGACAGCGGTGTGCACCAGTTGCTCCAGCATTTAGAAGTGGTTGCTAGTGGCAGACAGTGGTGTGCACCAGTTGTTCCAGCGTTTAGAAGTGGTTGCTAGCGGCAGACAGTGGTGTGCACCAGTTGCTCCAGCGTTTGGAAGTGGTCGCTAGTGGCAGACAGTGGTGTGCACCAGTTGCTCCAGCGTTTGGAAGTGGCTGCTAGTGGCAGACAGTGGTGTGCAGCAGTTGCTCCAGTGTTTAGTAGTGGCTGCTAGTGGCAGACAGTGGTGTGCACCAGTTGCTCCAGTGTTTAGTAGCGGTTGCTAGTGGCAGACAGTGGTGTGCACCAGTTGGTCCAGCGTTTGGAAGTGGCTGCTAGTGGCAGACAGTGGTGTGCTCCAGTTGCTCCAGTGTTTGGAAGTGGTCGCTAGTGGCAGACAGTGGTGTGCACCAGTTGCCCCAGCGTTTGGAAGTGGTTGCTAGTGGCAGACAGTGGTGTGCACCAGTTGCTCCAGTGTTTGGAAGTGGCTGCTAGTGGCAGACAGTGGTGTGCACCAGTTGCTCCAGTGTTTAGTAGTGGTTGCTAGTGGCAGACAGTGGTGTGCTCCAGTTGCCCCAGCGTTTGGAAGTGGTTGCTAGTGGCAGACAGTGGTGTGCACCAGTTGCTCCAGTGTTTGGAAGTGGCTGCTAGTGGCAGACAGTGGTGTGCACCAGTTGCTCCAGTGTTTAGTAGTGGTTGCTAGTGGCAGACAGTGGTGTGCACCAGTTGGTCCAGCGTTTGGAAGTGGCTGCTAGTGGCAGACAGTGGTGTGCACCAGTTGGTCCAGCGTTTGGAAGTGGCTGCTAGTGGCAGACAGTGGTGTGCTCCAGTTGCTCCAGTGTTTGGAAGTGGTCGCTAGTGGCAGACAGTGGTGTGCACCAGTTGCTCCAGTGTTTGGAAGTGGTTGCTAGTGGCAGACAGTGGTGTGCACCAGTTGCTCCAGTGTTTGGAAGTGGTCGCTAGTGGCAGACAGTGGTGTGCACCAGTTGCTCCAGTGTTTGGAAGTGGTTGCTAGTGGCAGACAGTGGTGTGCTCCAGTTGCTCCAGTGTTTGGAAGTGGTCGCTAGTTGCAGACAGTGGTGTGCACCAGTTGCTCCAGCGCTTGGAAGTGGTTGCTAGTGGTGGACAGTGGTGTGCTCCAGTTGCCCCAGCGTTTGGAAGTGGTTGCTAGTGGCAGACAGTGGTGTGCACCAGTTGCTCCAGTGTTTGGAAGTGGTTGCTAGTGGCAGACAGTGGTGTGCTGAAACAACAATTATTATTAGGAGAGGCACACTCTTGTTTTGGCAGACTCAATTAATGTTTATCCTAATTTAGAACTTTTCTTGTATGAAGCGTGCTGCGGAGGGGGCACATAACAGTCTTGTATGCCTAATTTATGCACAACAATAGAAGGGTCAATGAGATCCAACCTCTGCGCACTGTGGCTATCAGGTAAAAAGTACCTTGGTATCTTATATTTTCACCCAGAATACATTGTGAATTTTATACTAATCATAAACATAGTATACACTGAAAATTCAACAAATCCAAAACAAAATTTGTAAATGCATTCCAATTTATGTTTTTAATTCATTGGATGTCCTTATATTTCTTTTTTAGTATGATCCAAGTTTTGAAATCAATAACATTTTCAACGAATTATCTTGTTGCCCAATGCATTTCGAGCCGACACTGGCTCTTCTTCAGGGGCTCAAATTCTACAACATAAACAGAGAAATAATACTTTACAATTATAGATATGCTAGCGTCATAGATTAACAAAGCAGTTTCTTCTTCCGTTTACTTGAACAATAAGAAATAATTGGTAAAGCTTTTGGTATGAACAAACGAGAGTGAAATAAACAGAAACCCTCCACCGAAAGGTGACATTATTCCAAAGAAATCTGTACTCAATTTACAGCCTATGAAGCTGCTGTCACGTTTAGGAATTAACTGGTAATGTGTGTATATAAATTCACAATACCTTGGTCTTAGTGCTTAGGCTCGTATCCGAATTCAATCATCAGAAGCAAACGCTCACGATATGAAATAAATGTGAAGGGTTCTCGATCGAACTCCTCTGTAAATACCTGTTTACAGAAACAACTATGAGAACATACCGTTTTGGAAAACTGGAAACTTCAGTCCCTAAGTCCTCTGTGAATACAACGGCGAGGTCTGGACAAAATCATTTAATGAAGACTTTTGGTTAGAACTTCCCTGTTTTCTAAAACGGTACGTTTCTAAAGTAGTGTCTGAGAGTAGGCATTCACCGAGGCGTTCGACCGAGAACCCTTTACATTTTATATATTCTATATCATGAACTTTGTTCATTTCAGATTGCGTTCACTCCAGTTCACTGATTTTGTCCAGACCTCGCCGTTGTATTCACAGAGGACTTAGGGACTTAAGTTTCCAGTTTTCCAAAACGGTATGTGTGAGAAGTTGGCCTGATGTATGATGTCACTAGTTCTAGTGCACACCTTATATCAGTCCAAATACCCTTATGGTGATTGGTTGTAAAGTCAACCTTATAGACCAGCTATCCTAGTGGTAGCATGGACAAGAGCAGTCTTAGGCTAAACTCTGAATGGCATGTGAAGCCAGCTGTGATACCATATATAATCCCTTGAATACCAAATGAAAGGACACCACAACAGATATATATATAAAATAAAGTGCATTTATTCTAGTCAAACCCTCAGCACTCTTTATGAGATTAGAGGTAAGTACAACACAGTCTTATTTAAGCATACATTAAGTCACATTAATCTCCCTCTCCCCAGACATTAGGAAAAGGTCAGCCTCCTCAGGGATCTGACCTCACCCCTTGTGAAGGAACTGCCCCAGAGGTAGCCAGGCCTGGCCTGGCAGAGCCTCTGATGTCAGTGGCCCCTTCCAAGGTGGGACCCAGTCTGGTGCAGGTAGCCTGCCTCTCTCTACCCTGCCTCAGTCAGCCCAGGGCTTTAGAGGTCAGGGAGGCCAGTGGACCCCAAGAGGGCCCCTGTCCACAAGAACCCCCCCATCAAAAGAATGAGGATTGCCTGGCTAGTAGCCCTAGCCAGGTGATGGGTAAAAACATTCCTGAGGGATCCCCTTTACAGGTAGTTAGGGACCTCCCCCAGAGGGATTCTGTTGGGCACAGGCAAACCTGGGACCTTAGGGCCCCAAACCTGACCTGTCCCTCCAGTAAGCCCACAAAAGGGACCCAGCCTCCAGCTTTAGGTAGCCAGAGGCTGACCCTGAGAGCACAGTGCAACTCACTTAAAGAAAGAAAGGCATCCATGGTGGAGGATGATTGGAGGAAGCTGAGGCCTCACTTTGAGGACACTCACTTCAGTACTCCATCTCAACACCAGCCTTTTACTTTGCAAAGACACACCCAAGGTAGAGATTCCCTATGGTGGAGACCCTATGATACCTTTAGGATGAGGGATTGCTTAGTGGACCATGAGACAGGGGGTAACCATGCCAGTGCTGGTTCTTCCTTATATGGCCACTTAGGCAATAGAGGCTTACCTTGTCAAGGCCAGCCTTATCTCCTTTCGTTTGGGGGGGGGTTGTGTAGGAAGGTGGATATCTGACTATGTTTACCCCCAACTTTTTGCCTAGTGTCTAGCTGGTTTTTCGACTTAGTTGGCCTGAGATCCTGCCATTCAGGGTCTCAGGCTGTCTGCTCTCTCTTTAAAATAGACTCCATGTAGCCTAGGTACATTCTCAATTGGTAAGGATCACCTTATTGGACCCTGTACAGTGTACCCTAGGTACCCAGGGCATAGGTGTACCCTAGGCCTACCAGGGGCTGCAGCATGTATTATGCCACCCCTGGCCTGGCCTTCCATTTTGACACAACTGGCTGATCACTCAGCTGGGGCAAGGTCGTGTAATCACCCCTTGCTTAGGTGTAGTATTCCGATACCTAACTTACATATAGACACATGTGTACCTATCAGTCACTCCTATGGCAGGCCTTAACAATCCTGGAGGCAGAGTGCTTGGTAACATGTGAGATGGTGCTCTAGCATGAGCTGAGCCTGTCTGCAGCTTTCAGAACCATGTCCTTATAGCTGTTCTATGATATAGCCTACCATATACTCTTAAAGTGCCTTATAATCTTAGACGGTTATGGTAAATATGGTTTGGCTTTATCGAAACATGTCGTGTAAGGTGTCTAACACTGTGGAATAATACCCCCATGCCATTTCTGGACATGAGGATATTATTCCCCCCTTCTAGAGGGAAAGACATGTTAAAATCATACTTCACTGTTAGCCTCTGACCAAAGCCTCAGCATCACAAAATGGATGCTGCTGCCACGACACAAGTCTGACCTCCTGCAGCTGGGAGTGATCCCAGCCAGGGAGGCCTGGACAATAGGTTTCCTGCTTGGGGAGGTGCTAGCACCTCCCCAGACAGCCTTTAGTGTATTGGGGCAGGGTGGGCTGAAAGGAATGAGACATGCCTGGGGCACACAAGGTGTTCCTTGCATAGTCCAGTTCAAACCGGCGCTGGGGCACTCCAGCCCCAGCTCTGGCGCGAAACTGGACAAAGGGAAGTGGGTGTAACCACCCCCTCCCAGGTCCCACCCATAAGGCGTGACCTAGCAGGTATCCCAGCCCCCCAGATTAGTATAAGAGTGGGAGTTGGGCCTCAAGACTTTGGATTATCCTGAACCTGCAAACTTGAACAGAAACTCTGGACCTTCGACATTCGACGAAAGAAGAAGACTGAAGAATCTCCCTTGTGGCCAAGGAGTGGCTACCCTGTGCAAACAGGCACCATCAAGAGACTACCCTTTGCTTTGCTGAAGTTCTACGAGGGACCGACTGCAGAGCCTGACCAGAGCCTTGACTTCCAGACTTCTCCGACCCTGATCCACATCCACAGCAGAGCTGAGATCCGTGGAGGCGACGAGCAACGTGGGACCGGCTACCTGGGAAAAGTGGCTAGTAACTTCAAGCGCAGCTTCTGAGGCACCCTCGAAGTTGTGCACCGGGGATTGAGAAGCCCCCACCCCAAGCATCATCTGCACCGAAGATCAGCCCCCCACACTCTACGAGTCCTGCGTGGGACCCTTCTGCATTTTCCTGCTTGCCGCGTCTGTCCGGTTGCTTGCCCGCTGGCTAGTGGCCTTTGTGACGACGCACCCTGAAATCTTCTGCCCTGGTTTGGCTCCTCCAGACTGGCTCCCGCTTCTCTGCAAAGAAGAAGCACCCCAGACCTTCTTGGTCTGCACTAGAAGCAAGTCCTCCGTTCTTCGTGGGTTCCGCTTGCCAAGGCTTGGTGAGTCCTAGTCCAACTTCGACGCCGCCGACAGCAAGAGCCTTCGTGGGACAGCTCACCTCCTGGTCCTGGTCATCCTCGACGCTTCCTGGTCCTCCTGGCTGCAGTGACAAGCTTCACCTTCACCTGCAATCTTCACGACATCGCCTGGTTCCTTCCTGGTTCCACGTGGTCACTGGCTAGTGACCTTGACTCTGTCCCTTCTGCTTGCAGGTCTCCTATCTTCTTGATCCCAGCCTTGGGATCCACCGGACACTCTTCACTGACTGCCTGTCAGCATCTTTCTTCAGGCATCCATAGGAGTCGACGACGAAAACCGACGCAACTTCACCCCTATGCACCCGCAGCCTGTGGGCTAGGTAACTTGGGTACTCCGGTGCTCATCAGGATAGTGACTATCCTAGTGTCTAGTTTTCCAGTCTCGACTTCCTAGCTACTCCGGAAGTGTCCTAAATCTATCGTTTTCTAAACTGTACTATTGCTAGTGACTTTTACGCATTACGCGTGAGTGTTTCCACTCTGCACACGAATCCCGTGGGCCTCCCACTTCCTAACTAACGCTAGTGTAGTGTAGCCCCAGCGATTCCCTAGGCCTAGGCCTATTCTATTTCCGTGACAGTGGTCCTTATACCACTTACTTAGTATATGGTTTGCGTGGCCCCTAGGGCCTAACTGTATTACTTACCTGTGTGACTTAATGTATGCTTAAATAAGACTGTGTTGTACTTACCTCTAATCTCATAAAGAGTGCTGAGGGTTTGACTAGAATAAATACACTTTATTTTATATATATATCTGTTGTGGTGTCCTTTCATTTGGTATTCAAGGGATTATATATGGTATCACAGCTGGCTTCACATGCCATTCAGAGTTTAGCCTAAGACTGCTCTTGTCCATGCTACCACTAGGATAGCTGGTCTATAAGGTTGACTTTACAACCAATCACCATAAGGGTATTTGGACTGATATAAGGTGTGCACTAGAACTAGTGACATCATACATCAGGCCAACTTCTCACATTGGTGAGCAGCGGTTGGGATCTGAGCTTGCTGTTGTAATACCATTGTAATCTTGAAATACTAAATTGAAAGATCACACAGATATTGTCTAGGTACATATAACATAGATTATAATACTTAAGTCCTACTGGACTTAGTGGTTGTAGGTTGAAGGGAGTAACACACCCTGACTACAACTACTAGAGAGGTTTAGTAGATACAACTAGTGTAGGTAGGTGCACACACCACACCCTCACTAGAATCATGTCCCTGAATGGAGATCACACTGATGCTCCCTCAGGAGAGGAGAATCCTAGACAGGTTCCCTCTAGATATGATGCATTCACTTTCCAGGAGATGAGACAACTGTGTACCTCCAGGAGATTAAAACAGGGTTCCAACCCTACCCTTAGACAGCTAGTGGAGCTTCTGGAGGCCTATGATGCTGAAAGAGCTGCCAAGTATGGTGCCATAGCTGTAGATAAGGGTCTACCCACCACAGAGGAGTCAGATGGGACTTCAGATGAAGAGGTAGACAGCCAGGGCCAAGTAGGAAGACTTAGCCAGGCTAACCTAAGCTTACATGGGAGTTTGCATGGGGTCCCCCCATACAGACCCCCAAGTAGGCTTACACAGAGAAGCAGGAGGGACAGATCCCCTTCAAGGGAATCCATCCACTCCCATGTCTCTAGCATCTCTAGTGTTTCCTCTCACAGGGGAATGACTTCCCCTGAGAGAAAGGAGCATGAAGCCAGAATGAGGGAAGCTAATCTGAGGATTCAGAGGGAAGAACTTGCCCTTGCCAAAGAGAAGCTTGCTCTGGCCAGAGAGCAAAAATTGTGTGGGTCAGAACCCACTGGTGGCAGCAACATTCCTAGAGATAGGGATAGGTCTTATGACCATAGAAACCTAAGCAAGATAGTCCCCTCATATCAGAATGGGGATGACATCCACAAGTGGATGACTGCTTTGGAGAGGGCCTGCAAAGTACAGCAGGTACCCCAGAGTCAGTGGGCAGCTATCTTGTGGCTCTCCTTTTCTGACAAAGGTAGAGACAAGCTCCTCACAGTCAGTGATGAGGATGCTAACAATTACAAAGTCCTGAAGAGTGCTCTGATAGATGGGTTTGGCCTAACCACTGAGCAATATAGGTTGTTGTTCAGAGACACCCAGAAGACACAGACACAGGACTGGTCTGATTTTGTGGATTGTGCCACTAAGGCTTTGGAAGGTTGGTTAACTGGCAGCAAGGTGCAGGACTATACAGGATTGTACAACTTGATTATGAGGGAGCAGATCCTTAGTAATTGTCAGAACCAGCTTCTCCATCAACACCTGGTAGACTCAGATTTGACCTCTCCCCAAGAATTGGGAAAGAGGGCAGATAAATGGGTCAGGACCAGGATTCGGCCTAAAAATCAGGGTGGTGACCAAAAGAAAGATGCCACCAAGCCTCAAGAGAAGGGTGGGGATAAAACAAAAGAGAAATCTTCCTCAGGGCCCCAAAACTCCACACAGGGTGGTGGGTCCCAGGCTCCCTCCTCTACCACAGTTAAAAAGCCTTACTGCCATGAGTGTAAAACTCCTGGGCATTGGAAAACTGACAGCGGTTGCCCAAGGGCTAAAAACAAAACTGTTCCTCCAACTACTCCTGTCACACCACCTATTACTGTCAGCAGTAATTCCCCAGGTGGTGGGAGTGCCCCCAAAAATTTGGTTGGGTTTTCTTGGGGAACACAGGGGGATCCTGGCTTAGCCAATTCCCCTACAGCAGCTACTCTTGTCTGTGATGGTGGCATGGGGTTTGCCAACTTCACTGCCTGTCCCAACACTTTTGGTAGGTACAGACAGGAGCCCTACATCAATGGTAGAAAAGCTGAGGCCTACAGAGACACTGGAGCTAGCATCACTATGGTGGCCCATAGGCTAGTTCCCTCTGAGCAGCTTTTGCCTGGTTTCTCATACCAGGTAACTAACATTGATGGCAAACAGAACAGTCATCCCATGGCAGAGGTATGTCTCAGCTGGGGAGGTGTCACTGGCCCTAAAAGGGTGGCAGTGTCTCCAACCTTGCCTGTGGACTGCTTACTGGGGAATGACTTAGAACTCTCAGCTTGGGCTGGAGTTGAACAAGACACCCATTCTAAAATGGTAGGCCTTTCAAAAAAGGGTAGTGGGGTTGTGCCAGCCACAACCCCTGTACAAGTAGATTTCCTCCCTGAAAAGGTTGGAAGGGCAGTGGTAGCCACAGCCCAGGCAAAGACAGACTTCCCTGTAGAGATTGGCAGAGCTGCGACAGTCACAGCTCAAACCCAAACTGAGTGCCTCCCTGAAAAGGTTGGCAAGGCTGTAATGGTCTCAGCCCATACTCAGACTGACATAGGTGTAGTGAAGCCTGAAACTATGGATCACTCCACACAAACAGAGAGTAGTGGGGAGGAAGAAAAATCTCCCTCTCCCCAGACATTAGGAAAAGGTCAGCCTCCTCAGGGATCTGACCTCACCCCTTGTGAAGGAACTGCCCCAGAGGTAGCCAGGCCTGGCCTGGCAGAGCCTCTGATGTCAGTGGCCCCTTCCAAGGTGGGACCCAGTCTGGTGCAGGTAGCCTGCCTCTCTCTACCCTGCCTCAGTCAGCCCAGGGCTGCAGAGGTCAGGGAGGCCAGTGGACCCCAAGAGGGCCCCTGTCCACAAGAACCCCCCCATCAAAAGAATGAGGATTGCCTGGCTAGTAGCCCTAGCCAGGTGATGGGTAAAAACATTCCTGAGGGATCCCCTTTACAGGTAGTTAGGGACCTCCCCCAGAGGGATTCTGTTGGGCACAGGCAAACCTGGGACCTTAGGGCCCCAAACCTGACCTGTCCCTCCAGTAAGCCCACAAAAGGGACCCAGCCTCCAGCTTTAGGTAGCCAGAGGCTGACCCTGAGAGCACAGTGCAACTCAGTTAGAGAAAGAAAGGCATCCATGGTGGAGGATGATTGGAGGAAGCTGAGGCCTCACTTTGAGGACACTCACTTCAGTACTCCATCTCAACACCAGCCTTTTACTTTGCAAAGACACACCCAAGGTAGAGATTCCCTATGGTGGAGACCCTATGATACCTTTAGGATGAGGGATTGCTTAGTGGACCATGAGACAGGGGGTAACCATGCCAGTGCTGGTTCTTCCTTATATGGCCACTTAGGCAAAAGAGGCTTACCTTGTCAAGGCCAGCCTTATCTCCTTTCGTTTGGGGGGGGGGTTGTGTAGGAAGGTGGATATCTGATTATGGTTACCCCCAACTTTTTGCCTAGTGTCTAGCTGGTTTTTCGACTTAGTTGGCCTGAGATCCTGCCATTCAGGGTCTCAGGCTGTCTGCTCTCTCTGTAAAATGGACTCCATGTACCCTAGGTACATAACCAATTGGTAAGGATCACCTTATTGGACCCTGTACAGTGTACCCTAGGTACCCAGGGCATAGGTGTACCCTAGGCCTACCAGGGGCTGCAGCATGTATTATGCCACCCCTGGCCTGGCCTTCCATTTTGACACAACTGGCTGATCACTCAGCTGGGGCAAGGTCGTGTAATCACCCCTTGCTTAGGTGTAGTATTCCTATACCTAACTTACATATAGACACATGTGTACCTATCAGTCACTCCTATGGCAGGCCTTAACAATCCTGGAGGCAGAGTGCTTGGTAACATGTGAGATGGTGCTCTAGCATGAGCTGAGCCTGTCTGCAGCTTTCGGAACCATGTCCTTATAGCTGTTCTATGATATAGCCTACCATATACTCTTAAAGTGCCTTATAATCTTAGACGGTTATGGTAAATATGGTTTGGCTTTATCGAAACATGTCGTGTAAGGTGTCTAACACTGTGGAATAATACCCCCATGCCATTTCTGGACATGAGGATATTATTCCCCCCTTCTAGAGGGAAAGACATGTTAAAATCATACTTCACTGTTAGCCTCTGACCAAAGCCTCAGCATCACTGTGGAATAATACCCCCATGCCATTTCTGGACATGAGGATATTATTCCCCCCTTCTAGAGGGAAAGACATGTTAAAATCATACTTCACTGTTAGCCTCTGACCAAAGCCTCAGCATCACAAAATGGATGCTGCTGCCACGACACAAGTCTGACCTCCTGCAGCTGGGAGTGATCCCAGCCAGGGAGGCCTGGACAATAGGTTTCCTGCTTGGGGAGGTGCTAGCACCTCCCCAGACAGCCTTTAGTATATTGGGGCAGGGTGGGCTGAAAGGAATGAGACATGCCTGGGGCACACAAGGTGTTCCTTGCATAGTCCAGTTCAAACCGGCGCTGGGGCACTCCAGCCCCAGCTCTGGCGCGAAACTGGAAAAAGGGAAGTGGGTGTAACCACCCCCTCCCAGGTCCCACCCATAAGGCGTGACCTAGCAGGTATCCCAGCCCCCCAGATTAGTATAAGAGTGGGAGTTGGGCCTCAAGACTTTGGATTATCCTGAACCTGCAAAGTGGAACAGAAACTCTGGACCTTCGACATTCGACGAAAGAAGAAGACTGAAGAATCTCCCTTGTGGCCAAGGAGTGGCTACCCTGTGCAAACAGGCACCATCAAGAGACTACTCTTTGCTTTGCTGAAGTTCTACGAGGGACCGACTGCAGAGCCTGACCAGAGCCTTGACTTCCAGACTTCTCCGACCCTGATCCACATCCACAGCAGAGCTGAGATCCGTGGAGGCGACGAGCAACGTGGGACCGGCTACCTGGGAAAAGTGGCTAGTAACTTCAAGCGCAGCTTCTGAGGCACCCTCGAAGTTGTGCACCGGGGATTGAGAAGCCCCCACCCCAAGCATCATCTGCACCGAAGATCAGCCCCCCACACTCTACGAGTCCTGCGTGGGACCCTTCTGCATTTTCCTGCTTGCCGCGTCTGTCCGTTTGCTTGCCCGCTGGCTAGTGGCCTTTGTGACGACGCACCCTGAAATCTTCTGCGCTGGTTTGGCTCCTCCAGACTGGCTCCCACTTCTCTGCAAAGAAGAAGCACCCCAGACCTTCCTGGTCTGCACTAGAAGCAAGTCCTCCGTTCTTCGTGGGTTCCGCTTGCCAAGGCTTGGTGAGTCCTAGTCCAACTTCGACGCCGCCGACAGCAAGAGCCTTCGTGGGACAGCTCACCTCCTGGTCCTGGTCATCCTCGACGCTTCCTGGTCCTCCTGGCTGCAGTGACAAGCTTCACCTTCACCTGCAATCTTCACGACATCGCCTGGTTCCTTCCTGGTTCCACGTGGTCACTGGCTAGTGACCTTGACTCTGTCCCTTCTGCTTGCAGGTCTCCTATCTTCTTGATCCCAGCCTTGGGATCCACCGGACACTCTTCACTGACTGCCTGTCAGCATCTTTCTTCAGGCATCCATAGGAGTCGACGACGAAAACCGACGCAACTTCACCCCTATGCACCCGCAGCCTGTGGGCTAGGTAACTTGGGTACTCCGGTGCTCATCAGGATAGTGACTATCCTAGTGTCTAGTTTTCCAGTCTCGACTTCCTAGCTACTCCGGAAGTGTCCTAAATCTATCGTTTTCTAAACTGTACTATTGCTAGTGACTTTTACGCATTACGCGTGAGTGTTTCCACTCTGCACACGAATCCCGTGGGCCTCCCACTTCCTAACTAACGCTAGTGTAGTGTAGCCCCAGCGATTCCCTAGGCCTAGGCCTATTCTATTTCCGTGACAGTGGTCCTTATACCACTTACTTAGTATATGGTTTGCGTGGCCCCTAGGGCCTAACTGTATTACTTACCTGTGTGACTTAATGTATGCTTAAATAAGACTGTGTTGTACTTACCTCTAATCTCATAAAGAGTGCTGAGGGTTTGACTAGAATAAATACACTTTATTTGATATATATATCTGTTGTGGTGTCCTTTCATTTGGTATTCAAGGGATTATATATGGTATCACAGCTGGCTTCACATGCCATTCAGAGTTTAGCCTAAGACTGCTCTTGTCCATGCTACCACTAGGATAGCTGGTCTATAAGGTTGACTTTACAACCAATCACCATAAGGGTATTTGGACTGATATAAGGTGTGCACTAGAACTAGTGACATCATACATCAGGCCAACTTCTCACATTGGTGAGCAGCGGTTGGGATCTGAGCTTGCTGTTGTAATACCATTGTAATCTTGAAAAACTAAATTGAAAGATCACACAGATATTGTCTAGGTACATATAACATAGATTATAATACTTAAGTCCTACTGGACTTAGTGGTTGTAGGTTGAAGGGAGTAACACACCCTGACTACAACTACTAGAGAGGTTTAGTAGATACAACTAGTGTAGGTAGGTGCACACACCACACCCTCACTAGAATCATGTCCCTGAATGGAGATCACACTGATGCTCCCTCAGGAGAGGAGAATCCTAGACAGGTTCCCTCTAGATATGATGCATTCACTTTCCAGGAGATGAGACAACTGTGTACCTCCAGGAGATTAAAACAGGGTTCCAACCCTACCCTTAGACAGCTAGTGGAGCTTCTGGAGGCCTATGATGCTGAAAGAGCTGCCAAGTATGGTGCCATAGCTGTAGATAAGGGTCTACCCACCACAGAGGAGTCAGATGGGACTTCAGATGAAGAGGTAGACAGCCAGGGCCAAGTAGGAAGACTTAGCCAGGCTAACCTAAGCTTACATGGGAGTTTGCATGGGGTCCCCCCATACAGACCCTCAAGTGGGCTTAACCAGAGAAGCAGGAGGGACAGATCCCCTTCAAGGGAATCCATCCACTCCCATGTCTCTAGCATCTCTAATGCTTCCTCTTACAGGGGAATGACTTCCCCTGAGAGAAAGGAGCATGAAGCCAGAATGAGGGAAGCTAATCTGAGGATTCAGAGGGAAGAACTTGCCCTTGCCAAAGAGAAGCTTGCTCTGGCCAGAGAGCAAAAATTGTGTGGGTCAGAACCCACTGGTGGCAGCAACATTCCTAGAGATAGGGATAGGTCTTATGACCATAGAAACCTAAGCAAGATAGTCCCCCCATATCAGAATGGGGATGACATCCACAAGTGGATGACTGCTTTGGAGAGGGCCTGCAAAGTACAGCAGGTACCCCAGAGTCAGTGGGCAGCTATCTTGTGGCTCTCCTTTTCTGACAAAGGTAGAGACAAGCTCCTCACAGTCAGTGATGAGGATGCTAACAATTACAAAGTCCTGAAGAGTGCTCTGATAGATGGGTTTGGCTTAACCACTGAGCAATATAGGTTGTTGTTCAGAGACACCCAGAAGACACAGACACAGGACTGGTCTGATTTTGTGGATTGTGCCACTAAGGCTTTGGAAGGTTGGTTAACTGGCAGCAAGGTGCAGGACTATACAGGATTGTACAACTTGATTATGAGGGAGCAGATCCTTAGTAATTGTCAGAACCAGCTTCTCCATCAACACCTGGTAGACTCAGATTTGACCTCTCCCCAAGAATTGGGAAAGAGGGCAGATAAATGGGTCAGGACCAGGATTAGGCCTAAAAATCAGGGTGGTGACCAAAAGAAAGATACCACCAAGCCTCAAGAGAAGGGTGGGGATAAAGCAAAAGAGAAATCTTCCTCAGGGCCCCAAAACTCCACACAGGGTGGTGGGTCCCAGGCTCCCTCCTCTACCACAGTTAAAAAGCCTTACTGCCATGAGTGTAAAACTCCTGGGCATTGGAAAACTGACAGCGGTTGCCCAAGGGCTAAAAACAAAACTGTTCCTCCAACTACTCCTGTCACACCACCTATTACTGTCAGCAGTAATCCCCCAGGTGGTGGGAGTGCCCCCAAAAATTTGGTTGGGTTTTCTTGGGGAACACAGGGGGTTCCTGGCTTAGCCAATTCCCCTACAGCAGCTACTCTTGTCTGTGATGGTGGCATGGGGTTTGCCAACTTCACTGCCTGTCCCAACACTTTGGGTAGGTACAGACAGGAGCCCTACATCAATGGTAGGCTAGTTCCCTCTGAGCAGCTTTTGCCTGGTTTCTCATACCAGGTAACTAACATTGATGGCAAACAGAACAGTCATCCCATGGCAGAGGTATGTCTCAGCTGGGGAGGTGTCACTGGCCCTAAAAGGGTGGCAGTGTCTCCAACCTTGCCTGTGGACTGCTTACTGGGGAATGACTTAGAACTCTCAGCTTGGGCTGGAGTTGAACAAGACACCCATTCTAAAATGGTAGGCCTTTCAAAAAAGGGTAGTGGGGTTGTGCCAGCCACAACCCCTGTCCAAGTAGATGTCCTCCCTGAAAAGGTTGGAAGGGCAGTGGTAGCCACAGCCCAGGCAAAGACAGACTTCCCTGTAGAGATTGGCAGAGCTGCGACAGTCACAGCTCAAACCCAAACTGAGTGCCTCCCTGAAAAGGTTGGCAAGGCTGTAATGGTCTCAGCCCATACTCAGACTGACATAGGTGTAGTGAAGCCTGAAACTATGGATCACTCCACACAAACAGAGAGTAGTGGGGAGGAAGAAAAATCTCCCTCTCCCCAGACATTAGGAAAAGGTCAGCCTCCTCAGGGATCTGACCTCACCCCTTGTGAAGGAACTGCCCCAGAGGTAGCCAGGCCTGGCCTGGCAGAGCCTCTGATGTCAGTGGCCCCTTCCAAGGTGGGACCCAGTCTGGTGCAGGTAGCCTGCCTCTCTCTACCCTGCCTCAGTCAGCCCAGGGCTGCAGAGGTCAGGGAGGCCAGTGGACCCCAAGAGGGCCCCTGTCCACAAGAACCCCCCCATCAAAAGAATGAGGATTGCCTGGCTAGTAGCCCTAGCCAGGTGATGGGTAAAAACATTCCTGAGGGATCCCCTTTACAGGTAGTTAGGGACCTACCCCAGAGGGATTCTGTTGGGCACAGGCAAACCTGGGACCTTAGGGCCCCAAACCTGACCTGTCCCTCCAGTAAGCCCACAAAAGGGACCCAGCCTCCAGCTTTAGGTAGCCAGAGGCTGACCCTGAGAGCACAGTGCAACTCAGTTAAAGAAAGAAAGGCATCCATGGTGGAGGATGATTGGAGGAAGCTGAGGCCTCACTTTGAGGACACTCACTTCAGTACTCCATCTCAACACCAGCCTTTTACTTTGCAAAGACACACCCAAGGTAGAGATTCCCTATGGTGGAGACCCTATGATACCTTTAGGATGAGGGATTGCTTAGTGGACCATGAGACAGGGGGTAACCATGCCAGTGCTGGTTCTTCCTTATATGGCCACTTAGGCAATAGAGGCTTACCTTGTATGGTTACCCCCAACTTTTTGCCTAGTGTCTAGTTGGTTTTTCGACTTAGTTGGCCTGAGATCCTGCCATTCAGGGTCTCAGGCTGTCTGCTCTCTCTTTAAAATGGACTCCATGTACCCTAGGTACATTCTCAATTGGTAAGGATCACCTTATTGGACCCTGTACAGTGTACCCTAGGTACCCAGGGCATAGGTGTACCCTAGGCCTACCAGGGGCTGCAGCATGTATTATGCCACCCCTGGCCTGGCCTTCCATTTTGACATAACTGGCTGATCACTCAGCTGGGGCAAGGTCGTGTAATCACCCCTTGCTTAGGTGTAGTATTCCTATACCTAACTTACATATAGACACATGTGTACCTATCAGTCACTCCTATGGCAGGCCTTAACAATCCTGGAGGCAGAGTGCTTGGTAACATGTGAGATGGTGCTCTAGCATGAGCTGAGCCTGTCTGCAGCTTTCGGAACCATGTCCTTATAGCTGTTCTATGATATAGCCTACCATATACTCTTAAAGTGCCTTATAATCTTAGACGGTTATGGTAAATATGGTTTGGCTTTATCGAAACATGTCGTGTAAGGTGTCTAACACTGTGGAATAATACCCCCATGCCATTTCTGGACATGAGGATATTATTCCCCCCTTCTAGAGGGAAAGACATGTTAAAATCATACTTCACTGTTAGCCTCTGACCAAAGCCTCAGCATCACAAAATGGATGCTGCTGCCACGACACAAGTCTGACCTCCTGCAGCTGGGAGTGATCCCAGCCAGGGAGGCCTGGACAATAGGTTTCCTGCTTGGGGAGGTGCTAGCACCTCCCCAGACAGCCTTTAGTGTATTGGGGCAGGGTGGGCTGAAAGGAATGAGACATGCCTGGGGCACACAAGGTGTTCCTTGCATAGTCCAGTTCAAACCGGCGCTGGGGCACTCCAGCCCCAGCTCTGGCGCGAAACTGGACAAAGGGAAGTGGGTGTAACCACCCCCTCCCAGGTCCCACCCATAAGGCGTGACCTAGCAGGTATCCCAGCCCCCCAGATTAGTATAAGAGTGGGAGTTGGGCCTCAAGACTTTGGATTATCCTGAACCTGCAAACTTGAACAGAAACTCTGGACCTTCGACTGAAGAATCTCCCTTGTGGCCAAGGAGTGGCTACCCTGTGCAAACAGGCACCATCAAGAGACTACCCTTTGCTTTGCTGAAGTTCTACGAGGGACCGACTGCAGAGCCTGACCAGAGCCTTGACTTCCAGACTTCTCCGACCCTGATCCACATCCACAGCAGAGCTGAGATCCATGGAGGCGACGAGCAACGTGGGACCGGCTACCTGGGAAAAGTGGCTAGTAACTTCAAGCGCAGCTTCTGAGGCACCCTCGAAGTTGTGCACCGGGGATTGAGAAGCCCCCACCCCAAGCATCATCTGCACCGAAGATCAGCCCCCCACACTCTACGAGTCCTGCGTGGGAACCTTCTGCATTTTCCTGCTTGCCGCGTCTGTCCGGTTGCTTGCCCGCTGGCTAGTGGCCTTTGTGACGACGCACCCTGAAATCTTCTGCGCTGGTTTGGCTCCTCCAGACTGGCTCCCGCTTCTCTGCAAAGAAGAAGCACCCCAGACCTTCTTGGTCTGCACTAGAAGCAAGTCCTCCGTTCTTCGTGGGTTCCGCTTGCCAAGGCTTGGTGAGTCCTAGTCCAACTTCGACGCCGCCGACAGCAAGAGCCTTCGTGGGACAGCTCACCTCCTGGTCCTGGTCATCCTCGACGCTTCCTGGTCCTCCTGGCTGCAGTGACAAGCTTCACCTTCACCTGCAATCTTCACGACATCGCCTGGTTCCTTCCTGGTTCCACGTGGTCACTGGCTAGTGACCTTGACTCTGTCCCTTCTGCTTGCAGGTCTCCTATCTTCTTGATCCCAGCCTTGGGATCCACCGGACACTCTTCACTGACTGCCTGTCAGCATCTTTCTTCAGGCATCCATAGGAGTCGACGACGAAAACCGACGCAACTTCACCCCTATGCACCCGCAGCCTGTGGGCTAGGTAACTTGGGTACTCCGGTGCTCATCAGGATAGTGACTATCCTAGTGTCTAGTTTTCCAGTCTCGACTTCCTAGCTACTCCGGAAGTGTCCTAAATCTATCGTTTTCTAAACTGTACTATTGCTAGTGACTTTTACGCATTACGCGTGAGTGTTTCCACTCTGCACACGAATCCCGTGGGCCTCCCACTTCCTAACTAACGCTAGTGTAGTGTAGCCCCAGCGATTCCCTAGGCCTAGGCCTATTCTATTTCCGTGACAGTGGTCCTTATACCACTTACTTAGTATATGGTTTGCGTGGCCCCTAGGGCCTAACTGTATTACTTACCTGTGTGACTTAATGTATGCTTAAATAAGACTGTGTTGTACTTACCTCTAATCTCATAAAGAGTGCTGAGGGTTTGACTAGAATAAATACACTTTATTTGATATATATATCTGTTGTGGTGTCCTTTCATTTGGTATTCAAGGGATTATATATGGTATCACAGCTGGCTTCACATGCCATTCAGAGTTTAGCCTAAGCCTGCTCTTGTCCATGCTACCACTAGGATAGCTGGTCTATAAGGTTGACTTTACAACCAATCACCATAAGGGTATTTGGACTGATATAAGGTGTGCACTAGAACTAGTGACATCATACATCAGGCCAACTTCTCACATTGGTGAGCAGCGGTTGGGATCTGAGCTTGCTGTTGTAATACCATTGTAATCTTGAAATACTAAATTGAAAGATCACACAGATATTGTCTAGGTACATATAACATAGATTATAATACTTAAGTCCTACTGGACTTAGTGGTTGTAGGTTGAAGGGAGTAACACACCCTGACTACAACTACTAGAGAGGTTTAGTAGATACAACTAGTGTAGGTAGGTGCACACACCACACCCTCACTAGAATCATGTCCCTGAATGGAGATCACACTGATGCTCCCTCAGGAGAGGAGAATCCTAGACAGGTTCCCTCTAGATATGATGCATTCACTTTCCAGGAGATGAGACAACTGTGTACCTCCAGGAGATTAAAACAGGGTTCCAACCCTACCCTTAGACAGCTAGTGGAGCTTCTGGAGGCCTATGATGCTGAAAGAGCTGCCAAGTATGGTGCCATAGCTGTAGATAAGGGTCTACCCACCACAGAGGAGTCAGATGGGACTTCAGATGAAGAGGTAGACAGCCAGGGCCAAGTAGGAAGACTTAGCCAGGCTAACCTAAGCTTACATGGGAGTTTGCATGGGGTCCCCCCATACAGACCCCCAAGTAGGCTTACACAGAGAAGCAGGAGGGACAGATCCCCTTCAAGGGAATCCATCCACTCCCATGTCTCTAGCATCTCTAGTGTTTCCTCTCACAGGGGAATGACTTCCCCTGAGAGAAAGGAGCATGAAGCCAGAATGAGGGAAGCTAATCTGAGGATTCAGAGGGAAGAACTTGCCCTTGCCAAGGAGAAGCTTGCTCTGGCCAGAGAGCAAAAATTGTGTGGGTCAGAACCCACTGGTGGCAGCAACATTCCTAGAGATAGGGATAGGTCTTATGACCATAGAAACCTAAGCAAGATAGTCCCCCCATATCAGAATGGGGATGACATCCACAAGTGGATGACTGCTTTGGAGAGGGCCTGCAAAGTACAGCAGGTACCCCAGAGTCAGTGGGCAGCTATCTTGTGGCTCTCCTTTTCTGACAAAGGTAGAGACAAGCTCCTCACAGTCAGTGATGAGGATGCTAACAATTACAAAGTCCTGAAGAGTGCTCTGATAGATGGGTTTGGCTTAACCACTGAGCAATATAGGTTGTTGTTCAGAGACACCCAGAAGACACAGACACAGGACTGGTCTGATTTTGTGGATTGTGCCACTAAGGCTTTGGAAGGTTGGTTAACTGGCAGCAAGGTGCAGGACTATACAGGATTGTACAACTTGATTATGAGGGAGCAGATCCTTAGTAATTGTCAGAACCAGCTTCTCCATCAACACCTGGTAGACTCAGATTTGACCTCTCCCCAAGAATTGGGAAAGAGGGCAGATAAATGGGTCAGGACCAGGATTAGGCCTAAAAATCAGGGTGGTGACCAAAAGAAAGATGCCACCAAGCCTCAAGAGAAGGGTGGGGATAAAACAAAAGAGAAATCTTCCTCAGGGCCCCAAAACTCCACACAGGGTGGTGGGTCCCAGGCTCCCTCCTCTACCACAGTTAAAAAGCCTTACTGCCATGAGTGTAAAACTCCTGGGCATTGGAAAACTGACAGCGGTTGTCCAAGGGCTAAAAACAAAACTGTTCCTCCAACTACTCCTGTCACACCACCTATTACTGTCAGCAGTAATCCCCCAGGTGGTGGGAGTGCCCCCAAAAATTTGGTTGGGTTTTCTTGGGGAACACAGGGGGATCCTGGCTTAGCCAATTCCCCTACAGCAGCTACTCTTGTCTGTGATGGTGGCATGGGGTTTGCCAACTTCACTGCCTGTCCCAACACTTTGGGTAGGTACAGACAGGAGCCCTACATCAATGGTAGAAAAGCTGAGGCCTACAGAGACACTGGAGCTAGCATCACTATGGTGGCCCATAGGCTAGTTCCCTCTGAGCAGCTTTTTCCTGGTTTCTCATACCAGGTAACTAACATTGATGGCAAACAGAACAGTCATCCCATGGCAGAGGTATGTCTCAGCTGGGGAGGTGTCACTGGCCCTAAAAGGGTGGCAGTGTCTCCAACCTTGCCTGTGGACTGCTTACTGGGGAATGACTTAGAACTCTCAGCTTGGGCTGGAGTTGAACAAGACACCCATTCTAAAATGGTAGGCCTTTCAAAAAAGGGTAGTGGGGTTGTGCCAGCCACAACCCCTGTCCAAGTAGATTTCCTCCCTGAAAAGGTTGGAAGGGCAGTGGTAGCCACAGCCCAGGCAAAGACAGACTTCCCTGTAGAGATTGGCAGAGCTGCGACAGTCACAGCTCAAACCCAAACTGAGTGCCTCCCTGAAAAGGTTGGCAAGGCTGTAATGGTCTCAGCCTATACTCAGACTGACATAGGTGTAGTGAAGCCTGAAACTATGGATCACTCCACACAAACAGAGAGTAGTGGGGAGGAAGAAAAATCTCCCTCTCCCCAGACATTAGGAAAAGGTCAGCCTCCTCAGGGATCTGACCTCACCCCTTGTGAAGGAACTGCCCCAGAGGTAGCCAGGCCTGGCCTGGCAGAGCCTCTGATGTCAGTGGCCCCTTCCAAGGTGGGACCCAGTCTGGTGCAGGTAGCCTGCCTCTCTCTACCCTGCCTCAGTCAGCCCAGGGCTTTAGAGGTCAGGGAGGCCAGTGGACCCCAAGAGGGCCCCTGTCCACAAGAACCCCCCCATCAAAAGAATGAGGATTGCCTGGCTAGTAGCCCTAGCCAGGTGATGGGTAAAAACATTCCTGAGGGATCCCCTTTACAGGTAGTTAGGGACCTCCCCCAGAGGGATTCTGTTGGGCACAGGCAAACCTGGGACCTTAGGGCCCCAAACCTGACCTGTCCCTCCAGTAAGCCCACAAAAGGGACCCAGCCTCCAGCTTTAGGTAGCCAGAGGCTGACCCTGAGAGCACAGTGCAACTCAGTTAAAGAAAGAAAGGCATCCATGGTGGAGGATGATTGGAGGAAGCTGAGGCCTCACTTTGAGGACACTCACTTCAGTACTCCATCTCAACACCAGCCTTTTACTTTGCAAAGACACACCCAAGGTAGAGATTCCCTATGGTGGAGACCCTATGATACCTTTAGGATGAGGGATTGCTTAGTGGACCATGAGACAGGGGGTAACCATGCCAGTGCTGGTTCTTCCTTATATGGCCACTTAGGCAATAGAGGCTTACCTTGTCAAGGCCAGCCTTATCTCCTTTCGTTTGGGGGGGGGGGGGTTGTGTAGGAAGGTGGATATCTGATTATGGTTACCCCCAACTTTTTGCCTAGTGTCTAGCTGGTTTTTCGACTTAGTTGGCCTGAGATCCTGCCATTCAGGGTCTCAGGCTGTCTGCTCTCTCTTTAAAATGGACTCCATGTACCCTAGGTACATTCTCAATTGGTAAGGATCACCTTATTGGACCCTGTACAGTGTACCCTAGGTACCCAGGGCATAGGTGTACCCTAGGCCTACCAGGGGCTGCAGCATGTATTATGCCACCCCTGGCCTGGCCTTCCATTTTGACACAACTGGCTGATCACTCAGCTGGGGCAAGGTCGTGTAATCACCCCTTGCTTAGGTGTAGTATTCCTATACCTAACTTACATATAGACACATGTGTACCTATCAGTCACTCCTATGGCAGGCCTTAACAATCCTGGAGGCAGAGTGCTTGGTAACATGTGAGATGGTGCTCTAGCATGAGCTGAGCCTGTCTGCAGCTTTCGGAACCATGTCCTTATAGCTGTTCTATGATATAGCCTACCATATACTCTTAAAGTGCCTTATAATCTTAGACGGTTATGGTAAATATGGTTTGGCTTTATCGAAACATGTCGTGTAAGGTGTCTAACACTGTGGAATAATACCCCCATGCCATTTCTGGACATGAGGATATTATTCCCCCCTTCTAGAGGGAAAGACATGTTAAAATCATACTTCACTGTTAGCCTCTGACCAAAGCCTCAGCATCACAAAATGGATGCTGCTGCCACGACACAAGTCTGACCTCCTGCAGCTGGGAGTGATCCCAGCCAGGGAGGCCTGGACAATAGGTTTCCTGCTTGGGGAGGTGCTAGCACCTCCCCAGACAGCCTTTAGTGTATTGGGGCAGGGTGGGCTGAAAGGAATGAGACATGCCTGGGGCACACAAGGTGTTCCTTGCATAGTCCAGTTCAAACCGGCGCTGGGGCACTCCAGCCCCAGCTCTGGCGCGAAACTGGACAAAGGGAAGTGGGTGTAACCACCCCCTCCCAGGTCCCACCCATAAGGCGTGACCTAGCAGGTATCCCAGCCCCCCAGATTAGTATAAGAGTGGGAGTTGGGCCTCAAGACTTTGGATTATCCTGAACCTGCAAACTTGAACAGAAACTCTGGACCTTCGACATTCGACGAAAGAAGAAGACTGAAGAATCTCCCTTGTGGCCAAGGAGTGGCTACCCTGTGCAAACAGGCACCATCAAGAGACTACCCTTTGCTTTGCCCACGTTCTACGAGGGACCGACTGCAGAGCCCGACCAGAGCCTTGACTTTCAGACTTCTCTGACCCTGATCCACATCCACAGCAGGGCTGAGATCCGTGGAGGCGACGAGCAACGTGGGACCGGCTACCTGGGAAAAGTGGCTAGTAACTTCAAGCGCAGCTTCTGAGGCACCCTCGAAGTTGTGCACCGGGGATTGAGAAGCCCCAACCCCAAGCATCATCTGCACCGAAGATCAGCCCCCCACACTCCACGAGTCCTGCGTGGGGCCCTTCTGCATTTTCCTGCTTGCCGCGTCTGTCCGGTTGCTTGCCCGCTGGCTAGTGGCCTTTGTGACGACGCACCCTGAAATCTTCTGCGCTGGTTTGGCTCCTCCAGACTGGCTCCCGCTTCTCTGCAAAGAAGAAGCACCCCAGACCTTCCTGGTCTGCACCAGAAGCAAGTCCTCCGTTCTTCGTGGGTTCCGCTTGCCAAGGCTTGGTGAGTCCTAGTCCAACTTCGACGCCGCCGACAGCAAGAGCCTCCGTGGGACAGCTCGCCTCCTGGTCCTGGTCATCCTCGACGCTTCCTGGTCTTCCTGGCTGCAGCGACAAGCTTCACCTTCACCTGCAATCTTCACGACATCGCCTGGTTCCCTCCTGGTTCCACGTGGTCACTGGCTAGTGACGTTGACTCTGTCCCTTCTGCTTGCAGGTCTCCTCTCTTCTTGATCCCAGCCTTGGGATCCACCGGACACTCTTCACTGACTGCCTGTCAGCATCTTTCTTCAGGCATCCATAGGAGTCGACGACGAAAACCGACGCAACTTCACCCCTATGCACCCGCAGCCTGTGGGCTAGGTAACTTGGGTACTCTGGTGCTCATCAGGATAGTGACTATCCTAGTGTCTAGTTTTCCAGTCTCGACTTCCTAGCTACTCCGGAAGTTTCCTAAATCTATCGTTTTCTAAACTGTACTATTGCTAGTGACTTTTACGCATTACGCGTGAGTGTTTCCACTCTGCACACGAATCCCGTGGGCCTCCCACTTCCTAACTAACGCTAGTGTAGTGTAGCCCCAGCGATTCCCTAGGCCTAGGCCTATTCTATTTCCGTGACAGTGGTCCTTATACCACTTACTTAGTATATGGTTTGCGTGGCCCCTAGGGCCTAACTGTATTACTTACCTGTGTGACTTAATGTATGCTTAAATAAGACTGTGTTGTACTTACCTCTAATCTCATAAAGAGTGCTGAGGGTTTGACTAGAATAAATGCACTTTATTTTATATATATATCTGTTGTGGTGTCCTTTCATTTGGTATTCAAGGGATTATATATGGTATCACAGCTGGCTTCACATGCCATTCAGAGTTTAGCCTAAGACTGCTCTTGTCCATGCTACCACTAGGATAGCTGGTCTATAAGGTTGACTTTACAACCAATCACCATAAGGGTATTTGGACTGATATAAGGTGTGCACTAGAACTAGTGACATCATACATCAGGCCAACTTCTCACACATACCGTTTTGGAAAACTGGAAACTTAAGTCCCTAAGTCCTCTGTGAATACAACGGCGAGGTCTGGACAAAATCAGTGAACTGGAGTGAACGCAATCTGAAATGAACAAAGTTCATGATATAGAATATATAAAATGTAAAGGGTTCTCGGTCGAACGCCTCGGTGAATGCCTACTCTCAGACACTACTTTAGAAACGTACCGTTTTAGAAAACAGGGAAGTTCTAACCAAAAGTCTTCATTAAATGATTTTGTCCAGACCTCGCCGTTGTATTCACAGAGGACTTAGGGACTGAAGTTTCCAGTTTTCCAAAACGGTATGTTCTCATAGTTGTTTCTGTAAACAGGTATTTACAGAGGAGTTCGATCGAGAACCCTTCACATTTATTTCATATCGTGAGCGTTTGCTTCTGATGATTGAATTCGGATACGAGCCTAAGCACTAAGACCAAGGTATTGTGAATTTATATACACACATTACCAGTTAATTCCTAAACGTGACAGCAGCTTCATAGGCTGTAAATTGAGTACAGATTTCTTTGGAATAATGTCACCTTTCGGTGGAGGGTTTCTGTTTATTTCACTCTCGTTTGTTCATACCAAAAGCTTTACCAATTATTTCTTATTGTTCAAGTAAACGGAAGAAGAAACTGCTTTGTTAATCTATGACGCTAGCATATCTATAATTGTAAAGTATTATTTCTCTGTTTATGTTGTAGAATTTGAGCCCCTGAAGAAGAGCCAGTGTCGGCTCGAAATGCATTGGGCAACAAGATAATTCGTTGAAAATTTTATTGATTTGAAAACTTGGCTCATACTAAAAAAGAAATCTAAGGACAGCATTTGGAAGTGGTCGCTAGTGGCAGACAGTGGTGTGCACCAGTTGCTCCAGCGTTTGGAAGTGGTCGCTAGTGGCAGACAGTGGTGTGCACCAGTTACTCCAGCGCTTGGAAGTGGTCGCTAGTGGCAGACAGTGGTGTGCACCAGTTGCTCCAGCGTTTGGAAGTGGCTGCTAGTGGCAGGCAGTGGTGTGCACCAGTTGCTCCAGCGTTTGGAAGTGGTCGCTAGTGGCAGACATTGGTGTGCACCAGTTGCTCCAGCGTTTGGAAGTGGTCGCTAGTACCAGACAGTGGTGTGCACCAGTTGCTCCAGTGTTTAGAAGTGGTCGCTAGTGGCAGACATTGGTGTGCAGCAGTTGCTCCAGCGTTTGGAAGTGGGTGCTAGTGGCAGACAGTGGTGTGCACCAGTTGTTTCAGCGTTTGGAAGTTGTTGCTTGTGGCAGACAGTGGTGTGCTCCAGTTGCTCCAGTGTTTGGAAGTGGCTGCTAGTGGCAGACAGTGGTGTGCACCAGTTGCTCCAGTGTTTAGTAGTGGTTGCTAGTGGCAGACAGTGGTGTGCTCCAGTTGCTCCAGCGTTTGGAAGTGGCTGCTAGTGGCAGACAGTAGGGTGCACCAGTTGCTCCAGTGTTTGGAAGTGGTTGCTAGCGGCAGACAGTGCTGTGCACCAGTTGCTCCAGTGTTTGGAAGTGGTTGCTAGTGGCAGACAGTGGTGTGCTCCAGTTGCTCCAGCGTTTAGTAGTGGTTGCTAGTGGCAGACAGTGGTGTGCACCAGTTACTCCAGTGTTTAGAAGTGGCTGCTAGTGGCAGACAGTGGTGTGCACCAGTTGCTCCAGCATTTGGAAGTGGTCGCTAGTGGCAGACAGTGGTGTGCACCAGTTGCTCCAGCGCTTGGAAGTGGTCGCTAGTGGCAGTCACTGGTGTGCACCACTTGCTCCAGCGTTTGGAAGTGGTCGCTAGTACCAGACAGTGGTGTGCACCAGTTGCTCCAGCGCTTGGAAGTGGTCGCTAGTGGCAGACAGTGGTGTGCACCAGTTGCTCCAGCGTTTGGAAGTGGCTGCTAGTGGCGGACAGTGGTGTGCACCAGTTGCTCCAGCGTTTGGAAGTGGTTGCTAGTGGCAGACAGTGGTGTGCACCAGTTGCTCCAGCGTTTGGAAGTGATCGCTAGTACCAGACAGTGGTGTGCACCAGTTGCTCCAGCGCTTGGAAGTGGTTGATAGTGGTAGACAGTGGTGTGCACCAGTTGCTCCAGCGTTTGGAAGTGGCTGCTAGTGGCACACAGTGGTGTGCACCAGTTGCTCCAGCGTTTGGAAGTGGTTGCTTGTGGCAGACAGTGGTGTGCACCAGTTGCTCCAGCGTTTAGAAGTGGTCGATAGTGGCAGACAGTGGTGTGCACCAGTTGCTCCAGGGTTTAGAAGTGGTTGCTAGTGGCAGACAGTGGTGTGCACCAGTTGCTCCAGCGTTTAGAAGTGGTCCCTAGTGGCAGACAGTGGTGTGCACCAGTTGCTCCAGTGTTTAGAAGTGGTTGCTAGTGGCAGACAGTGGTGTGCACCAGTTGCTCCAGCATTTAGTCGTGGTTGCTAGTGGCAGACAGTGGTGTGCACCAGTTGTTCCAGCGTTTAGAAGTGGTCGATAGTGGCAGACGGAGGTGTGCACCAGTTGCTCCAGCGTTTAGTATTGGTTGCTAGTGGCAGACAGTGGTGTGCACCAGTTGCTCCAGCGTTTAGTATTGGTTGCTAGTGGCAGACAGTGGTGTGCACCAGTTGCTCCAGCGTTTGGAAGTGGTCGCTAGTGGCAGACAGTGGTGTGCACCATTTGCTCCAGCGTTTGGAAGTGGTCGCTAGTACCAGACAGCGGTGTGCACCAGTTGCTCCAGCGCTTGGAAGTGGTTGCTAGTGGCAGACAGTGGTGTGCACCAGTTGCTCCAGCATTTAGAAGTAGCTGCTAGTGGCAGACAGTAGGGTGCACCAGTTGCTCCAGCGTTTAGAAGTGGTTGCTAGTGGCAGACAGTGGGTGCACCAGTTGCTCCAGTGTTTAGAAGTGGTTGCTAGCGGCAGACAGTGGTGTGTACCAGTTGCTCCAGCAGTTAGTAGTGGTTGCTAGCGGCAGACAGTGGTGTGCACCAGTTGTTCCAGCGTTTAGAAGTGGTTGCTAGAGGCAGGCAGTGGTGTGCACCAGTTGCTCCAGTGTTTAGAAGTGGTCGCTAGTGGCAGACAGTGGTGTGCACCAGTTGCTCCAGCGTTTAGTATTGGTTGCTAGTGGCAGACAGTGGTGTGCACCAGTTGCTCCAGCGTTTAGTATTGGTTGCTAGTGGCAGACAGTGGTGTGCACCAGTTGCTCCAGCGTTTGGAAGTGGTCGCTAGTGGCAGACAGTGGTGTGCACCATTTGCTCCAGCGTTTGGAAGTGGTCGCTAGTACCAGACAGCGGTGTGCACCAGTTGCTCCAGCGCTTGGAAGTGGTTGCTAGTGGCAGACAGTGGTGTGCACCAGTTGCTCCAGCATTTAGAAGTAGCTGCTAGTGGCAGACAGTAGGGTGCACCAGTTGCTCCAGCGTTTAGAAGTGGTTGCTAGTGGCAGACAGTGGGTGCACCAGTTGCTCCAGTGTTTAGAAGTGGTTGCTAGCGGCAGACAGTGGTGTGTACCAGTTGCTCCAGCAGTTAGTAGTGGTTGCTAGCGGCAGACAGTGGTGTGCACCAGTTGTTCCAGCGTTTAGAAGTGGTTGCTAGCGGCAGACAGTGGTGTGCACCAGTTGCTCCAGCGTTTGGAAGTGGTCGCTAGTGGCAGACAGTGGTGTGCACCAGTTGCTCCAGCATTTGGAAGTGGTCGCTAGTGGCAGACAGTGGTGTGCACCAGTTGCTCCAGCATTTGGAAGTGGCTGCTAGTGGCAGTCAGTGGTGTGCACCAGTTGCTCCAGCGTTTGGAAGTGGTCGCTAGTACCAGACAGTGGTGTGCACCAGTTGCTCCAGCGCTTGGAAGTGGTCGCTAGTGGCAGACAGTGGTGTGCACCAGTTTCTCCAGCATTTGGAAGTGGCTGCTAGTGGTGGACAGTGGTGTGCGCCAGTTGCTCCAGCGTTTGGAAGTGGTCGCTAGTGGCAGACAGTGGTGTGCACCAGTTGCTCCAGCGTTTGGAAGTGATCACTAGTACCAGACAGTGGTGTGCACCAGTTGCTCCAGCGCTTGGAAGTGGCTGCTAGTGGCACACAGTGGTGTGCACCAGTTGCTCCAGCGTTTGGAAGTGGCTGCTAGTGGCACACAGTGGTGTGCACCAGTTGCTCCAGCGTTTGGAAGTGGTTGCTTGTGGCAGACAGTGGTGTGCACCAGTTGCTCCAGCGTTTAGAAGTGGTCGATAGTGGCAGACAGTGGTGTGCACCAGTTGCTCCAGGGTTTAGAAGTGGTTGCTAGTGGCAGACAGTGGTGTGCACCAGTTGCTCCAGCGTTTAGAAGTGGTCCCTAGTGGCAGACAGTGGTGTGCACCAGTTGCTCCAGTGTTTAGAAGTGGTTGCTAGTGGCAGACAGTGGTGTGCACCAGTTGCTCCAGCGTTTAGTAGTGGTTGCTAGTGGCAGACAGTGGTGTGCACCAGTTGTTCCAGCGTTTAGAAGTGGTCGATAGTGGCAGACAGTGGTGTGCACCAGTTGCTCCAGTGTTTAGAGGTGGTTGCTAGAGGCAGGCAGTGGTGTGTACCAGTTGCTCCAGCGTTTAGCAGTGGTTGCTAGTGGCAGACAGTGGTGTGTACCAGTTGCTCCAGCATTTAGAAGTGGTCGCTAGTGGCAGACAGTGGTGTGTACCAGTTGCTCCAGCATTTAGTCGTGGTTGCTAGTGGCAGACAGTGGTGTGTACCAGTTGCTCCAGCGTTTAGAAGTGGTCGCTAGTGGTAGACAGTGGTGTGCACCAGTTGCTCCAGCGTTTAGTAGTGGTTGCTTGTGGCAAACAGTGGTGTGCACCAGTTGCTCCAGCGTTTAGAAGTGGTTGCTAGTGGCAGACAGTGGTGTGTACCAGTTGCTCCAGCGTTTAGAAGTGGTTGCTAGTGGCAGACAGTGGTGTGCACCAGTTGCTCCAGCGTTTAGAAGTGGTTTCTAGTGGCAGACAGTGGTGTGTACCAGTTGCTCCAGTTTTTAGAAGTGGTCGCTAGTGGCAGACAGTGGTGTGTACCAGTTGCTCCAGCGTTTGGAAGTGGCTGCTAGTGGCAGACAGTGGTGTGTACCAGTTGCTCCAGGGTTTAGAAGTGGTCGCTAGTGGCAGACAGTGGTGTGTACCAGTTGCTCCAGCGTTTAGTAGTGGTTGCTAGTGGCAGACAGTGGTGTGCACCAGTTGCTCCAGCGTTTGGAAGTGGTCGCTAGTGGCAGACAGCGGTGTGCACCAGTTGCTCCAGCATTTAGAAGTGGTTGCTAGTGGCAGACAGTGGTGTGCACCAGTTGCTCCAGCGTTTAGTAGTGGTTGCTAGTGGCAGACAGTGGTGTGCACCAGTTGCTCCAGCGTTTGGAAGTGGTTGCTAGTGGCAGACAGTGGTGTGCACCAGTTGCTCCATAGTTTGGAAGTGGTTGCTAGTGGCAGACAGTGGTGTGCACCAGTTGCTCCAGTGTTTAGAAGTGGTTGCTAGTGGCAGACAGTGGTGTGTACCAGTTGCTCCAGTGTTTGGAAGTGGTTGCTAGTGGCTGACAGTGGAGTGTACTAGTTGCTCCAGTGTTTAGTTGCTCCAGTGTTTAGAAGTGGTTGCTAGTGGCAGACAGTGGTGTGCACCAGTTGCTCCAGCATTTAGAAGTGGTTGCTAGTGGCAGACAGTGGTGTGAACCAGTTGCTCCAGCGTTTAGAAGTAGCTGCTAGTGGCAGACAGTAGTGTGCACCAGTTGCTCCAGCGTTTAGAAGTGGTTGCTAGTGGCAGACAGTGGTGTGCACCAGTTGCTCCAGTGTTTAGAAGTGGTTGCTAGCGGCAGACAGTGGTGTGTACCTGTTGCTCCAGCAGTTAGTAGTGGTTGCTAGCGGCAGACAGTGGTGTGCACCAGTTGTTCCAGCGTTTAGAAGTGGTTGCTAGCGGCAGACAGTGGTGTGCCACAGTTGCTCCATCGTTTAGAAGTGGTTGCTAGTGGCAGACAGTGGTGTGCACCAGTTGCTCCAGCGTTTGGAAGTGGTCGCTAGTGGCAGACAGTGGTGTGCACCAGTTGCTCCAGCTTTTGGAAGTGGTCGCTAGTGGCAGACAGTGGTGTGCACCAGTTTCTCCAGCGTTTGGAAGTGGCTGCTAGTGGCAGACAGTGGTGTGCACCAGTTGCTCCAGCGTTTGGAAGTGGTCGCTAGTACCAGACAGTGGTGTGCACCAGTTGCTCCAGCGCTTGGAAGTGGTCGCTAGTGGCAGACAGTGGTGTGCACCAGTTGCTCCAGCGTTTGGAAGTGGCTGGTAGTGGCGGACAGTGGTGTGCACCAGTTGCTCCAGCGTTTGGAAGTGGTCGCTAATGGCAGACAGTGGGGTGCACCAGTTGCTCCAGCGTTTGGAAGTGGTCGCTAGTACCAGACAGTGGTGTGCACCAGTTGCTCCAGCGCTTGGAAGTGGTTGCTAGTGGCAGACACTGGTGTGCACCAGTTACTCCAGTGTTTAGAAGTGGTTGCTAGTGGTGGACAGTGGTGTGCAGCAGTTGCTCCAGCGTTTGGAAGTGGGTGCTAGTGGCAGACAGTGGTGTGCACCAGTTGTTTCAGCGTTTGGAAGTTGTTGCTTGTGGCAGAAAGTGGTGTGCACCAGTTGCTCCAGCGTTTAGAAGTGGTCGATAGTGGCAGACAGTGGTGTGCACCAGTTGCTCCAGCGTTTAGAAGTGGTCGATAGTGGCAGACAGTGGTGTGCATTAGTTGCTCCAGCGTTTGGAAGTGGTTGCTAGTGGCACACAGTGGTGTGCACCAGTTGCTCCAGCGTTTGGAAGTGGTTGCTTGTGGCAGACAGTGGTGTGCACCAGTTGCTCCAGCGTTTAGAAGTGGTCGATAGTGGCAGACAGTGGTGTGCACCAGTTGCTCCAGCGTTTAGAAGTGGTTGCTAGTGGCAGACAGTGGTGTGCACCAGTTGCTCCAGCGTTTGGAAGTGGTCGCTAGTACCAGACAGTGGTGTGCACCAGTTGCTCCAGCGCTTGGAAGTGGTCGCTAGTGGCAGACAGTGGTGTGCACCAGTTGCTCCAGCGTTTGGAAGTGGCTGGTAGTGGCGGACAGTGGTGTGCACCAGTTGCTCCAGCGTTTGGAAGTGGTCGCTAATGGCAGACAGTGGGGTGCACCAGTTGCTCCAGCGTTTGGAAGTGGTCGCTAGTACCAGACAGTGGTGTGCACCAGTTGCTCCAGCGCTTGGAAGTGGTTGCTAGTGGCAGACACTGGTGTGCACCAGTTACTCCAGTGTTTAGAAGTGGTTGCTAGTGGTGGACAGTGGTGTGCAGCAGTTGCTCCAGCGTTTGGAAGTGGGTGCTAGTGGCAGACAGTGGTGTGCACCAGTTGTTTCAGCGTTTGGAAGTTGTTGCTTGTGGCAGAAAGTGGTGTGCACCAGTTGCTCCAGCGTTTAGAAGTGGTCGATAGTGGCAGACAGTGGTGTGCACCAGTTGCTCCAGCGTTTAGAAGTGGTCGATAGTGGCAGACAGTGGTGTGCATTAGTTGCTCCAGCGTTTGGAAGTGGTTGCTAGTGGCACACAGTGGTGTGCACCAGTTGCTCCAGCGTTTGGAAGTGGTTGCTTGTGGCAGACAGTGGTGTGCACCAGTTGCTCCAGCGTTTAGAAGTGGTCGATAGTGGCAGACAGTGGTGTGCACCAGTTGCTCCAGCGTTTAGAAGTGGTTGCTAGTGGCAGACAGTGGTGTGCACCAGTTGCTCCAGCGTTTAGAAGTGGTCCCTAGTGGCAGACAGTGGTGTGCACCAGTTGCTCCAGTGTTTAGAAGTGGTTGCTAGTGGCAGACAGTGGTGTGCACCAGTTGCTCCAGCGTTTAGTAGTGGTTGCTAGTGGCTACATCACTGGATCATTTTCAGTGTATTAATAAGTGAAGTTCTGCCACCTTCGGATGGGTTGTCAGATTTCTTCTGAATGAAGCTTATCCTCAAGCAATTGCTTGCCTCATAAGATTCCTGGACATAGCGGAAAAAACCTCAGGACCTCAGCCTTTCTTCTAAGCCCCTCGAATGTGGCGGCCTCATTGTAACTGCCCGGACATAAAAAAAGAAGCTATGTGGCAAATAGTGGACTGAACACTGCTCATGGTTCTCACAGAGGGATGCCAACTGCTTAGCCTTTGTACTCAAAACACCACAAACCATCTGCCAGGGCAAAGGAAGGCTAGTGATGAACACTTCCAATTGGTTGGTATTATAACCTTTGGCGTCCGAGTGATGTCAATTGCGATGACCCCTTGGGGCTTTTAAAGAGCAGAATAAACATTGTCAGGTCATCACCTCGCTCACTGTACAGTAAAAGCTCGAATAATGGATGGGGATAAAAGGCCGGCTGCTACGTAATCACAGACACTTTAATCTGGGTTGACATGTGATATATTGATCTGGATTCGTAAGAACCACTACCTTTCCTCCCAATGTTGTTATTCAGTTCAAGACGTAATTTGCACAGTAATTTCAGCGATCAATTGGTGGTCAAATATTTATTGTTTTGGCTATCAAAAAAATGTCCTTAGCACTTTAGATGGCGCCTTTGGGTAAATGTGTTTGTCAACCACGTCGATGTATCAATGTCACTGTTGGGCCTTAAACTCTTATTGAAGAAGCTCTGAATCTTTGTCATTTGCCACCTACCTAAATACTGCTAACAAGATCAGACCATTTTTAGGACATACAAATGTAATGATTTGGTCAAATTCTCTGGTGCAAATACATATGCAATTAAGGAGTATAGCCTGTTACTAGCGTTTGTTGCAATCTAAATGCAAGAACCTTATGACGCCAGCTTGCTGAACCTTAAAGATATTATGCTACGAGTTCATTCCATCTTATGCTTTACATTCACTGATTGCTCTATACAACATGTTGTTGTTTATTTGCACAAGTTTAATATTCAAACAAAAGTTTTATGCTTGTATACTTCTTTGTATTTTTTTATTTTAGCTTTTTAATGGACTTGGGTGTCTCAATAAAGTATTTTTAAACTTGAAACGTGTGCTTGTTAGTGTCTGGCAGTGTTTAGAAGTGGTTTCTAGTGGCAAGAAGTGGTGTTTTCAGTTGCTCCCTAGTTTCTGTGCTTGTTGTGAGTGGCTGGTGGTGTTTAGGAGTGGTTGCTGGTGGCAGGCAGTGTTTTGTTCCATATGCTCCCTGTAGGACCTGGGGTCACCGGGCCCTAAGGGGGTAACGTGACTCGAGCGGTTGGGCACCCGAAGGCTTAGTGTGAAGCAACCATACAGCACACACATCCCCTGAAGCAGGAAGCGCACGCAATGACTGACACCACACAGTATGTTCAATGAAAATCAATCAGTTTATCTAAATCAGGTTAGATTCAAAAGCAGTTCATTAGGTCTCAATTGGCAATGCCTGAATACATTTAAAACGTCAGGTTCAAAAGCATGTCACTACATTTCACTTGGCAATACCTGAAAACAGTAAAACGTCAGGTTCAAAAGCATGTCACTACATTTCATTTGGCAATACCTGAAAACAGTAAAACGTCAGGTTCTAGGAATATAGCGCTGCGCACAACAATTAATAGCGCTTAAAATCAGGCTGCATGAGCATGGCACTGCAAATAGCAATTGGCTAGCACTGACAACCAGGCCCTAGGAACATAGCGGGCATGGCGGATTACTAACACGTCAAATTTGGCCCTCACAACAAGGTGGAAACCACAGCCCTTCAAATCGGGCCCTCAAGCAGGACGTAGCACACAGTGTCTCAGTAGCGCTTTGAAGGGGAACTCACTAGCGCCTGGTAGGGCAGTTTCACATAGCGCTCTACCCAGGCCGAGTCTTTCAGGCACCAAGCGAAGGGGCCGTGGCCCAGTTCCGGCACGCTCTGGGGTAGTTTGGGGCCTTGCGGGGGTCTCCCCGGGGGAGGGGCGTGCTCCGGGCCTCGGAGGCCTCCCGCCCTCCTCCCCGGAGATTACCTGAGTCTTCGGCCCTCGCGGGTCACTGCTGTCGGCTCTCGCTCTCGGGCCGGGGGGGGAAGTACGCACTCCGGCTCCCCTCCCGGCGACGTCCGGGTCGAGGGGGATGGCGCGGGGCTCCCGGATGGGCCAGACGTGGCCGGGGAGCTCCGCAGTGTTCGCCGATGCCTCCAGGGATCTCCTCACGGCTGCAGAGGCCCGCGCCCGCAGCCGCCAATGGCAGTGCGGTCTGCGGGGGCGCGGCCCAATCTACCAATGGCGCTACGGCGGGGGCGGCGTTTGGTAGTCCGCCCCCGTCAGGTGATGAGAGTACTTGGCTTCAGGCCTACGCGGCCGCGGCAAGACGCCTGGGCCCAATGAGGCCTTCCCGGCGCCGGGGGGGTCGCGATTCTTCGGCTGCGACGGCAGCGGCGAGGCCCCGGGCTTCTCCACGGGCCCCGGTGACGACAGGGGGCAGTTTCCCGGCCCTGGGCCGCAGCGGTGAGTGCGCCTCGAATCCCCACACCCGGGGGAGGGGGCAGAAATTAAGGGGTGACTTCGGCGACCAGC
The DNA here is from genome assembly GCF_964204655.1 of Triturus cristatus. Classification (NCBI taxonomy): domain Eukaryota; kingdom Metazoa; phylum Chordata; class Amphibia; order Caudata; family Salamandridae; genus Triturus; species Triturus cristatus. The sequence goes on along the minus strand of NC_140591.1, from coordinate 62,350,972 downwards.
GCCTGGTACAGGACGGACTAGGGGGATCCCAGGCAAGGTCGGGGAGCGCAGGGGTCACAGCGCTAGTACCTGGTTGATCCCCCAGCAGTCCAGTAGGGAGTCTTGAAGAATAAGTTTCAGTCTTCAGTTTCAGCAGTAGCTTTCAGCAATAGGTTTTAGTAGTAAGCTTCAGCAATAGATTTTAGTAGTCTTAATGGCGCAGGTGTCTCTGGCGCCCTTAGGGGTTCTGTTCCTTGGGGGGGGTTGAGTTGGTGACTAGTTCCCTCCTAGTCAGCTTGGCAGATGGCCCCCAGGTTTCCCTATCGCTGGGCTAGATCAGTGGGTAGGACAGGATCCCTCACTCACTTAAAGGCCAGTGTCTAAACCCTGTCACCTTCAGAGGCATAAGTCCCTGCCTAGGCCCTACCGCCTAAATCTCCTGCGTGGGGTCCCCAGGTCTGCGTTACTCCAACTGACTAGAAAAAGTTCCCTCCCTCTGTTAAGTAGCCCTAGGTCAGGTGACCACCTCCTAAGGCGGCAAAAGTAAAACCCCACCCTTCTTCTAGAAGGTTCCAGCACATTCCAGGAGCTTCCCCACTCTAGGTATAGGACAAAAAAAGGCGGGCTGGTGTTGCAACATTGTTGTGGGGTCCCAGCCAGCTCCTGGCAGCTAGGATGCACTAGAAAGGCCACTCCGCAGTAGCACGGGCCTGTGGCAGCCATCTTAGGGGAAGGGAGCACCTGCACCTTAACACTGATTGGCAATGAAAAGGCGCCCGGAGACCTAAGTCCAACACAAAAATGAGGCACGATCAAAAATACAGGGGAAGACCACCCTAGGGCTGACAGGTCTAACACTCCCCAGCTCCTGTGTTTGATAGTGGTCGTAGTGTTTAGAAGTGGTTGCTAGTGGCAGGCAGTGGCATACCAGCTGCTTCCCAATTCCTGTTAGTGGCTGACAGTGTTTAGCAGTGGTTAGTAGTGACGGTCAAACAGTGGTGTATCCCAGATGCTCCTACGTTCCTGTTCTTGTGAGTGGCTGAGACAGAAAGAAGCCTGTGGCACATCTGCCGTTATAGAAGCTATTCATATTACCGTCTACCATGTAACATGATGAATTGAGATGAAAACTTGGGTTACTGGAATAAATTGGATTAAAATTGGAGTAATTTGGTGTATTTGTGATAAGCTGCAGGCATTTTCGCAGTGTGTCGAGTTTGGAGTGCGTTCACGCTTCAGCTTCTTCACATTACAGTGTTTCGAAGTGGTCACCAGTGGCAGACAGTGGTGTATCCCAGCTGCTCCCCAGTTCATGTGCTTGTTAGTGGCTGCCAGTTTTAGAAGTGGTCACTGGTGGCAGGCAGTGGTGTGTCCCAGATACTCCACGGTTCCTGTGCTTTTTAGTGGCTGGTAGTGTTTAGAAGTGGTCACTAGTGGCAGGCAGTGGTGTATCCCATCTGCTCCCTAGTTCCTGTGCTTGTTAGTGGCTGGCAGTGTTTCGAAGTGGTCACCAGTGGCAGACAGGCAGTGGTGTGTCCCAGCTGCTCCCCAGTTCCTGTGCTTGTGAGTGGCTGACAGTGTTTAGAGCTGGTTGCTAGAGGCAGGTAGTGGTGTGTCCCAGCTGCTCCCCAGTTCATGTGCTTGTGAGTGGCTGGCAGTGTTTAGAAGTGGTTACTAGTGGCAGGCAGTGGAGAGTCCCAGCTGCTCCCAAGTCCTTGTGCTTGTTAGTGGCTGGCAGTGTTTAGAAGGGGTTGCCAGTGGCAGAAAGTGGAATGTTCCAGCTGCTCCCTGGTTTATGTGGTTGCCAGTGTTAGGCAGTGGTGTATCCCAGCTGCTCCCTAGTTCATGTGCTTGTGAGTGGCTGGCAGTGTTTAAGAAGTGGTTACTAGTGGCTGGCAGTGGTGTGTCCAAGCTGGTCCTTACTTGATGTGCTTGTGAGTGGCTGGCAGTGTTTAGAAGTGACCACTAGTGTCAGGCAGTGGTGTGTCCCAGCTGCTCTCAAGTTCCTGTACTTGTAGTGGCTGGCAGTGTTTAGAAGTGGTTACTAGTGGCAGGCAATGGTGTATCCCAGCTTCTAACTAGTTCCTGCGCTTGTGAGTGGCTGGCAGTGCTTAGAAGTGGTCACTAGTGGCAGGCAGTGGTGTGTCACAGCTGCTCCCTAGTTTCTGTGCTTCTGAGTGGCTGGCAGTCCAGTGTTTAGAAATGATCACCAGTGGCAGGCAGTGGTGTACCCAGCTGCTCCCTAGTTCCTGTGCTTGTAGTGGCTGGCAGTGTTTAGAAGTGGTTACTAGTGGCAGGCAATGGTGTATCCCAGTTTCTAACTAGTTCCTGCGCTTGTGAGTGGCTGACAGTGTTTAGAGCTGGTTGCTAGAGGCAGGCAGTGGTGTGTCCCAGGTGCTCTCTAGTTCCTGTACTTGTGAGTGGCTGGCAGTGTTTAGAAGTGGTTGCTAGTGGCAGGCAGTGGTGTATCCCAGCGTCTCCACGGATTCTGTGTTTGTTATTGGCTGACAGTGTTTAGAAGTGGTCACCAGTGGCAGGCAGTGGTGTATCCCAGCTGTTCCACGTTTCCTGGTACCGTGGTGGGAGGGAGCCTTGACAGAAGCAGGAAGTTGTGGGCACAGATCCGATTCTGGCGCGGGCGGGCTCGCTATGGTTTACTGCTGCGGGTAAAGTTTGTGGTTGGCGCAAGGTCTCGCGCTGCGGCTCCCGTGCTGAGAGACGGGGCTCGCGCTGCCACGCGGGCGGGCGGGAGAAGGGAGGCGCCTCGCGCTGCTCAGAACAATCAGTGCGAGAAGTGCGGGGCGCGCGAGCAGGAGGAGGTTGAGAGTGCTGCCCCCTTGGACACGAGGACCCCAAGGGAGCGAGGACCCCCACACCACGAGACAGGAGGCTGAGCGGAGCCGGGGGAACGGAGCATGGAGCCCGGGGCTGTCCCGCTGCTGCTGCTGGGGCTTTGCGGTGAGTGCGGTTGCAGACCGGGGGGGGGGGGGGGGGGGGGGAGTGAATTGTCTGGGGGTGGGGGTAGAAGCTAGCCCTCTCCCAGGGTGTGGGCCTGCGAGATCCGTACTCCCACACTCCGTGACCCCGGACTTGTGGCGCCTAAAATCTCTCGATAAACTGATCGCATTCCAGTGAGGCATATAGCGCCCCGCACGCGAACCATTCATGGGATTCGAACGTCTCCCTATGGACAGACTTTAAATGCCTTCTCCCCCCCCCCCCCCCCTTAAGTCTTTGACCACCCCCATGACGGAGAACCCTCTTCTGATAGATTTGGACACCCTTCTTGATATGTTTCCCCCTATGATTGTTTTTCTGATATGCTTAGATCGCGCCTGATATCAACTTGCCTTTCTGCTAGCGTTGACCCCAAGATATCTTAAATTAGAGCGGAAGCAACCCAACACTGTCATAGTGTTATGCGGATAATCTGTGCAGTGCTTTATGCCAGATACAGGGCACCTCCAAGCGCTAGAGGTTCGGTAGAGATGGAAAGAGCAAGATGCATGAAGTTTACGAACATCTGAGGCTGTGAAATGTAAGGGCAAGGCTGGAAACACGGTCTCTTCACAACATGGTGTCGACCGCAATTAGATCGGTTCTCTGTAATGCAACATGTGAGAAACTGCTTCATGGCGCTTTTGTGTGCTCGTCGGAGTTATTTATCGTGTGTTATCAGCATGTTTATAGCACTTTCTACCACTTGTATGACTGCATAGTGCTTACTCCATGTGCCCCATTGCAGACGGCTTCAATGTGCTTTTCTCTGGTAGAGGAGTTGTTTGATGTACCTTACGTTCCCGGAAGGCAGCTGCTTCAAGGCGCTTGCCACTTGTGTTGGAATGGTGCAGAGTGCCATATATGTGAGAATGGCTGGCTGAGAGACAACATAGGAGGGAGAGATGCAACTGAAGAGGGGAGGGGCAACAGTCTGAAAGGTACAGGGTGCGGGGGGGGGGGTCATGTACAGGATAGTGCAGAGAGGAGGTACAGGCACCACGAGGAAAGCTACGTGATGCGAGAAAGGACGAAGGCAGAGGCATGCGTTTTCAGAAATGGATGGGGCGGCTGTTAAGTCCTGAACATTTCTCTATCGTTCCCCCTCCTCTGTTCCTCTTTTGAAAGCCTCTCGAAGATCTCTTGTACAGCGCCTAGAAGCCGCGGGCGTTGCTATGCTTCCAAGAAGTGGTACCTGTGGGCGCTATAAGTAGCCCGAGCAAACCGAATTGAAATAAAGTGCTGTGAGACCGTCGGGAGGTGACGCGCCGCGCTGTGCAAGAAGCATGGACTTAATGAATGCTGGCCATTCTGGGTGTCATGGGGTGAACTGGTGTTAACACTGCCCCTCTCATGCCAGGGCAGTCACTCCTCGCCTTCAGTCATTACTGTAACCCCCCCTTCGCCATCTCTTGGCTCCCGTCATTCCCTCCGTGGCTGATAACTATCTCTTGCTTCCTTCCACTGCAGCACCTCTCACCTCTCCTCCCTCCCGTCTCATTCCTCTGCACAGCCGTCTGCACCCCCCCATCCACTCGCCAGTCACCCTCTTTGCTTCCTTTTACCTCCCGTGGGTTTGATGGCTCCGTGAATTAATGCGTTTACCGACTGCGGGGATCTATGTTGGACCCCATGGTCACAGACTCAAATTCGTGCGGGGCAGCTCGGTTCATCAGCCTCGCAATGTCGATAAATGATCTGTAATTCATCACTGCACTGCTCAACACACATATCACTGTACTCCAATCCCGTGTGTTCGTATATAAGACGATGTATTGGAAACATGTGCTTTATGTCTCAAGTCAACTCACGGTTGACTTCTACTCGTTGTTTTTTTCATACCTGCCTATGTACAGCGCCCCGAAACCCGCAGTGATGTCAGTGCTATAGTAAATATAAATACATTCTTACAATGAGCGCCGTTGAGTGGGAATAGAATACACATCTGTCAATCAGCGCCAGGATACCCAGGGGTGAACACGTGCTTTACAAATGTTACGTTTACACCTCTCTGCCCCTATAACATGATTCCCCACTCACTCCTTTAATACGCTTCGTTTCTATCCCCAGCGACCCATCAGTAAACGTATAAGCACACTTTACACCCACCTCTTACTCCCTCATTTAGTTTATACCTTCTGTACTCTCCTACCCCAATGTCTGACCTTGCCTCCATAAACTCCAAGCTTACACCCCTTTACCCCTCCTTGAACCAGTCCGTCTCCTCTGACTCACTCCTTTATTCTATCTGCTAGATCCACTCCTTCCTTTTACTTTTCCTTACTACTTCCTCCTGTCTCTCTTATGCTTTTAGTTCCTCCCGGCACTCCTTAGCCCCTCTCTTTCTGCTTTCTCATTCTTCCGCCTTTCTTTTCATGATTCCTAAATTGTTGTCTTTATCCTTCGTTTCCCCCTGCCAGCCCCCCTTCACCGCCGCCTTTGCCCACTGTAGTAATTCTCTCCTCACATTTTTATTCAAATTTGATTCACTGCTCTCTCCCCCTCCTCTTTACACACACCACCCCTCGCCCCTCCTTGTCTGCGCCCTCCCGCTCCACATTCTACCTGTGCCGCCCCTCCCTCCCCGGCAGGTATGCTCTTGGGGGAGGGGTCCCTCCCAAGCTGTGGTGATCCCGGGTGCTTAGTCACGCCGATGAAGCTTCATTGTGCTGTAATGAAGGTGCCCCGAGTCCATCCGGGCCTGCACGCACAGGTGCACCAGGGCTGGGCGTGGCCTCAGTTTCCAGGTATATTGTTGTGGTGACAATGCACATAGGTGGCTCCTGCGGGAGTGGAGTAGGGTAAACTGTGCAGGTAGGGGTGGGGGCGTAGTGATACGCCCCGGTCCCTCTACAACTCGGGCAGCCTGGGCATGTGTAGAGTAAACTTTGCGGGGGGGGGGGCGAGGGGGGGGGGGTTGGGGGTAGGTGTAGAGGTACCTCCCCGCCCCCTGTAAAAACCCTGGCAGTCTGGGCATGTGTTGTTTATAGTTGGATGGGGGGTGGGTAGTGACACCTCCCCGCCCCCGTGCGATAACCGATACAGCCAGGGCATGAGCTGTTTAAACTGGGGGGGGGGGGGGAGTAGATGTAGTGATACCTCCCCGCCTCCTTTGATAACCCAGGTAGCCTGGGCATGTTTTTTTTTTAACCGGAGATGGTTGGGGAGGGGGTTGATGTAGTGACACCTCCCCACCCTCTGGTATCTCTGCAGGTCTGGCCGGGTGTTTGTTTGCCTGCCAGGTGTGTGGCTCACATTACAGCCGCAGTGACTCGTCTCCCGAGGGCTGGCTGGGAGCCTATCTTACACCCAAGGCGTGTTCTGGGGAGGGGGTGGGGGGTGGAGGATAATACCGACTGCCACATGTCCCTACCTATGCCGCCCCCCTTCCTGCCTGCCGCCTCTCCCAGTCCTACTGCCCTACCCCCACTACCTTGTTTCCCCTGTCCCAATCCTACCGCCCCATTGTTTCCTTCCCCCATACTTTCTGCTCCATCCCACCACAGTACCGCGCCATAGCCCCGCCTTCCAGTACTGCTGCCCCATTCCCCCTCCCAAAGCTACTGAACCGTTCCTTCCTTCCTATTCCCCCCTTTCCCGGTACTACTGTCCGATTCCTTCCTCGCAGTCATTCTGCACTATTCCCTCCTCCCGGTACTACATCCACATTCCCTCCTCCCGGGTCTCCTGCCCCGTTCCCTCCTCCCGGGTCTCCTGCCCCGTTCCCTCCTCCCGGGTCTCCTGCCCCGTTCCCTCCTCCCAGGTCTCCTGCCCCATTCCTTCCTCCCAGTCATTCTACCCTCCTCCCTCCTCTCGGTGCTGATTCATTTCATTCTTCTCTGTTCTACTCTGCCAGTCCCTCCTCCCAGTGCTGCTAGTGCTGCCCCTTCTCTCCTTCCAGTTTTACCTCCATAATCCTTCTCGGTCTTCCTCTCACGTGCCTCTATCTCACCATGGCTGCTCACCAGGGCCCTGGCATGTTCTCTGACTGGCACTACCCACTCTGATCCGTACTGTCTGTTAGTGGTAGAGTGGTGTATGCACAGTCTGTGCACTGCTCTGTTCGAGAGTGGTGCATGCACAGTCAGTGCACTGTTCGAGAGGGGTGCATGCACTGTGTACACTGCTCTGTTAGTGGTGCATGCACAGTTTGAACACTGTGTGCTGTAGGAGCCGTGCTGTCTGTTAATGGTGCATGCACAGTGTGGGCACTGCTGTCTGTCAGTGGAGAGCGGTGCACGCACAGTCTGTACACTGCTCTCTCTGTTAGTGGGAGAGTGGTGCACGCACAGTCTGTACTCTGCTCTCTCTGTTAGTGGGAGAGGGGTGCACGCACAGTCTGTACACTGCTCTCTCTGTTAGTGGTGCACGCACAGTCTGTGCACTGCTCTCTGTTAGTGAGAAAGTGGTTCATGTACAGTCTGTGCACTGTCTGCTGTTAGAGCTGTGCTGTCTGTTAATGGTGCATGCACAGTGTGTGCACTGCTGTCTATCAGTGGAGAGCGGTGCACGTACAGTCTGTGCAGTGCCTTTCCAGTTGCCCTGCCCCAGTGCCAGTCCGTGGTGGGCGGTGAGCCGTGGATGCCCCGCGCGGCTGGTGGGCACACGCCAGATTAGAGCTGCCGTCTGTGTTATTTTAAGGCCCTCGCGGGAATGTGTCCCCTGCTGCTCATGTCAGGGTATGTGAGGACCCAGAATCCCTAGCGGCAGTGAGGGGCGGGACAGCTGTCACAGCATACCTGGGATCCGCAGACAGGAGACGTCCCTCCTCCCTGGTCTGTTCGGGGTCGGTGGTCCTTGTAAGAAGAGTTTGGGGGTCACCGCACACAGTACCTGTGAACTGCGGCTCTTTACCTGGTGTCTCCGGGCCCTGGGGTGCGCAACGCCCCCTTGGGGGTCCACCACAGGTTAGAACAATGGTAGCGCATTAATAAACTATATATACTTAAAATGGCAGATGTCCGGCTGAAGCGTTTCAAACACTCATGCCTTGTAAAGCGCTTTGATACCTTTGGGTCTAGCTAGCGCTATATTAAATACACATGTGAAGGACTTCACAGTTAGAGGCCAATAGAAGGCGGCCACCCTTAGCTGCATTCCGGGAGCAATGCAAGTTCAGCAGACGGAATCTAGTAGGGGGTTCGGTGGCCTCGATTGCGCTGAAAAACAGACGGCCAAAAAATAAACCATATGGTCGTGTAGCTGAACGGTGTTTCTTTACCTTTTAACTTCTGTGGACCCCCACTTAATACCAGAGGCCCCCACTGATGTATTATTGGAATCGTGCAAGCCCCCTCCCCCCACGGACTTGGCCGAAGTATTTTTAATTATTTGAAACGGAAAACAATACCCAACACATACAGAAAACAAGCATTGATCAAAAAAATACACAAATGGTGAAACCATTTATTTAATTCACAAATTTAGAATTATTCTAAACCTGTGAGCCTTAATGGGAAGGTTAGAGCTTTTCTAAATTCATTTGAGGTTCCCATTGTTTATACCATGTCCCGTCTGACCCTGACGGAGTCACTCGGAGGTCACCAACCTTTAGTCTCTAATTTCAAATTTCTTCACCTTTACAGAACGTTTTAAAATTTGCAATTTTACATTTTGCATCTTTATTTATATACACTTTATTAATCTGTAAATAATTGTTACTTTTCTAAGCAGACATGGACCCTCTGAATAGTCTCTGACCACTGGTTAAGAACCACTTGCTAGCACGTCACTTCCTCTTTTAGAAAGAAAAGCACATTTAGGAAAGGTCCAACTTCCCATTAAAGTTTCGATTCTTGTTTTTTTGTGCTAAATAAAATCTCATGATTAGCTTATGAATGGTGTGGAATTTCATAAAATGTCTGCTAATTAAAGGGTCACAATGCTTCGGAACTCCACGTGTCCGGTAAGATAAATCCACTTACCCTTTGATGCTCCGTATGCGTACAGAGGTTGGAAAGCAAGATTTCCAGGTTTGGAACGCACATCTGTAAATACCTCCATATGCATGTTTAATGGCATTTCATAACTCCACAGAGTTCTCTTTCCACGCTAGCAAAGGTTCGATATTTTGACAGGCGTACACCATTTTTTCTGGGTGGGGGGGGGGGGGGTACAGTAAAATGACTTGCAATCGCTCAGTGGGTTAAATATTGTGCAGCTCGGCATCGGTATATCTGCTCATTTGAACATAGAGTTCAGGAGCGTTCGCTGGGAGTGTGGTTTCCAGGCCTCCGCCTCTCGATTCTTGTAAACTCCAGTCGTAAATATGAAACATCACACGGACATGTACCTGTGGGTGCACTTTGTGACTTTCTTTAAGAACTCGCCTCCTCGTTTATTTTCATGTTGCCCACATGGTTTGGCGATGATGCTGCGTTATTACATTTTCCTGGGACTGGCATGCATCAAACCCATTTTACTAAATGACTTGAAGAAAGCGATTTAAAACTGCAGAATAGTTTTGCAGAACATTTTTGGGAAGCAGTAACATTATGTTGTGCAAGTTTTATTTTGATATGTAACACCAATTTTGCTTTGAAACTTCTTTGTGTATTTGCATATCAGGGAGCATTCTGGGGCCCTGCAGGTAGCCTCTAAATGATGAGGTTTGTAAAGCTCTACACATTATTCCACTGGAACCGCTGCCAGTATCGCAAGCCGAGCTTGCGACTCTCTGCATTTCCTTGTCTGCTCACCCTATATGTGAAAAGCTTTTGCATTACTGAACCTTGTATACAAGTATGAACCAACTTGACATATTTAGTGTAGTCACTCTCTTTCACAGATCACAAAACCATATAGCGGTACCATGAATGGGCGGCTATAGGGTTACTGCTGCAGGGGTTTGGGCCTACTTCTCCACTATGAATGGGCGGCTATTACTACTGCAGGGGTTTGGGCCTACTTGTCCACTATGAATGGGCGGCTAAAGGGTTACTACTGCAGGGGTTTGGGCCTACTTGTCCACTATGAATGGGCGGCTAAAGGGTTACTACTGCAGGGGTTTGGGCCTACTTGTCCACTGTGAATGGGCGGCTAAAGGGGTTACTACTGCAGGGGTTTGGGCCTACTTGTCCACTGTGAATGGGCGGCTATAGGGTTACTACTGCAGGGGTTTGGGCCTACTTGTCCACTGTGAATGGGCGGCTATAGGGTTACTACTGCAGGGGTTTGGGCCTACTTGTCCACTATGAATGGGCAGCTATAGGGTTACTACTGCAGGGGTTTGGGCCTACTTGTCCACTGTGAATGGGCGGCTATAGGGTTACTACTGCAGGGGTTTGGGCCTACTTGTCCACCGTGAATGGGCGGCTAAAGGGTTACTACTGCAGGGGTTTGGGCCTACTTGTCCACTATGAATGGGCGGCTATAGGGTTACTACTGCAGGGGTTTGGGCCTACTTGTCCACTATGAATGGGCGGCTATAGGGTTACTACTGCAGGGGTTTGGGCCTACTTGTCCACTGTGAATGGGCGGCTATAGGGTTACTACTGCAGGGGTTTGGGCCTACTTGTCCACTATGAATGGGCAGCTATAGGGTTACTGCTGCAGGGGTTTGGGCCTACTTGTCCACTATGAATGGGCGGCTATAGGGTTACTACTGCAGGGGTTTAGGCCTACTTGTCCACTGTGAATGGGCGGCTATAGGGTTACTACTGCAGGGGTTTGGGCCTACTTGTCCACTATGAATGGGCAGCTATAGGGTTACTGCTGCAGGGGTTTGGGCCTACTTGTCCACTATGAATGGGCGGCTATAGGGTTACTGCTGCAGGGGTTTGGGCCTACTTGTCCACTATGAATGGGCGGCTATAGGGTTACTGCTGCAGGGGTTTGGGCCTACTTGTCCACTATGAATGGGCGGCTATAGGGTTACTGCTGCAGGGGTTTGGGCCTACTTGTCCACTATGAATGGGCGGCTATAGGGTTACTACTGCAGGGGTTTGGGCCTACTTGTCCACTATGAATGGGCGGCTATAGGGTTACTACTGCAGGGGTTTGGGCCTACTTGTCCACTATGAATGGGCGGCTATAGGGTTACTACTGCAGGGGTTTGGGCCTACTTGTCCACTGTGAATGGGCGGCTAAAGGGTTACTACTGCATGGGTTTGGGCCTACTTGTCCAGTGGATAAGGTGAATATTAACTCGTGTTGTCTTTGACCCCAGGCAATATGTCTAGGGCGAGAGGAATTACTTGTCCAGTGGATCATATAAACGTGAAAACTTGTGTGTGACCCCAAACAATATGTCCAGAGTGCCTGGGTGTAGGAATTCCACATTCCTCTGTGTACTTGTTCCTGTATTTGTATCTATTGTTTTGGGGTTCAAGCGGTACAGATTGTTTAGGCCGGGGTCCCCTGCTTCAAGAAGTGACTCAGTCGGGGTACACATAGGACAGAGGGTTAGGATCTGCTGCCTTAAGGTAACATCCCTTCGAGTCTATTCACCACACCCTATACAAACCGTATTTGCCCCTCAGATTGGAATTGCCCCCCGCCCCCACCTAAAAGTAGTAGTCAGTGGCACAGGTAAATGTGTGTTTTGCTGCCCTTTGCTCCACTGCACACTGGGGTGCATGTATGAGATGGTGTGAGAAGTTGGCCTGGTATATGATGTTCACTAGTTAAAGTGACCACCTTGTACCATGCCAAGCAACCCTTATGGTGTGGTTGTAAGTCAACCTTTTCGGACTAGCTGCCCTAGTGGTAGCGTAGGCTAAGCAGTCTTTGAGGCTAAACTCGTTAAAGCGTGTTAAGCAGGCTGTTTTACCAAATGTAACCCCCCTTTATACCAATGAAAAGACACCACACAGATATATATTGAAAATATAAACAAAAATCCGATTGGCCGCACTCTGCTAGTCCTATCAGCGTGTTGCCCCAACTATTTTCTCTACTGAGGAGGGAAGTTTATCCCGAAACCCGAGCCGTGTCTCGGGCGATATTTTAAAACCCGGGACATGTATCGGGTCTAGAGATCATCAGTTCAACAAGTACTTACTTGCACCCACTGGGGTGAACCACTCAAGAACTTCATGTTAGAGATCATCAGTTCAACAAGTACTGACTTGCACCCACTGGGGTGAACCACTCAAGAACTCCATGTACCAGCTTCCCCAGGGGCGACACGGAGGAGGGGCTAGTGGAGTGCGGTCCATTGCGATTGTTTCTACATATATTGAAAATATATATGTATTTATTTCTCAAAGTATCCCCTAGACTCTTTATGAGCACAGGAGCACAAATCGTTAAACAAGACAACGTTATAATATACAGAAGTTGCACTTTATATGGATGGGCCCTGGTGGCCACTCAAACCATATACTAAAATAGTGGTATAAGTACCACGAACAGGAAAGGGAAAAGGCCTAGGGCCTCTAGAATCGCTGGGCCTACAAGGAGCTAACTTCAGTTAGTGACCAGGAGGTCCACGGGTCGCGTGTGCAGTGAGGAAAGTTACACGCGGGCTCCCATAGGTTTTCAATTGGTGCGTAAAAGTTACAAAGTTACTGCAGAAAGGGTCTTCTGAATGGACTACGATCTTAAGATTCAAAACACAGACACTAGAGATGATTCTCTACACTTGGGCACCGGAGTGCCAGCTTTACCTCACCCACAGGAAGCGGGTGCATAGGTCTCGAATTGCGTCGGGTTTCTTCTATCGATTCAATGGAGCCTGATGACAAAGATGCGGCAGGCGGTCGGTCCAGAAGAGAAGCGTTGGATCCAAGGGTGGATCGGCGTTGTAGAAGACCTGAAAGCAGAGGGGACAGTGTTCACAGTCACTAGCCAGTGACCGGTGTGGCACCAGGTAGGTACCAGGCGATGTCGGGTGCAAACAGGTGGTGAAGGGTAGCTTGTCTCCGCAGCCATGTGCTCCCTGAAGGTCGACGACGTCCAGGAGCCGGTTCACGAGCTGTCCCACGCAGGCTCTCGCTGTCGGCGACTCGAAAGAGGCAAACAAGCCTTGGCAAAGGCAGGAGTCGGGGAAAGAGATGAAAGCTGATTGTTCTGACCAGCAAGGTCAGAGGGGCTGCTCTTTTGGAGAGCAGCTAGGGCCAGTCTGGAGCAACCAGACCAGCGTCGTTGATTTCAAAGTTCGTCGCCAAAATGGCCACTAGCCAACGGGCCAGGGACCGGGCAGGCGCGTCGAGATGCAAAGTGCAGAGGGGCCCCACGCAGATCGTGGAGATGCTGGAGGGCTCACCTTTGGTGCAGATGCTGCTCGATGGTTGGGCTTCTCAGGACCCAAAGCACAACTTGGAGGGGGCCTCTGTCGCTGCACTTGCATCTCGTCGTCGGTCTTTCAAGATGGCTGGCTCCACGTGTCTCGGTGCCTCCACGGGTTCCTTCTTTTCAGGGACTGTGGATCGGGCGGTGAGAGGTCTGGAGGTCCAGGTCTTGTCGGGCTCTGGGCTCGGGCTCCGGCAGGAGGCGGCGGCAAAGCAGACGTTCAATAGCTGGTTGGTGCTTGCGTTAGCAAGATGGTCACTCCCTGACCATAGGGGAGATTTCCTTCAGTCCTCTGTGCAGCAGAGCGTCGAAGTTCCCGTCTTCTTCTTGTGGTTAAGTTGATTCCAGGATGTCTGAAGTCTTAGGACACAGCTCCTACCTTTAAGCGGATTCTAGGGGCCGGACTACCTGCTAGGTCCCTCCCTAAGGGTGGGACCAGGAAGGGGGGTGGTTACACCCCCAATCCTTTGTCCAGCTCGCCCCAGGTCCGGTGCTGGTGTGCCCCAGGACCGGTTTGAACTGGCATATGCACCGAGGCTCCTTGTGAGCCTCAGGCATGTCTGGTTTCTTTCAAGCCCTACCTGACCAATACACAAAATCCTGTCTGGGGTGGTGCTCGCACCTCCCTTGGCAGGAAACCCTTTGTCCACGTCTCCCAAGCTGGAAGGACTCCCAGCAGCAGGAGGGCAGACTTGTGTCTGTGGTGGCAGCATCCATTTTGTGGAGCTGAGGCTATGTCTGATTTTACCCGGGTTTCAGGTACTGTACATGTCATGTCCCTCTAGAAGAGTGGAATGCTAACCCCGTCGCCAGAATTGGCGAGGGGTTAGTATTCCAATTCGTATGACACCTTACTCGACATGTTTTGATAAAGCCAAACCAAAGATAGCATTTAACCGCGAGGTTCATAATGCACTTAAGAGTATATGGTATGACGATATCTGGAAACAGTAGAAGGAAGGTGTTCCGACCACTGCAGACAGGCTCAGCTCATGCTAGAGCACCATCTCACATGGAACCAAGCACTCTGCCTTCAGGATTGTCAAGGCCTGCCATAGGAGTGACTGATAGGTTAACATGTGTCCCATTTAAGGTTAGGTATAGGTATACTACACCTAAGTAAGAGGTGGTTACACCAACTTACCCCAGCTGAGTGATCAGCCAGTTGTGTCAAATTTGTTAGGCCAGTCCAGGGGTGGCACAATACATGCTTCAGCCCCTGGTAGGCCTTAGATACACCAATGCCCTGGGTACCTAGTGTACACTGGTACAGGGGCTCGCAGGGTGATCTAGTTCCAATGGGTTATGCACCTAGGGTACATGGAGTCCATTTTAAAGAGAGAGCAGATAGGCTGAGATCCTGAATGGCAGGATCTCAGGCCTACTAAGTAAAAAAAAAACAGCTAGACACTAGGCAAAAAATTTGGGGGTAACCATAGTCAGATATCCACCTTCCTACAGATGGGCATGACACAGTTTGAGCACTCCGCTGGGCGTCACTTGTGACACGTAGCACTTATCACAGATGCCACTGTGCACAAGGATGGCACGTGCACTCTCCACGCACAGATGACAGGGAGACCCTCTGTTCAGAATTGCACCAAAACACTTCACCTGTCACAATATATACTCACTCTTTAAACACTGCCTTGAGTTTGAGTAGCGTGCTACCCTTTCACTGAATGCGCCTAAGGGCCTTGTCAGGGGTATGAGGCACTATACAAATGCAAGTACTGGTCAGTATAGTTCACCGCTCCACCTGCCCAAAGTTCAGTGCTAGGCAGAACACAGTGGATTATCCAGCAAACCGTGTGAGACCGAGTCCTGGGATCACCCTTCTGGAAGACTTTGAGCCCAGGCCTGAGGAAGCATCCCCCATACCATGCTTCAAAAGTTCCCTGAAGTGGACTGTCTGCAAAGAGGCACTTAACCCCCCACGCCCCGGCACTTCTTCCCTTTCACGAAAACAATCACTAAGAATCTGTGAGTGTGGCCTTATCAGGGCAAAAGTCCTAAAAAAAGAAGTGGGGGGACTAACCTAGTTAATCAGAATGCAAGTGGCATCACTGCGCGTGACATCATAAGAAGTGACATCATGGCACGTGAGAGGCGCTTTACATCACAGCACGTGACATCATAAGAAGTGACATCAGATCTTAAGCCTTTACATGTATGTTTAACATGTCTATCATGAGTACATTGGAGCACATTTCGAGTATATAGGGGAACCCTCTTGATTTGGGTAGAATATTCACACTTTTGTAAGCTACACATAAAACAATGTTGCCTTTTGTCTGCGTAAACCTCCTCTGCCCATAGTGCTTTAAAAAAACAGTGGCACTACTTAAATTATTTCAACGCCTCCTCGGGGTAGTAAGCACTATATAAATTACATTTAATTTGTGTAAATACAGGGAAAGATCAACACATCTGACATTCTTACAGTGCCAGCATTTCTCCTAAACGGAGCCTGACCGGAGTGAAAAGCTGCCTCTCTTAAGTTAGTGTGAAGTGCTAACAAGGTGTGAGCCTTTGTTTCCCCTCTGCTGCATTTGCTTCTAGGTGTGAGGCTCCTGACTGCTGCCAGCCAGGAGGCCTGATGACCCCTCAGGCTCGGACTTTGCTATGCGCCCAGCAGGGAACTGAGAAAGCCCCCTCCCCCGCCTGCATGTTGGTCCAGACGGAAAGCAGACAACGTGCCGGCGCTGCTGAAAGTGTCCCGGTGTTTTCAAATTACACGAGGGCGAATGCAGCCTATTTTTTTTAGCGGGGCCCAACTTCTTGGCAGGGTGGACGGCGTCCACCCTGTGAAATGAGTGGGTGGTCAGCGTCCACCCACGTGTACCCCCGACTCGTGCTCCGGGCCTTATGAAGTGCAGCATACAGTATTGAACATGTGAAGCGCTCCATCGCCTGAAAGGGTGAGGGCTGGGCTATTATAACTACAGACACATAAATGCTGTGCGCCCACATCTAGCGCCGAGTCTTCCCAGACTACGGACTCTCTTTGGCGGGGGCTTCGCCATGGGTCTCACGCTATGTCACTTTACGGCGGTGTAGATGAACCAATGACAAAAGACAACACTCTACATATAAGGATTACAATAGTAAATAAGCTGCAGATTACAGACCCTTGAAACCTGAGCTCCAGACTGACCTGCTTGTGTGATTCTAGGCAGAGCACCACCTGTCTGTCACCCTCTTATGCCTCAGACTGTCCCTCCCTCTTGTTAATCTGTAATCCTCTCTCTTACCTCGCTTATTGGAGGAGAGTTTTATTTTCCTAGTTCCTCAATCTAGAACTTCTGGTATCTTCATGAAAAAGATGCACTGATTAAAACCAATAGCTCTTGCCCGCTGTGCCATCTTCCCTCAAATTGAAACAAACACCAGCCTATGGTGAGGCCTCTCTCACTGTGAAATGAAATGAAATGAAATGATATCCGATTTATAAAGCGCAACTAAGCCCAAAGGGCATCAAGGCGCCTAACCAAAAAAGCTAAAATAGATAAAAAAAGACCACTTACTGGTATGCCTGAATAAAACACCATGTTTTAAGTGCTTTTTTAAATTGAGCCAATGACGGTTGAGCCTTAATTTCTGATGGAAGAGAATTCCAAAGGTGAGGGGCCAGATTCGAAAAAGCTCTGCCACCCCATCTAACTTTCTTCACGCGAGGAACTACAAGTAAATTCTTCTCAGAAGAGCGCAAGCTCCTACTGGGCAAATAAGGAATTAATAAAGAACGCAAGGCATTAGAGGATCCTGGGGAGAGAGCTCCAAACACCAAACAAAGGAGTTTAAAGGAGATCCTCTGCTGAATTGGAAGCCAGTGGAGACTTTTCCTGGCTAAAGTTGCAGAGGACTGAAAGGGAGCAGCGATGACAAATCTTGCCGCAGCATTCTGTACTACCTGGAGGCGAGAGATGAGACCCCTGTTGATGTCAGCATACAAAACATTGCAATAGTCCAGCCTTGAACCCACAAGAGCAACCACCGTCTGCTTACGAGCCTGAGGGGAAAGATAGTGAGTAATCCTCCTCAGGATCTTGATGACCCCCCCCAGCCGGTAGCCACAGTTCTGTTAACCTGCAAAGTCATATTTAATGAGCTGTCAAAGATCACGCTGAGATTTCTAGCCGAACAGACAGACATAGGACAGATACCCAGCGATGGAGGCCACCACTCACTCGACCACACATCTTGGTTTTTACCAAAGATCAGCACTTCTGTTTTTTCCCCATTCAGCTTCAGGGAGTTTAAAATCATCCAGTCAGCAACTGCTTGCATGCAGTTTCTGAAGCTGAGCGCGGAAGTGAGGGCCGAATGAGCTAGGGACACCATAATTTGGGTATCATCGGCGTACGAGACAACTTCCATCCCCTGAGATTTCACCAGCCTAGCTAGTGGAGCCACATAGATATTAAACCGGGCCGGACTCAGGGCCGACCCCTGTGGGACTCCACAGTGCAGGGATTTAACAGGGGAGAGAAACTCTCCAAGCTTAACCCTCCTCTGTTCTCTAAGCTCTAAAAAAGAGGACAGAAGGCTTAATGCCGGACCTGATATACCAAGTTCCCCCAAACAAGATGTTAAAGTTGAGGGAGATAGGGTATCGAAAGCTGCTGTAAGGTCCAGTAAAACCAGAACTGTGGTCTGGCCTAGGTCCACCTTCATTCGGATGTTATCCATCACCATAGTAAGAGCTGACTCCGTACTATGGTGCTTTCTGAAACCGTGCTGCGAATTGTCCAGATAGCCAGAGGAATCCAGAAAGTTTGACAGATGAAAGTTCAGGTAAGACTCAAGCATTTTAGCTGGGGCAGGCAACAAAGATATAGGACGGAAATTTTTCAGTACTTCTGGGTCCAGGCTAGGCTTCTTAAGCAGGGGCCTCACTATCGCCTTTTTCCAGGAAGCTGGAAAGATTCCCTGTGTCATGGCCTCATTCATAATCTGCAAGATAGGAGGTAATAGCGTATCCTGGCATGTTTCAGAACCTTCAAGGGACAAGGATCCAAGGGAGAAGCGGATTTGGTCTTTTCCAACAGCAGGCCAAGCTTTTCAAGAGACATCGGAGGAAAGTGGGTGAGAGTCTTAGAAGGATCTCTATTCCACACCTCCATTTTCGCCAAATTTGTGGCGAGATGCAATCCCAGAGTGCTCTTCTGTAGTTCCAAAGTAAGGTGGATGTCCTCAATTTTGTTATGAAAGAAGTCCGAGATTTTATTGCATAATTCTTGCGACCCTACCACAGGATCAGGCATTTGAAGAGAGCACAAGGAGTCTACGATCTTAAAAAGCTCCTTAGAAGAGGAAAGGGATGAAGTCCAACAAGTAAAGTGCCGGTCAGGTACCAAGGGGGCGTGCTTTTGTTTCAGGAAGAATATGGGCCTGCATTATAGTCCTATTTTTATTTCTGTATCATCAAAATAAACGAAGGACTTTAACAAAAGACTTCTGTAGATTTACACTGAAACAATCTGCAGACAGACAGGGAGGCCAATGCAGTAATGCACGTCTCTTGGCTGTCCGAGGTGTGATTGACAATGTCTCAAGCCAATGGTTAAATCATATTGGAGCCGGAAGCCAGTGCCTGAAGGAGGCTGAACCAGGCCAATTAAACGAGTATATTCTATATTAAAAAAAATACAAATAAACAAAAAGTTATTACCTAATTCCAGACCTAAAGATTGGTTTTGGCCTATGCCAATCCTAAAAATCATCCGATGGGGTGGCTTTGTTTTCCATGGGTTTTTGCAGGTGTCCATCGCTTGCCGCCTCTTTCCCCTACTTAGAAGAACCTGCTTGAGCTGAAAGAAACAGGTCACCTGATCCTTCTCTTTTATTATTGGTAGAAATATGGACCAATGTCTAATTTCACCGGCAACGGACCCTTTATCAGAATCCGTGCTGGATTGCTTTTGAGGACCGAGCTATTTCACCGACCAGTCGGGACACTTTTTCTCTTGCCCCGGGGCTGGGAGTGTGTGCCGCTGCTGTGTAGCCCTAGCTGTAAACTGCCTGCCTCACTTCGATGGGCAAGTTAAAAAACCCAATGTTTCTTCCTGTGCACAGTCGTAGAGACCACACAGCGCCCATAGCGCTCTTTATTCCTCCTGCAGTGTTGAGGCGCTTTTGACTGTGCTGCACCGCCGCCCTGCCTGCTCAGTGCTATGCCTGCTCTAAGCTTTACTCTCTCTTCTCTTGACAGCGATAGCCTTTCCTGTGCTCTGCTGGCTCCACATTTCCCTCTGTATTCTTTATCGTCTGCTCTTGGCAGCAGGCTTTGTGGCGCTTTCCCCGATCTGTGGAAGGATGGACCAGTCTTGCGGATTCTGCAGTGCGTGCATTCACCAAGGGCTGGGTTCCTCAGGAGAGCGACACGATGACTGGCTGGCCGCATTTTGTTGATACATTTACAGGGTATACATAGACATGTCGGCTTCTTGGCGCTAGCGTAGGAGAGAATTCCTCCTCTGAATCCGTTTAACGGGTGAATAGGTATCTGAAGCCATAAAAGGTCTTCAGGAAGATGGCTTCTGGTTCCCGTGTCTTTCTACTGTGGGTGGGGTCAATACTGGCCGGGATTGGCCCCTGGCCATTGCCTCCTAGAAAGATGAGCCCATGGATGGGCCTCAGGGGTGACCATGCGCGAGGTCTTGTTATGGATTGCACAATAGACTGCACAGAAACCCTTCATTTGGGTCTTCCTAACTTTGGGGAGTGCTGTAAGACTGGCCAATGCGGTGGAGGCTGCGTCCGACCTCCACGCACGTGAGGTAGCCATACTACAGCGTCCAAGATGACCCGTAGTTTGGCCCTTGGCCGACTGAGCCTTTGACATAGTTGCATGTCAGAAAACCATGTACAGAAGGATGGTCTGACATACACATCATGCCCTAAATATAATTTACAAAAATATTGTTCCATTGGGTGTAGATTTTCTATTATTTATATTTACCATGCCTTTTCTCCGGCTGCATTCTTTCTACCGTATGCCGCCTGAAGAGGGAGCTCCTGTCCTCGGGGCGAGAGTTGATTCCTGGGGTACATACGGATGCTGGGCCCGCTAAGCAGAAGAATCTTCTCCGTGACCTGGGGATTGATAAACCAGGTACTGGACCCGCTGTCACCTCTGTGCTGCCAGAGGGTTCGTGCAGGACGGGGTCAGCGGGGGTTGGACCAGAGGAAGACTTGACATGGAGGCTGCTTGGAAGACGAGGAAGGATGAAGGTCATCACCGAAGACTGCAAGACCCTCCTTTGAGGAGTTCCTCCACACAAGGTGCCGTCGGGAGACCTGATACCGATACCAGTCACGAGCAGGAGAGGAGGTCCGCATACGAGATGTTCACAGCGGGACCACAGAATTTGGTTTCTTTTACTTCCTTCTCACGCTTGCGTTTCTATGGGGGGTTGAGGATTGGTCTTCAACCTCTATCAAGGGAGAAAGGGTAAAAATTGCACTAAACCTTTTCTTCCCTGTCTGGTTAAAGCTTGACCTGTGACCTCCTGCCTGAAGCCTTGGTCCTTTATTTTTTGTTGGTAGCAGTCCAAGTATGATCTTACCAGTGGGGCAAAAAATGAAAACAAAAAAAGGTGAATAGTCTGAGCGGTGCAGTGCCTCTTTTTGAGAGTTATATAGCAATGAGGTAACCCGATAGGCCACTGGACTCGGGTAAAATGTGTTACATAAGCTAATGTCACAGTGGAAAACAGTCAAACCACATAAAATACAGAAAAAAATCTTTATCTAATCAAAATTGGACATCACCAAGAGATTATACCAACAATGGCAAGAGCATGGGGGGGATTTGTGATAGTGATGTGAGGAGGGAAGGTAATATATATATATGTATATATATATATATATATATATATGTATATATATATATATATATATATATATATATATATATACAATTAATATTTACAACCTATCCAGGCAGACGACCGGCCTGCACACATATGACAAATCATAACATAATAGATGCAGATGTCAAATCTGTCATCCATGTTTGACATCCCCTCACTAACCTCATCCCATTGTCCATAGGTGCCTCCTATTTTCCTTCACCGCAGTCCTTATGAAGACCCCACCAACAAGGCGCAAAGTTTCCTTTTCTCTATAGGGGTCGAAACGTTGACCGTTGTTTAGCTTTATTGTCAAACTTGGATGACAGATATCAAGTTGTTTCTAGCTAAAACTGATCAAAATGTACAAAACAAGTGTCAAAGTTCGTTCCTGTGCAGTAGAAGGGTTTTTGCAAAGGTTAACTGGTCATCTTTCAGGTGCTTTTTTCTGTATTTCGTTGTTAAATCGGTACTAATGAGATGAAGTGTTTGCCCAGACAGTGTTACCATGTGCAAAAATGTCAAAATAATGAAGGAATATTAGCAAACAAAATTGCAAAATTATGCAGCATAATTTCTTTCCGTGCTGCATAAATTGGTGCTTCCCTGTCCAATAATGTCTGGCAGTGCCAGGTGGGCTGCTCTTGCAGGTCAGTGTATGGGGCGTTTTGTTTGGCAGTCTGTGGGCCTGTTTTGTGGTCTGGTGGGCCAGTATTTACTTTTGATTTCTCTGATCTTACCACCTCACTTGCAGCAGGTTCAAATCCATGCAGTCTCTCGTACCTTGCAAAACACCTGAACAGATCTAGCTATCTAACTTGCTAATGGGAGCCATGTTGTAATCTATAATCTGACAATTTTAGGTCTCGCCTGACCCAGTGCATGCGCTGGTTTGGCGAGACTTATTGAGAGGGCTCCAAAAAGTGCTACCAGGCCAGCCTAGAGCTACAGTGCATGTGCGCGGGCGGGCGCACCGCTCTTGATGTTTGATTGCGATCGCGATCACTTTCGCGGCCGCTTGGCATAGCCAGTGGGTCTCGCTTTTGGGACCTTATAAGTATTTAGTTATGCAACTGTTGCATGGCTAAACACTTATAAGGTCCCAAAGGCGAGACCTATTGGCTATGCCAATGCTTGTTATTCATTCTGACAATGGCACTGCGCTAAGACAAGGTTACCATCCCAATATCTTTTGCTAGATTTGTATCCCATAATCCAACAGTCGATCTGTTGGGTGGAAGGTATTTCCTGTTTTTTGTGTTTTGTCAGACCAAATGTTACTCTAGTCCCTGTCATGTAAAGAGCTCTGATACCCACCAGGGTCACGTTTGCGCTATACAAAACTTTATAAATAAATAAGGTGTACCAGATCTCCTTGCACCTACGTACCCCCATGATCTGGGCTCCGTAAATGAAGGCCAGCGTTCTATTTAAGATTTCTGTTCTAGTACATAGACTCAAGTTCCAAAGCCGTTAGTTTCTAACATTTGGAAGCTTGTAGGATGGACCCAGAGAAAAAATTAACGAGTTGATTTAATACTGGCATTTACTTGCATTGGACAGGAGGATGTGTAAGGTGGGAGAAAGGTAATATAGCAACTGTGTTGGTTCTAAAGGGGCCACCTGGTTACTGATGACGTCACAGTGTGTCTCAAAGCAGAAGCAGGTGTCATCAAATAGAGCAACATTCCAGCGTGCTTATTACTGGGAAACGAGAAGAATTTTTCTCTTTAGCAAATGGTCTCTTTAAGAACCGTAAGTACCCTCCCTCAGTCAGGATTGTTGGCGTATACGTACCGTATAAGTATGGTCAATAATGTCCGAATTGGACAGAGCGCCCCCCATAGGGGTGCTTAGGACCCGGGACCGCTGAGGCCCTGCCTCGATCCGGAGATGTGCCGGCCAATTACTACTTCCTGGGCGACGGGAAATGCAGTCGTTCTGGATGCACGTCACTCCCGCCACCGCAATGGCCAGGGAGTATATAGGTGCCCCTTCAACTGGCCTCTGCCTTTTCAGGGAGGAGAGCCTTTCGGCAGCGGGCAGAACGACAACAATTTTGAGGCGCGGGCAGCGCCTTTGGTCCCATCGCAACCTGAAAGTGCCGCTTGCAGCTTTTGACACCATACCTAGGTCTGAGTCCCAGAGTCTGCTACGGTATGAACCGGGGTCTCACTGAAGACTCCATCAGTAACAGGGGTTAGACAGGGATGTGTCCTGGCACCATTTCTCTTCTTAATCTATATTAACGCTCTGGGAGATCAGTTGATAAGGTATGGTAAAGACATCCCCAAGATAAAATCCAAATAAATTCCTGTTTCTGTATGCAGACGATGCTGTTCTCATTGCCCGAACAGCTAATGGCCTAAATCCTTATTAGATATTTTAATAATTTTATGGACAACCTAGGTCTAAAAACAAACTGCGCCAAGTCATATGTCATGAAGTGCGACCCAAAGTCGACCAAGACCAGGAAGTTCCTACACGGTGGTGAATAAAAATTAAAAAAACCTTCACGTCGCGTATCTGGGTGTCCCGATTCATTCTGATTTTATTGAATGTAAGGGGGTGCAACTCCAAAGTGCAATTGACGTAGTATTCAGATTTTCAAAAAAAAGCCAGGACACAAAACAATAAGCAAAATCCTCTGCATTTTCAAAAGTAAATGTGTATCAGTTGCAAGTTTTGGTGCAGATATTTGGGGACATGCAAAGTGTAAATCTCTACAGATTGTACAAAATAAGGGGAGAGGAACACTATTGGCAACCCCACACTCTACCTCAGTCATTTTGCCGTGACGAGGTTGGACTAAATTATCTAGAAGATTACATTGAATGACCTCCCCTTTACTGTGGCAGCGAATATTCAAGAATCCAGACGCCCAACTGTGCAGCTAATCTTGCTAGATTGTATGAACTTGGATAATTGCCTAGATTTGCCTCGGCTTGAATACTTAAAACGAGTTTTGAAAGTCTGGCTGCTCCTGCATTCCCCCATAGCCCGGCAACCCTATCTAGCATTCCTCCACCCCAAACAAAAGAACTCTTTCCAACACATTCAAAGGGCGCGATCAAGGGACATTTGCTAGGAGAGGGGAGTTCTCTCGGCTCTACCAGCATGCCCAGGACTTTACCTACAGTTAATTGTAAGTGAGAGATGTTAGTTCCTCCTGACAAGATTCTGACTCAATACTGTACATTTCCTGGCAGCCTTCCCTCCCAAAGGCAGCTGGTTTCCAGCCCCGCCCCCTTGTCACTTTGAGGCCCCAGCCCATCAAAGCACGTTGCACTTTACTTTGTTTTGCACGTTTTATTCCTGACAAAGAAGACCGTCGTTGTGCCCGAGCACTGGGCTCTAGACGTCACACAGTCGCCGTCTGCTACCTGCAGGGTCTGGGAAACGAAAGTGCTGCCTGTCTCTGTTCTGAATTATATTTTAAGCTCCCTAAAATCACGATCAAAATACTGGAATTCCCACCTGTGTAATGTATGGGCTTCCCCCACAGTGAAGGGCAGTAGCCAAAGTATGGTTCCAACCTTTCTTTATTCAGGAAATACACTTAACACCTAAGGGCGCCGGGCAACCGCCTCCGAACGCTTCAATTCTCTTTCGCGGGTCTCGCGCTCGTTCGTGCATGCGCAGTGGCGCCCAAGATGGCCGCCACGTGCATTTGCGTGCTTACGTAGTTCCCGGTCAACTAGACCGCGACACTACATATCTCCCCTTTTTACACCACACAAAAACTAATTACATAACTGAGAGAGGGGTTACAGTTCATAGTCTGTTACTCCAGTTCATAGTCTTTAAGCTTGGCTGGTCTCACCACCGCTCTCCCAACTCGGGTGTATCTTACCGGGGTAGCGTGTCCTTCTCGACCCTCTTCTGTGACAGGGCTTCCCCTTCTTCCTTCTAGGGTACCTTTCCCTTCTCTTCCTCCTTTCTCACCCTCTTCCCGTGTCCTTTCTTCCACACGTGGTCCTTCTCGTTCTTCCCCTTCGTTGTTATGATCTTCCTGCATACTCTCTCCCTTCTCTCCATTCGGTGTTCCCGCTTCGTTCCTCTTGTCCTCTGGGGCTGTCACTCCTTCATTGTCCTCTCAGGGCCACTGTAGGATTTTGTTGCATTTGGCCATGCGGTCTTGGGACCATACATTTCCATCACTGAGTAGTGCCGCTCGGTCATACACCTCTTCCACTCTCAGGGGTGGGGAGTATTTGCTGTCTCCCTTTCTCTTGAGAACTGCCAGCTTTACTCAGACCCACTCCCCTTTTTCCAAAGCTGTCTCTTTCACGTTTTTTTCTGCTATGGTAATGGTCTGTATATATCTTCTGCGCCTTCTCCAGGTTGTGTTGCACCACTGCAGGTGACCACTTGCTTGTGATTGTCTTCTCCTGCCACGCGACATTGTCTTTCGTGAAGGGTTGCCTTCCACGTAAAATTTGAAACGGGCTGTACCCCGTGCTAGTGGGGGTGATGCGGTATGCCCATAGTGTGCTTAGTACCTCCTTTTCCC
The DNA here is from genome assembly GCF_964204655.1 of Triturus cristatus. Classification (NCBI taxonomy): domain Eukaryota; kingdom Metazoa; phylum Chordata; class Amphibia; order Caudata; family Salamandridae; genus Triturus; species Triturus cristatus. The sequence goes on along the minus strand of NC_140591.1, from coordinate 62,325,394 downwards.
AGTCCTTGCCCCCGGAGATGGCTGCCTGTATAGAGCCCATTATCACCCTGTTGAACCTTTCTACTTGGCCATTGCTGGCAGGGTGATATACCGACGTAGGTTTGAGTCGAATGCCATTCCTTTCTGCGAATCGGTTCCATTTGACCGAAGTAAATTGGGGTCCGTTGTCGCTAATAATGGCTCTGGGGATGCCTTCCCTGAGGAATACCATTGTGAGGAATCGAATGATTGTCTCGGTGTCCATTTCTTCTTGAATGTGTACCTCTGGCCACTTTGAGTATTTGTCCACAATCACACATATGTACTTGGGAATACCCATGTTGTCACGTACCGGCCCCAAGATGTCCACTGCCACTTCTTCCCAGGGATTACTTGGGTTTGTGAACCTCCCTAGAGCAGGTCTCATGGGTTTCAGGATTTTGTCAGCTCCTTGGCACTACACACAGTCTCTGACCTGTCTCTCCACCTGTAGATCCATGCCTGGCCACCAATACGTTTGTTTGGTTAGTGCTTTCGTTTTCACGATTCCCAGGTGCCCCTCATGTATTATCTTCAAAAGATGTGGTATTATATTTGCTGGTGGTACCACGCGGTTTCCTCGGTATACAAACACCCCATCATTTCCCACCGACCACTCGTCCCTGACTTCATAAAATTGCTGAATTTGGGGCTTCTGGTGTTTCCTATTGGGCCACCCTCGCACTATGCATTTCTTGACTTCTTCCAGATCTCCATCTGCTCCGTACGCGTCCTTCCATTCTCTCCTGCTTATTGCCCGTTCCGGATCCTCCATCAAGGCTACCATCTCCTCATCTTCTTCCGTGCCGATACTTTCCTTCGCTGCCGCCCTGCTGAGATAATCAGCTATCTTGTTTCTTGAGCCTGGTATATATTCCACATCATAGCGATATTCCAAGAGTTTCAGTGTCATCTTCGCTATTCGGGGTGTTGCGCCGGCATGGCCGCTGGACGTTAGTACCTTCACCAGGGGTTCGTGGTCTGTTTTCAGCAGGAGTCGCCTGCCCCACAAGAACTGGCGATACTTCCCCATGGCCCATACTGCGGCCAACATCTCCTTCTCAATCACGCTGAACTTTTGTTCTGAATTCGTCAGTGATCTAGATGCAAAGCTGATCGTCTCCTTCTTGCCGTCTTGTCTCTCTTGCATGAGCACTGCTCCTAACCCCTTTTCACTGGCGTCTGTCATCAATATCGATTCTCCTAGGGGATCGTACCCTTGTAACGGGATAGCCTGGCCTATTTCTCGTTTGACTGTGTCAAACTCTTCTTGCGCGTCTTCCGTCCATGCGAACGCTGTTTTCTCCCTTGTGAGCTGCCTTATGTGGTGCATTTTCGTGGCAAAGTGTTGGACGAACTTACTGTAGTATTCCGCCATCCCTAGGAAGGATCGTACTTCTTCCTTGGTGGCGGGCGGAGGAGCATCGCATATGGCTGTCACGTTCCCTTTTTTTGGTGTTATTCCATTCTCTCCGATTTCGTGCCCTAGGTATGTGATTGACGACATGCCGAAATGGCACTTCTCCCATTCTGCTTTTAGTCCGTTATCCTCCAGGATCCTAAGCACCACCTCCAGCTTCTCGTCGTGGTCTTCTTGTTCCTTCCCCATCACTAGGATATTGTCTTGGAAGTATTGTACTCCCTCTATGTCCTTGAACAGTCGGGCCATTAGCTTTTGGAAGACTGCCGCTGCCGATGCCAACCCAAAGGGCATGCGGCAGAACTGATAGCACCCGAATGGAGTTATGAATGACGTCAGTTTCTTGCTCGTGTGGTGCAGGACTACCTGATGGTACGCTGACTTTAGATCGATGGTGGAGAACCATTTCACTCCTCTTGTTCGTGCCAGCATTTCCTCTATGCGTGGTAGCGGGAAATTCTCCTCCACAATACACTTGTTGAGTTCTCTGAGGTCCACACATAAGCGCACCTTGCCTGACGGTTTCATGGCCACCACTAATGGCGCCAACCATTCTGCGCTATCAATGGGTTCAATAATCCCTTCTTTTTCCAGTCGGTGTAGCTCCTGTTGCACTGCCTCTCTCACAGCGATCGGTATGTTCCTCACTTTGTGTGTGACTGGTTGGACGTTCTCCTTGAGCACGATTTTGTGGATACATTTTTCCAATTTTCCTATCTTGTCCCCAAATATTTTCGGGTGTGCGCTTCGCAGTCCCGCTGCCTTGGACCATTTTCCTTCCAACGCCACTAACACTTGTGTGTCTCCTCCCGGATGCAGTTGTATTCCCAATTCCCCTTGGTCCATCCACCCTAGGACCGAGGGTCCCTTCTCTGCAACGTACAATTTGCACTGGGCGCTGCGTTCTTTGAACTGGAAGAGCAGTCTTCTAAATCCCACCATTGGGATAGGTTCCCCTGTGTAGGTGACCGGTCGTATGTCGGGTGGTTCCAGATGTGGGCCTACTTTCGGTTCAAATTTCGCTTCCCACACCGACCTTTGGACAATCGTGTAGGGGGACCCTGAATCCGCTACTATGGTGATTTCCACTCCTCCGATGTGGATGTCGCACTGGGGTTTGCGAGCTCTTCTACCGTCGATACCTAGTACTTGGTCTTCCACGCAAAGGACTTCGTCGTCTTCTTCCTGGCCCTCTTCTTCCCCTCCTAGGTCTTGTGCCACGTATTTCACCGCGCGCTGTTTCCACTTCCGGCGACACACCTTCTCGTAGTGGCCGACCAGGCCGCAGAACACGCACTTAGCTCTGAAGGCGGGACAACGTTTGTCATGTGCCGCATGGTTCGGGCTCCCACACCTGTAGCACTTCGACGTTCCTTCTTTGTCCTGTTTCCACATTTGTCCCGGGTTTCCTTTCCCCTTGTACGTTCCCTTATTTTCTCCTGGCGCCAGTTTTCCTCTTCCATATTGGTCGGCGTCCTCCACCTTGTTTATCGTAGGTCTCGGGGCCTGGTCTCTCTTCGCTGCGTCTGCGCAGCGCTTGGTCAGTTCTGCTCTTTTCACGATGGCTATCACGTCTTTTAACGTAGCATCTCCGCTTGCCCACAATTTATCCTGCACCGTTTTGCTTGTTGTGTGCATTACAATTTGGTCCTTTTATAAAGTCGTCGTGTAGAGCTCCGAACTTACACGTTATCGCCAGCTTCCTTAATGCCGCCACGTAGTCGTCTATCGTTTTTCCCGCTTCTTGCTTCCTCTGCTGGAAATTGTAGCGGTCGATAGATGTACAGACTGCGGGGCGATAGTGGTTGTCTAAGTCTTCAATGGCGTGTTTGAACACGTCATCGTCCGCTGCTGGACGAGTGACAGGTGTTAAGTTTTGGAATACTTGTATGCCCTCTGGTCCCAGATTATGCAAGAGTATCCTTTTCCTCCGGCTGCTGGAGAACGCCTCTTCATTCTCGTCTTCCAATGCTTCGAGTTAATTTTTGAAATATTCTCTCCAGTCCTCCCATTTCATTTGAGGCTCCCCTGGTCTTGGTAGGAACGGGACCGGCGTCGTTAGTGCTGATGCCTGCGCACACATCTTGGCTTCCGCCTGTTTCCTGGGACTACCTGGCGCTTCCGTCCCTTCTCCCCTTCTTTGGGTCGTCTGGGCCTCTTCAGTCCCTTCTGCGCCGTCCTTCCCTGATTCCGCCAGGGCCTCTTCTATCTCTAGCCCCGGGGTCGCTTACCACGCTTCCTTGCACTTGGTCGGCACTCCTGCTTATTTTCGTGCCTCCCTCTGGCTTCCGTCTGCCACTGCCGCGCTCTCTCGGTGTCCTGGAGTCTGTTCTGTGACCCCCTGGTGTACCTGCCCCTGTAGGGCGTCGTCTCCTCCGGCTCTCCTGCTGTTGGGGGCTTCCTCTCCCCTGGGTGTCCTTCAGGGTCCTCTGCGTCCCAGCCTCGTCGCCACTGTAATGTATGGGCTTCCCCCACAGTGAAGGACAGTAGCCAAAGTATGGTTCCAACCTTTCTTTATTCAGGAAATACACCTAACACCTAAGAGCACCGGGCAACCGCCTCCGAACGCTTCAATTCTCTTTCGCGCGTCTCGCGCTCGTTCGCGCATGCGCAGTGGCGCCCAAGATGGCCGCCACGCGCATTTGCGTGCTTACGTAGTGCCCGGTCAACTAGACCGCGACACTACAACCTGTACGTCTGCTTTGTCACAGGAAACGGCCACTACAATGCGGCCATTTCACGCATAACCATAACCACGCATGCATTACAACGTATGCGTGGTAAAGGCATGTGTGATAAAGTTAAAAGAAAAAAAGCGTGGGATTTAAAAAGAGGGCTTGGGGGGGGGGGGGCACCCCCAAAATAAAATATTTAAAAAACACACCCGATTCCGTCATTTTAAGAGAGATGTGGAGTCCATCCACGTCGTTAGAGGAAACGGAAGGTCACTTCCGCTTCCTCTTAATGACGTAGAACGTCACCAAGGAAGATCGAGGAGAGGTAAGGGGGAATGAGGGGGTGGTTTTGCGCAGGGGTAAATATAAAGGGTAGATTTTTAGGTGCGATATCCTTTAACAAGAAAATGCCATTAACATGCATAATTAAACAATGAAAATCGTTTCGTGGTAAAGGATATGCGTGGTGATGGCATTCGCGTTGTAACGCATGCGTGGTAAAGGCATGCGTTACAACGGAATGCGTTGTAAAGTCATACATTCCTTTGTCACGTAACTGGATGCCTGAGATTTTATTTAAGATTTTTAAAATCTACAGTTTTTGCCAAGTATTTTCAATATGCATTAAGTAATGTATATTCTTGTTGCGATGCGACTGTTAAGGCTCAATGAAGCCGGATAAAGTATTTTGATTGGTTGATGCACCGAGCCTCGGTGGCTCTTCAATGCTCACACCTGATAGGCCACCGGCAAGTTAGCCTCTCTCCTCCACTAATAGCCTTTCTTTTGTCTTTACACCTATTTTGCCACATTATGAAAACTGGTAATGTTGTGGTCTAATCAGTTCGCTTACTACTATTGAGCTAACGCCCCAGAGCTGGCCAATCACAGCGGAGCGCACTTTGATCTGGACTCGAATCTCGCCAATCCAGTTCTGATTGGCAGTTTCGGCGCTAGAGCCGTCCAATCCGGCCAGCAAGGGCTTTTCTGCGCCTCCTCAGTGGAGAGGGTTTAATCTAAGGCCTGTGGGAATATAGGCCGAGGAGTGGCATCACGGAACTGGCTTCTTCAAGTAGGGAAAAATGTTTAACTCTGTGAATCGCAGTAACATTAAAGTGTAAGAAAGGGCCTCGTTTCTAGCTGGCTCATTAGCCTGCCAATCACTGGGAGGCCAGGCCAGTCTGCATCCCAACGGGTCAGAGCGCTATGTTCACACGAGTGTACAGCGCCTCGAGGCACTGCACAGGATGTAACCCTCACTGCAGCTCCCTGCCCCGGGTAGGGGCGGACAGTGAGGCGCGTCCGAGGAGCGACTAATGAAGTGGAAGTGATGGGGTGGGGTCATAGGTCAGGGCCTGGGGAGCAGGCGAGCAGCCGCTGGAGACTTCGGTTCATTAGTGCAGTGTTCAGTGCTGCACTGCACGACTGCTCTTGGGAAGAGGTGAACTGCACGTGCAGTCTTAACTGCATAAACCGGTAATGCAGCCGCCGCTGGGCAAAGCCTGAGGTCCGATGTTTTATCATTTTTATCCTTATTCAGTTTCTCTTCTCATTTCTTATAGAATGTGGGCAGACGTCATTCCGCAAATATTGGTAGGGACGGGCGGGGCGTAGCCCTGTCTGTGCTTACTTAACCAGAGTCCCTTTACTTTAACCCCCTGGTAACCAGTCTCTTCACCGCTTCCCTCTTAGTAATCAAAGTCTCCTTACCGCCCCCTCCTGGTAACTGGAGTCTCTTTACCGCCCCCTCCTGGTAAATGGAGTCTCTTTACAGCCACTTCTTGGTTACCAGAGTGTCTTTACCGCCCCTTTTTTGTAACTAGTGTCTCTTTACTGCCCCCTCCTGGTCGCTCTAGGTTCTGATGTAATCTACGGATCCCGCTCTCCATTCCACGTCGGGGGATCAGGTTTGCCTGGACTTTGGGCTTCTGGCCACCCGGTGGAGCGCCGGAAGTAACGATATATTACGTTTGGCACGTTGTGTCTCGCTGTAGAAGTTGAGAAGGTAACCAGGGCCCTGTTAAAGGTATTACAATACCCCAATCATGGCAGTGCTTCCGGGTAAATTCTGTACAAGAAAGGCATGTTAAGGTATTAGTATGTACTTGTTCGATATATCATTGGGTGACTTTCCTTGGAAGTTAAGTTTTAGGTCTTGCCTACTATGCAGCACTCCCCGGGTCTGTTGCGAGACTCACTGCGGCTTGCCAAGAATATTGAGCAGCTTGGAACTCACACATTGCTTACCATTGGTTGGGTTTCCTGTCCCTCTCATTTCCTTGCTTCATATTTGTGTCACAGCTTGCCAATCTTATGTTCATCCCTCCCATGTAGCATTGCCTCTTTACCTCTCTTTTGATTGACTAGCATCTCTGCTTGCTTTTCAAGCACTACTTTTTTGTGTTAAGCGTTCTATGAGAGTGCATGTGTTTTCGTGCTGTCTCCCTCGTTTATTTCTCACCCCTTGCACTTTGTAACTCTGTTACCTGTATGCTTCTGCCCGCCCCCTCAGTGCTGTGCTTGTCTATGTGCTTCTCCCCATTGCTTCCCCATGCCCTCTGTGTTGTTTCTACCCGTGACTTCCTTCACTCTCCCCGTTGTTGCTTCCCTCCCACCCGTGGCCTCGATGTTGCTTCCTCCCACCCATGGCCTCAATGTTGCTTTCCCAACCCGTGCAGTTTCTGCCCACCCTCCCCCATGTTGCATCCGCGTCCCGTGTTGCTTCCACGACCCCCCCCCAACTTCCCCCTTGTTGCTTCGGCATCCCTCCGCCCTACGTTGTGTTGCTTTCACATCCCGTGTTGCTTTCACATCCCGTGTTGCTTCTGACCCTCCACCCTCTTTTATGGAATAAAAAAAAATAATGCTTTTTCGCATTTTCTTTTCTTTTTATTTACAGATCCAACTTGGATCGGTAACTAAAAATAAGAAAAAACGATCCAGGGTAATTGTGTAGGCGTGTGCCTAAAAATTACGCTGGCAGTACATCAAAAGGTTTAAAATAAATATATAAATAAGCATATTTTCACAGCATTGTGGATCCTCTGCAGCATGGCTAAAAACCATTGGTCCCCAAGGTGATACCTATTGGCTTTGCCAATTCTTCTTTGTTGGTGTGCACAGTAAAATCAAGCCCGTACCTCTTCCCCCGCCCCGTAGTGCCAACTTCTGTAATAGTGATGGGAGCGAGATGGTAATTCTGAAGGAGTCACTCATCCGAGTCCTCTTGTGTGTGACTTCAGGAGTCCACGCTGTGGTGTTCTGTCTGTGCCACTCAATCTTTGACCTACTGGGGCGAAAGCCATGTTCGTGGTCAATCCATTGATGTTAGGAAGTTCCAGATGTCAAGGCCAACAGGAAGCTGGCAGGCCTGGGCAGTCTACGGTCATTGAATGAAGTCCTGTCCTTCTACTACAAGCCTCAAGCGCCCCAAAGAGGTGCAACGGAGTCGTATTTGTGGCTTTTGGATAAAGAGTCCTCGTTATAAGCGAGAGAAGATGTTTCCGCACAGAGGCTTTACCATCAGAGGGCCGCAGAGCAGGTCCAAGAGTGAGACCCGACTCACTTGAGAGGTTCACTCCAGCAGGGAGATGTCCAGGGGCCCTGCAGGACCAACATTGAAAGATGCCCCTGAAATTGCCTTCTTCATTAACCCCAAATATATTACACCTCAACAGGAGGCGGGTCCATTGCAGGCCGGAGACATCCCCTCTCCTGGATCACGCACATTAGAGCAGGAGCACACTCCTCTTGGACTCACTCGTAAACTACAACACTCACGCTAGACTCACTTTCACACTACATTACACACACACACTGAATCACTTAAACAATCATTTGTCTTGGACTCACTCGTTTTACTCTTTAGGCAAGGGGAATAATTGTGCGGGTCCCTCTGCTCTGCTGTCTGCTGTATTAGCGCCGGGAACCCTCACATGAGGTAGCCGTGCGCTTTACAAATGCGCATTATTATTATTATATTACTTGGGCGCTCCTCTTGGACTCACTCACACACTACAGCGCTCGCACACTCATTCATGTTGGACTCACTCGCACAGTGGAGCTCTTGAACACTCATCTTGGACTCACTCACACTCAAATCACTCCCACATTCATATTGGACTCACTTGCTTACATACACTTGCATCCACATCTTGGATTCACTCTCACCCTACAGCACATGCACACTCATTCATCTTTGACTCCTTTGCACAGTGGAGCTCTTGCGCACTCATCTTCGACTCACTCACGCACTTTCATCTTCGACTCACTTCCTCACAAACACTTGTGTCCACATCTTGGACTCACTCGCACCCTACAACACTCGCACACTCATTCATCTTTGACTCCTTTGCACAGTGGAGCTCTTGCGCACTCCTCTTGGACTCACTCGCACACTCATTCACCCTGACCTTGGGTGAGCTGATGGGCAGTCTCATGAACCTTCAGTACTGCAGCGCAGAGAGTGAGTGCTCCGCTCTTCGCATTGTGCGAGCAGACCTCATTCTCTGACATTGGCAGCTCCCAGCGACTTGTCCTCAAGTGAAAACCTCCAAAATGATTTCCTTGCCTGGGAAGAATTAATGACCCTGAGTTTAAAATATGAGCTGCCATGCAAGGGTCTGCCGGGCCCGCGGCCTTCTGCTGTCACACGCCGCTGCGTCCAGATTTGATATGACGAATATATATGGTGTTTTATGAAAAACACACACTCATTATCCAACCGAAGGCGTTCAGTCCTGAGCTGACCAAACAGGAGTACAGAGTCTTCAAAATGTGGCCTCGACCAAGGAGACGTCCTAATGGGCAGGGGCATGGACAGGGGCATGGACAGGGGCAAGGACAGGGGCATACCTCTGCGGTGTCACCAGGAAGAAAATCGAGAAATGTGCAGAGTGGAACCACTACTTCCCAGTGCAGCGTCGAAAGTGTTTATGCCATTAAATACATATTTGAATCTAGACCAGGTATTTTGGTGAAATTAATGTTCTGCTTTTTAAAAAATTCTTCATCCGCTTCTTGCTGCAGTAGAGTAGTAATGCTATTTCAATTAGTGTTCTGGACTCTACTTTGAACATTTGACGTCATCGTTGCAATGAGGAGAGTCCTCGCATGACTCTTTTAAACCATGACATAACGAAGGGGTTTGTATACAGGCTGCACAGTGTTTCCTGGGGACCCTGTCCCACTCGCTCACTCCAAAATCTGGACTACTTCCTGCTTCTGACAAATTATCTCGTTGACCTCCTTCTGGACTTTAGTTTTTTGAGGGCTTTTGAAGGACCTATCCAGTGAGTGACAACTCCACTTGATGACCAGGCTCAGGCGCACTGCCCTACAGAGAGCCCAGTGTCCTCACACTCCGGTGAGTGGGTCCCGGGAACGATGAGGCGCTGGCACACTGACCTACACAGAGCCCAGTGTCCTCACACTACAGTGAGTGGGTCCCGGGGACGACGAGGTGCTGTGCACTGCCCTACACAGAGCCCAGTGTCCTCACACTCCGGTGAGTGGGTCCCGGGAACGAGGAGGCGCTGGCACACTGACCTACACAGAGCCCAGTGTCCTCACACTCCGGTGAGTGGGTCCCGGGAACGAGGAGGCGCTGGCACACTGACCTACACAGAGCCCAGTGTCCTCACACTCCGGTGAGTGGGTCCCGGGAACGATGAGGCGCTGGCACACTGACCTACACAGAGCCCAGTGTCCTCACACTCCGGTGAGTGGGTCCCGGGAACGATGAGGCGCTGGCACACTGACCTACACAGAGCCCAGTGTCCTCACACTCCGGTGAGTGGGTCCCGGGAACGAGGAGGCGCTGGCACACTGACCTACACAGAGCCCAGTGTCCTCACACTCCGGTGAGTGGGTCCCGGGAACGATGAGGCGCTGGCACACTGACCTACACAGAGCCCAGTGTCCTCACACTACAGTGAGTGGGTCCCGGGGACGACGAGGTGCTGGTGCACTGCCCTACACAGAGCCCAGTGTCCTCACACTCCGGTGAGTGGGTCCCGGGAACGATGAGGCGCTGGCACACTGCCCTACACAGAGCCCAGTGTCCTCACACTCCGGTGAGTGGGTCCCGGGAACGATGAGGCGCTGGCACACTGACCTACACAGAGCCCAGTGTCCTCACACTCCGGTGAGTGGGTCCCGGGAACGATGAGGCGCTGGCACACTGACCTACACAGAGCCCAGTGTCCTCACACTACAGTGAGTGGGTCCCGGGGACGACGAGGTGCTGGTGCACTGCCCTACACAGAGCCCAGTGTCCTCACACTCCGGTGAGTGGGTCCCGGGAACGATGAGGCGCTGGCACACTGACCTACACAGAGCCCAGTGTCCTCAAACTACAGTGAGTGGGTCCCGGGGACGACTAGGTGCTGTGCACTGCCCTACACAGAGACCAGCTGATTTGAAATGTAAGTCCAGCAGGGAACAGCTCGGCCCTCCCAGCTACACATGTCATATTGTTCACTGTCTGGGACCAATATGCTTTCCTGATTGATTGGGGAGCAATTAACAGGCTCAAACAGCTGGAAACTCCTTGAAGGCCTCAAAGTTTATGGCAGGAAAATGCCAACTTTCTAAAAGTGTCACTTTGAAAATAGTAATCTAAAAAGTAACTTCACCACTAAAGAGGGGTTTAAATTAAAATTCATTTGAATCCAAAGAGGACACATCTACCTGCCCCCAATAAAAGGTTAGCACTTATTAAATGTAATCAGGTAACCTAATGCTATCTTATGGGAGAGGTAAGCTTCAGTAATGAAAATCGAATTTGGGAGTGTTTCATTGCCAGCACATGTAAAACTTAAAAACACATGTCTTACATTTTTAAATACAATGCTCTCTGCCCTATTTTCTGTTCAGAGTCTACTTTAGGAGTGGCTTATATGCATTAGAAACAAAGATTTAGACGTGGCAAAAGGTTTATTTTGTCAGGTCAAATTAGCAGTCCGAAACTGCACTGCAGGCTGCAGTGACAGGCCTGAGACATCCTTTAAAAGGCTATTTTTAGCGGGTGGCACAATGAGCGCTACTGCCCACCAATAGCATTTAATTTACAGTCCCTGGGTGTCCATAGGACCATATACGAGGGACTTAAAAGTAAATTAAATGTATCAGTCAGGCATAGGCCAATTGTACCATGTTGTTAAGGAGTGAGCACAAATACTTTAGCTTTTGTTAGTAGTAAAGTGCACAGTCCTAAAATCGAAAATAAATGGGTTCAGTAAACAGGAAGGGTGAAGGCAAAAAGTTTGTGGGTGACCCTACAGAGAGGGCCAAGTCCAACACACTGCTTCTTGCTGCTGTATAGTTCATTTGCCTTGGGTTTGCCCCCAGCTGCTAGGTGGTGGAGCCATTCACAGGTTCAGCTAGGCGTTCTGTGATGTGATCCCGGTTTCCAGCTGTAGTTTGGCAGTGTGTCACAATACAGTGCAATGTTTATTACAGAGGAGGAGTGGTCCTGCTACCATATTGTATTGTTTTGGAGGGGGAGGTAAGAGGATTCTTTACACGTTTACCTTGGGTGGCTCAGGGGGTGAGAGTCCATGGCCAGTGTGGTAGTTTTAAGTAGTCCTGAGGCCAGTTGTTTTGTGGTGCATTGACCCTATTATGCATCTTAGTGGGTCACCATCTCGCCTGTGGTGTTCTGTGGCACCAGTCGGTGCAGGCACAAGCATGGACTCTCTTGCCTCTCAGTGGGCCATCATCTCTCCTGTATTGTATTGTATTTGTATTGCTGTAATTGCATTTATATAGCGCTTACTACCCCTGACTAGGCGTTGAAGCGCTTTTTCGGCGAGTAGCACGCTACTCCGGAACCCATAAAGGATTACTGTGGATTGCTGTGGCTCCAGTCGGTGCAGGCACGAGCAGTGATCTCTCCCTCGCCTCACAGTGGGTGTCCAACTAACCTGTGGTGTTCTGTGGCACCAGTCGGTGCAGCCACAAGCAGTGACTCACTCTCACCTCTCAGTGGGTCACCATCTCTCCTGTGGTGTTCTGTGGCACCAGTTGGCGCAGGCACGAGCAGTGACTCTCTTGTGCATCTTAGTGGGTCATCATCTAACCTGTGGTGTTCTGTGGCACCAGTCGGTGCAGGCACGAGCAGTGACTCTCTCTCTCGCCTCACAGTGAGTTCACCATCTAACCTGTGGTGTTCTTTGGCACCAGTTGGTGCAGGCACGAGCAGTGACTCTCTCTCTCTCGCCTCACAGTGGGTGTCCAACTAACCTGTGGTGTTCTGTGGCACCAGTTGGTGCAGGCACGAGCAGTGACTCTCTCTCTCTCTCGCCTCACAGTGGGTGTCCAACTAACCTGTGGTGTTCTGTGGCACCAGCTGGTGCAGGCACAAGCAGTGACTCTCTTGTGCATCTTAGTGGGTCACCATCTCTCCTGTGGTGTTCCGTGGCATTAGTCGGTGCAGGCACGAGCAGTGACTCTCTCTCGCCTCACAGTGAGTTCACCATCTAACCTGTGGTGTTCTGTGGCACCAGTTGGTGCAGGCACAAGCAGTGACTCTCTTGTGCATCTTAGTGGGTCACCATCTCTCCTGTGGTGTTCCGTGGCATTAGTCGGTGCAGGAACGAGCAGTGACTCTCTCTCGCCTCTCAGTGGGTGTCCATCTAACCTGTGGTGTTCCGTGGCATTAGTCGGTGCAGCCACGAACAGTGACTCTCTCGCCTCTCAGTGGGTGTCCATCTAACCTGTGGTGTTCTGTGGCACCAGTCGGTGCAGGCACGAGCAGTGACTCTCTCGCCTCTCAGTGGGTGTCCATCTAACCTGTGGTGTTCTGTGGCACCAGTCGGTGCAGGCACGAGCAGTGACTCTCTCTCTCTCGTCTCACAGTGGGTCATCATCTAACCTGTGGTGTTCTGTGGCACCAGTCGGTGCAGGCACGAGCAGTGACTCTCTCACCTCTCAGTGGGTCATCATCTAACCTGTGGTGTTCTGTGACACCAGTCGGTGCAGGCACGAGCAGTGATCTCTCTCTCGCCTCTCAGTGGGTCATCATCTAACCTGTGGTGTTCTGTGGCACCAGTCGGTGCAGCCACGAGCAGTGACTCACACTCTCACCTCTCAGTGGGTCATCATCTAACCTGTGGTGTTCTGTGGCACCAGTCGGTGCAGGCACGAGCAGTGACTTTCTCTCTCGCCTCACAGTGAGTTCACCATCTAACCTGTGGTGTTCTTTGGCACCAGTTGGTGCAGGCACGAGCAGTGACACTCTCTCTCGCCTCTCAGTGGGTGTCCATCTAACCTGTGGTGTTCTGTGGCACCAGTCGGTGCAGGCACGAGCAGTGACTCTCTCTCTTGCCTCACAGTGGGTGTCCAACTAACCTGTGGTGTTCTGTGGCACCAGTCGGTGCAGGCACGAGCAGTGACTCTCTCTCGCCTCTCAGTGGGTGTCCATCTAACCTGTGGTGTTCTGTGGCACCAGTCGGTGCAGCCACGAGCAGTGACTCACTCTCGCCTCTCAGTGGGTGTCCATCTAACCTGTGGTGTTCTGTGGCACCAGTCGGTGCAGGCACGAGCAGTGACTCTCTCTCGCCTCACAGTGAGTTCACCATCTAACCTGTGGTGTTCTGTGGCACCAGTTGGTGCAGGCACAAGCAGTGACTCTCTTGTGCATCTTAGTGGGTCACCATCTCTCCTGTGGTGTTCCGTGGCATTAGTCGGTGCAGGAACGAGCAGTGACTCTCTCTCGCCTCTCAGTGGGAGTCCATCTAACCTGTGGTGTTCTGTGGCACCAGTCGGTGCAGGCACGAGCAGTGACTCTCTCTCGCCTCTCAGTGGGTGTCCATCTAACCTGTGGTGTTCTGTGGCACCAGTCGGTGCAGCCACGAGCAGTGACTCACTCTCGCCTCTCAGTGGGTGTCCATCTAACCTGTGGTGTTCTGTGGCACCAGTCGGTGCAGGCACGAGCAGTGACTCTCTCTCGCCTCACAGTGAGTTCACCATCTAACCTGTGGTGTTCTGTGGCACCAGTTGGTGCAGGCACAAGCAGTGACTCTCTTGTGCATCTTAGTGGGTCACCATCTCTCCTGTGGTGTTCCGTGGCATTAGTCGGTGCAGGAACGAGCAGTGACTCTCTCTCGCCTCTCAGTGGGAGTCCATCTAACCTGTGGTGTTCTGTGGCACCAGTCGGTGCAGGCACGAGCAGTGACTCTCTCTCTTGCCTCACAGTGGGTTTGCCATCTGGCTTGTGGTGTTCTATGACGCCAGTCGGTGCAGGCACGAGCAGTGACTCTCCTGTGCATCTCAGTGGCTCGCCATCTCTCCTGTGGTGTCCTGTGGCACCAGTCGGTGCAGGCACGAGCAGTGATCCATCTCTCCCCTCTGTGGTTCACCTTCTCTCCTGGGGTTTGCTGTGGCACCAGTCGGTGCATACACGTGGGCTGGCTTGCTCTCACCACACCATGTGGCTTTGATTTGCACCCGCCGCTCAGTAGTGCGTCCATGTGCCCTGTGGTTTGGTCTTGTGTTGGGGAGGCCCTCCTTCTTGTTTCCCTGTCTGCACGTGGCTGTGGTGGTGGGCTCCACACTGCGCGTGTGGTGCAGACTCCAGGCTCCGCCACTAACTGGATCCAGACCCAGGCTTCTGATGTTACACAGACAGGGGGGGGGCGTGGTCTCCGTGATGATGGAATCCTGCTCACAGCGAGGCCTTCGGGGCGAGCACTTTGCTAGTGATTGTGCATAGATGCGTGTCACAGCACATAATGTAACGAGATGTGTATCCGGAGTGAAGCTTCTCTTGTCTTTTAACAAAGGGTTTGTGGTATAGAGGACTTAAAGCTTTCTATAACCAGATCTGGAAAGCTGGGGTGGGCTGGACCCAACTGAGGTAGTTTGTGTTTGTTAGGCCTGGCTTGACTGTGCTTTTGTCTGTGAGAGCTTTGCTATCACCTCTTAAAAATAAACGAAAGGGTCAGAGTATCTCTCGCGTCTCATTCTGTTGGCTACTTTGTGTATTTTCCACCTCCTGTGGCGTCCCTCCATTGAACGGGAGACTTCTCAAAAGTAGTCTGTCGTCCCAAATTACATCATTTTTCTCTAAGACGCATTATATTGAGAAAATATTTGTTTTATAGGTTGCTTGCACTGCAACAGGCCTTTTTAGGTCGAGCCTGGGCAGCGCATATTCTGCGAGGCTTGCTGTTTGAGTATGGATTTCAAGCCCCGCCAGCTGCCCATATTTTTCATTGGCTTGTTTGGTTTGCCATCATAAACGCTGGCTTCTGATTCGTTAATAGGCTTGTTAGTCCCTCCTTAGTGCCGCCATGTCTTCATTTGTAACCTCCCATGAGTACTGGCCCTTTTACTTCTGTTGTTACACGGTATGTCTTATTTAGTCTGTAAGCACTATTTTCTTTAATGAGTTTCTCCTACTGCAGGCACACCATGCTTTCCTGCAACATTCAGCACGTCCTGCGTGCTTTCACTTTGCAAGCAGCTCGGAACAATGGTGGCTGCTTCTTTGAAATGAAATGGGTATCGCATTTACAAGAGTTTCAGCTATTGGCATTGGTTATGTTTTAATTATCAAAACAGATCAATAAAAAGCAAGGTTGGATTGGGATTACAAAAATCGTCCCGGGCACGCTAAAAAAAAAGTTGCCCACATTTGCATATGGCCTTCCGCAAAACACTGCTTTGGCGAAATTTTATTTAAAAAAAAAAAAAAAAAGGGAGGGGTTGGTAAAAAAAAAAATGCACGGATTAGTTTACACTGGTGAAACACACCTGAAAACAAGTGAGCCCACTTCTGCTTAGACCCCTGCCCACTATGCATACATTAATGGGCCGGCCCAGAGAGAGAAAGGGAGTGACACCTCTGCTCGTTGATAAAAGGGAGGTAATGGACGCCCATCTGCCACCAGAAAGGCCACTCGGGTGACCCACTGGGCCGCTGTGGGTATCCGAACAACACAGACACCGGCCAAATCGGCCCCCCAGACTGCTCACGGAAGCAGCCCACAGCTGGAACTGGGCACGGCCCCTCGGGCATTGCCCGAGAGCCCGCGTTACCAATCCGACCCTGAGAAAAGGCATAGTCATTTACAATGCCAATAGCTTAAACTCTCGCAAATGCATTGTAGGAGAGTCGGATCTGCTTCTTATAGTTACCCCCGCTTTTTGCTGATGTTTCACTGTTTTTCAACTTTAGTCTGGCTGGGGCCCTGCTAACCAGGACCCCAGCCTAGCTGCTTCCTCTCTAAATTGATTACCAGTACTTTAGGTACACTCCAGATTGGATTCTGGGGTACCCTTATAAGTCCCTAGTATATGGTATACTCTGTACCCAGGGCATAGGCACCCCAGAGGTCTACCAGGGGCTGCAGCATGTATTATGCCACCCATGGGAAGCCTTCTAAAATGACACAACAGGACTGCTACAGCAGCCTGTGAAAAGTGGTGCATGCACCACTTACAGAGATATAGGTTCACTATATCTCTTCATATCACGGCACATGCAAACCTATCAGTCACCCCTATAACGGGCCTTATCAATCCTGAAGGCAGGGTGCTGGGTTTCATGTGAGAGGGTGCCCATGCATGAGCCTTTATTCCGGGGTTGTTTGTGATGCAGCCAAACCATATACGCTTAATTGCATTTTAACCTCGTGGTAAATGCTAACTTTGGGATGGCTGCATGGAAACATGTCATGTTTGGTGTCAAACACCTTGGAATCATACCCCCACACCAGTAACTGGTGTGGGAGGTATGATTCCACCCTACTAGAGGGAGATCCATGACATAACCGGCATACCCGGTACCAGCTAACAGACCCTGGCATCACAAAATGGATGCTGCCAGCCACTGACACGAGTCTGCCCTCCTGCTGCTGGAGGAAACTGGCAGGGGAGGCCTGGACAATAGGTTTCCTGTCACAGGGAGGTGTGACCACCTCCCAGACAGGCTTTAGTGTATTGGGGCTGGGTGGGTGCACTCCAATAGTGCTTTGGGGTCTGCACTGGGGGCACATTTGGTGTCCCTGTGCATAGTTCAGCTCAAACCATTTGCAGGGGCTACCAGCCCTGCTCTGTCGTGGAACTGGATAAAGGAAATGGGTGTAGCCACCCCTCTTTCCTGACCCTCCCATAGGTGGGTCCCTAGAGTTTGTCCCACCCCTTCCTTGGGTATAAGATAGGATCCCCTGGCTACAGGACTTTAGATTTACCTGGATGAAACTCTGATAGATAATCCTGGAACTTCGACAATCTACAAGGCGCTAGATGACTGAAGAATCTCCCTTGGAGTAAAGGAGTTACTCCCCTGCAAGGCAGGCACCTAAGACGCATCGGACCGGTTTGCATCTCTGAAGCTCCCGACGGACTCCGAAGAATTTACAACACAGGAGGTGGGTTCCCAGAGGCCAACACGAGCTCCCAGCAAAGCGGAGACCCATAGCCCTCGTGGGGACCGTGGAACCGGAACCCCTGGACACCGTGCACATTTTGCAAGTGCATATGCTTCTCGTTGATCTGTGGGGCTGTGCTTTGGGCTACTTATAGTCCGCACCCCTAGCAGTGTCTCCACCGAAGATTACTGGCCTACACTCACGAGTGTCCCGTGGGCTGGTATTGTGTGATTCCTCTCGAGGTCCCTTCGCGATCCCTGGTCTGTCGACTGGTGGGTCTCTGTGAAGGCAATTCAAACTTTAATTGGGCTTATGTGGTTGCTCCAGATGTGCCCTGACTCTCCATTGCTTGGGGAGTTCCCAGGACCTTGCTGGTCTGCACCGAAGCATCTTTTCTCTTCCAGCGTGGGTTGCTGTTGCCAAGGCTTGTTGGGTTCAATCCGAGCACCGACACAGCAGCACTTGACATCCTTCGTGGGACAGCTTGAATCCAGCTCCTGGTTGTCGTCGACACCTCCTGGTCCTCATGGCTGCAGCGTCAAGCTTCACCTCTTCACCTCTTCGCACCTGAAACACCCAACATCGGTGGGCATTAGTCTATCGTGCCCCTGGTAAGTGACCCAGACTCTGTACCCTCTGCTTTCAGGTTCTTTTGATCTTCGTTCCAGGCTTGGATCACCCCGCACACTTATCTTCTTTGCGGCCACAACACTTCGCAGCAGATCGCCATTGACATCAATGACGATTCCCGACACCATTTGACACCTATGCACCCGGCATCCCTGGGTGAGGTAACTTGAGTACTCCGGTGCGCCCGTGGGTGCTGGCCCTAGAACCCCCCAAGTCTAAAGGGGTTTGCTCAAAGTCCTCTCCTAAGTGTCCATAACTTCTAAAATTCCAACTGCGACTTTCCCATAGAATAGTACGGGGCTCGCGCCTGTGTTCTCACACTGCACGCGTCCCCCGTGGGTCTCCTGTGTCACTACCTTGGGTGGTTCCTTGGGGTCCCGGCGATTCTACGTGCTCTAGGCACTGTCTAGTCCAGTCGTGGTACTTGTACCACTTTCTAAGTATATGGTTTGGTCCCCCCTGGGGCCCATTGTATATTGTGCTACTTATTGCTATTTATTGTATTATTGTATATTGTGGACTCTAATCTCATAAAGAGATTAGTAGTGAGTGTTTAGAAATAAATACATATATTTTATATATACCTTGTGTGGTTCTCCTTTCATTTAGTGATTCAAGAGGTTATAATCTGGTAAACCAAGCTGCTTTACACTCCTTCAAGACTTAGCCTGAAGGCTGCTCTCCATAGCTACCACTAGGATAGCTTTCAATAAAGGTTGGCTTTAAACCTATTCACCATAAGGGGTTGTTTGGACTGGTACCAGGTGCCCGCTAGAACTATTGGACAGCATATACCAGGTCAACTTCTCACATGCATGACCTGTTGCATTGCAAATGCTTGTTTAAAATGTTTCAGTGGGCACTCAATTACAAGCCTGACCTATTGTCTTTACCAATGCTTCTTATCTGTTGACTGAAAGCGATGGGCGGTTGCCAATGGTGCGCCCTCCACGGTGACTGTGCCAGCCAGCAAGCGTGAACCGAGGTGTGACCCAGTGGGAGAAAGTATACAGAAGTTTCAGATTTGAGGAGTCCATGCGATGCTTGAGTGGGTAAGGGGTGCGGCTGTGGTCACTCTGTGCCAATCTGGGTTATTTTATGGTACTTGTGGGCGTCTGGTCCTAGAATCCAACGCCCCATCCTAAAACAAGCCCCCTGCCCTTATATCTCTCTCATCCCCAGATTCTTTCCCCCTCCCCCCACGCATCCTTCCCCCCCCCTCCCCCCCGCCCCCCTCTGCTCCTGACAGGCCTGCCTCGTGCTGCTGTCAGCACCTAAAATTGACAATAACCAGGGTCCCCGGATGTGTCCAGACAGGCCAGGTCAGGCGGGTCCTTCTTCTCCGGCTCTTCCCTGGGGACAGAAAGACTCTACCTGTCTGGACAATTGTTACCCGGCCTGCCCGTGGAGACAGACGCTGCCCTTTGACCCCATCCCCTTCCTCTACCCCTCCCTCGTGGCCTGCCGGGGCCTGCAGGCTGTTGGCGCCACTATGCAGCCGCTGGCAGGGACGCGCCGGCCTCTCAGCTCGATTCTCCCGCGCCTTTTCTTTTAGTTTCTGTTGCTCCTTCTCTGGCGAATTTGTGCTAGTTTTTC
Source organism: Triturus cristatus (assembly GCF_964204655.1). Lineage (NCBI taxonomy): Eukaryota > Metazoa > Chordata > Amphibia > Caudata > Salamandridae > Triturus > Triturus cristatus. The sequence goes on along the minus strand of NC_140591.1, from coordinate 62,305,679 downwards.
CTGGTCTATTCGGTTTCCAATCCCTGGTACTTTATTTTGCAGCTTCTCTGATTGTTCCTCATATTCTTTCTTTTCTTGTTTCCTTTGTTTTGCGCCTTGTCTTCCACTGTTTTCTGACCACTTTTACATACCCTGCCCTTGTTTCTCTTGCGCTCTTTCGTGTGGTTTCTCTTCAGCCGGCTCTTATACTTCCACCGTCAGTTTCTTTTCTCAAATCCCTTCTGCTGCTTTGAGTTGAGGGGCTCTCTTGTCTTTCCTGCAGCAGCTAGGGGTTCGTTGTTGGTCTCTGCTGCGCTCTCTTGTAAGTTCTCTGTTTCTTTGGACGCCCGCGCTTTCCTTGCTGCCTGCTCTGCTTCCTGGCTTTGCTTGCTGCCTTCTCTTGTGTCCTGGCTCTGCCTCCCTCAGCTCTGGTCCCTCCTGCCTCCTCTTGTGTCCTTGCTGTGCATCCCTCAGTTGTAGTCCCTCCTCTTGTGTCCTGGTTGTGCATCCCTCAGCTCTGGTCCCTCCTGCCTCCTCTTGTGTCCTTGCTGTGCATCTCTCAGTTGTAGTCCCTCCTCTTGGGTCCTGGTTGTGCATCCCTCAGCTCTGGTCCCTCCTGCCTCCTCTTGTGTCCTGGCTGTGCATCCCTCAGCGTCGGTCCCTCCTGCCTCCTCTTGTGTCCTGGCTGTGCATCCCTCAGCTCTGGTCCCTCTTGTGTCCTGGCTGTGCATCCCTCAGCGTTAGTCCCTCTTGTGTCCTGGCTGTGCATCCCTCAGCGTTGGTCCCTCTTGTGTCCTGGCTGTGCATCCCTCAGCGTTGGTCCCTCTTGTGTCCTGGCTTTGCATCCCTCAGTTCTTGTTCCTCCTGCTTCCTATTGTATCCTGGCTGTGCATCTCTCAGCTCTGGTCCCTCCTGACTCCTCGTGTACTGGCTGTGCATCCCTCAGCTCTGGTCCCTCCTGACTCCTCTTGTGTCCTGGCTGTGCATCCCTCAGTTCTGGCCCTTCCTGCCTTCTCTTGTGTCCTGGCTGTGCATCCCTCAGCTCTGGTCCCTCTTGTGTCCTGGCTGTGCATCCCTCCGTTCTGGCCCTTCCTGCCTCCTCTTGTGTCCTGGCTGTGCATCCCTCAGCTCTGGTCCCTCCTGCCTGCTCTTGTCCTGGCTGTGCATCCCTCCGCTCTGGTCCCTCCTGCCTTCTCTTGTATCCTGGCTGTGTATCCCTCAGCTCTGGTCCCTCCTGCCTCCTCTTGTGTCCTGGCTGTGCATCCCTCAGCTCTGGTCCCTCTTGCCTTTTCTTGTGTCCTGGCTGTGCATCCCTCAGCTCTGGTCCCTCCTGCCTCCTCTTGTGTCCTTGCTGTGCATCCCTCAGTTGTAGTCCCTCCTCTTGTGTCCTGGCTCTGCATCCCTCAGCTCTGGTCCCTCCTGCCTCCTCTTGTGTCCTGGCTGGGCATCCCTCAGCGTCGGTCCCTCCTGCCTCCTCTTGTGTCCTGGCTGTGCATCCCTCAGCTCTGGTCCCTCTTGTGTCCTGGCTGTGCATCCCTCAGCGTTAGTCCCTCTTGTGTCCTGGCTGTGCATCCCTCAGCGTTGGTCCCTCTTGTGTCCTGGCTGTGCATCCCTCAGCGTTGGTCCCTCTTGTGTCCTGGCTTTGCATCCCTCAGTTCTTGTTCCTCCTGCTTCCTATTGTATCCTGGCTGTGCATCTCTCAGCTCTGGTCCCTCCTGACTCCTCGTGTACTGGCTGTGCATCCCTCAGCTCTGGTCCCTCCTGACTCCTCTTGTGTCCTGGCTGTGCATCCCTCAGTTCTGGCCCTTCCTGCCTTCTCTTGTGTCCTGGCTGTGCATCCCTCAGCTCTGGTCCCTCTTGTGTCCTGGCTGTGCATCCCTCCGTTCTGGCCCTTCCTGCCTCCTCTTGTGTCCTGGCTGTGCATCCCTCAGCTCTGGTCCCTCCTGCCTGCTCTTGTCCTGGCTGTGCATCCCTCAGCTCTGGTCCCTCCTGCCTTCTCTTGTATCCTGGCTGTGTATCCCTCAGCTCTGGTCCCTCCTGCCTCCTCTTGTGTCCTGGCTGTGCACCCCTCAGCTCTGGTCCCTCTTGCCTTTTCTTGTGTCCTGGCTGTGCATCCCTCAGCTCTGGTCCCTCTTGTATCCTGGCTGTGCATCCCTCATTTCTGGTCCCTCTTGTATCCTGGCTGTGCATCCCTCAGCTATGGTCCCTCCTGCCTCCTCTTGTGTCCTGGCTGTGCATCCCTCAGCTCTGGTCCCTCCTGCCTTTTCTTGTGTCCTGGATGTGCATCCCTCAGCTCTGGTCCCTCCTGCCTCCTCTTGTGTCCTGGCTGTGCATCCCTCAGCTCTGGTCCCTCCTGCCTTCTCTTGTATCCTGGCTGTGCATCCCTCAGCTCTGGTCCCTCCTGCCTCTTCTTGTGTCCTGGCTCTCCATCCCTCAGCTCTGGTCCCTCTTGTGTCCTGGCTGTGCATCCCTCAGCTCTGGTCCCTCCTGCCTCCTCTTGTGTCCTGGCTGTGCATCCCTCAGTTCTGGCCCTTCCTTCCTGCCTGCTCTTGTGTCCTGGCTGTGCATCCCTCAGTTCTGGCCCCTCCTGCCTCCTCTTGTGTCCTGGTTGTGCATCCCCCAGCTCTTGTTCGCCTGCCTCCTCTTGTGTCCTGGCTGTGCATCCCTCAGCTCTGGTCCCTCTTGCCTTTTCTTGTGTCCTGGCTGTGCATACCTCAGCTCTGGTCCCTCTTGTATCCTGGCTGTGCATCCCTCAGCTCTGGTCCCTCTTGTATCCTGGCTGTGCATCCCTCAGCTCTGGTCCCTCCTGCCTCCTCTTGTGTCCTGGCTGTGCATCCCTCAGCTCTGGTCCCTCCTGCCTTTTCTTGTGTCCTGGCTGTGCATCCCTCAGCTCTGGTCCCTCCTGCCTCCTCTTGTGTCCTGGCTGTGCATTCCTCAGCTCTGGTCCCTCCTACCTTCTCTTGTATCCTGGCTGTGCATCCCTCAGCTCTGGTCCCTCCTGCCTCTCCTTGTGTCCTGGCTCTCCATCCCTCAGCTCTGGTCCCTCTTGTGTCCTGGCTGTGCATCCCTCAGCGTTGGTCCCTCCTGCCTCCTCTTGTGTCCTGGCTGTGCATCCCTCAGTTCTGGCCCTTCCTTCCTGCCTGCTCTTGTGTCCTGGCTGTGCATCCCTCAGTTCTGGCCCCTCCTGCCTCCTCTTGTGTCCTGGCTGTGCATCCCTCAGCTCTGGTCTCTCCTGCCTCCTCTTGTGTCCTGGCTGTGCATCCCTCAGCTCTGGTCCCTCCTACCTTCTCTTGTATCCTGGCTGTGCATCCCTCAGCTCTGGTCCCTCCTGCCTCTTCTTGTGTCCTGGCTCTCCATCCCTCAGCTCTGGTCCCTCTTGTGTCCTGGCTGTGCATCCCTCAGCTCTGGTCCCTCCTGCCTCCTCTTGTGTCCTGGCTGTGCATCCCTCAGTTCTGGCCCTTCCTTCCTGCCTGCTCTTGTGTCCTGGCTGTGCATCCCTCAGTTCTGGCCCCTCCTGCCTCCTCTTGTGTCCTGGTTGTGCATCCCCCAGCTCTTGTTCGCCTGCCTCCTCTTGTGTCCTGGCTGTGCATCCCTCAGCTCTGGTCCCTCTTGCCTTTTCTTGTGTCCTGGTTGTGCATCCCTCAGCTCTGGTCCCTCCTGCATTCTCTTGTGTCCTGGCTGTGCATCCCTCAGTTCTGGCCCTTCCTGCCTGCTCTTGAGTTCTGGCTGTGCATCCCTCAGCTCTGGTCCCTTCTGACTCCTCTTGTGTCCTGGCAGTGCATCCCTCAGCTCTGGTCCCTCCTGCATTCTCTTGTGTCCTGGCTGTGCATCCCTCAGTTCTGGTCCTTCCTTCCTGCCTGCTCTTGTGTCCTGGCTGTGCATCCCTCAGTTCTGGCCCTTCCTGTCTGCTCGTGTGTCCTGGCTGTGCATCTCTCAGCTCTGGTCCCTCCTACCTTCTCTTGTATCCTGGCTGTGCATCCCTCAGCTCTGGTCCCTCCTGACTCCTCTTGTATCCTGGCTGTGCATCCCTCGGCTCTGGTCCCTCTTGTGTCCGGGCTGTGCATCCCTCAGCTCTGGTCCCTCTTGTATCCTGGCTGTGCATCCCTCAGCGTTGGTCCCTCCTGCCTCCTCTTGTGTCCTGGCTGTGCATCCCTCAGCTCTGGTCCCTCCTGCCTCCTCTTGCGTCCTGTCGGTGCATCCCTCAGTTCTGGTCCCTCCTCTTGTGTCCTGGCTGTGCATTCCTCAGCTCTGGTCCCTCCTGCCTCCTCTTGTGTCCTGGCTGTGCATCCCTCAGTTCTGGCCCCTCCTGCCTCCTCTTGTGTCCTGGCTCTGCATCCCTCAGCTCTGGTCCCTCCTGCATTCTCTTGTGGCCTGGCTGTGCATCCCTCAGTTGTAGTCCCTCCTCTTGTGTCCTGGCTGTGCATCCCTCAGTTCTGGGCCCTCCTCTTGTGTCCTGGCTGTGCATCCCTCAGCTCTGGTCCCTCCTGCCTCCTCTTGTGTCCTGGCTGTGCATCCCTCAGCTCTGGTCCCTCTTGTGTCCTGGCTGTGCATCCCTCAGTTCTGGTCCCTCCTGCCTCCTCTTGTGTCCTGGCTGTGCATCCCTCAGCTCTGGTCCCTCCTGCCTCCTCTTGTGACCTGGCTGTGCATTCCTGTTATGGTCCCTCCTGCCTCCTCTTGTGTCCTGGCTGTGCATCCCTCAGCTCTGGTCCCTCCTGCCTCCTCTTGCGTCCTGTCGGTGCATCCCTCAGTTCTGGTCCCTCCTCTTGTGTCCTGGCTGTGCATTCCTCAGCTCTGGTCCCTCCTGCCTCCTCTTGTGTCCTGGCTGTGCATCCCTCAGTTCTGGCCCCTCCTGCCTCCTCTTGTGTCCTGGCTCTGCATCCCTCAGCTCTGGTCCCTCCTGCATTCTCTTGTGGCCTGGCTGTGCATCCCTCAGTTGTAGTCCCTCCTCTTGTGTCCTGGCTGTGCATCCCTCAGTTCTGGGCCCTCCTCTTGTGTCCTGGCTGTGCATCCCTCAGCTCTGGTCCCTCCTGCCTCCTCTTGTGTCCTGGCTGTGCATCCCTCAGCTCTGGTCCCTCTTGTGTCCTGGCTGTGCATCCCTCAGTTCTGGTCCCTCCTGCCTCCTCTTGTGTCCTGGCTGTGCATCCCTCAGCTCTGGTCCCTCCTGCCTCCTCTTGTGACCTGGCTGTGCATTCCTGTTATGGTCCCTCCTGCCTCCTCTTGTGTCCTGGCTGTTCATCCCTCAGCTCTGGTCCCTCCTGCCTTCTCTTGTGTCCTGGCTGTGCATCCCTCAGCGTCGGTCCCTCCTGCCTCCTCTTGTGTCCTGGCTGTGCATCCCTCAGTGCTGGTGCCTCTGCTGGTTTCTGTTTCTTGGGATGCCCTCCTTTGCTCGCTGCCTGCTCTGGGCCAGAAGGGGTCCCAGGGAAGCCTTCGGAAGAGCGCTGAGGGAGGACGGTTCTTGGGGTTTCCCTGTGCTTGTTCTGCCTCCCCTTGTGGCCTGGCTGTACGTCCCTCCGTTCTGCTCACTCTCCTGGTTCCCTGTTGGCCCCTGGCCGCCGAGGCTGCACTTCCGCCGGCCCTGCCAAGGGCCGCTCGGGCTTCTCTTGTGATTAGACGCACGGGCCCTGCCAAGGGCCGCTCGGGCTTCTCTTGTCATTAGACGCACGGGCGGTGCCAAGGGCCGCTCGGGCTTCTCTCGTCATTAGACGCACGGGCGGCCCCGCTCTCTTTTCCTGCCAATGCTTTGTTTTTAAATCTCTTTTCTCTCGAGGCGGGGGGCGGAGGGGGCCCGCAGCGCAACCTTTCACTTTCAAAACAACGGCTCATTTCACGAGCAGAAAAAGCGTGTTCTTTAAGTGTGCAAAGCGTTGCATGAACGTCTGAATGGAATTAATGGCCAATGTTTGTCCCTTGCTGCTTGGGGCGGGGTCTGGACAAGAGACACAGGAAGGATGCGAGTGGAGAGACTGAGAAAGGACACACCGGGGCGGATACATGATACAGGTACAGGGCAGGGCTTAATTTGTTTTAAAAATAAAAGTGCCCGGGCTCTCCTCAAGAGGCCACTGCAGCTTGCACCCCCATTGCCCCCACTGGCGCTGCCATGACGGCAGCATCCCTACTAGCCGTCACCCTCACACAAGTGTGACAATCCAGACTTTAAATATACATTAAAATGACTAATGCATCCCGCCCAAGCTATTGGTATAGCTTTGGGTGGCAGGTATTAGTGGGTTTAATTTATAAGTAATGATTAAACACCACCTGCTGTGCTCCTCGAAAAATAAGGCAAACACCACGTGGCAGGCTAACATAAGAGCTGATGTTGACAATCAAGTGCCAGTGCCGAGCACTGGAAACCACCGGCTCAAATTAAGCTCTAGTACAGGGTCGGGTTGTAGTGACTTGCAGCATTTATACAGCGCTTACTACCCAAAGTGGAGTGTTGAAGCGCATGGAAATGAGACACGGGATTTAGAAAGGGGACATAAGTGATAAAAAAAATTAAAAAAAAAAAAAAAAAACAGGGACTGAGGACACAGAAAAGCCTCATGCAGAGGGTTTGGGACTGAAGAGGCCACCATAGAAGAGCAGGTGTGAGGGTTTGGAAAGGACACGTGTGCAAGGACTGAGAAAGGAAACGGATATAGGAGGTGGATAATGGGGAGCTACAGAAGCGGGGGTGAGAGAAAGACGGGGCGACCAGATGAGGCAGAAAAATCAAAGACTAGCACTTGTGGGCAGAACATATATATACAAGGGGAGGGCGATGGGGGCTAAGCGCACAGAAAAGAGACTCTCGGGCAGAAGGCGCATAATGGACATGGCCTGTCCGAGGGCCATATTTGCAAGGCCCATGGCTGCTGTTAACACCATAGGGTTAGCAGCCGGAAAAGAACATTTTAACAGTGCGCAAAAAACTCTCTTATGAGTGAAAATTAATTCTGACTAATTAAAATACTTTTTACTCCCGTTGCAAATAGGAGCGGGTGTGGAAGGGACGTCTCCCTCTGTTTGCGTTATTGAGAGGTATGTTTTGAAAAACGTGCTAAAAAAAACCAAATAAAAAAAAGCACACCTGCTTCTTGAGTTGACACTGCTGTTTCTAAAACGGTTTTCAATGTGGGACTGTTAATGTATGGGACAGAGGCAGGCTGTCTGTCCCTCGAAGGCCGCCGTCTGTCTCTGTGTTCTCGGCCAGTCATTGGGTGTTCAGGGAAGAGGCTGCAGGTGACCTGCCTCATTAATATTCATTATACCGGTTGTTTTGCAACTCCCAGCAAATGGACAGTTTGCGATGCGGTCTATTAGCACAGAGGTAGAACTGCACATTGGACCCACCTTCACACGCCGGTAGGTGTGCATGTAAATGACGTATGCTGGGAGGAGGGCGAGCTCATCTGGCCCTGGAATTATACCGTGGCCTTTACAGAGCCGACAACGCCTCACTTGTTTCTGTCTCTGTTACAGTTCCTGTGTGAGCTCCACTTTCAAATTGTGCGGTTAATGCATCTGTAAACAAGTTAGGATAATCCGCATGGAAATGTACATAGAGACACGGAGAACGAAAACCAAACACCAGTGCAAACCTTTTCATGAATGTAAACCTGATCAAGGCTCGCCTGTTAGTCTCAGCTTTACACGCTGTGTTTGAAGCTCAAGCAGTCTGAATCAGAACTTGTGAACCCTGCACCGCAGCACGGAATCCGTGCACCCACGGAGAGTGACTGCACCGCAGCACGGGATCCGTGCTCCCACGGAATCCGTGCTCCCACTGTGAGTCACTGCACCGCAGCACGGAACCCAAGCACCCACAGAGAGTAACTGCACCGCAGCACGGAATCCGTGCTCCCACGGAGAGTGACTGCACCGCAGCACGAAATCCGTGCTCCCACGGAGAGTGACTGCACCGCAGCACGGAACCCGTGCACCCACGGAGAGTGACTGCACCGCAGCACGGAACCCGTGCACCCACGGAGAGTGACTGCACCGCAGCACGGAACCCGTGCACCCACGGAGAGTGACTGCACCGCAGCACGGAACCCGTGCACCCACGGAGAGTGACTGCACCGCAGCACGGAATCCGTGCACCCACGGAGAGTGACTGCATCGCAGCACGACTGCATCGCAGCACGGAATCCTTGCACCCACGGAGAGTGACTGCATCGCAGCACGGAACCCGTGCACCCACGGAGAGTGACTGCATCGCAGCACGGAACCCGTGCACCCACGGAGAGTGACTGCACCGCAGCACGGAACCCGTGCACCCACGGAGAGTAACTGCATCGCAGTACGGAATCCGTGCACCCACGGAGAGTGACAGCACCGCAGCACGGAATCCGTGCACCCACGGAGAGTGACAGCACCGCAGCACGGAATCCGTGCACCCGCGGAGAGTGACAGCACCGCAGCACGGAATCCGTGCTCCCACGGAGAGTGACTGCACTGCAGCACGGAATCCGTGCTCCCACGGAGAGTAACTGCACCGCAGCACGAAACCCGTGCTCCCACGGAGAGTGACTGCACCGCAGCACGGAATCCGTGCTCCCACGGAGAGTGACTGCACCGCAGCACGGAACCCGTGCAGCCACGGAGAGTGACTGCACCGCAGCACGGAACCTGTGCACCCACGGAGAGTAGCTGCACCGCAGCACGGAATCCGTGCACCCACGGAGAGTGACTGCACTGCAGCACGGAATCCTTGCTTGCTCCCATGGAGAATGACTGCGCCGCAGCACGGAATCTGTGCACCCACTGAGAGTGACTGCTCCGCAGCACAGGATCCTTGCACCCACGAAGAGTGACTGCCCCGCAGCATGGAATCCGTGCACCCACGGAGAGTGACTGCCCCGCAGCACAGATTCCTTGAACCCAAGGAGAGGGACTGCGTCGCAGCACAGGATCCTTGCACCCACTGAAAGTGACTGCTCCGCGGCACAGGATCCTTGCACCCACAGAGAGTGACTGCACCGCAGCACGGAATCTGTTCACCCACGGAGAGTGACTGCCTCGCAGCACAGAGTCCTTGCACCCACAGAGAGTGACTGCACTGCAGCACGGAATCTGTGCACCCACGGAGAGTGACTGCCTCGCAGCACAGAGTCCTTGCACCCACAGAGAGTGACTGCACCGCAGCACGGAATCCGTGCTCCCACGGAGAGTGACTGCCTCGCAGCACAGAGTCCTTGCACCCACGGAGAGTGACTGCACTGCAGCACGGAGGCGGATCGTCGGTGTCTGGTCGGTCGGCGGATGGTCATGCATTTGTTGATATGTGCTGGTGCTTCCTCGTGCAGGGCTTTGTATGGAAGGCTCAACATCTTGAACTGGCCTCTCTTCTGGATCTGGAGCCAGTGTAGCTTCTTGGGATGATGGGGACCCGTCGAGGAGGAGTCTTTCATGCGCGGACCTGTGTTCCTTCAGACTGAACATTTTGGGGTGACCCAACCCACCTTCAGCCCTACAGACCGGCCCTACCCGGCTCCGTGCCCCCCTGCTGAGCGCCTCTTACCCTGCTGCGGCCACGAGCCAGTGCTCGGCCATGAGCGGCTTCTGATTGGCCCCTCTGCGCGCACCCCGCGTTCCCTCGGTGTTGTATATTCTGACCCTCCCTCACAGCATCAGCTCTTCAACAGAGCGGTTTCACTCGGGGTGGTAGGCATTAAGTGCTACGTTCAGCAGTGTGTGCGCTTTCGCCTCGCAGAGTCAGCGGCTGCGTTAACAAGTAGGGCACGGACGTTACCAATAGCTACCAGCGGGCAGTGCATAGCAATACTTTAATTTCTTTCCAAATTAAATATTGAAGACTAAAGGATGCATGGGTGAAAACAGTGTAGCGCCAGCAGAAGGGGGGAGTGGAGTGGGGAAGTGAGATCGCAGATGGCATGTGGAGCAAGGCCTTACCCTGGTATATGATATAGTTAATCTCTGGCTGTAGTTACCACATCTTTTAATTATGGGTATACCTGGCTGCACACTTGCAGTCCCCCGAACAAGAGCCCAGCTGCTCCCCTGCACCTCCCAGGTTCCAAGGATGCTCTAGTCCTACAGTTATCTGAATCCTCCCATCACCAAGAGGAGAGGACCCGCGCTATCTTGTCCCTCCATGTGAAAGATGCAGCCATTACACCTCTACTCCCTCTTAGGGGAGGCGAGGCGGCCGCTACCCGCTGCTGATTGGCCTTGGTATTAACCAATCATCGAATGAGATCACCCTATTGGCCCACAGCCCGGGCCTGAGGTGTGTCACTGTGACGTCAGCGCTGGTGGCCATCCAAGGCTTGTGCCGCACGTGACCCGCTCCTCGCGGTCTTCCCTCTCAGCATGAGGGTATCAATGCAGGCCTGGGCGTGGTACTGTCCAGTGTGGATGAAATTCAGAGCCACAGCCTACCGAGGGAAGCGCAATTCAATAGGTATTTCTAATTTAATGTACACTTGGTTCTGGGTGCTGCCAGGAAGTCGCCTAAAATGACCCACTTCTTTGGAATTTTGCAAATCCATTCCATGGGCTGCCCTTTTCAGCTTTTATGACGTCATATTGAGCTCAGCCCTAGATGTGACAGAGCTACGAAGCCCGCTTACACTAGGAAAGCTGCACTGACGGCAACCTAAAATATGAAAAGTGTTAACACATTCTGTACATCAGGAGAATGTCACACCACAGAAGGCTTCCAGATACTGAGGCTGAGTGAAGATAAAGATGGATGACTCCTCGCCCACCTCTGGTCACCATCGATAACTAGAGTTTAAAGGAAACCAGCATTGGCATAGCCAATAGGTCTCGCTTTTGGGACCTTATAAGTATTTAGTTATGCAGCACAATATACTTTGTGCAACAACATCAACTGTTGCATGGCTAAGCCCTTATAAGGTCCCAAAGGCGAGACCTATTGGCTATGCCAATGCTTGTTTGTACAGCAGAGTGGTCCAGCACTGTTGGGCCTTTAACATTTTTTTTTTGTTTTATTAAATGAGATACGGTGGTGGGTGACAGAAAGTGATGGGTAGGGTAGTGAAGAGAGCAGAGACTGGATTGGTATTCCCACTGTATACTGTTTTTGCTGAGATGCCAACTGTTGGCGTTTTGTGGGAGCAGAGGATTTCCAGATGGTGCTCAGCGGGAGTGCTGGCTCCACATTTGTGGCTGCTGCTGACGCGAGCCAAAACTAAAGAAAGGTGCGCTGCCAGTATTATTAAAGTTAAAGCGGTGTTATAAGCGGCATCTCGTGAACCAAGCTACACAGAACAAAAGCAAGGTGCGTGGCGATAATAAAGTTAAAGCGCTGTGCTGCCAAAAATTCTATTTTATTTAAATAAAGGTTGAGTTGGGCGCACCGCACAAATGAGACCAAATGCCCTGCCGTCATGTTAAAGATGAAGCACAGTGTGCCGCGATGTTCAAATAAAACAGATTGTTTTAATCCAGGCACTCTCACTAAGCAGCGTATGCTAAGGAGGAAGTGTGTAGCTGTCGTCCTGCTGCTATAAGCGGCATCTCCTGACGCGAGCTGTGCAGAATCAAAGAAAGGCGTTGCCACTATTATTGAAGTTAAAGCAGTGCTGTAAGTCGCATCCCTTGAAGTGACACATGCAGAACAAAAAGGTGCACGGCTCCCATTATTAAAGTGGAAGCATGTCAAAGCCTACTGCTAAAAAAACAAGCATTGGCCGCGCGGCAGTAAAAGTAACGTCGCGCGGCCGTGAAACCGAAAGTGATCGTGATCACTCTGAAAGCGAAAGTGATCGCGATGACGCGCTAAAGCATGCTAGGCATGCGCGCGCAGCAGCGCGCGTGACAGTAAGCTGGTGACCGCTTTGGTAGCACTTTCAAAAGCAGCTACTAAATGTCACGGCCAGACCAGCGCATGCGCTGGATCAGGCGAGACCTAAAAAGTGAAGTGTAGCTCCATATCCTCTGAAAAAGTTAGTCAGTAAATTGGCAGGTGTGCTACAGGCTTGCCCCTCATTTACTATCAGTATTTGGCCATAAGCCCGAAATTACCAAAAGTGGATAGGGTTAATGTCTGTAAGCGTGGCGGTAATGTTGCGGCTCCTTCTTCCAACATAACTAAGGGCCTTCACCACATTGGCACAGATACGCTACTCTGGTTGTCGGAGACTACAGATAGGCTAACAGACGAGTGTCCACTCACTGGTAATGCATGCTACATGCACTGCATCAATGAAGCACTGGAGCTCTTACAACAATTGTACTCTCCTGTTGCTACTTTTTGTCACACTAGTACTTTGTAACAATTTTAGGTGTAAAGTGAATTCTTGGTTGGTGTGTATAATGCTTTAAACTGTCACAAAAGGTAGACAGCAGAGTACACCTCACTAAACAGTACTTTGCAGAAGCGCTACCTACCTGCTATAATCCTAGATTTGGTGAGTGTAACGGCTGTCGAGACACCACTCAAGAGCACACAAGTATTGTGTTGTTATACAGGCCTGTGCAAGACAGGATACAGCAGGATTGAACTTGGAGAGCTTGTGGTGTGTCCAGGAGTGTAGTAGCCAGGATACAGCAGCTGTAGGAGTATAGACCTCTTGTGATGTGTAGTATCCAGGATACAGCAGGTGTAGGAGTATAGACCTCTTGTGATGTGTAGTATCCAGGATACAGTAGGTGTAGGAGTATAGACCTCTTGTGATGTGTAGTATCCAGGATACAACAGGTGTAGGAGTATAGACCTCTTGTGATGTGTACTATCCAGGGTACAGCAGGTGTAGGAGTATAGACCTCTTGTGATGTGTAGTATCCAGGATACAGCAGGTGTAGGAGTATAGACATCTTGTGACGTGTACTATCCAGGATACTTCAGGTGTAGGAGTATAGACATCTTGTGACGTGTACTATCCAGGATACAGCAGGTGTAGGCGTATGGACATCTTGTGTTGTGTAGTATCCATAATACAGCAGGTGTAGGAGTAAAGACCTCTTGTGATGTGTAGTATTCAGGATACGGCAGGTGTAGGGGTATAGACATCTTATGATGTATAGTATCCAGGATACGGCAGGTGTGGGAGTATAGACATCTTGTGTTGTGTAGTATCCAGGATCCAACAGGTGTAGGAGTATTGACCTCTTGGACGTATACTATCCAGGATCCAACAGGTGTAGGAGTATAGACCTCTTGTGATGTGTAGTATCCAGGATACAGCAGGTGTGGGAGTATAGAGATCTTGTGTTGTGTAGTATCCAGGATACAGCAGGTGTAGCAGTATAGACATCTTGTGACGTGTACTATCCAGGATACAGCAGGTGTAGGAGTATAGACCTCTTGTGATGTGTAGTATCCAGGATACAACAGGTGTAGGCGTATGGACATCTTGTGTTGTGTAGTATCCATAATACAGCAGGTGTAGGAGTAAAGACCTCTTGTGATGTGCAGTATCCAGGACACAGCAGGTGTAGGAGTATAGACGTGTTGTGTAGTATCCAGGATACAGCAGGTGTAGGAGTATAGACATCTTGTGTTGTGGAGTATCCAGGATACAGCAGGTGTAGGAGTATAGACCTCTTGTGACGTGTACTATCCAGGATACAGCAGGTGTAGGAGTATAGACCTCTTGTGTTGTGTAGTATCCAGGATACGGCAGGTGTAGGGGTATAGACATCTTATGATGTATAGTATCCAGGATACGGCAGGTGTGGGAGTATAGACATCTTGTGTTGTGTAGTATCCAGGATCCAACAGGTGTAGGAGTATTGACCTCTTGGACGTATACTATCCAGGATACTTCAGGTGTAGGAGTATAGACATCTTGTGTTGTGTAGTATCCAGGATACAGCAGGTGTAGGAGTATAGACATCTTGTGTTGTGTACTATCCAGGATACAGCAGGTGTAGGAGTATAGACCTCTTGTGATGTGTAGTATCCAGGATACAGCAGGTGTAGGAGTATAGACATCTTGTGAAGTGTAGTATCCAGGTTACAGCAGGTGTAGGAGTATAGACACCTTGTGACGTTTACTATCCAGGATACTTCAGGTGTAGGAGCTGAGAGCACAGGCGGCTTGCGGTGTTCAGGTTTTGCACCATCGCGGATCCAGCACGTGGCTGATGTAGTGTCTCCAGCACGTGGCTGGTGTAGTGGCTCCCGCACAGATGGACTGTGTTGTGCCCTGGTGTGATGTGTGATCCTGTCTAAACTCCACAGGCGGCTCTCTCTGTTCCGCAGCATTTTGAATTATGACGCCATCTGTGCTGGAGTCTCCTCACAAGTGGCTCGAGGCGGAGCAGGTTTTTCCATTTAAAAGCTGTGTTTTTTTTTTTTTTTTTTTGCTGTTATGAATTGCTGCACATTTAATTACAAGGCAGCCCTGGAGCACGTCCTGATAAGGCGCGCTTCTATCATTGTTACAGTTCTGTTAGACCTGCATTGTACGCGTTGTCACGTTGTAGGATAATGCGCTGGCGGCTGCTCTCAGCGCTATAGTCAGCTGCGATCTGGGTATTTTACGCCCTTGAGAAATTAAAGGCTACCATCCTGCTCCCCCCCCCCCCCCCTTCCTTTTTTTTTTTTTTTTTTAAAGAATTTCCCATTTGTCCTTGTTTTTTCTCCAGGGACTCGAATCCTTAATGTGAGTTGACTAATGTATCCTCGTTTTAGGTCTTGTGTGCGCATGCACTGAAAGCGCTCTCTTGCCTGCGTGAGATAATGCATACAACAAGTAGCTTTGAGGCTGCCAGTTGCCTACCATTCGTTGGTTTCACTGTCAGTCGTATTTGCTGCCTTTTAATTGGCCAGCGTGTACTGGCTTCACTTCCTCTTCTTTCGGCTGGAGCAGCCAGCCAGCCGGAGACTAAGACCAGCCCTGGCACAAAATATTCAAACCAGCCACACACTTAGGAGGCTGTGACTACACTGGGCCACTGGGGCACGGTTAGGTCTGGCAGCCCATCCTGTGCTGAGTGTGGCCCGCTAGCCTGCAACCTACTGCAGAAATGCCTCAGTAGTCAGTCCTGCACTGATTGTAACCCTGGCCCTAAACTAGACTCCCCTGTGGCGCCCCCTGGGGCAGATGGAAACTAAGGTTCTGAGGTCTCAAACTCCCCTGTATCCCCAGTGGGGCCCACTGTGAGACCTCAGAATGTTAGTTTCTATCTGCCACACTGGGTCCCCCTGGGGATACAGGGGTGTTTGAGACCTCAGAATGTTAGTTTCCATCTGTCAAACACCCCTGTATCCCCAGGGGGACCCACTGTGGCAGATGGAAAGTAACATTCTGAGGTCTCAAACTCCCCTGTATCCCCAGTGGGCTCACTGTGCCGGATTGAAACCTTTATAGTCTGACTTCATTAGTTTGACTCCCTTGAGTGGGATGTGTGCTAGTGATCAACCGAACACGCCCCCCTGGGTGGCTAGGTGCCCTCTCCTTCCTCTGGTGCCTGGAGTCGGGTTCAGCTAAATACATTTATTTATTCATTTATTTTTGGGGAGTTTTATATAGCGCGAACGTGAACCGAAGGTGTCTGGAATCAGAGCGCTTTACATGAGCACCAGCTGCGTTACATAAGGACACATTAATTTTTGTTAGGCAGAGGGAGATTAAGTGATTTGCCCAGAATCACAGGATGCTGAGCGTCGTTGGTGAGACTCTAACCCAGTTGCCCAGATTTGAGGTCGACCGCCCTAGCCGTTAGGCTACATCCTCTACCTTATTTGGGTGAGTGGAGTCAATCTTATAAAGCGCGGCAAATCACCTGTAATGGTCTCTGGGCACTGGAGTTTCTAGCTGCTTTATGGTGCTCTGTTCATGTGAACAGCCGGGTCTCAAGTCCTTTCCTGAATTCCCAGATCGATGCGGCGGTCCTAAGGTGCAGGGGGCGGTCATTCCAAGCTTTGACCGCCAGGCATGAGAAGGAGCGCCCGCCGCTGTTTTGTTGGTGGATCCGGGGGGGGCGGTCTGTGAGGCAGAGGGAGGCAGGTCATAGGTGTCTAGTCTGTTGGTGGAAGGTCATGCCTTTGATGTATGGTGGTCCCCCATTGTGCAGGGGTTTGTATGAGGGGGTCAGCATCGTGAACTGGCATCTCTTTAGGATCGAGAGCCAATGTAGCTCTTCTTGAAGTGCGGGTCATGTGGGTTCCTCTGGGGAGGCCTAGGGAGAGTCTTGCCACTGAGTTTTGTATGGTCTGTAGTCTCTTTAGGAGGCGTGCGGTGATTCCTACGTAGGGTGTGTTTCTGTAGTGGAGTGGACTTCACGGTTTGACTAAAGTTGCGGAGTTGCCTTGGCCATGGACTAGAGTTATGAGAGGGCGGAGAGACTGAAGCATGTTTGTTGCAATTCCTGTGTGACCCTTCGAACCATTGATTGGCACCCTGCCCTCGGAAGCTTGGCAGGCTCTGGAGAACCCCCCAAAATTCACAGGTCCCCGAGGCTACCGCCCACACTATTAAGGCGGAGTATTCGCTCTATGGTGTGGGCATTGGCTTGAAATGTGGTGTCCTGGTCGATATATTGGTAAATATGTGGTGAATTGCGTAAAGTGGTATGAACTGTGTTTTAATTCTCCAGAAAGCTCTGGGATGCCTCCTGCATTGCCCCGCACCTGAAGGCCTATGATGGCCCGCAGGCTTACAGCACTGACTGCGTCCTTGGCACTTAATAAATTGCTTTACCTGCCACATGGCCTTAATGAGAATTAGTTATTGTAATAATGAAGTGTTGTCTGTACATCAATCAATCAGAAGTTTGTTAAGCACAGCTACTCACCAGTAAGGGTCTCAAGGCGCTAGGGGTAGGGAGGGTGCAGGATCTATTCCATCAAGGAGGGGGTCTGTCGAAGAGCCAGGTTATAAGGTTTCTTGCGAAGATGGGGAGCCATGTCTGTCTGAGGTGGAGCGGAAGGGAGTTCCAGGCTTTGGCCGTGAGGAAGGAGGAGGGGCGGCCTCCCGATCTGGTCTTTCTGGTGTGGGGACCATGGGGTGCGTGGAATTTGAGTCGGCTGTTAAGGTATGCTGGTCTGGTGCCGTGGAGGACCTTATGTGAGTATCTTGAAGGTAATTCTCGCCTCGACGGGGAGCCAGTGGAGTGTGCGCAGGTGCTGGGAGATGTGGCAGTGTTTTGGCAGGCTGAGGACCTGTCTTGCAGCAGCTTTCTGGATGTTCTGTAGCTTGGGGTGAGGTTTTTGTTTATTCCAGCGTAGAGTGTGTTGCGTCGTCGAGTCTGCTGGTGACCAGGGCGTGAGTGACAGTCTTTCTATATTCGAGGGGGATCCATTTGAAGGTCTTAAGAAGGAGGCAGAGGGTGTGGAAGCAGGAAGACGAGAAGGAGTTAATCTGGCGGTCCATTTTGAGCTTGGAGTCCAGGATGATTCCCAGGTTGCGTGCGTGGTCCGTGGGGGTTGGCGGATTTCCGAGGGTGGGGGGCCACCAGGTGTCACTTCAGGCGTCGGGATTTGGGCCCATGATGAGAACTTCTGTTTTGTTGGTGTTTAGTTGTAGGCAGCTGTTTTTTATCCATTTGGCGATGGCTTCCATGCCTTCTTGAAAGTTGTGTCTGGCGGTGTTGGGTTTGTTGGATAGGGAGAGGATGAGTTGGGTGTCGTCTGCATATGACACAATGTTCAGTCCGTAGGTCCTGACGATGGGGGCGAGTGGAGCCATGTAGATGTTGAAGAGTGTCTGGCTGAGGGAGGAGCCCTGGGGGACTCGGTAGGTGTAGGGTCCGAGAGGAAAGGGGGGAGGAGGAGTCTGACCTGCTGCGTTCTGCCGGAGAGAAAGGAGCGGATCCAGTCGAGGGCCTTGTCCTGGATTGCTGCGTCGTGGAGTCTGCGTATTAGGGTGCGGTGAGAGACCGTGTCGAACGCCGCTGAGAGGTCGAGGAGGATGAGGGCTACTGTTTCACCTTTGTCCAGTAGGGTGTGGATGTCGTCTGTTGCGGCGAGGAGGGCGGTTTCCGTACTGTGGTTTTTTCTGAATCCAGATTGGGAGGAGTCGAGGATGTTGTGCTCTTCGATGAATGGGCCGAGTTGGCTATTGATGGCTTTCTCAATTACTTTCGCTGGGAAGGGGAGCCGGGAGATGGGTCTGTAGTTTTTGAGGTCGGTGGGGTCCACCGATGGTTTCTTCAGGAGGGGGTTGACGTCTGCGTGTTTCCAGTCCTTGGGGAACAAGGCGGTCGTCAGGGAGCGGTTGATGGTGTGGCGGAGCGTGGGTGCGATGGTGTCGGCGGCTTTTTTGAAGATGTGGTGGGGGCAGGGGTCCATTTGGGCTCCTGAGTGGATTTACTTAATTGTCGAGGGCTGTCCAGTTGTCAATCGCTAGTTTCCGGGTGTCGGTGGTGGTTAGTGAGGGTTCAGCGTGTTGGTTGTCTTCGTCGAAGCTGACGTAGATGCTCTTGATTTTGTGGTGTAAAAAGGTGCTGAGTTTGTCGCAGAGGTCTTGTGAGGGAGGGATGTCCGTAGAATCGCTGGTGGGTTGGGTGAACTCCTTGCTGTTGACAGTTCTTGCTGTTGTGCGCGTGGGTGGAGATTCTGTCTTAATGCAAAATCCTGAATATAGGTAAAGCTGTGGCTGTGTATGCGGCTGCGTTGTTTCTGTCGTGTTAGGTCTCACTCGTTTCCCGGAGAGGCGCGCACGCTGGTCCAGGCCCCCTCTTCTTAAATTAAAATGTAATGCAGCTGCGTTAAGTCACCAGGGATGGTGTGCACAGGTTGCGCCCCCGTGACCCTTGCTGCCTTGCATGTTGGTGCGCTGGGAAGGGGGCGACACTTTGTTTGAGAGCCGAACTTCCCCCCCATAAAATTTATTTCTGGCCCCTGCGTGCACTGGTTAAGGCTTCTCGCTTTCCGTTCAGCTGGGAGATTAATTCCCTCTATTTTGGTGAAGTAACGGACCCTCTTGTAAACAGACTTCCCAAAACTGGAAGAAAAGCCACAAGGGTGGCGAAGATGTGCAGCGCCCACCGCAGACTGACTGGCCTCTAGGCACGGTAAGTTTGAGAGCAGTGAGCTACGGGAAGGGCCCACGTCTGACTCCAAATATGCCAGCTCTCGCTCTTATGAGTTCTGCGGGCCCACGGGAGGAGCTGGGGTGTGAGTGTGTGGGGTGACGCGTCTTGTAGCTCTGTGCTAGCATTATATCTACGAAGCAGGTTATTTTGATGGTGGCGGTGTGGTATTATGCCCGCGTGACGCTAGGCTGCGGTTAACCCCTCACTGGCCACACTCGGTCCCTGGAGCCCCCAGTCTGCGCAGAGCCTCTCCTGCATTCGGGTGCAGGACATGGGCTAAGGCCCCTGCGGCGGACCGGAAGAGGGGATACTCCAGCGAGGTTGACGCAGTCCCTGGCGTTTCGAATGGTCCCGTTTCCTAATTTAGCGGCGTCGTTGCATTTCTGTGATGTATTCACCTCACGCTGTTACTGTCCTTAGTAACTGAGCTGAAGACCGCATATAATCTGTGACATAATGGAATTGAAATGTATAAATAACGCGTGGCGCGGGGAACGTGGGCATCGGAAGAACCCGATAATGTGGTGTTGATGCCGGGTTCGTTGGATAAATGAATGAATGAATGAATGAATGTTTGTAGAGTGCACTAATAACCTGAACCAGGCTGTCCTGACGCTAAAGGTCGTCTGAAGCTAATTTCCAAAATAAACTTGTTTCTGAGTTTCTTATTAAACGGAGCAGCGGGTCTTGGCTCGGTTCTGGTGCTATTATTGGAGCACTACTCCTGTTTTGATAAGATAGGTGGACCTCTGGCCTCGTGGGGCGAGGCTCTGGCCTCGGGAGGTCCTGGGTGCGCCTGGAGGCTCCCTGGAGCCCGGGGGGCTGTCAGCAGGGGTGACAGCCAAGCCTGGCCCCCGAGAGGCTGAGCTCGCCTCCCCGCAGAGGCCTGGCTGACATCTCGGAATACTAAATTTAGCGCAGGGCTGGGATCTGAGCGCGCAGCGCTGATTAAAGCCTGGCAGATCTAATGACGCTTATTACAGATGCCTCCGGGGGGAGGGGGTGCCAATGCACGTGTGCCACCCCCGGGCCTGGTGACGCCCGCCCTCGGGGGGCGCGGGGTGTCTGCTGTGCGTGGGCAGCGCCGGCCCCCATTCAGGGACACCCAGCCCCGTCAGACCCAGGGCTGCTGTCTGCGCTGTCACTCGGGCGCGCAGATGCCCCCGCGGGGGCCGGGGACGCTCCTTTCCCGCGCTTCGCCTTTGTGCAGAAGCGACCGAATTATTCCGCTCGGTGGAGAGGTGAAGGTTCAGACTGCTCGGCGCAGATTGGAGCCGGGGGGCCGAAACACGACTCTGAAACCGTGGTCCGTAGTGTGAGAGGGGTCGGGGTCAGCTCTGCTCGCCCAGCTCCAGGGCTCAGCGGTCCTCCAAGCTTGTGACACCTTCTCCGGCAGATACAGAACAGCTTTACCCGTCGAGGTGGCACCAGAGACCACTGACATGCCAGTCACCACTGGGAACTGGCCTTTCACGGCCAGCTGGGTCCAGGATATCACTGTTGTGAGCGGTGGGTTAGGTGGTGACACACGAACAGAACCGAGTAATATTTATTCACGAACATACTTAAGTTTACAATTCTCTAATGTCCCAGTTTGATCTCCTTACCTGCTTAGAAGCCTCGCATGGCCCACTAAGGCAATGATACCCTAAACTCATACCCGTGCTTCTAAGAACAGCCCACCTCCGATGGACTGACGGAACACACCCCGCCATCCAGCAGCCCTCCTCTGGCAGATGAAAGGTGCAATATCCGAGCCCAGTGGCCTTTCCTTTCACAACTAATGACCCCCCTCTTGCCAGCTTGGCTGTCTTCTACCCAAGCTTAGCACCCTTCACCCACTCGTGGACGTGACGTTCTCTTATCCAAGGTTCACACTTACCTTCATCTCCTGAACTTGAGTTTCTTATCCAACCACAGCATGCTTCTTCATCTCATGAACTCAAGTCTGTAGCAGTCTGTGCTTGCTTAGAATGCGTCATAGTGCCCCTTTGTTCTACGGCAGGAAAGCTAGAGAAGGAAGCTTCTTCGCTGCCCACCGCTCAACATTCCTACGTCACAAGAGGAGCGGCAGGAAGTCGAGGCTTCAGTCACGCAGGTACTGTCCAGGGATTTGCTTAGTGACTTTTGTGCTCTGCCCTGCATTCCAAGTGGGAACAGAGGTTTGTGTGAAGCATCCGTGCACCTAGTGTTTCACAAGAGTGTAACAGCAAAACACTACTCCAGGCATTTGTCCACAGTGTTTCACAAGTGTCAATAGAACACTGCACCAAGCACCTGTGTTTCATGACTGTTTTTTTCTAAAGTTGTGTAACCATGCAAGCTGTTTCACCCCCTCCGCTGTTTTTAGAGACACCTGGTGAGCCACCCATCAAATGGAAGCGGTGGTTTGATGGGTTTGAGACTTACCTTGGTGCGTTTGGTGCAAACAGATTTAGAGCTGAACGCAGGAAGTACCTTCTGCTACACTCGTTAGGTTTTGAAGGAAGGCCTATTTTAAAACATCTTCCTCCTCCAGTCATTGATGGCGAAAACACACTCGACGAATACCAAGAGACAGTTAAAAGGCTCCAAACCAGATTCGATGTTCAGCCCAGCCTAGTTGTGCTCCGCCACAAATTCATTTTACGCACACAGAACACAGGGGAAGATGTCGACAACTACATCACGGCTCTGAGGAGGCTTGTTGCGGAGTGTCAGTTTGAAAACTTTGCAGACCAACTTGTGCGTGATCAATTTTTTCTGTCACTGTACAGATAAATTTCAAGAAAGAAGAGAGAGATCCCTTAAGAAATCAAGGGAATAGGATACTTGTACAAGTGTCAACTAGCAGTCCCTTGACCGTATGTTCAAACCAATGTGATTCAGAAACATAATCTTCAGACAGACCTCATCCCAGCTTTGGGGAAAGGCAGAACGCATTCTTTTCTCAGAGCAACATCTGTTTCAGATGCGGATATAAGACCCCCATGGGAGGTGGCAAGTGTCCGGTTAGGTTCGTGACTTGTAGAATCTGCAATAGAACAGGTCACTTTGCTAAAGTGTGTCAGGCTACTAAAAGCAAAACACTCTCTCAACCCTCTTCAGTAATATGTGTTGTCGATGGAGTCCTGCTCGGTGACAACGAAGAGTCTGTCACTAAAGACCTCAGTAATATGGTCGTACAAGATGATGGGGTCATAGTGGGTAATCCTGAAATGTGTGTTGATCCTTTTGTAGAGATCTTAGTGGGAGATTGAGTACTGAAGCTCCTTGTTGACTCCGGTGCTTGTATCTCTATGATCACGGTAAGCCTCTACGATGCGACCTGGCCAAATAGGCCCCTGCTACCTCCTGATTGTAAGGTTGTCTTCTACGAGGGATGAGAGATCAATCTGTCAGGTTACATTGAGGAGATTATGGAGTTCAAGGGTAGGAGAATTGCTGGAAAGTTGTACGTAGCACACAAAAGGTTGAATATCTTGGGCTGGTTCCACCAATGACTATTTGGCATGGTACTCAGGCCTGGGACCACATAACAGGTCCTTGCTATAAGGGACAATACAGATCTTTAAGATCTTATCAACAAATTTCCCCATGTATTCTCTGGTGAGCTAGGCAAGATTAGGAACTTCCAACACAAAATTATCCTGAAAGATGTCGCTAGGCCCCTCTAACATAAGCTGAGAAATGTCCCCTTTAGTGTCAGGCAGGACCTTGAAAAATAACTTGATTCTTTGTGTGCTAAGGGCATAATTGAACCAGTTGAGTCCTTCCCTATGGTTATCTCCACTAGTTGTCACACGCAAGCAGAACGGCGAGCTTAGGTCTGTGTTGACCTCCGCTGCTTGAACAAAGAAATCTGGATGGATTCCCATTCTCTACCAAATATTAATGAACTGTTGGCAGGTTTGAAGGATGCGAAGATATTCACAAAATCAGGTTTAGCATCTGCCTACCATCAGGTAGAGTTAGCCCCTGAGTCAAGACACCTCACTGCATTACTTTCCCCTTGTGTCACCTTCCAGTATGTCCGCATGTCGTTTGGGCTTGTGTCGGCTGCATCAGTTTTTCAGCGACTCATGTCCAATATGCTGAAGGAGATCGAAGGGCTACGATGTCCTTGTCTTTGCACCCTATAGAGTTACGCATATACCATTTTAAATGAAGTCCTGTCTAGGTTCTAGACTAACGGTGTGGTGTTACGTAGGGACAAAAGTGTTTTCATGACCAAGGAGGTTGAATACTTGAGGCATTTGGTAAATGAAAATGGGATTCTCCCTAAAACTAGTCTGGTTGATTCGATTGTCAAATCCAAACCTCCTTCCGACAAGACTAGTCTCAAGTCCTTCCTTGGTCTTTGTGAATTTTATTCAGTTCGTTCAGGATTTTGTGAGCAAGTTGAGGCCTTTGTCACAAATGCTGATGAGGGTTGATGCGTTTGAGTGGAGTGGCGAATGTCAAAGTGATTTTGAGTGGGTGAAGCAACAACTTGTCTCACCTAAGGTGTTAAAACATTATGACCCTTCTCTTACCTGCACCCTCACTGTTGATGCCAGTAAGGTCGGTGTGGGGGTGTTCTGTCCCAGAAGAAAGGGGGTGAGGTCAGGACCGTTGGGTTTTCCTCCAGCGTGTTGTCTCCTTCCGAAAGGAAGTACTCCGTTATCGAGAAGGAGCTGCTGGTGTGCTGGTGGGCGGGGATGAAGTTTAGGAACATCATTTGGGGAAGGAAGTTCTGTCTCCAGACTGATCACAGCCTTTAGTCTTCATTCTCAGTGGGAAGAATGTCAGGAGTTTCACTCCTAGGATTGCACGTTTGTCCTCAAATCTTCTTCAGTTTGTATTTTGTGCTGAATATATTCCTGGAAGCAAGAATAGGCATGCGGACTTTCTCTCTCGCTCCTCTGACACTGTGGAAGATGAACTAGACACGGGTGAGGAGGACAAGGAGGAGTTCATTGTGGCCGCAGTAGATCTTCCACAGTTGTGTGCAGTTTGAGTGTGAATGGCGTCAGGCCCTCAGTGGCGATGCTTCTTTGGCTCTGGTTATGAAATATGTTGAAAAAGGATGGCCCAAGGAGAGGAACTTGAATTTTAAATTCAAAACATTTTTGCAGGTAGCAGATGAACTGACCATCGAAGATGGGTTGCTACTGAGAAGAGACCAGCTCGTTCCCCCTCTTTCTTGGAGAGCTGCCTTAATCAGGCATGCACATGAAGGACATCTAGGTGCCACTATGACAAAAAAAAGGTGCGCCTCTCTATCTGGTGGCCTTCCGTGGACAGGGAGGTAGATGAGATTAAGTCAGGCGTGATTTGTTCCAGCTGTGACAAAACTGCTAAATTGCGTACTCCCCCTCTTTCTCCTATTGAATTGCCGTCTGCACCATGAGTGAAGCTGGTGCTTGACATTGTAGGTCCTTTTCATGCCCTTGATCCATCATCAAAGTTTGCTTTAGTCCTTATTGACTACTACTCAAAGTGGCCAGAGGTCAAGTTTGTGGGGGAGGTGAGCTCTAGAACTGTAGGTGAGTTCCTTAATGATGTGTTTATGAAGGAAGGTTTTCCTGGGTCTCTAGTGACAGACAATGGTGCCCAGTTTGTCGCTTGTGTGGTTGAGGAGTTCCTCCACACCTGTAGTATTAGGCACCTCAAAAGTTCTCTGGTTACCACCCCCAGACCAATGGTCCAGTTGAGCGCATGAACAGGGTGCTCGATGAGTGCATACAGTGTGCCCTTGCCAACAAATATGTTGTTGCCAATTCCCTGAGAACCATGCTTTGGTTTTACCGTACCACCCCTCATTCAACCACGAGGGTTTCACCTTTTGAGTTGTTACGTGTTTGGAGAGCTGCCACTGCTTTTTGTCCTATTTGGATGAGCAAGTGGGTTAAAGGTAGACAATGGACGGATGAGCGTGTAAGGGGTCATGTGAATTTGGCTCGAAATAAGCAGATAACTTTGACTCTAAGAAGTGTGTTAAAAGCCTGGAGATCAGTTTGGGTGATTACGTCTGTGTTAAGAAACCTGTGCATGTGAGGAAGGGTTCTTCCAAGTTTGGTCCACCTTTCAAAGTTGTGGATGTGAGAGCGAATTCTGTGAAACTTATCAATGGATAGTGGTGGAACAAGTGTTTTTTGGTGAAGAGTTGTTTGCTTCGTGAGGATGTTGGAAGTGAGAGTGGTGAGAGGAGTTTAGATTGTGCGGGCCGGCCTACCCTGAGGCGCAGTGCTCGTGGTGAGAGGAGTTGTTTAGATTGTGCGGGCCAGCCCGTCCTGAGGCGCGGTGCTCGAGTTAGGAAGGTTCCTCCTCGTTATAGAGTTTAATTTTCTTCTTCTGTAGTTTTTCCCCTTGTATAGCTGTTTTTCTTACAGGTGCATTGGTTCTTTCCTGCCTTGTTGTCATTTTGTCTAACCTTCTTTTTGCTTTCACAGGTGCCTCCTTGTTCTTTCTTTCCTTTTTGTTGTAAGTTTCCTTTCCCCATTTTGTTTTGAGGGTAGACCCATGTAGTAGTCTGTGCTTGTTTAGAATGTCCCTGGCACAGAACCTCACTGCGTGATTGTTCTGCACCAGGAGTTCCAGCTATGTCAGTTGGTGTCTTTGGTGAACTCTGCTGCTGCTCTGCTTGATGGCTCCGCCGTAACTTCAATAAATACTGCTACGATTGACCTGGTGTTCCTGACTCTTAACCACAAAGTTTCCTGCCCAAGTTTAGGGACATATCTCCTCTCATAGACTTGGTCTCCTATCCAAGCCCTACACCCTTCCTCCTCTCATGGACTTGGTGTTCTATCGCGGTCCTGATGGCGTTCTATCCCATCCTTGCACTCTTCCTCCTCTCATGGACCTGATGTTCTATCATGGAGTCGATGGTGTTCTATCCCATCCTTGCACTCTTCCTCCTCTCATAGATTTGATGTTCTATCATGGTCCTGATGGTGTTGGGTAGCAATGTTAGTGCTCAGTAGCCCCAGCTCCTCTGACCCAGGTTAGACCTATATGGGAGATGCGAGGAGCACTGGATCTAGGAGCTGAGCTGCAGTATTGTAGGCACAGGAACCCCGGTAGGGTCAGTCCAGACTCTGCGTACAACAAATGCAGGTACAGAAGCAAGCCTGCAGTGAGACTGAGACTGAGACTTAAACCCCAGGGGCCAGAAAGCAAGGGTACTAATAAAATAACCGCTGGTTACTCAGTCCCTGGTCCTCCGTTCCAGGCGTTAGAGGGCACAATGAGGTGTAAAGAGTGGGGCCCAAAGTGCTCCATTGCACTGGGGCAAATTTGCTGCAGCGTCTGTTAATCATTTGTCACCGAAAGGTGCAAGAAGGGCGTTCACATTTGACATAATACCTTGGTGAGCGCTTGGGCCAGCTGTAGAGGAGCTCAGAAACCAGTGCTGATCTGGGCCGGGTTTGCAGGGGCACCAGGCAGGAGTGGGTGCTGTTGCGAGTAAGCAGCGTGTCTGTGTTGCGTGAAGTGCTGGCGGTGGTGCAGCTTGGCACAGTCCTGCTGCCTCCTTGCAGTTTTTTTCTGGCCGCTCTGGATGTGGCGTTGCTGTGGGATGGCGGGTCTGGGGGCTCACCCCATTAGCTTGCTGTTGTGCTGGAGGCTGTTGTGCCAGTTGTTTGTGGTAACCGGCCTGGTCATGCTGCCTCCGTGCTGTGCAGAAGTCATGTAGCTGGCACCTTGCTTGTTGTTTCCAGAATGGTCATGCATGCTTTCTACAATGTGTACGCTTGTATTCGCTGCAGCCATCTTGCAAAGCTAGAGCACAGTGGCTCCCTGCAGTGCTAGAAACCGTCCCATCAGCTGCTCTGGCTGCTTCCTGCTGTGCCCCTGGGTGCGCTGGCTGCTTCCTGCTGTGCCCCTGGGTGCGCTGGCTGCAAGCTGTGGTGACCATGGGTATTGTGACTGCTTTCTGGGGTGCCCATGGGTACGCTGGCTGCAAGCTCCGGTGTCCATGGGTACGGTGACTGCTTGCTGTGTGACCATGGGCACGGTGGCTGCTTCCTGTGGTGCCCATGGTTACGGTGATGGTACGTTTACTGCCTGCTGCTGTGCCCATAGATACGGTGATTGCTTGCTGCGGTGCCCATGGGTACGGTAACTACTTGCTGCAGTGCCCATGGGTACAGTGGCTGCATGCTGTGGTGCCCATGGGTAGGGTTACTGCTTGCTGCAGTGCCCATGGGTACAGTGGCTGCTTGCTGCGGTGCCCATGGGAACGGTGACTGCTTGCTGCGGTGCCCATGGGTACACTGGCTGCATGCGGCGGTGCCCATGGATCTGGTGACGGTGCAATGACTGTCTGCTGGTGTGCTAGTTGACCCGCCATGCCCAGCTGCCCCGTTGCTTGATTTTTCCATTTCTAGAGTTTGGGGTTCCCAGGTGTTGTGGGATCGTGGACACCACGTCTAGTGCCCCACCACCCTTGCCCACTGTGGAGGCTCGCAAAGGGATGCCGTCCTCCACGCGCATTAGTTTGGGAAGCTGCAGGCGGGGCTGGGGCAGGGACTGGTTGTGCCACCCTCCCCTTCTGAGACGCTGACAGATGCCAGGGCTCGTCCTGCAGACTCCAGGAGGCCTCGGGCACCGCGCACCGGTGACACCTCCTGCCTTTCCCAGGACCCGCCTTGTGATGAGGCAGGAAGCGAAAATCAAGCTGAGGGCGAGATTATGAAAGGTTAGGACAGAGAAAAGAAGGAGCGATGAGCAAAGAGGACGCTGGGGAGGGAGAGAGGTGGAGGGGCATAGGAACCGGGTTAGTGCCCCCCAGGAGTGAATGAGACCGGGGCGCAGCGTTACCGCAGTTTCTGACGCTTTCGCGCTCACATGCCCTCCCGATGGACTCAGGGCGCTAATTAAAACACTGACAGCCTAAATCACAGTCCGACGGGTCTCCGAGCGTGGAGGTAGAGTCTCAAGTGAGGGCACCGACCCTCGTGATAGTCAGTGCTTGAAATGGAAAAATAGAAGTGCAGGTACTCTGTACCGGAGTACCTACTAGTTTCTGAGAAGTGCCGGTACTCTCCCTCTCAAAATAAAAATGTGTCGGTACTCCGTACCGGACAGTACCGGCCCATTTAAAGTAATGGTTGATAGTAGTGTAACTGGAGCCAGGGTTTTAAGTGGGCTGGGTCTCAGTGGTGCTGAGCACCGGCAGTTTTTTAAAGGGGGGTCTCTATCGGGCTCTGATTTGTGCCCTGGGACAGGCGGACTGCAGTGACAGCAGGCACATCGACGTGCTCACTTCTCACTAGTGGAGACATGCGTTATGCCTGGTGAGCGAGGTAGGGGAAGGGAAATCCTTTAAAGAGTCATTTTCTCTCTGGATTTCCCTTCTCCTTTTGAAACTCGGGAGCATCGACATCATCGTGGTATCACCAGCGCTTTAATTGCAGCGCCTTGAAACCCTCACGGGTGAGTAGCATGCTTTATAAACCCCTGATTGATTGAAGCTTTTTCAATATTATATACCATACCATAGTTGCTGCTTATTTATCTTATGCAACCAACATCCAATGACAAAGCCAATTGTCCTGACTTCTTGTAGGTATGATACTTGTTGTATCATATATCTGGATGCAATGACAGAAACCGCAAAATACGAGTCGGCGGGACACTATGCTAAGCACAGATTTTTAGCTTGGGTGTTTTTAAGCCACGTCCTTAATTACATTGGCCACGCCCCTTTGAGAGACCCCCCAGTCTTTTCATCCCACTTAAAGCCCTGTCTGGAGCCTTGGCAGAGTGAGGGGAGGCGGCTCCCTAGTCTTCAGGCTCATGGAAGGTGCCGGAGTAGTATTTAGCAGGTCATCGTGGACGTTCAAGCCTGCCTCGTCCAGAGTAGTCATAACTTGTAGCACTGGTTTAGCGCTTCGTACCCTGGGGAAGCTGGGAGGCGCTCAGCCTTGCACCGAGTTCCTCGGCACGTTTTTGAAAAGTGTGGCAGGCAAGGGTGGTGTTTGTGGCCTCACCTCTGTGACAGGGACAGGTGTGGAAATGTGGATTTTCCTGATCAGTTATGTCCCCTATCTTGGACCCCAACGGTTCTATGTGCATGTCACAAGTACATGTATGTTCCCTCCAGTTCCAGTTTCCAAAACGCAAACATATGTGCGTACACCGTCAACATGTTCTCTGTCAGATCCGCCATCAATGGGCTGGATATTCGATTCCTAAGTATGAAAGGCCACCGACTTTATATGGCTAAGTTACTCCATTTTTATAGTTCAGGCAAGTAGGCCCGATTCTGTCCTCAAAGCCTTCCCTGCTCTCTGTCTCTGACAGCTTCAGCTTGAGCTCGCATCTGTATCCATGAACTTTGTCCTACTCCCTGTGCAGCTAACGGTGCCTGCCTCGGCCAGTTTTGCCTGCCTGCCAAGAAGCTGTATTTCACCTTCGAATTATCTACTTTGCTCTTTTGCCGATGCATTCCTGTCCAGTGATTTAGGTAAACATTTCCTTTAGCTCACAAGCAAAGGACTCGGCCTTTTCCGTCCTCCTGCAAGTAATTCATAGCCCTGTTGCCATGGAAAGTTTTCTGCCCCTCGCATCTCATATAGACACTTAGACGCTTGTACACGCACACGCAGTCAGTATAGAATAGATTCTGTCCGAGAGTCTTTTCTTGTGGATAACATAGTTCTCTAAACATAGGATGTTAGATATGATTTGGGATTAGGTTGACTTGACCCCCCAGACTTCTCGTCTCCACATGTAGAGCTAAATGTCAAGTCCCCTTCACCCCCTAGTTGCACGTCAATCACACGTCATGCTGCTGCGCGCGCATCTATGTTAAGTATTATCTTATAGATCCACCTATGCGTGATAATCAGAGCCAATCATGTTTCTTTCTGCTCCTTATTACGCCTAGTTTCGATTACGTACCACTATGTCATTTCTCTTATCAATTGTTACGCCTTTTGCATTCATTTCATTGTAATGTATGACCTATAAAAGTTACTTCTTGTCAATAAAGTATTGTACTTCACTTCCTGAACCCTCGTGGTGACGGAACCTGAAGGCCGCCACTCGAGTCGGCCATTTTGGAATAAAGCCCATTCAGAAAATCTCTTATACCACGGATTCTGCCTCTTGTTATTTTGAGCTATTCTACTTTATTTCAGATTCAGTATGAAATTCAGTCAAGGTAAAAAGAATATTTACCACATAATGGCGCCCGAACAGGGACACTTTCTCATCTCACGCGCCGGCGGTGCGTTGCAGGCCCGGTCTCCTGCCACAGCTGGACGGACCATAAACGCGTACCAGCAGGATTTCCTGTAAGCTCCCTCCGGTCAAGCGGGGGCGACTGAGGCTGCGATCAACCCAGACGAGGCGGTGAGAAGTGCGAAGTATCCCGACCAGAGCCTAGCTGAGAGAGCAAGATCCGAGGTATACAGAGGCCCACCAGGTTTTCGAAATCCCGATGTCCAGAGGGTCCGCTGTCCGCAGTCATCGAGTCCCGTTCATTCTCTGAGGCCTTCCGTTTCAAGGAGCTACTCGGTGAGTACCATCGCCGGGGAGGCGTGTTGACAGCACATAGGTTGTGCCGGTCAAGACGGATTTGGGTACACAAATCCGGTCTGCACTGTTTAGCAGTGTATATGTACTGTTTAGCAGTATATCAAGTATTCCGAAGTATTCAGTTATTGTCAAGAATTCAGCTTGGTGATTAGTTATGCAGACTGTCATCATCGTCGGTCATTTTTAAAATGTTTAATGTTTAAATGTTTAAAGTGTTCAAATGTCTTGCATATTGTGGTATGAATGATTGTTCATTGTTCACCGTTCATTATTGTGTTTTTCATATTAAGTGAATTCAAGAGTAAGTATCAGATCAGTTGTCAAGATGCCGCTCTTCTCGAAGTTAAGACAGATTACTACCAGAAAAGGGGTGCTCGAAGAAGCAGTTCCTATTCCTCCTAGGGACACCCCAGGGCATTTTATGTATCACAAGCATGGCTTAGATGCCATATTGTTTCTTGATCTATGGGTAGATTATACCAAGGGATTGCCGGAAAGTCAAAGGTGGCCCGCAGCGGGAACCTGGGATGCAGAGTGCATCATGAAAGTGGAGGAAGAGTTATGGAAAAGAAAAGTCAGACAGTCACAGAAAGACGCTGTTGAGTTATGGCGTAAAGAATCTCATAGACGTACAGAAAAAGCACGTAGACAAGAAGAGAGGAGTAAAGAGAGTTCAAAGGAAGTTCAAGAAAATATATTAATTGAGGAAGGTATCCGAGTAAAATCAGAACAAGTAGATAGACAAAGAAACGCTCTTATGAGTGGTATGTATCCCCTCCTAGCCGAAGGACTACCTAAGGCTGTTCCAGAGATGCCAAAAGACTTGCCACCCCCATTATTTCCAATTAAGGTACATCCAAAAGGGCATCCCAGAACCGCAGAAGATGTTTTTCTTTCCTCATATCTAGATGACGCAGCTCCCGAGTATGCTAACCCCACACCACATAGACCGTCTGGCGGAGGGGTTCAACGTCAGGATCAGGTATCTGTCCCCGTGCAACAGCAAGTCCCGACACGAGCTCCGGCAAGCACATCTGTTTCCGCATCTGTCCCCGCAATCGATTCTACAGTGGTATCGACACCTATAGTTGCTGTATCACGTTCGACGAATCCATTCACACCCGACGCCCCTGAAGGGGCCACGGGAGGTACAAGCAATACCTTTACGACACCTAGAATAAATAAACTTGGTTTTCAAGAATCAGCGCATTCACGTACACCCAAATTCGTAAGTGAACGTACGCTTAAGGAACTCCTTATAGATTGTAGATATGACCCGGTGGTCGGTAAAGAGGACGAAATGGTCCTGGCATCATTACGTATCAGACGAGCCGCAGAGTATTTAGCGAGGTTACCAGGAATGACTACGCATCTAGATAACATATATCATTTTGTCCAAACAGGGCGAGACCCAGAATGTATTAACAGAGCTATGGAATTCCAGAAAGTAGAGATACAGGGGGAACTGTTACGTTTCCTCATAAACTGCGTGATCAGAAATCAAGACCGTCCGGGGGTAGACCCGAATACAATGCTTATTCTTACAAGATGGAGCCAGAATATATCAGAAGGGAGACACGATAAGAAAAACTGTATAATAGCCATGTGCCGAAAAATCCGTAGGGAAATAGAACGTATTCACGAAGAAAGATTGGAAACAGACGAGTTCGAGCAAGATGAAGTCTCCGAATCAGGGAATTCCGCAAGACAGTCAGAAACCATAGCATACGTAGGCAGAGGAAGATCCTGTGATAATACTAGATGCTTTTCTGATCCCATACGCTCTGTATGTCCAAATAATAGCAGAACGTATCCGACGCCTGTAATAAATTTAAAGTCTCCTGAACATTTGTTCCAAGCCGCAGATAAACTACTACGAGAACGAAGGGGTTACCACCTCCTCGATTCCATGGATGAGCAAGAATTGGCTAGATCAGCCGTTCACTGGATTGACAGTCCTGAAAAATACGGTGATGAGACCGTAGCACACACGTTTTTTAACCTTAGTGCAGATGAACAACGTTTAGCTGGAATCTATATGATTCAGCAACTTCTTATACTATATAAGAGCCAACATGCTGACCCTGGTCCTTTACCTGATATATTAACGGAACTACTCACGAACAGATGGAGAGGTTCTAGTAACAAGTTAATTAAAGAAATATTAGTGTCACGTAAACAGTATGTCCTTTTTGTAAGTCCGGATTCTTTCCCGCTGCCCCGCAGAGAAAGAACGCCGTATTATATGGATAGACAAAATCCCTTACGAGAAGTGCACCCAATAAAAGGCGAAGACAATGAGTTTCACCGTGTATTTGTATACACACCCATATCAAAAATTGAATTGTTAGAGATGAAGAAAGTAGTACCAAGTCATGACAAAGACCCAGCGGGTTTCCACCGAGAAATTAAGGACATGTTGCTGATGGGAGAGTATACCTATCCTGATATTATGACGATATTAAAGGTACTCTTACCTGCTGGCATTTATGAAAAACTGAAAGAAAAAGAGTGGGAAGTGGGAGACCAAAAGATAGATTGGACAGCATTAGAAACGGAAGAAAAGGCCCGAGCTGCAGGTTCAGGGCTCGGGGATAAAGTCAAAGCATTACCAGGTTTACTAGTACAAGTACTGCCACGTTTGTTAACTACGAAAAAGGAAGATTGGGGTGCAATCACGGCCTGTAAACAAAAGCATGATGAAGACACAAGTGACTATTATGCCCGATTTGAAAAATTTTTTGGAATAAATAGTGGTATAAAAACAAGTAGTGAGTCGTATCCACATTTATTTGTGACAAAATTAGTAGAAAATGCTTTACCTCCAGTAAAGAATAGAATATTGAAATTCGAGAGTACCTGGCAAAGTAACACTCCGTCACAAATGCTACAAATGTTACAGTATCATCACAATAGAATTAGAGATGAACAAGAACACGAACAAAGACGTATGAAAGATACAAAAATGAAAATGCTAGTGTCTCAGACAGTACCGGCTGAAGGACATAAAAAGGGTATGACACATTCCGATTCAGCAGGACTGGTAAAAGGGACATGCAATTATTGCAAAAAGCCAGGTCACTACGTACACGATTGTCCAGTTTTAAAACACAATATCGCCATAGGTAAAACACAAGAAAGATCACGGCCACTCAGACAAGATCAGAATGAACAAGGAGCTATGCCACATTCCCAGGCCATGCCAGCCGCACAACAGCCAATACAGTTTGTGCCAGCTGCACCACCGTTGCCTGTTACTGCCACACAAACCACCACACGACAAATGTATCAGACTGCACAGTATGAATATCCTGAGTATCAGCGTTACGCATGAACCAGCCTAGAGAGGGAAATTGACTTACCGCTTATCGAGATTCCTGTAGATCAAGAAGGACCTTATGTACATAGTGAATTATTAGGTCAAGATAGAAAATTCTTACTCGATACAGGGGCAAGTCGTACAACTATAAAACGTAGTGAAGTTCCAGGGGCACCCCTCTCAGGCTCTCAAAATGTTTCCCTTGGTTTTTCAGGAAAACCTATTGTTAATGAAGTATCACAGCCTCTTCCACTTACGATAGGACCTTTGACACGAACTACAGATTTATTGCTTACTAAATCATGCCCAGAAAATCTGTTAGGAATTAAAACTCTGAAAGCCCTAGGAGCCATAATATGTTGTTCTCCGGGAGGAATAAGGTTGTTTTTACGCGATTTTAAAGGTCACTATGTGTCTAGAGACATGGATCCCCGACTACAGACTTTACCAGCACATCTATGGGCACAAGGCCCTACTGATGTTGGTTGCATGAACATTACACCATACCGAGTTACACTCAAGGCAGGAGTGGTATTACCACGAATGCGACAATACAAGTTACCGCAAGATGCTGTAGTGGCTTTGCTGAAAATCATTGATGAGTTAATTGCCCAAGGAGTAGTTGTAGAAACAGACTCCAATGTATGTAATTCGCCGATAATTCCGATTCTTAAACGAACTGACCCTACTGCTCCGCCAGTATACCGATTGGTTATTGATTTGCGTGAACTAAACAAGTGCATTGTGCCACAATTTCCTGTGGTCCCCGATATATCATCATTATTGACAGCAATTGATTCCGAAGCAACATTCTTTACTGTAATTGATCTCAAGAATGCCTTTTTTAGCGTCCCAATAGATCCGGAAAGCCAATATTTGTTCGGATTCAGTTTAAATGGGCGCAGCTTTAAATTCTCACGCGCTCCCCAAGGATTCACAGAAAGCCCCAGCATCTACAGCCAAGCACTGAAACGAGAACTTGACAGTATCCACATGCCAGTCAATACTGCACTGCTTCAATATGTCGATGATCTGCTGATCACCGCGAGAAGCGAACCTGAATGTGAAAAGGCTTCTCTGACAGTTTTACATTTTCTAGCCGACAAGGGGCACAAAGTGTCTCCTTCTAAGCTGCAATTCTGTGTCCAGCGAGTTATTTATCTTGGTCACTCGCTGTCCAAGGAGGGAAGGCAGCTTACACCAGATCGCATCCAGTTAATTGCTAACATGTCAATACCCCAGACACAAAAGGAGGTGCGGGCTTTCATAGGCCTCACTTCATATTGTAGGCAGTGGATCCCTCAGTACGCATTTCTAGCAAAACCACTCATTCAGTTAACCACACAGGAGGCAGCCACATCGACTGTTCTCCCTTGGACTCAGGAACATACACAAGCTTTTGAAAGCTTAAAGGAAGCTTTATGTCAAGCACCTGTTTTAGCAACACCATGTTATAGCAAACATTTTACACTCTTTGTCACAGAACGCGAAGGTACTGCTTTGTCAGTACTCACTCAGGATCAAGCAGGATCACGCAAGCCATGTGCTTATTTTTCCAGTACATTAGATCCCGTAGCTCAGGCTTTGCCCGCGTGCCTGAAATCAGTGGCAGCAACAGCTTTAGCAATCAGACAAAGCGATGCCATAGTGTTAGGACATCCATTGACAGTACAAGTACCACATGCAGTAGAAGTTCTTGTGAACCGAACACAAACACAACACTTGACCATAGCAAGACTTACCGGTTATGAACTGACATTGTTTCAGCCACACATAGAGATCCGATGGTGTAATACATTGAATCCTGCTACACTATTACCTGTAATTGGAACAGACCCACTAGCTCATGATTGTGTTGAAATTATTGAAATAAAGACGAAACCTAGACAAGACTTGACAGACGTTCCATTGTTAGATCCAGACCTGACGTTGTATGTAGACGGATCGTGCATGAGAGCAAGTACAGGAGACTTAGTGGCCGCGTATGCAGTCACAACAGACACTGAAGTTATTGAGACAAATCGTATAGATACTTTGTCAGCCCAAGCAGCAGAACTTATTGCTCTAACACAAGCCTGTATTCAAGCCACAAATAAGAAAGTTAATGTATACACTGACTCACGTTATGCATTCGGAGTTGTACACGACTTCGGCGTGCTGTGGCGAGAGAGAGGTTATTTAACCTCCCATGGTGCCCACATTCAGCACGGAACCCTCATTCATGCCTTGTTAGACGCAATACATCTACCAACTGCCATATCGATTATGAAATGTAAAGCACACACGAAGGTTACTGATATCATTTCTCAAGGCAATGATTTAGCTGACAGAACAGCTAAACAGACTGCTCAGAATCGCACATTAGACATGACAAAGCCAATAGTTCAGACACCAACACAGTGTATGACAATTAAGGATCCCGCACTTGACGTAATTGACATACAGACACATGCTACTGCAGAAGAATTAAAGAAATGGACTGAACTAGGAGGGATCCAGACAGATCAGGGATGGATGACGAAGGAGAAATCTGTATGGTTTCTTCCTGACTCTATGGTCCAAGCCATTATAGCTACAATTCACAGCCCAGCGCATTTAGGAGAGAAAGCTATGCTAGATAGCATTCAACACATTTGGTTCAACAAACATTTACGAGCAGCAGCTAAACAAAAAGTCCGTACCTGTATGATATGTTGTCAGTTCAACCCAGGAAAAGGTGTTCCCGTAGAACAGGGTGGATTCCAGACTCCTGACCATCCTTTTGAAGTGCTCCAAATGGATTATATCCAGATGGAACGATGTCGAGGATTCAAATATGTTCTGGTAGTTGTCTGCGCTCTCTCCCGATGGACTGAGGCGTACCCAGTATCAGATTACACGGCCCCGACTACTGCCAAACAGTTAGTTCGAGAATTCTTCCCGCGGTACGGTTTACCACGTGTTGTATATTCAGATAACGGCCAGCCTTTCTCATCCGAATTAATGAAACATGTCTCACTTTTGTTGGGATATCAGTGGAAATTCCACTGTGTCCGACACCCCGAGGCAGCAGGTCTCGTGGAACGACATAATCAAATTTTGAAAATCAGATTGTCTAAAATATGTAAGGAGAAAGGTGTTGACTGGATAGTAGCATTACCAGTTGCACTATTTTACATAAGAATGGTAGCACACTCTCGAACAGGGCTATCCCCGTATGAGGTGATCTTCGGAAGGCCACCAAATATGTGGGGGACGCCTATACCACGTAAAATAACTGATGTTAATTGTAATATGCTGACAGATTACTTGGCTTCCTTGATGTCTGCACTACAATCTTGTCGTTCACAGGTAGCTGCAGCTTTTCCTGACAACACTGAGGTGAAACCCCATGACGTTGCTCCGGGGGATCTGGTGTTTGTGAGAAATTTTGATCGGAAGACCCAGTTGGAGCCCAGGTGGAAAGCACCGAAGCTAGTCCTGCTGACCACAAGAACAGCCGTGAAAGTTGAGGGCCGCAAGGGCTGGATACATTCCAGCCACATTAAGAAATTTCATGGACTATCCTCGGATATAGACATTGTGCCCTGCACTCCCTCACAGACTGATTCAAAACTTCCTTTTGTTGAACAGAATGACTCTCAGTGCTATAAATTAAAGCTTAGGCCCAAACAGTCGAGCAATTTGATTGTTTAAGTCCTCTCCAAGGTGAAGCGGTTGAATTGTCTCCGACATGTATCCCTTGGACCTGAGTAGAGAAAATACCCGAGAAATGTTGAAACGACAGGCGTATTGTAAATCACTGCGTAGCTACTGTATGAGGACATTATTAATTTTGTTTTTATTGAGTGTTTTAGTAATTATTACGAGTGTGATTTTGCACATATATCATCCTATTTCTAGACATGTTTATAATGTTGCTACTGAACATTCTTTTAGTGACCTACCGCCACATGAATTATCTTATAGACTTGCGCTGCGCAATAACACTTTCATTAGTATGTTACATCATTCCCATCAGACTAGTAATGCCACCAATTGTTGGGTGTGTGGCCGACTCCCTCCCTATCAGAATAACAAAGGAGTTCTGCCTTTCTTTCCACATCCGTTCACACACAATGGCTCCTGTGGAGCATGGTTTAGTTTACTAAATTCCATAGACCCAGACACAGCAGTTTATCAACAACATTGGATATGGGGAAATCTGAATCTAGTTTTATTCAAAGTCTGTCATCCTAATAAGGAGGGTCACCCCAGTAGAACAGGAACTGATCTAGAAAATGAAGTGTATAAATTAGGTAATTTTACACCTAATCTTATGATTCTGAATGTCAAATCCGAAGTTGAACTAATTCTGCCCACTATGTCAGTATTTCCAGTTAAGGGTGAATTATGTGTAAGAAAAGTTGGTTCCATACATATGGGCCATAGCCAATGCGTTACTACAGTAGAATATAGTGATCAAGGTAAATCTTCATTTAGAGCTTCTCGCCATTCTTACTTTATATGTGGTCAGACGGCATATATGCGTCTGCCTCTAGATTGGGATGGTACCTGTTACATAGCATTCCTTCTGCCACCTGTTTTCCTAGCTCCACCTGATTATTATCGGAATGTTCATTTAGTACACAATAGAGAGCGAAGAGATCTCCCAGTTGTCGATTATACTGAGACGGCATGGGACAAGTATGTAGATTTCAATAAAGGTATCTTTCCCTATATAGGTACAATATCAAATAGTAAGCTGATACGTAGACTAACCAAGACTCTCGAAGCTGTAGTAAACGAGACTATAGCCGCCCTAGGCAATCTGACAGAGGAACAATCAGTGATGAGAATTGTTGTTCTCCAGAATCGTCTTGTCCTTGACGTCATCCTGGCCGATAGGGGCGGAGCTTGCAGGGTCATCGGATCCAGCTGCTGCATATTCATACCAGAAAATTCGCCATCTGTATATAAAGCTATAACACGCCTTCATAAGATTGTGAGCCAGATACACGAAAATCCAGGCACTTGGACGTGGTCCGGGTGGTTTTGGAGTGTGATATCAGCCTGGGGATGGAGAGTTCTATCCTTCCTAGGTATTGGCCTTCTTATGCTCTTCAGTTGTTGTTTATGCCTGCAATGTGGACCAGCGATTTGTGGTCTGTGTGCCACATCATGCATTCCATATCAAGGTTCTCGTTCAAAATGCCGGAAGAAGAAGGAAGAAGAAATGATGCTCCATGAGCAAATCGATGGAATGATGAAGATTGATATCTCTTGAAGGGCAAGTAGGGGACAAGGAGGGAATGTGGAAATGTGGATTTTCCTGATCAGTTATGTCCCCTATCTTGGACCCCAACGGTTCTATGTGCATGTCACAAGTACATGTATGTTCCCTCCAGTTCCAGTTTCCAAAACGCAAACATATGTGCGTACACCGTCAACATGTTCTCTGTCAGATCCGCCATCAATGGGCTGGATATTCGATTCCTAAGTATGAAAGGCCACCGACTTTATATGGCTAAGTTACTCCATTTTTACAGTTCAGGCAAGTAGGCCCGATTCTGTCCTCAAAGCCTTCCCTGCTCTCTGTCTCTGACAGCTTCAGCTTGAGCTCGCATCTGTATCCATGAACTTTGTCCTACTCCCTGTGCAGCTAACGGTGCCTGCCTCGGCCAGTTTTGCCTGCCTGCCAAGAAGCTGTATTTCACCTTCGAATTATCTACTTTGCTCTTTTGCCGATGCATTCCTGTCCAGTGATTTAGGTAAACATTTCCTTTAGCTCACAAGCAAAGGACTCGGCCTTTTCCGTCCTCCTGCAAGTAATTCATAGCCCTGTTGCCATGGAAAGTTTTCTGCCCCTCGCATCTCATATAGACACTTAGACGCTTGTACACGCACACGCAGTCAGTATAGAATAGATTCTGTCCGAGAGTCTTTTCTTGTGGATAACATAGTTCTCTAAACATAGGATGTTAGATATGATTTGGGATTAGGTTGACTTGACCCCCCAGACTTCTCGTCTCCACATGTAGAGCTAAATGTCAAGTCCCCTTCACCCCCTAGTTGCACGTCAATCACACGTCATGCTGCTGCGCGCGCATCTATGTTAAGTATTATCTTATAGATCCACCTATGCGTGATAATCAGAGCCAATCATGTTTCTTTCTGCTCCTTATTACGCCTAGTTTCGATTACGTACCACTATGTCATTTCTCTTATCAATTGTTACGCCTTTTGCATTCATTTCATTGTAATGTATGACCTATAAAAGTTACTTCTTGTCAATAAAGTATTGTACTTCACTTCCTGAACCCTCGTGGTGACGGAACCTGAAGGCCGCCACTCGAGTCGGCCATTTTGGAATAAAGCCCATTCAGAAAATCTCTTATACCACGGATTCTGCCTCTTGTTATTTTGAGCTATTCTACTTTATTTCAGATTCAGTATGAAATTCAGTCAAGGTAAAAAGAATATTTACCACACAGGATGAAGGGTGCGAGGTCTGGACATTGGCTCCAGACATGTTACTCTGTGGACGCAGTGCGGAACCATGATTGAGTGCTGACGCATACACGCCAGCGGATACTTGTGATCTCCATGGTGGTCTGTATGGTGAAGTGTGGGCCACCAGTGATGTGGATCAGAGGGCTCGCATGTAAATATTACATGTGCTTGCAGTAGAGATGGAGGCATCACTGTGGGAACCGTTAAATGTGAGAAAAGTATATTGGGATCCATCCTGAGCGAGCAGAGAAGCAGTATGTGCAGGGTACCCAGGAGCGACAGAAGTCACAGCCCTGGCGATGAGGTCAAGCAACCAGAGAACATCATGTACAGTCCACCAAGGAGCGACAGAAGACTCAGACCTGGCGATGAGGTCAAGCAACCATAGAACAGCATGTGCAGCCCACCAAGGAGTGACAGAAGTCACAACTTTGACATCGAGGTCAATCAACCAGAAGTCAGTATGTTCAGTCCACTAAGGAGCTTCAGAAGACCCAGCCCCGGAGACGTGATAAAGCAACCAGAGAAAACCTACCTGAACCCTAGCAGGGTAAAATAGGGTAGATACTAGGGGTGGGCGGAACTCGCAGAGTTTCACTCTGCGGAATTTGGCAGAGTTACATAAAACCTCAGCGAGATTCTGCTGGCGTATCGGCATGTTGCGCTGCTCATGCTGATTTTTAGCGCCAGGACATTGTTCTGCACTGAAAAATCTGCGTGGATGGCACCATGTGGCACGCCAGAGGCGCTGCTTCTTTCTGCCGCTCGAGTAGATTTTCCACTTGAATGGCAGCTTTCTCAACGTGAACGGCTGCGACCTGCTGCAACCCCTCCCTTGTTGAGAAATCCTACCGGGAGGCGCTTAAGCGCCAAAAAGCAACGCTAAGGGATGCAAATTCTCGCTCGCCAAATTAACATTGCCGAGCTGCGTGTGAGAAAAGACTTCTCCACCTGGCGGTTGGCAGAGTTTTGCTGCAACTCTTAATTCCAAGTGGAATGCGGAGTGGGCAAACGTCCGCAAACTCCACCGGCAGGGCGGAATTACTCGCCCACCCCTAGTAGAGACTGTAGGAAGTCTCTCTTAACTTTTCTGTGCATGTGAGGAGGTTAGTTGTAGATTTCGATCTGTAGGCTTGGAACATCTGTGTATGTGTTCCCTTTCCATGATAGAATGTTTGCCTTTGAAAATTGGTCAGTACTGTTCCTGGAGCAAGCCAGAACTGCAATAAAACACAATGATGTGCAGTTCCTATAGCGCTTCACTGATGCCAGAGCTGGACAAGCTGGGTGGGGGGCTGGGGGTGAAATTAAGAAAGGTTAGGGCACAGAAAAGGAGCAGATATGACTTGAAGTTAGCGCTGGGGAGGGAGAGAGAAATAGGGGAGCAGCAGGTAGGGAGAGGAGGACTGAGAATGCGGGGGTAAAGAACAGCCCGATATCTCCTCCTTCCCCTATGCCAGCAGTTCACATCACTTAATTCCGCACATCTAGCCGCTATAATTTTATCAGCTTTATTACCCTTCGGCTGCATGGTACTCCATTTACCTTACTCAACAGGGCGAAATGATGAATTGCCCGTGTAGGATTCAAACGTTTGACCTGCAAAGTGCAGCAGCTATCAGCAACGAGCGATGAACACAGTGATGGGTTTTGCTGGTTGGGTGGAATTGCCAAGGCAGCCTCCGGGTCCAGTTGCCTCCCCCCACACTCCAGACTCTACAGTGTCCCCACTACATCACCTATTTGCTCTTTGCTTTCTCCGCTGCATCAGCGTGTCCGCATCACCTCTGGAAGGAAGAGTCCTCCTTCAGGGCGGTCATGGACACCTCTGTTCTGAGACACCGGCGGCCATAGGTTTTATTGTCAGATAAACCATAAACAAGGACGGGAGAAGGGATATTGGCACCAGAGTTGGCAGTCCACAGCACATAAGAAATTTAACATATGTACTAGGCGTCACGTGTTGCACGGTAGAACCACAGGATGTAAGGCTGTGAAACGCACACATCGCATAACTCACTCTGTTGCTCTGTGTGCACCCGTAAAATGTATTTATTTATTTTAAACGTTTTATATAGCGCTAGATTGACCCGTAGGTATCAGAGCGCTTTACATACATACTGTAAAGAAAAACAGACGGAAATTGCATTACATAGTAGGCAGGCAGTAAGGAAGCAAAACCAGGGCTAAAAAAAAAAGACCGCATGGAAGATAAGGTGGTTCACACAGTCCTGTCGCCAACTATCCTTGAATGTCAAGAGAGAGGAGTAAACTCGGATATTAAAGTCTAGGTTAGTTGACGTTGGTCAGGAAAGTATTTGTTAAGGAGATGGATTTTCAGGTCTCTTTTAAGAGTGCACGCTTATTCATAGGGTCTACAATTCTCTGCATTTAGATCGTGGTTCCGCGTAGGGCCTGTGTGAATGGTAGGGCAGTCATTCTGTTTGCGCCCTAGATCACCAGTCCCTCAGCTTGCATCCAGTGAACTGCGGGCTCCTTTTCACCAGTTGACAACCTAAACTAAAGCCACCTTGTGGTTTCCTTTGAGCTCCTGTAAGGAATGGGAATTTACATTCCTGTGGCACAGTGTTGAGTAGTCCTGTGACATCAACCTTTGCAATGTGTAACTCTACCTAACATTGAGGTGAAGTAAAAAAATAAATATGTACATAAGCTGCCTTCTCGGATTACTGCCGTCCTCCAAGTTCTTGGAATGTCCTTATGCTGAGAGCGTCAGCCTCTGGAGTTATTTAACCTGTGACTTTGAGCATCAGCCCAACAGCCCCTCAGTGCCCCTGTGATGTCCGTGTTTACGGGTTTGTCCAGAGCTTGGTTTGTAAAAGGATGCGTGCCGGTGTCCAAAGCTCTGCTCAGAAGCCCACAGTGGGCGCCATCAAGTGTTGCTGTGCTGAAATCCAAGGTTTCATAGACCTATATCCACCCAGGTCTCTTCAATCCTCTGCCAGACCCTCCATGCCCCCCCTCGTCTCGCTCTTTCAGGTTCTGTCTTTTTCCCTTTGTGAAGGGTTTTCCGTCTTTCTCATCTTCTGTATTTCTGTTTTGTGTGTGTTTGCCTCTCTTAGGCTGTGTAGATGTCTAATGTAGAAAATTAAGTGCTGGCCCCCAAAAATTATTGCCGGTGGTCTCCACAGGCAACCACCTGCTCAAATTAAGCACTGGGTTTGTCCTTGGGGCTTTGATGCCACGACTTGTAGTTTACTCCAGTAACCGTCCCAGACCGACCTCTTCACCTGCGGTGAGAATGGAGAAAGAAGCTGGACCGTCCGCTGGAGAAAAACCAAGAAAAAAAAAAAAATATATATATATATATATATATATATATATATATATATATATATATATATATATATATATATATATATATATATATATATATATATATATATATATATATATATATATATATATATATATATATATATATATATATTGCCAGCTGTAGTGTAGTGGCATGCAGGAGTTTACAAATATGGAAGCACAAAAGTAGCTCTCCAAAGCTGTTTTGAAGTGAATAATAAACCCTCAGAAGGGGTGGAAAATGTAAATGAGAAAGTCAAAGCATTGCTGAAAGGACTGAGGATGCCGGCCAAGGGGACGGGTGCTGTGATGTGAAGCGCTTTATAGATCTATGTCTGGGTAATCTTCATGTGTTGAAAATTTAAAAGGCCCTGTCACACAATCCAATAACAATAAAAAATGCTTTCATTGATTAAAACTCAATCTAAATTAATTTTTTCAAAGAAAACTCCGCAGAAGCTTTGGAGACAAAAAAATCTTGAGGTCTCGGAATTGAAATGCTTTCTGCTCCACCATATGTGGTGGTGTGAATTAAGTCATAGTACTGTGATATCTTTAGGGACACTGCCTGTAGAGTTGTCCTCTGGGATGTCCCACCCTGTGATACTCTGTGATCTTGTCCACTGTGATGTCACACCCTATGATCTCGACCTCTGTGATATCACACCCTGTGATCTTGTACTCTGTGATCTTGTCCTCTGTGATGTCACACTCTGCCTACAGTCTCGTCCACTGCAGTGGTGCACCTGGTTTATATATTTCCCTTCTGTGATGTCATGTTCTGACTATCACGGCATCTTCTATGTTTCCTCACTTGGCCATTGTCTTGGTCTGTGATGTCACTTCGTATGATCTCGTCCTGTGTGAT
Source organism: Triturus cristatus (assembly GCF_964204655.1). NCBI lineage: Eukaryota > Metazoa > Chordata > Amphibia > Caudata > Salamandridae > Triturus > Triturus cristatus. The sequence goes on along the minus strand of NC_140591.1, from coordinate 62,261,256 downwards.
CTCGTCCTCTGTGATGTAACACCGTATGATCTCTTGCTCTGTGAAGACAAGCCCTGTTATCTCATACTCTGTGATCTCGTCCTCTGTGATGTCACACTCTGCCTACGGTCTCGTCCACTGCATGGCGCACCTGGTTTATATACTTCCCTTCTGTGATGTCCTGTTCTGAGTATTGCAGCATCTTGTATGTTATCTCACTCGGCACATTGTCTTGGTCTGTGATGTCCCAGAACTGCTCATTACTGGGGCATAATTCCCATGTCATACGCTCATTCCAGTTGTATTTAAAGTGGCACTGGGGTCCATAGAGGCCCTTCTTCAGGCCCTGGAAAGTTAGTTTGCGGGTTTTAAGGACAGGTTAATGAAGTTAAAACTGTTCCAGTTAGTTAATTACTTTTTTAATAGTGAAAGAACCTGTTTGCCTGTATGCAATAAGCGCAACCAATATTTTAAATCAGAATATCAAAATATAAAAAGTTGTATTTAGAAGAAGGTACTCAAAATTCCCATAATCAGAGTTTTTGATTATTTGTTGAAAGGAATTCCGCCAGGGAGTTGGTCTGTATTTCTGACCCAGTTTGAAGTTATTAATCAGATAAAAAATACGTGTGTTTTTCTAAACCTCAAGTTTTCCAATCTTTGACTGGCTTGACCGTAGCTCGTTTGAAGAAGACTCCTCTCTTTTTTTTTTCAGGAAGTCCCTCTGATTGTTATCGCTAGCTTAGCTTGTCTTCGAGGACGGCCTGGAAACGTCAGCACGTTGTTGCACAATACTTGTTCCCATTGCTGTTCCTGCAATCTGTAGCTAGTGTTTCTCCCATAGAGCGAAGTTGCTGTTGCGTTGGGATGATTTGTCAAGATTTCTGCATTGGAATTTTCTACAGGAGATTCTGGCAGATCACAGTGTCATTATGGAAATATATGTAGATCGGGAGGGCACTTACACTCTGATGGCTAAGGTGGTCTGGGGTGGTTCTTGTATATATGTTGAGCCATAAGCGTTCATAGCGTAAACTGTTCCATATTTTGCCACACGTGTTATTCCATGTAAGAAGAAAAGGACCATCAAAACTAGAAAAAACAAAAATCTTATTTCATCTTCAAATTGTTCCTTTTTCATAAGTGCAAAGGTGCAATAAAGTCCCAACATATAAAACACAATCACTTTCCTCAGTGGGATTCAAAAATGGACAGACAGTTGTTTCATAATCCTTTGTGAGTTCTTTGTAGTTAGTGCTGCCTGCAACCCCTCATCCGCAGACTTCACCTGGATGCTTGTGTTTTGTGAACTGCAGCTTCGACCATCTGCACCAGTATTGATTTTGTTGGTTGGATATCTCACCGCATTCATTGGTGGTAGCACTCGGTGGGCATATCCAGTCTGTAGTCTGACTGTAGCTGTGATGTTCACTGGACAGTTTCTTGTCTTGGGTCTCGTAAGTCTGGAGACTGAGCTGTACAGGAAGTGAGTCATGCTGATAGCTTCAGTGTCTCTCCTATGCCCTTTGCATAGGGAGGGAGCGCCACAGGTATTTTGGATTGCAAAGCAAGCCTTCACGGACCAGGCTGTGTATCTAGTTTACAATAGGCAAAGAGTGATCCTGAGAGACGTGCGCTCGGGTACAGAGGTTGGAGGGTTCTTGTTACGGAGACTCCAGTATGCATTTCTCATTGAAACTTGACAACAAATCCTGTTATTGGTTCTGATTTTTAGAGATATCCTGAACATCTGGTCGCAGAACTCCTCGTAGCAACGAATGTCTTAATTAAAATCCTTCTAATCTACTGCCCTCTTGCTGATCCCACAATTTTGGCGTTTCTCTACTGTTTGATGTCACTTATGATGAACAAGAAACAAGCAATTATCTTAGGACATTTTAATTTGCGTGTTGATACCTAACTTGATAAGGACCGATGCTCCCTTTTTAGATGTTTGCCGCTCCCTCAAATTATCACAAGTGTTAAGCAGAGAGTAACCACCAGCTCCTGGCTTTGATAACTGGATACTCACAGCATTAAATAAGACTTTACCTTTAACATCGAGAAAAGCTTCTCCACTCTGTGTCTTGATTTCCATGTCGCCTTAGGGACAAAAAGCAAGTGTGCAAACTCTTGAAAATAAACGGAGACTATGTACTGCCCTGATCGTAACATTATCTATCAGAATTTCCTTCAAAAATGCGAAAGTCGCTTCGACTTACTAGAATCCACTACTAAGCCAACCGTATTGTATTGAGCCGACCTCCAATAAACGCACAGACATTTTTGACATCAAGCATTTCAAGAAATCCTGAATGCGCTCAGCCGCCTTGTCCCCCTTCAAAGATGCTTTGCTATATTCTGACTTTTGCTCACTTAATTTACGGATCTTATACACTCTTACCATCAACCCTACATCCTCTCAGCCTACTTTTATTATATTGGACACGAGCTTCTGTTTCTTTTTTGCTTTCCCACCTATTCAGAGAACATTTGTCTGATAAAATACTGAATGTCGCGTCTGGGTCACCATTAGATCCCGGTCCTGCCCAGCTTTGGAAGGTCTGGTCCGCTGTTTACTGAACTGACGATTCCTGAACCTTTTAATTCGTCTCTTTTCGGGCTCAACTTTAGCCATATTTGAACAAGCGTTTGTTCTCCCACGGACTACTCAAGGAACTCACCGCTGACGCAAAACTACTTTTGTACTTCTGGCCAATTTCATTGTTTCCGGCACCGTTAAAAATCCTTCAATCTCGCGTAAACACAAAACTTACTGCTCACAATATTATGACGCGCATCAATCAGGTTTAGTACTGAAGATGCGTTGGTGTGCGCTTGGAATAGGATCCGCCTGTGTTTAGACTGTGAAAAATCCGCAGTTCTCCTTCTGCGGGCACAGCCGGCTGCTTTCGACACAGTTTCCCATCTTATTTTGCTCCATTGCCTGATAGAAGCCGTGGGTGGGAGGCTGAGGCCTCGAGCTGTGTAGATCCTCCTTATCCGCACGTTCTCAGGCAGCCGTGCTACCCGCTTGCCACGCTAAATTAAAAAGAAATCTGTCATGTGGGGTTCCTCGAGGACTTAGCTTAATTTGCATGTCACTCCATGAACTCAAACCATGAAAGCTTTTGGCTTTATGCACTTTGTACATGCAGACGACACTCGGTTGACACTCAGTTGATAATCAGTCTAGAAGCTGACTTGCTCGATGAGCAGTCAAGATCTAGACCGTGCACGTCTCGGATAGCAGCTTGGATGATTCAAAAATCCTTAACACTAAGTTCTTCCAAAACTGAAGTTCTTGCCTTAAGAGACTTGTCCGTCCAGAACTTGAGCTGGAGCCGGATGAACCTGGACCACGCACTGACCTAGGACCACGCATTGACCTACTTTTTTCGCTAAATATGAAGGCATCATTTTTTATACCAATTTATGGTTGCTGGAGTTTATATCCAAAACAGTCTCTGCCTGTTGTTTTTGTTCTTGAAAATCCAAAGAAAGCTCTCTTTACCCCCCAAATACCATCGAATTACTAGAATGCAAGACCCCCCCCCCACCCCCCCCCCACCCCCCCCCCCCCCCCCATCCTGTCTAACTAGACTTTTGAAATTCTGTACTACAATACCTGCTGAGGACGCAACTTAACAGGCGACACAAACCTATCACCTAAAATTTGGGTGAACTTCATTGGCTACCTGTAGAGAAGAGGTGCATTTTCAAATCCCTCTGTTTTTACCATCAAGCATCTTGTCTTGTCCCACCGGGGCCCAGATCACTTGTCCCACCGGGGCTTGTCTCTCTGGTGCCGCCGGGGCTCGTCTCTCTGGTACCACTGGGGACCATATCCCCGTCCCAGGCTCTCGGGGCCCCCTCTCTCGGCCTGCTGGTCCCACCTCCCCGTCTCCTGCATGAGGTTGAAGGTACATTCTGTGTGTATTTTTGAGAAGCAGTCTCCCTGCAAAGAGTGAGCCTTCTGGGTCCCTGCGGAGTCCCGCTCCAAGGCCCTCTGAGCGTCGGTGGGTTTCCCGCGGGCTGGTAATTAAACGGCTGCGGTAATGAAGGCGGCCGGGCCTGGAAGGCCTGTGCAGAATCCTTGGCTGGAGGCGCACTGCGCCAGTGCTCTGGGCCTGAGGTGACCCGCGCGAGGAATCCTGGGGCCTCTCTTCCTCCTGCCCCCTCTCTTCCTCCTGCCCCCTCTCTTCCTCCTGCCCCCTCTCTTCCTCCTGCCCCCTCTCTTCCTCCTGCCCCTTCTCTTCCTCCTGCCCCCTCTCTTCCTCCTGCCCCCTCTCTTCCTCCTGCCCCCTCTCTTCCTCCTGCCCCCTCTCTTCCTCCTGCCCCCTCTCTTCCTCCCCTCTTGCCCCCTCTCTTCCTCCCCTCTTGCCCCCTCTCTTCCTCCCCTCTTGCCCCCTCTCTTCCTCCCCTCTTGCCCCCTCTCTTCCTTCCCTCTTGCCCCCTCTCTTCCTTCCCTCCTGCTCCCTCTCTTCCTTCCCCCTCCTGCCCCCTCTCTTCCTGCCCCCTCTCTTCCTGCCCCCTCTCTTCCTGTCCTCTTGCCCCCACTCTTCCTCCCCTCTTGCCCCCTCTCTTCCTCCCCTCTTGCCCCCTCTCTTCCTCCCCTCTTGCCCCCTCTCTTCCTCCCCTCTTGCCCCCTCTCTTCCTTCCCTCCATTCCCCTCTCTTCCTTCCCTCCTGCTCCCTCTCTTCCTTCCCCCTCCTGCCCCCTCTCTTCCTGCCCCCTCTCTTCCTGCCCCCTCTCTTCCTGCCCTCTTGCCCCCTCTCTTCCTCCCCTCTTGCCCCCTCTCTTCCTCCCCTCTTGCCCCCTCTCTTCCTCCCCTCTTGCCCCCTCTCTTCCTTCCCTCCTGCTCCCTCTCTTCCTTCCCCCTCCTGCCCCCTCTCTTCCTGCCCCCTCTCTTCCTGCCCCCTCTCTTCCTGCCCCCTCTCTTCCCCTCCTGCCCCCTCTCTTTTCCCCTCCATTCCGCCTCTCTTCCTTTCCTCCTGCCCCCTTTCTTCCTCTCCTTTTATCCCCTTTTTGTTATCTCCTTCTACCCATTCTTTCAGTCCTTCCACCCCTTATTTTCCCTCCGTATGCCCCTCTTATGCCTCTTCCTCTCCTTCTGCTGCCCCTCTTCCTCCCCCTTTCTTCCCCACTCCTGCCCCATCACTTCATCCCTACAGCCTTCTTTCTTCCTTCCCTCCTGCCTTTCTTCCTTCCCTTCTGCCATTTCTCTTTCTCCACTCCTGCCCCACTCATCTCCCCTTCTCCACCCACTTCTCCCCATCATCCCCGTCTACGTTGGTCCCCCCTCAGCCATTTTTCCATGCGCTGCATGCCTGGGTCGCCAGCTGTATCATGTGTGTTGTTGATATCCCGTTGGCTCAGTCTGCCCTGCTGATGAATTGTTGCTCAAAAACATTTGAATACGTTGATTTCATTTCCTTTTTAGGCAAACCCACCCCGATAAGATTCAGGGCGCGTTGGGTGGATGCTGCTCCTGCCTCTGCTCTTTCTTCCCTCCCATTGTTCCTCGGGTGGTTGTCTGCTGTTCCTGCACAGAGTGCTTGTGAGCCTGGGCCTGGTGTCCTGTGCTGCAGACCCTCCAGGAGCCCTCTGCCCAGCCAGGCGCCTCTCTCCAGGGACTCCCACTATTCTTACAGGAGGTCCAACCCCCCCTGAGCCCTTCCCTGCCTAATGTGGTCTTCAATGTTTACCTTGTATTTTCCGTGATGGTGAGACCCACCCGTGAGTCCGTTGCCTTTCTCTTTTGCCCGCTTTACTGTCCCTCCACCTTTTACTTGCAGCCACACGCACCCCTTGTTATCACACAGGGGGAATAACTCTTCCAGCTCTCAAAGCTCACAATTACTTGTAACACAGAAATAACCCTTATAGCACAGGCACCCCCCCCCCACCCCCACTCCTCGTTCACCCATCCCACTGCTTGTAGCCCAGTGAGCAGTCCTTCCTACCAGCAGCACAGACCTACCATACCGACAGCACAGACATGGACACCCGTACTTAGAGAAGGAGGGGGTGGCGCAGGGAGGGAGGAGGCATTCCTCACCACCCTTTACCTGCAGTACAGGTGTGCAGCAGCAGCGCTTCTCCCCCCCCCCCCCCCCCTTGTACCTGCAGCACACAAGGTGCCCTAACCTCTGCCCACCTGTGGCACAGATAGGCCCTTTTCTTTGTGGCATAGACACCCTTCACCTATAAGTATAGTGATTGATGTCTTCACTTCAGTCTGGTCAGTCGGCAGTGGTGCCCCTGTACCACCCGCGCCCCTTGCAGAATGCATTCTATGGAAGCGGCCGCTGTACTGCCCGCACCCCAGCACGGCTGCCCCTTCCATTTCCAAGAGTCTCAGACCGGGTCTGGAGACAGAAATAGACTGAATGAGGTCAGACATTCTCATGTTCTGATGCAATGTATCATGTTCTAGTGAAGTACTGTACATGCTGCAGCTGGTGGGACTGTACCTGCCCCGTGCAGTACTCCGCCTCCTCGTACTAAGTACTGTGATACAGTGTCTCATGTTCTAGTGAGGTACTGTACGTGCTGCAGCTGGTTGGACTGTACCTGCCCCGTGCAGTACTCCGCCTCCTCGTACTAAGTACTGTGATACAGTGTCTCATGTTCTAGTGAGGTACTGTACGTGCTGCAGCTGGTTGGACTGTACCTGCCCCGTGCAGTACTCCGCCTCCTCGTACTAAGTACTGTGATACAGTGTCTCATGTTCTAGTGAGGTACTGTACGTGCTGCAGCTGGTTGGACTGTACCTGCCCCGTGCAGTACTCCGCCTCCTCGTACTAAGTACTGTGATACAGTGTCTCATGTTCTAGTGAAGTACTGTACGCGGCTGGTCGGACTGTACCTGCCCCGTGCCGTACTCTGCCTCCTTGTACTGTGATACAATGTATCATGTTCTAGTGAAGTACTGTACGTGCTGCTGTTGGTCGGACTGTACCTGCCCCGTGCCGTACTCCGCCTCCTCGTACTAAGTACTGTGATACAATGTATCATGTTCTAGTGAGGTACTGTACATGCTGCAGCTGGTCGGACTGTACCTGCCCCGTGCCGTACTCTGCCTCCTTGTACTATGTACTGTGATACAGTGTCTCATGTTCTAGTGAAGTACTGTACGCGGCTGGTCGGACTGTACCTGCCCCGTGCTGTACTCGGCCTCTCCCTACTATGTACTGTGATACAATGTATCATGTTCTGCTAGTGAATTACCATACACAGCTGGTCAGACGGTACCTGCTCGGTGCTGTACTCACCCTCTGTGTACTATATGCTGTGATACAATGTATCAAGTACAGCTAGTGAAGTACTGTTCATGGCGGGCCGGACTGTAACTGCCCTGGGCTGTACTATGTGCTGTGATAGTGTATCATGTCTAGTGAGGCACTGTATGCCGCTAGTAGGACTGTACCTGCCCTGTACTCAGCCTAGTCGTACTGTGCAGAGTGATACAATGTATTCTGTTCTGCTAGTGAAGTACCGTATGTGGCTGGTCTGACTGTATGTGCCCTGTGTTGCACTCAGCCTATTGGTACTACGTCCTGTGATGCACGATATCCTGTTCTGCTAGGGAAGTACGTAACGTACACGGCTGGCTGGACTGTACGTGCCCTGTGTTACACTCTGCCTGTTCGTACTATGAATCTTTGTCTCATGTTCTGCTGGTGAAGTACAGTGCGCAGCTGGTTGGACTGTGCGTATCCTGTGTTATACCCTGGCTGTTTGTACTCATGGATGTATTTGACAGATTATGACCGTACTTGTTAAATTATACCTGGAGTATACTTGGACCTATATTATGCTATAAGCCCTGGTCTGACCCTGTGACACAGGCTTTCCCAGCTCGGACCCATTATATAGGTTCCATTATTCGCCGCCTGTTCGGACGGTATTGCGATACTGTCTGTCCTATAACAGCCTGTTCAGCTAGTTGTACAGTGCAGGGTCAGTTCTGCACTATTGCCGGTTCAGACCGCTTCGGGTCTGATCTTTTGTGCCGTTTGTTTGTGTTTCCTCTGGGTTTGTAGTGTGGGACTGGCTCTGCTATTTAGGCTCTGTTCTGACTCTCTTCTGGGCTCTTACGCAGTTTCTGTACTGGTGCATGTAGTAACACACAAGCTCTTTTTGCACCACACAATGTCTGTGTTGTACTCCTGGCTGTATTATTAAGGCGGAGTGATAGTGGCTTTAGTGTTGTGCATTATGGTTGTGATCTTGATGTGCGCGTCCAGATCTCCATCATTGGGACCCGTCTTGTTTTAGGCTGTATTTTACAGGGACCGATGGATGCGTATACTGGCACCCAGCTCAAACCTTGCAAAGTCCAGCTCAGCTCTTGTTGTTCCTGTACAGCAGGAGGCTGGTTCTCCATTAGCTTCCGAGGTAAACCAGAAATTCCCTACCTTTAATTGAAAGAGACCGCTATGGGCTCCATTGTGGCTCCTCCACGTGCCAGTATTTTTATGAATCAAAAAGAGAGGTTAAACACCGGGAACAGAAAACTCTAATATATAGATATGGCTGTTACACTGATGAAACAGTGCTTAATTTGAGCCGGTGCTTTCCGGTGCGCGGGACCGGCACTTTATTGTCACCACCGGCGCTTGTGACAGTCTGCCACAAGGCGGCGCTGTCTGACTAATTTAGAGATGACCTCACCAACAGTTAATTATTAATTCAATATACATTGAGCCTGACTATTACCTGCCGCCCAAGCCATTCTTACAGCTTTTTGTGCCTGGAATAGTCTGAACTGTCTTCCTTGTAGCAGTGCGATGCTTAGTGGTTGTGTTGGTTCTGTCCTTGGCAGCGCTGCCAGGGGCGATGGGTTGTGCAAGCTGCAGTGGACTCCTGACAAGAGCCTGGGCACGTATTACATTTTTTTTTTTACACAAATTAAGCACTGCCAGATGAGTTTGATGTGTGTATCTGAAACAATGATTTTTTTTTTTTTTTTTTTTTTTTTTTTTTTTTTTAGTGTTTCAATTTCATTGATTCACCAACAAGATTTACAGTTTACTTCTGTCAGGTTTTTACATGGATGTTAATGCAACATTCATTCAATAGTCTTTATTCGGTCATAAGGATGACCATAAAATACACATTTAAAAATACATTTAACATCGTATCGTTTTTCAAGATAAGAATTATGAAAAGACATCACACCAACTAGCACAAGTTAAATAACACTGTAAAAATATAAATTATTACAGTAAAAGGTTATGGCATAAAATGGAGAATATGCAGACACAAATAGCAGATGTTATAAGTATATCATTTCGAATTTGAGAGTTAGAATTTGGTAACCGGGAAAAAAATAATGTTAACATTGAAAAAAAGGATTTTGTTCTCCATTTAGCAAATGCCATGAACATTGCTTCAAAGGCACCCATAAAGGCAACTTTTTTTTAAATTACAGTTAACAATCTCATCAGAGACTAAGATAAGTATTCTTATAAAGTGTACCTCCTCCTCAAATTTATTGCATACAAAATATAATTAGGAACAGAGAAACAAATTGTAGGCATATTTAAACATTAAAAAATAAAACAGCCCCTCTTGGTGAGATGTAAAGTTCTTGTGCTTTAAAATTGGTCGTAAGAAGCGTGCTCTCGTGCTGCTTAATATAAAGTGCAAACAAGCATGAAGTGCACTGTGTCGTTGGAGTGAAGAATTATTTATTATATGGGCAACCCGGAAGAGGTTGAAACCAAGAGCCAGAATTAGGGAAAGCAACCAAAACGGTGAATCACTCAGATTTCTCCAAAAACCTGCTTGTGGGGTACACCACATTTTAGCCCAGAGCAAGAGGGGTGCCATTTTAACTTGATTTTCCCAATAGCCCATGGCCAATTCACTGTGGGAGATCAAGCTTGTGGTTGATATAGGGATGGCCAGTACCGCGCAGAGGAACTTGTTTTCAGCGGCCTGCATTCTAGCTGGTGCTTCGTGGCCCCACGCGCCAGCTCCGTATGTTCCCATTCCCAGACATTTGGATTTATAGGACTGGAGCATCGCTTCAATTGGCTTATGCCTAAAATGTTTGTGAATATATACATAGATTCACATACTACTACAATTGTCTGTATTCTCTGGTTGGTCATGCCACCCGATGACAAATTAGCTTACAAAAGGATGCCTTAATAGTTAATGTAACGAATCTTGAAAACAGAATAAAATGTATGGGCAAGAAGTCTCCAGTCTACCTTCTCACAAGAATTCTTTCTGACCGCACGTGTTCTAAGAAGGACTTGGTTCTCATGGAAATGGTCTCCTGGGAAGAGGCTGAGGTCAGGAGGCACCAAAAACAACGTTGCCTCAATGGGTGTGTAGAATTTGTGTAATTTGCTTTTGTATAATTACGCAAAAAATCTTTAAAATTACACTAAATTATGCATAATTACATCAAGTGCAATGCCATCATTTACGCTATATTTTAGAGCGAAATGCATGCTTGTCAACTTCTGTTATGAGGGCGCACTTTGTGGCAAAAAGATATAGTCCCAAAAACCCAACTGGTGCAAGCAACAGCCTCTCACCATTGGTGTTATTCTAGGGTGACCAGACGTCCCGGTTTTGCCCGGACGGTCCCCGTTTTTTGTGAAATGTCCCCGTGTCCCGACACTGTACTCCAATGGAGTCAAATGTCCCCGTTTTAGAACAGTGTCCAGGTTGAACAAAGAAATGTCCCGGTTTTTCACTGTTCCGGTTGCGCGCATGCTCTGTTTGCACAGCTTGGTGACGTCACTGAGGTGAGCGCTGTAGCAGGAAGGGAAATCCTTTGAAGAGAGACATGTTCTCTCGGGATTTCCCTTCTCTTTGTCTACACAGCGCCACCTACGTCATCATGCAGCTGGTTAGAATCACCTGTGACCGGCATGACCCTGATTTTACAGCCTGCAGCAATCCACCGTGACCCTGCTCTGCCTTAAAGCGAGCGAGGGTCGGACAGTCTCAAACTACAGCAGAATCCAGCAGCAGCTTCGTGACGCCTCCCCAGCCCTACCAACACCGTCGGGACACTGCCTTGCATCAGAGCTGCATCATCCAGGAATCCTTGCCCTCCCAGCCTGCAAGCCCGCAACGTGTATTTTAACCCTGAGAGTTTTATCCGCACCAGTGCTGGCTTCCTGGGGGCGCCGTGTAGCGTTTCTTTCCCCCAGCAATTACCAGGCCTCACATAAATGTCAAGAGTGTGATTAATTATCTTCCTGGAGAGAGATCAGCATTTTGTATAGTTGAGGTTTTGACTTGGCTGAAGTTAGTGCAGAGGGTTAATATGCCTGCTGCAAAGAACGTGTACCAAGTAGATTACAGAGTGCGTATGATGTGAAGAGATCAGCAGGTTACTGCTTTCAAAAGAGACATTTTTTTGCTACTTGCAATTTATAACTTAAAGTCCTAATATAGAATAGTGAGCTATTAACTTTCATCCTAGAACTGCATACACACTGCAAAGTATACATTATTAGAACATTGATTAATGTTGCAAAAAGGGTTAATCTGGCTAGAAATCGATTCTTAATATTAAAGAAAACTCCCAACTATGCTGTTTCTTTTTCGACTCTGCGTTTGTGCTTCTCCACACCAAGCACTCTTAAACTATACTGCCTACCAGTATGGATGACATGTGACTCCTACACTTTCAGTCCTTTGGCTTATGTAACATTTCCTATACACTGATTTACACACGTATGATTGATTGTCTCTGTGTAATGTGTGTGTGATGCAAAGTGCTTGGACACCCTACACTGGTATGAGTGGCGCTATATATAATGCATCTGATAGAGTGTGGTTATGGTGACTTGGTCACTGTTAAAGGGAGCTAGTGAGAGAATCCGTGGTGGAGGTGGTCATTGGGGGGGGCGCCAACAAACATTGTCGCACAGGGCGCCACCAGCACTAAAGCCGGCCCTGTCTTATATGTTCTAAACTATTTACTATGCTAATGTGCGTAAATGTTTCCACGTAAATAAAGCAAACATTATTTATATTTCAGTCAACTGCGCTGAACGTAGGGGGAGTGCTTTATGGGAAGGAGTATTCTACAAACAGCAGTATCTGATTTTGACGATGACAGAATGTGTGTGTGTGTATATGTTTGTATATATATATCTATCAAACTCGCTAGCGATGCACTCGTTCACTTCCTCGTGGCAAAAACAAGAGCACAAACTCCTCTTCGATTGTGCAATTTTCTTTATTGTTCAGTTAACAATCCCAATATATATACTTATCTAATAAGAAAACAAACTTGGACTAAAGCAAATGTTGAGGCAAAGTCGGTTTAAATGGAATTAATGCTTACTGCCGATAAAAGACCTCTGATTTGTCATCTGTAATGCTTCATCTCGGTCTTGGAGGGAGCTGTCGTAGTCCTTTTTCTATGTTTATCACAGCTGTCAAATAGTCCTACTTTTATGTCGGTGGTTACTGCAAATCGTAGTCCTACTTCTATGTCTATGACCTGTCCCCGTTTTTTGTTTTGAGAATCTGGTCACCCTATGTTATTCCTGCACACTCACTGTAAAATGCGCATCCAAGGGCGCGTGATCATTAGTGCTCCCAGTTTTCTATTTTTGCTGATTTTTGTAGATAAATACAAACAGAAAACAATGTGCTTCCTGCCTGCATTTATTTTTAACGTAACAAAATACAGAAAAATGGGCTTCTTTTGAGCGCCGTTCCATACTGACTTTCTTTAATTCCAGGCCAACAGCTGAGGAGATAGATGGCACAGGGAGTTAAAAAAAACAGTACAGGACGTGGTTTCATTAAGTAACAACATATGTCAACATCCATTTGTAGTATAATTCTAATATTTACCTGTGGGTGTATTGCTACGTCATATGTGGCTGCTTAATTTGCTAAAAAATGACAGGCATCAAAATATGAGCGCACACTTATTAGTTAAATAAATGTGCAAATATACCATATTACAATATCATCTATTCCGAGAATGCTAAATAAAAATGGATAAATAACACAAGTTGGACAAAAAAAAAATATGGATAAATACAGACGGAAATGTTAAAAAGATAAATAACATAAAACCAGAAGCCCTAATGAATAAGCAATCTGCTATAATGGCGTAGTTTCTGGAATTTCTCGAAACAAGCTTAATTCAAAATTCCACAAATTACTGAATTATGCTGGTGTAATTTAAATTTTTCCAAGGCTTAGCTGCCACCTGGAGGTAAAAAGAGTGCATGTGGCCTCTCAACGGCTTATCCACGGTTATTCTCTTGCAATACTTGTGACTGAAAGTGAAGAAGGAATCGAAATCGTTGGCATAACCAGAGTGGCCTTGTTCCTGGAAATATAAAAGTGAACACTTGCCTTTCCATATTGTCTTCAAAAGAGGCAACTATCTTAGAGCCTGCTCGTGCGAATCTTGGATCCTGCTCGTGCGAATCTTGGATCCCGCTCGTGCGAATCTTGGATCCCGCTCGTGCGAATCTTGGATCCCGCTCGTGCGAATCTTGGATCCCGCTCGTGCGAATCTTGGATCCCGCTCGTGCGAATCTTGGATCCCGCTCGTGCGAATCTTGGATCCCGCTCGTGCGAATCTTGGATCCCGCTCGTGCGAATCTTGGATCCCGCTCGTGCGAATCTTGGATCCTGCTCATGCGAATCTTGGATCCAGCTCATGCGAATCTTGGATCCCGCTCATGCGAATCTTGGATCCTGCTCATGTGAGGTGACTCCCTTGAAGGGTGCCTCACAACCCACTCCCGACCCTGTGTAGATTCTGATCCGCAGCAGTTTGGTAACAGGAGGGGCCTCTGCAGTTTCTACTCAGCTGAGTTATACCGCTTTTTGAGTTGCGTTTACGTGAAAGTGACAGTAATTTAAATGTACACATTCCTCTCTGACCTTTTGCTAGGATTGCAGGCACCATGGAATGTTGAAATGTGCAGGTAGATACAGGAGTGAAATCAGAAAGGCCACAGGAAGGGTCCTACTCGCGTCCACACGCCGAACCTACACACTCACAACCTACATAATCCCATTCATTTGAAGTGAATTTATACATAGAACCAAGAGTAGAAACAATAAAAACCAGAAACGTGCCTTGTGCAGCTTTCTAGATTAAGGACTCAGTGATTTGGACGTGTCGAGTTACCTTTAAACAGAATCCTTACTCTGTTTTCTGACTAATAAGTTTTTTATTTATGAACTGTTAATTCTTCCTTCCAGTTTATTTATCCTCGCTCCCCTTTTGCCCACTTATTTTGGGTGATTGAGTGCAGCCTCTATCATATTTTACAGTAGGCACACTCCGGCCAATTTTGCACATTATCGTCTTTCCAAACATGAGATTTACGGAGAAATGTTTGAATGCAGGAATTGATGTCCTTTTTTTGTGACATCAGAGGGGCTCATTCCTCGATCTTTTCAGCTCAGACTCCAGGAGGCGCAAGATATTTTTTCATATTAGGTAATTTTTTAAACCTTTAATTCTGGGGTTTCAATAAAGGGAAAGCTCTGTGGTGCTGAAGGGCCTTGAGTGTCAGTCTTATGGTTCTGTGTTCTACTGTAATTCAAAATCCGGTATTGTAAAGTACGAACTGCTCACCCTTAAGGGTCTCAAAGCGCTGTGGGCCGTCGGGAGATTAACGGCGCTATTGCCAAGAGTCACACGGTGTTGAGCAGAGCTGCCGCCAGGGATCGAACCGTGAGTTCTGTGCTCCGGAGTCGGCTGTCCTGGCTGCTGCGCCACACCTCTCCCGCTGGGCATTGTTCCACTTCCCATTGTGCTGCTAGAATTGAACTTGCATGTACATAAAACTCAAATTAGTGGAAAAGACAAACATTTACATTCTTCTGCGTGCACTGCATTTCCGAACATTTTTTCCAGCTACATGATCTTTTCTCACTATTTGATCATATTTTTTTTCATCGCTCATTTAGAATGTTTGTTTGCTAATGAATATGCCTTCTTACCCTGCTCCTATTTTTCATATCTTTTTTTGGCTGTTGTTCCCCAGATTGGAATATGAAATGCTGTTGCTGACTTTTTTGGTCGAGCCTGGGCAGCGCATGCGCTGCTCGTTTCAGGTTGCCGGAGGGATCTCCTCTCCATGTTGAGGGATCCAGTGACCAGGGGTTTCTGTCTTTGATTTGTGTTCTTTTTAGTTTTAGTGGGGCAAGGTCATCCAGAATGTTCGATATAGTCGCTGAGTAATGATCATTGAGGTTGCTGACTGTAGTTATATGCGAGGGCAGGGGGGAGGTCAGATTTGCAGCGAGCCTCCAGTTTCATGTGGTCAAGGTTATTGGTGTCTCTGATCCAGCATTCGGGAATCACCGGTTGCGGTGCCTTTGTCTTGTGGGTCCCGGGTAAAAGGAAGGCAATGGCGTGGTGGTCAGACCAGTCTCATGGGTCTATGGAGATGAGCTTGACTGAAGATTCCTTCGAGATGATCCAGTCCAGGGTGGCCCCTTTTGAGTGAGTTGGCAGAGAGCAGGCTTGAGTCGGGGCTTGATCGGTTAGGAGGTCTTTGATGGCGTGGGGATCCTTAGGATCGTTCCAGTGCAGGTTGGAATCACCGAGGAAAATCTCTTTAGCATTGGAGGAAGTCGTTCAAACCTGGGGGGTGGTAAAAGACATGCAAATTGCACAGATGTAATGAGTTGCTGAAAATAGAGAGGGCGAGGTATTCGCAGGAGTCTGTGGTGTCCGCCGTGAGTTCCGTGACAAGGAGGCTAGATCGGTAGATGCAGGCGACGCCTCCTCCTTTCCTGCTGGATTGTCTGTCCAGTCTTGCACTATTGTAGTTGGGAGGGACTAATAGGTCCAGGCAAGGAGAAGAGTACTCATTGAGCCATGACTCAGTTAGTATTGCTAGGTCTAAATTTTTGTTCAGGATGAGATCAGCAATATCAGCGGCGTGCTTAACTGCCGATCGGCAGATGATTTAAAGACCAGATTGGGGTGGGGGGTCTGGGGGAGTGTCAGGGGTCTGGGCGGACAGGAGTACAGGCGCAAGGTTGCTTTTAACCACACTTCTGTTGCGGTGGGTAGCTGGCCTGTTGGGGTTGATGGTGACCGTGCTGATGGTATGTTTGGGATTCGCATCTAGTGGACAAGGGATGACTTGGACAGAGTTGTGGTAACCCTGGAGGGCTAATTTATGAAGCCCTCCAGGGTAAATCTAATCTAGGGAGGGTTCAAACCATACACCAGTCTTATGCTCTAGACAGCACCCTGCCAGACTACCTCTGCTAATACTTGAAATGTTTCCTTTTAATTTGAAGGACTAGTACCGTTCCTTGACAACTGCTGTGATGTAGGGACCAGTTGACCTACGGTTACTCCAGAGATTGCCCAGTTGCCTATCAAGACATGTATGTTTAAGATGCGATAACAAACTCTTCCCTCCTAAACCTCCATGCGCAGACATCTCGAGTGTGGATCGTAGATGTGTGGCTGCGCACGGTATCTATTTACATGAAGGTAATATAGTATGGGTCATAAGGCGTTAATATCAGCGATGGTCCTAATGCCCACTTCTAAACACAACGGCCATACTGGAGTACCCGGCCCTAGTCCCAGCAACGCACCCAGGAGTTTCTTTTTCACTACCAGCCCTGTTACGTGTGGCTGCTACCGCCTTTTGTCTGCAGACCTCAACCATTATACTGCCGACTGGCTGCCTGCCTCGCCCATGAATCTTAAGACGGCATTGGGGGTTTGCGGCGGCGTAACCCGTGCCTTTTTAACATGTTCCTGCCTTTTGAGTTGTCGGTCAACATGAATACCGAAAAATCGACCAGAGTCACACACACAAACATACCTTGCTGCACTCCAAGTCGCCTCTATAACGGAGGAGGTAGTTTAATAAAAGAACAATTGTAATATATAATAATTGTCTGTATTATGTAGTAATTGTTACATTTATAGCCCAGTCCCTGTCAATGCAGTACTTTGTAAATCGGTCTAATCTATGCTTCCGTTTTCGGTTCAGTAGAACAGTGTCGTCTACAAAGAGTTGTAACAGTATTTTAATGTAAGCTGTTTTGGGTACTTCAAGTGCAAACTCCATTAGATAATCTGCCTAATTTTTCAAGAAAAGACTGAGTAGAAACCGTGCCGCTACACAGCCCCGACTGACTCCCATGGGAGTTTTCAAGCTTTCACTGCGTTCGCGATTGGGCCCATAACAGACTTTAGCGATGTTACCTGTTTTGTAAACCCCTCACTCAATATCCCCAGTGAATTCCAGAGTTTATCTCGATTATTTGGTCAAAGGCTTATTTTTAGATCAACCGAGAGCTTGAAATGGGGACCCTTTTGACTATAGTATATGTATAGCAGACGGTGTACTTACGTATAGCTTCATCGATTAGTTTGTATGCCCTTCCTAAAACCACCCTGTGCATTTATCAAGATACTATTGACATTGGCTCATCCTAGCCACCAATTTAGCCGCCCCTTCCCTACTATTTTGCCAGCCACCTCTAATAACGAAATAGGCGTATAATTAGCCGGATCTCTGCGGCTTCCTTTCTTGCGTAAGATGCTGAACACCACGAAGGTGGTGAATCGGCCGCTACAGCTGCGTGATGAACTTGAGTAGGGAGACAAGACGCCAAAAGTTTGGTTCATCGCGGTGTAGGTGTATAAGTAGAAGGCCTGGACCAGCATCTTTAAGTTTCATGCTCGGTATTGTCCTCTGTACCTCTGGCGCCGCTATAATCAAACTGAAACGAGTACTGCTGGACCAGTTCACCTGTACTACTTTACCCATAGTGTCCTGGGAAACACCACAGCCAGCAAAAAAAATGTCTAAAGTGTGTAATACATTCACTTCCCACAATATGGCACTGCTGGGTATCAGTTCTACCTCTTCACACAAGGGACAATTTCCCAGATTTTTTTCCAGTCCTTTCTTAGCATATTTTCTGAAATCAGTTGGCCCTCTATTTCCCCCCCCTCTTTTGTAGATGTTTGTGTTCCTTGCCAAGCCGATGCAAGTGTACCTCATTAGCCGGATTTATTTGGCGTGATACTAGTGCGGCGTAAAGGCTTCGTTTCAATCCCCAGCCCTCCATGTCCAACCAGCCGTGCTATTCTCATTCGGCGTCTCATCGTTAACTTTGATAGGGTAAGACCAAAGCAGTTTTATTTCTGTTAACCTAGTCTTCAGCAGATTGAGAATTCATTCTTCCTCAACAAGTTATTTTCCACAAGGATGGAGCTGGCAAGCTTGGTTAGAAAAACAAATAATGTAGGGACGGACGTCAATATAATATGTATCGTGGTTCCATCGTATTGCCGTCAGTCACTCATTGGTTTAATCTCAAGATGATGATCAGACCTACTCGATTCCGTAAACGCTCTTGAGGAATGACCGTTAACGATGCGACTAACCACTAACGGATCATGGCCACTCTCCACCCTTTGAGTAATTGCCGTACGGCTGACCTACTTCATGCCTCAACATTAATGAGGACGTAGTCATTGTGAATTGCCCTCAGCCGCGTCTAAAGTTGTCATGTGCTGGCTTGTCGGATGCAGTACGGCCATTTACAAACTGTAACCTGTAATATACCAAGACATATAGGAAACTCTCTTCCTTCTTGCCAACTTTTCCCTATTTTTGGAATATCCCAGCACAAATCCTCTTCTTCTAATTGTCTTCCTATAGTTCATGTATGAATCCGTGCTATGCAGAGTGCTTTTAATGTAAATCAAATAATTGTCTTATGCATTTCCTGGCCCTTGCCCCTCCACAGACCAACTGGGAGGAATACGTACAATCCACATTCACTTTATTTAAATTTCTCTTCTTAGTTTCACATGCAAATAGTGTAGCCTGCATTGGAAACACACAGTTGTG
The DNA here is from genome assembly GCF_964204655.1 of Triturus cristatus. Lineage (NCBI taxonomy): Eukaryota > Metazoa > Chordata > Amphibia > Caudata > Salamandridae > Triturus > Triturus cristatus. The sequence goes on along the minus strand of NC_140591.1, from coordinate 62,242,411 downwards.
ATTACAATTCAACTTGGTGGAGACCCCTAATTGGCAGACCAGGGCATAGAATTTCATATACCCTTCCAAGACCATTTCCAAAAAAGTCCATATTCCTGAAAGCAGCAAACGTCACACTTATGTGTGGATGTTTGCCACGCAACTTCAACAAATTTGAGGTTTAGGCCAGCGGTTTTCCAAGACATGGCCCGCATACAATTCAATCCTGCTACCGCCGCCTCCCTCTAGACTGCTGCATCCGTTCTGGTTTTTATTTGGAGACATTGTGACTTACTGCTAAATATTCCAAGACTTTTCCTTAAGAGACCAACCCTACCGTAACCTTGCATAATTTGATTCCAAGCCATTATCGACTTTTGTCCTTAACTGGTCCTCCGGCCTCTTAACCAGACTGTTCTTACGGTGTCATTTTTGGTGAAATATAACCTTGTCATGACATTGTCCTGTAGATGGATATAAGGTCTTTGAGTTGCCCTAATTATACATTAAACGGATTCTTTGGTTAAATGGCTGGTCTTGCCGCTTCATGTACGGGAGGTCATGTGTGCCCATGAACTGTACGCTATCGAAATGGTCCATGATGAGTTTGCTAATATTAAAAGAAGCAAACCCCACCTCTGCTGCATGTGAACACCACCAGGACTCCAGAGCCACTCTTTACATCATGAGATGTTACTATCCCCAAAGGTGGAATGGCTTAAAACATAATAAGTAGGTGGGATCTATTCAGTTGTCTGTTTAAATGAGCATCTGGGTGAAAACAAACCTGAAAATTCAATGCAAATACTATTTGCATTAAAACAGTGGCGGCTGGTGGCATTTCAAAGTGGTGAGGCATAAAAGTTGGGGATGGAGTAGCAAGCGAAGTGAGCGAGCTCTGTCGACGTAGGATATTCTGGGTGATTCTCCCACTGAGCAATTGTTGGGGGGGAAAAGTGGCAAATGCTGCATTTTAAAGCAAATTTTAATTAAGAATTTAGTGAGAACGCAAGAGGGGTATATAAAGCATGTGTGAATGTGTAGCCTTGTTATTCAGTAGGTTTTTGCTAATATTTGAGCTGTAATTTTTGTTCCTCATGGTATATTGTCAAGTTTCCTATGAACACAAGTCTGTGTGAGTAGAAACCTCTCAGAATAGCGGAGCGCCTTGATTTTACAAGATAAATATTGTCGCTAATCAAGGGGGGGTGGGGGGCATTACAATCCTTTTTGGTGCGGTGTGTTATTTCTTGCGGCCAGTCTCATCTTTGTCAAATGTAAAGTCTTTCACCCCCCCACCCCCCCCCCCTCCGGTCATTAATTACTCGTAAGTGCTGTGACTTCTGACTGCAGGCCCCCACTGAACCTGTACTCTGCTTCAGACGGAAGCTGCATTGGATTTAAAACATATCTGCCCGTTTCGCATGCTGCAAACTCGTTATTTGCAGAATTATGCCAGCGTGGTGCCGCTGTGCTGTGCGCCCTTTGGGTAAAGCGAACATGGGGACTTGGCATAGACTTGTGGTGCCAGGCTATTCTCGACATACAATAATTGTCACCACACAGTGTAAGGTGCTTAATTAAAATGCAGGGATAACCTTTTGATACTTTTGGCATTTACATGTATTTATTACTTAATGAAATTGCACCGTCAGCTGTGCCAAGCACGTACCTCACAGATGCCCACATGCCAACATTCAGTCAGCTTAATGTGCTAGCATTCTCTCTGAAAACACCCCAGTGGCCTCATCTGTAAGTAGACTGGAGCGGCTGCACCTACTGCTACCTTCGAGAACACCGCAGTAGCATAATCCTCGCATTATCTTCGAATACTCTGCGCTGGGATCCTCTCTGGGTACACTTGTGCTACCCTGGCGTCATTAGTAAGCACACCTGGCATTATCTTTTATACGCTGCATTCCCATTGGCTGAGAGTGTTTGGAAGTCACTCCACTGCACAGGCATCATCCCTGGCTGCACCTCAGTGTCGCTATCTGTGGGTGAACTCCCTCTTTGTACAGTGTACACCTCATGGTCCCATTACCCGAACTGCACTGCCTGCCACCATCTGGAAGCACAGGTCACTTGAGCTTCCGCCTTAAAATCGAGATATTTTGTTCCTACGTCGCGGTCCCACCCCTTCCGGACACAAACTCGATAAACTCCTGCATAGAGCACGCACTGGATTCCTAGTGCGTTCCTGTAAGGCTCGTCTTTCCTCCTGATTTATGATTCATTGATTGTGTCTGAATAAACTCTCTATAGAAACCACTCCCCCGTGCCCGACGCTCTTGTCTCCCTGAACGCTCTAGTGTTCAGGTGCAACGTCCCTCTCCCGGCCTCCACAGGTGCCAGTAACACGAGCAGCATTCGGTGCTCCATTGGACATGCCTAGATGGGAGTCCTGATATTAACAAGTGCACAGGGCAGCATCTTGGAGTGGACACACCGTGCACATCCAGGGGAGAAGTGAGCAGCTGCCCCTGGCCACTCACGTCTCCCTGAACGCTCTAGTGTTCAGACGTGCAGCGTCCCTCTCCCGGCCTCCACAGGTGCCAGTAACACGAGCTGCATTCGGTGCTCCATTGGATAGGCCTAGATGGGAAGTTCCTGATATTAACAAGTGCACAGGGCAGCATCTTGGAGTGGACACACCGTGCACATCCAGGGGAGAAGTGAGCAGCTGCCCCTGGCCACTCACGTCTCCCTGAACGCTCTAGTGTTCAGACGTGCAGCGTCCCTCTCCCGGCCTCCACAGGTGCCAGTAACACGAGCAGCATTCGGTGCTCCATTGGACAGGCCTAGATGGGAGTCCTGATATTAACAAGTGCACAGGGCAGCATCTTGGAGTGGACACACCGTGCACATCCAGGGGAGAAGTGAGCAGCTGCCCATGGCCTTGGTGGCATTCCATGGCATGGATTTATAGGTTTATATAGCGTTAACGAGACCCAAAGGTATCGGAGCGCATTACAGAGCAGGCATCACAGTAACATGAGGTACATAGAGAGTGGAAACACATATAGAGTGATTACATGAAAAGTGAATGGTACCCAGTGGGATATATAAAATCAATAGCAGCAGGTACCCGAGTTACATACAACGTAGATAAAAATCCATACAGATTATATAAAATCAGAATCCGATGATTAGAAGGGTCGGTGAATGCAAAGCGTTCTGGGGTAGCTCTGGTAGGGAGTTTCCAGTGTGGGAAGAGTAGATGCACAATTTCTCCCTGAGGAAGTGAGCGCACAGGGCATCTTATCGCCTATGTACATGACAACTTGGCATTTTACAGAGAAGGTACAGCAGCAAGAATAGGTGGTACATGGAGAGTAAATAAAAATATATGATGTTGGTAAAAGAGCTGGTTGATGAATAATCCAGGATGATGGGCTGTACACTTGCGTTCTTTCAAGCTGTGCACAAACAGACGAGCAATGCGGGCTTCGAGACGCTAAAAGCACAACAGAGAGGAAAGTGCACAAGTTCCAGCTATTCACCAGTGCAGGTTCCAGTGCTTCCACGGCCTCTCGGACACCAGGTACCAAAAACTGTCCCACCAGCCACTGGAAACGGAAAAACCTTCGAAGGTCAACGAGCCTGATCAGTGAGACGGAAAACTGACACCAATCACAACTAGGACTGGGCAGCTTTCCGTCAGACGCGGAGCTCCGCGGAATATTAGCGGTTTAACTCCGCCGAATCTTGCAAAATAGAATTCCACGAGTTCTGCCCACCTCTTGTCAAAACTCTAAGCATATGTTTATTACAGTAAAAATCTTAGATTTATTTAGGTTTGTAAAAGTATTTATTACCGGAAGGTTGGCGCAGTATCTTGGCGGGATGGTCTGCGTGACCGCCGGTGCTCACTTACTGCTCACGATGGGGGGGTTAAAGATTTGAAGGGGTTAAAGAAACCGCGCCAGGCTCTTTGCTGCAATCTGAAGTTGAGGAGTCTTTGCGCACCTGTGTAAATGGTTGTCCTCATCCCAGGCAGTGAGTGCACCATCTATTCCCGCCAAGTGGCTGACAGAAACCCGCAATAGGTCTGAAAGTGTAAACTTGGAGAATGTTATCGGCTTGCGTTAACATTTTTAACCGAACCCAAGGCCGATGGCTTCGCTCAATGACCTGCCACTTATTATACTGCTTTGAGAATTATTAGCTCTGCGAGTTGCCTTATCCGTCAAGCAGCAGACACGAAGGCTCTGATCTCTCCACCTTGAGACCGGTTCTAGATCGCTTTGACTACCGTTTGACTGTGCTGCAGACCTGAAATCAACTTTTCAATGTATATCCCTTGCATTAAGAATCCGATGCCCAGGAGCAGGGGCAATGAACCAGAAGGGCCTCAATTAAAATGAATTACCCGTGAATCATGGATGCCACAACGGGGTACCGCTGAGTCCTAACCGCGTACCGGCCTGAAGCGTACTCACTCGTGCTCCGAGTGTGGCCTGCAACTAGGACGTGTGGCAACTGCTGGTCACCACTCCTCTCATGCACTGGTGCCTCACGCTGGCTGCGTGGCGGGCCACGCCCTAACGCTCTTTAAAAGGAGCCGCCACTGCATTAAAGCCAGGAACCCGCCACTCTTTTGAGTCCCAGGAGCTTCTGCTTGGTGCGTCTTCCCTCTTTGTAGTAAGTCTTGGCCAATCGGCTCTTCAACCACAGTGCGTGCTCCTGGCGAGGCTCTCAAGTGATGGACTCTGTTGAAAAGCTAGACCGTGCGTCCTCCTCCTTCGCAGCGACCGTCAAACACAAGGGATTCCTTAATTTAGAGAAACTCCTTGTTGGAAGCCCTAGTCCTTTGTTCTTATTTTCCTCCTTTGCTTTTAGATGTTCGGCTTCAAAACTCGATTGTTTGTTTACTGTGACTGTAACTGTTGCATAGCTAAACACTTATAAGGTCCCAAAGGCGAGACCTATTGGCTAAGCCAATGCTTGTTTACTACTACTTTTGGCCTCGGCCCTCTGTAACCTTGGATTTGGCAAATGATTTTTTCAGGGAGTACACAACATCCGTGTCCCCTTTCTTCTCACCTTTTGATTTTCACCCCTCGTGTTTTCGGGGTTCAAGTAAGATGTATCCTCGGTCACCATGGGCATTTCCTCTCTTATGAGGTCATCCGTTAATAGCCGCTGCCCTTCTTCACTTCATTACTTTTTATTCAACATTATAATGTTGGCATCAGGTGTTTGCTAAACTGTCGATGACTTGTGATGGAAAACTACTGTCGAATACTAACGGCTTCTGTGGCTGACAAGTAAAATGCTCTGGAGTGGAAACGGACCTTAGAGTTCGTGTTGCTGAGTCTTTGATGGTACATGTACTGTTAATGTCAGTATTGAGAAAACGTCATCAAATCCTCCTCGAGACATCTCCCGTCGAGATCGCATAGAATGCAACATTCTTTGTAGTGACTGCGATGCTTTGGAAATAAAGTGCTGGTCAGTGGGTTTTTGAGGAGATTCCATAGAAGGTTTAGTCTCAGAACCTGAATCTCAGGGTTGGAGGCATGGCTGGTCTCCGTCTGACGTTGCGATAGCCGTCTGGGCATGAACATGGCTTCTGTGACGCGACTTGACAAGAGCAGGCGTATCACAGAGAGGACAGCCAGCCGCGGAGGAAGAACTCGCTAACAAAAAAGGACTCCGGAACTAATACGTTAGAATCAGACACTTTACCTTCTTGATGAATGTCTGGAGTGTCCGTGTTTCAATGCTCCTCTCCGCCATCTGCCCCGTCCAGTCTCCCTCACTGGGGTTTAGAGTATGGCCAGCCATCTGCCCCGTTCAGTCTCCCTCACTGGGGTTAGAGTATGGCCAACCATCTGCTCCGTTCAGTCTCCCTCACTGGGGTTTAGAGTATGGCCAACCATTTGCCCCGTTCAGTCTCCCTCACTGGGGTTAGAGTATGGCCAACCATCTGCCCCGTCCAGTCTCCCTCACTGGGGTTAGAGTATGGCCAGCCATCTGCCCCGTTCAGTCTCCCTCACTGGGGTTAGAGTATGGCCAACCATCTGCCCCGTTCAGTCTCCCTCACTGGGGTTAGAGTATGGCCAGCCATCTGCCCCGTTCAGTCTCCCTCACTGGGCTTTAGAGTATGGCCAGCCATCTGCCCCGTTCAGTCTCCCTCACTGGGCTTTAGAGTATGGCCAGCCATCTGCCCCGTCCAGTCTCCCTCACTGGGGTTAGAGTATGGCCAACCATCTGCCCCGTCCAGTCTCCCTCACTGGGGTTAGAGTATGGCCAGCCATCTGCCCCGTCCAGTCTCCCTCACTGGGGTTAGAGTATGGCCAGCCATCTGCCCCGTCCAGTCTCCCTCACTGGGGTTAGAGTATGGCCAGCCATCTGCCCCGTCCAGTCTCCCTCACTGGGGTTAGAGTATGGCCAGCCATCTGCCCCGTCCAGTCTCCCTCACTGGGGTTAGAGTATGGCCAGCCATCTGCCCCGTTCAGTCTCCCTCACTGGGGTTAGAGTATGGCCAGCCATCTGCCCCGTCCAGTCTCCCTCACTGGGGTTAGAGTATGGCCAGCCATCTGCCCCGTTCAGTCTCCCTCACTGGGCTTTAGAGTATGGCCAGCCATCTGCCCCGTTCAGTCTCCCTCACTGGGCTTTAGAGTATGGCCAGCCATCTGCCCCGTCCAGTCTCCCTCACTGGGGTTAGAGTATGGCCAACCATCTGCCCCGTCCAGTCTCCTTCACTGGGGTTAGAGTATGGCCAGCCATCTGCCCCGTCCAGTCTCCCTCACTGGGGTTAGAGTATGGCCAGCCATCTGCCCCGTCCAGTCTCCCTCACTGGGGTTAGAGTATGGCCAGCCATCTGCCCCGTCCAGTCTCCCTCACTGGGGTTAGAGTATGGCCAGCCATCTGCCCCGTCCAGTCTCCCTCACTGGGGTTAGAGTATGGCCAGCCATCTGCCCCGTTCAGTCTCCCTCACTGGGGTTAGAGTATGGCCAGCCATCTGCCCCGTCCAGTCTCCCTCACTGGGGTTAGAGTATGGCCAGCCATCTGCCCCGTTCAGTCTCCCTCACTGGGGTTAGAGTATGGCCAGCCATCTGCCCCGTTCAGTCTCCCTCACTGGGGTTAGAGTATGGCCAGCCATCTGCCCCGTCCAGTCTCCCTCACTGGGGTTAGAGTATGGCCAACCATCTGCCCCGTCCAGTCTCCTTCACTGGGGTTAGAGTATGGCCAGCCATCTGCCCCGTCCAGTCTCCCTCACTGGGGTTAGAGTATGGCCAGCCATCTGCCCCGTCCAGTCTCCCTCACTGGGGTTAGAGTATGGCCAGCCATCTGCCCCGTCCAGTCTCCCTCACTGGGGTTAGAGTATGGCCAGCCATCTGCCCCGTCCAGTCTCCCTCACTGGGGTTAGAGTATGGCCAGCCATCTGCCCCGTTCAGTCTCCCTCACTGGGGTTAGAGTATGGCCAGCCATCTGCCCCGTCCAGTCTCCCTCACTGGGGTTAGAGTATGGCCAGCCATCTGCCCCGTTCAGTCTCCCTCACTGGGGTTAGAGTATGGCCAGCCATCTGCCCCGTTCAGTCTCCCTCACTGGGGTTAGAGTTGGCCACGGAGAAGGTTTCAAGGAAAAACTCCAAGCGCAGGGGCGGTGTTGCCCCAGCATGGGTAACCATAGTTGCTTCTTCCAGTGAGTTTATCTGGCCTTTGCTAGAGTTCACCTGGGTTAACACATCTGAGTGATTCTCAGAGTAACCCGAGAGTAACTGTGCTTTGGAGTTTGGCAATGAAGGAGGCTCTGTCTGGGGGATCAGTCATTTGCTGTTTTCAGAGTAGCCCTCGCTCCTTGGGGAGTGAAGCCAGAGTCGATCGCATGGATCTTTTTATTGCTAAGGGGTTTGGGGGTAAAGCCTCCGCACTGTCTTTGTCACGGATAATCGTATGACTGATTACCAGTAATCAATACTAGTGAAGTTGCTACGAATGAAATCTCAGGAAGCCTCACTTGAGCCTCACAGAAGGAGCAGAACCCAGGACCCTTCGGACGGCTCAACTCTAAACCTTCCTGAGGGCTGCACGGGGGGTCAGCGGCGGGGGATATCGGAGTGTGTCTGGAAAACAAGAAGGTGGGGGTTAGAGCCGAAGATACCCGTCCATAGAAGCCCCTTCCAGCGCCAGCCAGCGCGGCCCAGACCCGGCCCGGAAGGGTGAAGGAACGTATGCAGCAGAAAGGTAACCACGTGTGGACTCCGCATTTCAACGGGTGGACTCCGCATTTCAACGTGAGCTGCTGCTGGAGACCATAAGACCCAGACGCTCCTTGCTACTGTGAGGCGCCCGCAGTCATCAGGCCCGGTCGGCCCAGCCGCAGCAGTGTCGCCCCCTTGGGCCCCCCTTAGTGCCGCGGTAACTGCCCCCCCCCCCCCCCCCCCCCTTCTCGGGCTGACAGAGTCCGAAATATACACGGGCGACAGTGCCCAGCCCCCAGCACGACCCATCAGGGGACCGGACGCCACCGGAAGCTGGAGCCCTGGGGGACCCCGCGCCCCTCGAGATGTCCCGAAAGTGACCAGCCCCCCCCCCCGTGGGCTCGTCCATCCGCGGCCCTGAAGCCAGACACATGGGTCACATGGGCCGAGCCGAGCAGCAGGAGGCATGGGCAAGCGTGCAAGGTGGGCACAAGCACGGCATGCCATGTTCCTTCGGACCCTGCTGGGGGGAGGTAACGCCTCTGGTAGGTAGAGACCGGGGCCGGCTGGGGGCTCCTCGAAGCCTGGACTTCTAGGCAGTCGTTACCATGACTGCCTCTTTGACTTTAATGGGCCAGCTGAGCGCCAAGGCGCTTCACCCATGTTTGATTTGTGCAGCGCTCCCTCTCTCACCCAGGGGGTATCAATGCGCTAGGCAGGGGATGCTCTAGCCAGGCCTCGGCTTAGCGAGGTCGCTAGAAGAGCCCGGCCTTCAGCTTCTCGTGGGATTCAAGAGGTGAGTGAGAGGAGGCTCGCTGTTGATCGGGAGGTCCTTGCAAGCTTTAGGAGCGAGGAGGGCGGCTCCGGTTTCCCGGGTGTGTGGGATGTGCTTGGATTCAGAGGGTGCGTCTCCCGGACGGGGTCTTCTTTCTTGTCACTGAGACATTCCAGTTTGCACGCTCTGGTGCTGCACGAAGCCAGCTCTGTGTCAGTCCGGGAGCGTGGGAAGGTGAGTGAAGCGCCTGGAGGCGTACATGCCCCAGCTCGCCCTGTGCACTGATGCTAAGGGTTACCTGTTCCCTTTGTGTGCGGGACGCGTCATCCCTGTCTGCGCCCTCGATCCCCAGCCCACACACAGATGCTGTGTGTAAGAGACCCAGGCAGTGTGTGACCTCATCCATGAGAAGATGGCAGATATATAGCGCCTTCTGCCCCACGCCGCAAAGATATAGTGCTGCTTCTTAGCACCTCGGAATGATGAGATGTAGTGTAGGCCTGGGTGGTAAATTTCATTCCGCTTGCAGAATTTGCGATATTTTGACATTTTCGCGTTCCGCGGAGAGCGCAAAAATGTAAAAACTTTCTCAACCTGCCGCGAAACGGAAGTATTTTTCTTGTTCGCGCTTTAAAAATGCATTCACGCACGCGCGGTCGCGACTTAACAGGTCTCTGCGTTCGCAGACGAGTTTTCCTATCCGTTCGCGCGCCCCACAAGATGTTGGATTGTTGGTAGCCAGTCGCGCTATCCCGCGAGAGTTTGCGCTCGCGAACACGTCATTGCGATCGCGAACAGGAAATAAGCATCACGAGCAAGATGGCCGCGCCCATTAGCGACCGCATGGGCAAGTTGGAGATATATTTTCCCGTGAGCACGCAAAAACACATGGCGAACGGGCGGGAAAAGCAATTTCCGCGTCTTCGTGAAAGTTTCGAATGCTCGCGGAGATTTTGCGCAATTTCGCTATGATTTGCGAAAGTCAATTTCGCAAATTCCGCCCAGCCTTAATGTAGTGGCAGACGACCAGCTTATGTCCCACTGAGGCTCCCTCGCTCAGCCTCCCATCCCCACTGAGACTACCTCGCTCAGCCTGCCCCACTGCGACTCCCTGCCCCACTGCGACTCCCTGCCCCATTCAGCCTCCCTCGCTCAGTTTCCCTGCCCTACCGACACTGTCACCCAGCCTCCCTGCTCACTCAGTGTCCCTACCAAGTCTCCCTGCCTTGTTCGGTGTCTCTGCCTCTTTTACTCTGCCCCTTTTACTCTGCCCTTACTTGTTGTCCCTCTCCGACGCGGTCACTGCCCCTCTCGGGCTCCCCGCCCCTCTTGATCCGCTTGCTTCATCCAGTCTCTACCCCTCGGAGTCTCCCCGTCCGACCCTCTCTCTGCCCCACCACTCGCCCCAGTTCCTGCCTCCCTACAGACTCTCTGCTCTGCAGCGTTGCTCTTGCGTGCACCATGCGGTGCCCTCCTTGGATGGGAGCACCTTCTGACGTGTCTGCTCCCCTCACACCTTGTTCTCTTGGGCATGTTTCTATTGCTTAGGACTCCAGGCCGGCAGTGGATGTTTTCAGCACAGCCTCCCCTTGCCCAGACCCCTCTCCGCCGTCTGAAGTGTCTGGGGACAGGTTCACCATCATTGTGGGGTGGGGGGTGCAGGGCATACCAGCATACTGGAAACCAAGGGCGCAAGCTCGCTCGGTGCAGCTAAAAAGGGTCCTTTTTCACCAAAACGAGCGGTGTGCCCCCTAGGTACTCTGCTCACTGTTTCACACCTTGTGTCTCTGAAAGCAGGCCCGTGGCAGTGCACGCACCCCACACAGGTGACGTCAGGATCATGGCCCGACACCTGGGCTCCTGATATGAATTATTGGTGTGTCCCAGGCCCTGCTGCCCCCTAAGACCCGGTACCTCTGTTGGGGGGCGTGCAGGGCGGGTGTTATTCGCTGGTGTAATGTAACATCCGGTATTTTGGCGAGACCCCAGAGGCCTCGGTAGTTTGGGAGCCTGTAATGAATATTGAATTAATAAACTACTATTGTGCTCATCTCTAAATCAGACAAACAGTGCCACCCTGTGGCAGACTGTCACAAGCGCTGGTTTCAACAATTCAGTGCGGTGCTGAGCACCAGAAACCGCAGGCTCAAATTAAGCACTGCTTCTAACCATCCGGACAGCCAAGGGACCGAGCCACAGGTGAAGGGATCGGCACAGGATTACAGTTTGTTGAAGTGGGGCAGCCGGGAGTACAGATCGTGTCTCAGATGGTTTCCCAGCCATATTGATAAATACAACATTTCAAGGTCCAGGTCCAGACGCTGGCAGTGTTTGTTTACGTCCATCTTGGAATCTCTTTCCAAGTTCTCTCATTTCATGGCAGCGGGCACTGGAAAAGTCTGCAGACATCGCCAGCTTTTTATGTCGAGCCTGGGGAGCGCATGTGTTGCTCTGGGAGCCATGCTGTATTGGAGTATGGACTTGAAGCTCCGCCCACTCTCAGCCCATATTTTTCATTGGCTCTTGTCATTGTCCTTCGTAAATGCTGGTTCCTGATTCGTAAATAGGCTTGTTAGTCCCTCCTTAGTACCACCTTGTCTTCATTTGTAACCTCCCATGAGGACCGACCCTTTTACTTCTGTTACACGGTTTGTCTTAAGTGTCTGTAAGCACTATTTTGTATGAGTTTCTCCTACTGCAGGCATGACATGCATTCCTGCAACATTGTGCGCCATGCACTCCAAGCAGCCCAGGACAATGGCTCCCGCTTCTTTGAAATGAAATAGGTCTCACATTTACAAGAGTTTGAGCTATTGGCATTGTAAATGACCGTGCCTTTTATTTATGTGTTAGTTATCAAAACAGATAAATTAATGGCATTGTCATTTGCAATGCTAATAGCTTAAACTCTCGCAAATGTGAGACCTATTGCATTGCAAATGCTTGTTTCGAAAGTGTCACCAGATTATTTGCTGTAGTTTAGTTACCCCATGTGTGTGACATCACCTGAATTATTGGATCAGGATCTGGAAGCTCGTCCTGAAGTTTTGTTTCAGACAGTGCTTAATTTGTAAAAAACATAACTGCCAAGGCTCTCGTCTGTAGGCCACTGCAGCTACCCCCACACATTGCCCCTTACAGCGCTGCCAATGATAGTAACAACACAACTGCTAACCATCGCACTCCTGACTATTTCAGGACCCCAAATCGGCAGGCAATAGTCATTTTAATGTATATTGAATTAATAATTAGGGCTCCCGGTTTTATGGTGTTGATTTTTTTGCCATTTCCGTCTATCTATCCATATTAATATTTTTCTAATTTTATCTGTATTTATCCAAATTTATTACGGGTTTTGTGGAAAAATAAAGCGGACAATAGTATTTTTCCACATTTATTTAACCGATAAATATGCACTCATGCTTGAATCCCTGCCAGGTTTCAGTGCTGTGAACACCCGCAGAAGATGAATCAGTGCACTTATATGAAACTATGTGAATTTCAGTATCAACCTTGTGCACATCTACTGCTGTTAAAGCCTCTTTACTAAAATTCCTTTCTTATTTAACCCCCTTATCTATTAATCCACACATCTATTGGCCTGGCAGACATAATTAAGAATTACTCCAATAGCAACCCAATTTCCGTTTTTATCCACTTCTAAAAATAAATACAGACAAGAAAACAAATGTTTTCTGTCTGTATTTATCTGTAAAAATCAGTAAAAAGGGAAAACAGGGAGCCTTATTAATAATTAACTGTTGTTCTGGTCATCTCAAAATTAGCCAGACATCGCCACCTTGTAGCAGACTTTATTAAGCTCTGATGTTCACAGTTAAGTGCAGCCGCCGAGCACCAGAAGCCACCGGCTCAAATTAAGTGCTGATTTCAGGTTCCTGAGGGTGCCCCCGTGCTGCAGCTCGGATCTTGGCCTCAGATGGACCGCTGGCTCCTCTTCAACAAACTTTGTCTCCTGTGTTGTTCCTAGTTGCAGTGGCTCCATCAGATGTAGTGTGCTCCCTTCTGGGATCACATCATAGAATTGTTAGAAGGTAAATGGAACAGTCCCCTGGTAGTGGTAGGGTCCTAAACATTAAAAGGATTGAAAACGAGCATTGGCAAAACCACCAGGCTTCACTTTTCTTAATCATACAGTGAGAAAGCTAGACGGTCTGGCTTTTTTTTGGGCGGGGGGGAGAAAAGTAAAAGTAGTAATATATGGGTGATTGTGTGTGTTGGTCCCAGCTGCCCTAGAAATAAAGTACTACAATGAAGCTACTCCATACATTACAACAAGCTGGACACTGAAAGTAGGGCCCCTATGATGTTCAGGTTGCATTAAGTTGAAAGTTAAGATGTACCCTCAAAGAAGAGTGTTAGACAAGCATTGGCATAGCCAATAGGTCTCGCCTTTGGGACCTTTTAAGTGTTTAGCCATGCAACAGTTGCATAACTAAATACTTATAAGGTCCCAAAAGCGAGACCTATTGGCTATGCCAAGCGGCCGCGAAAGTGAAAGTAATCGCGGTCAAGCGCAGCGCGCGCCCGCGCACATTCTCTGTAGCTCTAGGCTGGCCTGGTAGCACTTTTTGGAGCCCTCTCAAAAAGTCTCGCCAGTCCAGCGCATGCGCTGGGTCAGGCGAGACCTAAAAAAGGAGCCCTAAGAGGAAGTTGGCTTCAGATCTGGTGAACCTAAAAGCCATTATATATGCCTCAGTAGATACTTTTGACCAAGGCTTACATTTTAGTGCATCTGTGAGAAAGCCAATGCGCGTGCATGTCTTACATTGTGAACAAAAAAAACCCTGTACGCTCAACATGTTAAGACGGAAGTAAACAAAGTAACTTGTTTGTAATTAATTAATAGCTTCTGTCTGCCATAAAGACAAACAGGACATCTGCTTTTCTAAAACAAACAAGCACTAGCCAGCATTTAGAATTTTTTTTTTTTTGTTGCTAACATATTCGCTAGGCATTAATAGTACAAACATAACAAAGTAATAAAAAGTAAACATTTCTAAGATGGCATGCAAAGGTTTGGTGGGGGAAAAAAACTAAAACATTGCTCATCACAAGTGTGACCCATCGCAAAACAAATTTAAAAGCAGAGGTTGGCGCACCGGGTCTGGTACTGGAATGAACTACTTTCTAGTCGATGTGCACACGTGCAAGAGGAACATGATGCTGTCACCTATTGTAAAGAAAGCCAGTGAGCTGACTTGTACCCCAGGCAGTGGAGTAGCTCATGTGTCATAGGCCCTGCTGCAAGGAAGCCTCAATCATGGTTCAATGGGTCCCTCAGGACTCTGGTGCCACTGCACCTTCCTCACCAATGGAAGCTACTACCCGACCCCCATGCTGGAGTCTGTGGTGGGCGGTAGAAAACATTTGATTGACACGTGAAGAGCTCAATGGATGAAGAGCCCCTCTGTGAATATATGTTTGCATTTTTATTGGGATTGTTTAGGGTAACACGAGGCTGGCGAGACCACTAAGGCTGTATCAAGGCCAGGCCTAAAAGTCATAAACCAGCAACGAAAGCGTCATCATGTCAGTGAAGTCAATGCACCCAAGAACACACGCTGAGTGGAATACGAGTTACACGTTATATTGCTTCTGTAAACGGACTATTTGAGGATGATTCCCAAATAGGAACCCTAAAGGGGCAATGTAACTGTTCACAAAATGCCATGGACTCGGACAGCCCATCCAAGTACATGCAAACTGCGTAAAACCTGTGAAAGCGTAAAACCCGTGGAAGCGTAAAACCCGCGGAAACGTAAACCCCGCGGAAGCGTAAACCCCGTGGAAGCGTAAACCCCGTGGAAGCGTAAACCCATGGGAGCGTAAAACCCGTGGAAGCGTAAAACCCATGGAAGCGCAAAACCCGTGGAAGCGTTAAACCCGTGGAAGCGTTAAACCCGTGGAAGCGTAAAACCCGTGGAAGCGCAAAACCCGTGGAAGCGTAAAACCCGTGGAAGCCAGTGGCTGAAGTGCTCTGCCCCAAAGGCTGCGCCCCCTGATACTCCTTCTTACCTGCACTTTTTGAAAGTATTGGTAACATGTGGTCTCTTTAAACAGCGAAAGTTGCTAATAGCAAGACCTAAAAAGGGATAGCATCTAATCTGAAGGAGAAATGCTGCAGAGTGCAGAGTGAGCACAGTTGAAACTGGAGCCTATGCAGGTCCAGAGAGTTCAGAGCAGGCAGAAGAGGGCAGCAGGCCTGGTGTGCATAAGCTGCCTTGTGGTGTTTCTGTAAGCACAGGGGCCACGTGCCAAAGTGGTGGTGATCTCAGGGTGCACTTGAGGCTGGTGGAAGGAGCTGCAGGGGGTGAGGTGACGTAAGAGCCTTGATTTCAGACTTCTTCCTCTGTGGCCTTTAGCTATATGTGGGTGCTTTAAAAACACACAGAGTGCAAGCTGTAGTCGGCTAAGACGCCTGTGTATGTGTAGCTGAAGATGTCGCAGGGAAGTAAATTAAACTTGGTTTTGGTGCAAGAGCGGTGTGCAGGAGGAAGGAGGGTGTGGCGAGGTAGGGGACTCGTATGTTGGCGAATTGTGTCTATTCTGGGGAGGAGAGTGGGCGGAGCTACTGGAATACCACTAGGGTCAGACTCCAGCCCCCTCCTTAAAAGGAGTAAGACTGCACCTGCTTACAGGTGACAATGTCCTCTCTTTAGCAGGGCTGAGAATTCGAAGGCCTTTGAGAGCACACCGATGTAAGCAACTTCAACAGTAGACCATTGTGAGGCACTTTTCAAGTTAAGATCCATGCGCCAAGGGGTGCAGACTTAGATCTGGGCTGCAGAAACCTGGTTTGCAGTAAAAGATAAGGTACTGGGGGGGGGGGGGGCGGTAATTGGAAGGGATCGGAATCTCGGGGTATCCTGTTCCCTCAGGTTTGTGTCACACGCCCTCCTGAGTGGCGAAGACAAGCGTTGAAGTACATTGAAAACCGTCAGCATCACTAACGTTTTATTTAAGACTATGCAAAGATTAAATTGCACCCTGGAAGTTGTGCCAACTTTACAATTTTGTGAAGTAGTGTTCAGGATGTGGGCATCACACTACAACTGAGGTAGGCAACATTTCCGGTAAACTTTGAAGGTTTCTCTGTCCCACAACAGACGGCACGTGGGCGCAAGCATCTCTCACACACACAGCAGGTATGACAAGGACAGTAGAAATGCAAGCGCCTGTCTCAATAGTGAGAGCTCAGGCAGCTCCCATCGCCTGCCCCTGTTTCACTCACTCTTGTTCCCAGTTTGTTTGTTGTGTCCATTGCCCCGGTGGCGTATCGTTGCCATTTTCAGTAAGTCTTCAGGGACAGTTCAATAGCACCAGTTCTCCTGTCCTGGTTAGTGCTTCATTGTTTATCTGGTTTAATTAAATGTAAAATTGGATTAGCAGTAAACTATACACACTGCTCAGCTCCTTTTAAACATCAGCATCTGGTTCATTAAAACAATAAATTCCTTGTTGCATCATTTACGCCATTACACCAGTATCGCTCAATAAAACACGGCGTACGCTTTCTATAATCCAATGTATAGATTTTAGTACTAAATACAATCCTTGTTCTCATCCACACTCATCAGTATTAGCAAGGGTGATAACCCGATACTCACTCTGCACCTACGTACGGTAAGTCACTTCTCCCATACGTAAACGACTGTGCCCTTACTATGCGTTCAGGGTATTGAATCAGGAAAGTATGTCATCATAACATTTGTCTCGAATACTGAAGTGTCTCTCCTTTTAACTGCCAGTCCGCTACATGTTATGATTGTGCCTCATTTTGTTGTTTACGTTCACAAAATGTATTCACTGTATTTTCCAAGTTGCCTCTTTGTTGCGGGTTAACTGCAAGCACAATCCGACACCTCCCGTCTAGCTCATCATTGCCACTTTATGGTGGATACTTTACTGCCTCCTCCCAGTGGACACAGTATTGCCACCTCCCTTCTAGCTCATCATTGCCACTTTATGGTGGATACTTCACTGCCTCCTCCCAGCGGACACATTATTGCCAGCTCCCTTCTAGCTCATCTTTGCCACTTTATAGTGGATACTTTGCTGCCTCCTCCCAGTGGACACATTATTGCCAGCTCCCTTCTAGCTCATCATTGCCACTTTGTAGTGGGCACAATATTACCTGCTCCTAGTGGCCACATTATTGCCAGCTCCCTTCTAGCTCATCATTGCCACTTTGTAGTGGACACATTACTGGCTGCTCCCAGTGGACACATTATTGCCAGCTCCCTTCTAGCTCATCATTGCCACTTTATAGTGGATACTTTACTGCCTCCTCCCAGTGGACACATTATTGCCAGCTCCCTTCTAGCTCATCATTGCCACTTTATAGTGGATACTTTGCTGCCTCCTCCCAGTGGACACATTATTGCCAGCTCCCTTCTAGCTCATCATTGCCACTTTGTGGTGGGCACAATATTACCTGCTCCTAGTGGCCACATTATTGCCAGCTCCCTTCTAGCTCATCATTGCCACTTTGTAGTGGACACATTACTGGCTGCTCCCAGTGGCCACATTATTGCCAGCTCCCTTCTAGCTCATCATTGCCACTTTATAGTGGACACATTACTGGCTGCTCCCAGTGGCCACATTATTGCCAGCTCCCTTCTAGCTCATCATTGCCACTTTATAGTGGATACTTTACTGCCTCCTCCCAGTGGACACATTAGTACCAGCTCCCTTCTAGCTCATCATTGCCACTTTATAGTGGATACTTTACTGCCTCCTCCCAGTGGACACATTAGTACCAGCTCCCTTCTAGCTCATCATTGCCACTTTATAGTGGATACTTTACTGCCTCCTCCCAGTGGACACATTATTGCCAGCTCCCTTCTAGCTCATCATTGCCACTTTGTAGTGGGCACAATATTACCTGCTCCTAGTGGCCACATTATTGCCAGCTCCCTTCTAGCTCATCATTGCCACTTTATGGTGGATACTTTACTGCCTCCTCCCAGTGGACACATTAGTACCAGTTCCCAGCTAGCAGATCGTTGCCATTTTGTGTTGGATACATTATTGCTGCTCCAAGTGGATACATTATTGCCAGCTCCCTTCTAGCTCATCATTGCCACTTTATAGTGGATACTTTACTGCCTCCTCCCAGTGGACACATTAGTACCAGTTCCCAGCTAGCAGATCGTTGCCATTTTGTGGTGGATACATTATTGCTGCTCCAAGTGGATACATTATTGCCAGCTCCCTTCTAGCTCATCATTGCCGCTTTGTAGCGGGCAAATTATTGCCTGCTCCTAGTGAACACATTATTGTCCGCTCCCAGCTTGCACATCATTGCCAGTTTGTAGCGGACACTATATTGCCTCCTCCATTACCCATTCCCAGCTAGCACACCATTGGCGCTTTCCATTTAGCTCATAAGTACCTGATCCTGTAAATGCATTATTGCTAATTCCCAGTTTCGCCACCATGCCCCGTTCACAGCTCATCATTGCCAGTTCCCTCCCGAGTCATACGTGCAGTTTATCAGTTAGCTGAACATTGCCAGCTCCTTGTTAACTAACTAGCTAAGAAATAAGAGTTTGAAGTAGAGGAGAGTACAGAGCACTGTTGGGCTGAGTGGTAAGAAAGGTTAAAGGGCATGAGAGGACCATATGCAGATCCTGCCGCTGTGCACGTCGTCCCATATGGAAGTGACGTCTGCTGTGAGAGGCAGGGGGACCTTTGAGCCAACAGCCCTATTCCCATGATAACTCCATGTGAAGGCCAAGTAGATGGAGATACCCTAGACTTCAGTCAACGGCGGGAGGACAGTCTCTTGTATAAAAGGGAATCCGTGTACCATGCTGTGAGCGCTGACCAGGAGGGGTAGGCACCGTCCCTCCCACTGCAAGAATGCCTGGACCCAGTAGGGTAGTATGAGGAAGAAGTGTCTTTATTATCTCTCCTTTACCCGTTCAGGAATCCACCCCTAGTCCTTTCGGGGAACGTCCTTGCCCTGAGAACAGTTCCAGTGTGGTCAGAGTGTTGTACAGTCAAATAAGAAGGCTTGAATTGAGGCCGCGCCAGAAGGTTCCTCGGCTTCTATTTCCTCAGCCCCGGTCTCCTCCTTGGGGAAGGCTCCGTACTCCTCCTCGGTCTGGAACCGTAAAGAATAAAACAAAAGAAAAAAGGCATCAAATCCGCTGTCCTTGCGGTAGTAAAGGGGTAAGGTTAAGTACCACCGTCACCCGTGTGCTGCTCCCATGATGTGCCTAAGTGAAAGGGGTCGTGGTGTCTCCAGGTGAGGTGCCCCGCACTCCCGCCCACCAGCCCCTGAACGAGAAGAACCCTGGAACTTGCCTGCACCCACGGCCCTCCTGCGCCGCGGGGAGAGGATTCACGGCCTCCGCTTCCTTTGCTGGAGCACCAGACTCTTGGGTGTCGCTCCTCGAGCGGTTAGTCTTGGCGTGCTCCCCGTCCTCCTGATGCGGGCTTCCGGTCAGCAGCGGTTCTATGGCTCCTCCACACAGGATGAAGGTCTCGTCCTCTGCTCTTGGTTGTTCTCCGTCTCCCGTCTTACCTCCTGCTCTTGCGTCCCCGGCATAAGAGCTCGTCTCTTGGTTTCCGGTACTGTTGTTCTGGTTTGTACGGCTGGACCGTATAACCCGCTTCCGGTCGGGGTTTCAGCGGCCGCCATGTTGGATGGGTCGGGTTGTTCCACGATGGGAGAGAATGCACCACATATGCTTACCCTACAGTGGACTGTGCCTTAGATGAATCTTGAATCTGAAGGCAAAATATAAAGACTTCTGGCTGTGTATACCATAAACCTCTGATAGTGACACCTTTGCTTAAAAGTACAATTCTGTCTTGTGGCCTACTAGAGCTTTTGAGAACTCCCAAACTCCACAACCACATGGGAGGTGAGCTTGTTGCTTGGGGCTCGTATCCTGAATTCACAAGCACCTGCCTATAATCTGCTTGATTCAGAACATTAGAGGAGACTTCTGTGCCGCTACGTGCCCCAATTTTGTGCTCTTGATGTGGGATTTTAGTTTTTCTGAGAACCTCACTTCTTCCTAAGCATGTCTTAGCTCCTCCTGTTTTGGCTTGCTCTTGCAAATATCAGACGTGCCTTTGAAGCAGGATTAACCTCCCGTGGTGCTATAACACGACTTATCGTAAGAAACGTGATCATCGTAAAGGCACGTAGGTGAGCGACCGAAGTGGTGCTCGGCCTGCAATAGGAATCTTACGGAGACTGAGGCAATATTTATAATCTAGACGAGAGAAGGGAGCTGTGATTCACACCTTGGAACAGCAAGGAAGTTTTGATACTGTGCAGGAGTGAGTGTGGCGGATTAAGAGTCCTTTCCACACCTCGGATATAAATATAGAAGAGCGAGGAGGGGGCGGTATTTAAACACTCTGCGGTGTAAAAGAAAGTAGAGGAGAGAGAGGACCGATGTGATGGATAAATATGTGTACAGCAGGGATGTACATAATGTAGAGGGGGTGGAGCTCGTGTGGAAATGTATTAACGCATTGACTGACTTGATAGGTCAACCTTTGCAAAGGCCCTTCCGCTGCACAGCAACACGTTGCCGCATTTTTAGTAACGTTTGAACCGTTTGAGCTAGAAATAATGTTTTTAAATCGGATTACGCAGCAGTTGATTATGTAGCAAATGTGGCACATCTAGAATTATGTGAAAAACTCTGTAGCCGCGCAATCGCATAATTCCAGTGACCTTAAGCATAATACGATAAAGGTGATGTCAAACACCAAAGTTGTACGTTATCTGTACATAAACACTTTAATATAGTGCAAAATAAGTGTGCATATGTATGTGTCGAGAGATAGAGAGAAAAAGAGAGTACAGCAGTTATCAAACACTAACAAGTACACAAAGCAAATGCTTAGTGAATGGATGTCACAAATCAAAATATATTGGCAACAAGAGGAACCTAATTGAACACAATGCACGGTTACCAATGACAAAATGATCTTAAACTCTGAAATGATGCTGGAAAGAAAGAGAACATCAATACGGTCCGTTGTGAAACCCGTAAACAGCTCAAGAGATCATATAAAATTAGAACATGCCTAGTAACTGACCGTGAACACCTGCATTTTGTAAAAGATTCACAATCGTCCCATTAGAATCTGGTGACTTTTTATGTATTGCTCGTAGACAATCCATCTGCAATCCCAATTGGTCACCAGCAGTGGAAAGAGTGGCGACCTGTAAATCAGAAAAGCTGTATCTGTAAATGACACCAATAATTCCAATATTCACAAGTTTTTATTGTGGAATATAAGTGACCATCAACATGCTGTTGAACATGGGTATCACTTCTGCGCTTGACTCCCAAGGTAGGCGTGGTCCAAGCAGTCCAAGCCTGCTTGGACGGGTGGTTTGGATACAGATTAGAGAACATGGGCTCAGATCTCGGAATGTGTGCAGCAGCAGCAGCAATAATCATTGTCCTGCCAAATGCTCACTTTTATAACAAAAAGAGAAGTATTTTATTTCAATCGTCACCCACACAATGGAAGAACACAACACTCACAAACAATTACACAGTTCTCCCCTGAGGTCAGAGCTCTAGTGTTTCTTTGGCGATTCCCTGTCACACTCACTCCTCACGTTAACGTTCGTCGCTATTATCCATTTACTATTGTTAACATCCAGGGTATGCCTCTACTAGTAGTCTGAGTCTCAAGAGTCCACTATGACTCTAATGTAAAGCCAATAATTTTCAGCGCTGTTGCACTTCAACTAGCAGCAACATTCCCTGGGGCCAAGGGGCCCGCAACAAGTATTCCCACGCAACGGCTGCAGCCCAGTGCAGGTAAGTCAGCCACACATGAGCTAAATGGATGCAAAATCTCTCACTCGCGGTCAGACGTCTGCAGCGACCAGAGATTGTCTGCTACTTCTACTGCGGGGTACGTGTTTGTTCGCTCTCAATGAGGGGTGGCTATGACGATACCTTCCTGGGTCCCTCACCTGTGGGACTGTGCTCCCACGGTATCCTCTTTTGTCCAGCGAGACAAAGCAAGTTGCATTCCTTGGTACTCCCTGTGACATCCTCTGACATCCTGGGTCACCGCAACTCACTGTCCATGGGCTCCGGGCCCGTCAGCACGGTGAAGTTCCCCATGGCGGCCCCTCCTGGCATATGGGGTCGTCATGATGCTACTGCACAGGGCTTCAATCCTTATGGTGTGGCATTTTTTTCTGTGACTGCGCCTCCTGGCATACGGGGGCGCCGCCACGCTACAGCACAAGGCTTTGGCCACACAGTAGACTTTTGCATGGCTATCGTCACACGGGGGTCACTGCCTCAGTCCTGCACATGGGCAGCAACCCATCGGGGCAGCATCAATTTTCACGCACCTCGCAGAGGAGGCCACTCAGCAGTGCTCCCCACTGGACCTTGCTCCCTCCAGTGCCCTCCTCTTCCTCACAGGGTACACTGGTATTTGGAAGCGGGCACCTAGTGTCCGGGCTCTGCGGGCGGTCTTGGGTTCCCTGAGTGATATCTCCTCACTCAGCTGTGAAACTGACAGCCCTTGGCCCCAGTCCAGCCCGCCTAGCTGCTTGGCGGATGACAATTTCAGGGCTCTCAAACTTCCCTTCTTAGGCTATTTCCAGCCACTAAATTTGATTTGGCCTCTAATGCTTTGAAGTTGTATGTTGGGGGTTCTGCTTAGTCTGAAGTGCATGCTCCTCTGGCCCCCCCCCCCCCGTCACAGCAGGGATGTATCCGAAGCCGATAGTCCTACAACACAGGCCATGGAAGTGACTTAGTTAACACCTGGATGTCAGTCACCTTTATATGTGCATCGGAAGGTTATACCTGCGCCCCCCAGCCCTGCTCTTTATGATTCTCTTATCAGTCCCATCTCCTTCCTGAGATGTGCCCACCCCCTTCCTTGTGACCACTCGCTGAATAAAGAGCACCCAGTGAAGTGTGCAGTGGAAGCCGCGCCCTCCCCTCCCCAGTGTGTGTCCCCCCCCCCCCCTCCCAGCCTACAGGAATGCAGGAATCCACAGATCTGTCCGGGAGGGTCTCTCTACCTCACTCCATGATAAACCCAGGCCCTCCGTGTATTGTACGCTCCGCAGGCACCTATAAGCCCAGTGCATGTATACAGCATACACACACTGCACAATACTGTATCCTCCAAGTACTGTCCCACTCATAGGCACACATACGTCCTGCGCCTGCATTTACCAAGCACGCACTGCCCAGCACTGCGCCCTTTAAGTATTGTACCACTCATAGGCACACATGTCTAACGCCTGCATTTACCAAGCACACACTGCCCAGCCCTGTGCCCTTTAAGTATTGTACGACTCATAGGAACATGTACATCTAGCACATGCATTTAACATATATGTACTGCCCAGCACTGTATCCTCTAGGTATTGTAATGCTCAGAGGCACACATACATCCAGCATATGCATTTTATACACGTGCACTGTATCCATCACGTGGTGTACCGCTCACAGGGACATGCACCTCCAGCACATGCACACACCTCACCAGAACCGCTCAGTCCTACATTCTCCCTGTATTGCACCCTTCCCAGGCATGCATGCACCCCGTGCAGATACAGCACCTCTGTGGAGCACTTCACGCCAATCTGATGTAGACCGGAGGGGGTTAAGCGCACAGCAGCGGAACGTTTAACAGTGAGTGAGCCTGTAGGCCTCGCGCCAGTGACCCAGGTTATAAAGGATCTGTTCACTACCACCGATCACTATACGCTATTCTGCCCCCACCGCACTCGTGCTGCCTAACTCCTGGCGAAGGCAGAAGCCTTCCGCCACTGTGAGGGTAGTGCTTTAGGCACCCCTCCCAGTCTAACAGAACCGCAATCCGTGAGGCAGGCCAATGTCGTGGCGCACATGCATAATCCGTGTTTGCCCATGATAGCAATAATCATTATTAGGGATCCATACTTCAGTACAGTTGGGCACTCGGGGCATGGGTGCATATCTGTTACCATGTAGAGGACTTTCCTGTTCCACCAATGTCATTTGGTGTGCAGCGGACCCTCTTTGTATTCCCCTAACCTCAGGAAGGATTGGTGCACTCCGAGGGGCCGCTCTAGGAATCTTGCACTGTCCACTCTCAGTGCAGCACCTTTCCCAAGCTGTACATCGGCATCCTACATTCTCCCATGGTCGGTGGTTCTGTACTGCCTTTCCCTACTCCCTCACAATACTTTGCAGCTTCTCTATGTGTACCTATCACCTTCTGAGATATGCTAGCACTCTGCCTCTCTGGCCTCTCCTTGCCCCTCGCCGCACTCTCGAGCGTCCCTCTCGCTGCATCTTTGAAGATGCTCACAGTCCCCTCTGCCTCTCTGGCCTCTCCTTGCCCCTCGCCGCACTCTCGAACCCCCCTCTCGCTCGGTCTTTGGAGATGCTCACAGTACCCTCTGCCTCCAGAGGCGTAGCTAGAGCTTGTGGCGCCCGGGGCTATCCCTCAGATTGCCGCCCCGGGGGGGGGGGGGCGTTGCTGGGGAAAAAGGACGGCAAGCACTTGAAAGGGGACCGAGAGACACGTAGTATCGCCGCTAATAGTTACCTCGATCATGCAAGTTACATGCACATACATGACACGGTCCAAGGCTACACAGTTGAATACACCAGTGACTGGCAGTACAAAAGAGAACACACAGACTGCATGATCTATCTGGGGACCCAGAAAAAACGCATGTGACATCCATCAGAGAGCTGCGGGAACAATTACCTGGTAATCCCCTCAGCACAATGCAACCATGCACATACATGACACTGTTCAGGTATCCATCATCTACAGCTGACATTAAATGACAATTCATCATGGTCCCGCCATTAAAGCAGTGCACTTTGTGATCTGCATGGTACATGTTATTTGCAGCAGGCACATTAACCCTCTGTGCTACCTTTCCTGGAGTCAACCCTTCCACTAGGCAAAACTCGGATCTCTCTCTAGGAAGAACATTAATCACCGAAGTTATCATGACATTTTTATTGTTTCTGAAAATTGCTGGAGGCCAGGAAGGTGGCAGCAAGTTTTTTTTAAACCATAATATACTTGCAAACACTACGCACCCACCCGAACTAGGTACCCAGTGCGGTCACACCGTTCGCATCGCCCTAACCTGCTCATGGTTCATGTGACCTCAGTGACAGACTCACAGTGACTGGATCACTGTTGCTCTAGGGTGTGCTGCTTCGTAGGCCTGCCCGCAAGACTGGAGATGAACTTCAGTATGGATTGTGGTGGACAGGCCTTCAAGGTTAACCCACAATTGACACCACTAGGGTACACCTGCTTGTGCTAAGACATCAAGCCTTCTAAGGTCTAGTGGGGCCTTCTAAGGTCTAGCATGGGAATGTGCTCCCTCAGTAGAGGGGTCTGGTGGACTGGTCATGAAGGCTTAACCCGGTTCCAAATTCGACAGCTCTGTCCATAGTGCCACATCCTCTCCCCCACTGAACACCATACTGCCCCACTGAGAGAAACTCACTGCCTTCAGCAACAATCTAATTGTGCCCGCTATAAACACTTGGATGTGGCTCAATTCAAATTATACACTTGATAAGAGTAATATGCTGCCTAAAAAAAAAAGTAAAAGCAAACACTCATAGGGATGGCAAGATTAAGTAAAGTATGTGAAATGTTATCAGAAACAACATGGTTACTGTTAGACCTGGCAACCAGCGATACCTGTTCTCCATAGGCCAGAATGGGAGGTCTGGGCTATCACATTCTATAGTCCTAACTGACCCACAGAACATGGTAGAAAAACGAATCTAGTATGCCTGAGCTCAGAATATTAAATTACATCTTTTAGTGAAGGTTATTTTTATATTCTGTGTTTTAAACTACCACTTTTAGAGTATAGGTACTTTCTTGCCTAAGCCTTCCAGTTTGCTCTGCTATGATGTGTATTGGCTGTCTGGTTTTGGAGGGACAGGTCAGGCTGAGTCAGACCTGGGTCGAATAGAGCGACCTGCCTAGGTATGAGGGGAGGGGTAGCTCCTGCACTTGAATAGGACTGTGCCTGGCAAGGTGAATGCTGGCTCCACCTCCCACTGTGCGTCTGAGGCAGACCCCCTCTTTCTGAAAGGAAGGATGCAGCCTGATCAACAAAGTGCTCCAGGGCTGGGCAGAACTGGTTCTGGCTGGGTTCAGAGACTTGGGACCCCTAAGAACAAAGACTTTGGGGGTATAAATACTTGTGCACAAACCCCTACAAATGGTATTGCTCCTGGATAACAAGAAGAACCTCTGTCCGTGTGGCTACAGGAATCTGCAAGAGAAGGACTGTCCTTGTGCCCTGTGTGCTGTTTCTGGGACTGGCCTGCAGCTGCTACTACTGGACTTCAAGAAGAGGAAAAGAACTTTGATTGGACTTTTATTTTTTGCTACAGCAATCACCCAAGGGCTAGAAGAGAGCTAGCCTCCTGCTGGAGTCTCAGGCACATCAGACTCCACCATCAGCCTCCTGTTTCCTCCCAGCGAGGATTACTATCTGCAGGTGAGGCCCCTGTGTGTTCCAGGGCCTCTATTTCTACTGCTGAGAAGAGAGCGCTGATAATCGTCGCTAACCCCCGTTAGCGAGCCGCTGCAGCTGGTGAGCGTGAGGAAAATCGCCGCTCCGCTGTCGCTGAGTGCTCGCTATCCCCAAGAAGATCGCATCATTTGTCAGCGGGCCCGAAAACGCCCGCTATCTGAAAATCATCGCAACAGGATCATCGCAGCGCGGACGCAGAAGCGTTCACCATTTTCCCCGCATCGCATCCGGATCGTCGCTCCCTCGCGGAGCGCCATTTTCGTCATCGCAGCACGATCGCACACGCAACAGGCCCGGTGCGTCATCCTCCCTTCGCGGCAAGGATTTCATCGCATTACCGGCTTAGCGTGAAGAAGTTTGTCGCTTTGTCCTGCCCGCAACCCAGCGCATCATCCTCCCTTGCGGTAAGGATTCAACGCATCGCTGGTTAGCGGGAGGAAATCTATCGCTACAGCTCCTTAGCGACATTTTTGTTGCTTTGCTCCAGGAACCAGATACTTTGTGAGTAAAAGGGTCGCAGAGACCCCTGCCTTGAACTAAACATCGTTTTGTGCATCCTGAACTATTTTCCCTTGCAGCATTTCTAAAGTAATTCTATTTTTATAGTATTGTGGATTTTTACTGTTATTGGTCTTGTGATTAAGTCTATATAAAAATAACTATTTTTCATAACTATTTGAGTGGTGTCCATTTGTAGTGTTCCTCATTATATTACTGTGTATGGTCATAAATGCTTCACACACTGCCTCTGAGATAAGCCTAGCTGCTCGTGCTACGTTACCGCAGGGTTGAGCAGGGGTTGTCAAAGGGTGTAGGCTGCTTACTCTGACTTAGGAAGAAGGGTCCCTACTTGGACAGTGGCCAGCCATTGCCAACTAGAGACCCCCATTTCTAACAGTTACCATAACGATCTCTCACTCACTATTCAGAAATCAGTGAGTGGTTTTACCTGAAAAGTTAAGGACATGACTACAGGGCCCTGAAGGGAACCGTTTCAATGTCCATTGCTTATATCCTTAATAAACGTAAACAGTATGGTATAAAAAGACCACATCCATAAACAGAGCCATGGTACACATTTTGTTTTCCAATCCACCCATCAACCAGGTATTGCAGTACCTCCAGGAATGATGCACTTCCCCACCTGGGGACAACAATGCTGTTCAAAGAAAGACGAGAAAACAAAAGTAGCACTTCACTGGCAAACTCTGTAAAGTGAGGCTGGTGTGTTTGGATGTGAATAAAACCAATCTGGCCACTTTGCAACCCCTCTGTCTTGCTTTATTTAGTTATGCATTTATTTTTCATATTTAAAACCTTCTATTTCTCTCCATCCCGCTTCAATTTCGAATAGAAAAATGTCAGAAAAAGGGCATTTCCCGCAAGAGTGTTTTTTCTTTTTTGGATCCATTTCACAGGGAAGCAACTAAATGAAAGAAGGAAAGAGGTTGTGAACCGTTTCTTCAAGTTACGGTTTTCGGTAAGTGAGGAGCAAGACAGAAAGAGAGGGAATGATAGGAAGAGGGTAGGGGGGCAGCTGCCAGCACAGAAAAGAAGACGACATTACCCGAGTCTTATTCCTTCTCCGCCTGTCCCGAACGTCCACGAAAGCAAGCCGAGCCTTATCTGAATACCTTTGTCCACCACCCAAATAGTGCCGCCTGGGGTGGACCGCCCCCCCACCCCCTAACTACGCCACTGTCTGCCTCTCTGCCCTCTCCTTGCCCCTCGCCACAATCTCGAGCGTCCCTCTCACTGCGTCTTTGAAGATGCTCACAGTACCCTCTGCCTCTCTGGCCTCTCCTTGCCCCTCGCCGCACTCTCGAGCGCCCCTCTTGCTCAGTCTTTGAAGATGCTCACAGTACCCTCTGCCTCTCTGGCCTCTCCTTGCCCCTCGCCGCACTCTCGAGCGCCCCTCTCGCTGCGTCCCTCTCGCTCGGTCTTTGAAGATGCTCACAGTACCCTTTGCTTCTCTGGCCTCTCCTTGCCCCTCGCCGCACTATCGAGCGCCCCTCTCGCTGCGTCCCTCTCGCTCGGTCTTTGAAGATGCTCACAGTACCCTCTGCCTCTCTGGCCTCTCTTTGCCCCTCGCTGCACTCTCGAGCGCCCCTCTCGCTGCGTCCCTCTCGCTCGGTATTTGAAGATGCTCACAGTACCCTCTGCCTCTCTGGCCTCTCCTTGCCCCTCGCCGCACTCTTGAGCGCCCCTCTCGCTCAGTCTTTGAAGATGCTCACAGTACCCTCTGCCTCTCTGGCCTCTCCTTGCCCCTCGCCGCACTCTCGAGCGCCCCTCTCGCTCAGTCTTTGAAGATGCTCACAGTACCCTCTGCCTCTCTGGCCTCTCCATGCCCCTCGTCGCACTCTCGAGCGCCCCTCTCGCTCAGTCTTTGAAGATGCTCACAGTACCCTCTGCTTCTCTGGCCTCTCCTTGCCCCTCGCCGCACTCTTGAGCGCCCCTCTCGCTGCGTCTTTGAAGATGCTCACAGTACCCTCTGCTTCTCTGGCCTCTCCTTGCCCCTCGCCGCACTCTCGAGCGCCCCTCTCGCTCGGTCTTTGAAGATGCTCACAGTACCCTCTGCTGTTGTGTCGCCAGGGGGTACCTGGCGCTCGATTACAGGGAGTGATACCTGGTGGGGGGGCTAATAAAGAGACGGGACACACAGGCTCATTTACTTGGTTGCAACGTCGTAGCCCAACTGGCGTACGTACGCTTACGACCGGCTTTTATTCATTCAGGGTCACATGACCCCCACGGTGTACACCCGTTGCGTCACGGGCGCAACACAACATTTCTCCCCAACAAACATGAAAAACATAAATAAACAAATGGCAGTCCGAACCACCCACATCCTATTGCATACCCAGCTTATCCAGCTGCACATCGTAAATTATAATATAAAATGATCTTACATAAGATAGTCCTTCAGCCGGCAGGACGGTGCAGGATTACTCCGGAGGTGATGCTGGGACAGTCCCCGGCTCTGAGAGTCACAGTCCAGGGGCCCCAAGGCCTCCGCCCCGGGCTGGATATCCGGACTACAATCCAGGCCATCGGCGGCCACACCTGATGACGTTGGCCCCGGGCTCACCGCCGGACTCATCGACCCTCCGATGTCTTCCGTAGCCGGCCCAACGGCAGCCCCACGGGGTCTGGCCTCTGCCACTGGAGTGTCCAGGTAACTAGATTCAGGCTGGGGCAGGGAAGTTCTGCACTCTCCTGGCCGGTATTTCTTGAAATGTGACACATTCCGAGCGATAGTTTCTCTTCCTCGCCTGGCCATGATCCGGGTTCCCTTGACGTGGACCACCGTCCACGGGATTTTCTCATATGTCAATCTAAACTTTCCGCTTGTGATGCGATTCTTGAGGAGTACTTCATCGCCTCTCCGTAGCTGAGGTGCTTGGGCCCTCTGTCGGTGACTGACCTGGGCATGTGTCCTGTGTCTCCGGGCATCGATCCGTAGGTCATTCGGGGCCTCCGGCTGCCAATGGGGGTAATGGGGAATTGAGTCCGCGACTACCCGCCCCATTAGAAGGTGAGCCGGGGCTACTCCCGTGGTGGTGTGGGGAGTTTGGCAGTAGCTCCTCAAAAATATGAAGATGGCCCACTCAACCGACTGTCCCTTGTCATGCGCAATCCGGATTACCTTGTTCAAGTTCCGCATGAACCTCTCTGCCTCACCATTTGCTTGGGGCCACCGAGGTGTGATTCTTTGGTGGCGAATGTTCAAAGACTGTAAGTACGAGGCGAACTGCTGCCCTTGGAAGGGTGGCCCGTTGTCTGTCCTTAACTCATGTATCAAACCATGTGTGGCCATTATCTTCTCAAGCTTAGGAATTACCTCGGTGGCACTGGGTGCCGGTATGATCTCAACTTCGGGGTACTTGGAGTGGTCATCAATAGCCACAAACGTGTAATGTCCATCAGGAAGACTGCCGAAGTCCAGGCTAACTCGGGACCACGGTGCTGACGGCCGAGGCTCGACCACAATCGGGGCCGGTCGAGGCGCTTCCCCTGTCACTTGACAGGCCGCACATGATCGGACAGTGTCTTCCACCAGCTCGTCCATCAGCGGGAACCACACCTTGGTTCGAAGTCTGGACTTTGTTTTGACGATGCCCAGATGTCCGACGTGGGCCAGGTGAACCACTTGCTCGGTTAGGGACGTCGGGATTGCGAGCCGATGTCCTCTTAGGAGGCACCCCGTGTCATCTTCGGTCAATTCTTCTCTGACATGGTGTAGGCTGTCCATTATCCGTTGCGCTTGGGCTGTTAGGCCCCTCCATTCCTCCTTGGCCTTGTGCCAGTTGCCACTCTGGAGAGCGGTTCTTGCTCGTTGCAGACACTCATCCTCCCGGGTGGCCTCACGGAGGCTCTCCATGGAGAGGGGAATCTGGCAGGAGCGAGCTGTGACGCACCGGACGTATTCTTCCGTGTCGGCCGCGTCTTCCATCTCTCGGGCTGTGGCAGCACGGGGATGTCGGGATAAGTAGTCAGCGGGATTTCGCGAGCCTGGCTGGTACTCCACTTTAAAGTTGTAATTGTGGAGCTGCAGCATCCACTTCTCGATTCTCGGTGGAGGTTTCGTGGAAGTCCCTGAGAAGAGGGCCACAAGGGGCTTGTGGTCCGTGGCTACCACAAATGGCTTCCCGTAGATGTATAAATGGAAATGGCGGCACCCCCAGTGGATTGCTATAGCTTCTTTCTCAATCTGGGAGTATTGTTGCTCCGTCTCGGTGAGTGACCGGCTCGCAAAGGCCACAGGGGTCCAGTCATCCTCCTGGCTCTGTCGCTGCAGCAGTATGGCCCCTAGTCCCATGGGGCCCGCATCCACGGCGACCAGCGTCAGTTTCCTGGGGTCGAAGAATGCAAGGGTGGTGGCCTAGGACAGGGCTTCTTTGATTGCGTCGAACGCCTTGGCTTGGTCAGGCCCCCATTTCCAGGGAGTCGATTCCTTGGTGAGCTCTCCGAGTGGTAGGGTCAGGTTGGCAAGATCCCGGATGAACCTCCCGCAGTAGTTCACCATACCGAGGAAGCTGCGGCCTTCGGTGACATTGGTGGGGGCAACGGCATCCTTTATGTCTCTGACCTTCTCCGGGTCTGGGTTGACTCCCTCCCTCGAGAAGGTGTACCCGAAGAACTGTAGCTTCTTTCTCAGGAACTCACACTTCTCCCTGTGTAGGGTGAGGCCGGCTTCCCGCAGTCGTCGGAATACCTGCGTGAGGCGCGCATTGTGTTCAGGAATGGTTTTGGCGTGTACCATGATGCCATCACTGACGTTATCTGCAATGAGTTCCTGTATGATGTATGATGTTTTGGAACACTTCCGCGGCACTGGACACTCCGAAACTCAACCTGGTGTATCGGCGGAGCCCCACGTATGTCGAAAACATTGTGATGTTCCGAGACGCCTCATCTAGTACTAACTGATGGTATCCGGATCTCAGGTCCAATTTGGAAAACCAGCAGGCCCGGCCATTTCCCCGATGAGGTCGTCTATTGTGGGGGTGATATGGCGCTCTCTCTTGATCGCGACATTGGGGAGCCTCATGTCGACACAAATCCTCACCGCGCCTGGTTGTATGGGCTTTCGGGTGACAACAATCGGGGACACCCACGGTGTGGGACCCGTCACCTTCTCGATGATGCCAGCGGCCTCCAATTTCTTAAGCTCTTCCTCTACCAGGGGGCGCAGGTGGAACGCTATCCGCCGATGCCGTAGTGCCACTGGTTGGACGGTGGGGTCAATGTGGAGGTGTATCTCCTTCCCTTTGAACCGTCCGATCCCTTGGAATACTTCAGCAAACTCGGTCAGCAGATGTTGTACGGACTCCTGATGGACTCCAAATGAGAATGTCACGATTCCCAGGCCTTCAGCAGCCTTGCACCCCAGGAGCATTCCCTGCCCATCTTCGGTGACGTAGACATTCGTGGTGATCGAGTGGTTGCCGTGCGAGAGGGATGTTCGGAACCGTCCTCGTATCTTAAAAGGTGCATCTTGCCCATACGCGAACACGGTGATGGTCGAGGGGTACAGCACTGGCCTCGGATCCATGGTGCGATGTAGGACCGACGCCATGATGTTGATGGTCGCGCCGGTGTCGACCACTGCTGTGACGTCTTGTGACCCTACTCGGATACTGCACTGGGGCAACTGCCGCGCCTTCCGGGTCATGGTGCCGATCATGTGCACCTTGTGCACTACCCTCTCTTCCTCTTCATCGTCGTCCATGTCGCTGTGTCCTCTTTCTTCCTCAGGCAGCGCGTTTACCACTTGGCGTGGTTTGCGGTATCTCTTGGACCGGCACACTTTTTCAAAGTGATTAAACCGCCCGCACCCAGAGCATCTCTTACCTTTGGTGGGGCATTCTGTCGCTGGATGAGGCAAGCCTCCGAAGTATCCGCAAGTTTTGGGTTGTCCGGATGTGAAGGGCCCCGGCCCTTTCTTGACCCACCTCGTCGGGGGTTTCGTCGTCACCGCATTTACGGGCTCGGCCTTCACAGGTGCTTGCAATGCTGCTTTCATGTGCGCCGCTCGCGCTTTCGACAGTTCTTTGGTCCGCCCCAGCGTTAGTATATCCGTGAGGGACTTGCCGGATTCTTCGAGTATCCGTTCCCGTAGCTTGGCGGAGGCACACCCTTGAATTATCTGACCCCTGATCTCTTCCGTTACATCGGGGAATCCGCAGGTGGATGCCAAGTTCTTCAGCCGGGCATGATACGTGTCTAGCGATTCCTCCGGGAGCTGGCGCGCTTGCCGGAATATGAACCTTTCATAGTCTTGTTTGGCCATGGGTTCAAAGTGCCCGTTGAGGGCGTTTATCAGTGTGTGGTGGCTTTTGGGCGTGGCTTCTACTATGGTCTTCGCGATGTTGTGGTTGTCTTTGCCCCCCAAATGTAGCAGCATCGCTCTTTTCTGGTCCTTATGGACCTTGGTGGCCTCAAAATATGAGTAGGCGATCCACCCAGTCCTTCCACTTGGGTGCTAGCGATGAGGGTGACCCTTCCACAACGAACGGCTCTATGGGGGGTATCGTGGCCATGTTTGCCGTATTGACTGAAGACCCCGTCGGTTACCCCCTCAGGCGTGTGAGTGAACTTGTGTTTCTTTTTCTTTTGTTTTTTTGGGGGGGTTTTGTCAGTGCTTGTTGTCTACACACCCCATGCTGGAGCTCACTGTGCCTTGTTCAGCCACTGCTGGCTGGGTCTCCCTCCTTTCAGGGTCTGGGGCCTGTGGTTGCTGTGGGAGCCCCTGTCTCTCCTGCTGGTGCTGGCTCCTCCTGGGCCCTGCTCTCAGCCTCAGCCGTGTACTCTCCTTTTTTTTTTTTCCTTGCACTCCCCCTCCAGCTTTGCTGCTTTAGGGGCGTGGTAGCCTGTTTCTCCCCACTGCAGGCACGAAGCGGAGGCCGCAGCACGTGGCCGGCAGGCCGGAGCCTCACACGTGGCCTCCCACGAGCAGGGGGGGGTCGCGCTACCGCGTCTCACCTCCGGGGTCCGCGCTGCTGCGCGCGCGTCCTCTGCTTCACACGCCGTAGTATCGGCGCCTCCGGGGGCACAGCGCCGTCGAGACACTGCAGATAGCGCGCCGGGGCATGAGCGCCGAGAGCCGATGGCAGTGCTTGCGGCCGCCACACCAGCGTTCGTCGACCAGCGAGGGCACGCCCACCCTTGTCGCCAGTCGTTGTGTCGCCAGGCGGTAACTGGCGCTCTATTACAGGGAGTGATACCTGGTGGGGGGGGCTAATAAAGAGACGGGACTCACGGGCTCATTTACTTGGTTGCAACGTCGTAGCCCAACTGGCGTACGTACGCTCACGACCGGCTTTTATTCATTCAGGGTGACATGACCCCCACGCTGTACGCCCGTTGCGTCACGGGCGCAACACAACACTCTGCCTCTCTGGCCTCTCCTTGCCCCTCGCCGCACTCTCGAGCGCCCCTCTCGCTGCGTCTTTGGAGATGCTCACAGTACCCTCTGCCTCTCTGGCCTTGCCTTCCGCCTCACAGCACTCTGAAGCGCCTCCTTTCACCTCTCTGGAGCTTCAGGGGGTGTCCCCAGCCCGCTGCCCTGAGCAGGTGACTTGTGTCACATTATTGCAGTAAGATTCGCACCCAGTGAGGCATCATGCTGGTGTGACTTCCTATCTTCAGAGGCCCGGCTCGGTTCGTGCAGTACCGGTCAGCCTCGGGGTGGGGGAGGGGCGCGTTCCTCTGCACTAGTGTCTCCGAGCCCGGGCCACAGATGCCTTACATCCTAAGAAGGTCGAGCAGAGAACGTGGCGTTGGATGTAGCGGACTGCGGAATTTATGGACGCCTTGGCATCATTCTGATTGAAACGGCTCCTCCTTTTATCCCCGGTGTGGCTGCGTTGAATTTAGACTGTGAGGCGCGCGCGCACGGCCAACAGCGGATTGGGCGCTCCGTGTACCCTCTCTGTACATTACTTACTGGTGTCCTCTACTCAGCCCCCAGCCCACATACGACCCTCTCCCCTCCCAGTGTCTGGCCTATGGTCACAGGATGACCTCATGGGGATAGACCCATAGTCAATCTGAGGCACACTGAGGCCAAGTGACTCCCTCCTGGCCTCATGGGACCAGTGTCTGGCCTATGGTCACATCCTGACACAGGATGACCTCATGGGGATAGACCCATAGTCAATCTGAGGCACACTGAGGTCAAGTGACTCCCTCATGGGACCAGTGTCTGGCCTATGGTCACAGGATGACCTCATGGGGATAGACCCATAGTCAATCTGAGTCACACTGAGGTCAACTGACTTTTTCCTGGCCTCATGGGACCAGTGTCTGGCCTATGGTCACATCCTGACACAGGATGACCTCCCAGGGCCATTGCTGGCCTTTAGATCACACCAGAGCACAAGGAGGCAGAAGTAACTCACCGGTGAACCCACGGGCCAGTGTCCACTTTAGGCTCACGCTGTGGTCCAATGAAGACCTTAGAGGGTGCTGGCTGAATCTTGGGGCACAGGTGATCACAAGGAGGTAAAGTATCCCACTGGTGAACCCACGGGCCCGTTTCCTCACACACTGGTCCAGCCTTGGTCTTCGTCTTGCAGATGGTGGGGCGAAGTTGAGTCTCCTGTCGGGGAGTCCCCAAAATAAAGGAGCAGAAGATGGAGAGATTCTCCCCTTAATCACACAGCCTAGCGTGGTGTAGGGGGCGCTTCTGAGAAGAATGAACGTAAAGGGGGCTGGGGTGTCACCTACACTACAGCGGGAGACCCTCGTCCTCTGTCAGCTCACCCACCATGTCTAGTACAGTTCAAAGGGCTTCAGGAGTCCTGCGGAGACGTCCGTCAGTTCACATTGCTGTTTGACACGCTCTCAAACCGTCCATCTTAAATTCCACTCAGACAGACGGCAAAGCCAATAGGTCTCGGAAATCCAAGATGCAGCAAGTGAAAACAGGAGCAGGCGTATGGAGTGCGGAAAGAGAGAGAAAAGAAGCTAAAACGGGAGCAATGAATAGACGCAAGTGCTTGGTCCATGCTCTGGGGGATGGACAATCACAGGAAGAGGCATGACGCGTTCATGCTCAGGAAAAACGGGGAAGCAGGATACAAGAGCGACGACCGAGCGAACAAATGGGACAGCCAATGGGCGGGCTGAAGCCCACTGGATTGTAAGCACATCTCTTTGAGACAGTGCATGCTCTGTCTAGCCGAGACCTAAAAATGGATCTAGTGTACCAAAGCCACATGTGACACACTCCACACACGGCCTACAGTTCATGCACGAGGTCTCCAGACTTCATGTGTCATCTATATTCCATGTAAAGGGGGCTGGCAGAAGAGGCTAGTACGCAACACATCCCGGCAGGTGGTCGGTAATCTGGCCTCCCCGACACTAATGCTTGGCTGCCACCACCGTCTGTCCGCTACAGTCTGGTGAGCTGACCGTGCCTATGCCGACATAGTGCGCCCCTCCCCACCACAGACCCCATTCGGGGTTTCCTTCCATGTCACAGAAAGCTCTCCATGCTCTCGCATGACTATTGTGTGTGAGGAAATGAAAAAGTAAAACGCAGAACTTGCTATTTTGAGCATGACGCAGTGACGCCTGCGGCCCAGAGCCACGCAGGGACCTTCTCTCTCTCAACAGGTTAAACCAGCGCCCTGGCCGTTCACAACCCGCCTCGAGGAGGCCCTCTTGGCCCTCGAGATGACGGCATACCCTAGAGAAGGCATGGGAGGGGTGTGGCAGGGTGAGTAGGCCTGGGAACTGATCAGCCCAAGCTCTCCTTCCTGCCCGGCCCGTGCCCTCCAGCACAGGTGCGCCCCATGGGTATTAATCAGAAAGGGAAATCATCCGGGACACAGAGGGCAGGATACTGCCCCTGGACAGAGAGAAATTGGCGCTGTCCTCTTGGACAGAAGAGCCACTCCTTGGAGATAGGAGATTCTGTCTCAGTGATACTGCTACCAGCACCAGAGCCTACAGCAGTGTGTCAGCACACCCCCAGAGGCAGGAGCTTGTCTCACTAATAAACCATCCCCAGCACCAGAGCCTAATGCAGTGAGTCTGCGCACCTCAGAGGCACAGAGCTTCTCTCACTAACAAACCATCCCCAGCACCGGAGCCTAATGTAGTGTGTCAGCACAACCCCAGAGGCAGAAGCTTCTCTCACTAACAAACCATCCCCTGCACCAGAGCTTAATGCAGTGAGTCTGCGCACCTCAGAGGCAGGAGCTTCTCTCACTAACAAACCATCCTCGGCACCAGAGCTTAATGCAGTGTGTCTGCACACATCGGGGGCAGGGAGCTTCTGTCACTAACAAACCATCCCCTGCACCAGAGCCTACAGAAGTGTGTCAGCACAACTCCAGGGGCAGAAGCTTGCCTTACTAACAAACCATCTCCAGCACCAGAGCCTGATGCAGTGTGTCTGCGCACCTCAGAAACAGGGAGCTTCTCTCACTAACAAACCATCTCCAGCACCAGAGCCTGATGCAGTGTGTCTGCGCACCTCAGAAACAGGGAGCTTCTCCCACTAACAAACCATCCCATGCATCAGAGCCTAATGCAGTGTGTCTGCACACATCGGAGGCAGGGAGCTTCTGTCACTAACAAACCACCCTCTGCACCAGAGCCTAATGCCGTGTGTCTGCACATCTCAGAGGCAGGATCTTCTCTCACTAACAAACCATCCCCAGCACTAGAGGCTATTGCAGTGTGTCTGCACACCTCAGAGGAAGGGAGCTTCTCTCACTAACAAACCACCCTCTGCACCAGAGCCTAATGCAGTGTGTCTGCACACCTCAGAGGCAGGGAGCTTCTCTCACTAACAAACCATCCCCAGCACCAGAGCCTACAGCAGTGTGTCTGCACACCTCAGAGGCAGAAGCTTGCCTTACTAACAAACCATCCCATGCATCAGAGCCTAATGCAGTGTGTCTGCACACATCGGAGGCAGGGAGCTTCTCTCACTAACAAACCATTTTCAGCACCAGAGCCTGATGCAGTGTGTCTGCGCACCTCAGAAACAGGGAGCTTCTCTCACTAACAAACCATCCCCAGCACCAGAGCCTGATGCAGTGTCTGCACACCTCGGAGGCAGGGAGCTTCTCTCACTAACAAACCACCCTCTGCACCAGAGCCTAATGCAGTGTGTCTGCACACCTCAGAGGCAGGGAGCTTCTCTCACTAACAAACCATCCCATGCACCAGAGCCTAATGCAGTGTGTCTGCACACCTCGGAGGCAGGGAGCTTCTGTCACTAACAAACCATCCCTCTCACCAGAGCGTAATGCAGTGTGTCTGCACACCTCCGAGGCAGGGAGCTTCTGTCACTAACAAACCATCCCCTGCACCAGAGCCTAATGCAGTGTGTCTGCACACCTCCGAGGCAGAGAGCTTCTCTCACTAACAAACAATCCTCAGCACCAGAGCCTGATGTAGTGTGTCTGCGCACCTCAGAGGCAGGAGGTTCTGTCACTAACAAACTATCCCCAGCACCAGAGCCTAATGCAGTGTGTCTGCACACCCCAGAGGCAGGGAGCTTCTTTCACTAACAAACCATCCCCAGCAATAGAGGCTAATGCAGTGTGTCTGCACACCTCAGAGGAAGGGAGCTTCTCTCACTGACAAACCATCCCCAGCACTAGAGTGTAATGCAGTGTGTCTGCACACCTGAGAGGCAGGGAGCTTCCCTCAATAACAACCCATCCACAGCACTAGAAGCTAATGCAGTGTGTCTGCACACCTCAGAGGAAGGGAGCTTCTCTCACTAACAAACCACCCTCTGCACCAGAGCCTAATGCAGTGTGTCTGCACACCTCAGAGGCAGGGAGCTTCTCTCACTAACAAACCATCCCCAGCACCAGAGCCTACAGCAGTGTGTCTGCACCTCAGAGACAGACGCTTCTCTCACTAACGGTGTCCTATCCCTCAGACCCTAGGACAGGGCACCTGCACATTTCAGAGACTCAGTCTGACTGATCCATGGATGCAGCTGAGCCCTTTTTTTTGCCAAAAAGGCTCCTCTTGGTTTGGGTTCAATCTTTGCTGCTCCTGATGCTGTGCTCTTGAGTTGTGTGTAAATGTACATAACGTGGAGCCCTGTGCTGTGCCTCCTGCAGGGGTGAACCTGAGAGCATCTCTACCCCATGTGCACTCATTCAATCTAATCTGCTGCCCCGTGCGTAGCGCTGCGCTCTAATCTGCTGCCCCGTGCGTAGCGCTGCGCTCTAATCTGCTGCCCCGTGCGTAGCGCTGCGCTCTAATCTGCTGCCCCCTGCGTAGCGCTGCGCTCTAATCTGCTGCCCCCTGCGTAGCGCTGCGCTCTAATCTGCTGCCCCGTCTGGGGTGTTCCACTCTAAACTGCCCGCTGCTACCTCCGGGGTCGCCCACAGCCCCTCTGCCCACAGCTCTCGTATCCGCTTTGGGATTTGCATGCAGAGCAGGCCCTTATCTGCACGCGGCCGCCGCGTTATGCAAATCTCTGATTAAGACACATCCCGACTTTAAATTAGCTGTAGGTGAAGCTGTGGGGGTGAGTGGCAAAGGAGGGGAGCTGAGTCCCCGAGCGGCGGCGGGTGGTGTTTTAAAGTAGGTAGACGAGGGTGAGGTCTTGACCCCTGACCCGAGGGTCCGTGAACCTGAGGCTTCAGGCTATGAGTTGCCCCTCCCCAACCATTGAGGACGGGGGCACTTCAAGGTGGCAGATTGAGTGCATGCAGTGCTCCGGGTGGCGATGGGGCACAGCAGCAGGGGTGAACGGTTATAAGCATGTGTCAGGTAGGCTTTCGGGGGGGTGGGAGGGACTACAGCCATGCACCTCCTGGGTGGTAAATAAGGGTAACATCCTCCATCCCTCTGGTGGTAAATCAGGGTCACGTGATGCAGCCCACGGAAGGTGGGGGCTGGGTGGGAGTTAAGAAGGTGTAACTATCTACTTGGGTGATGCGCGAGGTGAAACCATGCAACTTTCGGGTGGTAAAGAAGGTGTAACCATGCGGCTTTAAGGTGGTAAAGAAGGTGTAACCATGCAGCTCTTGGGTGGTTAAGGTGTAACCATGCAGCTCGTTGGCGGTAAAGAAGGTGTAACGATGCTGCTCTCAGGTGGTAAAGAAAGTGTTACCATGCAGCTTTTAGGTGGTAAAGAAGGTGTAACCATGCAGCTCGTGGGTGGTAAAGAGGCGCAACCATGCAGCTTGTGGGTGGTAAAGAAGGTATAACCATGCTGCTCACGGGTGGTAAAGAAAGTGTAACCATGCAGCTTTTAGGTGGTAAAAATGGCGTAACCATGCAGCTCGTGGGTGGTAAAGGTGTGACCATGCAGCTCATGGGTGGTAAAGAAAGTGTAACCATGCGGCTTTTAGGTGGTAAAGAAGGTGTAACCATGCAGCTCGTGGGTGGTAAAGAAAGTGTAACCATGCAGCATTTGGGTGGTAAAGAAGGTGTAACCATGCGGCTCTCAGGTGGTGAAGAAAGGTGTAACCATGCAGCTCGTGGGTGGTAAAGAAGGTGTAACCATGCAGCTCACGGGTGGTAAAGAAAGTGTAACCATGCAGCTTTTAGGTGGTAAAAATGGCGTAACCATGCAGCTCGTGGGTGGTAAAGGTGTGACCATGCAGCTCATGGGTGGTAAAGAAAGTGTAACCATGCGGCTTTTAGGTGGTAAAGAAGGTGTAACCATGCAGCTCGTGGGTGGTAAAGAAAGTGTAACCATGCAGCATTTGGGTGGTAAAGAAGGTGTAACCATGCGGCTCTCAGGTGGTGAAGAAAGGTGTAACCATGCAGCTCGTGGGTGGTAAAGAAGGTGTAACCATGCAGCTCTTAGGTGGTAAACAAGGTGTAACCACGCAGCTCTCGGGTGGTAAACAAGGTGTAACCATGCAGCTCTTGATACAATAACAGACCAATGGATGAACAATGATGGCTGCAAGCCCCTATAAGTAAATCTATTACACACATAATTTTAATCAAAGAAAAATGACTTGGCTAACACCAGACTTGTAACAATAACCATGCTGTCTTGCAATGATGACACCTTTAACACGCTTACAGTATCAGTTCTAGTTAGCACCAGTCTAATCTACATTATATAAAAAGACAAACATATGAACATATGTGTTTTGTTTGCAGCTGTCATTCAGAGATGTTAATTGCAAGAGAGTGATAAACATTCAGTGTGTCCCATTCTGGGCCCATTGGGCATTACAACTGACTCCTTCCTCTGCACAATGACAGGGGGAAACGGAAACATGTTTTATGCTGACCTGGGCAAGACCTTTTACTACAGTTTCTGGATCACTTTTCTTATTGGAGATTTCCATTAGGTTTAGACAGGGTCATATTAAGTAATTTTGGGGGCCCTCGGCAAGACATATTTGGGGTCCCCAGTGTAGAGCAAATTTAAATTGAATTTACCATTGCCTGCTAATTCACGTTTGTGTGATGCCAAAGAATACGAAATTAGAAGTTTAGCTTACATAATGTAACCTAAAAAAAATTGAAATAGGTCTTGCTCAGGACTCCAACAACCCTAAAAGTGAAATAGGATAGAGAGACAGAATCCGAGGTAGAGACAGGCAGAGATGGAGAGGGGTTCAGATGGAGAAATAGGATAGACAGCAGTCAAATAGAGAGAAGATTCACTTTCCCAGGGGACCCTTTGGAAAGTGGGGGTCCTGGGCATTTTCTCACTTTGTCCAGGCCTTAAAACGTTTCTGGGTCTAGGCTGGTGGTGGGTGGGGTACTGGAATAGGAGCATAACACAGACTCATGAAGGCCTTGTAGATCACAGCGGGGTTACATTCCTTATGGTGGCAGGGGGCTTGGCTCCGCCCCAGGCCTTTGCACATCTGTGAGGTGTTCAGACTCTATTTATTTTATGGCCCACCCATCA
Organism: Triturus cristatus; assembly: GCF_964204655.1. Classification (NCBI taxonomy): domain Eukaryota; kingdom Metazoa; phylum Chordata; class Amphibia; order Caudata; family Salamandridae; genus Triturus; species Triturus cristatus. Next base: position 62,200,575 of record NC_140591.1, on the reverse strand, counting down.
TGTTTTGCAAGGTGCCCCAGCAGACTTCACTTATGCCACTGAGAGAGAGAAACATTGTGGAATAGAGCCACTGTCCACGTGTAATCCAGTTTTGTAGCTCACCTCATATTTGCATTACTTTGATACTGTGACTACTCCTCTGTCTCTCTGTGTCCAGATGTTGCCAGTCTAGATATTCACACTTATGATGTTTGCTGAACTCGGCTCATTCTTTGGGGTTCTGGTTACACTAACACTGAAAGTAGACGTCTGGAACTGTGTGCACAAAGTCAGGTATACCATATTAGAGAATGTTCAGGAGTGTCTCTGTGGGGGTGCTGGAACAGCATGATGCACCCACTGAAACGGTAACTGAACTCCCACAGTTTATATTGCTTGGAAAGAATACCTACAGTCAGGCAAAATACCTGTATTCTAAGAAACAGCAATGGGAACAAGGAGGGCACTGCTGTACGCAAACCTATTTATGTTCCAAAAGAACACTCCCGAGGCCTGCTCCATTGAAATATCTGATTTGTCCCATTACCAACTCTTACTCTGTTTAATAATTATAAGGATTTCCATCCAACTATTGACTTTACACCTTTGCATTCCTTATAATGAAAATATATTTTTGTGGATGCCAGCAGCAGCATAAAGTACTGAAAATACAGACCTCAGTATTCCCCTTACGGCATCAGTTACTTATGGAATGAAATATTCCACTCCTTGCTCACACAGTTTGCTGCCATCTTCAGCCGTGCAACGCTTTGCGAGCAAAGATGCTCTGGCGCATTAGAGCTGGACCAGATGATAACTGTGCTTCGGGAATGATTTATTTTTTAACACTTTGCTACAACCACAATTGAGGACGTAGTGTATTCATGTTGCAACTGAGAGACAATGCTTGGATGTTATCACCTGCATTGCAAATAAACCACAAACACATGGCTGACTGAATGGGAAAATTAAAAAAAGACCAAGACATTACAATTTACAAAAGCGCAAATATTTGATGCACAATTAATGGAGTTCGGTGTGGACCGAGAATGTATTCCCCACACCACAGCCTTCAGAAAATTTAGGCAACACAACCCTTTGAAAAAGCAGAATGAAGCTCCTTGCCACGCTTGAGTTTTGAGTGAACAAGACTTTTAAGTGGCTGAATTCTGCACAAGGTGCAATTTCTCTTTCAAGCTAATAAGGAGCTTGTCAATTAAAGTGAAGGAGGCACGCAATAGGATAATGTGCACGTCACTCACCTGTCATTCCCTCCCCTGAAAGCCAGACACAGACCTGCCTGCATCGTGTTTTCTGTTCATCTGGTACTTTTTTTACATTTTTTCTACATTGTTAACCGGAGCATGTAAAAGAGTAGTTGACAGGAAACACTTCTGATAAAGTCTGATATTCCTACTGTAGATTCCTTTGTCTTTAACACACTTTCTTTTCACTTACACACACTATACAATTCAACCGGCTTCAGTTGTGCTTTACCTCCCGGAGAGAGACCTTTTGTTTACGTGACCAGTAGCAACGAAAATGTTAGCGTACAGTATTGCTTTTAGTTTTTGTTTTAGTAGAATCAGTGCTTTCGAAATGATTAGTGCCTTTATCTTATTATTTAAATTATATTTTTTTGCCATTTTTTTACCTTCTTATCACTGCCATTTTTTAGGTGTTTTGAGATTTCTGTGGATTAAGAATTGAGAATGGATGTTCGAGCGAGGATATTGTATCCACTGATGGCGTGTCTTGCAAGAAATCAATAAAATAGAAGCAGCCTTAGGGGCAATATACATTTTGTATGAGTTATGTTTATATGAAATTTGTAAAAGTTGTGCAATGTATGTATTGTTGTATAAGTTGTGTTTATAGACCTGCAGAAGCCAGGAACCAGTGGAAATGTGGTCCTGCTGACCAGGGCTGCGTGAGTTCGATTTGTTAAAATTTTCAGAAACCATTGAGAATTCCAGGGCAACATTTCCCACATCACGTGATCAATCGCACGTCAAAAAGGGGTTCGATTGTTATGGTTGCAAGATTGATTCGCTGCTGCTATTTCACATTTTTCGCCATGGTCTGGTGACACTTTTTATTCACAGTTATCAGTTTTCATGTCCAGGGGTCTGTTTTTGTTAACATTGCATAAGGGGTCAGTAGCACATGCTTCCCAGCACTGTTGCAAAGTGAGTTTTTGTTTCATGTTCTGCATCTGGGAAGAAGAGAAAAACAGTGTCCTTATGATACTAAAACATACTTTAAAGCACACTCGGTGTTCTAGCTTCAAACTCCCTTCTTATCTTTGATGGCGCATTCCATCTTTCTATGCCTGCTGCCGCAGGTATCACTCCCAACACTTTCCATGCTAAATATTGTTCTTTACACACTAACCTAAGCTTTCGATTGTATTTCCGGTGTTTGATCTGTTTTGTGCTTTTGTATGAAATTCAAAGCATATCAAAACAGGACTGTGCAAAACTGTAATTCCGCTGAGGGAATTGTGAAAAATTCAAACTTGCGACTTCGTGAAAGTACAGAATTATTAATTCTTTTGTCTAAATATACACGTGGCCAAACTGATTCCTACACAATGTTTTCATTTTTTCAGCGTTTTTCTCTTACTTTTCTAGGAAATTCGGAGACAAATTAATGCACAAGGTTTTTTTTTTAATTCTACAATGCCTATTTTTCTTCCTACAGCGTTCTGAAAGGAATTGTGAATTGTATAAAATGTCCTGAGTTCATCCCATATTTGATCAGATGTGGGGAAACGAATCACAGCAGTTTCGTGCGGCCCTCCTTACCTTAGAGGCGCATCTGATCACGCTGCCAGTGTTTGGAGTGGGGATTTAGATGCCAGGGAAGCCCCCAAACATATCAGGTTTATGCATGTGTGATCTTGCTTTCTCAGAATACCTTTGAATTTATTTTCTATTTTTCACGTTAGGGCTAAGACTCTGCTAGGCTGTATTGAACCTGTAACAGCATTAAAGGACATGGCCTTGTTTGAAAATAATAGTTTTTTCCAGCTTTCTGAAGTTACTCTTAAGTTGCCATGTGAGCAGGTAGGCAGTGTGTCTTTCAGTGTGTCTCGTAACTTCTAACCTAGAATGTCTCTTCTCTCCTTTCCTTGCAGGTATCTGCATAGCACGAGTGGTAAAGGTCCCTGCCGGGCCCCTACTGCGGGTTGAGGGCACCGAGGTGGTCATCCCCTGTGAGGTGAGCGAATATGAAGGACCCTTGGAACAGAATTTCGACTGGCAGGTCACTCGAAGTGCGGGCCTGGAGGGTGTGGTGAGCACCTGGGACTCCTACTTTACGGATGTGCCCTACCGGGACCGTGTCAATAGCGGGGCGATCGAACTGCGGCGTACCAATAACAGCGTTGTGGAGCTGCGCATCAAGGGCATCCAGTCCAGCGACCAGGGGGAATACAAGTGCTCGACCCCAAGCACTGATGCCACAGTCCGGGGCAACTACGAAGCATCTGTCCATGTCAGAGGTATGTCATGAGACGCGCCGAATGTTGAGAGTATATGTGCACCACAGACTGCCACCACTGATCCCTGCCAGGTCACTGTGGTATCTGAGGTACTGCCACGCGGTTCTCTGCTGCAGGAGCAGGGCTGCATAGTGGTCCATGGGGGTCCTTGTAATATAGCGATGGCACTGTAGGGGTTGCACATGGTTGTATAGAGTTTTTAGATATTAACATTATCGTGTTGGTAGGTAGGAGAGCAGGTGACACGCCTAGAACATTAGTGCATCAGAAGTCCTGGGCACAGAACCATTAGTACTATGGCGGCGTTACCATTGTACTATGGCGGCGTTACCATAGTACTATGGCGGCGTTACCATAGTACTATGGCGGCGTTACCATAGTACAGTGGCGGCGTTACCATAGTACAGTGGCGGCGTTACCATAGTACAGTGGCGGCGTTACCATAGTACAGTGGCGGAGTTACCATAGTACAGTGGCGGAGTTACCATAGTACAATGGCGGAGTTACCATAGTACAATGGCGGAGTTACCATAGTACTGGCGGAGCTACAGCAGTACTATGGCGGAGCTACCATAGTACGAGGGCAGAGTTTCCTGACCCACAGCAGGAGCTTGGCACAGATATCTAGGATTTTGCTCCATCTTTTATGTCCCCTTTCACTCAATATACATCTGAAATCAAAGTTTAAATGATTACTATAGAAATGCTCTTGCCAGACCTATATTGCTTTTCTAGTGGCCTACAAAAGGCTCCTCACCCGGGCAGTTCCACAGCATACAGTCTTTCCAACACAAATTATGCAAAATTCATTCATTTTTATTAAAAGATTTTTTCATATGTAATCAGGATTTTCTAATATTTTTTTTACATTTTGTTACTTTTCTTAAGAGATCAATCTGTGCAAACATGTACAATTAATTCCAAATATCAAATTGGTAGAAAACATTTCATATTTAACAAAAACAAATGTATATTATTTACAGATAAAATATACAAGAAAAACATGAATGACCACTTTATGGATTCATGCATACAACCCCACAAACCACCTACAAGCAGTCACTCTCTCCAATTAATACATTCTCACACAAGCAACACAGTCGCACACAGATAGCAATCCCAGGGAAACTTCTGTTTCTTCATACGCAGTCACATTTGACATCCAAATCACCAAGAAACCGACACCCAGTGCCGTTTCAGACCTGCCTGTAGGTATTAAAGCCTGGAAGAGCATAGATCCGCAGCTTCTTAAATTCCATCTGCTCTCAACTCAGCCTCCCCAGACCCTACCTTTGCTTCATCAAATTATTCAAACTGGCTGCACAAGGCATTCAATCTTCTGGTACCAAAAAAAACCATCTCAAAAAATCGCCGCGCCCCCTCCGCCCCATGGTTCTCAGAAGTCCTTAGAGTACAGAAGCAACTGTGTAGAAATCTTGAGTGACAGTGGCGAAAGAAGTACAATAATCACGAAAAAACTCCATACAAAGACGCACTCACCAAATATAAGTTGCTGATTTTACAGGAAAAAAGCAAATATTATATTGGACAGATAGAATCCGCGCAAGACTCCAACAAACATCTCTATCAGGTAGTAGCCAAACTATCAGGACAGACATCGAACTCCAACCCAGTCCCTTCACAGGCCTTATGTGACTCTCTTGCTAACTATTTTTTTGAAAAGGTTAATGATATTTACACAAACTTTTCTTCTCAACCCAAAACGGATGACCAGCCCCCAAACCTTGGTATTACTGAACCCTCTCCCTCTTTATTGCAATTTGACAGGACATCACCCGATCAGATTTTAATTTTAATCTCCATCATTAAGTCAGGCTCTGCTACTGACCCTTGTCCTCCAGCTACCCTTAAATCTGTCGCCGACCTGATTGCACCAAATCTATCCAACGTCTGCAATGCAAAGTTTATAATGGGCGTATACCCTCGGACCTGGAACAAAAACATTATTACACCTTTGTTAAAAAAACATCTGGATCCCAACGACACGAAGAATTATAGACCCATAGCTAGTTTGCCTTTTCCAGCAAAAATCTTCGAAAAAGTTATGAACATCCAGTTATCCAAGTATATTGAAGATCTCCAACTCTTGGATGATACACAATTCGGCTTCTGTATGGGCCACGGAACCGAGACTGCGCTTATTAAAGCATCAGAAGATATCAGGATCACTCTTGATCGGGGTGGGGGGGGCGCGGCAGTCCTCATATTGTTGGATCTCTCAGCGGCTTTTGACACGGTCGATCATGCTATTTTGATCGACCGTGTCACAAAAATCGGTATCACACAGACAGCTAGAGCCTTGCTGACTTCTTTTCTGACCAACCGTACACAATCAGTGAATCTCGGCACCTTCAACTCTTCTCAACTGGCCCTCCCGTGTGGTGTTCCGCAAGGACCATCACTGAGTCCGACACTTTTTAATATCTGTCGGACCTAGCCAAAGTCATCCAAGCACACAGGATGAGACTTACATCTTATGCCGATGACACTCAACTGGTGCTTGCTGTACATAATGATGGTGATAAGGTAGCAGCTAACTTCCAGAAAGGCATGTTGGCCATCAGTAGCTGGGTGGCCAACAACTGCCCTAAGCTTAACTCTGAGAAAACAAAGGTTATGACATTTGGCAAACTGTCACCCAACTGGTCCTCTTCCTGGTGGCCATCCTCTTAGGGTCCCCTGCCACTTACCAAGGTCAGAAATGTGGGCGTAATATTTGACGATAGGCCGTCCTTCACTCCCCACGCCAATTCCGTAGTTTCACCATCATTTCACAAATTGCGGATGATAAAAAATCTTCTAGCTTTTTTACCCCTCAAAGCTGGAAAGACATTAGTAAGCACCCTAGTCATGTCCACCATTGACTATTGTAATGGTCTCCTCGTTAATGCTCAGTGAGGTCACCCACAAACTTCAAGTAGTTCAAAACGCAGCAGCCAGAATGGTATCAGGAACTCCCAAATATAAACCTATTTCCCATATACTTCAACAGTAGCGCCGGCTCCCTGTGAAGAATCGTATACAGTTTAAAGCTCTTTGTATTGCTAACAAAGCCTCATGCAACTCTGGACCATTATTTCTTAACGAAGCCCTAGATGTTTACATTCCTAACCGGTCCTTACGCTCTTCCACCGCAAATTTGCTAAAGGTCCCACGTACTAAAACAGCATCATGGGGTGACCAGCGCTTCATCGTTGCCACAGCAAAACTTTGGAACTCCCTCCCAAGTGATATCAGAGCCAGCCAGTCCTTACTTGCTTTTAGAAAATTGACAAAAACCTGGTTGTTTAATCAATAAGTTCCCCTACTGTCTGGTTCATGCTCGCTGTCCCTAGCGCCGAGACACCCACGGGTATTTGCGCGCTTTACAAATCGCATAAAGTAAATAAATAAGACCTACACTGCTGGTAATTCCCTTATGGGGGAAATCTTCAAAAGTGGAAATTTTTTAGATTGAATCAATCCACAGAATTGCCAACAGAGTGAAATGATTGGTTATATACATGAATCCATGAAGTGATCTTTCATGTTTTTCTTTTATATGTTATCTGTAAATAATATAATTTTGTTTTTGTGAAATATGAAATGTTTTCTACCAATTTGATATTTGGAATTAATTGTACATATTTGCATAGATTGATCTCTTAAGAAAAGTAGCAAAATGTTTAAAAAAATATTAGAAAATGCTGATTACATATGAAAAAATCTTTTTAAATAAAAATGAATGAATTTTGCTTAATTTGTGTTGGAAAGACTCTATGCTGTGGAACTGCCCAGGTGAGGAGCCTTTTGTAGGCCACTAGAAAAGCAATATAGGTCTGACGAGTATTTCTATAGTAATTTTTGTCTTTTTCCCCTCACTCTCGGAACTCAAAGTACACATAGGGGGTACCTTTTTGATATCAAAGTTTAAATGAGACATCCAGTAAATGATGTCACAATAGATCTCAAAACCCCTGCTGACGTCAAACAAATGAACGGTTTAGAAGGCCTGTTGTTGGTGATTGATCGAGATGTAGGACTTGGTGAAGAGAACTATGTTTTTCCCTACACTGGAAGCCTCTTTAAGTCCCGTGCGCCTGGAAGGAAACTTCCAGAATCGAGCTGGAACCATATACCCTGTGGCTGGTGCTGCAAGTGAAGTGGAAGTTGGACGCCCTCGTCTCAAAGGTGGACTAGTGCAGCATACCTGGTGGGAAATGTACTTTGGGAGTTATCTTTCCCACTACAGAAAAATAACCAATACAGCTTCCAACCTCTCCAATAATGGGTAAGGAGGCCACGATACAACTAGGACAAAAAGAGGCATGCATTGGACGCACAATAACCATGGGTTGTTAAACCCTATTTAGGTCTCGCCTATGCCGTGTCCATGCGCTGCATAGGCAAAAAGACCTTTTGCAATCGCTTTGGCTTTTCAGCCAAAAACGTGCACGCGTTCCATTGCCTTCAACGGCAACGCTTGCATGTGTGGCGAATCACTTGCGGGAGCGCGCGGCGCCATATGGTAGCAATTATCGCTCCTGCTCGCAAGTGAAACGCTTTCTCTTTTGCCAACACTTTTTTCTCCAGCACTCTCCCCCTCCTCTCGCCCCTCCCCCTGCTGCTTCCTTTTAGCGTGAGGAACGCGCTTGTTATTTTTACCACAACAAATGCCTCTGCCACTTCAGCCCCCCAACCCGAGGTCATGAAACCAGACAGGACTGCTGCCAAGTTTTGACTTATTGTTGTCCCACACACCGGTCACTCGAGTCAGTCAGTGTGTAGAGGTGCTGAGAGGCGGGTGCCTCTAAAGGCCGGGTTGTATAATGGGAGTCAGTCAGGGGCCACCAGGCTCTGTCTGAGCCCTCCTGCCGCAGCACTTCCCGCGTGAATGTTGGTGCTATGACAGGCTGGTGGGGCTTGGAGACACTCCACCCCGGACTGGCTGGCGTTCTCCCAGCCAACAGGATGGCTCAGTGAGTTGGGCAGCTGCTGATGAAATGTGCGCAACTTGCGTGGCATGGGCTCAAATCATTGGAGGGCTGACTCATCCTTTGGGGACTATACTTTGATTAGGGGTTGCACTATTAATCGCAGCACTCTGGGGTTGCAAAGCATGCAATGGCAAACACAAATTAAAACTTGTGTGCGAATTCTGGGACTTCTAGTCTTGTTTAATGCTTTATAAAACATGACTACAAGTCCCACAATTAAAGGGGAAAAAAACTGGAGCAGCACATCACGCACGCACCTGGGAAAATTGGCAGTGATGTTGCCCGTCTTGTTACTATGCTATGCAACAGTAACGGGTTGTTGGGTTTAGATTTGCAACATGCTTTTTTTGTTTTGCATTTGTATTCTTTGTGCTTTCTTTTAATCACTTTTGGAGTGGATCGCATCGGGCGTGCGGGGCGCTCTCATGTGAGAGTTGTTGGGTTATTTAAACGGAAATGTGAAAGTTTAAGGAAAATAATCCAAGCGTTCATTTTGCATTTCTTTTAATGTTTATATGATGCCAACACTATCCCTTGGTGTTAGAGCACTTCGGTTCAGAGAAGAGTGCACTTTATAAACACTTCGACATGTGCGAATGGTACGGGGGCAGGGGGGCTTGCGGAAGGGGCATGGCGGAATTGCTGAATCACGGATTGGAGCGTTTTTGAGCACAAGGAGCCAGGTTTGTATGCTGGCTTCGGCTGAGCATCATGTGATTCGGGGCAGATAGTACATCACATGGTTTCTTTGCCCTGAAGTCGCTCTGCTGATGCCGATTGCTTCCTCTGAGGGGTGACTGGCAACAAGCTGCCACTTTGATGCTAGTTTTGGTGCCAGAATTGGTCAAGAAGCTGCGCTGTTGCATCTGACTTCATGTGATGTGCAGTTGCACGTCAGAGTTCAGACCGGGTCCCGCTCACCCTTTCATCCTGCCGATGTCACCATTAATGGCCGCTCCTGTTGTGTTGTAAGCTTGCAGACGGCAGCTGCCCCACTGAACACTGGGTAGATCTGTTGTCAGTGAACAGGAGTTGCTACCGAAGGGAATGTTTGTTGAGCTGGCATTGGTCTTTGAGGTTTTACTAATACTTTTTTTTCTCACCCCTACTTTCAACTTGGTGGTTTCTTTTTTTTCTCATGGCTTTAACCTGTTGCCGTGTTCTTGGCATTTTTGGCCAACTGATGTCCCCTTGATATCGGCATCTTCGTATTTTCAGTTCTGGCGACATTGCAGGGCTTAGGCATGGCTTTTAACACGGCTTTAAATAGGAAGAAAAAACTAGGGGGGGGGGGTGTAATTAAGGGCGTGGCTTGAAATCACGTAAGCTAAAGATCCGCGCTCAGCGCAGGGTCCCGCCCCGCTGGTGTTTTGCTGCTTCTGCCATTGCATCCGGATATATAACAAAACACGTAACATTACCCCTACAACAAGCCAGGACTATTGGGTTTGCCAATGGTTGTTAGTTCCTTAAGATAAATAAGCAATACTTATGGCTTCGTTGTATAGAATATTGAAAACGCTTCTGTTCTGAAATGATGAGACTGTGAAAGAACTATATAACGAGTGTCTTAGAAGTTACTTCAAAGGCCGTGAAGGGCGGCCCTGCTGCAGAGTTGAGATTAATTTATCCTGATGTGGAGGACAAAAATGGAGAGCCCGATAGCGACCCGTCTCAGCACCTGCTTTTAGAATTACTTTTAAGGCTCTTTTTTCCCTCTATATTTGTTTGCTTTCAGGGTGATTTTGCTGTCCCTTTTGTATGTAATGTCTTCTTGGTTATATATAAGGTGACACTTTTTTACTGTAACTTTCCAACATGCTGTACAGCAGCCACACTGCTCTACAACCTAGCTTAAAGACATTGGCAAGGCCAGTAGCGCTGGCTAAACACTTATCACATCCCAAAGGCGAGACCTATTGGCTATGCCAATGCTTGTTTTAAATGTAATTATATGCTTTACTTTGTATAGTGTTAAGGTAGCCTGGGGAACATGTCATACCACTATGTATATCATACTATAAGCAGAGGGTTGTTAAATCAAATATGTTTATGTAGCGCATATTTATATGACGTTCATATGGCCTTGAGGACGTAACAGGGTTGGTACCTTCCTCCCCTAATGTCTAGGATTCCATCACAGACGAGAATCTGTCTTGTTTCATGAACTGTAACAACAGTAGACTATTTGTGGCTCCGTGGTTGTTTACAGTGGACGTGCCTCAACAGGTGATGGGTCTATGGTCTACGTAGTTTATTGCGAGCATCCGGAGGTCTTGAGCATCCCTTGGCGTGTCATGAGTTGTTAACTTGAGGTAATGGTGTTTGGATCCAATGGTGGGTGTAGTGAACTCAGTTCAGTGTGCTCTGTTTTTGGTACGTGTGCCGTATATCAGACGTATTAGAAACATTAGAATGTTGAGCGCTCCTTTGAAGACAATGGCGTGGCTCAGGGCCATTAACAGCTCATATAGGCCTTCAGCTCCAACAGTCTTATTTAAAACATTCGGGCTATACCGGTTGGTAAAGGCCCTAAACCCGAGTTATGGGTCCAAGCTGCATTCGTCGGTCGCTCACAAGAGAGACGGGCTTTAACAATGAGTAAAGCCCGTGGCAGAAGGGCTATGAGGCTATTAGAACATTCCACTCAGAGAGCAGAACGCCCCCCTTTCCCGTGATATAGTCCAATCGGCGAGAGACCATGCATTAGGTCATCGCGGCGTCACAGGATCCAACCGGACCAGCGTGGACGTGCGGAACGTTCCTGGAGGTCACCTGGAGCATTGATCAGAAAGGCAGGCTATATTTCACCAATCTGCTGATCAGGCGGCGCGGCGTCTAAAAATATTCATTACACCAGACACCGAAAGCAGACTGGATGTCCAGAAATGATGCACAATTTGTGTAATCCGAGTGCACGGACTCGGGAGAAGCAGGGACCATTCTGATGGATGGAGAGTTGTGCAGGAGTGACGCCCCTCAGAGTGGTACCCCATCTCAAGGCAGCCATGCAAACCAGGCCGAGTTAAAGCGGTCTAGAGCTGACGATACAGAAGCAAGTTAAGAGCGCAGGATGGGTGGGGGGGCCCTTATAGCACATCCAGCGCCTTGAGACCCTAACAGGCGAGTCGCTGCGCTTTATAAACTTCGATTGATTCATATTCTTCCAAGAAACAAACATTACAGCAAGTATAAAAGTACCACAAGCGAGTGTCCCGCAGGCCCTCCACTCTGGTGCCTGCCAAGATTACTGCAGGACAGTCCGCCCTCGCTCCGTCTCGGGGCTACCCTGGCTGGTGTCCAAGCTCTCGCCATTGCAGCCTTTTGAAAGTCTGCTTCTCTGATTTTCTCTCATGTATTTTTTATCACCCCAGCTCTCTTCGCTCCCCCTGGACGGAGGCAGACACGTGTTCCTCTGATGTCTGTTTGGGCTTTGACACCTGTTTTTTGTCATTACAAAGGACTGCCCCTTTAAAGACATGTTCATATCCTTGGCAGCTTCAGGCATTCCGAGGCCCCCCCCCCCCCGTAGGCTTCTCAAGGTGTCCAGTGTAGGCCCACGTGGGCAGGATCTATTCTGTATTTAAAAAATCCACTTTAAAAACCTGTACATGCAATGAATGTAAATGGAAACTATTTCAATAGTGGTGATCGTGAAAATCTGACATGGAACAGCCCTTCCTAGCCATTTGTCAGACCACCCCACCCCCGTCTTAAACGATTGGAATAGTCCAGCGTTGGAACGATGATTGACAGCCTTTGAAACCACTCGCACTCAGGGTCACTGTATCCTACAGTCGTCTAAGCCCACACAGGTCTGTCACTGGGTCCAGGAGTGGTACTTGTGGGCCGGATCCAGGACAGATGTTCAGGGCACCCACGTCAGGTGCATTTGCATACAGCGGCCCGCAGCTGAATCATTTATACGTCTGTGGTTCTCCTGACAGTGAGCTGGGGTCCCGCGAGGACCGCAGGCGAAGGCAAGGTTTCCAGTGTGCCTCAGATCTTACAAGCCGCAAAGACAAGGTCGTGTCTGGAAACATTCACAGCACATTTGTGTCCACTGGCCGCGACAGCAGGTGTCAGGAAAGGGACCGAGAATGCTCCTGCATCTGAGACATGCCAAGCACGGGAACCATTCCCTAGTTCTAATTTTTCTATGAATTGTATATTGAATCAAAAACTATAATAATAAGTTAAGGGATTATGGAATATTGTTTGACTGTGAACGCACACAGCTTTGCCCCCTGCATCGTATTCCCCATATGGTCCGGTACGGCCTACCGCCCCCTCCTCCCCTCACTGTGACAAAGACCAATTTAACCTTTTGTTTGGAATAGGGGGTCGTTGACCCCCGATCGTATTTATTAACAAACACACAAGGTTATATACATATATACAATAACGCAGAAATGCCAAGACAGGATTCGGTACATTTGCTTCATTCCTAGCTTTAACAAAACTCTAATACATAAATGTTCCTATCCTAGTCTAAACACATTGCTGATCACATTTCTGCGTATTCCTTTGGGCCTACGGCAAGGTCAAACGCTGGCCCCTCCCCCTTTAATCCAGATTGTCCCGCGCACCCCAACCTGAGTGCGCATGCGCAGGGGGCCCAGCTGACCCAGAAGTACTTACCCCCAGGCAACCCCCATACGTTCAAGACTTACTCCATAAAGGAGCCATGCAGACAGCGCAGCTTACTTACGCCCGCGTGCGGGGTGGCTAACCAGCCAATGGAAAGCGTAACCCCCCCTTTGTCCCCGCACCGTTCCAACCAACCGGTTGTAACTGCCCCTGGAGTCTGGTAAGAGCCACATGTCCCTCCCCTCTGGGCGATTGGGTCTTTGAAAGAAGGTTGTATGGTGTTGGCAGTGCATAGCCACATCCTTGGGACTGAGAAGAAGAAAATGCTTCCCCACCCTTGTCTGGGCTCTAGGGAGCTCAGCTTGTTTGAACACCTCCATGATTTGAGCAAGATTGAATTGCAAGTTGAGTCAAGTGCTTAATTTGAGCTGGTGGTTTCAGGTACTCTGCACTTATTTGCCAATACTACACTTATGACAGCGTGCCACATGGTGGCGCTCAATCAATCAGCATTTGTAAATTGCACTCCATCACTCCTAGGGGTATCTGGGCGCTGTGTCTGTCGAAGAGCCAGGTTTTGAGTCTCTTTCTGAAGTCTGCCACTCAACGGAACTAGAGGGAGGAGGTTGTTCCAGGTCTTGGCTGCGATGTAGGAGGAGGAGCGGCCACCACTGTAGGTGTGGCAGATGCAGGGTGTGTGTGCGAGGGCGAGTGAAGAGGAGCTTAGGTGTCTGGCCGGATGGTGAAAGTTCATTCGATGGTTGATGTACGCAGGTCCTAGGTCGCGGATGGCGTTGTAGGCGTGCATGAGAATCTTGAACTAGCATCTCTTCTGGCTGGGTAGCCAGTGGAGGTCTCGGGTGGGGCGATGTGGGATCGGTTGAGGAGGTCCAGGATGAGTCTGGCTGCAGCGTTCTGTATGGTCTGGAGTCTTCTGAGGAGCTGGGTGGGGATTCTGGCGTAGAGGCCGTTGCCGTAGTCGAGGAGGCTGGTGAAGATATTGTCCATTCGGAATCCCCCATTTAGAGGACGGCTTGCAGACACGCCCCATCACACTCTGTATAACGTATGGAGTAAAGAGGGCACAATATTCACCAAAGAGATAATAACAGACTGTCTTACTCTGGAACACCGAGCAAGAATACCCCGGCTGGCTTATGGAAACAGCTTGCTATAGGAGGTGGATGGGGAATTGAGCATTGATGAGCCGGAGAGAGGATTACAATCTCGTACGAAAGATTTTACATCTGTTCTGATGGGGAAAAGGATGGCCGATAGAGAAAAGAGAAAGTGTGTCAAACCGACTGTGTCAATGTACCTCTCTGGAATCTACAGTCTGATACCCAGACCCACCTCATCTCAGTACCAAATATTCAACACAGATTTTATTTGACAAGACTGCGAATGGGCACATTGCACTTTAAAGCGAAAATCCTGCCTTGTAATTTACCACCAAATGCGAACACGGCATTCACAAATGATGTTTGCTTGCATTCTATGCACAAATGTTTTATCACATTAAACCCTGTCCTGGCTTTGCCAATGCTTGGAAAAGTAGTGAAAAATAGATTTCTGTGTACAGTGCAATGAAAAAGAACTCAGTGTGACAAACTGCATACTTGAGTTTGTTTTCAGATTTCGCATAATCCCTCTTGCATTCTGATGGAAGCACTTTGAGGAAGGCGGAATGATACATCACCAGCAGGAGGTGAGCGACTGGTAATCCTCAGGGTGGAACCAAAAGCTCACTCGATGCATATTTTAAAGAATTGCTTAAAATATGTTATCCCGACCGCTGTGCTTAAAGGGGAAGTTAACTAAACTATATAGGCCATTATGAAAAATTTGGAACAGTCGGTCACTAATATATGGTGTATTTTGTCAATCACAGACCTACAACTGTGGGTGTTATTTAATACGTGTGATGCTGTAAAAAGTCAGGTGGAGGGCGTGGAAAGTGTTTTCCGGTGCATGTAATGCTATTTTTGCATTAAGACAAAAGTACTATATTCTGTGCCGAATAGTACCAGAGCCCAAACAAAAAGCCAGGGCTCTGAAAAAGTGACAAACAGGGCTTGAACATTTCTCTTAGTTAGAGCTAATGTCATGATGACCAGTTGTGGTAACGACATTACTGAATTGTGGCACAACAGCAACATCTCTGACATTCTGTTAACGACTCAGTTATGGGGCGGTGCTCATTTCTCCCAAATGGCAATGCAGCACAGTCCATCTGTACATAAACAGAAGAATTCTTTTTTGGGCAATTATTTTTATTGTTGTATGCATAAAAGCAACGAACCATTAACAGCTGATTTGATCAAATGAAATAACACACTGGTGTATAATGCCGCATGAGGGGCGGTACAGTGATCTATATTCCCCTACCTTCATCCAAGGCACCCCCCACCCACTGCTCCCGGCACCCGCACTCCTGGCACGTACAGTTGAAATCGGTTATCAATCAGGTAGGAAATCGGCATGCGTCCCCATCACAGGTGTACATAGGTTTCCCATGTATGCCTTCCACTCTCCCCATACTTTCGCCCATTTTTGAGGGCATCCCCTCTCTTCAAACACCGGTTTTTCTGCTATCATGCACCAATCTATATCTGTTTTCCAGTCTCTGAGATTTGGTGGCTGTTCTGCCACCCATAAACAGGCTGTGTTGTGTTTGGCCACCATCAGTTCAAGTGTAAACCAGATCCGTTCCATACGGGTCAAGTCCGACGTGTCCCAGATATTAAGAAGGCACCACTAGGCAGTAGTTCAAGGCACAACCACGGTTCATACAGTCGATTACAACTATCCGATTTGGTTGCAGCGATGGGCCGTTCGATATGATATGAATAAATGTGCCTACCTGTCCACATTGTCTACGACAGTGCGGACCCAAGGCCCTGCCCATTTTAACTAGGATAGTGCAAGAATAGTAGGGCCTGTGTAAAACTTTACGTCGTATTAAGCAAAATCTGGATCAGATGGCGACTTCTCTAGGGCAAGGCTAAGGCCTCCGGCCACTCGTCATCCTCAAGAGTCTCCCGGTCCTTTTCCCATCGTGCCCGCAAATGCAGCAGAGGATCAGGTGAATTATTGATTATTTTCTGGTGAGTGAGTGAGATTGCCTTGCTGGGCAAATAGGTATCAAACTGCCTGTCTTCTAGCGGGGTGGCCTCGGGGGAGTATCGTACCCGGTGGCAGAGACCTCTGTAGTGCATGTCGTATCCGTATATAGCGATACGTTACATCGAGTGTCAGTTCATATTCTTGTTGCAGGTCTATAAAAGGGGTGACACCCCCATTGCGCCAGAGGTCACCCACCTTCAATAAGCCTATGACATGC
The DNA here is from genome assembly GCF_964204655.1 of Triturus cristatus. NCBI lineage: Eukaryota > Metazoa > Chordata > Amphibia > Caudata > Salamandridae > Triturus > Triturus cristatus. The sequence continues at coordinate 62,184,161 of NC_140591.1, read as the reverse complement.
CATTTATCAAAGCCAGGCTGTGTCCCCAGAGTACCCAAAGTGGCATCATCCAACAGTGGGGTTGCCTGTGTTATTTTATCTCTCCACCCGAGAGTTCGGAGAGTCGTGTGCCAAATAGTCAGCATCACTGCTGTGCGGCCCTTATAGAACGTATGACACCATACCCCATAGATGGCCCTAAGATAGCCTCCTGGATGCACTACTGATCTGTCCATATGGAATGCTGGCTCGGTGATTGGAGAGATGCATCCATGACTTGACTGCTGTCAATTGAGGGGCTCAATAATATTTTGGGGTATCCGGAAGGGCGATGGTCACTTCATGCCAACTTCTAGTCAGTTTTTGCATGGCAATCCTTGGAGGACACCATTGCAAAGCAATGACCGGACTTCGCCTTCAATTTCTTTGAAGTAGTAGGCCGGGACTGGATAAGGGTGTTGTGCCGTATATAAAGGACACAGGGTAATGCCGTCATTTTGAAGCGATCTGCCCAGCCAATCAATGACAGTGGCAGCGCCCTCCAATGTTGGACATAGTGTTTAAGGCATGTGAGTGGAGGTAAAAAGTTGATTGTGTAAAACAGATTGGGATCCGCCGTCACCTAAATGCTGAGGCAGCAAAATACTGGCCTCACAATCATGGGGTAGGCGGGGTGTCTCACCATGAAGCATGAATATTAATGGCTTTCTCCAGTTGATGGTGCATCTCAAATAATTACCGGATAGGTTGAGGATATGTATAATTCTATCAAGTGTACAGGTTGGGTTGGGTTGGTAACATAAAGAAGGACATCGTCCGAATAAAGGGAGATATTATCCTCCCAGTTGTCCGCCCACTGCAGACCCTGAACAAGAGGGTCTTGTCCAATCCAGGCCGCCAGGGGCTTCAAAAGAGGCACAAATATTAAAGGCAACAGTGGGCAACCCTGTCGGGCGCCTTGTTAAAGTCGAAAGGAAGGGAATACACTTCCATTGACCGTGTCTTGGACCAATGGATCCGTGTTGAAAAGCCGGAGCCAGCTCACATACCAAGGCCCAAAGCTCATCCTGTGGAGCACCTCGAACATGTAGGGCCATTCGACCGTGTCGAAGGCCAGTTCGAGGCATGTGGGCTGCTGAATTCATATCTGTGCATAGATCGCCGCCTAGTGTTGGGTCCGGATGTTTGCACGTTGTTGTCCTGGAAGAGTCTTCGAAGTATCCTTGGATAGGTGACTCCTCCCATGGACTACAGTGCGCATGGGCATCCTCTCCATCCTCAGATTGTTTTTTTCCGCCATTGGGTTCGGATGTGCTATCTTAGCTCAAGTTAGGAAAAACTTTTGTCGAGGCCACAAGGCCTTTAGTTCGCGTCGGTACTGTTTATCGATCGGGTTTCGATACTTTTTGTTAGTTTACTAACTTTCAGCACCGACTTTGTTCGCATTTGCCTGTCCATCGACTCTACTTCGACGATGGAATCCAGGACGCCATTCAAAAGGTGTCCGGTATGCAATGCGAAGTACCCACACATCGACGTCCATCCGGTGTGCAACAAATGCCTTTCGCCGGACCACGACGAATCGACATGTATGGCCTGTGCCCGGTTCCGTTCAAAGAAGACTCTGCGGAATCGTCGAGCGGCGAGGCTCGAAGCGCAGCACGCGGCACCGGCCCCAGCTGACATCTTCGACGAGGCTGACGACGTCGAAGAAGTAGAAGTCTTACCCTCCAGTCCCGTTTCCGAACACGAACACGAACCCGGATCGGACGAGGCCGACGAGTCACTCTTCCACAGAGGTGAAGACGACACCGAGGTAGGAGACGACGAGGAGGCCTTAGGAGCCGAAGAGAGTAGCTCCGATGATGAACAAGGCCTACCTGTTCAGACCGAAATTTCACCAGCGCCACAGACTATGGCTCCGGTCGAGGGATCGCCTTCGGGCCTTACCCGAGACCTATCACGCAGTCCTTCGGCCCCGCCCTCGGGCCCGGCCTCGGACGTTCAGCGGCAGCCATTACCGCTTAAGCCAGCTGGTTTCCCTTCCACGAAACCGAAACCGAAAGCTGCTCAGGTTCCTACGAAACCGAAACTGAAAGTGGCGCTAGTCGGATCGAGGCCTTCAACACCTTCGACGCCAGCGCACCGGGTCGGCACCGACCGCACCAAGAGAGACTTCGGTGCCGAACTCGAGACGGGCGACATGGGAGTCGACAAACGGAAGAAGGTCATCGGCGCCGACAAACCTGCCCGGTTACCGGCGTCGACGCCACCGACACCGAGGGCCGTCCCGCCTGCTACGCCTCGCAGCACTCCCTCGACGACACCAAAACCTCACGTGTCGAAGACGTCGACGGTGATCTCCGCACCTCGACTCGATGCGCCACGGGCGCAGAAGATATCTGCAGCCGCCTCGACGACCCTGGCGGGGGCCACGACCTCTAAGGCGCCCCGAGTACGGCCTGGCGCGATGCCAGGCTGCAGATCCAAGGACGCCCTCCAGGACCCGTCGGGTTCCGGTTCGGCTCCGGCGGTTTCGTCGGTGCCGACCAGCATTACCTTCGGCTTGCCTCCACCCACAATCCCGAAGGCGTTTCAACTCAGGACACAGGTCACCAAAACTGCGGTTACACCTGTCGAGCCGTCTCCGTCACACGTCATCGACGCCGACACTGGCAGGATGATTCTCCACGGCCGAAGGATAACTTCGGAACCGCCATTGGAGCCTTTCAGGATCCCGCTAAAGAGGAAGCTGCCTGTGGACTCAGAACCTCTCCTGTATGAACCCTTCTATTCACCCTACCAGGATCCACACCGGGCCTCCCCCACACGCTCCGACACGGATGCATTGGGGGACTACTTGGATGAACAAGTCCCCTACCATGTGGACACGGACCCTGATGACCAGCAGGACCCTGACCAAACTTGGGGCGACCCTGCAGACCCCAGTGCACCTCTTGATGCACAGGACACACAACTATATGGGCCAAAAACATCACCCACAGAGGATACTGCGGCGTTCAACGCTCTGATTGAACGTGCGGCAAACAACCATGATGTACAGCTTCACTCTGATATCATCGAAGATGACTTTCTAATGGACACCTTTGCATCCTCAGAAAGACATGTAAAGACTCTGCCAATGTTGAAGGGGGTCCTCAAGCCAGCCACTGACATTTTCAAGGAACCCACCAGGGCACGAGTGATAAACCCCAGGATCGATAAAAAATACAGATCAGCACCTGGGGATCCTACTTACATCAGAGGCCAATTACCACTCGACTCCATCGTTGTGGCGAATGCCCGCAAGAGGGCACACTCGCAGACAACGGGTGACGCTCCTCCCCCGGACAAAGAGTCCAAGGTGCTAGAGACCTCCGGCAAGCGAGTTGCCGCACAAGCTGCAAACATATGGCGCATAGCTAACACTCAAGCGCTCCTCGCTCGCTACGATAGAGCGCACTATGACACACTGGAGCAACTTCTTCAGCACCTCCCTGACCCCTACAAAGAAGGTGCAGAAATCCTTATCAGAGAGGGACAGCTACTCACAAATGCTGCCATTAAATGTGCACTAGACGCTGCAGACACGGCTGCCAGGGCCATCAACACTAGCGTCATCCTACGACGTCACGCCTGGCTACGTATCTCAGGATTCAAGCCTGAGGTACAAAACAATATACTTAATCAGCCCGTCAACCCCGACTTTTTGTTCGGACCTGAGGTTGACACCACCCTCGAGAAGATAAAAAAGGACACGGACACTGCAAAGTCCATGGGCGCCCTACAAACTCAGTCCTTTCGGAGCGGCTCCTTTCGTCGCCCCGGAAACAAGGGGGCAGGTAGAGGACAGGGGTCACAACAAACATATAACAAGGGTAATACGCAGACCACCTACGATAAGAACACCCGAGGTGGCTATCGTGGCTCCAGTACCAAGGGCAGAGGACGTGGCTACGGCAACACCAGGTCCTCCCCCAAGAACAAGCAGTGACGCCCTCTCCCTTCCTCCCGACCACATAACACCTGTCGGGGGAAGGCTACAACGGTTCCTGTCCACGTGGAACTCCATCACCACGGACAGGTGGGTCAAAGATATTATAAAACACGGTTACTGTCTGGAGTTAACTTCCACTCCACCCACAATACCACCAAGAAACCGTCCTATGTCCTCAGAGCACTTAACGCTCTTACAGCAAGAGGTAGAAAGTATGCTTCTAAAAGGCGCTATCGAGCTCGTACCCATCCACGAGCAGGGCACGGGGGTTTACTCCCTCTACTTCTTAATTCCAAAAAAGGACGGGTCGCTCAGGCCTATATTAGACCTGAGACCCCTGAACCAGTACATTCTTTCAGAGCACTTTCACATGCTCACTCTACAGCAAGTCCTTCCGCTTCTCAAGCAGGGAGACTTCCTAGCATCACTGGACCTCAAGGATGCGTACTTCCACATACCCATCCACCCCTCACACAAAAAATACCTCAGGTTTACTGTTCAGGGGCAGCACTATCAGTTCAAAGTCCTTCCCTTCGGCGTGACAACAGCGCCCAGGGTTTTCACGAAGTGCCTAGCTACGGTGGCAGCACACTTACGGAGGCAGCATATACACGTCTACCCCTACCTAGACGACTGGCTCGTTCAAGCGAAGTCGGCCCAGCAATGTGCAAGCCATATGTCCCGCACCATTCACCTTCTTCACAGTCTGGGATTCTCACTAAATTACCCAAAGTCCCATCTCCAGCCCGCACACGTACAACAGTACCTGGGCGCGACTATAGACACTCTGGCGGCCTCAGCTCAGCCAAGTTTAGTGAGGATCAACAGCATACAACTGCTGATCTCCAAGTTCAAACACAATCACTCGCTTCCAGCGCGAGTGTTTATGCAGTTGATAGGCATGATGGCCTCCTGCATCTTCATAGTCCCGCACGCGAGATTACATATGCGCCCACTTCAGGAGTGCCTAGCACGTCAGTGGAATCAGGCTCAAGGACAGTTGAAAGACCTAGTGTTGGTGAGCGGTCGGGCATACAACTCTCTGCATTGGTGGAATCCACAAAACCTTTGCAAGGGGCGACCGTTCCAAGAGCCTGTTCCACAAATAGTACTGACAGCGGACGCGTCTCTCCAGGGATGGGGAGCTCATGTACTACACTACACAGTGCAGGGACTATGGACGACACAACAGAAGAAGATGCACATCAACCTTCTGGAACTGATGGCAATCTTCCTGGCCATGAAGGCTTTCAAAGTACATCTGTGCAACAAGGTCGTGTTGATCCGGACGGACAACATGACCGCAATGTACTACATACAGAAACAGGGAGGGACACACTCTCCACAGTTGTCTCATCTGGCTCAGAGCATGTGGAAGTGGGCCATTCAGAGGAACATGTTCCTCATGGCAGAACACCTCCCCGGCAAGGACAACCAGATGGCGGATCTGCTCAGCAGACACAGCCACCAGATGCACGAGTGGGAGTTACACCCATCAGTACTCCAACCGTACTTCCAGCAGTGGGGTCACCCAGAGATAGACCTATTCGCGACAAGCGAAAACGCAAAATGCCAAAGCTTCGCCGCCAGATTCCCACATCCGCAGTCGCAGGGCAATGCGATATGGATGAACTGGTCCGGCAGATTTGCGTACGCTTTTCCCCCAGCACCGTTGATACCGCTGGTGGCTCGCAAACTCCGACAACACTCCCTGACACTCGTCCTAGTTGCTCCCACGTGGGCACGCCAGCCGTGGTACACCACCTTCCTCGAACTTTCCGTGGTACCGCATCAAAGGCTGCGGATCAAACCCGCGCATTTGACGCAGAACCATGGAGAGGTTCAGCACCCAGATCCGCAACAGCTGAACCTGGCGATCTGGCTCCTGAAGTCCTAGAGTTTGGCTATCTCAATCTGCCACCTGACTGCATGGACATCATCAAGGAGGCCAGGAGACCCACTACAAGAGCTTGCTATGCAGCCAAATGGAAAAGGTTCGTCATTTATTGCGGTAATAATGACATTAACCCGCTGGACGCATCCATCCACGACATCATATGTTACCTCTTACACCTATACCGATGCAATCTGGCGTACACCTCTATACGTGTCCATTTGACCGCAATATCAGCCTATCTGCAAACCAGGCAGCACCTCTCTCTATTCAGAGTGCCTGCCATCAAAGCATTCTTGGAAGGACTCAAACGAGTCATTCCACCTAGTCACCCACCGGCTCCAATGTGGAACCTCAACTTGGTCCTCACACGCCTGATGGGTCCACCCTTTGAACCTCTACACTCATGCGAGATTCAATTCCTTACCTGGAAAGTAGCCTTCCTGGTAGCGATCACTTCCCTAAGAAGAGTTAGTGAACTCCAGGCACTAACCGTTCAAGAGCCATTTATTCAGGTTCACGCCAACAGGGTCGTACTACGTACCAACCCCAAATTCATGCCCAAAGTAATATCGCAGTTCCACATGAACCAGACTATTGAACTGCCCGTTTTCTTCCAAAACCCACAAACTGTTGCAGAGCGGGCATTACATACACTAGATGTACGGAGGGCCCTCATGTACTACATCGACAGGACTAAACCCTTCAGGAAGACAAAACAACTATTCGTTACCTTTGCCCCACACCACAAAGGTAACGCCATCTCCAAAGCAGGGATAGCCAGATGGATAGTTAAGTGTATTCAAATCTGTTATCAAAAGGCAAAACGCACATTAACTATTCCACCACGAGCCCACTCAACACGCAAGTTGGGGGCTTCCATGGCCTTCCTAGGAAATATTCCCCTGCATGATATATGCAGAGCAGCCACATGGTCCACTACACACACATTTACAAAACACTATTGCGTAGATGTGCAGTCAAAACAGCAGGCAGCTGTAGGACAGGCTGTTCTCAAAACACTTTTTCAGACCGCTGCAGCTGGCACGGGTAGCCGCCGCCAATAGAGGGCACTGCTATGTATTCTATGCACAGATATGAATTCAGCAGCCCACATGCCTCGAACTGAATATGCTACTTACCAGTATGCATCTGTTCTTGGCATGTAGGGCTGCTGACATTCATATCGCCCTCCCTCCTCCCCGGCGCCTGTCGCAGCTGCAGCTCTCAGAATTATTGCAAGCATGGTCATCACTTTCTGTATCTACTCCATCACTGCCACAATGGCGAAAAACAATCTGAGGATGGAGAGGATGCCCATGCGCACTGTAGTCCATGGGAGGAGTCACCTATCCAAGGATACTTCGAAGACTCTTCCAGGACAACAACGTGCAAACATCCGGACCCAACACTAGGCGGCGATCAATGCACAGATATGAATGTCAGCAGCCCTACATGCCAAGAACAGATGCATACTGGTAAGTAGCATATTCATTTTAGCATAGAGTGAGAGCACCAGGGTGCTCTCCTGTATGTCTACAAAGCGGCCGGGCAGGTTATGAGCTGTCTCTCGCCCCGGCATAAAACCTGATTGATCGGTATGGATAAGGCTTGTAATGACTTGTTTCAAACGAGAGGCCAGGACTATAGCTAAGATTTTAACTTCGGCATTCCAGAAAAAAACTGTCCTTTAGGAGGCACAGTCGTCAGGCAGCATGCTCTCATTATGAATTACTACGATGTTGGCCAGTCACTGATCTTGGGGTAGGGAGCCGAGTCTCAACTTTCTAGGAACATACGAGGCAGGTAGGGGGCGGGTTTGGTGGTTGTTAGTTTATATAGTTCACTGGGAATCCCATTAGGGCGCAACACTTTGCCAGAATTTAACTCTCAAATTGCCCTCACTATTTCTTCAGCCGGTATCTCCTCTTCCAAGAGTGCCCTATCCAACCCCGACAGACTTGGGAGACGTGTATCGGCTAACTGTTTGCGAGAAGCCTCCGCTCTAGCGGTGGTGGCAGGGGAGTACCGGCGATTGTAGTATGTGGAGACAGCGTTGGCCACTTCCTGTTTCTCCTTCACTCACTCCCCAGTGCATGTTTGTATTTCCAGGACCTAGCGATTTGCTTTCTCACACTTGTCCAGCCAGGCTAATAACTTTCCCGCTTTGTCACCGACCTCATAAAGTCTGTGCTGAGTAGCACTGCGGCTATTCATAGTGGCGCTGGATGCCATGTCCCTATTTTCCTTTTGCTTTAGACTCAACGACTGTTGTCCTGCTGTGGCTGAGCAACTAGCCTGGTTTCAAACTCAAATTTCAAGTTCTAGCATTTCCGTCTGCGCCCTTTTATCTTTTTTGTAACCCCGTGTGAGAAGTTGGCCTGGTATACGCCGTCCACTAGTTAAAGTGGGCACCTTGCACCAGTCCAAACGACCCTTATTGATGATTAGGTTTAAGACAACCTTATTTGAAAGCTATCCTAGTGGTAGCAATGGAGAGCAGCCTTCAGGCTAAGTCTCGAAGGAATGTAAAGCAGCTTGGTTCACCAGATTATGACCTCCTGAATGACCAAACGAAAGGAGAACCACACAAGGTATATATATAAAATATATGTATTTATTTCTAAACACTCACTACTAACCTCTTTATGAGATTAGAGAACAAGGCACACAATATTACAGTACTAGAACGACAGTAAATAGCACAATACACAGCGGGCTACAGGGGGAGACCGAACCATATACTAAGAAAGTGGTATAACAACCACAACTTGACTAGACACAGTGCCTAGAGCACGTAGAATCACTGGGACCCCAAGGAACCACCTAAGGTAGTGACACAGGGGACCCACGGGGGATGCGTGCAGTGTGAGAACACGGCCGCGAGCTCCGTACAATCCTATGGGAAAGTCACGGTTAGAATTTTAAAGATTAAGGACACTTAGGAGAGGAGTTTGAGCAAACCCTTTCAAACTTAGAAGGTTCTAAGATCAGCACCCATGCGAGCACCGGAGTACTCGTGTTACCTCACCCAGGGAAGCCGGGTGCATAGGTGTCAAATGGTGTCGGCAATCTTCGTTGTTTTCAATGGCTTGATGCTGCAAAGTGCTGCTGCCGGGAAGAGGAGAAGTGTCCGGTGTGATCCAAGCCTAGATCGGAGCTGAGAAGAACCTGAAAGCAGAGGGACAGAGTCTGGGTCACTTCAGGGTGACCAGGGTCACGATAGACCAATGCCCACCAATGTCGGGTGTTTCAAGTGAGATGAGGTGAAGCTTGACTCTGCAGCCACGGGGACCAGGAGACGACGACGACCAAAGTCTGCAGGCGAGCTGTCCCATGAAGGATGTCGAGTGCTGGGGGTGGGGGGTGGGGGGGGGGGGGGGGGATCAGTGTCCAGATTGGTTACCAACAAGCCTTAGCAGCTGCAACCCACGCAGTTAGAGAAAAGATGCTTCGGTGTGGACCACCAAGGTCTTGGGTACTCCCCAAGCGATGGAGAGTCAGGGCACGTCTGGAGCAACCAAGAAAGCACACGGAAAGTTAAAGTTCCCTTCTCAGGGACCCACAGGTCGACGGACCAAGGATTGCGCAGGGACCTCGAGAGAAATCACAAAATACCAGCCCACAGAACACTCATGGAGTTTAGGCTGGTAATCTTCGGTGGAATCACTGCTCTGGGTCTGGACTACAAGTAGCCCAAAGCACAGCCTCAGGAATCGCCAAAAAGCATATGCTGCTGCAAATATGCACGTACCCATGAGGGCTGCGGGTCTCCGGTTTGTTGAGAGCACTGGTCGGCCTCAGGGAAGCTTGGGAACTCCCCTCCTGTGTTGCAAAATCTTCGGAGTCCTTGAGGAGCTGCGTAGATGCAAACCGGTCAGATGCGTTTCAGGTGCCTGCCTTGCAGGGGAGTAACTCCTTTACTCCAAGGGAGATTCTTCAGTCATCCCACGTTGTGTAGATAGTTGAAGTACTTGGTTTCTGTAGCAGAGTGTAGTCCAGGGAAATCTAAAGTCTTGTAGCCAGGGGTTCCTACTTTATACCCAAGCAAGGGGTGGGACAAACTCTGGGGACCCACCTATGGGAGGGTCAGGACAGAGAGCTAGCTACATCCATGTCCTTTGTCCAGTTTCGCGCCAGAGCAGGGGCTGACAGCCCCTGTAACCGGTTTAACCTGGAGTATGCACAGGGACACCAAATGTGCCCCCGGTGCAGACATCAAAGCACTCTCAGAGTGCACCCACCCAGCCCCAATACACTAAAGCCTGCCTGGGAGGTGGTCACACCTTCCTGTGACAGGAAACCTATTGTCCAGCCATCCCCTGCCGGAGTTTCGTCCAGCCGCAAGAGGGCAGACTTGTCTCTGTGGCTGGCAGCATCCATTTTGTGATGCCAGGGTCTGTGAAGCTGGTACCGGGTCTTCAGGTGCTGTCATATTTCTCCCTCTAGTAGGGTGGAATCATACCTCCCACACCAGTTACTGGTGTGGGGGTATGATTCCAAGGTGTTTGACACCAAACACGACATGTTTCTATGCAGCCGTTTTAAAGTTAGCATTTACCGCAAGGTTATAATGCGCTTAAGTATATATGGTTGGCTGCATCACAAACAACCCCGGAATACAGGTTCCGAAAGCTGCAGAGGGGCTCTGCTCATGCATGGGCACCCTCACATAATACCCAGCACCCTGCCTTCAGGATTGAGAAGGCATGCCATAGGGGTGACTGATAGGTTTATATGTGCAGTGGTAAGGATAGATATAGTGAACCTATATCTAAGTAAGGGGTGCATACACCACCGTACACAGGCTGCTGTAGCAGACCTGTTGTGTCATTTTGAATGGTCTCCCAGGGGTGGCATAATACATGCTGCAGCTCCTGAGAGGCCTCTAGGGGACCTATGCCTTGGGTATATAGAATACCATATACTAGGGACTTATAAGGGTACCCCAGAATCCAATCTGGAGTGTACCTAAAGTACATGAACAACCAATTTAGGGAGAAAGCAGATAGACTGGGGTCCTGGTTAGCAGGATCCCAGTCAAACTAAGTCGAAAACCAGCAAAACACCAGGAAAAAAGTGGGGGTAAACATGGTCAGAACCCACCTTTCTACACCAGGGACGAGCAAAAGGCCATGCCCCTTTATCACAGTCATTTAGGCTTCCCAGAGGGTTTGCGCTGAGGTCACCCAGTGCGCATTATCGTACGCAAGTACTGCTCCGTTAGGGGAACAGCCATCACAACACGGATTTTACTCCGCGTACCATTGCATGCGATGTAATTACACGTATCCATTACTACGCATACCATTACATCGCATGCGCTTTTACAACGCATGCGATGTAATGGCGATCCACGTCGTTGTGAGGAAACTGAGGCTGTTTCCTCACAACAACGTGCACCGCCCCTGGAAGCTGGAAGCAGGAACCGGGAGCAGAGACGGCGACGCTGAAACCACGAGGAAAGAGGTAAGGCTGATTGTGCTTGGGGAAGTGTCGAAGTGTTTTAGGGTTAGGGGTAGTGTAGGGGTGGGAAAAGTGTTGTAGTGTCTTAGGTTTTAGTGTAGTGTAGGGGTGGGAGTAGTGTGGGTAGTGTTGTAGTATAGGTTTTAGGGTAGTGTAGTGTAGGAGTGGGAGTAGTGTTGTAGTGTATTAGGATTTAGGGTAGTGTAGGGGTGGGAGTAGTGTGGGTAGTGGTTTAGGGTAGGGTAGTGTCGTAGTGTTTTAGGGTTAGGGGTACTGTAGGGGTGGGGGTAGTGTTGTAGTGTCTTAGGTTTTAGGGTAGTGTAGAGGTGGGAGTAGTGTGGGTATTGGTTTAGGGTAGGGTAGTGTCATAGTGTTTTAGGGTTAGGGGTAATGTTGTAGTGTGTGTGTAGTTTTTTGTTTAGGGTAGAGTAGTAGTGTTAGTGTAGTGTTTTAGGGTTTAGGGTAGTGTTGTAGTATTTGTGTAGTGTTTTAAGGTTTAGGGTAGTGTAGCGTTTTAGGATTTAGGGTAGTGTAGTAGTGTTTGTGTAGTGTTTTAGGGTTTAGGGTAGTGTAGTAGTGTTTTAGGGTTTAGGGTCATGTTGTAGAGTTTGTGTAGTGTTGTGGTTTAGTGTAGTAGTGTTTGAGTAGTGTAGTTCATTAGGGTTTAGGGTAGTGTTGTAGTGCGCATGTGTAGTGTAGTGTTTTAGGGTAGTGTGGGGGTTCGTGTATGGTAGTGTAGTGTAATTGTAGGGAGAGGAGTGGGGGGGCGGGGGAGGGTTGTGTAGGTGTAGGGTAGTCACTTACCTTGCAAACTAACTACTAGTATAGCTTTACCACGCATGCCTTTGCGTTGTAATGGCATGCATGGTAAAGGCATATTCGTGGTAATAGTTTGCGATGTAATGGAATGCGATGTGCTTGACATCTCGTTGTAATGGCATGCGTGGTATTAGTACACGATCTAATGACATACATCCGCGCCGTTGCCTCTCGGAGTACCTCCCATATATGGGGCACTTTGAGGAACCAGAGATTTAGTGTTTTTGTACGACGGGTGTGTGGAGGATTTGAGCAATAGATCGGCCCGAGCGGTGAATGGTCGGAAATGTCTATAGCCAGGTGTCTGACGTCGTCAAATTGGGTGACGTATTGTGTCAATGTAAGAATATACTCAATACAGGAAAGACTACCGTGTGCCCCTGAGTGATGTGTATTGCCGTGCCGTCGGGTTGTGGGAGCGCCAAATGTCCACTAGGCCCACAGTCGTCAAGAAGTCAGCCAAGGAGTGGCGAGAGGCTGTCATCGGTCTAGGGGGTAAGCAGTTCTTTTCATTGTTAGAGGCAATATTGAAGTTGCCACCCATAAACAAAATGTTTTCTGGAAGGCGCAGAAGCACTGCAGTTGGAGAATGGCGCTTCATGTAGGTGTGGAGGGGCATACACTGTTAATATGTTGATTGGTTTTTGTTCCCATAACCCAGAAAGCGCCACCGATCCGCCCTGGCTATCGGGCTACACGTGTTGAGTAGTTAGTTGTAATGTTTTGCACGTTAGGATGCCCACTCGTCTCGATCCAGCTGTATAGCCAGCGTGGGTATAGCCCCGGTGATCCAAGGCATAATATGTTTTCAAACAGAAGAGTTTGGGGCCCAAAGTGCTTCCACTCATGCCCGAAAAATGCCCTTCTAACACTTTAAAGAGGTAACATTTCCATGTTGCTCGACTCCACTAAGGGCCTTTCTGCAACATCCCGGATATCATCCGGTAACTCCTCATTAGATTTCATGACGCCGGGCCATCGATAACTGGAGGGAGGTAGCGTATCGTGTTGAGAGGTAGTTGGGGTTTTTAGGGTTATGGGATGGGTACTGTTAGAGTAGTAAGGGATATTATGAATCATTGATGTGTAGCATTAAGGGGTAGTAACACATAGTAAGGTTCATTAAGGGATTGTAAGTTTTGTAGGGTTAAGGGGGTAGTAAGGGTTTTTTCAGGTTCAGGCAGGGCAGTGTTAGGTGGTAGCAAGGGGGTTTTAGAGTTCTGGGAAGGGTAGCCTTAAGGAGCAGTGAAAGGTTTTAAGGTTAAAGAAAGGATAGGCTTAATGGGTAGTAAGGGCTTTTTAGGGTGCAGGTATGGGTAGAATTACTGGGTAGTTAAGGATTTTAGTGGTCAGGGAAGAGAAGCATTAAGGTGTTCTAACAGGATTTTAGGGTTCAGGAAAGTGTAGCACTAAGAGGTTGAGATGTGGTAAGGGGTTTTTAGGATTCAGGAAAGGGTAGCGTATGGGGGTAGTAAGAGGTTTGTAGAGATCAAGGGAGGGTAACATTAAGGGGGTAGCAAGGAGTTTGTAGTTCAGGGAACTGTAGTATTAAGAGACAGTAAGGGATTTCAGTTTTGAGGGAAGGGTCATTTAAAATTGAAGTATATTAAATAAGAACATTTATTTAATATATAATATATTCAGTTTGAAGTAAATTAAATATAATAGTAATACAAGTAAACTAAATATAATGTGAGTTATATAATTCTCGAAAATTAAATAATACATTGAAAGTAATAATTAAATTAACTTTTGGGAGCCTAAGATCATAAAACAGTCTTTCCAGCCCATGAGTCTTAAAACTAAGGAACAGAAAGAAAAGAAAACGCCATTCTCTCAAGGAGTGCCATGTTAAGGTATCGCTGACGCCGATGATGGAATGGAAAGGAGGAAGGCAGCTAGGACTGCAATGCACACCTTCTTCTTGACTGCCATCCTCCGATCTTTTTAGTTTTTAGGTTTATTACCTAAGGTCATATGACAACTGCGCTATCAAGTCGGATCCAAAAAGTGCGTTTATCAATTTTATAGTGAATTGTTGTAGGAAACTGGGTTACTGGGTTTTATTCCTTGGTTTGGCCCATGTAGCGAGGCAGATTATTCCTTACATTGCCCTAGATAATAAAATGTCAGCTGTGAACTTTTACACACATTTGCATGCACGACAATGTGGGATTGGTTTCTCTGAAACTATTTTGTTTACACATCCAGTTTCCCACAGCATTATCACAACGCCTTGAACATCATGTACCAGGCCTCTCTACGCACTAGGTACAAAAGTCGTCCTTCACACATCGCGAAGGCTGCTTTTTATGATTAATATAGGCATCTTGATAGATTGGTAGAGGAGGCACTTACGCTGACACAGAGGTTCTTACATGCTGAGAAATCACCATGCACCAGTCTGACATTCCGTGAGGGGGTCCAACTCGAGACCAAGAGGGCGTCCTTCACGCTATCCAATCAGGTATTGGGGTTGGATCGTCCCTTGGGGGAATTCTTGGCTTTACACTCATACACACTCTAGGTACACTTAGTGTAGGCTCTGCATTGTAGGAGTACGTTAGATTACCAAACTGCGTATATGCCTGCATAGATTAATTGCTTTAGCACCATGGTAGAAAAGTAGCTACTGTTCACTTTTTTGGTTGTCTCCTAATCATTGCAGCACATGTATTTTAAACAAGAATAACGTTGGTTCAATAAATATTATTGAAAAAGTCCCACTGTGTGTTGTCTGTATATTTTTCTGAGAAGAAGCGAGCACAAGTGACTGAGCAAAAGGTTCTGTACTGTTTCCAAGACCCCTGAGTGTTCAGGGTTGTCGTGTTCAGTGGTTGCCAGAAACTGTTTGCTTCCTTGTAGGTTAGGGGGGCTTATGGTGGCACTGTGAGCTAGCTGGTCACTAGGCCAACGTATTATGTGGGGTGTCATCAAGCCCTTAGTTTATGTTGTCCAAACAATGCGCTTATCCTACCGATTAGTAGGAACTCTACGACAACTCGATGGGGGGGGGGTGAAACCTTACTCAAGCAGCCCCCACAATTCTGGTCAGTGTTAGACCCAAGCAAACCCAAAATGAGCCTGTGCTCAACCCTCTGCTAACTAAGCACAAAAACAGACAGGTATAACTAGGAGACAATTTGCAAAGTATCTAGCCCCTTCGGTGCTCATGACGGAATGGATCCGTTAAGAGCACCGGTGCTCCTGTGCTCATGACCGAACCATTCTGTCATGAGGACATGGGCACAAAATCCCTCTGCTGCAAACAGCAGAGGGATTTCCTTTTTAGGTCTCGGCTAGCGATGGCTGCGCGTGCGCAGTCTCGCTCGCGAGATTTAATGACTTTAAGAAGAGGGGCTTGCACCCGCCCCTCTCCTCTCCTGTTCTCCATTGGCTGGCCTCTTAAATGCTGGCCAGCCACTGGAGAAGAGGTCCAGTCACTCCGATTATGCCCCGTCCTTTTCGGATCGGGGGGCGTGTTTTTTGCGAGAAGTCTCAGGGAGGAGACAACAGCAAAACACGCCCCCAAATCCGAAAAGGATGCTCCCTTTCTCCGAGGCATTTCTCCTGTGCCTCGGAGAAAGGCGGTGGTGTCTTTCGGTGCCCTCCATTAAATTCGATCATTTATGTAGCAAAGAAAATAAAAGTAATTGTCGCTTGCAGATTTTAACTCTCAATGTCTTCAGTCTCTCACATCAACATTTGTGCACGCTCTCTCGGCTCGCGGGTCATCGTTACACAATTCAAGCTGTTTTACCGAGCGCCAGGCACGTTTTACGAAAACCACCCCCTCCCTCACAAACATTTATTTTATAGAACTCTGGTTTCTCTGCCACAATGAACCGTGCTTGGACTATGGTCTCCGCTCTGGCAAACAGTACTTCGACCTCCTTAACTTCCTTTTATGTTGTGGTGCTACAACTCGGCGCCATTTTGCGACGAACCGCGTACTTCCACCACAGCCTCCGAGTGCAATGGCCAATCCGTCCGGGTTATTACATGACTCGGGACCAGCACGTCCCCGCACTGTCCCCTAGGGCACTTCAGTGCGGATCCGACAAGCTCCGCAGTCCGGGTCCGGAATCGGCAGGCCCAGCCGATAGCTTTACATTCGGCCGTTCGAGGCTGTAGAGTCAGCGTTGAATGCCTGCACCTCGAGGTGACTCGGGTAATTTGCTCTCCAGGTCCCGCAGCAACTTCGGTCCTCTGAGGTTGCTGCTGGTACTTCGCTTGTTGTTTCAGGCCGCAAGCACTCGCAAGTTCGTATCCTTTCAAAGTTCCCTTTTCAAACAATCATTATCAACGCCAAGTCTGGCCCTGGCACGGTAGTGCGATTTTTGTTTAGTATTAATAAAATGTGACACTTCAGACAGCAGTTTCAGCAGAGAGGACAAAGAAGGAATGGGCATGGAATCCAAATACAGAAACTGAAACTTCTCTATCAAGGGGAAACATCACTGCCAAAGTTCAGAGCTTGTGAAAAAGTGACCAGCGAAATCACTTGCTAGTTAATGTTCGGGGGGGGGGGATAAGCGAAAATTTGGGGGGGGGGGGGCGCTGAATCTTTAAACAGTAGGCAGAGTGGCGCTGATTTCGGGGGTGGGGGGGGCTGAATCTAGGCAGAGTGGAGCTGCGGGGGTTCTTAGAAGGGGTGAAGCAACAGCGAGGCCTCATTAACATGCAAATGGTCTTTTTAAAGACCTGTGAACTGCTCAGGCGCGGCTTTGTGTCTGCCCGGGAAGCGGTCTCATCCCGGGCTGCCACACACGACGGGGGGGGGGGCTGAAGCCCTTTGAGTTCAATGGGTGTTGCGCGCCTGATCACAGGTAAATGCGGGAGAGAACGGGGTTGTTGAGCAGGGCCGGGCTGGCTTGCCCGGGCATCGGGCGTTTCCTGTAGCAAAAGTGCTTCACAGTTAACCTCCCCCATGACCCTCCAGCTGGTCCGACATAATTGCCAGGCCTACTTTGGGGTTCCAGTTTGGCCCTGTTGTTGAGTATCCTACCCAGGGCTTTAAGTGGGATACAAACAAATGGGTGGGGGTGGGGGGCGGTGTTGCGCGGGGTCTATACGACTTGTATTTTGCTGTCTCTTTTGTCATTACATCCAGGCATAATGATACAACAAGTAACATGATACCTACAACAAGTTAGGACTATTGGCTTTGTCAATCGTTGTTAGTTGCATAAGATAAATTAGCAGTAACTGTGGCTTGTATATAATATTGAAAAAGCATCCACTTGAAGCCCTAGTGACACCACGACAATGTTACTGCTCATGAGTTTCAAAAAGAGACAACAATATAATCATGCAGTGGCTGAACTCGACAGATTAAGAAATATATCCCAAATTATATATAACAGTCGGTAGACGCATGCCTCTACAGTGTTCTCTTATATTTTGAAACCAGAAATGGTCAAGTTCGTATCCTTTCAAAGTTCCCTTTTCAAACAATCATTATCAACGCCAAGTCTGGCCCTGGCACGGTAGTGCGATTTTTGTTTAGTAATAATAAAATTTGACACTTCAGACAGCAGTTTCAGCAGAGAGGACAAAGATGGAATGGGCATGGAATCCACATACTAATCATGCATATTAGTCTGGGCCACTGGCATTTTGCGATGCTGCAGCGTTTTCCTCATAATTATGGATTTGCCAAACTTCCCAAATAATGCTCGCATAATAAATCTCGCTTTTGAGAGTGATTAAGCTATTGACATTGTAAATAACAATGCCGTTTCTTTAAATGTTTTAAAAACAAACAAAAATAATGTCACGAGCAATGCCAATAGCTCTAACTTTAACAATGCCGAGACCGTTGCATTGTAAATGCTTGTTTATTTTGGGCCTCAGAGGCCCCTCACTTGTTTTTAATCCAATGACGATCCCGTTCATGTCGCGCTGTCATCATTAGATTGAAAACAAAACTGAAACTTGGTTTCAGTTTTAGTGTTTCAGTGCTCGCGGGGCTATCTCAGCCCCCTGAGCACCGAAACACTTGAGAGAGGTATCGTTGGAAAGGGGAGAATCCCCCCTTTCCAATGGTACCCCTCCCTAGTGGATCCCTGCTCTGAGATCGCCCCAGGGGGGCGATCCCCAAGCAGGGATCCACCCACTATGCACAGGGAGGGGGGAGCCTTTGCTGCCCCCATATTGTTGGGGCTAAATTTAGTCTTTCTGCCCCCGGCGGGGGGCAGAAAGCCCACTAGACGGCAGTTTTTTTTTTTTACATTTAATTTAGGGGTGGGGGCTGCCCAAGATGGGCATGCCAATGCCCCCACCCCTCCCCCCACAACATTCCAATCTTTCTGCAGTAGCCCCCAAGCAGCTCCCTCCCCCGGGGGGAAGAAAGTACTATTGATGCCAGGGATTTTTTTATGCGCCACCCTACCCCCTAAAGTAAGAATAAGACTTTCTGCCCCCCCCCCCCCCAGGAGGCAGATGGGGGCAATAACCCCGATCTGCCTCCAGGGGGAGGGGCAGAAAGCCCACTAGGCCCCAGGGATTTTTTTTTATATATACGTAGGGGTGGGGGCTGCCCAGAATGGGCATTCAAAATACCCCCACCCAAAAGAAAAAATGCTAGTCTTTCTGGAAGGCAGATGGTTCAATAGCCCCTTATCTGCCCCCCAGGGGGGCAGAAAGCCCACTAGGCACCAGGGATTTTTATTTTTCGAAGATCGGAGCAGTGGCTGCCCAGAATGGGCATGCCAATGCCCCGACCCCCATAAAAAATGCCACAATCTTTCTGCCCCCCCCCCCTCCCTCAGGAGGCATATAGGGGCAATAGCCTCTGATCTGCCCCCCCTGGGTGGGGCAGAGAGCCCACGAGGCGGCAGCGATTATGCTGGCTTTTTTTTATATGTAGGGATGGGGGCCGCCCAGAATGGGCATCCCAAAGTCCCTACCCACCCAAACAAAATAGCCAGTCTTTCTGCCCCCCTTGAGGGCATATTGGGGAAATAGCTCCCGATTTCCCTCCTCCCCAGGGCGGCAGAAAGCCCACTAGGCACACTGTTTTGCGGAATGTGCCTACTTCTGGATTTTGGGTCTTAGCTCAGCTAGCACCCAAGGAAACCTACCAAACCCACACATTTCTGAGAACTAGACACCCGGGGAAAATAGGGAGGTATGGTTTATGGAGTACTTGGGCCTCCCACACAAGTGAGGCACCATTTTTATCGGGAGACCCGGGGGAACACTGGGTGGTAGGAAATTTGTGTCCGCCCGGTGATGCCACAACTTTTCCCATACAAAAATGTGTAAAGAAAGTGACTTTTTTCAGATAAATTTGAGGTTTGCAGGGGATTCTGGGTAAGAAAACATTGAGGGATCCATGCAAGCCATACCTCCCTGGCATCCCCAGGTGTCTAGTTTTAAAAAATGTTTAGATTTGCTAGGTTTCTCCAGGTGCTGGCAGAGCTATGATTCAAAAACTACAGCTAGGCACTTTGCAAAAAAAGGGTCATTTTTCACTTTGAAAATGTGGTGTGTCCACCTTGCGTTTTGGGCCATTTCCTGTTGCGGGCACTAGGCCTACCCACACAAGTGAGGTACCATTTTTCTCGGAAGACTTTGGGAAACGCGGGGTGGGTGGAATTTTGTGGATCCAGGCAGATTCCAGAACTTTCCACTACAGAAATGTGAGGAAAAAGTGTTTTTTTCTTTTAAAACAATTTTTTAGGTTTGCAAGGGATTCTGGGTAACAGAACCTGGTGCGAGCCAGTCAAGTCACCCCATCCTGGATTCCCCTGGGTGTCTAGTTTTCAAAAACGTATAGGTTTGCTAGGTTTCCCTAGGTGAAGACAGAGCTAGGGTTCAAAAACTACAGCTAGGCACTTTGTAAAACAAGCATTGGCATAGCCAATAGGTCTCGCCGTTGGGACCTTATAAGTGTTTAGTTATACAGCACAATATCCTTGGTGCAACAACATCAAGTGTTGCATAGCTAAACACTTATAAGGTCCCAAAGGCGAGACCTGTTGGCTATGCCAATGCTTGTTTTATTTGACTTAGGTGCTCGTGACATTTGGGGTTTACAGAAACGTTTGACGTACCTGAAAGTACCCCACGAGAAAACCTCACATACTAAATCTGAAGATATGTTAATGTGTAACTATGTCAGTAAGATGATGAAATTGCCATCTGTCCCTGTGGCGTTGTTTGTTGCATGTGTTTTTTTCAGAAGTGTACTGAGCTGTCTCGTCCTGCTATTTCCATCCATTTTTAATTCATAGCACATTCAGTCAAAGGGGTCTGAGTAACCATCGGACCCGCCCTCTTGCGCATTTTTATTCTAAATGTTATCTGTTGCAAATATATAATTACACGAGGTGCTTCCGGAAAAGGGGCCATAGATCTCCTCTGAATGAAACTAGTTACTCAGCTCAAATATAAAGTCGCTTACGAGACAAAAGGCCGCCCCCACAATCAGGGAAACAATGGAATCTACAGAGGTAATTACGTTATTTACAAACCAAAAGGAGGGCAGATGTAGCAGGGCGAGAGTGGTGGCGTCTAAGGTAATGACATCAGTTATAAGGCAAAATACCAGCACCAGAAGCAGGGGCAACAGCGTCAAAGGTAATGGCGTAATTTAAAAGACAATCAGACCAGTATCAATAGCAGGGAGACAATCGTAGTTTCAAAGGTAATTACGCCATTTACAAGGCAAAAAGGCCAGCTCCGGAAGGAAACATGGGACAACAGTATCAAGAAAGGTAATGACGTCATTTATAAGGCAAAAGGCCAGCACCAGAAGCTAGGAACACCATTATCAAGAAAGGTAATGACGTCATTTAAACGTCATATGGTCAGGATCAATAGAAGGGTGGCAATATTAGCCTGAAAAGTAATGACGTCATGTACAAGGCAAAAGACCAGTTTCAGAACCATGGGACAGCAGTATCAAGAAATGTAATGGCGTCATTTACAAGGCGAAAGGTCAGTTGCAGGAGCAGGGGACAATAGTGTAAAGAAAAGTAACGTCGAGAAGCGTGCGCGGCCGACGCGGCCGCAAAAGTAACAGCAAGCATTGGAAAGTAAAAGCGATCGCTCGCGTGTGTGCGTGCTTTCAGCTCTTTTTCAAAGCACATGCTTGTGGTGCGCCGCTGCGCACTCCTGCAAGCTGTATGCCGCCACAAGCACGATTATGTGCTTTGAAAAAGTGCTGCACGACGGCTAAAGGTCTATGCAGTGCATGCGCTCTGCGTAGGCGAGACCTAAAAAAGGGTCATTTTTCATTGTGAAAATGTGGTGTGTCCAGGTTGCGTTTTGAGACGTTTCCTGTCATGGTCACAAGGCCTACCCACACAAGTGAGGTACCATTTGTATCGGGAGACTTAAGGTAACACAGAATTGTAGAGCAACTGTTATTACCTATTGACTTTCGATGCATTTCTGCCTTCCAAATGAAAGACCATGTGTAAAAAAGAAGTCATTTTGAAAAATGATCTATAATTCTCATGCTAGTATGTGTACTCCCAATTTTGGAAATGTGCAAAAATCTACTGTTTCTAAACTCTATATTTTGTTCCCATTTCAGAAATACGTAGGTGTCTTTCATACCGATTTTTCCATGTATACATTTTCCCAAAAGAATTGCTATATACCCGGTATATAATAAAAAACCATTGCAAGACACTGCTCAGTTATTGTCTCTGGGTTCCTCTGGTTCTTGGTGACCCTACAAGTCCTATATATCCCCACAACCAAGAAGGTCCAGCGGATGTAACGGTATATTGCTTTCAAAGAGCTGTCATAATTAGAAGAAGTTACAGGTGAAAACGTTGACACAAATGGCAGTTTTTTTTTCAACTAATTTTCAATTGTTCCTATATTTAACTATTAGTTTCTATGAAGAAACCTTGAAGGATCTACACAAATGACCCCTTGCTGAATTCAGAATTTTGTCTACTTTTCTAAAATGTATAGCTTTCCAGGATCCATTATTGCTTTCTTAACCATTTCTATCATTAACTGGAAGGAGGTTGAAAGCACAAAAAATAGCAAAAATAGGCTATGTCCCAAAAAAATGCCAAACCTGTGTAAAGAAATGTTGGTTTTCTGACAAAAGTCTGCTTGTCCCTGAAAGCTGGGGAGATGGTGATTTCAGCATCACAACCCCTTTTTTTTATACCATTTGCAGGGGAAAAAAACAGATGCTTTCATCTGGAGCCTTTTTTTCCCATTAACCCCCCCCCCCCCCCCCCCCCAAAAAAAGAAATTGCTGTATTTTGGATAATTTCTGGGTCCCTTCCAGGGGAATCCCCAAACCCTGGGTACCTTTAGAATCCCCATAATGTTAGAAAAAAAGGACGCAAATATGGCATGTATACCTTATGTGGTCAAAGTTACAGGGGCCTAAGTGCAAACTACCCCAAATAGCCAAAAAAAAGTCTTAGCACGGGGGAGGAGGGAAGGCCTAGGAGCGAAGGGGTTAAGCAACACTTCAAATGCTAATAATGTGAAAACACAACACCAGAAAACTCACACACTACTTTAGGAAGTAAATTGCAATAAATTATTTGACACCAGAGCGAAAATAATCTAATTTGTAGAACCGGAGATTTACAATTTTAAAGATTTATGATTGGTATAGTGCCTAAAAGCACAAAGCACCACTCCCTGCTATCTGGTCATGTGAGATAAGATGAAAGTCACAAGTTCAGGCCCACTGCGATGGAGCGTGGGCTGGAAACTCGGACCAGGTTTGTCCCACTAAAGGAGTTACCTTCGAATGTCTAGTATGAAAAGTCCAGCTCACCGTAGAGGGGGCCGTGAGTGGCAAGGAGAGCATCACAGATGGTTGTTGCTGAAGAGTGGAGAGCAGACCGGGTGTCACAGATGGTTGGGTGTCACTGGAGATTTGGGTCAGCGGTCACTGTGGGCTGTCGATCCTGTAGCATGAAGTGCAGCTCTTGTGTCTCCAGTCGTCGCTGTAGAGCGAATATTCAGGTTCACCAGAACTTCGTGTTGGCGGTCTGCACGGGTGGCACGATCTTGGCGCAAATGGGCTCGCTCGTGGTCATTAACAGCCCAGATCTTCAGGATTTCTCCTTTTCTGTGAGGAGTTCAACTAATGCCACACCAAGGTTCCAGGACCTGAGGAGCACTGCTTGGGATCAGAAACTCGCTCCAGCGGAGGCCAGCAGGGCTCGGGCAGTTCCAGTTGCAGGTCCAGGCAGCAGGTCAGCTGGGAAGATGCAGGGAGGCCTCAAGCTTGTGTCCCTGTATCTCTGAACAGGAGGTTGCCAGCTGACCTGTGGAGTCACTTCAGCCAGAGATGAAGGACGCAGGTCCAGTCTTCTTTCTCAGCCAGCAGGGCAGGCCTCAAGCAGCAGGGTGTGCTTCTGTAGTATCGAGGTCCAGGAGGGTACTGAAGAGTCGGGTCTTTGGGTCCAATATTTGTACTTGGTTCCAGCTTTGAAGTAGGAGAAGCTTCTAGTGGTTTCTACCCCAGAGGTGCTTGGATTTTCCTGCCTCCCTCCCCTGCTCCCCAGCATGTCTGGGGGCAAAATAGACTGGTGTGAAACCGTTTGTGAGTGTGCTGAGGCAGAGTCTTTGAGGCAGAGTCTTTGATGTGCAAGTGTGATAAGTAGCAGCTCATCCCCTCCATCAAGTCAGAGATGGCCGATCCTGCCAACACCTATTCCCCTTTTGTCTCACTGTCTGGGAGTAATACACAAATACAAACTGCCAGCTGGACCTCGTCATGTGACCCAGGATACAGGTTGTTGGCACTAAATGGTTAGGACAACAAAATGCAACTTTCTAAAAGTCACAGTTTCAGGCTTGTGACTTAAAATCCGATTTACTATTAAAGAGCGTTTTAAATTACATTTATTTAGAGATGAAACTCAACTTACTTACCTGCTGCCAATGGAAAGTTATCACTTATTAAATGTAATAAGGTAACCCAAGTCCAACAGATGGTGTTCAGCAAATAGGTTATGCAGTTAGTTGATGTGTGTCCTCTAACTGAAGAGCTCGTCTCCGTTGCAGAGTATGACTGGTTCATCTTCACTGGATAGTGTGACGAAGAGCCCATCAGTATGACTGGTTAATCTACACTGGATAGTGTGACGAAGAGCACATCAATATGATTGGTTCATCTTCACTGGTGAATATGACGAAGAGCCCATCAATATGATTGGTTCATCTCCACTGGTGAGTGTGAGGAAGAGCCCATCAATATGATTGGTTAGTTAATAGCAAAGTGAGTTTTAGTGAGAGATCTAGGAAAAGACAGGTCATATGGTACTGATGAGGGAGAAAAATCTTATTGGAGTGATCACAAAAGAATGAGTTGGAAAAAACAGCTTTAGTTATCAGTAATATCTTCCACTAACTGTCAACAGAGAGAGGGAACCAGAGGTGGCCATGTTGTATTGAAGTTTGCTGGTAAACCTCGTTTTGGTTTAAATTGAATTTGCTTTTGTTAACAAATCTGTTGAATTGTGGATTGTTTGTATTTTTTATTTCTTTTTATAAAACTATGTTCCACAAAATGTATTTGATGTTATTTGACAGAGGGTCACCACCCATCTTTCTTAGTGATGTCCACGTAAAACAGTTTGATACCCTCAGGAACCCCAGCTCTCTTAATTAAACGAGGAGGCCGCCCCCGCATTACATTAGTATCTTTTCAAGACTGTGCATGTCATCTTAAGTAGTCAAAGTGGTAACCTGAAGATGAGCTGATGGTATAAGATGACAATAGTACCTTACTTGGCTATTTAAATTGATGTGACATTGTAATGTGACCAGTTCTAGTTGACCCGGGTTTCAGAATACTTTGGTCACCCTGTCCCACAGAGACCTAATAAGTAACCTTCTTCATTCACGTCCTTCTTTCGGAGTTCACCCGTGGCATGTCTTGAGAATGTATAGTGATTGCTTCTCCCTTCTCTCCGCAGTGATCCCGGATGCCCTGAGAATCAGCCGGTCGAAGTCTCGCTCCTTGGTGTCCCCCAACATCACGGAGGGGGGAGATTTCCAGTTACAGTGCTTGGCCTCCTCTGCCTCGGCTGAGCACACACACCTGGCTGTGGCCTGGGAAATCCAGCGGACTGGGGGCGGGGCCTGGCAAGAAGTTCTCTCCCTGAGTCACGAGGGGGCGCTTGAGCCCGGCCCTGAATACGTAGACCGTAGTCGGACCGGTGGGGTCCGCCTGGATAAGACACCTGGTGACGCTTACCGCTTGATGGTCTCCAATGCACTGCCTGAGGATGGGGGCGAGTACCGCTGCGTGGTGCAGGAGTGGGTGCGGGGGGCAGATGGATCCTGGCAGCGGATACAACAGAAGGAGCTGGAGGTCGCCACGGTGGAAGTCAGCCCTATTGGTGAGTACGTTGCACTGCATGTGTGTACGCGCAGATGGCTGCCCGTCACGTCATTTGTTGTGAACGCTTGGCCTCCAATGTTGCACTATTTGTTTCTGTTCCTTTGTGACATGACCCTTCCTGAACTCTATTTGCGTGACGGTGCTGTCATGGGCATATGCTTTTTGTGATGACTCTTCTCTTTGGAGTACAGTGACTAGGTTCACCATCCCTGTGCATTCAACTTGGATTGTGATCCTCACTACTATCTATAGGTAGCTTATTGGAAACTATGCATATTTTACTGTAATCAATTACCCGATACTACCTATTGATGTCCAGAATCATTGCATATACCAGATGGACCGGAGTCTCGAAGCTACCTATGATTGGTCGATTGACAGCATTCACATTCTAGAAGGAGGATTCCCTCTTAGAGGAGGACCCTGGCAATTTGTTTATTTTTTTAACAAATTAAGCATGTACAAGCTACTGCAGAACATGTGTGTTTGTATGTAAAAAGCACTTCCCCCAGAAGGGCATCTTGGTGCAGAAATAACAGATGTGTATTGTTGCCAAACTCAATAGTACTCGTTTTGTCCACCTATGAAGTATGAAAGGCTGCCTTTGAATCTGTGGCCATGTGGCTGAACGCGGGTCTCTGCAGTTGGTGCATTAGTCCCCTGAGCCAACAGAAAAGGGGGCTCTCTGACTTTGGGAAGTCTTCTAGTTTACAAGGCTTTTTGACAACTCCGTTATAACCAACCCAAACTATTACCTAGTGGAGGGGATCGCAGGAACAGGGGAGCAGGGCTCTAGTGCCCCACACCTCGAGTAAGCCGTTAGTGTGTTTAGGTCAAAATTTTACATTGTTAGGTAATTAGGTATATGGTGTGGTTGTGCAGGCTCACCTTGTAATACACTTCCCAATCTCTTTAGTTCTAGTAGGTTTCATCTATAAAACCCTCAGCTCAACCCTGTGTGGCTGTGGCACTGAGCAGCAAGGCTTACACACGAAGAAGTGTAAAGCATTTAAACAGCGCCAGCACACGTGCCGAGTCTCTTGGCTTGACTGGGCTCTGGAGACCGCTTCTCCCTGAGCAGGACACGACAGGCACAGTTCCTCTCTTTGCAGCCACCATGTCCAGCAGGTGCAGTCTTCGACAGTGCAGCCTCTGTTTGCTGATCCCTCGGTGCAGCAGGACAGTCCTTCTTCGGTCCTTGTTCCAAGTTGGTTGAGTGCTGAGGTCTGGGTGCCATGGGTGCCTTATTTATCTTCAGAAAATGCCCTCAGGGTAGGGTGCAGCTAGTAGCCAGTGGACCACTAGCTCCCTTTCTCCTGGTGACCACTTCCTGGGAAGTGTGGCATGTGGCTATCCCAGGATGCAGCAGTCCGCCCACTCCCAACATGGCGGGACCACTCTCTCGACACCCAGAGGTCCTTAGCCCACCAGCAGGGGTGCCAACTGGCTTCTCCTCTCCTGTCACCAGTGCCAGCCTGTCTGCCTAGACAGAGTGCCCCTCTTCGAAGTGTCATCCATTTGCCCTTCATAGGTGGCTTCTCCTTTGATGCTCTCCTTTTGGGCTAGCACCCGTGTGGCTTCCTGTCGGAGGGAGGTAACACCTCTCTCTCGTGCATGCCCCTATTGTGTCCTTTCCTGGGAGTCGTTAGCACATCTCCGCAGGAGGTCCGAAAGCTGTCTGCATGACAAGCCCTGTGTACATCAGTAAATCAGCACTGGAAACCTTGGGCAACAAAATTGGCAACTTCTAAAGTTGCACTTGGGTCACCAGTGACATTACATTTGATTTAACCATTAATTCGGATTCAATGCACTGGTTCTTTTGATACCAAACAGTACCAACCTCGGTCGTCCAATTCAGACGTTAGCAGAGCTGGGGTGCAGCCTGTAACCCTGTACTTGCCAATGGGGCTTCCAGCCTTTCCACAGTAAACAACAATTTAGGGTTTTTACTGCTGGAACATGTAAAAGTAAAGTACCCTTCTAGTCTGCCACGGCAGGCTGGGAGCCATGTTGTATCTCGTCCCACTCAGGGTGGCGCACGAAGGGCAGCTGTCCCTTGGCAGTCTCTGTTTTACTCCTATTTCAAGATGAGAATAAAGAATACAGTTCTGACCACACACGAGTACCTGTTCAGTTGGAGAGGATGTTGCCTAACGGCTGGAGCCGTTGATCTCGAAGCTGGGGAACCGGGTTCGAGTCTCGGCAGGGACGCTCAACATCCTGTGATTCTGAGCAAATCACCTAATTCCCCGTGCCTAACAAAATGAATGTGTCCTCATGTAACGCAACTGGTGCTGATGTAAAGCGCTCCCATACCTTCGGGTTGAGTTTGTGGTACAAAAAACTAAAAAAAAAAATGTTTTAAAAATGAATTATTCTGGTCGACATATGAGATTTGATCTCGCCCTGAAACGCTTGGACATTGTAGTACTATTTACTGAGTGCTTCTCGCACTGTTTTTAAATGTTCATTTGAGATTTGAATTTTCTTTGGAAGGTAAAACCAGGGAGTGGAGCACCCGTGCTTTGGAACGACTCGGAGTGCGGTGACCTATACCACAACCGTTCCTGGCTAATTTGACTCTTTTGTAAACCTTCACCATTCCAAGTCCTAATTAGCAGGTCTCGGAGCGTTTCAGAATCATTACACCAGTGCATACCAATCAAAATGGGGGGGAAATTGGGGAGTAAACCTGCAAAAAGCTGGTTTCCATACAAACATACACCCCCGGGTGTAGGAAATTTACAGTAAAGCTACAGCATGTGTTGTAAGGGATTTGGCAGAGAACTGTCAAAATGCATGTATTTGGGTGGATGTTACTTTGCGGGGAAAAACATGGACATCATTTGCTCTCATGTGATGAGGTCACGTCTGTATGTGGGCTGGGACGCCAGCATGTCATGTCAGAGGTGAACTATTTTTGTCTTTCAGCGTCCAGTCAGCACTTACCGGTGGGTAAAGCTTATTTCCTGATGCCCCCTTGGAAGAGCATGGCTCAAGCACCACTGTTGTGTTTTTAGGTCTCGCCTGAGACAGCGCTTTAGCGCTGCTCTGGCGAGACTTATAGTAAGCGACTTTTGGAAGTGCAAACGAGTGCTTTCAGGCCGCCAACTACAGTGCATGTGCGCCGGGCGCGCGCACCATTTGGCAGCCTGAAAGCACTTGTTTGCTTTCACTTTCGCGGCCGCTTTGATGTGATCGCGATCGCGACTTTTCTTATCCTGCCGTCAGTGTCTTTGATGTTGTCCGTGGGATCAAGGGTTCCTGTTGTGTGTGTGTGTGTTAGAATTTCTTTTGTTTGTTTATTTGTTACTGTGTTATATTTTCAGCTGGGCAGTGACCATTACAATACGAATTGTCATGCCAAAAAAAAGGACGGAGTTAAGATTTAAAGCTGGCTTTGTGGCTCATCAGAAAACTGCATGATTAACTATACCTGGTTAGGAAACATAACTTGTGAGACTTCGACCGATGTGCAAACATCTGAAAAAAATGTACGCCAGCAACTTTGCTACGAGAGACCAACTTATCTATAAGTATAAGAATAGCACAGACCCCACAACATCTGCTGTGAAATGCGAAAGCTTGAACTGATAACGCAGCACGTCCAGACAAAATATTCAATTAAGAGCGTGAAGGAAACCGCAGCCATGTAACAAATGGTGTCGACAGGAAAACCTACAACAGAAACTAAATTCCAGACAGTACAAAAAAAAAAGAACTTAAAGCAGTTCACGGATCATAAACCGCAAAGAAACCACTCAGGACTTCACAACAACTACTATTTTCAGTACTTCGAAAGAAGCTAATCGTTTTCCTTTCGGCAAAAATAAAAAGCACATTAGCTGTAACAATATAGACGTAAAATATATAAATCTACGATTTAAGTCTAGACTTGCGGGAACTGAACCCCGTCAGCGCTGACGGGCACTGCCTGACCGTACAAGCTGCTCGCACAGCCGGGAGCAGTTCCTAACACACAGCGCCTCTAAAAGCCTGCACAGACTGGCGCCCAACGCCAGAAGACGAGTGTGCTTACCCTGTCAACGTGCTTCAGCACTGCCCTGTCTAATCAGGATGGTCTGCTCACAGGAAGAAGACATGCCAAGCACTGATAAGAGAAGGGAAAACAAACAACCGAGAGACCCTCTAGCACAGCGTGACCAGGTCACAGCAATAAAAGCCGGCACACCTTGCATTATAAAAAAAAAGGGGCGCTGCATTCCTACACTGCCCCAGCTTTTCACTGCCTCTCCTTGTCCGTGTCTTTACGCCCGGCACATAAACAACCAGCCCGCGGGAGTGTCCCCAGACAGCTTGCAGGACACAAATCTCCTATTTCTTTGTTTGGGTGCTTGATTGTCATGTGGCACATTACGTAAACTTTGCACCAGTGCAAAAGAATTGCACATTGATTTTACACGATATTTGTTCCTTGCTTCACTCGGAATTAAACAAAGAGGTTTTCCTGCAATCATGTTTTTGGAAAGATGTTTGCATTGGGCCAAAAATGGAGTAAAGTGTTTGGCTCTATTTTTGTTACTTGTAAGATGGAAATGTGCAAACAGGAGGCTAGCCATCACTGGTGCAGACATAATTTTGACCCAGTCATTTCCAGATAACATAGATTGCAGGGGTGAAATGTAGCCATTTACACTTGCACCTGGACACACGCTAACTGTATAATCTGTAAATATCGGTGAAAAATTGAACCAGAACCATTAAACCAACATCACTGTAATTCGACCTAGGTTTTACGCCATATATTTTGCTTGCTATTATATGCATATTTCCACCAGGACAAAAAGCAAATGAAATAAATAGAATGTTCTCATTTTTTTGATTTTAAATAAAGAAGAAGATAAATGCATTTTGCTCCCATTTTGAACTGTAAAAGATGAGACGATGTTTGAGGGAAAAACAGTTTGCATTATCTCAGATTGCATAAACTCCTTTTTGACTTAAGCAAAAAGATTTAATGAAATAACATTTGGAGTCAAATCTGCTTTTCTCCAGTCCCTGCTATACAAGAAGGAAAACGGTGTAAGTTGCTTTCCACACACTGCTGCACGCCGCACAATGCTACACGAAACACTGCTGCACGCCACACACTGCTGCACGCCACACACTGCTGCACGCCTCACACTGCTGCACACCTCACACTGCTGCACGCCTCACACTGCTGCACGCCTCGCACTGCTGCACGCCGCACACTGCTGCACGCCGCACACTGCTGCACGCCGCACACTGCTGCACGCCGCACACTGCTGCACACTGCTGCATTACTCACTGCTGCATGCTGCACGACACTGCTGCACGCAGCACACTGCTGCACGCCGCTGCACGCCACACACTGCTGCATGCCTCACACTGCTACACGAAACACTGCTGCACGCCGCACACTGCTGCACGCCGCACACTGCTGCACGCCGCACACTGCTGCACGCCGCACACTGCTGCACGCCGCACACTGCTGCACGCCTCACACTGCTGCACGCCTCACACTGCTGCACGCCTCACACTGCTGCACGCCGCACACTGCTGCACGTCACACACTGCTGCACGCCGCACACTGCTGCACGCCACACACTGCTGCACACTGCTGCATACTGCTGCATTACTCACTGCTGCATGCTGCACGACACTGCTGCACGCAGCACACTGCTGCACGCCGCTGCACGCCACACACTGCTGCATGCCTCACACTGCTACACGAAACACTGCTGCACGCCGCACACTGCTGCACGCCGCACACTGCTGCACGCCGCACACTGCTGCACGCCGCACACTGCTGCACGCCTCACACTGCTGCACGCCGCACACTGCTGCACGCCGCACACTGCTGCACGCCGCACACTGCTGCACTCCACACACTGCTTTTATGCGAGTTTATGCTACTGACATTGTAAATGACAATGCCTTTTATTTGTTTTAAAACCAAAACATAAATAAAAGGCATTGTAATTTTACAATGCCAATAGCTCAAACTCTTATAAATGCGAGACCTATTGCATTGCAAATGCTTGTTTCCAATGGCCACTGCATTTGTTGACTTGTGTGCAGGGCTTAAAGTAGGCCGGATCCCTCCTGGTCTCAGACCCGGAAGTAATTTAACTGAGATTGAAACAGGTCCCTATAGTCATGGTCACTGGAGTTATGCGATTCTGCGGCAGCTGTGTTTTTGGCAAAAAAAGTGCTTTCAGCTTAAATGGATCAAAAGTTACAAAAATCACAGCGACCTGTGTTGCTGCCCTGTGAAAGGTCCAATGCAAAGGTTAATAGGTCATCTTTCAGGTGCTTACTAATGTAGTTGGGTGTTGAACCAGCAGAAATTAGATTAAACCTTTGCCCATAAAGTTATAACTTGTGAAAAAATGATAATGTAGTGATTCTATCAGAAAATGTGCCACATTACCTTGGATAACTTGCATTTTCTTGCCAGATAATTTAGTCAACCCAGCTGCATAATCTGGTCATCTGCCACATAATTTGAGTGGCACTGCCTATATTCATTTCCTTAACTTTACAGTCAAACCACTGGTCAATTTCTGAACAAAAACTGTAAAAAAAAAAAAAGTTCGGTAAACTGGGTTTCATTTGTTTAACACTTCATCTTTCATTCCCTATGAGTGTTTGCCTTTTCAGGAATGTTGTGTTTCTGTGGTTTTTTTCATGCCGCATGTTACTCCTTTAAAGTGCGTACTCTGAACTGGGTTGCCTCTAGGTGTCTGTGTGAGTTCAGGTTTGTATGACCGAGCATGATAGAGAGCAGAGCGCTGGAGTTGAGGCTTAAGGCAGTCGCCAAAAGTGTTCAGAATACATGCTCATCCAATCCTTGGCCTCTCTGCAGAGTTCACAGAGCAGTGTTGAAGTATGGTAATTGTGATTCTAGGTGAAAATTCGTGAACGCGGAGCACAGCAGTCAAAATATTGACAGGGCAAAATTAAAAGAAAGTGCAGTGCCTACAGGCGGATGGGTGCAGTACGGGGATGGTGAAGATGTAAGCAAGCATAGGAAGAGGAGAGTGTGAAAAGAAGGTGCTGACGAGGAAAGGGATGAGGCGTGGGATACACACATGGAGGATTTCAGAAAAGATGTGGAGAGAGAAAAGGCGGTAAGTGACTAACCGAGAGACTGCCGGGGAAGGTGGCAAGAGGGAAAAACGGGAGTGATTGAGACCCTTTGAAGACCACCGTCGCTTCCACAGACCACCGTCGCTTCCGTAGACCACCGTCGCTTCCGCAGACCACCGTCGCTTCCGCAGACCACCGTCGCTTCCACAGACCACCGTCGCTTCCACATTGTCGCTTCCACAGACCACTATCGCTTCCACAGACCTCAGTAATTTTTAATTCCCAAACTGTTTTCAGAGTTGAAACATTTTAAATTCTAATTATTCACAGCAAAATCATAGTTATTCATGCATCTTATACAGCTAACAAGCATTGGCAAAGCCAGTAGATCTGGCTTGTTTTGGGTCTGTGCCTTTTGTTGTGTTGTATGTCTGGTTGCAATAACCAAGCTCACATTGAAGCACAGAAATACTTGTCGGGTGGCATGCTATGGCAAGCACAGGATTGTAGTTTACATGTTTTAAGCCACCCCCTTAAATATGTAGTTCACGCTCTTTTGAAATACCTCGTTACACTTAAGCCACGCCCCTTTGAAACCCTCTACTACTTTCATCCCATTGAAGCCCTGAACATGTTTCCCAGCGCTGGAAGGGACGCATGAGGGTTGCAGAGGACAGCAGGCTGCTGGTTTGTGGGGGTCGGACAGTCGTTGGTGGAGGTACAGATGGTAGAGGGGAAGGTGGGGTTATATCTCTTTCCAGGAAGGCTGAGGTGCTCTGGGGAGGGGGGGGGGGGGAGGGGGGGTCCAGCTTCGGTCCAGGAGGGCCACTCACATATGATTTTTTTTGCCAACAAGATGGCTCTGTGTTTTCAAAGCTCTTTCGCTGACATGGTCAGGCCAACTCGGACTTTGTGCTTCTGGGGCCATTAAACGGAGTACTTTCTGTTAAAAATAGTAATAGTAATTTGCTTAGAAGTGGTAGAAATCATGAGTGGGCTGCTATAGTAAAACAATTTATTATGCATTGACCTATAGGGTAACTTGAGTGGCAGTGATGTCAATAGCTGGTGGTTACAGTAAGAACATAAGACACACAATTGATGGACGGAATGCAGAACATATCAAAACATTCACCCCCAGTCAAGAGATCTGGGTTAAATCCATAATTCTTTTGCTCACCATGCCTCCCCAGTTTAGACCTGGCTATATGCAAATCAGTCTTGACCCTGTGCCTCATGGGAGCGGTCAGCCCGAACTGCCAGGCCAGGTCCTCCCTGGACTGGAAACAAGCATCCTAGGACCGGTTTTGGGGTTTCACTCCTCATCAGCCAGGATAGCTTGAATGCAGTGGTACAGGGAGCCCGGGACCCATGTCTGGGCATACCTGGCACACTTGGGGTGAGAGAGCAAAAGACACACAATTGATGGAATGCAAAACATTCATCCCCAGTTACGAGATCTGGGCTAAATCCATCATTCTTTTGCTCACCATGCCACCCAGTTTAGACCCGGCTATATGCAAATCAGTCTCGACCCTGTGCTTCATGGGAACTGTCCAGCCCGAACTACTTAGCCAGGTCCTCCTGGACCGGAGCTGGACACCTAGGTGATTGGTTTGGCCTAACTAGACCTCTGGCTCACTGGCCGCTGTGCACAGCACTGCAGGGGTACACACGGCCCCCTGTCCATCGGGAGGTTGCCTGTTTTGTCCTCTTCATTCTGTTTTGAGTTTTGCCTTCGCAGTTTTCATTAAATGTTCATTTTAATGTTAATGTTCGGTGTTATTGAGCGCGTTGATGCTTTTGGGACCCTCTAGATGTGCAACCCCGACTGTGCTGAACTCCTCCGTGCTGTCTTTGCATTAACTGTTAATAGCAGCCCCGGATCCGCCTTTCATCCTCCCCGCCTGGCACAGTTCGAGAGGCAGGCCCCCATTAGCTGCAGTGAAACCCAGTGCGCGCTCAGAAGTCCTTGAAATCCGCCAGGCTGCCGCGTGCAGATGAAAGTGAAGTTCTGCCAGAGAGCTCCGGGGCAGCCTGATTTGAATCTGGAGTGGGGAAGCATTCCGCCTGATCAGCTCCCTGCCTCCCTCCTGCCTGCAATTACACCCCTTTATCAGGAGCTTTCACACTCCAGTCGAGGCCGAGGAGATTGCGATCCCACCTAGAAACGCCCCTTAATTTGCTTCAGTTTCACGCCTCAAGCGACGATGCTTTAAACGCAGCGTTGATAGCTAAAGACAGACTCCTCAGAGAGGTCCAACAATCACAGACACCGTTGGACCGCTTTTGGATTATGGCGATAATGAGCTGGAGGCGCTTTGAAGTCTGGCGAAACGGCTTCAACCCCAAGACGGAGTACAAAATGTGCTCTAACGGTTCAATGTGGGCGGCTTTTGATGAGTGGGTTAATCTGTCTGTCACGTGCTGGCGTTGTTTCTACACTTAAAAGTGGGGGCTGCCCTCCCCTTTTAGTAGTCCGTTACTGAGGGGGTAGCCTGTGTCCCAATGTATTGTATACAGCTTTCATTGATGGGACACGTTCTCTTCATGTATTGTATAGAACTTAAACCAGCCTTATCGCCTGCTGCCGAGGGCTGTACCGGGTGTTAAAGGCCCTGGACCCGGGTTCACTCTAACTGGACCACAGTTGCACCTGACGTGCGGGGTGTGAACTGCTCTACGGGTTTCTGTTATCGGAGAAGGCTGTATCATTTCGTTTGGAGTGAAACAGTAGTGCGCCCAGATGGCGAAGGGTCGTCCTTTTTAGGTCTCGGCTAGCGAAGGCTGCGCTTGCGCAGTCTCGCTCGCGAGATTTAATGACTTTGAGTGACTTTGAGAAGAGGGGCTTGCACCCGCCCCTCTTCTCTCCTGTTCTCCATTGGCTGGCCTCTTAAATGCAGGCCAGCCACTGGAGAAGAGGTCCAGTCACTCCGTTGAAGCCCCGTCCTTTTCGGATCGGGGGGCGTGTTTTTTGCGAGAAGTCTCAGGGAGGAGACAACAGCAAAACACGCCCCCAAATCCGAAAATGAGGCTCCCTTTCTCCGAGGCATTTCTGCTCTGCCTGCCTTGGAGAAAGGCGGTGGTGTGCTCGTCCTCTCTGCCACACGTCGGACCCTGCGTGCAACCCTGCTCACCTCTGGTGCGGTTCTAATTTATCTGCTGCACAAGTATGCGGTGGGATTGCCCTGTCCCTGCCTCCC
The DNA here is from genome assembly GCF_964204655.1 of Triturus cristatus. NCBI lineage: Eukaryota > Metazoa > Chordata > Amphibia > Caudata > Salamandridae > Triturus > Triturus cristatus. The sequence goes on along the minus strand of NC_140591.1, from coordinate 62,148,378 downwards.
CCTCCTCTACCCACCCGGAAGAGAATTCTGGTAGCAGCACGTTGCCCCCTGTGCAGCTCCTGCGCCGCGCTCACCCATGGCTGTTCTGCCGCCGTATTGCCGAAACTGATCACTACGTCCCCAAGAAGCAGCAGCTGCCGGTGATTACACTTGCCCCCCTGGCTTGTGGTACTCTTGTATAGTATGCTCTCTTTCTCCCCTGAGTCTGCAGTACTCTGGTATGCTGGGATCACTCTCCCCGTGCCTCACTCCCACAAGCCTCTGGGCCCGGCGCTTGCAGCCCTCCCCTCCCCGTGCCCTCGCCGCGCCTCCCCGGGGAGCCCTCTTGCTGCAGCGCGTCTAATCTCGGTGTGAAATTGCCCTTATTGCGGGCACTGGTTTCCCGGTCATCCTCGCTGTTCCCTTAACTGCCGCGTCCAAGGGGAGGGGCCCGAGGGCAATGATGGCTCTGCGAGGTGGGTGGGATTCGTGGAGGAGCCCCGGGTTGGGGCCCGGCTCACTCGCTCTCACTCATTCTCTGCCTTCACTCGCCCTTCGTTCTCACCCATTTTCCCTTCTCTCCCCCACATTCTTTCGCTTTCGTTCTCAGTCATAGTCACCCCTTACAATCTCGTTCAGCATTTAATCCCGTTCGCTCTCCCTTCGCTCTCGCTTACTGCTCTTTCCTGTCTCTCACTCAGTTCCTTCACTCTGGCACTCTTCATTCGCTTCGGTCCTCGCTCTCACATACTCTAACTCCCCCCCCTTACGCAATCACTCTCTCCTTCTCCCTCCCTTGAAGCATGTCATTATTATCTCTCCCCGTAGCACTCTTTCCTCTCTCTCTCTCTCACACACACACAGTCTCTGTATTCAATATCCTTTTTTCGACACACGCGGACTTTCAACTCCATCACACACGTCGCCACTCCGTCTTCTTCTGTCCCTTCAGCCAGACTGTTTTACCCTCAGGCTCCCCGCCCTCTTTGCTCACCTCCATCTACGTAGCCATTTCTCGTGGTTGGGGGTTTTCTCATGGTTTGGGGGTTCTGGACTGATCGAGTCAGTTACCATGTGACACCCCTGCATTACTGAGGCTGCCGGGAGACCCCACCCGCAGTCACCGTGGACAGCAGAAGCCCTCTTCCATTCAGGGCTCAGTTTTAAGCACACACACCTGCAGCCGATGCATGTGAATAGACCGGCGCCATTGTTAGAGCCCTGGAAGCCATAAAGTGCAAGGAGGCGCTATACCCCACCCCACCATGGATCAGCTGTGAAGCTGCAAATGACTATGGCAAACACAAACAGGGGCTCATTCCAAACCACTTCAAGCACTTCCGCCCCCGCCTGTGTCTACCTACACCCATGTCAGACGTGTGTTACAGGGCATTAAAGATATTTCTGCCCAGCTCTTATCCCTGTTGCTTGAGCCAATCTCTGCCTGCTCACAGCTGCAGGCTCCCCCGTAGTGGATTGCCCCGTCCCTGCCTCCCCCGCCCCGGAAGAGAATTCTGGTAGCAGCACGTTGCCCCCTGTGCAGCTCCTGCGCCGCGCTCGCCCACGGCTGTTATGCCGCCGTATTGCCGAAACTGATCACTGCGTCCCCAAGAAGCAGCAGCTGCCGGTGACCAGCTCCTGGATTTCCCCATATCTCGGCGTGTACTGGTGAGTTTCCTCCTTTATTTTATATTAAAATTACGAGGGAGCCTACCCCTTTTACTGCCGAAGCAACAGAATCACCGCCGCGGCCCACAGGAAGCCAGGCATCCTTGCCCGGGACATGTGCGGAGCCTGCGGTGTAGCAGGAAGTGTCTGCTCAAATGGGGCTCCCGTGCGTCACTCCTTTCTTCTCTCGTTCTGTCCGTTACCCCTTTCTTCTCTCATTTCTTTCTTCACCCCTTCCATCACTCCGTTCTTCTCTCGTTCTTTCCTTCTATCCTTCAATTTCTCATTCCTTCCTTTATCCCTTCCATATATCATTCCTTCGTTTACCCCTTCGTTTACTCCTTCCTTCTCTCATTCCTTCTCTTATCTTATTTCATTCCCTGTTTAACAACCTAATGAATACGATTGACAGTTATTTCTCACCCAAAGAGTCCTTCGTGTATGTCTAATATTAATGGGGACATCCTGAGCAGAAGAAACAAGCATTTACAATGCAACTGTCACGGCATTGTTAAAGTTAGAGATATTGGCATTGCTCATGACAATGCCGTTTCTTTAAATGTTTTAAAAACAAAAACATAAACAAAAATAATGTCATGAGCAATGCCAATAGCTCTAACTTTACCAATGCCGAGACCATTGCATTGTAAATGCTTGTGTTATTTAATTGTCTCTTTCTAGACTCGTTTCTTCTGCTGTTTGTGCTGGCGGGCGTTGGCGGGGAGTCTGAGGTTCCTGTTGTCTTTCCGTTTTTTTGTCTGTTTGATGTGGGAGGGTTGTCATTTGGGCACAGCTGCGTGTTGTGTACTTTCCTTGTCATTTTGGGGCTAGCTTGTCTTTAAATCTCCCAGTTTGTTACAAATGGATTTTAATGCTGGTGTTGGCTCCAAGCCCTGTACTCTGAGGCACATGGTCTGTGTGTCCTTCTGCAAGGACCTGAGCATGACGTCCAAAGATGACCGGCTCCCTTCTTTGTTGAAAGATATCCAGCTGTGCTCCTCGCTGTATCACGTCCAGCTGTGCTCCTCGCTGTATCACGTCCAGCTGTGCTCCTCGCTGTATCACGTCCAGCTGTGCTCCTCGCTGTATCACGTCCAGCTGTGCTCCTCGCTGTATCACGTCCAGCTGTGCTCCTCGCTGTATCACGTCCAGCTGTGCTCCTCGCTGTATCACATCCAGCTGTGCTCCTCGCTGTATCACATCCAGCTGTGCTCCTAATTGTATCACATCCAGCTGTGCTAGTTTTATATCCAGCTGTGCTAGTTTTATATCCAGCTGTGCTAGTTTTGTATACAGATGTGATCTCTGTAGGATATCCAGCTGCACTCCTCACTATTATATCCAGTGGTGCTTACTGTATGGTTTCCTGCTTTGCTCCTCACTGTATGGTTTCCTGCTGTGCTCCTCCCTGCAGGGAATCCAGCTGTGCTCCTCCCTGCAGGGAATCCAGCTGTGCTCCTCCCTGTAGGGAATCCAGCTGTGCTCCTCATTATATGCAGCTGTGCTCCTTGCTGTTATATCCATCTGTGCTCCTTGCTGTATTATATCCATCTGTGCTCCTTGCTCTAGGAAATCCAGCTGTGCTCACTGTAGGAAATCCAGCTGTGCTCACTGTAGGAAATCCAGCTGTGCTCACTGTAGGAAATCCAGCTGTGCTCACTGTAGGAAATCCAGCTGTGCTCACTGTAGGAAATCCAGCTGTGCTCACTGTAGGAAATCCAGCTGTGCTCACTGTAGGAAATCCAGCTGTGCTCACTGTAGGAAATCCAGCTGTGCTCCCTGTAGGATATCCAGCCACGCTCCTTGCTGTATGATATCCAGCTGTGCTCTTTTCTGTTATATCCAGCTGTGCAGCTTGCTGAATTATACCCAGCTGTGCTCCCTGTAAGATATCCAGCCACGCTCCTTGCTGTGTCATATTCAGCTGCGCTTCTTGCTGTAGTATATCCAGCTGCGCTCCTTGCTGTCATATCCTGCTGCGCTCCTCACTATTATATCCAGCTGTTCTCCCTGTAGGCTATCCAGCTGCACTCCTTGCTATAGGATATACAGTTTGTGCTCTTTTCTGTTATATCCAGCTGTGCAGCTTGCTGAATTATACCCAGCTGTGCTCCCTGTAAGATATCTAACTGCACTCCTTGCTGTAGTATATCCAGCTGCGCTCTTTGCTGTGTTATATCCTGCTGCGCCCCTCACTGTATGATATCCAGCTGTGCTCCGTGTAAGATATCCAGCTGCGCTCCTCACAGTATTATATCGAGCTGTTCTCCCTGTAAGCTATCCAGCTGCGCTCCTTGCTATAGGATATGCAGCTGTGCTCCTTTCTGTTATATCCAGCTGTGCTGCTTGCTGAATTATACCCTGCTGTGCTCCCTGTAAGATATCTAACTGCACTTCTTGCTGTGTTATATCCAGGTGCACTCCTTGCTGTAGTATATCCAGTTGTGCTCCTTGATCTAGGATATCCAGCTCGGCTCCCTCTAGGCTACACAGATGCGCTCCCTGTAAGATATCCAGCTGCACTTATTGCTGTGTTATATCCAGCTGTGCTTCTTGCTGTATTATGTCCGGCTGCGCTCCTTGCTGTGTTATATCCTGCTACACTCTTCGCTGTAGGATATCCAGCTGTACTCCTTGTTGTAGGATATCCAACTGGGCTCCTTGTCTTGTATGCAGCTGTGCTCCTCACTGTAGGATATATCCATCTACACTCCTCGCTGAAGGATATCCAGCGGTGCACCTTGTTGTCTTGTATCCACCTGGCTGTGATTCTTGTAGGATATCCAGCTGTGCTCCCTGTAAGATATCCAGCAGCGCTCCTCACTGTATTATATCCAATTGTGCTCCTTGTAAGATATCCAGCAGCGCTCCTTGCTGTAGAATATCCTGCTGCCATATTTACTGTAGGATAACCTGCTACGCTCCTTGTTGTGTTGTATCCAGCTGTGATCCCTGTTGTCTTGTATCCAGCTGTGATCCCTGTTGTCTTGTATCCAGCTGTCCTCTCTTGTAGGATAACTGGCTGTGGTTCTTGTATTATATCCAGCTGTGCGCCTTGCTGTATTATATCCAGCTGTGCTCCTTGCTGTATTATATCTGGTGTCCTCTCGCTGTATTAAATCCAGCTGTGCTAGCAGTAGGATAACCAGCTGTGCACCTTTTTGTCTTTTATTCAGCTGTCCTCTTTCTTGTAGGATAACTGGCTGTGGTACTTGTAGGATATCCAGTAGCGCTCCTTGCTGTAGGGTATCTAACGGCATTCTTTATTTTGAGCTATCCAGCCGCAGTCTTTGTTCCAGACTCACTCCGTTCCTTCTTTAAGGGTATCGCGCCCGTGCTCTTTGTTGGTAGGTAAGCAGCTTTCTACCTTCCTTGAATGATATCCGACTCTCTTTCCTGTTGTAATTTACCCTACTCTCGTTGTTGTAGGATAGTATGATGCATTCCTTATTGTAGAATACTGTTGCAAAGTCATCCTGTGTCGTGGGCACCCCCCAACTTTTTGCTGACTGGTGCTGGTGGTAACTGATTCCGACTGTCCCTGGGCTCTGCCTAACCAGGCCCAGGGCTATGAATACAGTGAAAACACCCATATACACTAAGGGTTGGGGTACGCCTGTGATTGGCATGACCTACCCCATAGGGCCCTAGTACGTATTAGGGCAGGGGGATTGAAACTACCTGTCAGCCCCTAGTATAAATAGGGCATGGCAGTTTAGAGACCAGCAGCCCTTTCTGCTCTTGCATGTGTGCGCTGCTGTAGCGGGAGGTATTTTTAAAAGTGGCTCTGTGTGGCAGGACTGCTTTTAAAAAGTAAATTGTGCCCAAACTCGACTTTTGTGTTTGGGGCACTTAAAAATGGATAACCTACAATGTTTTTGCCTATTAAGAACCCTCCGGGTCTCCCCTAGGTGTCCTTGGGTTGCGGGTCAGGTAATTATAAGGTAGACCCTTATAAAATGCGTTTTATATGCCCTGGGTTAGGTGAAATTTCACATTTCACTCCCCACATTGTGATAAAGTGCTGCCCAAATTCGACTTTGATGCTAGCAGCCCTGTGGAGGGAGGATCTGCCATATTTTTACAGATTCAGAACCCCTTAAGTCTCACCTAGGTGTTCCTGGGGTGGGGGTCCCGTAGATATATGTAGCGTACTTATGTTTTTATAAGCCCTGGTGCTGGGAAAATGGCCCAAGTCACTTTTCCCATTGCAAATCCCATGCCATAGGTTAACATTGGAAAAGGTTATTAGTTAATAACTGGAGAAAGAAAAGCCATAAAACTAAGATTAAGGGACTCAGTAGAATGGTAATGATAAATCCAACAATATGGTATTGTTGAATTTATTGTAACATGTACAGATAAGAAGTCATAAGACTTTGTATTGCCTGTAAGCCAAAATTCAACCCTGTACTGCTCTGCCCTGATTGGTCAGAGATAAGTGGGTGAGCCTGGCTGCTTTGAAGAGGTGATAAATGACCCCTGGAGTTAGGAAGCCTCTTGGGGAGGAGAGGTTGCTGGGCATGGGAATGCCAGTGCAGGGGCAGGAGTCGTGAACCATGGACTTCAAAGGCAAGAGAAGGCTTCAGTGTCATTTACACCTTTACCCTGTTCACTTACAGCCAGATGCTAGACTTAAGAAAGGAAGGAGCAGATGCAAGGGGGAGAGACTATGGAGATTAGCCGTCCCAGGGCTGTGTCTAGCCAGGTCTTCTCTGCCTGCTGAAAATACTGACATATTGAATTTTGGAAGAATAGTGGTTTCTGGGTTAGCATTTTGCCACACTCTGCAGGAAGTGGTCAGAACTTTGGGTGGAACCCTGCACCCCATTGGTCAGGAGTGACCTGCTGCTTGACCCAGAGAACTTGTAATAAGTATCTGAGCGGGGCAGAACCCTGGAAATTTGCTGCTTGAAACTTAAGAGAATCAGAAGTGTCTGTGCTCAGATTTTGATGTACATTTCCAAAGGCCAGTACTCTGAGATTGCGCCCTTTTGCACCATTTGAAACTACAGCCCTGTGGATTAAACCTGCTTCAAAAGGACTGAAGAGTGGACTCCCTGCAAGCTACAGGTTAACAGAGCTCACCTGGACATCGCCACAAAGAATCCCCAGCCTGGAGTACCAGTGGATTTGTAAGGGTTTTGTTCAAGCGGATTGTGGGAATTGAAGTCTCACACTTTCAAGGACCCTCTTGGAGCTTCCAGAACCTTGGATTGTGTGTTGGATACTTTGGGACCCGCAAGAAGAACTTCGGGAAGGAGTTCTAACTGGACCCAGCCTGCTGGAGAAGGCGGCCCCAGAGTGGTGAGAAATTCTCCAGAACAATTTCTAAAGGTGTGTCCCTGTCGGAGCAAACCAAATGACTAAAAGGGGCACTGTTGGTTTCTAAGCACTAGAAAGTGACTAATCTTTAAAAATTCATATTTCTGGTTGCCTACAGTGATTTTATTTTTTTTACGTTTTGATGTCATTTAAACGATAAAAATATTTCCTATTTTTATACATTGGTGTTGGATTTTTATTTTGTGTTGTGTCTTAATTATTTACTGAATTGTTGTTTTTAAATGCTTTACATACCTGTCTTTGAAGTTGAGCCTGCCTGCTCGCAGCCACGTTACCAAGGGTGGAGCATAGGAATCTTTTTCTAAGATCTATTCTGAGCCCTATACTGTGTTAGTGGCCTTATTGAAACCAGAAAGGGTATGCAGTTCCTATAATGTGAGGCAGGTAATGGTAAGAACACACGTGGTAACAGGGCGTGGATAATAGGGTGAGCAGGAGAAGAAGATCCTCCTTTTGGAAAGGAGACCCTCACACACCCAACAAGCGGGTGTCTTGCTTCATCATCGGGTCTAGCTCCTTATCGGGTCGGCGGTGCAATACCCGATCAGGCGCCCGGGAAGGGGCCTTCTTAGCGGAGATCTTTATTCCCAATGCCGTTAGGTGTAATGTGTGTGAGGGCCCTAATGGAAAGGTAACTAGTGTAGGTGACGGTGATGTGTGGGGGATGTGAAAGATAAAACCGGGGTTAGTGATCCACTCAGAACAGTTTAAATGAGTTGTGGTCACTACCCTGATTAACACCAAAGCAAAACGCACATTCTCACTCTAAGTTTTGTTAGGGTATATGCTAAGACGGTCAACATGTTTCTTGCCTGTTATCTATTGAATGGCAATTCCTCAGGACCAGATTAAATACTACCTACACTTTTTTGGTGGTGGTCAAGACCTCATTTCAGGTATCAATAATGACCACACGTACAGCACCCTAAAAAATGTGTGGTACCAGTTGATCTGCACCAAGACCTGCAAAATAAAACAATGTGAAAATATTATAACATCATATCAAGGACAAAGCGATGTACAGGAATCACCATAAATATTCATGGTGTTTTGCACGCGTGCTGAACACAGGTGAGCCGTGACATGCATCAACTGTGAACTACGTCAATAAAACGCATGAAAGTACATAAAGACAGCAGATAAAAGCACAGGCGAGCAAGCGTCAAGAAATGGCACAATTGGAGGCAAAGCAAAGGAACTCTCCCAAATTGGGTCAGTGGTGAGCGGCATCGAGTACCGGTAGAGGTAAGCATGGTGTCCTGGTAAACAAGAGTGAGATGACATTGTAGAACCAGGTCCAATAGTTGGTACTCGGCAGGTAGCACAAAACCAAGGGGCCAGCGTGTACCGGGCCTCAATGGTGTCATGAAAGAGTAAGGTGTGCGCGTCAGGGGGGATAGGTTTCCCAATCAATTAGTGAGAACTAGAATGTAGAGATCATGAGAGATGCACCCGTGCCGCAGCTGCCGGGGGCGTCGATAATACTCACCAGGGTCAGTATCATCAATGACGGGCGGCACAACGTACGTACGGTGGTCCCACAATCCGACATACCAGTCTGCAAAAACTAGACCGGCTTCCAAAGCCAACACACTGAGCAGATCTCTGAGATGCCAAGGGTAAATGACAAACTAAAGCGCGCCAGAACCAAAACATAATAAAATGAGGCGCACGTAGTTTTAGGTTAAAGTGCACCTCAATCGGTAATCACCAAGGACTCTAGGGAGAGGAGCCGCAGTGTGTAAATGACCTTAGCGGCCACCATGCGCACATCACACAGAACACCGATATTGACTGCCATGGAGCCGTAGAGTGCAGCCTCCAATACTCACAGTTATGAAGTGTGAAACCATCTGTATTCCTACCCCCTCACTCCACCGGACCGGGCTGCTGCGGTAAACCCTCTCGTCTATGTGTTTATAGCCGGCCGGAAGAGTGCGGGAGGCGGGACTTCCGGGATGACCGGCACACACTGTCTAAAAGGCTGCACCGCTAACCTCGTAAAGAGAACGCCATGCTGGGCTTGTCCCAATGTTGAAGCAACCATAACGGTGTACATAACTAAAGGGACCGAGTACTAATATCTCCTCCGTGCCAACGGTCAATGAATATATATATAGTCTGAACAGGGTACTAATGTACTGTATAACCCTGTGTGATGTATGGCTATCCCTAGGTAAAAAGGGTATATCAAAGAAAACAATGGGGCATCATATCTTAGTTTATGTTCACAAAGTTGTTTGGGTTAATACCTCAAATGGAGGGCGATCATGTCAAATGCGGCAAAAGGGGGGAATCTTGTGGAGATCATGAGAGGAGACTCCAAGGTGTATCCTCATTGAGCCCATTCTTGTCAGTGGCTAACCGCAATACCCAACGCTGCTCAAGGTGAAATAGTGATTGTTTAGACATGCCAGGGTGTGATTCCAGAACACCCCATTGGAATGAATCAGGGGCATGTCGTTCTGCGTGGTAGTGTGTCGTCATTTTGGTGTTTGTTTTGTTACATCTGAAGTTGCTTTTATGCTCCAAAATGCGTGTCTTTACCTACCTGGTGGTCATTCCTATATAGAAGAGTCCACAGGGGCAAATCATCATGTAGACGCAATTAGATGTGTTACAATTGGTGTGTGTCAATATTATCCAGATTATCCCATTAGGGAATGTCAACTCCTTGTTGACCTTGGTTTGGGGGCATACAGAGCATGAGCCACAGGGGTAATGGCCCCTCACAGTTGGAAGATCCCATAGCGTCCTCTGTGAGCTATTGTGTTGTTTCTTGGGTCTCGTGTGTGTATAAGTAAATCTTAAGGTTGGTCGTTCGTTTGAACGCAAACCTAGGTGTTGGTAGATTCAGATCTCCTGTATTAAGGATATCCCAATTTTTGCGAATGATGTTTCTGATTCGGAGTCAGGGGTGAATGTGGTGACACATGTGATTAACTGATCTGGTTCTTTATTGCCAGTGGTAGACCTACATTTGTCCCTACCAATAATCCACTTTCCAACAAATACATTGCTACATGCCTTGTATATTATCTCATTCAGCTTCACGTTGTAGGATATTCATTGTGTTTACTGTTCTCTTATTCCTTGTTGTACGATACCTGGCAGCCCTCCTTGTTGTACGATACCTGGCAGCCCTCCTTGTTGTACGAGACCCGGCAGCCCTCCTGGTTGTACGAGACCCGGCAGCCCTCCTGGTTGTACGAGACCCGGCAGCCCTCCTGGTTGTACGAGACCCGGCAGCCCTCCTGGTTGTACGAGACCCGGCAGCCCTCCTGGTTGTACGAGACCCGGCAGCCCTCCTTGTTGTACGCGACCCGGCAGCCCTCCTTGTTGTACGAGACCCGGCAGCCCTCCTCGCTGTACGAGACCCGGCAGCCCTCCTCGCTGTACGAGACCCGGCAGCCCTCCTCGCTGTACGAGACCCGGCAGCCCTCCTCGCTGTACGAGACCCGGCAGCCCTCCTCGCTGTACGCGACCCGGCAGCCCTCCTCGCTGTACGCGACCCGGCAGCCCTCCTCGCTGTACGCGACCCGGCAGCCCTCCTCGCTGTACGCGACCCGGCAGCCCTCCTCGCTGTACGCGACCCGGCAGCCCTCCTCGCTGTACGCGACCCGGCAGCCCTCCTCGCTGTACGCGACCCGGCAGCCCTCCTCGCTGTACGCGACCCGGCAGCCCTCCTCGCTGTACGCGACCCGGCAGCCCTCCTCGCTGTACGCGACCCGGCAGCCCTCCTCGCTGTACGCGACCCGGCAGCCCTCCTCGCTGTACGCGACCCGGCAGCCCTCCTCGCTGTACGCGACCCGGCAGCCCTCCTCGCTGTACGCGACCCGGCAGCCCTCCTCGCTGTACGCGACCCGGCAGCCCTCCTCGCTGTACGCGACCCGGCAGCCCTCCTCGCTGTACGCGACCCGGCAGCCCTCCTCGCTGTACGCGACCCGGCAGCCCTCCTCGCTGTACGCGACCCGGCAGCCCTCCTCGCTGTACGCGACCCGGCAGCCCTCCTCGCTGTACGCGACCCGGCAGCCCTCCTCGCTGTACGCGACCCGGCAGCCCTCCTCGCTGTACGCGACCCGGCAGCCCTCCTCGCTGTACGCGACCCGGCAGCCCTCCTCGCTGTACGCGACCCGGCAGCCCTCCTCGCTGTACGCGACCCGGCAGCCCTCCTCGCTGTACGCGACCCGGCAGCCCTCCTCGCTGTACGCGACCCGGCAGCCCTCCTCGCTGTACGCGACCCGGCAGCCCTCCTCGCTGTACGCGACCCGGCAGCCCTCCTCGCTGTACGCGACCCGGCAGCCCTCCTCGCTGTACGCGACCCGGCAGCATTCCTCGTTGCACGAGACCCGGCAGCATTCCTTGATGCACGAGACCCGGCAGCATTCCATGTCGTAAGATACCTGGCAGCATTCCTTTGTCGTACAATATCTTGGAACAATCCTTGTTTGATACTTGACAGCATTCCTTGTTGTGCAATACCTTGGAGTATTTCTTGTTGTGCAATACCTTGGAGTATTTCTTGTTGTGCAATACCTTGGAGTATTTCTTGTTGTGCAATACCTTGGAGTATTTCTTGTTGTGCAATACCTTGGAGTATTTCTTGTTGTGCAATACCTTGGAGTATTTCTTGTTGAAAGATACCTGGCGGCATTCCTTGTTGAAAGATACCTGGCGGCATTCCTTGTTGAAAGATACCTGGCGGCATTCCTTGTTGAAAGATACCTGGCGGCATTCCTTGTTGAAAGATACCTGGCGGCATTCCTTGTTGAAAGATACCTGGCGGCATTCCTTGTTGAAAGATACCTGGCGGCATTCCTTGTTGAAAGATACCTGGCGGCACTCCTTGTTGTACGATACCTTGCAGCACTCCTTGTTGTACGATACCTTGCAGCCCTCCTCGTCGTACGATACCTTGCAGCCCTCCTCGTCGTACGATACCTTGCAGCCCTCCTCGTCGTACGATACCTTGCAGCCCTCCTCGTCGTACGATACCTTGCACCACTCCTTGTAGTATGATACCTTGCAGCACTCCTTGTAGTATGATACCTTGCAGCATTCCATTTGCCGGATAACTGACGTTCTTCTTCATTGCAGAATACATGCTGCTAGTATTTTTATCATGGTTCCCTGCTTAGAATCCATGCTCTCGAACATAATGCTTCATTTTTTGGAAGTTATCCAGCTTCCTGTTCCGTTCCTCGTTGGTGAATCCCTGGTACCTTTCCTCGTAGGATGCTGGGCTCCGGTCCTTGCTATGTAGAGGCCATTTATCCGCGGTTTGTAGGCGTGAACCAGTACCACAAATGACTAATTAGAGCAAGCATCTGCAGTGCAATAGGTCTCGCACTTACGCAAGTTTGAGCTATGAAAATGCTAAATGACAATGCCATGTTATTTATGTGTTGGTTTTTAAAACATAAATAAAAGGCATTGCCATTTACAATGCCAATAGCTTAAACTCTTGCAAATGCGAGACCTATTGCATGCCAAACGCTTGAAGGCATCGCTGAGTTGCCCTCTTCTGTCTCCCATGGCCCCTGAAGAGCTCTCCATTTGCTACGAGTTAAATAAACAAGACAGTGGTCACAACTGCGCACAAGAGACCCTTCTGCAGTAGGAGAGACTCATTAAAGAAAATAGTGCTTACAGACTAAAGAAGACGTTCAATGTAACAACCGAATGAGGGACTTACAAGCCTAATAACAAATCAGAAACCAGCATTTAAGAAGGACAATGACAAATATGGGCGGAGAGGGGGTGGGGCTTCAAGTTCAAACTCCAGTACAGCATGGCTCGCAGAACATGCGCTGCCTAGGCTCGACCTAAAAAGTTAATTTGAAGTTTTCTTTCAGGATTCAGAGTTCTGAACCTTCTGTGTTGGCTGTTCCATATATTGTATTGTAATTGCATTTGTATAGCGCTTACTACCCCATACGAGGCGTCAAACCTCTTTTTCGGTGAGTAGCACGGTACTCCGGGACCCATAGAGGATTAGTGTTGAATTAGTATAGTGTAGTATAGTGAAACATGCAAGTAAATTTTAAGTGGTGGATAGGTTAGTCAGTTATTTGGATTCAGAAGGATAGCAGAAGGATAGAAGAGGAAAAAAGGTTCGTATTTATATAGCGCTTCTTACCTCTGATGGGGTGTTGAAGCGCTTTTTTTGGCGAGTAGCACGCTACTCCGCAGACCCATAAAGGATTAGTGTTGAATTAGTATTGTGAAATATGAAAGTAATTTGATTGGTGGATATTAGTCAGTTATTTGGAGTGAGAAGGATAGCGGAGGGATAGAAGAGGGAAGACAGGTTTGCATTCATATAGCTCCTGTTACCCCTGATGGGGCATTGAAGTGCTTTTCTGGCGCGTAGCAGGCTACTCCGGAACCCATAAAGGATTAGTGTTGAAAATGAGTATAGTGAAATATGAAGTAATTTGAGTGGTGGATGTGTTAGTCAGTTATATGGATTGAGAACGGTTGGGGAGGGGTAAGTAAGGGAAAAAGGGTTGCATTTATATAGCGCTTGTAACCCTGATGAGGTGTTGAAACGCTTTTTTGGCGAGTAGCACACTACTCTGGAACCCATAAAGGATTAGTGTTGAATTAGTATAGTTGAATATGGAATTAGAGAAGTAAACATGTTAGTCTGTTATTTTGATTGAAAGGGAAAGTGGAGGGAGAGAAGAGTGAAGGGTTTCTTTTTTTATGTCATTGCAGTAGGAGGAGGCTTTTGGATGAGTAAAAAGGTTTTTTGGAGGGGAAGAGTCAGAGGGAGGAGTTTAGAAAGGTTTGTTTTGCAGGATCGGTTTAGTAAAAGAGGTGTCAGATGATGCAAGGAGGGGTAGAGTAGGAGAGAGTCTAGAAAGGGTTATTTTGGGGATCATAGTAGTGGTATGGGGTTTGGGATAAATGAGAGAGTGGGAGTAGAAGATGTAATGATGGATGTATAGGGTGAGAGATAGGGCAGTGCATTGGATAGAGTAGTAGAAAAGTTTGAGATGAGTCGGAAAGTTGTGCTAGAAGATATATAGAGAGAAGTATAGGCTGAGAAATAGGGTAGTGCTTTAAAAATGCTAAATTAGAAGAAAGTGATAAATATATAGATCCATAAGTACATTGAAAGTATATAGATGCATAAAGGAGGTAAGTATCTGCAGATTAAAAATATTGATAGAGGTACAGGATGGGAAATAGGCTAATGCATTGGATATGTTTTTTCAGGAGAAAAGTAACAGACACAGATCCAAGCACATGGAAGGTACATAGATGCACAATGCAAGCAAGTACATGTAGACCAAAGATGATATTTTTATTTTTTTAACAACATAATTATTCTACATGTTTATACAAAGCAATACACAAAGATAGGTACATATCTATACTAAAAATAAATGCTTATATGCAGAGGGACACGTACATAGGGTGGGTATTACTGAATGGGAAAATGGGCATCATTTCTGGCCCTGGTCCCGACCAGTCTCGAACAGGCTCAAACAGGCACTCACCCTTGTCCTCTCCACCCTTAGCCACGACGCCCTAAGCCTTGGCCTTTTATAGCCCTAGTAGTCACGTGACCCCTTCAGCCAATGGGAACCCTAGCCCTAACACTATTCAATCACAACACTAGCCCTAAAATCTAGAACCAATAGGAGACCAGGACCTTACAGCCAATCGTAGCCCTAGTCCAAGCACCCAATCAGTTTAAAAAAAACCTGATCTCTACGTCCAATAGAGGCCCTAGCCCTACCCCTACCAGTAGTCCCAACCCTAGTCCAAGCAACCAATGGCACAGGAAGCCCTAGTCCCTACTTCCAATAGAAAGCCTAACCCTACTCTTAGTCCCACACCTAGTCCAGCAACCAATCACACCAGAAGCCCTAATCGCTACTTCCAATTAAAGGCCTAACCCTAGCCCTAGTCCCACCCTAGTCCCAACAACCAATAACACAGGAAGACCTAGTTCCTACTTCCAATAGAAATTCTAACCCTAGCCCCAACCCTACATTGATAGAATCACAGACCCAGGAACCAATCAGAACCCTCAAATACCCAACCAATGAGGACACTAACCCTAATCCAATAGAAACGTCAGATACCACCACCAATCATTGTACACGTGTACCAAAGAATTTCAGACTATATAAGGTCCCAGCTACCTCAGACAAGGTTTGCTGGCCAGGGAGTTGGAAGCTGCTCCCTCTAGTCAGAAATCTCATCGGAGACAGACGGGCTCAATCCACACTTTGAACTTCTGCAGGTAAGGCCCTAACCTGTCCTCTAACAACACTATTTGTATAAAGCTTTACTCTCTCTCCTGGCCAAAAAGCGAAGTGCACAGTCCCTATTAAACACAGTTTAAACAGCTTACAGCAGATTACTGCTGTCTCATGGGGAAGAGGAGGCTGGTTTCACTGACAACCCAAAATGGTCACTGGGGGTACACTGCTTAACATACAGGTCTTAGCACAGAGCAAAGGAGACATTTGGAGGGGAAAACAGTCACGGTGAATGGGAGGGAAAACTACAGAGTTTGGACTGCAAATCCCACAATTCTACAGGTTAAATGGAAGCAGTCACGGGCAGGAAAAACCACAAGTTTAAACACAAAAACATGTCACCCTCTCCCTGCTTCACCCCCTTACCACCAGGAAATAGCTGTACCTCCTCAACCCCTGCCACCCTCTCTCCGTTTCACCTCCCTCCCCACCTGGGAATAGCTGTACCTCCTCAAACCCTGCCACCCTCTCTGCTTCACCCCCCTCCCCTCCAGGGAATAGCTGTACCTCCTCAAACCACACCACCCTCTCCCTGCTTCACCACCTCCCCCCACCAGGAGATAGATGTACCTCATCAAACCCTGCCACCCTCTCCCTGCTTCACCTCCCTCCCAACCAGGGAAAAGCTGTACCGCCTCATGCTTGCCACCCTCTCCCCGCTTCACCTCTCTCCCCACCAGGGAATAGCTGTACCGCCTCACACCATGCCACCCACTCTCCGTTTCACCTCCCTCCCCACCAGGGAATAGCTGTACCACCTCACACCATTCAACCATGCCACCCTCCCCCCGCTTCACCTCCCTCCCCACCAGGGAATAGCTGTACCTCATCAAACCAAGCCACCCTCTCCCCGCTCTACCCCCCTCCACCCCCACAATAGGGAATAGCTGTACCTCCTCAAACCCTGACACCCTCTCCCTGCTTCACCCCCACCCGTCAGGGAATAGCTGTACCTCATCAAACCATGCCACCCTCTCTCTGCTTCTCCTCCCTCACCAGTCCCTCCAGCAGCCCCACCCTTTTTTTCTCTCCTCAACCTCCCTCCCTCTCTCACATTAACATCTCCTCCTCTTTCGAGCCTGCTCTTGCCACCTCTTTGGGTTCACCTTCATTGTGCTTAGCCTCATTTCCCTTCTTCAACGTATTTCCCACTCCCTCCTCACTAGCATAGCTCCTTCCTCCCTTCATATCACTGCTTTTTGCTCCCTGGGGCGCCTCGCTTTTTTTCTTGTGTTCAGCTCCATGTTGACCGGCTTTGATGTCTCCTCTTGAGACTTGAAGAGCAGCTCGACAATATGACAAACCTCGACTGAGAACTCTGCCAGGTATGGTGAAGGTCTGGTGCTGACTCTAGGGTTGACTCTGGATTCCTGACAGGCGGGAACCATGACTCCTTTTGAAGGTTGGGATGGGTAGCTTGGGGTAGATTATGGTGAAACTTGATTGATCATGGAAGAGGAAGAAGCTAGCCTGGCTGATGAGGGCCGATACCCCGAAACCAGCCCCAGGATGCTTGTTTCTGGTCCAGGGAGGACCCGGCTTGGCAGTTCGGGCTGGACTGTTCCCATGAGGCACAGGGTCAAGGCTGATTTGCATATAGCTGTGTGAACTGGGATGGCGAAGTGAGCTAAAGAATGATGATGGATTCAACCCAGATCTCTGACTAGGGGTGAGAGTCTGAAAAGTTTCAGCGCTCCATCCATCATCTGCTTGTGTTTGCTTTGCTTGAATTATTAGCCACTATCCGGAAGCCTTAGTACCATTTAAAAAAAAAATTCAAATCTGAATGCAAATTAAGGGACTGAAGATTTTATCCTGCTCTTTTTGCAGTCCGGTAACTTGGATCTAGTAGGGCATCTGCATTGACCAAGTGACATAAACTCGAGATCTCTTCAAGGAAGGTGCACAGAAAAGGAGGGTCTAGGCCGGTCTGTCCCATAGAGTAAAGAGGCAACTCTGCTTGCCAGGCAACCCCCTCATATGATGGAGAACTCATGCCTTGTATTCAGAATTGTATTAAAAAAAGTGCTTTCCATTACTTGTTGTGGGATATATGTGTGAGTCCCTTTTTGTAAGATACCTGGCTAACCTTTTGTAGGAAACCTTGTTCCTCCCTGTTTTGTAGGGTAATTATTCGGCCTGGGCGGAGTTCGGTGAGTTGTGACCAAAAAACTCTGCGGCACTACGCAGAGTTCCGCAAGCGGTGGAGTGCGTTTGGTCATGCCGTTCGTCTTGATTTTCAGCATCAGGTGGTGTGCTGCGTTGTAAAATCAGCACGAACTGCACCATGCGCAGCACAAGAGGGCGCTGCTTATTCTCTTGCCACTCAAGTAGGTTTTCTACCCGAGCTGCAGCTTTCTCAATGCAAACGGAAGGTTTCTCAACGCGAGCGGTCGTGACTATACATGACCGCCCGCCTTGAGAAATCCTGCCAGGAGGTGGATTTTCCTCACTCGTGCTCGCCAATTTGAGATTGGCAAGCGAGGAAAAAAATCCACTGCTCGTAGCGGAGATTTTCAGAACTCTGTGGATGCAGAAAACGGAGCAGAGTTCACCGCCCCAGCCTAGTAACTATCTTACCCCGTTGTAGAATATCTGGCTTCCGTTCCTTCTGTGTGTAACCTGGCTCATCCTCTCTTGTAGGATACCTGAATCTATTCATTTTTTAGGGTACCTGCCTCAATTATCTTTGTAGGACACCAGACTCTGTCCCAGTTGTAGAATACCTGGCTCTTTTCGAGGTTCGAGAATACTCGGCTTCATTCGCTGTCAGATGTAAGGTACTCTTGCCAATGTTAGGATGTACTGCGCAGTTCCCCGTCGTGGAAACCTGGTCTTTGGGTACGTGGCTTTGTTCCTCATTGTTGCTTCTCTAGCTCTCGTCATTGATGTAAGATACTCGGCTTTGTGCCTTGCCACGGGGTACCCTCTTTGCTGTAGTAGCATTTCTGGCTCAGTTTCCTTCTGTAGGCTATCCGGCTCTCGCTCTCCGTTAATGGGAAACCTTGTCGTAGCATACCCTGCCCATTCGCTCTCGCAGACCTCCCACCCTGTGCCTGGCATCAAGATGCTGGTTGTTTGTAGGTGCTTACTTGATGCTGTTTTCTCTTGACAGATGTCCAGCCCTGAAGCCCACGTATTGATCTATGTTATAGGACGTCCAATGTTGTGTCCTGCGGTAGGATACCCTGTTCCTTCTCTTGTGGTAGGATACCTGGTTTGCCCTAAACATTGCCCTGTACATGGTGGTTGTGAAATACGTGTGGCTTACAGTAGCATGCCTCGCTCTGTTTTTTCTAGAAGAATCTCTTGCGCTCTGCCTGTTTAAGTGATAACTAGCTCATTTCTTTGTAGTAACATATTCAAACTCTTCTGTGTAACCCAGCCAGGGGTGTGGAATTTCTGTAGTCCAATGCCAAAGTCATTGTTTGGGTTCAAGGACACAAGTTTCATGTTCATTGTGTCCATTGGACAAGTAGGCCCAAGCCCCTGCAGCACTAGGAGTGCTCGAGTGTAGCTCAGTGTGTCTGCTGACCAGGCAAGATATGCATCCATATGAATAAGACGTTCAAAATTGTATATAAAGTTCAAACAAGCATTGGCATAGCCAATCGGTCTCGCCTTTGGGACCTTATAAGTCTTTAGCCAGGCAGCACACTATTGTGGGTGCTGTGCCGCCAGGGATTGAAGAGCGTCCGCACGACACATTTTGATGTGATGTAATTTGATTAATTTTTTAAGGGGGTATGTAAGAGAGTCCAAATGTTGCTGCTGTTACATTTTCACTAGATTGACTGCTTTCTGCAGATGCTGTACGGATGTTGTCTTAAGCAAAGTGTTGATGTTTTTCGCAGACTAACCTTTTCCAAATTCTCTACCAACAAACAAGCATCACACAAGCTTTATTAAGTACTGAGAACAATATGTCTGACAGCGCAGTTACACCAACAATACACAGCAAAGTGCAACTTTCCACTAAACAAATCAGACTCGCGAGCAGTGACGGTCGCATCCGGGGATTACGTCACTAGGGTTACCCCCAATGAACAGCACACGCCAGTGGATGGGAAAATGCGCTGATTGGCTGACGTACAGTGTCACATGCCGCTACACACTGCATGCTAAATTCCTCGCCTTGTGTCCAATCAAAATCAAGCGCCAATTACTACGTTGCCAGAAGGTGGAGATGAAATCCATTCCATTGATTCAAAAAGACAGCCGGATGATGGATACCCACCTCTGTACCTGGCTACAGGATACCCACCTCTCTACCAGGCTATAGGATTCTGAGCTCTGTACCTGGCTATAGAATACCCATCTCAGTACCTTGTTATAGGATGCCCATCTCTGTACCTTGTTATAGGATACCCATCTATGTACCAGATTATAGGATTCTGAGCTGTGCACCTTGTTATAGGTAACCCATTTCTGTACCTGGCTGTAGGATTCTGAGCTCTGTACCTGGCTGTAGGATTCTGAGCGCTCTACCTGGTTTTAGGATTCTGAGCTCTGTACCTGGCTATAGGATTCTGAGCGCTCTACCTGGCTATAGAATACCCATCTCAGTACCTTGGTATAGGATACCCATCTCAGTACCTTGGTATAGGCTACCCATCTCAGTACCTTGGTATAGGCTACCCATCTCAGTACCTGGTTATAGGATACCCATCTCTGTACCTGGTTATAGAATACCCATCTCTGTACCTGGTTATAGGATACCCATCTCAGTACCTTGGTATAGGATACCCATCTCAGTACCTTGGTATAGGATACCCATCTCTGTACCTTGTTATAGGATACCCATCTCTGTACTTTGTTATAGGATACCCACCTCTGTACCAGATTATAGGATACCCACCTCTGTACCAGATTATAGGATTCTGAGCTGTGCACCTTGTTATAGGTAACCATTTCTGTACCCGGCTATAGGATTCTGAGCTCTGTTCCTGGCTATAGAATACCCATCTCAGTGCCTTGGTATAGGATACCCATCTCTGTACCTGGTTGTAGGATTCAGAGGTCTGTACCTGGTGTAGGATACCCACTTCTGTACCAGATTATAGGATTCTGAGCTGGGTACCTTGTTATAGGAAACCCATCTCTGTAGCTGGTCATAGGATACCCTTCTCTGCCCCTCGTTAAAGGATTCTGAGCTCTGTACCTGGTAATAGGATCCCCATCTGTGAACCTGGTGATAGGATTCTGAGCTCTGGCCTGGTTATAGGATTCTGAGCTCTGTGTCAAGCTATAGAATACCCATCTCAGTACCTTGTTATAGAATACCCATCTCAGTACCTTGTTATAGAATACCCATCTCAGTATCTTGTTATAGGATACCCATCTCTGTACCTGGTTATAGGATCCCCATCTCTGTACCTGGTTATAGGATCCCCATCTCTGTACCTGGTTATAGGATCCCCATCTCTGTACCTGGTTATAGGATCCCCATCTCTGTACCTGGTTATAGGATCCCCATCTCTGTACCTGGTTATAGGATTCTGAGCTCTGTACCTGGCTATAGGATACCCACATCTGTACCTGGTACTAGGATTCTGCGCTCTGGCCTGGTTATAGGATTCTGAGCTCTGTGTCAAGCTATAGAATACCCATCTCTGTACCTGGTTATAGGATACCTGTCTCTGTACCTGGTAATAGGATTCTGAGATCTATACCTGTAGGATACCCACCTCTGTACCAGATTATAGGATTCTGAGCTGTGTACCTGGCCATAGGATACCCTTCTCTGCCCCTGGCTAAAGTATTCTGAGCTTTGTACCTGGTTATAGGATACTCATCTCTGTACCTGATTATAGGATTCTGAGCTATGTACCTTGTTATAGGATACCCAGCTATGTACCTGATTATAGTTTTCTGAGCTATGTACCTTGTTATAGGATACCCAGCTATGTACCTGATTATAGGATTCTGAGCTATGTACCTTGTTATAGGATACCCACCTCTGCCTCTGGTTAAAGGATTCTGAGCTCTGTACCTGGTTTTATGATGCCCATCTCTGTACCTGATTATAGTATTCTGAGCTATGTACCTTGTTATAGGATACCTATCTCTGTACCTGGTTATAGAATTCTGAGCTCTGTACCTGGCTATAGGATACTCGCCTCTGTAACATGGTTATTGGAGTCTGAGCTCTACTCTGTACCTGGTTATACGATGCTGAGCTCTGGATCTGGCTATATGATGCCCATCTCTGCACCTGGTTATAGGATTTCATCTCTGCACCCGGATATAGGATTCCATCTCTGTACCTGGCTATAGGATCCCCATCTCTGTACCTGGCTATAGGATTCTGAGCTCTGTACCTGGTTATAGGATCCCCATCTCTGTACCTGGTTTTAGGATCCCCATCTCTGTACCTGGCTATAGGATTCTGAGCTCTGTACCTGGCTATAGGATTCTGAGCTCTGTCCCTGGCTATAGGATACCATCTCTGTACCTGGTGACTGATCTCAGATCTGCGGCTGGGTACAGGATCCCGAGCTCTCTGCCTGGTCAGCAGACCCTGCCCTGTGCGTCGCTGTAGGCTCTCCAGCCTCCCTCCCCCCGCCCCCCTCTCTCCGTCCAGCCGCCCTCTGCCTGCCCATATTAAAGCTGTATTTCTTCCGCAGACAGCCCAATCTGGAGCTGTGCCCCGAGGTTGGAGGCGGGGGGCAGTGGGGGGCACTGCCTGCCTTCAGTAGAGCTCCCATGAGTCCCATCTCAGGCGGAGCCCACCTCCTCTGCCCCCTCTCTGCCTGGTGGGCCAGCTCCCTGGGGGCTCGGTCACTGGCTATGCTTCGAGCCCCGCAGACCCCCTTTACCTAGCACATCAAAGGCTCCATTACCAGGGCCCCTGTACCAGCCTTTGGTGCTGGGAGAGGGGCGGGATGCCAGTGACATTCACGCTTTGGAGACGTGTGTTCTGCTGCCGGTGAAGGCACGCTCTGATGTACGGCTTTCATTTCGACTGCACGCGTGACCCTCTGCAGCCTGGCGGGGCTTGGAATGCCGATGTTCGACGTCACGCACTTGAGAGGCGTCCAGACTTGGGCATGTGGTGTGCGTGCCCTCGACGTGCGCAGCGGTACAAATGTACCACCCCCGCCCCCACCTGTCCCCACGTCCTGGCGCGTTTCGGCGCCACCTACAGAGGGCAGCAAAGAGCTCAGTGCCCCACACGGATCTGAAAATTCTGCCTTTTGCTGGAGAAACGGGAAGCGCCAAGCATTGCCGAAGCCTCCGGGTCCCGCCTTCGGGGCCTGCAGGCTTTGCCAATGTTTGCTGACGATACTGTACAGCACGGACACTCGCAAACATTTGCACAGGGCCCACAGAGTATAGCCTGAGGCGGGATGCGGAGGGGTTAGGTCAGGTGAGCATAGGAGAAGCAAAGAATGCACAAGGTGTTGACAGGAAGTGATGTAGTTATTTTGAGACTTTCATTCCATGCTGCCTCGAAGAGTCCTAGATTTGACAGAGCAGTGTTATGCGGTATCTGCGTCGCTGCCCCTCCACCGCTGCCCTTTCACTTCGCTGTCGGTACCTCTGGCGCAGCAGTTGTACAAAGGAAGTAACTAGATTATGAAACTGGAATGAAACCGGTTTTAGGCCTCACAATCTCCATTTGCCTTTAATCTCTAGTATCTGTAAACACTAGGAGTGCCTAGAAACGGGTTCAGTTGAGGTAGAGAGCGCTACAAAAGCATCCTTGACTAAGACCTCTCCCCCCCCAAACAAGGTGTTCCGCTCACTGAGGTGGACAAACGCCCAATCACGGCAGCTAAACATGGGTCAGTGGGAAACTTTTAGCTGAGACACTGAGACTAGCCTGCCTTTACAACTTTGCCAAAATAAGCTGGTTGTGAACTCTCTATCGTCTGGGCCGGTCCCACAGCGCAGCGGCGTTTGGCACTTGCGTCCAGTTGTGTAATGGGCAAGATGGAAAACGAGCACTGAAACACTTCAGACCGTCACAGATCACAGATCCGGGTTGAATCCATCATCGTTCTTTAGCTCACTTCGCCAACCCAGGTTCAAACACAGCCATACGCAGATCAGTCTTGACCCTGTGCCTCATGGGAACAGTCCAGCCCGAACTGCCAAGCCAGGTCTTCCCTGGACCAGAAACAATCATCCTGGGACCGGTTTCGGGGTAACACCCCTCATCAGCCAGGCTTGATTGCGTCCAGTGTCAAAGTGAGCAAGAGGCCCATGTCTGGGTATACCCTGCCAACTTAGGGCGAACAAAGCTAACACAAGGAGATGATGAACGGAGCACTGAAACTTTTCAGACACCCACCCCCAGTCACTATTAGATTTGGGTTGAATCCATCATCGTTCTTTAGCTCACTTCGCCACCTCAGTTGAGACCCAGCTATATGCAAATCAGTCTTGACCCTGTGCCTCATGGGAACAGTCCAGCCCGAACTGCCAAGCCAGGTCTTCCTTAAACTAAACACCGTTAGCAAGATAAGAAACCAGGGGAGGCATGAATGTTTGACTTGATAAATGCCTCTCCACGGAGTCCTATAATCTGATACACAAATGTGAAATGCTTGTGCATGTTAATGAAACACTTGATTTTTTTATTTTTGAAGAGACGTTATCATACTTTTATATACTTTTAGCAAGATTTCTTTAAAATTAAGGTGTACCTAAAGATAAGTGGTGCAGGACATCATCTATACTTCTTTTCCTAAACTTCAGTTAACCTGTAAATAAATCCTTGTCCGTTTAACATCTTTCTTATTGTTGGTGCTCAGACAAGTAACAGCAACGCAGCGCTGCTGTGGGCCGCGTATGAAGGCGCATGTAAAGGCCAGGAGGGCTGCAAGCGGGCCATACTTTGAGTATGCGTCAGTAATAAAGAAAATGCTTCCCCCCCCGCCCATCCCCGATGCCATGTAAAAGAGAAAAAAGAAATCCTGATGCGACACTCGTGTACATGACTATACGCTACTGGTGCCGTGGAAATCAATTAGTGCGTGATGACGTTTGCAGGCATCTACTGGTTAGCGTGGGTGCCATTTCCTTTGTTTTCTAATTCGCCGATGCAAGGTGGCGGGCAAGGGGAACCTATGGGTGGAGGATGAGAAAGAATTAATACAAATATTTAAAAAGCCATGAAGGAGGAGGAAGAAATGGGCAGGGTGTGGGGAGGGTGCAGCAAAGCGAATTGTGTGCGGTGGGGGTGAGGGTAGAATAAAAGCAACAGACAAATGATAGAGCAAGCGGGGCAAGGAGGGAGGAACATCACCGGCTGAGGGAGGATGGGGAGAGGATTTTGGGGCTGGAGAGGCCGCATACAAGGGGGAGATCCTAAACCTTAGCCCCAAAACATCATACAATGTAACCAGGGTCTGCAGGGCCATACCGCCAGTGCCTAGTTTGTGAGCGAATCACTGCCAGGGCAGATTTGCTCAGAAGACCACGGCTGGTACTATCAACTTTTGGGGTGTGGAAAACCAGGGCGGTGTAGTCTTGGCTCCACCTCATTCTTCTTTAATCCACCACCAGACACGTCCTGCCCTTTTGTCTCTCTCTTGCAGGCTCTTTTTCATCCCTGCTTTCTTCCTCACTGTGTTTCCATTTGTCTTCTACTTTCTTTCCCCCCTGTGTGTTTTCTTGCTCTTGCTCTGGGTCATAGTCTGTTGATTCATAATACGTACTTGTCTCCAAAAATCAGTGGGCTGTCTGAGTGGAGTGGCCACTCCCTCACACCTCTTGGGCATAGAGTGTGTGCGTGTCAGGCTGAACAAAGGTCTTCATTGTCCGGTCAGGCAGCCCGGTGCGGGACACCCACTAAATGCGCAGGAGCCTGGTGTCTGAGCTGAACTTTGCTGGGCTGAGGATGTCGCAGCTCCTGTGGGCGTGACCTCCTCCGTTCAACAGAGGCCCTCAAGGCCCTGCCCCCGTGATGAGGAAGCACATGTGATAGCTTCATCCCGGGGCACTTCCGTTTTAAGCCCTGAAGCACCCAGGGCCGAGTGTCCATCACTGACACCCCGTCATAGAGTGGGGTGGGATCAGCTGTCTCACTGACCCCATCCCACGCTGTGAGGAGGTAGGGACTGCTGCCTCCCCTCATTGGCTGACCTAAGGTCAGGGGGAGGCAGCAGTTACAACCCTCCTGGCACCTCTGAGGTTCCCTCCGCAAGAGCTGCAGCAGATAAGTGTTGTTTTTTAATTAACTGGCGCGTGTGTATGTATGAATGTACGTGTATTTGTGAGTGAGTGTTGTGAATGGGTGTGTGCGTGCTTGCATGTCAATGCATAGGTTTGTGTGTTTGTGAGTGCGCGCCTCCCCTCTAAGCTTTACTTACTGCCCCCCACTGGCTGGTGGGCCCCACCTGCATCCGCTGGCTCTAATTAAGCACTGCCTTCCTCTCACCTCTAACCACACCATAGAAGACTGAGGCCCTAGTGTTTCCGACAGTCCTCTCTTTCTCAATCTGATATAATCTGATATTTGATATAGATTTATTCCAATTCAATACCTGATCCCTCATTCATCAACAGAACAGGCGTGTGACGGGACCCGTGGAGCCTTGCTGGCAGCAGGAGGGTAGTGATACAGGTTATACCAGTTTGCTTAACTGACCTCTCTAAACTAACCAGATAGGCCTGAGAAGAGCAAAGGGATGTGCCCCATAATGCTAGTCAGGCACCCAACATGGTCCACCCTGCACGACCCAAACAGATACCCTGACCACCAGCATCCAGTAGTGATAAAAAGGATGATTGGTCCGTGGTGCACCCCGCCACATTCTTCTCACGTGACGCCTCCTGGTGTCAGTCATACGAAGCATACCTGTGACGGTCTATGCAGGCAGACCTCGGACTCCCCTCACTCTTCCGCCATACCTGTGCCCTCCTGTGAATCCATCGGATCTTAGAGCCGATGCCTTCCTGCTGCCGCCAGCGAAGGGAAGCCGCATGGCCTCAAATAATATTGTTGTTCTCACAGGGCGGTATTAAAAAGCAACGGGGAATAAAAGTTCAACCGAAGAGTGATCAGCATGTTTCAGCCTGGACTGTGAGGGAGGTGCAGTGGCCTTCATCGGGAGCATTCTCCTGCTGCTAAAGTGTGATAAATAATGATGTTTTTCTACACCGCACCCCTTACATTTCTTCTGGTGAGGGTCCGCAGGATTTCTTAGCACAAATATGATACATTATAGTTGTTCCGCAGTACAGAACAAAGTAATAGTGATCAAGGTGCGTCACACATGTATGTAGTGTATTCACACTGCACGCGTAAGTGCTGCGGAGTAGAACTCAGGCTTGGCTTGCACGAGTACAGGTTATGGCCTCAACTGACCCTCCAGACCTGGCACAGCGACACTTCAATATAGAACCGCAAACAATGACGCCAATGCAGAAAGTTGAATATTGCCAAAAAATCTCACTTAATCTGATTATAAATACTCAGTGAAGATCATATATGCAGAGTTGTGAACATCGCAGAGCCGCGCTGTGGCGCTGTTGGACTCAATACTATGTAGGAAGAAAAGCTATCCCGGTCAGAAAGGATGCTGCCAGCCGTCCTCTCTCCTTACTGTTGAGAAGGAATGGGCCACGCTCTACCTGGAGCCCCTTACCACGGCTCCCCAGTGCGCAAGCTGCCCTGCTATCGTGATGGGTGAGGAGACACACTACAGCGGGCGGTTCGCATCTTTAAACGCCGCTTCTGATAACGGAAGGCCGTGCTGAGTCTGCGCCAGTGCTTAATTTGTAAAAAAAAAACAGAAGTGCCAGGGTCCTGGTCAGGAGTCCACTTGCACCACCCATTGCCGTTGTCATCGCTGCCAATTACAGTTTCAACATCGCTACTAACCCTCACACTCCTACAAGAGTGACAATTCAGACTAGTCCAGGCCCCCAAATCCTATAAGAATGGCTTTGGCGGCAGGTAGTAGTCCTTTTTAAGGTGTGCTAGTCTCCAAACTAGACAAACCGCGCCACCATGTGGCAGAATGTCATAAGTGTCCATATTGCTAATTAAGTGCCGGTGCTGAGCACCGGAAACCACAGGCTTAAACTAAGCACTGGACTCTGTGAACACCAGCAGCGGGGGGAACACATCATGCCGTGTCCTCTCATTGGTCGGTAGGTGATGTAGTGTTGGTGTGCTGCAATTTGTGCAAACATCTAAAGGTTATTTTCTAGAACTATTACTTATTTTGAAGTGAGAGCATACCAAAGAATACCGTCCCCGATTGAAATTGATATTACGTTATGTAAAAATAAAGAAAAATAATGTGGTTAAAAAAACTGGAAAAAACAGAAGTGGTTAGAAAAAATGCCTAGAATGTGTTAGGCAGCTGCTTCCAAACAGAAGAAGCAAAGAGATCAAGACGGTTGTACTCCAGTCATCATTGGCGGTCCAGTGTTCCTTGTGGTTCTTGTGGTGTCGGTAGATGTACCAACCATGCCAGACAACTGGCCTTTAAAAACCACAGGACAAACTGCAACAGCGAAGGTGTTGTTTACCTCATCACCTGCCCTTGTGGACTTTGCTGTGTGGGCCTGGCTCCAGAAATATCAAAACTCAATTTATACATTCATATGTTCACCATGAGCTCTAGGGATGGAGGTCCCACAGCTTTTAATTTTATACACTTTTTCCTGTACATGGTCATGTCGACTGAATAGTTCCATTAATCCTGGAGAGGCCAAGGAATGAATGAGTGTTGACTTGTTCTATAATTTCCATGTAGGTTGAAGTGCTGGACAATTGGATGGGCTGTATATTGAAACCAATCCATAAAAAAAGGTGCAAGCGATCAACCAGCCAACTTTAGGCTTATTGCCCTCCTCGACATTGAGGGTAAATGTTTCGCAAAAATCTAGAACAATTAGCTAGAGAGTGGACTAATACGGAGGCCTTAATCCTCATTAGTCAATCTGGCTTTAGGCGTGGCCACGGCACTGAGGACAACCCGATCATTTCCTCCTCTCCGATCAAGGCCGCTGACTTCAAAGGTGCCTCTCCTCTGTGAGCATCTGTCGTTTTACCCCTGCTTTGGACAGATCGAGACTCTGGCAGAAGTTGTCTTACTGGGCCATTCAGAGAAACCTACTGAGAGCCGTCAGGATCCTTTACGCCAGGACTGGGGTGAAAGGGAAGATATCGGCTAACAGAGTCGCAATCCATAAGAAATGGACCAATACTGGTGTCAAACGCGGATGCCTCTTAGCCCCACTTTATTTACCCTTTATCTGGTGGACATAAATGACACGCTAGCTTCAGTCCGAGCCTTCCCTCCCAAATTTGCGGGCACACACATGCCTTGTCACCAGTATGCAGATGACACGTTATTAATTTGATCACGCTCCTGTAGTGGTTCTCTCTCACTTTGCTTGCTCCCCCCCGCCCCCTGACCCCCCCCATGGAGAATGTTATCGCACTCTCGGATGTACCATGATGCTGATGTTGTACGGTTTAGATTTTTGTATTGTATTTAGCTTCACAAGGTCATTTACTGGCAAATTTTGGATGGTTCCCAAAGGGGCGCTGCTCATTTACTTTATATTCCCGCAGAGATCTTCATCATATGACCTGTATTCTTTTTGAAAAAATGAATAAACAAATGTACACAACAAATACATATACATTCGATCACACTGCAGTGGGGCCTCGGCGGTCCTTGGAAACGCTCCCATTGTACTGCAAGGGAAACAAATTAGCAGTCAATCATTCTGTTGGACTTGGCCCTTCTGGCAGGTTCACCCCTGAACTTTTTGCTTTTTATTGGTGACTTGGTGTGGTGATTTTTTGGTTTCTGCGCACTTTCCCTGTGTCCCAGGTTAAAGTGCGTGCGTGCTCTGAGTGCATGTGGTGAGATAGGCCTGCCCTCCCATAGGAATGCATGGGGAATGTATGTATCCCTAGTAGCTCCTGATGCGCGGGGTGTGCAGGCCCGAGTTTGGTATGTGCGGACTCGTGGGATTGAATGCTGCGCGATGATGTGTGTGGCGTGCATGTACCTAGTTTGGAAGTGCCACTTCCAGAAGTGGGCACTTCTGTGTGCAGTGCGTCTGGCGTGTGATTGGCTGGAGCTGGCTGGTGAGCCTGGCTCCAGGAGTCTGGTTGGGTCTGCCCCAGTGGTGAGTGTGAGATTAGCATGCTGATGGCTGGGGAGGAGTGCCCCTTGGACCTGAATAGGGCAGGGTTTTCCCCACACAGTGCTGGCTCCGCCCCCTGTGGTGCGACTGACGACCCTAGCCCTGCCAGTGAATAGAGTGAGGGGCTGAGCACATCAAGGGTGCTCCCCAACCAGCTGCGACTGGTTTTCCCCCTCACCCTGAACCCAGAACAAAGGGATTTGGTGTATAAAAAGGGGCTGTGTCCCCTTACAAAATGTTCTTGTTCTAACTCGAATCTACCAGGGGCGTGCTGCTGCTGGGGCCCAGGGGAAGGCTTGCCTCCCTGGGCCCTGCCCAGCCCCTGGATGCCAGATGGACTTACTGGACCTTTTTCCTTTGCTGGGAGCTGCTGTGCTCCAGCTTCTGATGCCCAGGACTGCTTACAACTTATCCCTTTGCCAAGGCTTGTTACAGCCTGCCTAGTGCTTGGGGAGCGCTGTGTCTCCAAACTTCTGAGGAGCGCTTATGATTATGGAGGAGCGCTTCCCTGGTTTCCCCGAGCGCCTCTCTGCCGCCTGCGGTGCTGCGAAGTCCTTGGAGGGAATCCCCGGCGTAGGGATTCCCCCTCGTCGTGTCCTGTCACGGGTGCCCACCCCGCTAGTTGTGAGCCAATGCGGGTGCCACCCCACTTATGTTCATATTATTTCGGGTGCCCACCCCGCTGAACTGCTTTGTTTTATTGCGGGTGCCCACCCCGCGATTCTTGAAGATCACCGCTGCGGCCCGAGTCGCGGCCAAAAACGGAAGTCAGGCGAGAATGTGCCTGGCGGCGGGCGGGACTTCCGGTTTTGCGAAGGAAGTCCCGCGCACGCCGCCGCCTGAGAAGCTGCCCGGAGTGAAGGTGATGGTGCCTGCCTGTGCGGGGCTCCCATGGCTGAGGGAGAGCCCCGCGGGCACCAGCAAGTGGAGACTGAAGGCGGAGGGGGCTCGAGGCACATTGCCGGTGCCTGCCCCCACCGCGTGCGAAGAGCGGAGACCGGAGTCCTGCCGCTGAAGAGCCCAGGTGAGTTGGGCTCGCATTCAAGGGTGCCTGGCAGAGGCACACGGTCAGAGCGGCCCCGTTTGCGCAGCGGGCCGCTCCAACGTGGCGATGTTTATTTTAAGGGCCCCTGTGGGGGTCCCGAGGTCCCGTGCTGCCCCACGTTGAGCAGTAGTCTCCAGCTGCCCCACTTTGCAGGGGTCAGCTGCAACGATGGGGAGTGATTAGTTTCAGAGCCCGTGCGCGGCTCCAACCTGGGGGCAAAGTAATTTATCGTCCTTCCTTTTTGCCGCCATACTCCCAGCTGCCCCGCTACTCAGGGGGCAGCTGCAACGATGGGGCCATAATTGTTTTTAGAGCCCAGAGAGGCTCCAACGTGGGGGACTGATTTGTTTTAGAGCGCTCCTGCGCTCCAACGACGGGTGCCAGTTCCTCGTGTGGGAACATGATTATTCTAGAGCCCAGAGAGGCTCCAACTTGGGGACATGGTGTGTGTCGAGCCTAGGTGGCTCCAACGTTGTGGATATTGTTTCAGGGGCGATTGAGAGCCCCTGCTTCATTTGCCTTCCCAGCTGCGCGGCACTTAGTGCCAGCTGCAGCGTTTAGGCCCTGTGCTTATCCCCAGCTGCCCAGCAAGTAGTGGGCAGCTGCTACGTTTAGGTTCTGGCGCAACCTGGACTCTAATGCGATTTTGGTGCTAGGAAATGTACGGTGTAGTATGTTTTGCGCACCTTGTGTTCATGCTTATGGGGTTGGGAAATGTACTGTGTATAGTATATTTTGCGCTCCCTGTATTTCATACCTCTAGATAGGATTTCTGCCTGGGAGGTTGTTTTACCTTGTTTAGGTTGATGGTAGGGAGAATGTACTTCCCTGTGTTATGTACGCCCCTAGTGTAGGTATACTTAGGTGGCTAGGTCTAAGGCGTCAGACTTGCGAGAATTGCATAATGTGATTTATGCCCCTGTGATGGATGCAGGATAGGTTTTATACCTGATGCTAGTGTGATGACGCTGAGGTCATTATTGCGCCAGTAGATACTGGTTATGTTCTACATGTACACTTGGTAATTTGTGTTATGTTCTAAAAGTGCTAATTCCGGACAGTGGTCCATGTGGCCCTGTCCCCTGTACATATAATCCCTTGTAAATTCTGCCCGTGCCTGTTGGCACATTGTAAAGTGTGTGTTTTTATCTAATGTGTTGTGTATAATACAAAGGTTATTTTTATATAATACCTTGTGTGGAGTTTCTTTTGTGGTGGGCCTTGGGTGTTGTTGCTGGGTGCGCGCGTAAACGCTTTACACATCGCCTCAGGGATAAGCCTGTCTGCTCGTGCCAAGCTACCAAGGGGGTGAGCAGGGGTTATCTTTGGCGTGTAACTTCCTTGCCCTGACTAGAGTGGTGGTTTCTGCCTGGCTTTGGCGCAAGCCTCAGCCAACCAGAAATCCCATTTCTAACACATTCAAAAACAAACATCGTGGTATGTGGAGTTGGAAACAACGACACCGCCTACAAATTCACATTTTCCATGAGTGACGTGGCTTTGGAGCAAGTATCAAGCCTACGGGCCTTTGCTTCAACCCGCGTGGCTCCCGCTTTACACACCTTACCAGCCTAACGGAGATTGCCTTGTCCATGACGATGAGCTTAAAAAAATTGGCAAATAAGATGCGTGGACCAGATCTTAGAGACATGTGCAAAGTTATTGATGCCAAGTTCATGCCAACTCTAACTTGTGCTTCATTGATATTTAAAAATCATATCACCGCATGGCTGCATAAAGCCCAAACTCGATGCTGCAGACGTGTGTTCAGCCTTCCTGACGCCTCGCCTTCATCCCAAATACACCTGGAATTTGGACTCTGCAAACAATCCCCTATGCGGAAAGCTCGGTTCTTGGGCTCCTACGCGAAGCTCAAGGCGTCCCCCACAGAATCCCTCAAAGAACAGATGAGGCACGGCGGCCTCCAGGATAAGAAACTCCAATGGGAACCCTACCTGAGGAATTCAATCGAACTTTGGGAGCCCAGAGCGCCTTTGAGCAAAACCTTCCTCGAACATTAACCTACAAAATGCTAGCCACAATCGCAAAAATAGAATTGGGAGACCCAGTCAGGGAAGAGCTAGCATGAAAGGCCCATGCAGAACTTTGTGACTTTTTACTAAAACGAGGGGAAAGCGTTGTACCTTTCCAGCCCTATGAAACTGACCTCCAAAAAGAACTCATGAGGCTGAGATGCGGGCTAATTCCTTTAAATACATATATTATTTTGGGCGGTTAAAAAGCTCTCCTGAACATAACTGTTGATTGTGTAATTTTAGGCAGGAATCATTGATGGATGTGGTCTGCATTTGGCCCTGATTATAAAGTTTAAGGTACTACTGGTCAAAGCCGATATTTCAACACATGGGCATAACACAATGTAATAATGCCAGTACTGCACGTCTGAGTAGAGCTGACGCGCAGCTTTCAGCGAGGTGTGTGAAACTCTTCAGGGAAGCACTTAAGGTACTGAACTTGTGCCCCGCGGGCAGATAAGTGATAGTCTGCCTGCTTTACATTATTCCTCAATATTGCTGCTTAATCAGATCCCACTATGTACTCCTACTCGCAGCATGCAGCCCTCCGGCCACAGCCCGACCAGCCATGACCAGCGGGGACTGTACGGCTGGCCCGTCGCTAACGCAATGGAACCCCGTGAACTGAATGGGAAGCCAATTGAAACTGTTTCAGACACGCTACCAACTGGCTTATGAATTGGCTGCTTCAGGACAGCTGCGATTAGTAAGAGCCGAAACCAATAGGCCACATGATATTGCAATATGCAATTTATTAACTAGATTTGCTTCACAAGTTTAATGAACTTGCATAGTGCTTGTTAGTTATCTGGCCATCTTCAGCGGGCTTTTCTAATCCGACGTGATTGCGTTCTGCACTTTACTCATTGGGCTGCGACTCCCGCACGATTTGATGGGATCCCCCTCGCACATGTCTCCTAACGAGCCCAATAGGAGCATGTCATCAATTGGTTTACGTACAAGCTCCTTCAGCTTGAGAGACTACACTGTGCTGTTTACCAACTAGACCTTAGCCTTTCCACTACACCTGGCCAGTCTCGCGGGGACTAGGTACGGTCGGCCTTTCTTACTATCCATGAAGTACTTTAGGAATCTGAGTGGAATCCTCTTAGCTCCTGAAGCCCAATGAAATTGCCTGTATATGTCACTAATCAGCTTATGATTCTGGTCCCTCAGTCTGGCCGGGATTACAGTGAACTGGACTCGTCTGGCCATCTGACAGTGCAACATGCATCTCATAATCCGGGCTAGCACCGCACGCCCGAAGAAACCACACATTGCGCTTTACACCTTTGGTTGCTACTGTCGTTCGCCATATGTCCCACGAGATTGCTCCATGCACCTCATTTACCAGCCTGTAGTCTATTGATACATCTAAATTAGGTTTAGTGGGACACTCTCCAGCCCTACATTCCCGGCTGCTGGGAATAGCCCATGGTGGCCCTTGCAGTATTCGATGTTCTCAGCATGGCTTCTGAACTCGTCCTCGATTTCATAGCATAACCTACGCGACGTCAGACCTTGCTGCTAGTGACGCCAGCCCGTACCATAGTGAGGCTACCAAAGGAATCCGCGTGCAAACGGCTCCACGGCCTAATGTAGTAATCTTTTCAAATTTGTATTACTATCTTCAAGTAAATGGAGTGGGCAGAATAGAGTCCCTTTTTATTAGCAGTCTTTTATATATTAGGATTTTAGAATTGACTTGAACATTTTTAAGTATAAGCATTTTTACGATCTACTACATTGATAGATGTATGCACGATCGGATTGAGATCTTATTTGACTTTGCTTCGTCGTAACTATTTTTATAAGTTTTTGTTCTATGATGGTTTTAAATAACTAGAAACAATAAAAACTTACCTTGCCATATGGGTTGTCTGGCTGCATTGGTGTTGAGGATACGTACGTCTGTATGTTCATTCACGGTGTATGGCGACCTCTCTGTTTCCTGTATGTCTGGCTGCATATCCTCTGGGATGTGTGTGCATGGGTGTTTGCAGATGCGCCCTCTGCTTCATCTAAGCTCTGATTCCGTATGATAGTCCTCATTAAGTATTTATTTTCTTTACTGCAGTGAAATGTCTACAAAGGTTTAGACTTTGGAACCTGATGTCTGAGATTGACTCAAATTTTCCACTGACTAAATGCTGTCACGTGTTTCGCTCTGCATTCAGAAGTTTCAAGTAGTTAAGCTTTCTCAAGGCTGTGACAGTAATGAGAAATATATATATTTTTTAGTATCCATGAGATATTGTCTGGTTGGTCTATGTTTATATTGGAGGATGGATGTTGTGTAGCAGAGGTTGGTGCTGGTGACTGTTGGGTCAGTGTAGATGTTCTTTAAGGCACTCACCAAGACAGAGTGGGATTAAGAGGTTTCTCTGCTGGGGTGAAAACACAATCAAGATACCCGCTGTGATTGGTCTATGTTGTTCACTGTGCCACCCTTATTCCTGCCTTAGGGCTTCCCATCCTTTCTCAGTCAAACCTAGGCTCCAAGTCGGGTGCATCATGGCTTCCTTTGCGGGGGTAGTTGCAGCTTGGACTGTAAGGCTGTAGGGTTACTGGGTCTGGAGCTCTAAGAATGGTGTTAGCAGCAGAGTGTGTATAACTTAAAGAAATGTATAATGCCTCTGAGCAGCCTTGCCCATCCACAGCCTACACACCGTCTGCTGGGCACTGAGATAGCGCAGAGAAGTATTTACTTTGTGTGGTGCTGTCCATTCATAGCAGAATGAAGTAAACAGATGCCGCCCTTCCTGCTGATAGTCCTGCGAAGTGCTAATTGCGTATGCATCCCCTTGGGTACTTTTAGAAGCCAGGTGTGAGTATGTGCACTTTTGATTTCTCCAAGTTGGATCATCCATTGATGTACTCCTCTCCCATCCTAGGTTGGCGTGGACTTGAGTATTGATGGATAATATCCTGGAAAGGGCCAGTAAGGTTGGCGTTGACTTGTGTATTGATGTGTAATATCCTGGATAGGGCCAGTAAGGTTGGCGTTTACTTGTGTATTGATGTATAATATCCCGGATAGGGCCAGTAAGGTTGGCGTTGACTTGTGTATTGATGGGTAATACACTAGATAGGGCCAGTAGGGTTGGCGTACACTTGTGATGGATAATCTATTGGATAGGGCCAGCAGGGTTGGCGTAAACTCCTGTATTGATGGATAATATCCTGGATATGGCCAGCAGGGTTGGCGTAAACTCCTGTATTGATGGATAATATACTGGATAGGGCCCGCAAGGTTGGCGTAGACTTGTGTATTGGTGGATAATATACAGGATAGGGCCGGTAAGGTTGGCGTAGACTCGTGTATTGGTGGATAATATACTAGATAGAGCCGGTAAGGTTGGCGTAGACTCGTGTATTGGTGGATAATATACTGGATAGGGCCGGTAAGGTTGCCGTAGACTTGTTTATTGATGGATAATATACTGGATAGGGCCAGCAGGGTAAGCATAGACTCGCATACTGATGGATAACATACTGGATAGGGCCGGTAAGGTTGGCGTAGGCTTGTTTATTGATGGATAATATACTGGATAGGGCCAGCAGGGTAAGCATAGACTCGCATACTGATGGGTAACATACTGGATAGGGCCGGTAAGGTTGGCGTAGGCTTGTTTATTGATGGATAATATACTGGATAGGGCCAGCAGGGTAAGCATAGACTCGCATACTGATGGATAACATATTGGATAGGGCCGGTAAGGTTGGCGTAGACTTGTTTATTGATGGATAATATACTGGATAGGGCCAGCAGGGTAAGCATAGACTCGCGTACTGATGGGTAACATACTGGATAGGGCCGGTAAGGTTCGCGTAGACTTGTTTATTGATGGATAATATACTGGATAGGGCCAGCTGGGTAAGCATAGACTCGCGTACTGATGGATAACATACTGGATAGGGCCGGTAAGGTTGGCGTAGGCTTGTTTATTGATGGATAATATACTGGATAGGGCCAGCAGGGTAAGCATAGACTCGCATACTGATGGATAACATACTGGATAGGGCCGGTAAGGTTGGCGTAGGCTTGTTTATTGATGGATAATATACTGGATAGGGCCAGCAGGGTAAGCATAGACTCGTGTACTGATGGATAACATACTGGATAGGGCCGGTAAGGTTGGCGTAGGCTTGTTTATTGATGGATAATATACTGGATAGGGCCAGCAGGGTAAGCATAGACTCGCATACTGATGGATAACATACTGGATAGGGCCGGTAAGGTTGGCGTAGGCTTGTTTATTGATGGATAATATACTGGATAGGGCCAGCAGGGTAAGCATAGACTCGCATACTGATGGATAACATACTGGATAGGGCCGGTAAGGTTGGCGTAGGCTTGTTTATTGATGGATAATATACTGGATAGGGCCAGCAGGGTAAGCATAGACTCGCGTACTGATGGATAACATACTGGATAGGGCCGGTAAGGTTGGCGTAGGCTTGTTTATTGATGGATAATATACTGGATAGGGCCAGCAGGGTAAGCATAGACTCGCATACTGATGGGTAACATACTGGATAGGGCCGGTAAGGTTGGCGTAGGCTTGTTTATTGATGGATAATATACTGGATAGGGCCAGCAGGGTAAGCATAGACTCGCATACTGATGGATAACATATTGGATAGGGCCGGTAAGGTTGGCGTAGACTTGTTTATTGATGGATAATATACTGGATAGGGCCAGCAGGGTAAGCATAGACTCGCGTACTGATGGGTAACATACTGGATAGGGCCGGTAAGGTTCGCGTAGACTTGTTTATTGATGGATAATATACTGGATAGGGCCAGCTGGGTAAGCATAGACTCGCGTACTGATGGATAACATACTGGATAGGGCCGGTAAGGTTGGCGTAGGCTTGTTTATTGATGGATAATATACTGGATAGGGCCAGCAGGGTAAGCATAGACTCGCATACTGATGGATAACATATTGGATAGGGCCGGTAAGGTTGGCGTAGACTTGTTTATTGATGGATAATATACTGGATAGGGCCAGCAGGGTAAGCATAGACTCGCGTACTGATGGGTAACATACTGGATAGGGCCGGTAAGGTTCGCGTAGACTTGTTTATTGATGGATAATATACTGGATAGGGCCAGCTGGGTAAGCATAGACTCGCGTACTGATGGATAACATACTGGATAGGGCCGGTAAGGTTGGCGTAGGCTTGTTTATTGATGGATAATATACTGGATAGGGCCAGCAGGGTAAGCATAGACTCGCATACTGATGGATAACATACTGGATAGGGCCGGTAAGGTTGGCGTAGGCTTGTTTATTGATGGATAATATACTGGATAGGGCCAGCAGGGTAGGCATAGACTCGCATACTGATGGGTAACATACTGGATAGGGCCGGTAAGGTTGGCGTAGACTTGTGTTTGTATACCGGATATCGGCCATGGATCTGCATATGGCTTTGATGCCATTCTGTCTGCTTGTGGGTGTAGTAAGTTTAAATCAACTCTGGAATGGTTACCATGGAGATGGGCCAGACGCTACAGATTACTTGCTCAAACGCTGGTCCAACTGCGGCCTGGAGCAGTGTTGTGCGCATGACTAGTGGCAGCCACTCACCTGGGCATGGGGGGCCCGGGGGATTCCTGGATTAACCAGTGAGACAAAGAGCCGCCTCATACCTTGTAAGGAACCGGTTCCAGTGCTACATGTTTGCACAAGTGCCGCCGTCTCAGCCGGGGCTGTGAGGTTGGAGTGCGTGAGCAGGGGTGGGTGCAGGGGAGGGCGGGGTTAGAGTCTTGGGCCCCAGGGAGTTTATATACTTCTAACGCAGGACACTTGGAGGGAGGCCTCGCGCTCACAGGCAGCACGGGAAACTGGGTCTGAACCACGAGACTTTAGGAAATGCTGCTCACGTGACAAGATCACTCCCTGCATGCAGGGGGGCTGGGGCTTCAGTGTGACAACTTACAAATGAACTTTAAATGTTACCTTCATTTAGACTAACCAAGAAGGCGCGATAAATGGGCAAAGCGCCTGAGCTTCGAAGCGCTCACAGACAGCGTCAGGTGACTTTAACAACCTGGGAATAGGTAAAGTAACAGCATAATACACCATTGTTACACCAGCAGAACTCTTGTGTATGGTGCAGTGGCAATGAAAGGGAAGCATCGAGGTGCCCCCGGGGCCACGTGAGCACGCTCCCCTCAGCGAGGACACTTAAGTACAATAAATGTTGTAACGTCCTCGGTGCCGGAGTCGCTTTTGAAGTGAATGAACACGTCTTGGTAACAGAATGACGTAGGATTTTTATTAATTTCTACAGTTCAGTTGGCAATGCCTAGGCCATGTACCAAAGTAGGATAATGGCATGATAAAAATAAAAAAAAGTTTGGAGCATTAACAAAACATATCTGCACCTGCGCATCGAGAAAACTCTGCAGCCAGTGTGAATAGTGCAGGAAGCAGTGTCTCGCAACCACAGTATAGACTCCAGAGCGTCCTACGCCCCCCCCCCCCCCCCCTCCCCCGGATTATTGGCCCATCACCGAATCTGACCCCGTGATGTACAGCCGGAAAAAAGTCCTCGTCCGTGCTAGGTGCAGAAGTAAAGGCGGTTCCATCAGTGCTAGGTGCAGAAGTAAAGGCGGTTGCATAAGTGCTAGGTGGAGAAGTAAAGGTGGTTGCATCAGTGCTAGCTCCAGAAGTAAAGGCGGTTGCATCAGTGCTAGGTGAAGAAGTAAAGGTGGTTGCATCAGTCTAGGTGCAGAAGTAAAGGTGGTTGCATCAGTGCTAGGTACAGAAGTAAAGATGGTTGCATCAGTGCTAGGTGGAGAAGTAAAGGCGGTTGCATCAGTGCTAGGTACAGAAGTAAAGGCGGTTACATCAGTGCTTGGTACAGAAGTAAAGGCGGTTGCATCAGTGCAAGGTGCAGAAGTAAAGGTGGTTGCATTAGTGCTAGGTGCAGAAGTAAATGTGGATGCATCAGTGCTAGGTGCAGAAGTAAAGACGGTTGCATCAGTACTAGGTGCAGAAGTAAAAGCAGTTGCATCTATCTAGGTGCAGAAGTAAAGCCGGTTGCATCAGTGCTAGGTGCAGAAGTAAAGCCGGTTGCATCAGTGCTAGGTGCAGAAGTAAAGGCGGTTGCATCAGTCTAGGTACAGAAGTAAAGGTGGTTGCATCAGTGCTAGCTACAGAAGTAAAGATGGTTGCATCAGTGCTAGGTGGAGAAGTAAAGGCGGTTGCATCAGGGCTAGGTACAGAAGTAAAGACAGTTGCATCAGTGCTAGGTGGATAAGTAAAGGCGGTTGTATCAGTGCTAGGTGCAGAAGTAAAGGTGGTTGCATCAGTGCTAGGTGCAGAAGTAAAGGTGGTTGCATCAGTGCTAGATGTAGAAGTAAAGGTGGTTGCATCAGTGCTAGGTACAGAAGTAAAGACTGTTGCATCAGTGATAGGTGCAGAAGTAAAGGCGGTTGCATAAGTGCTAGGTGCAGAAGTAAAGACTGTTGCATTAGTGCTAGGTACAGAAGTAAAGGTGGTTTCATCAGTGCTAGGTGCAGAAGTAAAGGTGGTTTCATCAGTGCTAGGTGCAGAAGTAAAGGTGGTTGCATCTGCTAGGTGCAGAAGTAAAGGTGGTTGCATCTGCTAGATGCAGAAGTAAAGGTGGTTGCATCAGTGCTAGGTGCAGAAGTAAAGGTGGTTTCATCAGTGCTAGGTGCAGAAGTAAAGGTGGTTGCATCAGCTAGGTGCAGAAGTAAAGGTGGTTGCATCTGCTAGATGCAGAAGTAAAGGTGGTTGCATCAGTGCTAGGTGCAGAAGTAAAACCGGTTGCTTCAGTACTAGGTTAAGAAGTAAAGACGGTTGCATCAGTGCTAGGTGCAGAAGTAAAGATGGTTGCATCAGTGATAGGTGCAGAAGTAAAGACTGTTGAATCAGTGCTAGGTGCAGATGCAGAAGTAAAGGTGGTTGTATGACACACTCTTACTGCAACCATCTCAACAGGCTGTCTCTGCCAGCTGAAAGAGTTTCTAATACATTTGAGAAAGTATATGATTTTTGTTGTTGTTAGAATGAATGCCTATCCATTCGGCTATCTAATTATGCATTTCATTGTTAATCAGTTTTATATAGCTCGAACTAGTCCCGAAAGTATAAGAGCACTTTACATTAGCACAATATGTGTTACAGACGCACCCATGCATTAGGTCGAGCATGGGCAGCGCATCTGCGAGGCATGCTGTGTTCTAGTATGGACTTGAAGCCCCACCCACTCTCCGCCCATATATTGTATTGGCTGGTGTCAATGTCCTTCCTCAACGCTGGCTTCCGATTCATTAATAGGCTTGTTAGTCCCTCCTTAGTACCACCTTGTCTTCATTTGTAACCTCCCATGAGTACTGGCCCTTTTACTTCTGTTGTTACACGGTATGTCTTATTTAGTCTGTAAGCACTATTTTCTTTAATGAGTTTAACCTACTGCAGGCAGGACATGCTTTCCTGCAACAACAGCTGCTTTCTCCCCCCTTGGCTACACCTCCACCCCTTCACTGCCCCAACCACCTTTCGAGGTCTGTTTATTTTTTCTTTTAATTACTCCTGCCCCACCCCCACTTGACCTCGCTTTTTTTTTTTTTTTTTTTTTACTTTTTACATTAGTAGATAAAGTGATTTGATGTTGAGCCGATGCCGCGGCTCGAGCACTGGTCCCCAGCTCCTGAGTCGGCAGCTCTGACCGCCGAGCCATATCTTCCCCCTCTGGGGGCAGCACAATATTATATGTATTTTCCTGTTTTACACTTTAATAGAAGCTGCGTTCCTTTCCTTAAACGAGCAGAGTCTAAGGAAAGGGGCGCAGCCTCCATTAAAGTGAAAGCACGGAATGGGGCACTTTTACAAAAGAAGCATTTGTTTGTCAACTTAACACTTTAATGGCGGCTGCGCCCCTTTCCTTAGACTGTTGGTTAAAGGAAAGGTGCGCGGCCGACATTAAAGTTAAAACGCCGCATGGGCGTTTTTACAAACAAGCATTTGCAATGCAACAGGTGTCGCGTTTACGAAACTTTCATAAATGTGAGACCTATTGCATTGCAAATGCTTGTTTTTTTGTCAGGCACAGGAAGATTAAGTGTCTCTGCCGAGATTCGAACCCTGCTCCCCAGCTTCGAGGTCGACCGATCTAGCTGTTAGGCCACATCCTCTCCTCAACCATATACTATTTATAATTTTTATAAAATACAACTGCAAAACGATTAGTCCTCCTACACGCGTGGACCGAGCTTTTTGTTGAATAGTATTTTTTTTTCTTAAAGCCTGTGTCAAAATGTTGCTAAACCTTCATGAAATTAGAGGCACTGATTTGTGTTCATTTTGCTCCTAGAAGTGCGCGCGTTTTATTCAGTAGTTTATACCCTCTTTGTTTAAACCCAGAGCAGCTAAGCGATTAAAGATTTCATTTTTCGCGGTGTGTGTTATTAAAAGTAGCGATTGAGTCGGCCAGGCCGCACGAGCGGGGCAGCAGTGCTGTGGAAGAACGCAGAGCCGCGCCTATTGCGGCAACATATCAAACTGCAACTTGAAATAAAGAGGAGA
The DNA here is from genome assembly GCF_964204655.1 of Triturus cristatus. Classification (NCBI taxonomy): domain Eukaryota; kingdom Metazoa; phylum Chordata; class Amphibia; order Caudata; family Salamandridae; genus Triturus; species Triturus cristatus. Next base: position 62,106,333 of record NC_140591.1, on the reverse strand, counting down.
TTTGGGTCATCATCTTATTGGTTTATTTTCCCAAACAAATAGCTGTTTTATATCACATTCTGTCACCGCATAAAACCTCCTGTAGTTCTCGGTAAACCACCTCATAGGTTTGTGTTTTAATCTGCAGAATGGAATCGTTCTATAGATGAGCGGTTTGCCTCCACTACGCGCGCGCGCTGCCTCCACTACGCACGCTCGCTGCCTCCACTACGCGCGCGCGCTGTTGAATGTACATCACGCGGGGGTCGAAGCTCTCTTGCCGGAACAAAACATTTATTTGTAAACACTTTACGTCTCCTTGAAACTGGGTTTGTGCAATATCAGCGAGACAGACGTTATCAATAACAGTCTAACAGGAAGGTTGCTGAAAAGAGGATTATTTTTAGGACGAAAAAGCTACAAGAAAAGGACAAGGAACGCCAGCATTGAAATGAAGTTGCTCTTATTGTCACACAGTGCATTGCTTTGTTGGTCTGTAGTTGTCCCCCGTCTCAAACAGGAGAGGTAATGCCCGCAGCAGCCCCCGCCTTTCTTGAATCTCTCTTGATCTGATTGTTGACACTGCTTAGACTATGACTCTCTATCACACTTCAGCATTCAGGGGCACCAGGGTTCATGTGTTCATCTGTTCTTTATTTACCCTGTGTGTGTTCACTCTGCGGGCCCATGGTAGTGTTTACCCTGTGTGTGTTCACTCCACGGGCCTATGGTAGTGTTTACCCTGTGTGTGTTCACTCCACGGCCTCTGGTCGGGTTTACCCTGTGTGTGTTAGCTCCACGGGTCTATGGTAGTGTTTACCCTGTGTGTGGTCGCTCCACGGACCCATGCTTGTGTTTACCCTGTGTGTGTTCACTCCACGGCCTCTGGTAGTGTTTACCCTGTGTGTGTTAGCTCCACGGGCCTATGGTAGTGTTTACCCTGTGTGTGGTCGCTCCACGGCCCTCTGGTAGTGTTTACCCTGTGTGTGTTCGCTCCACGGGCCTCTGGTAGTGTTTACCCTGTGTGTGTTCGCTCCACGGGCCTCTGGTAGTGTTTACCCTGTGTGTGTTCACTCCACGGGCCTATGGTAGTGTTTACCCTGTGTGTGTTCACGCCACGGCCTCTGGTCGGGTTTACCCTGTGTGTGTTAGCTCCACGGGTCTATGGTAGTGTTTACCCTGTGTGTGGTCGCTCCACGGACCCATGCTTGTGTTTACCCTGTGTGTGTTCACTCCACGGCCTCTGGTAGTGTTTACCCTGTGTGTGTTAGCTCCACGGGCCTATGGTAGTGTTTACCCTGTGTGTGGTCGCTCCACGGCCCTCTGGTAGTGTTTACCCTGTGTGTGTTCGCTCCACGGGCCTCTGGTAGTGTTTACCCTGTGTGTGGTCGCTCCACGGGCCTCTGGTAGTGTTTACCCTGTGTGTGGTCGCTCCACGGGCCTCTGGTAGTGTTTACCCCGTGTGTGTTCACTCCACGGGCCTATGGTAGTGTTTACCCCGTGTGTGGTCGCTCCACTGGCCTATGGTAGTGTTTACCCTGTGTGTGTTCACTTCACGGCCTCTGGTTGTGTTTACCCCGTGTGTGTTCACTCCACGGCCTCTGGATGGGTTTACGCTGCAAGCATATACTCCACGGGCCTCTGGTTGGGTTTACCCTGTGTGTGCTCACTCCACGGCCTCTGGTAGTGTTTACCCTGTGTGTGTTAGCTCCACGGGCCTATGGTAGTGTTTACCCTGTGTGTGGTCGCTCCACGGCCCTCTGGTAGTGTTTACCCTGTGTGTGTTCACTCCACGGGCCTCTGGTAGTGTTTACCCTGTGTGTGGTCGCTCCACGGGCCTCTGGTAGTGTTTACCCCGTGTGTGTTCACTCCACGGGCCTATGGTAGTGTTTACCCTGTGTGTGTTCACTTCACGGCCTCTGGTTGTGTTTACCCCGTGTGTGTTCACTCCACGGCCTCTGGATGGGTTTACGCTGCAAGCATATACTCCACGGGCCTCTGGTTGGGTTTACCCTGTGTGTGCTCACTCCATGGACCTCTGGTTGTGTTTACCCTGTGTGTTCGCTCCACGGGTCTCTGGTTGTGTTTACCCTCTGTGTGTTCGCTTCACGGCCTCTGGTTGGGTTTACCCTCTGTTTGTTCGCTCCACGGCCTCTGGTTGGGTTTACGCTGCAAGCATATACTCCACGGGCCTCTGGTTGGGTTTACCCTGTGTGTGCTCACTCCACGGCCTCTGGTAGTGTTTACCCTGTGTGTGTTAGCTCCACGGGCCTATGGTAGTGTTTACCCTGTGTGTGTTCGCTCCACGGCCCTCTGGTAGTGTTTACCCTGTGTGTGTTCACTCCACGGGCCTCTGGTAGTGTTTACCCTGTGTGTGGTCGCTCCACGGGCCTCTGGTAGTGTTTACCCCGTGTGTGTTCACTCCACGGGCCTATGGTAGTGTTTACCCCGTGTGTGGTCGCTCCACTGGCCTATGGTAGTGTTTACCCTGTGTGTGTTCACTTCACGGCCTCTGGTTGTGTTTACCCCGTGTGTGTTCACTCCACGGCCTCTGGATGGGTTTACGCTGCAAGCATATACTCCACGGGCCTCTGGTTGGGTTTACCCTGTGTGTGCTCACTCCATGGACCTCTGGTTGTGTTTACCCTGTGTGTTCGCTCCACGGGTCTCTGGTTGTGTTTACCCTCTGTGTGTTCGCTTCACGGCCTCTGGTTGGGTTTACCCTCTGTTTGTTCGCTCCACGGCCTCTGGTTGGGTTTACCCTGTGTGTGTTCACTCCACGGCCTCTGGTTGTGTTTACCCTGTGTGTGTTCACTCCATGGCCTCTGGTTGGGTTTACCCTGTGTGTGTTCACTCCACGGCCTCTGATTGGATTTACCCTGTGTGTGTTCACTCCACGGCCTCTGGTTGGGTTTACCCTGTGTGTGTTCACTCCATGGGCCTCTGGTTGTGTTTACCCCGTGTGTGTTCACTCCACGGCCTCTGGATGGGTTTACGCTGCAAGCATATACTCCACGGGCCTCTGGTTGGGTTTACCCTGTGTGTGCTCACTCCATGGACCTCTGGTTGTGTTTACCCTGTGTGTTCGCTCCACGGGTCTCTGGTTGTGTTTACCCTCTGTGTGTTCGCTTCACGGCCTCTGGTTGGGTTTACCCTCTGTTTTTTCACTCCACGACCTCTGGTTGTGTTTACCCTGTGTGTGTTCACTCCACGGCCTCTGGTTGTGTTTACCCTGTGTGTGTTCACTCCATGGCCTCTGGTTGGGTTTACCCTGTGTGTGTTCACTCCACGGCCTCTGATTGGATTTACCCTGTGTGTGTTCACTCCACGGCCTCTGGTTGGGTTTACCCTGTGTGTGTTCACTCCATGGGCCTCTGGTTGTGTTTACCCTGTGTGTGGTCGCTCCACGGCCCTCTGGTAGTGTTTACCCTGTGTGTGTTCACTCCACGGCCTCTGGTTGTGTTCATCCTGTGTGTGTTCACTCCACGGCCTCTGGTTGTGTTTACCCTGTGTGTATTCGCTCCACGGGCCCATGCTTGTGTTTACTCGGTGTGTGTTCGCTCCACGGGACCATGCTTGTGTTTACCCTGTGTGTGTGTTCACTCCACGGCCTCTGGTTGTGTTTATCCTGTGTGTGTTCACTCCACGGCCTCTGGTTGTGTTTATCCTGTGTGTGTTCACTCCACGGCCTCTGGTTGTGTTTATCCTGTGTGTGTTCACTCCACGGGCCTATGGTTGGGTTTACTCGGTGTGTGTTCACTCCACGGGCCTCTGGTTGTGTTTATCCTGTGTGTGTTCACTCCACGGGCCTCTGGTTGTGTTTACCCTGTGTGTTCACTCCACGGGCCTCTGGTTGTGTTTACCCTGTGTGTGTTCGTTCCACGGGCCTCTGGTTGTGTTTACCCTGTGTGTGTTCGTTCCACGGGCCTCTGGTTGTGTTTACCCTGTGTGTGTTCGTTCCGCGGGCCTCTGGTTGTGTTTATCCTGTGTGTGTTCGTTCCACGGGCCTCTGGTTGTGTTTACCCTGTGTGTTCACTCCACGGGCCTCTGGTTGTGTTTACCCTGTGTGTGTTCGCTCCACGGCCTCTGGTTGTGTTTACCCTGTGTGTGTTCGTTCCACGGGCCTCTGGTTGTGTTTATCCTGTGTGTGTTCGTTCCACGGGCCTCTGGTTGTGTTTACCCTGTGTGTTCACTCCACGGGCCTCTGGTTGTGTTTACCCTGTGTGTGTTCGCTCCACGGCCTCTGGTTGTGTTTACCCTGTGTCTGTTCGCTCCACGGGCCTCTGGTTGTGTTTACCCTGTGTGTGTTCACTCCATGGACCCCTGCCTCTGGAAGCAGCACGTCTCATTTAGAATCAGCCCTGCAGAGAAGCTTTCTACATGTTCAGTATGTCTCCCCCTCTCTCTCTCCCTCTCCCTCTCCCTCTCATATATTCCAGGCACCAGGCCTTAAAAGAGCTGCTGTGTTCATATTCCTCTGAACTTCCACTGCCCTCTTGAAGTCGCTGCTTTGAGGACTGATGTTAATAAACATGAATCTGCGTGAGGAGGGAACGAAATATTCTCAGGACAAAAAAGGAGACGATTCTAGGAGACTCACTGAACTACATTTAAATATATAAAGTGGTAGCTTCCTGCTGCAAGAAAACCCCCTTAGTGGCTCCTGGGCCTATTCATGCAAAATGGGCAGGGCCACTGGAATTATGCGGTAGGTGAGGGCCAAATTATGCTGCATGATATAGTAAATTATGCGGAAAGAATGGCAAATTTGCCGGCATAATGCGCCAAATTTTGTTTTAGTACTACTTCATTCTTTTGTTATTTTTACACTTGTGAACACAGTCTGGGCATTGGTTGCACCTCATTAGTCCCACTTTAACACCCAAATATAGCAATAAGCAACAGAAAGACGAACAGCCCCCCTTTTCAGAGACCCCCCCCCCCTCCCCCCCCAGCCCAAAGTGCAGCAACACGTGCAGCTTTGCTTTTAGTAACTTTTGAACCGTTTGAGCTAGAGACAAAAAAAATCCGCAGATTATGGGGCAGGTAATGGATTCTGTTGCAAATGCGGCAAATCTATAATTATGCTAAAATCGCCACGGCCGCACAATCGCATAATTCCAGTGGCCCTGCATATGGTCAAATCCTCCCATCTTTAACGAGTGGCTGGAGCAATGAACGGGGGGGGGGGGGCAGGGGGTAGTAACGCAAGCCCCTGCGGCGCAGGGGGCCTCGACCCTTCTTGGGGGTGGAGGGGGAGCGGCAGTAGAGGGCCAGAGAGTAGCTGTGAAATATGGGAGAGGGCCGGGTGTGTGTGGGGGGGGGGGTGTGTGTGGGGGGGGGCTTTATTTAACCTTATGCTGCAATGAATAATTGAAAGATGGCTACTAACGTTTGTAGTGTTTGAAGCACCATCTTTTAAGTAACTGTTGTTTTGTTTAAACTAGAAACAGTGCTTTTCTTAAAATCTGGATGTCAAGCAGAAGGTGGCAGATTATGTGACAAGCTCAGTTTATTCATAGATGTGCGGGAAATGCGGCAAACAAATAGTTGTAGTGACTGTAACTGACACTGCATAGAGACGCGCTGCCTCCACTGTCCTGTTCATTCAGCACAGAACACGACGAGTTCATTGGATGCTCGTCCTGCACGGGGGATGGGGGGGGCGGGGTGGGCTGCACGCCCGATCTGGCGGTGTCGATTGTGTGGAGTAGACAGTAAGGGTTACTTGGCATTTTCTCAATAATACACGGATTTTTCCAGATGGTGGAATGGATGTTTGCGATGGAATACAGCGCCTTCCCAGGGCGTTGCCTTCCAGGCGCAGTGTCTGAGCCACTGTTTTGTATCGTTGGACCTGTCTCGTGCAGTGTTCGTGGCGCGTTAGTGCAGTGTTTGGTTGAGGGGTGCCCAGTGGGGCTGTGTCTTTCTCCGAGTGAGTCCTTCACGCTCTGTTGCCCCTGCCACGGATCACACGGTGTTAACGGCCCGTCGGCGCCGCCCAGACCTGTATTTAGTTGTCCGCACTTGCAGCGTGCGTTCTTTTGAAGTTTTGGCCGCAGTTTTGCAAAGCTTGGATGCGCAGGGAGCGGCTAGAAGGTCGGCTTCTAGTGGCACCTGTCGGCTCCTTTGTTTCCCCTGGAAGGCGTCCACGGCAGGTTTTTTCCACTCTGCTGTGGGTGACTCAGGAGATCCGGAACAGGTGACCGATTAGCAAAGAAAAGCCACGGGCATTGCAAATAAACGAAATCTGAGCCCCTGGATACGAGGCCAAAACATAAACAGAGCGCAGTGTCCCACGCAGCCAGGGCTGGGCCGGCGCCCTGTGCTCGTGCCTGTGCAGTGAAGCAGCCCTGGGCCCTCACAACAGTGCCCTGTGCTCGTGCCTGTGCAGTGAAGCAGCTCTGGGCCCTCGGAACAGTGCCCTGTGCTCGTGCCTGTGCAGTGAAGCAGCCCTGGGCCCTCGGAGCAGTGCCCTGTGCTCGTGCATGTGCAGTGAAGCACTCCTGGGCCCTCGCAACAGTGCCCTGTGCTCGTGCCTGTGCAGTGAAGCAGCCCTGGGCCCTCGCAACAGTGCCCTGTGCTCGTGCCTGTGCAGTGAAGCAGCCCTGGGCCCTCGGAACTGTGCCCTGTGCTCGTGCAGCGAGGCACTCCTGGGCCCTCGCAACAGTGCCCTGTGCTCGTGCCTGTGCAGTGAAGCAGCCAGGGCTGGGCCGTCGCCCTGTGCTCGTGCCTGTGCAGTGAAGCAGCCCTGGGCCCTCGGAACAGTGCCCTGTGCTCGTACCTGTGCAGTGAAACAGCCCTGGTCCCTCGGAACAGTGTGCTCGTGCCTGTGCAGTGAAACAGTTCTGGGCCCTCAGAACAGTGCCCTGTGCTCGTGCCTGTGCAGTGAAGCAGTCCCAGTCATGGGCCTCGGAACAGTGTCCTGTGCTCGTGCAGTGAAGCAGCCCTGGGCCCTCGGAACCGTGTCATGTGCTCGTGCCTGCGCAGTGAAGCAGCCCTGGGCCCTCGGAACAGTGTCCTGTGCTCGTGCCTGTGCAGTGAAGCAGTTCTGGGCCCTCGGAACAGTGCTCGTACCTGTGCAGTGAAGCAGTCCTGGGCCTCGGAACAGTGCCCTGTGCTTGTGCCTGTGCAGTGAAGCAGTCCCAGTCCTGGGAATAGTGCTCTGTTCTCGTGCCTGTGCAGTGAAGCAGTCCCAGTCCTGGGCCCTCGGAACAGTGTTTGTGCCTGTGCAGTGAAGCAGTCCCAGTCCTGGGCCCTCGGAACAGTGTTTGTGCCTGTGCAGTGAAGCAGTCCCAGTCCTGGGCCCTCGGAACGGTGTCCTGTGTTCGTGCCTGTGCAGTGAAGCAGTCCTGGGCCTCGGAACAGTGCCCTGTGCTTGTGCCTGTGCAGTGAAGCAGCCCCAGTCCTGGGCCCTCGGAGCAGTGTCCTGTGTTCGTGCCTGTGCAGTAAAGCAGTACTGGGCCCTCGGCACAGTGCCCTGTTCTCGTGCAGTGAAGCAGTTCTAGGCCCTTGGAACTGTGCTCTGTGCACGTGCCTGTGCAGTGAAGCAGTCCTGGGCCCTCGGAACAGTGCTCGTGCCTGTGCCGTGCTGTAGGGCTGGGCATTGAGAAAAGCGTCCAGTGCTTGTGCCTGTGCAGAATGCCTCGGCAGGGAGGGACAGCCAACTTTCCATGCAGTGCAGCAGGCCTGGGCCGCGGGTGATGGTTTCCTGTGCACTGCAGGAGGCCTGGGCCTTGGGGGTAGCGTCCTGTGCTTTTGGGCGTTCAGTGCAGCAGGCAAAGGGGAAGCGTCCTGTGCAGTGCAAGAGGCCTAGGCTGTGGGGACAGACAGTGTTTCTTGTTTTCGCCTGTCAGATTCGATCTGACAGCGGTGAGTTTTTGGATACCGAGGCAATAGCCTCATTACTCCACATTCATTTTGAGTTTTTTAGTCGCTGTTTCGGTTGTCTTATTGATGTGTGACGCTTTGTCACAGTTGAGGTTGGATCACAAGGTCAGCGCTGTGAAAGGCCGCAGGTTGCGGTCAATATGGTTTGCGGAAGTGTCAGCAAGTTTAGTCGCAGAGTCTTGTATTCGTCTGCCAAATGTCTTCTGGTGGTGATGAGCTTTTGATGGCTGCCGCGGCGGTTGCCTTCTGACAGTGTTGAGTTTTGGGTACCTTCCGGGGCGATTTGCCCTCAGGCAGTGATGGGTTTTTGGATGCTGTGGGGACGGTGTACTGTGCTCCTGCCTATGAGGCAGAATGGCTGACTGGGTGGGCGGGGAGGGAGAGGGGGGGTGGGAGAGGGGGGGCGGCGGCCTATGATCGTGCCTGTATGGTGCAACAGTCCAATATGATGGGCGGAGCGCTGAAACTTATCAGACACTCACCCCCAGTCACAGATCTGGGTTGAATCTATCATTGTTCTTTAGCTCACTTCGCCACCTCATTTCAGACACAGCCATATGCAAATCAGTCTTGACCCTGTGCCCAATGGGAACAGTCCAGCCCTAACTGCCAAGCCAGGTCCTCCGTGGACTGGAAACAAGCATCCTGGGACCGGTTCGGGGCAACACCCCTCATCAGTCAGGCTGTCTTGAATCCAGTGGCAAAGTGAGCGAGGGACCCACGTCTGGGCATACCCTGCCAACTTAGGGCGAACAAAGCAAACACAATGAGTTAATAGACCGAGTCACCCCGAGTGGGACGGGTATATCCAGACATAGGTCCCTTGCTCTCCATCAGACTGTGTGTGATTCACATGCCTTTTTGATCAGAAGGCGGTACCCACTGGCACCCTTTGAACTGTTGGCAAAGTTACCAAGTATTGAACACGGGGTGTGCTTGTCATTATCTGCTTCCCTTGCTCTCCATGCCACTGGAGTCAAGCTATCCTGGCTGAAGAGCGGTGAAACCCCGAAACCGGTCCTAGGGTGCTTGTTTCCAGTCCAGGGAGGACCTGGCTTGGCAGTTCGGGCTGGACTGTTCCCATGAGGCACAGGGTCAAAACTGGTTTGCATATGGCTGGGTCCAAACTGTAACGGCATGGTGAGCAAAGAAACGATGGATTTAGGCCCAGATCTCTGTATTGGGGTGAATGTATGACATTGCCCAGCATTCTGGCCTTCAATTGTTTTTGCATGTGCAGTACAGCAGGCAGGGATTCTGGGTACAGCGTTCTGTGCTCGTGTCTGTGCAGTGCAACAGGTCTGGCCTGTGATGACTGTGTGCTGTGCTCGTGTCTGCAGTGCAGCAGCCCTGAGCCAGTGTGAACCACACTGGGTGCGTGGTGCAGCAGGCCTGGCCTGTGGGTATGGCCTACTTTGCTTGTCCCTCTGTGGTGCAACAGGCCTGGGCTGTGGGGATAGCCTACTGTGCTTGTCCCTCTGTGGTGCAACAGGCCTGGGCTGTGAGGACGCTCTCCAGTGCGCGTGCCTGTACAGTGCAGTGCAGGTGCCCTAGGCCCTGGGGGGGGGAGGGGGGGGAGGGGGGGGACTGCCTGCTCTGCTCGTTCCTGTGCGGTGCCGCAGCCCTGGGCCAGTTTGAATCCCATTGTGTGCGCTGTGCAGCAGGCATGGCCTGTGGGTATGGCCTACTTTGCTTGTCCCTCTGTGATGCAGCAGGCCAGGCCTGTGGGGACAGCTTACTGTGCTTGTCCCTCCCTGTGCGGTGCAGCAGGCCTGCACCATGTGGGTGACTACCGGTGCTTATGCGTGTGCATTGTAGCCGTCTGGGGACGTTGTCTTGTGTGCGTGCCTTTACCCTGCACAGACATGGTCGTGGGGACGGTGTCTTGTGTGCGTGCCTTTACCCTGCACAGCCCTGGTCGTGGGGGTCTGTCGCCTTTACCCTGCACAGACCTGGTCGTGGGGACGGTGTCTTGTGTGCGTGCCTTTACCCTGCACAGACCTGGTAGTGGGGACGGTGTCTTGTGTGCGTGCCTTTACCCTGCATAGACCTGGTCGTGGGGACGGAGTCTTGTGTGCGTGCCTTTACCCTGCACAGACCTGGTTGTGGGGACGGTGTCTTGTGTGTGTGCCTTTACCCTGCACAGCCCTGGTCATGGGGGTCTGTCGCCTTTATCCTTCACAGACCTGGTCGTGGGGACGGAGTCTTGTGTGTGTGCCTTTACCCTTCACAGACCTGGTCGTGGGGACGGTGTCTTGTGTGTGTGCCTTTACCCTGCACAGACCTGGTTGTGGGGACGGTACCTTGTGTGCGTGCCTTTACCCTGCACAGACCTGGTCGTGGGGACGGAGTCTTGTGTGCGTGCCTTTACCCTGCACAGCCCTGGTCGTGGGGGGTCTGTCGTCTTTACCCTGCACAGACCTGGTCGTGGGGACGATGTCTTGTGTGCGTGCCTTTACCCTTCACAGACCTGGTCGTGGGGACGGTGTCTTGTGTGTGTGCCTTTACCCTTCACAGACCTGGTAGTGGGGACGGTGTCCTGTGTGCGTGCCTTTACCCTTCACAGACCTGGTCGTGGGGACGATGTCTTGTGTGCGTGCCTTTACCCTTCACAGACCTGGTCGTGGGGACGGTGTCTTGTGTGTGTGCCTTTACCCTTCACAGACCTGGTAGTGGGGACGGTGTCCTGTGTGCGTGCCTTTACCCTTCACAGACCTGGTCGTGGGGACGATGTCTTGTGTGCGTGCCTTTACCCTGCACAGCCCTGGTCGTGGGGGGTCTGTCGTCTTTACCCTGCACAGACCTGGTCGTGGGGACGATGTCTTGTGTGCGTGCCTTTACCCTTACCCTGCACAGCCCTGGTCGTGGGGGGTCTGTCGTCTTTACCCTTCACAGACCTGGTAGTGGGGATGGTGTCTTGTGTGCGTGCCTTTACCCTGCACAGACCTGGTCATGGGGACGGTGTCTTGTGTGCGTGCCTTTACCCTGCACAGACCTGGTCGTGGGGACGGTGTCTTGTGTGCGTGCCTTTACCCTGCACAGACCTGGTCGTGGGGGATGGTGTCTTGTGTGCGTGCCTTTACCCTGCACAGCCCTGGTCGTGGGGGTCTGTCGCCTTTACCCTGCACAGACCTGGTCGTGGGGACGGTGTCTTGTGTGCGTGTCTTTAGGACCCGGCCCCCCTAGATTGATCTCTGACCCTCTCCCAAGTTACCCACAAACACTCCTTAATACTTTCCAAGTGTGGGTATAAACGGCCATGTTTAATTTTACATAACACTCCTAAACATGACAATTAATGATGCATATTCACAACACATATCACATACTTTTTCAAATTCAATATTGGCAATTTTAATATCAACAATTTTAATATCAACAATCAAATCACAGTCATATCATCAGACATTTTTATATTGCTTGCTCCCAGCACCGAGGGGCCCTCTGGTTCGGCTCTCCAAGATAGAGAGACCACGCAAGGCGTGACCCACCTGCGTCCTTGAGAGGTAGGCCCCAGCCCTCTGGACCTTGTCCGCCATTACCTGGGGCCCACTCCTCTACCACCAGGCTGCTAAGGAGGCTTGAAGGGGATAATCAGGGGCCGCTGCCCCCTGCCTCAATTTGTGACCTGGTGCCCTTGCCTCAATTCGTGACCTGGCGCCCTTGCCTCCACGGCCGTTGTACCCATTCTCCCTGCGGAGAGCTTACCGTCCATCCCCCCCAGTGCTGGCCTAGGGAGTATGTAAGGAGGACTCCCTTTAAAACTTTGCGAGTCAATGCTCTATGTCCTCTTTACCGCCATCCCCCCTCCAAAATCTACATAATGGGACGGGTGGGTGGGAGTTAGCAGCAACAGCAACGTTCCTGGGACCCGGCACGGAAAGAAGAGGGCCATCCCAGTGATACAGAGGCCTAAATAGGCCATGGCTCCTCCCCATTTCCCGCGCCGAGCCCCAGGGCGGGACTCCGTCATGGCTGTGCCCCGGAAGCATTTCTCCCTACCAATGAGCGTGACGGGGATCCCGGGGGCCGGTCCCTAAAGGCGCGCTTCGTTAGGTCTTCTCTCACCTCTGCCTGCAGTCGCATATGACGGTGCTTCTGTGTCAAACCAGACATTGCCCTCGCTATTGATCTTGAGAAGGGGCGCCCCATCGGGATGATACGTAATGCAAAATTCAGCTGCCCCACCAGCACTTGAAGCTGATGCATTGTTACTTTTTTTTTACCAGCCAGGGCTGCATTTATTGACCCTGAAAAAGCCTGGACCTTGTCTAGCGGCAATCTGCATTCCCCCATCACTGTGTCTATCTCGATGCCAAGGAAGGACATGCACCTAGCAGGGCCTACGGTCTTACCCGGGGCCAATGGCACCCCCAACTCCTGCAACATCTCCACTAGTTCCCCCAGTGCCTGGTCACAGTCATCCAATGACGAGGGACCCATCACCATGAAGTCATCCAAATCGTGCACAATGTCCTTGAGACCAGTGCTAACAGTAAAGAGCCATTGCAGCATGGAGCTGGGCATCTCAAAGTACCTGCAACCCATTGGCATACATTTATCGTAGTAAAACTGGTGCTCAGGCTGAAAACCTAACAGATGATAGTCATCGGGGTGTACAGGCATGAGCCGGAAGGCAGACTCAATGTCTCTTTTTGCCATGAAGGTGTTCGGCCCTAAATCACGAATCTTCTGTAATGCGGCATCAAAAGAAGAATAAGTCACTGAGCACAGTGACGGATCTATGTCGTCATTCACTGATGCTCCCCTTGGTGCTGACAAGTTCTGAATCATCCTGAACTGGCCAGGCTCCTTTTTGGGGACCACTCCCAGTGGTGAGCAAACATAACCAGGCAACGGGGGGGTCGAGGAATGGGCCTGCTATCCGCCCCCACACCCTTTTCTTATTGACTTTCTGAGACACCACTGAAGCATGCATGCGTGCTGACACTAAATTTTTTGGGAGGCACCCCTTGGGCTGGAATGCGAAAACCCGTGGAAAAACCTTGGAAAATTGTTGTGGCTGCGTTCCTGTCGGGGTACTGACTCAGCCAAAAAATCAGCTTCCCTATCTTTACTGGGGTGGGTAACCTATTGCTGTGGTGGCTTGTGGTCCCTGCCCCTGTCTTTTGATTTTTTGTTACACTTAAATTCGGGGTGAGAAGGATGGCCGCAGAATGCACACGCATGTTTGAATTTACATGCTCCTGGTGGCCATGTACACACTTTTTTTATTAAAGGCCCAAAACGTCCCTTTTTTCTCGCCTGCCCCTCCCTGTGAAGTCCGAAAGGGCTGCTTCATTTGTGCCTTATTGTTTATACTTTCCAACCATACATTAACTTCAGTTTGATCCCACTCCATGTCGGGGTCCTCAACCTTTGCCCATCTGCAATCCCTATCATAGTCCATCCACGCAGTCCCCCCGTATGTTGTATGAGCCTTCAGGATCTTGTTAGCATAACACATCAATGGGATGGCCGACTCCGGCTTCTTTTCTAACATCACTGAAGAAAAAACATTAAAACCGAACTGCCAATTTGTGATAGACTCGTCCACTCTAGGTTTCCTGTCTCTGAAAGATCCTCCTTTACCCTCCTTTTCTTTGGGCTCAACTTCCCGTCTTTTTGGTCTAATTAACGAATACATATCAGTAAATTCCCCCTTCCAAATCTTCTCCCTCATGTCTTGTGACACGTGCGCCGCCAATTTCCCGCGTTTGGACAACACTGTATCCTGGCCCCCAATTGCTGTTGACTTGCCCTCTGTAGTTTTATCAGTATTTTTCACCGACTTACCTTATGCGGTCCCTGTTGTTGCCTCCGATTGGTCGGGGGCCGCTTGACCCACCGCCGGGGCAGCCACACTCACTGCCTTGCCCTGCGCTTTGCCTAAGAGCGCCACCTGTTTATTAATTTCCTGGAGGCCAGTCTCGGTGGCAGACTGTGGCACCCATGGAGCTACTGGTGTGCTGTCGGCCTCGCTTGGTTCTGCCGGGGCCGCTAACTGAGCCAGCAATGTAGCCATGGATGCCAAAATGCTAGCGGTGGAATGCGTGTCTCCCCCTGGCTGTTCTGTAGGTTGGCCTGTAACTGTTACAGGTAGCGCCCCCCGTTCCTTGTGGAGCATAGGTAGAATGACTAGTGGTTCTGTTGGTACAGCAGGACACTCAGGACTAGGTGCCGGCGCTAAAGCTTTCAGTGCGCCCCTGATCTCAGCTAGTATTGTCCCCACCTTGTCACGCTCCCCTATCTTTGGACATGGTTGCGCTGGCTCTAGTAAGGGTGGTGGTAGGGGAGTCTCTGGCTGTGGGGGCGGCCGCTCTGGTTCGATAGTCCCTTGTCCTTTCCTATTATTGTTGGTCTGCCTGGTGGCCTTGGGGCTCTTCCCTTTTCCTTTCCCTGTCTGTGTCCTGGGCCTCTACTCTAATGGAGGGAAAGCTGCCCTGGGAGGGACTTTGGATCTGTGCAGGCGATCTACCAACTCAGTGTCTGGGACCGGCTCTGGGTCTTGGCCCCGGTTCGGTTCCGTCTCTTGCTCTCCCTGCTCATCATCACTACTCTCGTTTTCCCCCATTTTCGCTAGTACAAGCTTCAAGAGCTGTGCCCCCTTGCGCTTCTTATTGAGCTCTTTTGCCGATATTCTCCCCCTTGACTGCTGCCAACACTTACTTCTCTTGGCGCCTGGTAATGCCCCCTAGCAAATGCACGCGCTGCCTTCCGCTCACAAAATTGGGGATCAGTTCTAGGTCCTCCCCACCTCGTGCTCTGTCTCTATTCAACTTAACAGTCCACTTAATTGCCCCCAATACTGCCCTTAAATGCCGCACGCCGCTCCTCTTTCCAGCGCGACTCAGGCAATACCTCCTTTGCGCTCAGCCAAGCAAGAAATTCTCCTGCTCCGCTTTTAAAGCAGTACCCCGCTTGTCTAGCGCCCTCCTTCCGGCACTGCACTACTGCGCGTCCCCACTTGTGTAGCACCTCCTTCCCTCGTGACTCAACGCGCTCACTACGCACTCTTTATTGCCCCCTCGCGCACAAAAAAATCCCGCGCGCCGATCTGACTTCCAGCGAGGAGCTTAGAGGCCCGCTACCAAGGCAGGAACTCTGAATTCCTCGCTACTTTGTTAACACGGTTGCAAGCTATGCTGTGGCTCGCCCGGGAACTCTGAATTCCCCGCTACGTTGCTACTTATGCTGTGCCTCGCCCTAACCCGCCGGTCCCCCCCACGTGGCAGGAAACCCGGTCCGAGTCCTCGAGAGCAGTTCCCAGGCAGCCTCCGAGGGCCGGCTGCGTTCCCACGAAATAATTACCGGGAGAAACCTCACCCGCTCACCCCGCGGAGGCTGCCCAAAAAACCCGCCCGAGCCCCGACACCTTACCTCCGTCCACACGTGGACCAGCCTAAATACTTTAGCAACGACACAGCCCGACTATCTCCCGATCCCAACGCGATGCCCAGCTGCAAATAATCCAGTCCGATCCCTGTCCTCGTCGAGACTGCTGCCAATCCCCAAGAAATGGCGTTGGGACGAACTGCTAGTTAACAGCAATGTTCCTGGGACCCAGCGCGGAAAGAAGAGGGCTATCCCAGTGATACCGAGGCCTAAATAGGCCATGGCTCCTCCCCATTTCCCGCGCCGAGCCCCAGGGCAGAACTACGTCATGGCTGTTCCCCGGAAGCATTTCTCCCTACCAATGGGCATGACAGGGATCCCGGGGGCCGGGCCCTAAAGGCGCGCTTCGTTAACTCTCACGCTTCTCCATACCCTGCACAGACATGGTAGCGGGAACGGTGTCTTGTGTGCGTGCCTTTACACTGCGCAGACCTGGTCGTGGGGGACGGTGTCTTGTGCTTGTAGGCCTAGGCCATAGCCCAGTGTCCTGTGCAGTGCGCAGACTCGAACCCTGTGGACAGCGTTCTGTGCTCGCGCCTGTGCAGGGCATACTTGGGGCTTCAGCATGGGCCCTGTGGGGAGGATTTGGCAGAGCAACCATACAGACAGGAAGAACGGAGGGTCCTTAGCCCTGAAACGTTGAGCTGTCAAGGGGCGGAGCCTTCCTTGCTCCACCAACAACTGCGAATCTCTGTAGAAGAGGACAAGAGCTTGGATTGGCAAGAGTAGCAGTCCATCAATGAGAAGGAAGTGGCAAAAGGAACCATGGGCCATAGAGGCCCAATTAAAGGCTACAAAGGATGGTGCATTGTACCCAAAGGTCTGTGCCCACCTCTGTGTACTGGGATGGGCACTTTTGCTTCCTTGGTTGGGTCCTATGTGCAAAGGGATGCCCTTCTATAGCTTGCAAAAGGGAAAGGCCTGCAGCTTAAGATGGTGAAAACCCCTGTGTGTCTAACAAATTATATAAGGAACGGCAGGAGCACAGCGCCTTGAGACTAGTGTGATATTCATCGCTTAATAAAAGGGGTCTGTGTGCCCAGTAGAAGGAGGTGGCATCACCCTAGTTCACCTCTGGGAGATAAGGCTGAAGGACCTGTAGATACAATAGATAATAGATCAATTTGCTATAAACCGTCCACTCTCTGTTGATGATGTATACCCAAGTAGTTGCTGCAAAGTGTCCTTTTCACGCCACCCCTCCCCCCCCCATCCCACAAAGTGAATATGATAATGCACTCCCAAAGGTCTACACCCAGGTCTGCAGCCAGGAAATAGAGATCTACCATTGGATGGTCGAGAAGAGAGTAGTGATGTCCCGTATTACTCATATCACTCACCCTAAACTCAAAGATGATGTCACAAGATTCCAAACTTCAGAGCCACTGTCACCATAAGAGTCCTTAGAAGAAGCAAGTGAAAGGGTGCACTTGGTCATGAAAGGACCACTCCAAGAATGTCTCACTCAATGGATGGGCTCAAGTAAGACCTGTTTCTGCAAACAGTGTTGTATTGGAACTCTTGAAGATGTCCTCCCTTCAAGGGGCCAGCCCTCAAATGTTTCCAACAGACATCTGGTGGTTTTTGCTCCAGGTGAGTCCAGAGCTGGACAAGGTGAGACCTGGTTGTGTGGGACATTCCGATAGATTCAGGACTCTGTGTAACTGATGCAAACCCAGGAGAACAAAAGATCTCCATCCCGGAAACTGCAACCTAGTGTAGTGGCTATCATTCCACTGACAATGAACTGATGCCTCTCTCACTCAAGGGGCACGAGGATTGCATGTGACCCCTGGTGGTCACTGCTAACCAAAGGACAACGGACACAAGAGGGTTTAAACATTATAGTTATGACAAACCCAGTTGCCTCTACCATCTTCTTTTTTTAAATTAAAGAACAGTGTGCATTTGATACCTCTGCTTGTCGGTAGACCACCGAAGTGATGATTGCAACGCATGCTCTGCGTTCACCCCGAAGATTCTGAGGGTGAGAGGGAGGCAGAGGGAAGCCAACTACAACATGCAGGGCCAACAAGCATCTCAGTCTCTATGAGACTTGGTCCTCTCAAGCGACAAGGAGAACATCGCCAAAGCACTGGAAGGAGAGACAGACATCCAGATTGTGGACAACAATACACAAGGTGGCAAGAAGACTTCTCGAGAGGTAAGTGAACCACTGTCCTCGAAAAACGTAATTCCGAAAAAACAGAGTCTAAGACCTTGAAGGGAGACTCTGCATCGAATCACTCAACGGCGGCAGCAGCGCATAAAGAAAAGAGTTCCCTCGGATCCTTCGAAAAGGACACCGCAGCGATAAAGATCTCTGAAAAATCCAAGACGGTGATGGACACTCAAGGAAAAGACGTATTGATGATAAAACAGGTGCGGTCAAAATCAGAGAGACCCGGTTCGCATCTGCACTATCTTCGAAAGACTCTTCGACAAAGAGAAAAACTGAAATTCTCGATGCTGAACAAGAAGCGCCTGAGATGGCGAGGAAGAGGAGAAGGCTTGAGGCCAAAATGACTATTCTTATACAAAAGAAGAAGGACTTCAACAAAAGTCTAAAATATTATCGAATCCAAGAGCTCAACGATAACGGAAAAGGGAGAAAAAGGCGTTGAAAGCATAGAGCCACCCAGAACTACTGAACCTCAGGAGGAGCAGGAAAAGGAAGTCTTCTGTGAAGAGGAGGAGGAAGAAATGTACATGGGTTCTGAGGCTTCAGAATCCCAAGAAACAGCAGGATCTTGAAACAGATTCCCAGTAGAGGCTGCTGAAACATAGCCTTCGAGGCAGTCCGCGCCCAACGACATTGGGGTTTTTAATCGGGTGATCAAGAATCCAACAGATAGATGTGGAGGTCAACACCAATCATGCTTTTTATTAGAAACTCTTCTCCCTACACAATTTCTCCCTATGTTGCTAAGTGTTAGATCAAGGGAAGGAAGCTTTTAAAGAGCCGGCCATATGTAGAGTGGTTTACTGCTCGAGCAGAGCAGTATAAACACTCCTCTAGGGTCACAAGGTACATTAAGGGTGTGATCCCTGCAGATTCTATTATAACAACCACAGCTCGGAAAAGAACAAATGTGCCAAGCACAAAAGGAACTTCTCCAGCTAAGGAGAGTAAGAGGATGGACCTCATGGGTTGAAAGGTAGAGAGAAGTGCAGCAAATGAATGGTGCATCGCAAATTCAAATGCGTTGCTCCACCGCCACGTCTAACAACATTGGGAAGAGATAGGATAGTTCATGAGACTCCTACCAGAACAGCATCAAGAGAGCAGCCCAGATGGGAAAAATATTGCAAGCACTTGCCTAAAATCAGCCCTAGATGCTGTTGATTTGACAAAGAACAAGGGGACCCTACTCATACAGAGCCTGGGTATTAATTATTGGACAGAAACAATGGCTCGTATGGCTTGATAACCAAATATGTAATACACAAAGCCCAACGGCAATAACAACAAAGGGTTAACGTGACGTCAGAAAGGAAAATTGACCACACACATTAGAACCTTGGTAACAAACATTGTTCTTTATATTTACAATGAAAAAGTTTTAACTAAAAAACAATTTCACAATATACATTCAAACAAAATAACAGTTTCTTTAGACAATTCTAAGAAGTGTCCCAGTGAAAAACATAAACCTAAGCAACAAAATTATAACAACAAAGTGCAACATATAAAGGTTTCAATTATTCATTATATGGGCGACCAAAAAGAGAATTATTAAGATGCGGTTTATCAACACTTATTTATCATAAGTGTTGGATACGGGTTTGCCTCATAAATCTCGTCAACGACGTTTCGACCCTATTTACAATGGAGGGTCTCTTCAGGACAATTTAGTGTAGGGACACCTAGGAATTAAATGAAAATACCGTCAATATGCGATATTATTTAGGGAAGGAGATGTTCTAGCATATTAAATGAAGCCAACAATGAGACTGAGAGTATTCCTATTTTTAACTTGTCCCAACACCTCCTATCCTCTGCTGAGGTCTCCCTACTAAGTAAGGGATTATCTTTTGTTATAACTGAACATACAAATTTCTTTAAACTCAAGACAGAAATGTACCAGTTCTTCCGCAAGATACGTCTGAAAATATTTTTTTGTTTGAATGTATATTGTGAAATTGTTTTTTAGTTAAAACTTTTTCATTGTAAATATAAAGAACAATGTTTGTTACCAAGGTTCTAATGTGTGTGGTCAATTTTTCTCTCTGACGTCACGTTAACCCTTTGTTGTTATTGCCATTGGGCTTTGTGTATTACATATTTGGTTATCAAGCCATACGAGCCATTGTTTCTAGATGCTGTTGAGACATCAGACAGACACATGATGATTGGCATCACAGAAAGAAGACAAGCCTGCTTAAGTTTTTCAGGTTTCGAACTATACATATATATATATATATATTTTTATCAGTTAGCCCTTTTCATCCTCTGGTCAATTGTTTCGTTTCTTATTATTCTCACACCCCCTACAGTGTGTAGCAATGGGTCAGTCAACTGCACACATTGGCTAACTTCACTACACGCAACTGCATTCTGCCATTTTCCTAGGAGCCCCTCAGCAAACAGAGTGGTTCTTTACTGAGGCCATGTGGGACTTCTGTGACAATGCATACTTTTTGTAAACATTTTTTTATTGTTGCTTCTAGCCAGTTTATTTTATTTATATTGGTGAGAGTCCGGCAGCTTCCCCAACAATAAGGTTTTACAAAAACCTTACAAAAGAAGCATTGACAAAACCACAGAACTGGCAGCCAACGCCAGACCTGTTGTGCTTGCCAATACTTGTTTTATTAGTACTGTGACACAAACTTGCTTGAGAGGTCATTATTGACCGAGAATGAAAAGATGCATTAATAATTTAATTCTGAAAGTATTTATCCGTTCATTGCAGTGAATTGCTGACATCTTTATCTGCAGTAAATGTTTTCCTCTTCATTGCTCATCCAAAGTATGTGTTCCTTGTTGATTGTGAAATGTTGTGCCCCTTGGTTTGGACCCATTTGCTGTGTGTTGGAGGCACACAATATCTCTCATCAGGTGTGTGCTGAAATTCCTTACCACATGCCTGCTATGTGTATGTGCTATCACAATAAAAACTGTCAGGGGGTCTCATCTGCTGTTTTGTCTCGTCTCCACAGCTCTCAGCGTGTCAGTCAATGAAAGCGACGTGTCTCTGCGCAGAGGGGACCCCTTAGAGCTGACGTGTGTGGTGGCTGCGTCGGTGGAGGGTATGGCACAGACCGAGGTGGCCTGGTACATCAGTCCAACTCCTGATGATAGCTTAGAGAATTCTGAGGTCGTCGCCAGCGTGGACCACCAGTCTGTGGTGATGGAGTCTGCCCGGACACACCTCAGCCACTTAGAGTCCGGCTCCTACCGCTTGAGTGTGGATGCTACAGAAGACGCGGATGGTGGCTTCTACTTCTGCCGTGTGAGCATCTGGCTGCCGCAGAGCAATGGGAGTTGGTACAAAGCCACTGAGGAGACCTCGCCACCTGCCATGGTGGCCCTAAGTGTAGCCGGTAAGTGAATTTGGCATTAAAGTTATTGTGTCTGTTATATGGTCACCAAGAGCCAATCTCTGCACATTTCCAGGCTGTTGCTGGCTCCAGTATTTTGTGCATTTTTATCAACCTTTTGCCGCCTTCTCTTCCCTCTTTGCATTCTATTTCTCTTCATCTTATCTCTCATCCATTTTCCTACTTTTGTCCCTCTTTTCCACTATTTCTCCTTTTGCCCTGCTCATTTATTCAACTTATTTTGTTCCTTTCTTTCAATCCTGTTTCCCTATTTTGATCTCTTTGATCCAAGTTTTCCTGTGACGAATCTAGGAAAAGTAGCAGCATTTTATCTAGTCCTCGTCGTCACCTCGGGTTCACATGGTCTCTAGACTCCGCCTGGTGTCTACCATATGAAAACAAAGAGAGAGTGGGCTGAAAAGGGGGTCTTTGAAGAAGCTCTCTTAGGAGTTCTCTTGAGCATGCTTTGTCTAAGTATACGTGAGCAGGGTAATGTGCATTGGGTAGGGGTTGAGAGCACATTATCACATGGAGAGC
This sequence comes from Triturus cristatus, assembly GCF_964204655.1. Classification (NCBI taxonomy): domain Eukaryota; kingdom Metazoa; phylum Chordata; class Amphibia; order Caudata; family Salamandridae; genus Triturus; species Triturus cristatus. The sequence goes on along the minus strand of NC_140591.1, from coordinate 62,084,988 downwards.
ATGTGCATGCCAGTGAAAGGAGGTTACATTTCCTGGCACCTGTTTTAGAATCATATGGTGAAGTAGGCTGTTGACAATTTGAGAACTGCCAGAAGAAGCTGCGCGGTAAAACCCATCGACAAGTGCAGGACTGGCAGAAGAAGCTGCGCTGTAATGCCCATCAACAAGTGCAGAACTGCCAGAAGAAGCTGCGCGGTAATGCCCATCGACAAGTGCAGAACTGCTAGAAGAAGCTGCGCAGTAATGCCCATCGACAAGTGCTGAACCGCCAGAAGAAGCTGAACGGTAACGACTGTCGACAAGTGCAGAACCGCCAGAAGAAGCTGAGCGGTAATGCCCATCGACAAGTGCAGAACTGCCAGAAGAAGCTGCGCGGTAACGACTGTCGACAAGTGCAGAACCGCCAGAAGAAGCTGAGCGGTAATGCCCATCGACAAGTGCAGAACCGCCAGAAGAAGCTGCGCGGTAATGCCCATCGACAAGTGCAGAACTGCCAGAAGAAGCTGCGCGGTAATGCCCATCGACAAGTGCAGAACTGCCAGAAGAAGCTGCGCGGTAATGCCCATCGACAAGTACAGAACTGCCAGAAGAAGCTGCGCCGTAATGCCCATCAACAAGTGCAGAACTGCCAGAAGAAGCTGCGCGGTAATGCCCATCGACAAGTGCAGAACTGCCAGAAGAAGCTGCGCGGTAATGCCCATCGACAAGTACAGAACTGCCAGAAGAAGCTGCGCGGTAATGCCCATCGACAAGTGCAGAACTGCTAGAAGAAGCTGCGCAGTAATGCCCATCGTCAACTGCAGAACTGCCAGAAGAAGCTGCGCGGTAATGCCCATCGACAAGTGCAGAACCGCCAGAAGAAGCTGAGCGGTAATGCCCATCGACAAGTGCAGAACCGCCAGAAGAAGCTGCGCGGTAATGCCCATCGACAAGTGCAGAACTGCCAGAAGAAGCTGCGCGGAAACGACTGTCGACAAGTGCAGAACCGCCAGAAGAAGCTGAGCGGTAATGCCCATCGACAAGTGCAGAACTGCCAGAAGAAGCTGCGCGGTAATGCCCATCAACAAGTGCAGAACTGCCAGAAGAAGCTGCGCGGTAATGCCCATCGACAAGTGCAGAACTGCTAGAAGAAGCTGCGCAGTAATGCCCATCGTCAAGTGCAGAACTGCCAGAAGAAGCTGCGCGGTAATGCCCATCGACAAGTGCAGAACCGCCAGAAGAAGCTGAGCGGTAACGGAGACGCATGGGAAGTTTGTTGCCCAAGTCATTAGTTTCAAACTGCTGAGATGCGGACAGATGCTCTAGTGCTGGGAGGCCCTCTGTTCACCAAGGTTCTGGAACAACATCCCTGTACCCTCCAGGACCGCGCCGACGCTGCTCTCATTTACGAGAGTGTTAAAGACTCACCTCTTTAAAGAACACTACATCACAATGCAGTAACCGCCCACTACCCAGTTACCTCTCCACCCGTTACAGAGTCGATAATGGCAGCTACAAACACGTAGGTGGTATCACTTGCATGAGAGCAGGGGCAGAGCTGGACTCTCTGTGGAATCTGGAGTGTCTCGGCATCCAGGGTTTGGGCAGACTACCATGTAATGGAGTTTTATATAGCGCAAACTAGACCCGAAGGTATCAAAATCAAAGCGCTTTACATGAGCACCGGTTACTTTACAGAGGGACACATTCATTTTTGTTGGGCACAGGGAGGTCAAGTGATTTGCCCAGAATCACAGAATGTTGATCGTCCCTGCCGAGACTCAAACCCGGTTCCCCAGCTCAGAGGTCGACCGCTCTAGCCGTTAGGCCACATTCTCTCCCCAGTGCCTGGTGGTGCTTGCATTGTCTAGCAGTGATGGGGGCTCTGCATGTAACATGCTTCCCTTCCACCCACCAACTCTCTCTGAGCCATCTGTCTCTCTCTGCTTCTACATCTCTTACCTCTTCTACATCTCCATCTAACCCCTTCCCCACCCTTCTTTCTTTTCTTCTCCACCCTTCTTTCTTTTCTTCTCCCTTTTACTCTCCCCGTTCACTTCTTCGCCCTCTCGCCTCTCTCCTCGCTTGTCCCCGTCTCCCGTTGTAATCTTTCTTTCCTTACCTTTCTTCAAGCTGCGTCTCTTCCTTTAGCTACTCATCTAAATTTGTCTCCCTCCCTCCGTCTCCATCTTTTTGTTTTTCATTCTCTTTTCCTCTTCCCTCTCTCTCCTCGCTTCTCCCCTTCGGTCTCCCGTTTTCACATCTCTTTCTCTCCTTACCCTTCTCTCCCTGCCTCCTTCTCCATCTCGGTGTCTTTTCCTTTAGAAATCCCCCCATTATCACCCCTCCCTTCCTCCTTATCCATCTTTTATGTTTCATTTTCCTTTCCCCTTCTCTCCCCCACCAGGCCTTTAATCTCATCCTAGTGTTCACCACACTGGACTTCCCCTGTTTTGCGTCATTTCCACCATACTCCGCGCTCCCCTTTTACCATCATCCACCCCCCTTTGCCTCCCATGGCCCCTCCTTCGCCTCCCATGGCCCCCCCTTTGCCTCCCATGGCCCCTCCTTCCAGTTTCCACCCCACCCTGTACTTCTCGCTGTGGGGGCCGTGGCTGAAGAACAGGGGCTCGTTCCTGGGGCCGAGGCTTGTTTCTGTGCTAGTTGCTATTTTGAAATGTTTTTTCTCCCCCCCCCCTTACACTGACAGTGGTTCCTTCTGCTTCTCCCCACCCTCTCCCCGCTAATTCTGGAGTTATTTTAGTCCAACTTCTGGCCTGATGCCAGCGCCCACCCCTGCGCGCCAGCCCAGGTGTCCCTTTGTTCTCTTGCACGTGCCGCGTGTTCGCTGCTCGTTCACTGAGGGGATTCCTGCAGAGACCCCCCTTCACTGAGAGTAAGGCTTCCCCAGGCAGAAAGCACCCAAGGTGAACCTACGCACGAGCTTTAGAAAAATGCAGCACGTGCAGAAAGGAAGACGAGGGGTGAACCCCGATAAATGAGCGCCCTGTCCCCTTGTAAGTTCGAGGCCTGCCAACGAGCGGCGCACAATGTCACCGATTGTGTTAGTTTATTAAAAGGACACAAAGCGCGGAGCTCTGTTCCTTGGCACCGAGTCCTGGCATTGCAGAGAAGGCACAACACTGTGACGTGCAGCGCCAGGTCCGCATCAGAGCGCGCAACAGTGTCCGTCGGCGCCAGAAGAACAGGAGGCAGCACCATAGCTTCTGCAGACTGTGCAATGCTGTGCCATCGGCAGACTGTGCAATGCTGTGCCATCGGCAGACTGTGCAATGCTGTGCCATCGGCAGACTGTGCAATGCTGTGCCATCGGCAGACTGCGCAAGGCTGTGCCATCGGCAGACTGCGCAAGGCTGTGCCATCGGCAGACGGCGCAAGGCTGTGCCATCGGCAGACGGCGCAAGGCTGTGCCATCGGCAGACGGCGCAAGGCTGTGCCATCGGCAGACGGCGCAAGGCTGTGCCATCGGCAGACGGCGCAAGGCTGTGCCATCGGCAGACGGCGCAAGGCTGTGCCATCGGCAGACGGCGCAAGGCTGTGCCATCGGCAGACGGCGCAAGGCTGTGCCATCGGCAGACGGCGCAAGGCTGTGCCCTCCGGCAGAGTGCGCAGCGCTGTGCCCTCAGGCAGAGAGCGCAGCGCTGTGCCCTCCGGCAGAGTGCGCAGCGCTGTGCCCTCCGGCAGAGTGCGCAGCGCTGTGCCCTCCGGCAGAGTGCGCAGCGCTGTGCCCTCCGGCAGAAGGCACAGCATCAGGTCATCAGCAGAAGGCACAGCATCAGGTCATCAGCAGAATGTGCAATGCAGTTCCTTTTAGCAGAATGCGCAATGCTGTGCCTTCAGTAGAATGCGCAATGCTGTGCCTTCAGTAGAATGCGCAATGCTGTGCCTTCAGTAGAATGCGCAATGCTGTGCCTTCAGTAGAATGCGCAATGCTGTGCCTTCAGTAGAATGCGCAATGCTGTGCCTTCAGTAGAATGCGCAATGCTGTGCCTTCAGTAGAATGCGCAATGCTGTGCCTTCAGTAGAATGCGCAATGCTATACCTTCAGCAGAATGCACAACACCGTGCCTTCATGGGAACGTGCAACGCTATGCGGTAGACACACAAATGATGGATGGAATGTGGAAAAAATCAAATATTCACACCCAGTCAAGAGATCTGGGATAAATCCATCGTTCTTTTGCTCCCCATGCCACACCAGTTTAGACCTAGCCATATGCAGATCAGTCTTGACCCTGTGCCCAATGGGAACAGTCCTGCCCGAACTGCCAAGCCAGGTCCTCGCTGGACTGGAGACAAGCATCCTGGGACCGGTTTTGGGGTTTCACCCCTGATCGGCCAGGCTAGCTTGAATCCAGTGGCACAGTGAGCCTGGGACCGACATCTGGACATACCCGGTGCACTTAGGGTGACAAAGCAAAAGATACACCGGGTGGGCCCCGGCATGTGTCCCTGTATATCTGTTCATCTCCTTTAATTTCATTTTTCACCTCTTCCCTGTGGTTTTCCTCTTCCCTTTCAGAGACTTGTGTCCCCCCCCCCCCCCTCCTTCCCATTTTTGTGCTTATTTCTTGGGAAGAAACGTGAACCACTTCCTCAGTAGAGCATCTCCCTCCTGGCAGTGAGACGGAGGATTGAGGGAGGAAACTGGCGGGGACCTTTCACGTGAAGGGTGGGGGAGAACAACCACTGAGGGCCGGAAGCACCCTCACCTTCCCAACTTGAGGCATGTGGAGGTCTGAACTCCAGAGAGTGACATCACAGCCGCCTTGGCTGAAATGTTTCCCTATAAGTTGCAGGCTTCTTAAGGGGCAGATCCAAGACTTGGAACAGCACAGGCTCAGAATGAGTTTTACAGGCTCATTTTCACGCACATCCTGATGAAGAGAACTTTCATCGCATCGGCTTGCCGATGCACTCTTTGTGGCCATATTAACGTATGTGTTACCCCCCTACAAATAATTGCTTCAGTTACTGTAGTGCATGTCACTGTCACCTCAAGACACGTGAGGCGTGAGCCGCAGCACCGGTGCTGCAGGGTGACTTCTGCATCACGCAGTGTTGGATTAGAACTTCGGGCAGTCTGGCACTGCCAGATGGACCAGCTCGTAAGGGCCAGCGTGCGGGCTGTTTTTTTTATTCTCTCCGTCCCATGGGCCATGATGGGGCCAAAGTAACCCCTCCTACTGGTAATGCCAGACCGACTGAGATTCCAACCCCACACTAGCACCACAGGAGGGCTGTGACAGCATGTTTAGGTCGCACCTACTGGACTGCACATTTCTTGCCTTTTACAAGACTTATTGGGCCGTACCAAGAAATAGAGGGGTTTATAGCCGACCTATTGCTTGCCATTGGCTGGCTTTCCTGTCACTCTCATTTGCCTGCTTCTTATGCATGTCCCAGCATGTCAGTCTTGTTTGTCCCTCCCATGGAGCATTGCCTCTTTCCATCTTTGATTGACTGCCATCTCTGCTTCCACTGCTTGCTTTCTAAGCACTACTTGTTTCTTTTGTGTTAAGCCCTCCATGAGAGCGCATATTTTCAGCTGTCTCCCTCATGTACTTCTCTCCCCTGCACTCTGTGTTGCTCTCTGTCGCCAGTGTGCTTCCTCCTGTCTGCCTTCCTATTGCACTCACCCTTGTGCTTCTCCCCAGTGCTTCCCCCAAACTGTGCCCTCCTCTTTCCTCAGACAATGCCCTCGGTGTTGCATTCCCCTAACCACGGTGTTGCTTCAGCCCCTTTCCGCCCATGTTGCTTCCACATCCCCTCCTGCCCCCTCTTGTTTCTTAGTCGTCTCCCTCCCCTCCCCTGTGTTCATCATGTGTCCCGTGCTGCTTCGGTGTCTCCCTCCCCTCCCCTGTGTTCGTCATGTGTCCCGTGCTGCTTCGGCGACTCCCGACCCTCCCCTGTGTTCGTCATGTGTCCCTCATGTGTCTTGTGCTGCTTCAGCGTCTCCCTCCCCTCCCCTGTGTTCATGTGTCCCGTGCTGCTTCGGCGTCTCCCTCCCCTACCCTGTGTTCATGTGTCCCGTGCTGCTTCGGCGTCTCCCTCCCCTCCCCTCCCCTGTGTTCGGGTGTCCCGTGCTGCTTCGGCGTCTCCCTCCCCTGTGTTCATGTGTCCCGTACTGCTTCGGCGTCTCCCTCGCCCTCCCCTGTGTTTGTGTCCCGTGCTGCTTCGGCGTCTCCCTCCCCTCCGTTCATGTGTCCCGTACTGCTTCGGCGTCTCCCTCCCCTCCTCTGTGTTCATGTGTCCCGTGCTGCTTCGGCGTCTCCCTCCCCTCCGTTCATGTGTCCCGTGCTGCTTCGGCGTCTCCCTCCCCTCCCCTGTGTTCATGTGTCAATCAATCAATCAAGAACATTTATAGAGCGAGCTACTCACCCGCGAGGGTCTCAAGGCGCTGGGGGGGGGGGGGGGGGGGGTGCCGCTACTGCTCGAAAAGCCAGGTCTTAAGGTGCCTCCTGAAGGAGAGATGGTCCTGCGTCATCCGTAGGTGGGTGGGGAGGGAGTTCCACGTCTTGGCCGCCAGGTAGGAGAAGGATCTTCCTCCGGTGGTGGTTCTGCGAATCCGTGGGACCATGGGCGAGGCTGGTGGAGCGGAGCTGGCGGGTAGGTGTGTAGAACGTGAGGCGGGTTTTGAGGTATTCGGGGCCCATGTCGTGGAGAGCCTTGTGTGCGTGGGTGAGGAGTCTGAAGGTGATCCTCTTGCTGACGGGGAGCCAGTGCAGGTCTCTCAGGTGGGCCGAGATGTGGCTGTGTCGGGGAATGTCCAGGATGAGTCTAGCAGATGCGTTCTGTATGTGCTGGAGTTTTTTCTGTAGTTTGGCGGTGGTCCCGGCGTAGAGGGCGTTCCCGTAGTCCAGTTGGCTGGTGACGAGGGCCTGGGTGACCGTCTTCCTGGTTCTGGTGGGGATCCATCGGAAGATCTTACGAAGCATGCGGAGGGTGTTGAAGCAGGAAGATGTAACGGCGTTGACTTGTTTGGTCATAGTGAGGGAGGAGTCCAGGATGAACCTCAGGTTGTGTGCGTGGTCCGTGGGCTTGGGGGTGGTTCCCAGGACGAGGGGCCACCAGGAGTCGTCCCAGGCAGAGGGGGATGGTCCGAGGATGAGGACTTCCGTCTTTTCTGAGTTCAGCTTCAGACGGCTGAGCTTCATCCATTCTGCGATGTCTTTCATTCCTTCCTGGAAGCTGGCTCTGGCGGGGTGGTTGGTGAGGGAGAGGATCAGTTGGGTGTCGTCGGCGTAGGAGATGATGTTGATGTTGTGTTTGCGTGGGATGGCTGCGAGGGGGCTCATGTAGACATTGAAGAGGGTTGAGCTGAGCGAGGATCCTTGGGGTACGCCGCAGATGATCTAGGTTTGCGCTACGCGGAAGGGCGGGAGACGGACTCTCTGAGTTCTGTCGGCGAGGAAGGAGGTGAGCCATTCCAGGGCCTTCCCTTGGACCCCAGCGCGGTGGAGACGGGTTGTCAGGGTGCGGTGGCAGACGGTGTTGAATGCGGCCGACAGGTCGAGGAGGATGAGGGCGGCCGTTTCACCGTTGTCCAGCAGGGTCCTGATATTGTCGGTAGCTGCGATGAGGGCGGTCTCGGTGCTGTGGTTCGCTCGAAATCCAGACTGCGATGAGTCGAGGGAGTCGTTCGTCTCGAGGAAGGTGGTCAGCTGTTTGTTGACGGTCTTCTCGATGACTTTAGCTGGGAAGGGGAGGAGCGAGATGGGGCGGAAGTTCTTGAGGTCTGTGGGATCCGCGGTGGGTTTCTTCAGGAGGGCGCTGATCTCCGCATGCTTCCAGCGCTCCGGGAAGGTGGCGGATGTGAAGGAGTTGTTGATGATGTCCCGGAGTTGGGGTGCGATGATGGAGTTGGCTTTGTTGAAGATGTGGTGTGGGCAGGGGTCCGCTGGGGAGCCGGAGTGGATGGAGTTTATCGTGTGGGTGGTGTCTTCCGTGCTGACTGGGTTCCAGGTGCAGAGGGTGGTGGTGGGGGGTGTACACTCAGTGGAAGGGTACGTGGTGTGGGTGCCGAAGCTGTTGTGGATGTCGGCGATCTTGCGGTGGAAGAACGTGGCGAGTGAGTCGCAGAGGTCTTGTGATGGCGTGTTGTTGTTGGTGCTGGGGTTGAAGAGCTCTTTGACGATGCTGAAGAGTTCCTTGCTGTTGTGGGAGTTGTTGTCCAGTCGGTCTCTGAATGCTGACCTTTTGGTGGTGCTGATCAGCTGGTGGTGTTTGCGGATGGCGGTCTTGAGGGCTGTCATGTTTCCTGATGACTTGTCGTTGCGCCAAGTTTGCTCGAGGGTACGGCAGGATTTTTTGGAGTCTTTGAGATCGTTGGTGAGCCATGAGGCTTTCTTGCTGTCGGAGTTGCTGGGAGGGTTCTTCAGTGGTGCGAGGGCGTCGGCGCAGTTGGTGTGAGGTTGAGGGCTGATTCGTTGGGGTCCGTAGTGTAGGAGGGTAGGTTTTGGCTCAGGGAGGTGGTGAGCTGGTCGGTGGTGATCTTGCTCCAGCATCTACGGGGAGCTTGTTGCGGGCGGTGGTGAATTGTGGTTTTCCTGAAGTTGAAGTGGACGCAGCTGTGGTCAGTCCAGTGAAGTCCGGTGGAGTGGCTGAAGGAGATGTGGTTGCTGGAGGAGAAGATGGGGTCCAGCGTGTGGCCGGCGTAGTGGGTGGGGGTGTTGACCAGTTGCTGGAGTCCGAGGTTGGCGAGGTTGTCTAGAAGTGTGGTGGTGTTGTTGTCCTTGTTGTTCTCCAGGTGGAAGTTGAGGTCCCCTAGGAGGATGTAGTCGGAGGAGGCGAGGGCGAGCGGGCTGATGAAGTTTGCGATGGCTTCGCTGAATTGTGTGCGAGGTCCTGGGGGTCTGTAGATGAGGGTACCTCTGAGAGTGGTCTTGGGGTCGGTGTGTATCTGGAAGGGGAGGAGTTCGGCGGCAGTGAGGGTGTCGTCGGTGTTGGTCGTGATGCGGATGGTGTTTCTGTAGACAATGGCGATGCCGCCTCCGGCTTGGTTGATGCGGTCCCTCCGGGTGATCTTATAGCCATCCGGGATGGCTATGGCTATGGCGATGTCTGGGGCTGAGGAGGCGTTCATCCAGGTTTCCGTGAGGAAAGCGACGTCCGGTGCCGTTGTGTCGAGGAGGTCCCAGAGTTCGACGGCGTGCTTGTGGACGGAGCGAGTGTTGAGCAGGATGCACTTGAGGTGGTTGTTGTTGGCACCTGTCCTGGCGTGCGCGGTGCAGGTCCGGAGGCAGGAGAACTTGCAGGCGTGGCAGGTGAAGGCTCCATGAGTGCGTTTCGGGGTGGCTCTGAAGCAGGCTGACTGTCGGCCGGTGTTGAGTGCGTGGAGGGCGGTGGCACTGTATCTCCGTCGGGTGGGTTGGCTCCGGCGGAGGCCAGGGGTCCTGGCACTGGGCGCGGTCCGGGCGCAGACGGGCTTGCCTTAGGCGCGCCAGCGGCGCGGCCGCTGCGCGGCCACCATATAAGTGGGAGGGAGGAGCAGCTGGGAGGCGGGAGCGGGGTGGCGAATGGGGCAGCGGGCGGCGTGGCCGCAGGGTGCAGCGGCGGGAAGGTGGACCCGGGGGGAGGGGGGCACGGGCAGGAGCGTGGGACTAGGGAGCGGGGTACAGAGAAGAAAAATACGGGTCACAGGGGGCACAATGCAGGTGAAAAAGCGGGGTACAGAAGAAGGAAAAAACGGGTCACAGGGGGCACAATGCAGGTGAAAAACGGGGTACAGAAGGAGGAAAAATCGGGTCACAGGGGGCACAATGCAGGTGAAAAACGGGGTACAGAAGAAGGAAAAAACGGGTCACAGGGGGCACAATGCAGGTGAAAAACGGGGAACAGAATAAGAAAAATACGGGTCACAGGGGGCACGACAATAGTGAGAGGCCAGCAGGCGCAGGGGGCTCACTTGGCAGCGGCGGGAACTGGCAGGCAGCAGCAGGGCACAGGAGGACCGTGTGGCGGCTGGGGGGCGACCTACCTGTGTCCCGTGCTGCTTCGGCGTCTCCCTCGCCCTCCCCTGTGTTCATGTGTCCCGTGCTGCTTCGGCGTCTCCCTCGCCCTCCCCTGTGTTCATGTGTCTCGTGCGGCTTCTGCGTCTCCCTCCCCTGTGTTCGGGTGTCCCGTGCTGCTTCGGCGTCTCCCTCCCCTGTGTTCATGTGTCCCGTGCTGCTTCGGCGTCTCCCTCCCCTGTGTTCATGTGTCCCGTACTGCTTCGGCGTCTCCCTCCCCTCCCCTGTGTTCATGTGTCCCGTGCTGCTTCGGCTTCTCCCTCCCCTCCCCTGTGTTCATGTGTCCCGTGCTGCTAAGCGTCTCCCTCCCCTCCCCTGTGTTCGGGTGTCCCCTGCTGCTTCGGCATCTCCCTCCCCTGTGTTCATGTGTCCCGTGCTGCTTCGGCTTCTCCCTCCCCTCCCCTGTGTTCATGTGTCCCGTGCTGCTAAGCGTCTCCCTCCCCTCCCCTGTGTTCGGGTGTCTCGTGCGGCTTCTGCGTCTGCCTCCCCTGTGTTCGGGTGTCCCGTGCTGCTTCGGCGTCTCCCTCCCCTGTGTTCATGTGTCCCGTGCTGCTTCGGCGTCTCCCTCCCCTGTGTTCATGTGTCCCGTACTGCTTCGGCGTCTCCCTCCCCTCCCCTGTGTTCATGTGTCCCGTGCTGCTTCGGCTTCTCCCTCCCCTCCCCTGTGTTCATGTGTCCCGTGCTGCTAAGCGTCTCCCTCCCCTCCCCTGTGTTCGGGTGTCCCCTGCTGCTTCGGCGTCTCCCTCCCCTGTGTTCATGTGTCCCGTGCTGCTTCGGCTTCTCCCTCCCCTCCCCTGTGTTCATGTGTCCCGTGCTGCTAAGCGTCTCCCTCCCCTCCCCTGTGTTCGGGTGTCCCCTGCTGCTTCGGCGTCTCCCTCCCCTGTGTTCGGGTGTCCCGTGCTGCTTCGGCGTCTCCCTCCCCTCCCCTGTGTTCATGTGTCCCGTGCTGCTTCGGCGTCTCCCTCCCCTGTGTTCGGGTGTCCCGTGCTGCTTCGGCATCTCCCTCCCCTCCCCTGTGTTCGGGTGTCCCGTGCTGCTTCGGCGTCTCCCTCCCCTGTGTTCGGGTGTCCCGTGCTGCTTCGGCGTCTCCCTCCCCTGTGTTCGGGTGTCCCGTGCTGCTTCGGCGTCTCCCTCCCCTGTGTTCATGTGTCTTGTGCTGCTTCGGCGTCGCCCTCCCCTGTGTTCGGGTGTCCCGTGCTGCTAAGCGTCTCCATCCCCTCCCCTGTGTTCGGGTGTCCCGTGCTGCTTCGGCGTCTCCCTCCCCTGTGTTCGGGTGTCCCGTGCTGCTTCGGCGTCTCCCTCGCCCTCCCCTGTGTTTGTGTCCCGTGCTGCTTCGGCGTCTCCCTCCCCTGTGTTCGTGTCCCGTGCTGCTTCGGCGATTCCCTCCCCTCCGTTGTTTCCATCCCCTTACTTCTGCTCCATCTGCCTTAAAAAAAAAACTCGTTTTGGTCGTATTATTTTCTTTATAATTACTGTTCCAACTCAGGTCCAGCACCACAAAAGAAAAGAAAAGCATCCGTGTCGTGTTGTAGGCGCGCGCACCTACAAAATGTGGACGCCCACGTGAAGGTTTTTGTTTTTAATTTTAAAACTCTAGCCATACTGCACCGCATCGAGGATGCGTGGATAACAACTGGCAAGGACTATAGTCCCAAAGGCGAGACCTGTTTGCTTTGCCAGTGCTTGTTTGTAACTGTTAGTTGATATCACCTATGGGATCTCTCAAAGTAGATTCACACGTGGACTCTCTTTCGTACTTTATACTTCTGTTGCAGCTGGTGAGAGGTCATCAGCCTATGTGTGATGAAGGTTCAGAGCAGTGAGTCAATCTCCGGCGGGGGGGGGGGGGGGGTGGTATTCTTGTTTCACACTCACAGCACATCTGTTTTGTTGCTGCTGGGGGAGTCTCTACTCAAGTGGGTGTAAATTGCTTCTGGGGCAGGCAGGAATGGTTTCACCATGGCGTCACCTTCATATCACTGAATGCAGCTCCGTGAGGACTGCTGACAGCCTGTGTGCTCTTGGGCGAATCTCCTGCCTGCTATTGCAACCCTTCCCTTATGGGGACACTGGTCATGAACGACGGGAGGCTCTAGGGTTTCCTGCAGCTTAAACAAACGGTGAAGCCTCTGCGCTCCCGCGGCCCCTCCTCACAGAGTAAACTAACAAGTCTGGAGTTTCCCTTCATAGTGACCACACCGTCATCCGCTTCAGTCAACACGCATACACAGCCATCACCCAAAGATTACACTGACACTTTATTTGTGGGTGAAGAACTGCTGCAGGTTTATTTCATACAACACAGTATGATAATAAAATTGGGTTATCTTACGGGCGATCCAGGGCAGGCAGCCCCTTGCTGCCCGCCCGCCTGGTGAGCCAGCACACACGGTGGGTCGATGCCCTGGCAGTGTGGCACCTAAATATTTGCAGATCATCCACTGGGTCACGTGATCTGCCTCCTACTCCCGCCCCTTCTGACAGGGGCGGAGCGTGTTGTGGCCACCCCCGGTTGGTCAGGCCCCCCAACCGCCCGAAGGACTAATGGGGCGCCGTCGCGGTCTTCCCAGAACCCCCTTCGGCTCCTGGACCTTGGCTCGGGCACCCTTACTGTGCCGGACAGGGGTACCCTTACTGTACCGCCTGTCGCAGAGGTACCCTTACTGTACCAGTCTGCATCCAGATCACCCTGTAACTCCGCCTGCAACGCAAAAGAGAAAAATTAAAACATTCCAATAACGCGCTGAGCCTGACATGCGGGGTAAGAGGAAAGGGTGGGAGAACGCGTGTCCAGGCTGGGTGCGGCGCGCAGGAGACAGAGAAGGAACTGGGCGAGAGAGCCCACTAAGTAGCGAGTACGCCGCGCCCCCCCGGTCCGCCTCCAGCTCCACGCGATAGGGGTTTTTCCCAAGTGGGCGTAGGCCTCGCGCGCGAGGCAGCAAGGGGGGGGAAGGCTCCGACGGGCGGCCACTAGAATGCTGCCCTGCTGATGTCCCATTGCTTGGGACGCGGGCAGCGGCATAGTGACCACACCGTCATCCGCTTCAGTCAACACGCATACACAGCCATCACCCAAAGATTACACTGACACTTTATTTGTGGGTGAAGAACTGCTGCAGGTTTATTTCATACAACACAGTATGATAATAAAATTGGGTTATCTTACGGGCGATCCAGGGCAGGCAGCCCCTTGCTGCCCGCCCGCCTGGTGAGCCAGCACACACGGTGGGTCGATGCCCTGGCAGTGTGGCACCTAAATATTTGCAGATCATCCACTGGGTCACGTGATCTGCCTCCTACTCCCTCCCCTTCTGACAGGGGCGGAGCGTGTTGTGGCCACCCCCGGTTGGTCAGGCCCCCCAACCGCCCGAAGGACTAATGGGGCGCCGTCGCGGTCTTCCCAGAACCCCCTTCGGCTCCTGGACCTTGGCTCGGGCACCCTTACTGTGCCGGACAGGGGTACCCTTACTGTACCGCCTGTCGCAGAGGTACCCTTACTGTACCAGTCTGCATCCAGATCACCCTGTAACTCCGCCACAGCTCTGGAGAGGCTACCGTCGCTGCCAGAGCCCCCCTCTCCTAACCAGTGCTACTGATGTCCCTTGCCAGCCAATGCCTCTTGTACGTCCAGGAGGAACATGTCCATGCCTACCCTGGACAGGTGCACCCCGTCAGCCTCATAATACCCCTCCACCTTTTCTTGGATCAAAGCATGTCTGATGAAGCCCATGCCCCTGCGCTCCAAGAATTTCTGCATGGACCTATTAAGCCTCCTACGTGACCGCTCTACCGCAGCCGTGGACCTAGCCCCTCTCCAAACCCTGCGGGGGACAATTTCAGACCACCAAACCTCGCATGACCCTACGGTTTGGCTGATGGCCTGTAAGTCAGATTGCATTGATAGTAGCAGAGCCCTCCTCCCCCTGGCAACCAAGTCATTACCCCCCAAGTGCAAGATGATAACATTGGGCTGGACCCCTGCAACTGCCAGGCGCTGCTCAATCATGCCACGAGCTTCACTCAATTTCATGCCCGGGGAACCCAACCACTCAAGCTGTGTAGTGGCAAAGTTCTGCGACCAGTTCCTGTGGGCTGCCCAGCGTTCCATCCTCGAGATGTAGGAATGGCCTACCAACCATACCCGGGAACCTGCCAATAAAGCGATGAAACGGCCTTTAAGTAAGCTTATCTTTATTGCACACACAAAACGATGCGTTCATGACAATGTACAGAACAAAACTTGGAGCGGGAACAACGCTCCGGGTTGTGCCACAGCCTTACGGACGGACATACTTCTTGAAACAGTCCGATACCCAGCGGCCTACCCCTTTTACTCCCTCAGGGCCCAAGCCGGCCTTGGCCGCGGTGGTAGCAGCACCAATCCTAAAGGAGTGCGAGGAAAACCTGCGACCGCTCCCCGCTAGACCGGCTCTCGCCAGTGAAGCTCCCAGTAGACGCTCAAACTGAAATTTAGTGAGGGGGGACCCGTCTGCGTGAATCAGAAAGGGACCAGGGAATTCTGGACGCAAAGCAAGGTATTCCCTGACCCAGTGAACTGGGCAATACCTGTTATCCCCCAGAGTCTGTAACACCACTGTCTTCCCCTTCCCCATTTGGTCTGTTTTAGATCTGCGGATACGTAGCTCTAGTACTGTGTCGAGGGTCACATCCGCCATCCCCAGGGCGCAATTGGACAGGTCTTCCTTAGATTTGGCCACCAGCTCGCTGACCCTAAAAGCGCCAAAAAATGCCAGGCAGAAAGCTGTGGAAAACAAGCTGGCCTCAAACGGTGAGAAAGTTACCAGGGGCAAAACATCTAAGAGGAGCTGGAGGTCTCTGTATTCAATGGGTGCCCTAGTGTCCGGTTGTCTGACCTCCTCCCTGGCCCAGCCCTTCAAGGCCGCCCTGATCTTGGATGATCCCGCGGGGTCGCCCCTACCATCCAGCTTAGCTTCGTGGCGCACCGCCGCCAGGTGACCGCTGACCCAAGAGTGCGATCTGCCGGTCTCCCTGGCCCATACCACAAAGGCCTCCACCTGATCTTCCGCCCCTAAGTCGGAGGCACCCAGCGCCTCTCTCACAGCTCTGAAAGTTGCTAGCTGCGAGTGGTATTTTCGCCGTGTCGCCGGCGCCAGGGACCTCTCCCCCATCTTCCTCAGTCTTTCTCCCACTGAAGCAAGCGCCAGAGGTGGTCCGGGAATGGTGTCATCTCCGCCCTCGCCCGCGGCCAGGCCTCCCGGAACCGGAGCCACTGAAAGCGAGAAAGAGCGTCAGCTGCCACATTCCGCACCCCCGCGATGTGCCGTGCCCTACACTCGACATTGCTGCGCAGGCCCTCCCTGACTAATTCCCTCAGTAAGCTCAGGACCAGCGGGCATGAGGCAGTCAGGCCGTTGATGGCGTGGACAACCGCCATGTTGTCCGACCAGAAGACAACCTTCCTATTGCTCAGGGTTGCCCGCCAGAGGTGTAGTGCTACCACAATTGGGAAGAGCTCCAACACTGCCACATTCTGCGTCACCTTCTTCTTACGCCAAGCATTGGGCCATCGCATCGCGCACCATTCGTCCCCCAGAATCACACCAAAACCTTCCCTGCCAGACGCATCCGAAAACAAGCAGAGCTCCTGGCTGGCTATCCAAGGGGCCCTCCAAATCACCGTCCCGTTAAAGTCCCTCAGAAATTCAGCCCACATGGCAAGATCAGCCTTCAAACCTGCGGTCAATCTTACAAAGTGGTGCTTCCGGGTCACCTTGGCCGTGGCCCCTGCCAATCTCCTTGAAAACACTCTGCCAGCTGGAATCACTCTCGCTGCAAAATTCAACTTGCCAATCAAGCTCTGGACAGCCCCCAGGGTCGCTTTGTCCTTGCCCAGCAGCGCCTGTATGTCCTGTAACAAGCCCAGTACCTTCTCGGCGGGGAGCCTCGATTCGCCCTTTACCGTGTCCAGCTCCACACCGAGGAAGGTCAGTACCTGCGCAGGGCCCTCGGTCTTACCTGGGGCAAGGGGAACACCCAGGAATTCTGCCAGCTCCTCAAACCGACTCAAACCCACTGCACACTCATTCGTCCCGCTCGCGCCAAAAATTAGGAAGTCATCCAGGTAGTGGGTAACCTGCGTGATCCCGTGCAGTTCCCCCAAGGCCCACTGCAAGAACGAGCTGAAGGCTTCGAAGTAGGCGCAGGATACGGCACAGCCCATCGGCATGCAGCGATCATAAAAGAACTGCCCTGCCCACTTGAAGCCTAGCAGATGTTGACTAGCTGGATGAACCGGCAGCAAGCGGAACGCGGATTCAATGTCCGCCTTCGCCAGCCACGCCCCCTGTCCCACTCTCCTGACCATGTCAATGGCCATGTCCAGGGAGCAGTACACTACAGAACACAGACCCTCGTCCAGCCAGTGGTTCACCGAATTTCCTTCAGGATAGGACAAGTGGTGGATCAAACGGTATGCGCCAGGTTGTTTTTTCGGCACCACCCCAAGGGGGGACACTAGAAAGTTGTCCAAAGGCGGGCTGCTGAAAGGACCCGCTATCCTACCCGCTGACAACTCCTTCCCCACCTTTTGGTCCACCACCCCGGGCAGATCCCTAGCTGATTTAAGGTTCTTAGCGTCCCTGGACTCCATCGGCCCATTGTAGGGAATCCTGAAACCATCGATAAACCCCCCCGCCAGGAGCGGTCTGTCCCTGAGCACTGGATACCTCCTAATGAGTGGGAGGATATGTCCCAGGATGATGGGTGAAGGACCTTTGACAGGGGCCATGGCGCTCTGTGGTGAGTATTGGAAAGCGGGGTGCATGACTGGTGTGATAGGGCGGGGTGCTGGCGGTGGGGGGGTGGGCCTGGGTGAGGTCTCAGATACGGGCGTCATTCCTGGGTGCTGCTGTGGGCTGTGGGGCGCTCTGGCTGGAGGAGCAGGAAGAAGCGGGGTGCTGCGCGCCGCACTTGCTGCAGTTGTGTGTGAACTTACATGACCTGCCCCAGGTGCAATTGCCCCCATTGTAAAGGCGGCACGTCCCAGAATTGAATCTCCTGCCCTGCCGCTGGCCCCGCCCCCTGCCACCACGAAAAGGCTGCCTAAAGGAGCGCTTGGGGGAGTGGTCCTTCCTTTTGTCAACCGCCTCGCCCTGCCCTTTATATCCCTGGTCCTTCTTCTCCCTGGTGGGGCGGCACATGTGTTTTACCCACAGCTGAATTTCTTTTTGGTCCCACCCCAAGTCTGGGCATATGGCCATTCTTTTCCTGAAATCTTGGTCATAGTAGAGCCACCCTAACCCCCCCGAGAGCCTCGCCTCCTCTTGTATGGTGCTAGCGTACTGCATAAGGGCCTCACTCTGCTCGGGGAATTTCTGTACTATGACCGCTGCCAATATATTGAATGCGGATGTCCAGTTTTCGATGGTCTTGTCCGGCCACCGCTGGTACCTGACCCTCTCCTCCTCCTTGCGGCCCATCTTCCTCGTGTCCGCCCCAGCTGACCCATGCATAAGTAATGTTAGGATGTCCACATATTCCCTCCTCCAGATCCCTTCTTACGCGGCCTGCGGCACCAACCACGCCAGGGAGCAGCGGCCTGATGCCAGCGGTGCCTGAGTAACTAGGGGCTTCGGGACCTGGGTTACACCCTCCCCTCCGGACGCCGCCACAACTGTAGGTGCAACTGGCGCAGGCTCCGCGGCAGCGGGGGTGGGAGGTATGGTAACCGCCTGTGCGGGCGGGGGGGGGGGTGCCGCAGCGCCGGCCGGGGGGGTGCTTGCAGCCATGTTTGTGGAAGGGCCGGCCTCCCCTTGTGTTAACAACCCCAACACTCCCCCCCCGCTCACCAATGCTCCGTTCAATGGTTGAGCCCTGGCCAGCCCAAACTTGTAGTACTGGCGCCTGGGCCGGTGGGGGGGCCGGTGCTGGTGGTGCGGCCAGCGCGTCGAGGCGGCTCAGAAAGACAGCCATGAGGCCAAGCATCTGGTCCATGGCTTTACCCATCTGGGCCAAGTCAGTTAGTCCTGTGGCCGAATCGTGTAGCGGTGTTGGTGCGACCACCGGGGGGCCGGAGCGTGGTGCGGTCGCCTGCCGTTTCCTGGCCGGCTGGGCCTCCGGCATGTCTTTTGATGTGGGCTTGCGTACCCGGGTGGACCTCCAGGGCACAGACCCGGATAGGCCTGGGGCGCCCTCGGGGGGGGGGGGGTTACGACAACGCCCGAATCCTCCGCCCTGCGACCCTCCAAAAAACCTTGGGCCCAAGCCGTGCCCTTCTCCCGGGCGAAAGCCATAAAGTCCGCCCAGACCCCTTCCTGAGGTGCGCTCGACTGAGTCTCCTCGACCGACGTGTCCTGGGAGAACAGTGGACCCGGTGTCCCGATGTTCTCCATGGCGATGCTCCGACAGTACAGCTACGTGCGTCCTTTTAGCGCCTTTGCCTCGGTCCTAGCCCTACACGCGCGGGCGTTCCCTCACCGACCTGTAATTGGAAAAGGAACGGTGATTAGTACAAATGGCAAGCATCAGGCGTAAACACAGCATGCGGCCGCTACCAGCCTCGGACGGTGGAGAAGTAATCAACCCTGAACCCCTTTCGCATGCACCCAGTGCGCCGGCTTTGCCCTGGCGGGAGCCGCCCTGCATGCGCAACCCGCCGCCCTGTGGCCCACCTCTGCCAGCCATTTTCCTGAATCACGCTAATCTTAAACAGTGATTTCATATTTGGTGAATGCTGAGGAGCGACAAAACAGAGCAATTATAACACTGGAAAGGAAACAGGGTACTAGATAATGTGCAGGCAGCCACCATGAAACTTGGTTCGAAACGCTGAAGAAATGAGTTATTTAGCACTGCATCTATATTTCAGAGTGCATAGCTTGAGCTACTGAGTCATTCAGTATTTAACAATATTTAAAAGTGAGAGTTTACTGATCGCCCTCGCAAGCATGCCGACAGTGTTCATGGGACTAATCGTGAAAGTGCGCCCCTGGGCCAAGACAGTGTGCCACCACGCCATCGCAACCCCCGCTGCCCCCCCCGCTGAGCAAGCCCGGTCCTCCGTGCCGAACCTTGTGGACACGTAACCCGCCCCGAGCGCCCTCGATCAACACCGAGACTCACAGGAAGTGGACGCAACCTAGGGGCCCGAACCCTGGTTCCTCTCACTAGAGGAGGCAGCGCAGCCAACGGACCACATCCTAACCCGGGGGGGGGGGCAGCCCTCAACTCGCGTGCGTCTTGGTGCGCCGGTAGCGTGAAGCAGGGGACCCGAGGTTCCAGGGGGGGGCGGGGGGGTGTAGTGGTTTGTCCAGAATGCAGACAATCGGAGCGCGCAGTTGCGTTCCGTGTGGACACATTCGTTCGTGTATGATTTGCCCAGAATCGCAGGATGTTAAGCGTCATTGCCGCGACTCGAACCTGGTTCGCCAAGTTCGAGCCGATCGCCCCAGCCGTTAGCCCCACTGCCCTCGCCCGAAAACTGAAGCCCAGCCAGATGGATACCCGGGCGAGAGGGTGAAACAGGTGTGCCCTAGTTCGTCTCGAAGTTCACACAGGAGGCGGAGGGTGGAGGCGGATCTCCAGGAAGGGGCGGAGGCTCCCGGCCGAAGCTCCTTTCCTCCGCTCCTTCCATACCAGGGGCACGCACTCTCAGGGGGGCACCGGGTACTCGCGCCTGATCCCGTCACCCCCATGCCCGAAGATGTGTCCCCTTCCCCTCTGACCGCTTCCAGGAGCTCTTTCGAGCGAACTCCCTGCGCTTCGCCACCCCGGTGGAACTACTACTTAACAACAAGAGCAACAAGGTAAGGGGCGTCGACGGGGCAGGGCAAGAGAGGGGACTGACGCATGGACAGCAACGAGCAGTGTGCAACCCTGAAACGGTATTCAACAGGGCCACCTGATAGAAAGTAGCACAATGCCAGGGGGGTGGGGGGCTGACCCCGCGTGCGCAATAATCAATTCCTCCAGCGCGTAAAGGGACAACATGCGATTCCCGCCACGATGTCCCCCACAATACCGCGAGGCTCCCCTCGCCGGGCGACGCGACACACCCGACGGCACCGGAGGCTCGTGTCTAGCCCCGGCGCGCACACTCGCAATATCCCGCATGACCCGGTCCCCCCCACGGCCCTACACTCGCTCTGCCCCCGCAATCACGCCCTCACACCCAAGCCATCCCCCTATTGCCCGCAGGGACACGGGCCACTGCTTGCGCCCCCCACACCCATGGCCATCCGGGCCACAGGGCCCCGTCCGCCTGGTCATGCCCAGGGACAGGGCCGGGGTGGGAGAGGTTAGCAAGACTCACCGGCGTAAAGAGCTCCCGGAAGGCACGACGACGCGGGGAGGTGGGGGGGCCGATCCCAGTACCGACGAGAACGCGTGTCCAGGCTGGGTGCGGCGCGCAGGAGACAGAGAAGGAACTGGGCGAGAGAGCCCACTAAGTAGCGAGTACGCCGCGCCCCCCCGGCCCCCGGCCCGCCTCCAGCTCCACGCGATAGGGGTTTTTCCAAGTGGGCGTAGGCCTCGCGCGCGAGGCAGCAAGGGGGGGGGAAGGCTCCGACGGGCGGCCACTAGAATGCTGCCCTGCTGATGTCCCATTGCTTGGGACGCGGGCAGCGGCATTTCCCACACACAATTCTTCCCGCCAGAGCGCCGCGGCTCGGCTCCCAGCGCTCCTGCTGACACACCCTGTGCTGCATGGTATCTCGACTGCGTTCGATTCTTTCAGGTGTGTCTCGTCCTTTGTGACCTTGACAATCACTGTTTACCGATGCACGCTATTCTCTGACAGTTCTGTTATCGTTGCTCAAGCTCCCTCCTACCACCAATGTGGCCACTAGGCACTAGACCTCCACAGCAACAATGGAAGAGCCAGGTTTGTGGTTGGCGACGATGACGAAAGAGCAGGGGTTGGAAGTCTTTGCTATAATCCCACTGGTGATGGGTGAAGCGTGTGCCCCCCCGCCCCCCCCCTCCCCGAGCTCGCAGCCTCCACTTCTGAACCTCTGGACTCTGTGGCCCCAGAGCGCGCGGCCTCCTCTTCTGAGCCTCCGGAATCTGTTGCCCCAGAGCGCGTGGCCTCCTCTTCTGAGCCTCCGGACTCTGGGGCCCCAGAGCGCACGCACGGCCTCCTCTTTTGAACCTCTGGACTCTGTGGCCCCAGAGCGCGCGGCCTAGTCTTTTGAACCTCTGGACTCTGTGGCCCCAGAGCGCGCGGCCTCCTCTTCTGAACCTCTGGACTCTGTGGCCCCAGAGCACAGAGCGCGCGGCCTCCTCTTCTGAACCTCTGGACTCTGTGGTCCCAGAGCGTGCAGCCTCCTCTTCTGAACCTCTGGACTCTTTGGCCCCAGAGCGCGCGGCTTCCTCTTCTGAGTCTCCGGACTCAAAGCTCCCAGAGCAGTTTACCGTCCATGGTGGGCGCAGGCAGGGCCGTTTCTACGTGTTTTGCCGCCCTATGCGAGAATTGAAAAATGCTGTCTCCTCCCTTTTACTACCCTCACTCTCTCCCCCTGTCATCCAAGTGTTGGGGAATAGAGGCCTGCTTTGGTGCCTCTCCATCTAGTCTGGACTGTCAAATGCGTATTAAAGATTTCATCCCACATACTACACCTTTCACTCATTGTCCCACCTCTCCAGGTTCACTTCGTGCCACGCTCGAACACGGTCCAGCGCTCAGATGGTCATACGTCTACCTTCTTAGATGTTCTAAGCCCACGCTCAGCATACCACCACCTTTACAAAACTTCCCTCGCTTTACAAAGACAGTTTTCTATGCCGCATTCTTAAACACTCCTAAATTAGTCTCGTGAGATCAATATATGAAACACCTTCCCATGGAAATTATGTTCCTCTATCTGACATAGCTGTCCGTACGTACCGGTTGTCCCGGCGTCCTCTTTGGTAGAACTGAAAACAATATGAAGTTCAGTGACGTCGTCAGACCCCTGCTGCCTGCTGCCTGTCCTGAGGGCCTGGCTGATGATCTGTGACTGACAAACAATGTCGTACGTCAAAGGGGAGAGAGTGGATTGACAACAGCAGAGGAGACGGGCCTTCGCAGCAGGGTACCGCGGTCACATTGTTACTTTGATGCACACTGTACCATCCCATCCGTTGAGACATACATTGCGTTGTGCTTGTTGTCAAACACCAGTTAGCCCACGGCCCTCCCCCGTCTCCAGCCCAGCCCACAGCGCTGTTATGGTAGACATCTCTGCAGCCCCCGATGGAGCTGCCGCCCTCTCACCTTCATGTGATGTGCGCAGTCATGAGGAGATGTCTCCTAACGGCCAGAGCTCTCCACTACCTTTGAAAAATGAATCCGACCTTGTGTAATGTAATCTCTGGTGCTCGTGTAAAGCGCTGTAATGCCCTTGATCCAAGTTCGCGCTCTATAAAACTGCAACACCAAAAGAGACTTGGATATGTTTACTGGGGTTCCGGTGGTCTCCTTTCTCACGGGCCAGAGTTTTCTTCATTTATAAATTGTTTGAGTTTAACGTACTCGTGGGAGCTTAGCACACGTGGGAATACAAAATGCGTGATTTGGACACCTGGTGAGATTGTTCAATGGCGTGCGTGACCGAGTCTAGTCCCAAAGCATGCGCTGGGTACCCGTGCGTCACGCGCGGCCTGCCCCTGAAGCCCTGCCCTCTGCTTTGCTCACAGGCCGTGAAAACGTGTGAACGCTTGTGAGCTGCGGTGACTTCAATGACTCAAAGTATAGTACAGCTACGTGCGTCCTTTTAGCGCCTTTGCCTCGGTCCTAGCCCTACACGCGCGGGCGTTCCCTCACCGACCTGTAATTGGAAAAGGAACGGTGATTAGTACAAATGGCAAGCATCAGGCGTAAACACAGCATGCGGCCGCTACCAGCCTCGGACGGTGGAGAAGTAATCAACCCTGAACCCCTTTCGCATGCACCCAGTGCGCCGGCTTTGCCCTGGCGGGAGCCGCCCTGCATGCGCAACCCGCCGCCCTGTGGCCCACCTCTGCCAGCCATTTTCCTGAATCACGCTAATCTTAAACAGTGATTTCATATTTGGTGAATGCTGAGGAGCGACAAAACAGAGCAATTATAACACTGGAAAGGAAACAGGGTACTAGATAATGTGCAGGCAGCCACCATGAAACTTGGTTCGAAACGCTGAAGAAATGAGTTATTTAGCACTGCATCTATATTTCAGAGTGCATAGCTTGAGCTACTGAGTCATTCAGTATTTAACAATATTTAAAAGTGAGAGTTTACTGATCGCCCTCGCAAGCATGCCGACAGTGTTCATGGGACTAATCGTGAAAGTGCGCCCCTGGGCCAAGACAGTGTGCCACCACGCCATCGCAACCCCCGCTGCCCCCCCCGCTGAGCAAGCCCGGTCCTCCGTGCCGAACCTTGTGGACACGTAACCCGCCCCGAGCGCCCTCGATCAACACCGAGACTCACAGGAAGTGGACGCAACCTAGGGGCCCGAACCCTGGTTCCTCTCACTAGAGGAGGCAGCGCAGCCAACGGACCACATCCTAACCCGGGGGGGGGGGCAGCCCTCAACTCGCGTGCGTCTTGGTGCGCCGGTAGCGTGAAGCAGGGGACCCGAGGTTCCAGGGGGGGGCGGGGGGGTGTAGTGGTTTGTCCAGAATGCAGACAATCGGAGCGCGCAGTTGCGTTCCGTGTGGACACATTCGTTCGTGTATGATTTGCCCAGAATCGCAGGATGTTAAGCGTCATTGCCGCGACTCGAACCTGGTTCGCCAAGTTCGAGCCGATCGCCCCAGCCGTTAGCCCCACTGCCCTCGCCCGAAAACTGAAGCCCAGCCAGATGGATACCCGGGCGAGAGGGTGAAACAGGTGTGCCCTAGTTCGTCTCGAAGTTCACACAGGAGGCGGAGGGTGGAGGCGGATCTCCAGGAAGGGGCGGAGGCTCCCGGCCGAAGCTCCTTTCCTCCGCTCCTTCCATACCAGGGGCACGCACTCTCAGGGGGGCACCGGGTACTCGCGCCTGATCCCGTCACCCCCATGCCCGAAGATGTGTCCCCTTCCCCTCTGACCGCTTCCAGGAGCTCTTTCGAGCGAACTCCCTGCGCTTCGCCACCCCGGTGGAACTACTACTTAACAACAAGAGCAACAAGGTAAGGGGCGTCGACGGGGCAGGGCAAGAGAGGGGACTGACGCATGGACAGCAACGAGCAGTGTGCAACCCTGAAACGGTATTCAACAGGGCCACCTGATAGAA
The DNA here is from genome assembly GCF_964204655.1 of Triturus cristatus. Lineage (NCBI taxonomy): Eukaryota > Metazoa > Chordata > Amphibia > Caudata > Salamandridae > Triturus > Triturus cristatus. Next base: position 62,060,765 of record NC_140591.1, on the reverse strand, counting down.
AGTAGCACAATGCCAGGGGGGTGGGGGGCTGACCCCGCGTGCGCAATAATCAATTCCTCCAGCGCGTAAAGGGACAACATGCGATTCCCGCCACGATGTCCCCCACAATACCGCGAGGCTCCCCTCGCCGGGCGACGCGACACACCCGACGGCACCGGAGGCTCGTGTCTAGCCCCGGCGCGCACACTCGCAATATCCCGCATGACCCGGTCCCCCCCACGGCCCTACACTCGCTCTGCCCCCGCAATCACGCCCTCACACCCAAGCCATCCCCCTATTGCCCGCAGGGACACGGGCCACTGCTTGCGCCCCCCACACCCATGGCCATCCGGGCCACAGGGCCCCGTCCGCCTGGTCATGCCCAGGGACAGGGCCGGGGTGGGAGAGGTTAGCAAGACTCACCGGCGTAAAGAGCTCCCGGAAGGCACGACGACGCGGGGAGGTGGGGGGGCCGATCCCAGTACCGACGAGAACGCGTGTCCAGGCTGGGTGCGGCGCGCAGGAGACAGAGAAGGAACTGGGCGAGAGAGCCCACTAAGTAGCGAGTACGCCGCGCCCCCCCGGCCCCCGGCCCGCCTCCAGCTCCACGCGATAGGGGTTTTTCCAAGTGGGCGTAGGCCTCGCGCGCGAGGCAGCAAGGGGGGGGGAAGGCTCCGACGGGCGGCCACTAGAATGCTGCCCTGCTGATGTCCCATTGCTTGGGACGCGGGCAGCGGCATTTCCCACACACAATTCTTCCCGCCAGAGCGCCGCGGCTCGGCTCCCAGCGCTCCTGCTGACACACCCTGTGCTGCATGGTATCTCGACTGCGTTCGATTCTTTCAGGTGTGTCTCGTCCTTTGTGACCTTGACAATCACTGTTTACCGATGCACGCTATTCTCTGACAGTTCTGTTATCGTTGCTCAAGCTCCCTCCTACCACCAATGTGGCCACTAGGCACTAGACCTCCACAGCAACAATGGAAGAGCCAGGTTTGTGGTTGGCGACGATGACGAAAGAGCAGGGGTTGGAAGTCTTTGCTATAATCCCACTGGTGATGGGTGAAGCGTGTGCCCCCCCGCCCCCCCCCTCCCCGAGCTCGCAGCCTCCACTTCTGAACCTCTGGACTCTGTGGCCCCAGAGCGCGCGGCCTCCTCTTCTGAGCCTCCGGAATCTGTTGCCCCAGAGCGCGTGGCCTCCTCTTCTGAGCCTCCGGACTCTGGGGCCCCAGAGCGCACGCACGGCCTCCTCTTTTGAACCTCTGGACTCTGTGGCCCCAGAGCGCGCGGCCTAGTCTTTTGAACCTCTGGACTCTGTGGCCCCAGAGCGCGCGGCCTCCTCTTCTGAACCTCTGGACTCTGTGGCCCCAGAGCACAGAGCGCGCGGCCTCCTCTTCTGAACCTCTGGACTCTGTGGTCCCAGAGCGTGCAGCCTCCTCTTCTGAACCTCTGGACTCTTTGGCCCCAGAGCGCGCGGCTTCCTCTTCTGAGTCTCCGGACTCAAAGCTCCCAGAGCAGTTTACCGTCCATGGTGGGCGCAGGCAGGGCCGTTTCTACGTGTTTTGCCGCCCTATGCGAGAATTGAAAAATGCTGTCTCCTCCCTTTTACTACCCTCACTCTCTCCCCCTGTCATCCAAGTGTTGGGGAATAGAGGCCTGCTTTGGTGCCTCTCCATCTAGTCTGGACTGTCAAATGCGTATTAAAGATTTCATCCCACATACTACACCTTTCACTCATTGTCCCACCTCTCCAGGTTCACTTCGTGCCACGCTCGAACACGGTCCAGCGCTCAGATGGTCATACGTCTACCTTCTTAGATGTTCTAAGCCCACGCTCAGCATACCACCACCTTTACAAAACTTCCCTCGCTTTACAAAGACAGTTTTCTATGCCGCATTCTTAAACACTCCTAAATTAGTCTCGTGAGATCAATATATGAAACACCTTCCCATGGAAATTATGTTCCTCTATCTGACATAGCTGTCCGTACGTACCGGTTGTCCCGGCGTCCTCTTTGGTAGAACTGAAAACAATATGAAGTTCAGTGACGTCGTCAGACCCCTGCTGCCTGCTGCCTGTCCTGAGGGCCTGGCTGATGATCTGTGACTGACAAACAATGTCGTACGTCAAAGGGGAGAGAGTGGATTGACAACAGCAGAGGAGACGGGCCTTCGCAGCAGGGTACCGCGGTCACATTGTTACTTTGATGCACACTGTACCATCCCATCCGTTGAGACATACATTGCGTTGTGCTTGTTGTCAAACACCAGTTAGCCCACGGCCCTCCCCCGTCTCCAGCCCAGCCCACAGCGCTGTTATGGCAGACATCTCTGCAGCCCCCGATGGAGCTGCCGCCCTCTCACCTTCATGTGATGTGCGCAGTCATGAGGAGATGTCTCCTAACGGCCAGAGCTCTCCACTACCTTTGAAAAATGAATCCGACCTTGTGTAATGTAATCTCTGGTGCTCGTGTAAAGCGCTGTAATGCCCTTGATCCAAGTTCGCGCTCTATAAAACTGCAACACCAAAAGAGACTTGGATATGTTTACTGGGGTTCCGGTGGTCTCCTTTCTCACGGGCCAGAGTTTTCTTCATTTATAAATTGTTTGAGTTTAACGTACTCGTGGGAGCTTAGCACACGTGGGAATACAAAATGCGTGATTTGGACACCTGGTGAGATTGTTCAATGGCGTGCGTGACCGAGTCTAGTCCCAAAGCATGCGCTGGGTACCCGTGCGTCACGCGCGGCCTGCCCCTGAAGCCCTGCCCTCTGCTTTGCTCACAGGCCGTGAAAACGTGTGAACGCTTGTGAGCTGCGGTGACTTCAATGACTCAAAGTATTATTCAAGGGGAAAGAGTACAAAAGAATAGTCTAGAAACACAATCCATGTAATCATTATGTAACGCTATGGTTCGGATTAGGAACCTGGGGTGAATGCATTCTGCAGCTCAACTCCCTTGACCTCGGAAACGAAACACAAATACGTGACGTGCTGAAATACAATGTTCTAAAACTGACGCTTGCTTGAAAATGTTTATTCTGTGCGGACCTCAGAGTGCTGACCGCTTAGGTCCTTATTACACAAGTCATTTCAGTGCAGTGACACCGCCCGTGAAGAACAAAACTTCACCAAAGGAAGAAACTCCCGTGCCATATTTACATCCATTTCGGAGATTCCTAGGTCGGTCATTTTCTTGCTGAACTAGTCTCTCGTGGAAATCTAACCAGGTTTTATTTGCCAGTTTTTCATAAGAAATAACTCCGAAGTTCAAAATGACCATATTTCTTGGAGTACTGCGACCGTGCGCATCTCTTCGGCAGTACCGTCATCAGAAGAACTCCGAATAAGGAAGACGCCCCCAGGACCACCAAGCTTCCTCAACCCAGTCTCTGCAGTGACGTTTATAATGCATCACATGCAAGGGGTGTGGCTCCCCCCACTACGTCATGGGCTAATGGCGCGTCTTCAGTGGGGAGAGGGCAGGGTGTTTCGAGGGACAGCAGGTACTTGCGCCAGCAGGGTGCCTGGCCTTGTTGAGTGTAACCGGGGCAAGGTGAGAAATGAGGCCATGCATGCTTAAAGGTGGTATGTCAGTGACACAGGAGCACCCCCTGTCCGTGTCCTTCTGAGAGCGGTGGGGACCCTTGAAGGAGCAATCCCTTCTTCAAAGTGCTAATGCTTTCATGAGCTGCCAGATTGGCCAATGGGCCAGTGCGACCGACCCTGCTTCTTATGTACGAATACCCAGGCCAGCGTATCCAATCAGTTTGGAAAAGTGAAAAAGAAAAAGGCGAACTCGTACGCTTCATGCCAGTGGACACAGAGGCCAAGGACTCGCAAGAAAAGAGGCACATCAATTATCGTGCTATTGTACTTTAAACAGACGCGCATTTACTGACTTGACGGTTTTTTCTCAATTTACTTCCAAAGTGTCTATCGACTGGTCCAACGCACGATACACATTTCCAATAGCAGATAACAACTTAAATGCAACGGTTCGTAAAGTGCCCCCTCCCACGCATATGATGTTTTTTGCCACCCTCCCCCTTTTGCCGCCCTAGGCGGCCGCCTAGGCTTGCTTAATGGTAGAAACGGCCCTGAGCGCAGCACTAGAATAACCAAGAAGGGAGGCCCACTCAGGGCGAGCTACCCGATGACCAAGTCAATGTCAAACTCTTTATTCGATCTTTAATAATAAAAGTACAGAATAAAAAAAAAAGAACATAGCAAAACATGGTATAAATACATTAACACGAGTATCAATCCGTGCATCAAAATGCATCAGCGCACTCCCGGAACGCTATCACTACCTGTCTGTACCGCTCGCGAGGCACCCAGCCCTATATATGAAATGCAGTTAATCACATCTCCACAGAGCACATCACAGTTAAAACTCATGTTAAAAACAATTATGTAAAATCAATAAAAAAAAATAAAAAACCTGGCTTGGTGCAAAGTAGGCTGTTATAACAATGCATTTACAGAGTGCCAAACAATCTTCACGCCCGTTACCCCTCCTTGGACTTCCTACAAGAGATGGACAAATCGAGGAAGCAGTAAACATTATAACAGATGTCAGGGGTGTAACATCTGGAGATGCGTTAGAACCTCTCCGCACTTCTTTAAAGCCAATAACTTCACAGTTTGAGGTAAAGTAGATTTTTTTTCCCTATAAAAGTTGCGGAAAAACATGAAATGCAGCAAAGATTGCTCTGCCGTCCATCACGGGGACAAGGAGGTAAGGACCTACGCCGCATCACAGGCTCCAAAAGAAACGGTGTCATCTTCCCTGATTTGCGAGTCCTCAACTGGCTACCTTTCGGGGCGAGAATTCATCTGAAATCGCTTGTATGTCACACAAGGCATTACATCACAAAACTCCGAGTTATCTAGATCAGAAACTGGTGCTCTCATGTGGTAACAGATCCAATAGGAGCTCCAATAATCCCCTATTGAAACCACAACGATTCGTAAAGAAGAAAACATACAACCGCACCTTCTCAGGAATGGCGCCCAGGATTTGGAATGCTTTGCCCCCACAAGCGAGACAGAACCCGTCTACTGCATTCTTCAAAAAAGAAGTGAAAGCTATTCTCATGGCAAAATTTACTTGAACTTTCCTTATACACCTGTAATATATCTATTTATATTGTATTTGTGAACTTTCTGTATTAGACTCACCTATATCTCTCTATGCTTGTTTTCAATTACGTACATTTGCACTGTAAAGCACTCTGATACCCATAAGGGTCTTGTTCGCGCTATACAAAACCTTCAAAATAAATAAATAAATGTCCTCAAGGAGGTAAGGACCTACCCCACATCTTCATCTCCTCATGGAGGTAAGGACCTACCCCACATCTTCATCTCCTCATGGAGGTCAGGACCTGCACCGCACCTGCATCTCCTCATGAAGGTAAGGACCTGCCCGCACCTGCATCCCCTCACGGAGGTAAGGACCTGCTCCGCACCTTCATCTCCTCACGGAGGTAAGGACCTACCCCACATCTTCATCTCCTCATGGAGGTAAGGACCTTCACTGCACCTGCATCTCCTCACAGAGGTAAGGACATACCCCGCACCTGCATCTCCTCACGGAGGTAAGGACCTGCTCCGCACCTTCATCTCCTCACGGAGGTAAGGACCTACCCCACATCTTCATCTCCTCATGGAGTTAAGGACCTACACTGCACCTGCATCTCCTCACAGAGGTAAGGACCTACCCCGCACCTGCATCTCCCCATGGAGGTAAGGACCTGCACCGCACCTGCATCTCCTTACGAAGGTAAGGACCTGCCCCGCACCTGCATCTCCTCACGGAGATAAGGACCTGCCCCGCACCTGCATCTCCTCAAGGAGGTAAGGACCTGCCCCGCACCTGCATCTCCTCAAGGAGGTAAGGACCTGCCCCGCACCTGCATCTCCTCAAGGAGGTAAGGACCTACCCCGCATCTTCATCTCCTCAAGGAGGTAAGGACCTACCCCGCACATGCATCTCCCCATGGAGGTAAGGACCTACACTGCACCTGCATCTCCTCAAGGAGGTAAGGACCTACCCCGCACCTGCATCTCTCCATGGAGGTAAGGACCTGCCCCGCACCTGCATCTCCTCAAGGAGGTAAGGACCTGCCCCACACCTGCATCTCCTCAAGGAGGTAAGGACCTGCCCCACACCTGCATCTCCTCAGGGAGGTAAGGACCTGCCCCGCACCTGCATCTCCCCATGGAGGTAAGGACCTGCACCGCACCTGCATCTCCTCACGGAGGTAAGGACCTGCTCCGCACCTGCATCTCCTCAAGGAGGTAAGGACCTACCCCGCACCTGCATCTCCCCATGCAGGTAAGGACCTGCCCCGCACCTGCATCTCCTCAAGGAGGTAAGGACCTACCCCGCATCTTCATCTCCTCACTGAGGTAAGGACCTACCCCGCATCTTCATGTCCTCAAGGAGGTAAGGACCTACCCCGCACCATCATCTCCTCAAGGAGGCAAGGACCTGCCCCACACCTTCTTCTCCTCAAGGAGGTAAGGATCTACCCAGCACCTGTATCTCCTCACGGAGGTAAGGACCTACAGAGCAGCTACATCTCCTCAAGGAGGTAAGGACCTACCCCGCACCATCATCTCCTCAGGGAGGTAAGGACCTACCCCGCACCTGCATCTCCTCAAGGAGGTAAGGACCTACCCCACATCTTCATGTCCTCAAGGAGATAAGGACCTATCCCGCACCTGCATCTCCTCACAGGGGTAAGGAACTGCCCCGCACCTTCATGTCCTCAAGGAGGTAAGGACCTACTCCACACCCTCATCTCCTCACGGAGGTAAGGACCTACCCCGAAACCTGCATCTCCTCGCGGAGCTAAGGACCTACCCCACACCTTCATCTCCTCAAAGAGGTAAGGACCTGCCCCGCACCTGCATCTCCTCAAGGAGCTAAGGACCTGCCCCACACCTTCATCTCCTCAAAGAGGTAAGGACCTGCCCCGCACCTGCATCTCCTCACGGAGGTAAGGACCTACCCCGCACCTGCATCTCCTCACGGAGGTAAGGACCTACCCCGCACCTGCATCTCCTCACGGAGGTAAGGAACTACCCCACATCTTCATGTTCTCAGAAAAGCACATTGGGCTCCACACGGTCCCCGACCTATATCTGAAAAGAAGAGAACTCTCCCCGTGTGTAAGCTACATAGTGAGATACGGTGCTTGGTCTCCAGTTACAAAAGTAATAAAATAATTCCGAACAGTATGCTCACTAAAAATGTCCTGATGTGAGACCAGTCCTTTCCCTCGAGAGCCCGGGACATGGAGTCCAGCATGGAGTCAGACCTCTCGCAGGTCATCTTCAGACCTCAGCTCGATGGTCATCTTCTCTGACCTCTTGGCAGTCATCTCTCTTGACGGTCATCTTCTCTGACCTCGGTGGTCATCTTCTCTGACCGCTTTGGGGTGTTAGGGGAGCTATCAGCGGCTATGGTCTACTTCCTCCTATCGTCAGGCCCTCTTTTCTCTGCCCTACTCACTGCTGCCCTCGATTGGGGCTCACCTTCCACTTCCATCTGATGGGTGACCGGGCCTTCCTTCTCCTTGCTCCACAGGATGCGTTGGTGGGCCAGCGCCTCGGCAGTCCGGCACCACTCGCACTCCAGTTGGAGTCTCTACAGACCATCGTCAGGGTCCGTACGGCTGGCTCCCTCGCTCGCACATGGGTCCCTCCTTTGTCAGGTGCCGTCACACACCACTTCTGACTCCAGTGCAGGGTGGACTCCCGATCACCACCTTCACCCCACGGATTCATCACATGCCCCGCGGGCAACCAGGCGCTTCCTATGCCCGCTGGCAGGAGGTGCCCTCAACACGGGCTACTCTGTCCCCCTCCTACCATCATCAAGGTGGCTACACACGCGGGTCCACCAGCTCGTCGTCCCTAGGCCCCCATGCATATATAATGAGGACACGGACACAGGAGTATAGTAATAAAATAATTCCGAACAGTATGCTCACTAAAAACGTCCTGATGTGAGACCGGTCCTTTCCCTCGAGAGCCCGGGACATGGAGTCCAGCACCAAGGCGAGATGTTGGTCTGTTCCAAATGAAGCCGTGTTCCAGCCATCAAACGCGCCTGGTAATCCTTTGGTAGCGAGGGCTGAGCGTTGGGCCTTCTCGTGGGGTGTGGCCTGTAAAGTGTGTATGCAGGTAAAACCCCTTTAAATGTTAAGTGGCGAGGCCCAATGCAATGTTCATAAATATTAGAAGTATCTTGAAATGGGAGGGAAGGGCATCGAACTTGGAAGGCAAACCTGCAGATAGGCGGCGGTCCTCTAAGGGAAGGGAGGAGTTTGGGCTCCTCATGGTTCCCAAACCCTTCCTTTCCCTTTTCGCCCCACTGTTGGGTTAGGTTTAAATGTGCAAAACCTGCGTTGTGTATTCCTGGGAGGATGATCAGATTAAAAAACAGGGGAAAAGATTTGCAAAAACTCCCAGCGCATCACAAACTTTCAGGATGAACATTCTCCCTATTAAAAAAAGGAAAAAATGCAATACACTTTAAAACTTTGCACTTCTAGTGAAGCTAAGAAGGAAAAAAGAGGGAGGGGTGCAAAAGCTATTTTTTTTTTTACAAAAAACGGCCTCCCACAACTGTTCAAGCTTTGCAGGACTGTATGAATCTAGCAAAGCTAAAATAAACACGTATGGCAATGGTCGCGCCAAGCGCACAACAGAGGACAGCGCACGTGGCTCGAAGGGCACAGTTTTAGAAAACAACATTTATATAATGCTGTGAAAAGAAATGTATTGAGAGAAGTGCAAAAAGAACAGTTGATGGACAGAATGCAGAACAGTGTCATACATTCACCCCAGTACAGAGATCTGGGCCTAAATCCATCGTTTTTTTGCTCCCCATGCCATTTAAGTTTAGACCCAGCCAAATGCAAATCAGTCTTGACCCTATTCCTCATGGGAACAGTCCAGCCCAACTGCCAAGCCATGTCCTCCCTGGACTAGAAACAAGCATCCCAGGACCGGTTTCGGGGTTTCACCCCTCTTCAGCCAGGATAGCTTGATTCCAGTGGGATGGGGAGCACGGGACCCACGTCTGGGCATACCCGTCCCAGGGGTGACAAATGAGAAGTGGACAAACACGCTAAATGGTAAAACGCATGCGCACTCACGGATTGCATGCGAAACGTGGCGTAAGTTATTTTCAATTTAAAGGGTTATGCATGTCATCAAATGCATCAAAACGCATTCATAACAATGGCGCAGAAAGGCACGAGTTAAGGCGCTGTACGGAATTATGAATTCTTTGACTGCGGTTTTGACAGGACAACAGTTTTGCGCCTGCACTGGTAGCCATGGGTGCCTGCAGGTAGACTGAGGGGAGATGGGGGGTGCAACCTCCACGCTAGAGACTTGCAGAACACTGTAAACATACAGTGATGTTACTAATGTGGTTTATAGCGCCTCTCCTGCAGACGCGCGGAGAGCTGAAGCAAGGCGGCACGAGGGTGTGCATAAAGTGAGAGCGCTCTGCAGCTTCCGGACTGTGACAGCAGAGGCAGAAACGCACACAGGGGCCCTGCAAAGCCGCTGGCACACCTCTGTGTCACCCATTTGTCCCCTGGCTGACTGCCGCAGGCCTCGCTGTGTGCTGTGTTGACACACACGACTTAAAACGGGGAGGGCCGGCCAGGCGTGGCTGTACTCCCTGTGCAGGGTGGAGCGGGGCTTATACAGGATTAGGGCAGTGTAGTGTCTGTGTGTCCTTTGGAGACTGCAGACTGGAGGACTCTGGTGTCTCTGGTACGTGGAGAAGTGATGCGGAACGAGGGGGGAGGGGGGCAAGGAAAGGTAGTTATTTCTTATTGTGGACATAGCGCTGCGAAGGAAGTAAATGTTTACGCTGTTAATGACCGCCAATTCAAGCCGGTTTCTTTGATCCCTACCCTGCCTTGTAGTACTTAGCTCCGCTCTGGCCTCAGGCCTCGAACAAGCAGTTAACGCCCGGCTGAGTCAGCTGTTCTCTCTTAGAGCCGCTCCTAAGGGTCGGACCAGCCTTTCTATTGACCCGGGCTTCTAAGCGTGTTAATGCCCCGTTCTGATGCTGGTGACTAGAGGAGGCTATTCTGAACAGGGTTGCGTCACCATGCGCCTAGAGGCCACAGGGCCAAATTGTTATTACATAAGGTACCCTGGCTGATGGCCGTGTGCTGTAAAGTCATGGGGCCCTAGGTCCCTATGTATGTATAATGAGGACACCGGATTATATCTGGTGGAACGGGGCACGAGCGCCTAGCCCCTTTTATTAGCAGGTTCACATGTCCTGTGATGTCTGTGTTGGGTGGATGTGGGGGTGTAGTGTAAGCCAGCCCTCGGGGAGTGGCTGGCACTAAAAATACTAGGACAGTGACCAGCCGGTCACTACATCCCTCCCAAACTTTATTAAAACTGGAACAACAAGTCCAACCTATGGGAGAGAATGTAACAACAGTAACAAACTTCCACTGAGTCTATTCAGCTGCTTTCAGAACAGGACGATGGTACAACCGCAGCCAGGATCACCAGTTCTATTTGGCACATTTCAGTGGTGCACTACGGATCCGGTCCTCCCTGGACTCAAGGTGTGGAAGTAAACCACTAAAGTCTATATGCACAGTTTACCGGGATTGTGCACGTGGAGCGATAGTGAATCTGGAGGACGTTATGTTCTCACAAATATGTCCCGGCTCCATGAACCTCAAGCCTCAGACGACCGGTGACATCCTAGTTGTTGTTGAATCTTCCACAGAGGCAGCAGCGCTTCCAGCTGCAGGATGGTGGAGTAATTGCAGATATCCATCTCCCCCCAGGATGCCCCCTTCACGGAACGCTCCTGAGCTCCTCTTCACCAGGCTTCCACTGGACTGGGTATACTTTGCCGTGTCACTCCAATGCCATGCTCTAGGCTCGTGGAGGAAGTGCTTCGAGCCCCACCTTCTAGTCCCTCGATCCACCTGGAGGGTAGTTGTTTCCAGATCAGACTACTCCTGCCGTCCGGACTCTGGTGCACTGGCATTGACAGGATGGTCTTTGGAGGAACTCGCTTACGGCAAGATCTTCTTGCTTGATAGGACCTACGGGGGAGCTGCTGTCGACTCATCTCTCGTGTCGGGATCCCACTCTCGCCGGTAATCCCTGAGGTCCTAGCCCCTGGATGGCTACGGTCTGGTGTGGAGTGGTCGGATGCTCTCCTAGACTCCACGTCTGAGGTCACTCAGGACGTCCGAGCAGAACCCCAATCCAGTCTCCTGTTCGTCCACAATGGTGGATGGTACCAATGGTCCATCGTGCTCACATCTGCAGGCGCCAGGTTTGCTTGATGTAATAGAAGACTTCTGGACAGCCAGCCTCTCATGGTGCTACAGATGTTACATGGGTACTGCATGTCGCTCCCGATGTTCTTACACTCAGTCGTCTTCTGTAACTTACTGTTGCCAGATGTCGGCCACACACTTCTCTCTTCCTCTTTAGACTCACTTTGTGGTGGCCTCGTGCCACACTTCTTCCGTTTCCTCTCCTTTCACTTAGCAGCGCGGTCTGGTCCCATTTAGTCTTACTCTTCTTCTTTCCTGACCAGTCCTCTCCATGTGACGTGCACTTCACACGGGTCACCCGGGCCATGCCCTACTACTAGGACAATGCTTTCTCCTCTTCCAGTGACCAGACCACTCGTCGTGACCTTCCTTTCATGTCCTCTCCTAGGTCTTCATCCTTTGACTTCAGATTATTCTTCTCAGACCTCTCGCAGGTCATCTTCTCAGACCTCTCGCAGGTCATCTTCAGACCTCAGCTCGATGGTCATCTTCTCTGACCTCTTGGCGGTCATCTCTCTTGGTGGTCATCTTCTCTGACCTCTCGGCAGTCATCTTCTCTGACCTCTCGGCGGTCATCTTCTCTGACCTCTCGGCGGTCATCTTCTCTGACCGCTCGGTGGTCATCTTCTCTGACCGCTCGGTGGTCATCTTCTCTGACCGCTCGGTGGTCATCTTCTCTGACCGCTCGGTGGTCCTCTTCTCTGACCGCTCGCCGGTCATCTTCTCTGACCGCTCGCCGGTCATCTTCTCTGACCGCTCGCCGGTCATCTTCTCTGACCGCTCGCCGGTCATCTTCTCTGACCGTTTGCCGGTCATCTTCTCTGACCGGTCATTTTCTCTGACCTCTCGGCAGTCATCTTCTCTGACCGGTCATCTTCTCTGACCTCTCGGCGGTCATCTTCTCTGACCTCTCGGCGGTCATCTTCTCTGACCTCTCGGCGGTCATCTTCTCTGACCTCTCGGCGGTCATCTTCTCTGACCTCTCGGCGGTCATCTTCTCTGACCTCTCGGCGGTCATCTTCTCTGACCTCTCGGCGGTCATCTTCTCTGACCTCTCGGCGGTCATCTTCTCTGACCGTTCACCAGTCATCTTCTCTGACCGGTCATTTTCTCTGACCTCTCGGCAGTCATCTTCTCTGACCGGTCATCTTCTCTGACCTCTCGGTGGTCATCTTCTCTGACGTCTCGGTGGTCATCTTCTCTGACCTCTCTGTGGTCATCTTCTCTGACCTCTCGGCGGTCATCTTCTCTGACCTCTCGGCGGTCATCTTCTCTGACCTCTCGGCGGTCATCTTCTCTGACCTCTCGGCGGTCATCTTCTCTGATCTCTCGGCGGTCATCTTCTCTGATCTCTCGGCGGTCATCTTCTCTGATCTCTCGGCGGTCATCTTCTCTGACTGCTCGCCGGTCATCTTCTCTGACTGCTCGCCGGTCATCTTCTCTGACTGCTCGCCGGTCATCTTCTCTGACTGCTCGCCGGTCATCTTCTCTGACTGCTCGCCGGTCATCTTCTCTGACTGCTCGCCGGTCATCTTCCCTGACTGCTCGCATGTCATCTTCTCTGACTGCTCGCATGTCATCTTCTCTGACTGCTCGCCGGTCATCTTCTCTGACTGCTCGCCGGTCATCTTCTCTGACTGCTCGCCGGTCATCTTCTCTGACTGCTCGCCGGTCATCTTCTCTGACCGCTCGCATGTCATCTTCTCTGACCGCTCGGCGGTCATCTTCTCTGACCTCTCGGCGGTCATCTTCTCTGACCTCTCGGCGGTCATCTTCTCTGACCTCTCGGCGGTCATCTTCTCTGACCTCTCGGCGGTCATCTTCTCTGACCTCTCGGCGGTCATCTTCTCTGACCTCTCGGCGGTCATCTTCTCTGACCTCTCGGCGGTCATCTTCTCTGACCTCTCGGCGGTCATCTTCTCTGACCTCTCGGCGGTCATCTTCTCTGACCTCTCGGCGGTCATCTTCTCTGACCTCTCGGCGGTCATCTTCTCTGACCTCTCGGCGGTCATCTTCTCTGACCTCTCGGCGGTCATCTTCTCTGATCTCTCGGCGGTCATCTTCTCTGATCTCTCGGCGGTCATCTTCTCTGATCTCTCGGCGGTCATCTTCTCTGACTGCTCGCCGGTCATCTTCTCTGACTGCTCGCCGGTCATCTTCTCTGACTGCTCGCCGGTCATCTTCTCTGACTGCTCGCCGGTCATCTTCTCTGACTGCTCGCCGGTCATCTTCTCTGACTGCTCGCCGGTCATCTTCTCTGACTGCTCGCCGGTCATCTTCTCTGACTGCTCGCCGGTCATCTTCTCTGACTGCTCGCCGGTCATCTTCTCTGACTGCTCGCCGGTCATCTTCTCTGACCGCTCGCATGTCATCTTCTCTGACCTCTCTCAGGTCTCTTCTCTTGAGGATGCGCTCCTCTCACCTCAAGGTTACGCCGTTGTGGCACTCTTCAGCCTCTATTCAGGTAGGCTTTGCATGGTCTATCACTCCCTGTGACAAGTTTGACCCTCTTCCTCACCGGTCTCTCCCTCTATGACATGAGGGCGGCCACACCTTCCATCATTGGCGTGTCCATACTTGCTATGCTGCACTGCCTCTCGCTCGCTCCCAGTCCTTTGTGGCAGCCTCTCGCCTCCTGCTGCCCAGTAAGTGTTTTTTAAAAAAAAAAAATGTTGTTTTAAGTCAGGCTGTGGTGCCTCCCGCGACCTGTAGGTGGCGCTGCCACAGCTCCACACTCAAGGCCCCGACCTCTGCCCGGCCAAGCCGCTGTCTCGGTCCCCCCCTCTCTGGCGGCACTCTTTCCACCCTCACGGGTCACGAGGGAGGGGGTTTGGCGGTGGGGGGGGAATGAACACCAGGTCTCAGCAGTGTCTCAGGGAGGGCAAAAGCACTGCCTCCTGGCTTCTTCCTCGAATATCTGTGCGGCTGATGGCCGCTCACCATCTCTAGTCTTGACTTGCTCCCGCCCCTCCGCAGCTGCCTCTTACCTCACGAGCTGCGCAGGGGCTGGAGCTGCAGAGTGAGAATCTCCGGTGCCTGGCCACGGCTCAGACAGTGGTCCGAGGTCCAGACCGACACCGCTTCCTCTCGCCGGTGGTCCTTTCACCGGTGGTCCTTTCACCGGGTCCGGGGCAGTGTTCCTCTTCACGGGGGGGGGGGTGTTAGGGGAGCTATCAGCTGCTATGCTCTACTTCCTCCTATCGCCAGGCCCTCTTTTCTCTGCCCTACTCACTGCTGCCCTCGATTGGGGCTCACCTTCCATCTGATGGCTAACCGGGCCTTCCTTCTCCTTGCTCCACAGGATGCGTTGGTGGGCCAGCGCCTCGGCAGTCCGGCACCACTCGCACTCCAGTTGGAGTCTCTACAGACCATCGTCAGGGGCCGTATGGCTGGCTCCCTCGCTCGCACATGGGTCCCTCCTTTGTCAGGTGCCGTCACACACCACTTCTCACTCCAGTGCAGGGTGGACTCCCGATCACCACCTTCACCCCACGGATTAATCACATGCCCCGCGGGCAACCAGGCGCTTCCTATGCCCGCTGGCAGGAGGTGCCCTCAACACGGGCTACTCTGCCCACCTCCTACCATCATCAAGGTGGCTACACACGCGGGTCCACCAGCTCGTCGCCAATGTAAAGTCGTGGGGCCCTAGGCCCCCATGCATATATAATGAGGACACGGACACAGGAGTATAGTTAGAGGAACTGGCCCAGGGCACGTGCGCCAGGCCCCTTTTATTACCAGGGTCACATGTCCTGTGACGCCTGTGTTGGATGGGGGTGGAGTGTTAGCCAGCTCTCGGGGAGTGGCTGGCACTACAAACACTAGAAAAGTGACCATCTGGTCACTACAAGTCCCTCTGAAGATCTGCTGCCGATAGTGTGCCATGATGTAGTCTTTTCAGTCCAGTGGTGGGGTGTGCAGGGGGTGGGGGGAGGTGCCTGTGGTCTTGACTGGTGCAAGATTATGTAGGCCTTTTGCTGCCCACCCTCCCCCTTCCTGGCAGCCGAGCCGCCCTTGCTGCAGACCGCGTAGGCCCTCTGACACGCATGCGCAGGAACTGTTCCCGCCCCCCACAGGGGCGTGACCCGACCCCCCAAGCACAGGAGGGGTGGGAAGAAGGCAATCCACTCATGGCTACTAACACCCCACACAGAATAAATATTCCACTAACCAACCTCAAACATATTCTTGTATTACTGGTGAATTGATTTAGAATGTCCTTATCCTGACCCCCTCCCCTCCCCTCCCCCATGCCTGCTGAAGGGGCCTCTGGGTGAGAGGTGACGTGCCCATCCCGGGGGGGGGGGGGGGGCTGGGGGGATGTGGATTTCCCCTCCCTATCGTGGGGTCTTATCCACCAGACTCTGGAAACTCGTTTTCATTTAAAATAATAATGAAAGTCGGCCCTGAACTCACCAGAGACGGTGGCCGTACAGTGCGATAGGACACCGAGGCCAGAACAAGAGTGCACAGGGGGGGTGGGGGGGGGGCGGCAGGAGGAACAGGAAAGGTACATCCGGTGAAATAGAAACTCTGCAGACAGACGCCCGCAGAGGACAGGACAATGAAGGAGGATTAGCAGCGGTCGATACCAGCTTCTTTGAAGTGGAGACATTTCATAAGATATGCAGAGAACAGGAGAAACTCCAAGCAGCTGGAAGCAAGCACCACATCTGGCGAGAGGCCGCCCCGTGCCTCTAAGGCCTGTGCTCTGCAGCCCTCGAAGCCCCAGCAGCCAAGAAAAAACTTGCAAAGACCCCAAACTGCCCGACAATATACTAAACAATGCTCCATAAACCATAATACACGCAAAGCTGCCGGACAGTGCACCGAAGACTGCCTGATAATGCACCCCAAACTGCCGGACACTACACTAAACACTGCCTGATAATGCACCCCAAACTGCCGGACACTACGCCAAACACTTCCTAATAATGCACCCCAAACTGCCGGACACTACACTAAACACTGCCTGATAATGCACTCCAAACTGCCGGACACTACGCCAAACACTTCCTAATAATACACATAAAACTGCCAGACACTACACCTAGCACTTCCTGATAATGCACTCCAAACTGCTGGACACTACAACAAATACTGTCTGATAATACACGCAAAACTGCCGGACACTACACTAAACACTGTCTGATAATACACCCAAAACTGCCAGATAGTAAACCAAACCCTGTCTGATGATCCACCTTAAACCCAACCATACACCAAACACTCCCTGATAATGTAATAAAAACTGCCGGACACTACACCAAACACTACCTCATTGTTGGAAAACGAGGCAGCATCTGTGAGGCCTGCACATATAACATGACTACATTTGTCCTTCACTGGGAACCAAACACCCAATTGTAGCACCTGACTCTCAGAGGGTAGCGTTGCAGAGCAGTCTGAGGCTTACTCAAGGGAGGTGGTGTGGGCTAGTAATCGCCATTTGCAGGTGCACAAAAATAACACTCAACAATTGATTGTCCAGTCTGTACTTTGCTTTATAAAAGTAAGAGTACATTTATTAAACACACACACACCACTCAATACTATGCACCAATTTACAAATATACATAAGCTGTTGGAATTACTTTGGGACATTGCATAACATCTCCACCCCTCCCGCAGGGGGGATGGGGTCTAGTACCACCACTCCCATGTATGCACATCAACTTGCCCCCAATGCAGTTAGTTGAACATAACCTGGAGCGAGGGCCCTGCGCACTGGCACCATCCCAGTGGCGACCCACCCCATTACCTCAACAAGCATTAAAAAGGGGTAAACCTGCCTTGGTGACACATGACCCTGACTGAGCATCTCCTACTGACCATAAAGTATGCACCTCTATATCTTAAGGGCTAGCAGTCTGGGGTCTTCACCTAAGCGCAGCAGCAAGAATCCATGTTTACGCACACTTTAGAATGACAGTACTCATCACCTTGGTTGATCATTTGAATGCATTGCAATTACAGCCCCTAAGGGCATCACAGATGAAATCACAGGATTGCGCATATACAGCCAGACACCCTAGCAGGACTGTCTGGCAACATAGCCCCACTTGGCTTATGACATCTCCTTACACATGTGACTTACAGTCCCTTCAAAAGAAGTACTCCTGGCAACTACACTTCTCCTGCAGTGCGCCTCTTCACTTTAAAAGGAATCACAGGTAAAAGCATGGGATTACGTAAATACAGCCAGACCCCCTAGCAGGAAGGTCCAGCAACATAACTCCATTTAGCTTAACCTCACTTTACACAGGTACTTCACTTTACACATGTGACTTTCAGTCCACCTAAAAAGAAAGAACCAGTAGTAAATGCATTTCGGTGCAATTACACCACTTCACCTCCAGGGGATGCCCTTCTCCAGACATCCCCAACTCAGCCCTTCACTCCATGATGCACTTCATAGTACACCCTCAGCTGTAGAACATAAGTTCCAGCCTAGAAGGTGTTACAGGCTGGCTGAGCACTTGAGGGGTAATTCTTTCAGATGCCCTGTGAAACTTATGGGTGGACTGTTCTTCTTTATGCTGGGGGAGGCTGCGGTGCTCCTGCAGCCCCCCTGCACCCCTTTTCACACATGAGGGTGACCCCCTCCTCTGGGGGCCACCCGGCACTGACACTGCCTCATAATACACCCAAAACTGCCGGACACTACACCAAACACGGTCTGTTAATACACCTAAAACTGCCGGACACTACACCAACCACTGTCTGTTAATACACCTAAAACTGCCGGACACTACATCAAACACTGTCTGATAATACAGATAAAACTGCCTGACACTACACCAAACACTGTCTGATAATAGACCTAAAACTGTTGGACACTACACCAAACACTCCTTGATAATGCACTCAAAACCATCCGGAAATACACCAAACACAGCCTGATAATAAACCCAAACTGCCGAACACTACATGAAACACTACGCCTGTTGGACAGGCCACATGAAGGGCTTGCTCCCTCCCCGCATGACAGGGCCCAAGCCCCGGCCCTCCAGGTGTTACCCACAGAAACAACCCGCACCCCGTCTCCAGACGGAGCTCCTGCCCCCGGACATCTATGTATCATGGGGCCGAACCACTACCGGCTCCCCAGGCCGGACCAGCCGCCATCTTGGACACGGCACCACGAGGCCGCGTGGCCTCAGCTCGACCCTAACCCTGGGCCTGGCCAGGCCCTGACATCCCGGCACCACCATCCACCCAAGAGGTGAACGGACCACTTGGCAGGTCGATGGGAGAAAGAAGTGTCGATGGCTCTCCCCCGCCAGGTGCCGATCGCCCTCCAGCTCCCCCGGGCGCTGGCTCCACCCCCCTGCTGGGTGTCTGGACTCCCTCATCCCGGACCCCCCCGACCTCCAAGTGCGAGGATCCGGACATCAAAGGGCGCCAGACCTATAACTAGGGCAGCTCCAGAGCAGGAAGGCAGTTGTATCCTGGAGTCGAGAGACACCGAGAAGAACTCAGCCTTGACGGACTACCGGCGCTGCCGTAGCCCTGCCTTGTGAACTATCGTCCTGCCTGCTGGCACTGCCGCGGCCTTCTGCATCCTCCATCCTCGTCGGGACCTGCTGGCGCTGCCGCGGACCGTTGTAACGACCACCTTCATCGGGACCTGCTGGCGCTGCCGCGGACCGTGTAACGACCACCTTCATCGGGACCTGCTGGCGCTGCCGCGGACCGTGTAACGACCACCTTCACCGGGACCTGCTGGCGCTGCCGCGGCCCGTCCAAGCTAGAACAGCGAGCTCGAGGATTGTGAGCTATCCATCATACCATCTCAGCTACCAGATTGGTAACCAGACTGTCCCGCTACCCCCTTTCCCAAAACAAGAGACTAGAATCGAGGGGACCCCTGAGTCCAGACCTCCTTGTACCATTCCATCGTACCTTAAGAAATCGCTTATAAAGAACGTTAAATCCTATCCTTGTGTGGTGTATATCTGTGGGGGGGAAGTTACTCATCTGTACGATCGCTGGAGACGGCTCTCCCCGGAGACCTCTCCCCTTGTCCTCGGCCGACCCTCCCGGTCCGTCTAACAACGCCCAAAAGCTCTAAAAAGTGCTTCCAAAAGGCCTAGAGAATGCTTTCACAAGGCCTAAGAGAGTCCCCCCACAATGCCTAGAGTGCCTACACAATGCCTAGAGAGTACCCCCACAAGACCTACAGAGTCCTCCCACAAGGCCTAGAGAGAGCCCCCACAAGGCCTTCAGAGTGCCCCTAAAGGTTCTAGAGCTTTTTTTTTTTGCAGAGTTTTATATAGCGCAAACTTGACTCGAATCGGGTAACAGTCATTTTGGTTAGGCACAGGAGATTAAGTGATTTGCCCAGAATCACAGGATGTTCAGCTTTCATTGCAGAGACTCGAACCCAGTTCCCCAGATTCAAGGTCGACCGCCCTAGCCGCAAGGCCAACTCCTCTCCCTAGCTTCCCAAAGTTCTACAGGGTGCTTCCAAAAGTTCTAAACACTGCTCCTAACATTTCTAAACACTGCCCCCAGAAGTTTGAGTGCCCCCAGAAGTTTGAGTGCCCCCAAACGTTCTAAAGACTGCACTTAAAAGTTCTAAAGAGGGATCCAAAATGTTCTAGACAGTGCCCCCAAAAGCCCTAAAGAGTGCTCCTAAAGGTTCTAGAGAGTGCCCCCATAAGTCCTAAAGAGTGCTCCTAAAAGCCTAGAGAGGGCTCCCAAATGTTCTAGACACTACCCCAAAAATCCTAAAGAGTGCTTTCCAAAGTTCTAACCTAGAGTGCGCCCAAAGGTTCTAGTGTGCGCCCAAAGGTTCTAGAGCGTACTCATAAAAGTTTTAGAGCGTGCTCCCACAGGTTCTAAAGAGTGCTCCAGAGTGCGCCCCCAACGGTTCCAGAGTGCGCCCCCAACGGTGCCCCCAAGTGTTCTAGAGAGTGCCCTTAACGGTTTTAGAGAGTGCTCCCGAAGGTTCTAGAGAGTGCTCCCAAAGGTTCTAGAGAGTGCTCTCCAATGTGCCCCTAAACGTTCTCGAGAGTGCCCCTAAACGTTCTCAGGAGTGCCCTTAAACGGTCTCGAGAGTGCCCTTAAATGGTCTCGAGATTGCCCCTAAACGTTCTCGAGAGTGCCCCTAAACGTTCTCGAGAGTGCTTCTAAACGTTCTCGAGAGTGCCCCTAAACGTTCTCGAGAGTGCCCCTAAACGTTCTCGAGAGTGCCCCTAAACGTTCTCGAGAGGGCTCCCAGAAGTGTTGCCCAGTGCTTCATACTGTGTAACAGTGCGGGGAAAACGGGCCGTCACTGAAGCCTCCGCTCCTGGACAACGCAGGCAAATGAATGTATTTAGGATTTTTGTAAAGTCCTGACAAGCCTGCAGGGAGGCCTCGGTGCCCTTTGGGATTGGACCACACACGAGGACACGTTAAATAGTGGTAAAGTCCTACTGCTGAAGCCGGGTGTGGTACCAACCCACAGTCCTGCAGCTATGACCTGTACAAGGGAAAGTCCACAGATGGGACCCCGAGAAGGTGGCGAAGTCTTGCATAACAGCTGTGTTTGTGCACCCCTTGGGGCATCTCGGCGCTAGATAACTGGCCTGTTTCCCAAGTCAGTAGTCTTACCGAGGAAGAGTCGTCGAAGCCCGGGTGAAGAGGGCAGTCGGAGGCGTCTGACCAGCAGGGCACATGGCCATCTCTGCCCGACAATCAGTGCCCCTACAACTGTCCAGAAATGATTCCCGGAACTGCTAGAAAAGGCTTCCCAGACTGAAGCTAAAACAGAGGCCGGAACTGAGAGGAGCGGCTCGTGGATCAAAGGGATGGACACGCCCCCTGAGGCAGATAAGATGGAGGCCACAAAAGGTGCAATTGCTCGCCTGCCAGTCACTGTGTGGGGGCCATGCAGCTCCCCAGATAGTCACAAAGGCACCTTTTAAGTGCCCAGAAGGTATTGGTATCTTGGTCGAGAAACCCTACAATTCTCCTGCACTCGTGTCCGAAATAAGAGATGCTGTGAGGGAATGGTGATTTTATGAACATTCCTGACACCATCGCGGTTGTGTGTGCTGATATTAAACCCAGAGTTCTGGCACAGAGGCACATAATTCAGAAGTTGCAACCATTAACCATGACGAGAGCCTCTTTTCTACTCAGGATTAATCCGCCTTCTCTAAATGTGTGGATACAATGTTACCACCACCCATGGGGCAGTCATTTACTCGACTTTGAAAGGATAGAAGGCCGAGTGGGCCTCGCCAGCTTCAGAACCTATGACTCCGAGGCCGCACTGACTCCGCTCTAAAGCAGGTGCATTGACCTTCTGATGTATCCGCAGTGATGTCTCATCTGTGACAGTCAAAGTTCTGATCTTGAGACTCCTGTCTCTACAGTTCTAACACCAGATGCCTCGGTCTCCAAGGCCTTGCTTTCATGCTCAGGCTGGCTCCTGACATCCGATGCGTCTCCCCCATCCCAGGATCCTGTCCTTAGGCCTGCAGGATGGTGGTGGCCTCAGGCCCCTTGGTCTTCCAGGCCTGATTTCCGGTCTCAGGCAGCGTCTTACCTCAGACACCTCTGTCTCCCAGGCCTTGTATCTCCTCCTAACACCAGACACCTCTGTCTCCCAGTCCGTGTACCTCCTCCCAACCCCAGACGCCTCTGTCTCCCAGTCCTTGTACCTCCTCCTAACCCCAGACACCTCTGTCTCCCAGTCCGTGTACCTCCTCCCAACCCCAGACACCTCTGTCACCCAGTCCTTGTACCTCCTCATCTCAGACGCCTCTGCCTCCCAGTCCGTGTACCTCCTCATCTCAGACGCCTCTGCCTCCCAGGCCCGGCTCTGAGAATCTCTCGCCGGAGTGTTAGCAGCGCGCCTCGAGCCCGAGGGATGCCTCCCTTGTGTTACCAGCACTGATGGAAGGTCCCGCTCTTGCCGGCTCGGTGTGAAATTACCGGTCGCTTCTAATTTACAAACTGCCGTTAAATTGATTAATAACACATGACTGCGCCGCCCCACGCCTTCCCTCTTCCCATCTCACACCCCGTCGTTTCTTCATTAATGGGTTCATGCTTGCCTACTGTCTTTCCTTTTAAAACATTTTTTTTTCTTTATTTACTTCTTCTTTCGTTTATAATGTTCTTTTATCCTTCCTTGATGTTCTTCTGCCACGTTTTCTTTATTCGCCCCTTTATTTATTTTTTCTTTGCAGTTTTCCCTGTTTTGTTCACGTTTATTTTAGTCTTCTATTCCTTTCTTCGTTTCTCCCTGGTTTTCTTCCTTTATTTATTAAGTATTGCACATCATTTTCTTTCTCCCCTATTGTCCACCCCCTTCCTTCAGTGTTAACATTGTTGTCTACTTTTTAGGACCGCCTAGACACAGCTTTAGCTGTTTTGCAGGCTCATGAAATGCCAGTTCCACGTGCAGCTGGCTGCTAGGAATCCCCTGCGCTGGTCTATGCGGGGGCTATTTTTAAATGTAATATTTTTTATTGCGAGCATAGGGGAGTCGCTTTTAAGAGTTTGCATGATTTCTTTTTCTTTTCCTTCTTAGTTTGAAGCCCACCAGACAGCACATCTGTCCCATTGCAAAGACTTCTTGGGGAGGCGCTGAAAGCTTACCTAGAAATGCATTCCAGCCATTGCTTACCATTGGCTTTGTTTTGTAACTCACATTGCCTTGCTTTCTGTTCACTGGCTTTATTTGTCTTCGGCCGCCCAGCATGTCTTTGTCCCTCCTGTGCAGCATAGCGTGTTGGTCACGTCTCTGACTGGCTCCGTGTATTCTTCCACCAGGTCTTGCTTTCTCAGAACTCTTTTTTTGAGGCCTCGCCTGCCGACGGCGCATGCACTGTTGCTGCAGTCGGTATTGTTTACCGTAAGGGCCTTGGAGCTTGCCCATTGCTTTCCATTCGTTGGCTTCATGGTCGCTCTTCTTTGCTGCCTCCTAATTGGCCAGAGCAGGCCAGCTTCACTTCCTCTTCTTTTCAGTAGAGCATGGACCAACTATTGGTTGATTTAGCTTAGAGTCCTTCAGCTGCCCACACCCTGTTCGCGTTGTGATTTAGCTACTATTTTCTATATTTGATTGACCATCGACCCGTTATCCGCGTTGCTTCTCTCCCATCCTTGTGCTCCATGTTGCTTCTTTCACTCTCACCCCTTACACCCCATGCTCTGTTACATCTTTCCCTCCCACCCTTGTGCTCCGTGTTCCTTCTTTCCCTCCCACCCTTGTTCTCCGTGTTGCTTCTTCCCCTCCCACCCCGTGCTCTGTGTTGCTTCTTTCCCTCCCACCCTCTGTTCTCCTCGTTGATTCTTTTTCTCCCACCCAAGCTCTGTGTTGCTTCTTTCCCTCCCACCCCTGTGCTCCATGTTGTTTCTTTACCTTCCACCCCATGCTCCGTGTTGATTCTTTCCCTCCCAATCCTGTGCTCCGTGTTGCTTCTTTCCCTCTCATCCCGTGCTGCTTTTTTCCCCTCCCACCTTCTGTTCTCCATGTTGCTCTTTCTCTCCCACCCCAAGCTCCTTGTTGCTTCTTTCCCTCCCTCCCCGTGCTCCGTGTTGCTTCTTTCCCTCCCTCCCCGTGCTCCGTGTTGCTTCTTTCCCTCCCTCCCCGTGCTCCGTGTTGCTTCTTTCCCTCCCACCCAGGTGCTCCAGGTTGCTTCTTTCCCTCCCACCCCGTGGTCTGTTACTTTTTTCCCTCCCACCCGTGCTCCATGTTGCTTCTTTCCCTCCCACCCCGTGGTCTGTTACTTTTTTCCCTCCCACCCGTGCTCCATGTTTCTTTCCCGTACACCCCTTAAACCCAGTGCTCTTGTGTTGCTTCTTTCACTACCACCCTGTGTTCTCTGTTGCTTCTTTCCCTCCCATCCCCTGTTTTCCATGTTGATTCTTCCCCTCCTTCCCACCCTCTTTGCTCTTGTTGCTTCTTCCCCTCCCTCCCACCCTCTTTGCTCTTGTTGCTTCTTCCCCTCCTACCCTGTGCTTCGTATGTCTTCTTTCCCTCCCACCCTGTGCTCCATGTTGCTTTATTCCCTCCCACCCCCTTGCTCAGTGTTGCTTCTTCCCTCCCATGCCGGTGCTCCTGCTGGTTCTCCCCCTCCCACCCCTGTGCTGCTGTTGTTTCTTTCCTTTTACCCGCCACCCCTCCTGCCCCCGGTGTTCGTGTTGCTTCATCCCTCCCACCTGCATCTTCCTGTTGCCTTCCCCACCACCCGCTATAACAAAAAAAATAAAAAAGACTATGATGTGGTCAGCGCTGAATGCGTCAGATCACTTTTTCGGTCAGGTCTTGAGGGTCTTCCTGGAGATGTTCAGGGTGGGGGTGTGCGTCTGATGCTGATTGAGAGCTTGTTCCAGGTCTTGTACGAGAAGGTTCTTCCTCCCGTTTGTGCTCTGCGGATGCCCAGGGTTTCGGCAAGGGCGAGGTTGGCGGATCGGAAGTTTCTCTTGGGAACGTGGAAGGAGATCCTATTGTTGAGATATTGGGGTCTGGTGTTGTGGAGGCATTTGTAGCCGTGAATGAGTATCTTGACCGTTACTCTCTTCTCAACAGGGAGCCAGTAGAGGTTCCACAGGTGTTGGGTGATGTGTTTGTGTCGAGGGATACGGAGGATGAGTCTGGCTGCGGTGTTCTGTATGGTCTGGAGTTTGTGGAGTAAAGATTTGTTGATCCCGGCATAAAGGGCGTTTTCGTAGTCCAGTCTGATGGTTAAGAGTTCATGGGTGATGGTTTTTCTCGATTCGGGGGGATCCATTTGAAGGTCTTCCGGAGGATGCGGAGAGTGTTGAAGCAGGTGGAGGTGAGGGCTTTGACCTGTCGGGTCATGGATAGGGAGGAGTCTAGTATGCTAAGGTTTCGGGTGTGGTCCGTGGGGGTGGGAGGGCTGCCGAGGGGTGTGGACCACCAGGTGTTGACCCACGCAGAGGGGGAGGTCCGAGGACGAGGATCTCTGTCTTCTTCGAGTTCAGCTTGAGGCAGCTGCTGCTCAACCAGGATGCGCCATCCTTCATTCCTTCCTGGAAGTTGAGTTTGGTGGTGATGGGGTCCTTGGTGAGGGAAAGGATGAGCTGGGTGTTGTCGGCGTAGGATACTATGCTGAGTCCGTGCTGTCTGACGATGGCGGCGAGGGGGGCCATGTAGATGTTCCTTTCCTCCTGTTGTCTGTTTTCCACCCCCAAAAGGGGAAAAAAGCGCTAAGACGCAGCCAGCACGGCCAGCGTCGTATCATCATATCGCTTTGATTCTAACTTTACTTTTAGCCATGTTGCACAGCCATGCAGCTGTATAATAGGGCTACGAGACATTGGCTAAGCCAAGAGCTCTCACATAGGTGCGAGCTATTGGCCTTGCATATGCTTTTTCTTTTTCATGAGGCACTCCATGAGAGTGCATGTATCTTCAGCTGTGTCCCCTGTGTGCTAGTTCAGAAAGCAGTACATGTGCTGTATGTCTTTGAAAAGGTTTCTGTTTCCTATCTTTCTGCATCACCGATTCCACTTATCTCTGGCACCAGCAGCCCACCAATCATGCATGCTTGTGAGGAACAGTGTTCCATCTGTGAGCTTGTTTATTCTGGGAGTGGCGGCTGTTGAAGCACCCCCAAAATAACAGTGCTGGAGTTGAGAATTGTTGAGCACTAGAGAGGCCTTTACATTTCGTTCTTATCTTGTCACATTTGCTGTGTTTTAAAAGACAGGTCACATGTCGGGCTCCCTCTTCTGCTGCTTATTCCTTCTAAAGGGATCTTGGTTTTTACCTTTTTTTTCTGACTACAAAGTTAAAGGATTTTTGTGACGATTTTGCTGGGTACTGGGAGTGAAAAAGGAAACGCTGTAGGATGTTTTCTAGCACACTGCAAAATGTAAATGCCTATAAATGAACCATACAAATAATTTAGAATATATCAGCAATTAAAAAAGTTCAAATAAAGCACATTTTTAGCCATTCGAATGTGTGGTAGAAACAAAGCTTTTAATTCTAGCAACAAAAATCACTGCACTTGGCAATGCCAATTTGCACATATTATCGTGTGTGCGCTGTATAGTTTAATCTGTAATACTGTACACCTTTGCAAATTTAGAAGGCATTTTTATGAAAAATGTGTTGGTAAATGGCAGTGCACTACCACACCAGGCTTTAGTAATGCGATCGTAACAGTGTGCTTCAAAATGTACCTCCTGCGACATACTTCATCCCCACCACTCTGCTGCTGAATGTTTGCTGCACTGGTTTATCGTGACATACTTCATCCCCGCCACTCTGCTGCTGAATGTTTGCTGCACTGGTTTATCGTGACATACTTTATCCCTGCCACTCTGATGCTGAATGTTTGCTGCACTGGTTTATCGTGACATGCTTCATCCCCACCACTCTGCTGCTGAATGTTTGCTGCACTGGTTTATCGTGACATACTTCATCCCCGCCACTCTGCTGCTGAATGTTTGCTGCACTTGTTTATTGTGACATACTTCATCCCCGCCACTCTGCTGCTGAATGTTTACTGCACTGGTTTATCGTGACATGCTTCATCCCCACCACTCTGCTGCTGAATGTTTGCTGCACTGGTTTATCGTGACATGCTTCATCCCCACCACTCTGCTGCTGAATGTTTGCTGCACTGGTTTATCGTGACATACTTCATCCCCGCCACTCTGCTGCTGAATGTTTGCTGCACTTGTTTATTGTGACATACTTCATCCCCGCCACTCTGATGCTGAATGTTTACTGCACTGGTTTATCGTGACATGCTTCATCCCCACCACTCTGCTGCTGAATGTTTGCTGCACTGGTTTATCGTGACATACTTCATCCCCACCACTCTGCTGCTGAATGTTTGCTGCACTTGTTTATTGTGACATACTTCATCCCCGCCACTCTGATGCTGAATGTTTGCTGCACTGGTTTATCGTGACATGCTTCATCCCCACCACTCTGGTGCTGAATGTTTGCTGCACTGGTTTATCGTGACATACTTCATCCCCGCCACTCTGCTGCTGAATGTTTGCTGCACTGGTTTATTGTGACATACTTCATTCCCACCACTCTGCTGTTGAATGTTTGCTGCACTGGTTTATCGTGACATGGTTCATCCCCGCCACTCTGCTGCTGAATGTTTGCTGCACTGGTTTATCGTGACATACTTCATCCCCGCCACTCTGCTGCTGAATGTTTGCTGCACTGGTTTACCGTGACATACTTCATCCCCGCCACTCTGCTGCTGAATGTTTGCTGCACTTGTTTATTCTTTACAACAAACAATTGATGGACGGAATGCTGACAATGCAGACATTCTCCCCCAGTCAAGAGATCTGGGTTAAATCCATCGTTCTTTTGCCCACTACGCCACCCCAGTTCAGACATGGCCATATGCAAATCAGTCTTGACCCTGTGCCTCATGGGAACAGTCCAGCCCGAACTGCCAAGCCATGTCGTCCCTGGACCGGAATCAAGCATCCTAGGACCGGTTTCTGGCTATCAGCCGTCATCAGCCAGGATATCTTGACTCCAGTGGCGTAGTGAGCACGGGTCCCACGTCTGGGAATACCCATCCCACTTAGGGCGAAAAGCGTTACAACAAACAATTGATGGACGGAATGCTGACAATGCAGACATTCTCCCCCAGTCAAGAGATCTGGGTTAAATCCATCGTTATTTTGACCACTACACCACCCCAGTTTAGACATGGCCATATGCAAATCAGTCTTGACCCTGTGCCTCATGGGAACAGTCCAGCCCGAACTGCCAAGCCATGTCGTCCCTGGACCGGAATCAAGCATCCTAGGACCGGTTTCTGGCTATCAGCCGTCATCAGCCAGGATAGCTTGACTCCAGTGGCGTAGTGAGCACGGGTCCCACGTCTGGTCCAGGAAGACATGGCTTGGCAGTTCGGGCTGGACTGTTCCCATGAGGCACAGGGTCAAGACTGATTTGCATATGGCCATGTCTGAACTGGGGTGGCGTAGTGGGCAAAAGAACGATGGATTTAACCCAGATCTCTTGACTGGGGGAGAATGTCTGCATTGTCAGCATTCTGTCCATCATTTGTTTGTTGCAACGCTTTTCGCCCTAAGTGGGATGGGTATTCCCAGACGTGGGACCCGTGCTCACTACGCCACTGGAGTCAAGCTATCCTGGCTGATGAAGGCTGATAGCCAGAAACCGGTCCTAGGATGCTTGATTCCGGTCCAGGGAAGACATGGCTTGGCAGTTCGGGCTGGACTGTTCCCATGAGGCACAGGGTCAAGACTGATTTGCATATGGCCATGTCTGAACTGGGGTGGCGTAGTGGGCAAAAGAACGATGGATTTAACCCAGATCTCTTGACTGGGGGAGAATGTCTGCATTGTCAGCATTCCGTCCATCATTTGTTTGTTGTAACGCTTTTCGCCCTAAGTGGGATGGGTATTCCCAGACGTGGGACCCGTGCTCACTACGCCACTGGAGTCAAGCTATCCTGGCTGATGAAGGCTGATAGCCAGAAACCGGTCCTAGGATGCTTGATTCCGGTCCAGGGAAGACATGGCTTGGCAGTTCGGGCTGGACTGTTCCCATGAGGCACAGGGTCAAGACTGATTTGCATATGGCCATGTCTGAACTGGGGTGGCGTAGTGGGCAAAAGAACGATGGATTTAACCCAGATCTCTTGACTGGGGGAGAATGTCTGCATTGTCAGCATTCCGTCCATCATTTGTTTGTTGTAACGCTTGTTTATTCTGACATACTTCATCCCCACCACTCTGCTGCTGAATGTTTGCTGCACTTGTTTATTGTGACATACTTCATCCCCACCACTCTGCTGCTGAATGTTTGCTGCACTTGTTTATTCTGACATACTTCATCCCCACAACTCTGCTGCTGAATGTTTGCTGCACTTGTTTATTGTGACATACTTCATCCCCACCACTCTGCTGCTGAATGTTTGCTGCCCTTGTTTATTGTGACATACTTCAGCCCCACCACACTGCTGCTGAATGTTTGCTGCCCTTGTTTATTGTGACATACTTCATCCCCACCACTCTGCTGCTGAATGTTTGCTGCCCTTGTTTATTGTGACATACTTCATCCCCGCCACTCTTCTGCAGAATGTTTGCTGCACTGGTTTATCGTGACATACTTCATCCCCACCACTCTGCTGCTGAATGTTTGCTGCACTGGTTTATCGTGACATACTTCATCCCTGCCACTCTGCTGCTGAATGTTTGCTGCACTGGTTTATCGTGACATACTTCATCCCCGCCACTCTGCTGCTGAATGTTTGCTGCACTTGTTTATTCTGACATACTTCATCCCCACCACTCTGCTGCTGAATGTTTGCTGCACTTGTTTATTGCGACATACTTCATCCCCACCACTCTGATGCTGAATGTTTGCTGCACTTGTTTATTCTGACATACTTCATCCCCACCACTCTGCTGCGGAATGTTTGCTGCCCTTGTTTATTCTGACATACTTCATCCCCACCACTCTGCTGCTGAATGTTTGCTGCCCTTGTTTATTGTGACATACTTCAGCCCCACCACTCTGCTGCTGAATGTTTGCTGCCCTTGTTTATTGTGACATACTTCCTCCCCACCACTCTGCTGCTGAATGTTTGCTGCACTGGTTTATTGTGACATACTTCATCCCCACAACTCTGCTGCTGAATGTTTGCTGCCCTTGTTTATTGTGACATACTTCATCCCCACCACTCTGCTGCTGAATGTTTGCTGCACTTGTTTATTGTGACATTGATTTTTCACAATCCCTTATACATCCGTGATGTAATGTTAGTGGCAGCAGCCCCACTCTGAAAAGTGTTCGAACACCACTTGCGCATCCAATAGTGAAGTGTCAGTTCATGCAAGAGCCCTTCTGGTGCACATCTTTTCAAATATCCTGTTTCTACGCAGGTCTTGAAGGAATGCGAGACGGTAATTGAAATAGCATTTGCTCCAATATCTGCCACGCACTTAACACTTCAGTATTGAGTGTTCACACACAAGTGCTGAAAATGACTAGCCACCATCAATATAGTGTATGTACAGATTTCTGTATTTGTTTTGTTATGCAGATCTCAACAAAACAATAGCAGATTTTAATAGAATCCACTGAAAACAGTTCAGAGACACAGTCAGAGGACTCGTCTCAAGAATATAAAATTACACAGTGATATCATCAAAGGTAATGAAGGAAGTGTGTGTGCGGACACTACAAATAACTGTTAGAAGAACCACCAAATGTGCTCCTTTTATCAGCAACACTTATAAGGAAAGCCTCGACAAAGCAGTTTTTTATCGCACTCGCTACCCTAACTTGAGCATTTTCTAAGCATTCCTAGGGTTCACAGATGAGAGACTAAAGGAATAAGAACACTGTGAGGCCTAAGACTCTGTTTCATTCAAATTCATTAACCAAGTTACTTCCTGTGCACGCTTGACTCGCTAAAGGTAGCGATAGCAAGCAGAGAAGGCTTACCCCAGGGTGTGGTGGAGGACAGGAACTCCGATACAGCGTAGCACAGTATTGTTAAATCTGTATCGCTTCTAGAGACTAGAGGTGTAATTTCGAGGGCAGTATGGAATGAAACCCTCAACATAACTCCACAACTCATGGTCCATTCCATGTACGTCTTTCACTCTACTGAAGGTACCTTACATCCACCGGTCCCCTGACCGCATCTCTCGTGGCATCCATGCATCCCTCAGCCGCACGGTAGACAGATACCTTTTGGCTCTTGTGAAACTGTTTGGGAGTACCCATGGTGTACACAACAGCATCACTAAATACTATTAGCAAAGCCCATAGTTCCCAAAGTCAAGATCTATTGGCTTTGCAAATGCTTCTTTTTTTGTTCCATATGGTTGAAGGTAAAAATGAAAACATAATCACAGCATCCTTCCCAGGCCTTTTGGGGTATGCCAATTCTTGTTTTCTTCTTAATCAATTAACTACCTCCCTTAGTTATTTATTTTTACTCTATTCTTATCGCTGTCTCTAAACTTTTTTCCACTGGTTTTTTTTCTTCTGCTTTTGCCTTGCTTTCTTCCTATTTAGTCCACTTCTTCTACTTCTACTCCTCTTACATTCGCTCCTACTTTATATTTGCATTCGGTCATATTATTTTACCATGTTTCCCATTTGCTTGTTTCAGTTCTTCCCTCTTTGCTTGCCTTCCCCTTCCTATTTTCCATTCTTTCTATAAACATGCGTTGCTTTTGCTTCCTTTCCTTAAAAAACACGGTTTAGTTGCAGGCTCCTTTTATTCTCCTTAATTTCACAACTTCATATTCACTTTCACTTTTCAGAATTTTATTTTAACTTAAGAAATAACTCCTGCCTTACCTCCTTTCTTTATTTGTTATTTTCTTAATTTGAAATATTATATTTTTCCCTTTATTTTCCTTCTCACCTATTTACTAGGCTTCTTTTGTTCCTGCTTTTTAGCTCTTTCCTGCACCTCTTTGCCTTCTGTCCACCTATTTTTTAGTGCGGTCTTTCTCTTTTGTCTCCTTTATTCACAGTGACTTCAATCCATTTCTTAGTCTTGGTTGGTGTTTTGTTATACGCTATTGCCTGCCAATGATCTCTTGTTCTTCCATTGTGTTGCATTTTTTTGTCTCTTTGTGAGCCTCACCGCACTCACCTTTTTTTTTTTTTGTTCCCGGTATCTCTAGCGCCTAAGTACGAGGTGTCATTGGAAGCCCCCACCATCCCCACGCACCCAGAAGACCCCACAGAACTGGTCTGTAGGGTATCTTCTGCCGAGTCGTCCAGCAGTGTGCGCTTCTCCGTAGCCTGGTACTACGCGCCCGGGCAGCGCAGTGATGCTGCTGCGGAGCTGGTGGCCACCATGGACCAGGACGCCGTGCTGCGGGTGGAGAACAAGTACCGTGACCGTGCCCAGAACGGGGACTTTGTTTTCTTCAAGCCTGATGTCTCCAGCTGCACGTTACGGATACGGTGGACCATGGATTCGGACCGGGGTAATTATTACTGCGTTGTCGCTGCATGGAGTAGAGAGGGAGCCGCAAGCTGGACCAAGAGCAAGGAGGAAACTTCGAAGCATGTAAACATCTTCTGGCCGTCTGAAGGTATGTGCCGTGCCGTGTCGTGGGTGTCTGTGCTAGTGTGTGTCATTGCTGCACATTGCTTTGGCCTCAGGGGTACCTTGGGTAGAATAAAGACCAACATCACCCTTCTGTAAGGGAAATCCCAGTTGACCAATTACAAATGTCTTTTTTGGTGGGTTCTTTAGCAGAAGGTACTTTATTTTTTATTTTGGACTTTAACTGATCAGTAAAAAACATAATTACAATTTTTCTGCTAATACAAATATACCAGCTGAGACAAGTGGAGGCTATTGGAGCGAAAACGAATCTCGCATAAGGAACCATTTTCGAGTTCCAACTGTATTTTTCTCCATAAGTTAACCAATTTACAACAGCTCGATCTAGTTTAAACCATTTGAAACCGGTGAAATAGAATTTCCACCAGGGATTACAGTGGTTATTGCAACTTTCAGGGAAGGCGTGTCCCTGGTGTGACCTCAGGGACAGTAATGGCTGTAGTGTGGGCATGTTTTCTACTCTGTGCTGCTCTCTCTCCTGAGCAGAAGTCCCTCCAGGACTTCAGATTGTGAGGTGACAAAGAAACACATAAGACACCACCATATCCCAAGGAGAAGGTCCTGACATTTAAGAATTCATCGAGTCACACAGCGAGAGAGCACCCTAGAGAGTGTCAAGAGGTACAAAAAAAAGAAACATCAGGTAACTCACCAACGGTTCACAGATACTGAGCTGAAAGCATCAAAGTTGAAGGACCCTAGGATAGTTTTGACGCTGAAACCTTCAATACCTGTTGGCAAGGCGAAGTTGAGAGTCCAACAGGTACAAGGAAAACTATACCATCGGAGTCTGACACTCAGAATCCGCTTCGATGTCGAAAGGTGAACGAGAACATGGAAGGCACAAGGAGCCTCCTGCCAAGGAGACTTCAACACTGATACTGAAGACAAGAACAGAAACACTCCACGTCGCCCAAAAGGCTCTTTGTCGTGAGAAAAACACAATAAAATGGAGGCCTTGATGTGACGGAAGCAAGAGTTTGACAACTCTCTTAAATCAATATAAAGGTTCCACAAGAAAAAGGCACAGGACAAGAGGACCACTTAAACCCAAACCACAGGAGTTGGTCAAGGAAGAATTCTTCAAGTATGAGGAAACAGCAGGACTTGTTGTGAAGGATCCCTCCCAGGTAGGAGAGATTGCAGAGGCACGGCAAGACCTATATGCAGATTCGCCAGAGGAAGGGACCGATTCAAACTTGTCCGGACCATCACCACTGAGGAAGAGGCCAGCAGGCACCCTTGGGTATACAGCTTGAAGATCTGTTGGAATCGTGTTTACTACTAGACACAATGTTACCTGATCATTAGAGAAATCAGCGCCTGCCCATGTTGGCCAGAGTCTTGAACCAGGGTCGGGAGGCGTTCAAAGAACCTGCAAACTACAGAGCAATCACTCCCAGAGTAGAGAAATAATACAGGTACTGTGCTAGAGACGCCCCTCCCCCTTACATAAAGGGAAACACTGTAGCAGACTCAATAATTGTGATTACAGCAGGAAAGGGAGCAACTGCTCCCACCTCAACAGGCCCCCCCTCCTGACCAGGAGAGTCGGCGGGTAGACGTGGCGGAACGAAAGCTGGAAGGTCGTCAGCAGCGCAGCGGTGCACTGCTAACTCTGTTGTGCAGTTGGATCGGTATGCTCTAGAAAGTGATTTCACACCATTATCCATCCTACACAATTCACTAGTAGGAGGAAGGATTGGAGGAACCAGCAAGGAAGAAAAGGTGTGTTTACGACAAGAAGTCACTGACCTTGAAAAAAGTGGGCAGTAGCAAAAACACACCAAGGCTCATAGTAGCTGCACGGGCGCTCAACGGAGCAAGTAAGATCAATCAAACGAGAGTTCAAAATGACTTCACCATAAGAGGCCATCCCTCTCATGCAGACGAGAGACTGCAGGGCAACCCTAGGCCTCAAAGGCACCTCTGCTTGCACATACCTTTGAACTAAAGATTCCTGACATTCATGAACAGGGTTCACTATCAATTCAAGGTGTTACTCTTTGGACGGGGGCGGCTCCTCCACTAGAGCGGAGGAGTGTCGCCCCACTGCTTTCTCACAGTGCGAGAAGCAGAAACATAAAATGGTAAAACTACCATTTTATGTTTCTGCTTCTCGCACTGCGAAAAAACAGAAGTGTTTGTTTTTTTGGGCGGGGCTGATCTAGGGCAGGAGAGGCGTGGCTTGCCCACTGCTGAGGGCGCTGACTGTTTGGTCGGCCCAGACAAATGCAAAATGCCAAAACCTCTGCTCCAGATTTCACCACCAGCAGGCACTAGAGAAGGCACTGTCAATAGACAGGTCAGGGACTTTGCCTGCACTTTTCCACCAATCCCATTGATACCACGTGCAATACAGAAATGCAAACGGGCACGCATGAAACTGATCACAGCAGCCCCTCGGTGGGCCAGACATGTATGGCTTTCAGACCTCGTGTAAATGTCACAGGGCTGCTCATGAAGCTTCCGGTACATCCCAACCTGCCAACAACACAGGAAGGAGAAGTGTCCCACCTGGTGCCAGCTACCCTGAACCAGGAAACATGATCCATGGAGATGCTTAAGGAAGCCAGGAGGCCTACCACAAGAAGGTGTTTATAGGAACAAGTGGGAGAGATTCATATCTTTGTGTAAGAAGAAGCCTTGGTAGAGGCTGGATGGAAGCTGCTACAGTCCTCTGATGGCTCTCATTTGCAAGAGAAAAGGCTCTATTGGGCCTCACTGAAGGTTCACTTCATGACCATAGTGGCGCACGCGAGGGCTCGTCTTCACTGCACCAGTCATAGGATTTCCTGAAAGGCCAGCACCCACGTGTACGAGGATCCTCAATTTGCTGCTGACACAACTAATGACAGCACCTTTTGAACACAAACATGATGCAGACGTCAAGTAAACAAACTCTGAAAAACGTATTCTTAGTAGCTGTTATAGTGTAAAGGAGAGTTAGCGAAATACAGGTGCTTACATCACAAGATCTGCATATACAAATTCAAAATGTAAATGTATTTGTACTTATATAGCGCACTTCTACCCAGGGGTCTCATAGCGCTGTATTCATACCGCTGTGGAACCCTTCCTGGTTTTCCTGTGAGATGTCCACTCCTGGGCACCCCCAAGGTGAAGCCAGGCATCCTAGCGCTGTGGGGGCCGTTGTGGAGATTACGCAAGCTATTGCCCAGAGTTGCACAGTGGGACCCATGATTAGAATAGGCACTGAGGCGAGAATTATATGGTCCGGGGAAATTGAATCCAAGAGCCGCCGAGGCGGGAATTGAACCCTGGTCCCGGGCCAGACCTCTGCATCAGGGTCTGCCGCTCTAACCATTGAGCTACACTTCTCCACAAATGATAAAGTAGTGATGAGAACAAATCCACAGTTCATCCCAAAGGTCGTATCGCGTGTTCATATTAACCCAACAATGCACTTGGACGCTTTCTTCCAACAACCCAAGTTGCAGTCGGAGAGAGCCCTACATACACTGGATGCGAGACTTGCAATGATGTATGACTTGCGAACGACAAACCTCTCAGGAAGGGGGATCCTTTTTTCCGTCTCCTTTGCACAAGCAAGCGCTCTCCAGCTACGAAGGGGACTATTGCGAGATAGCTTGCCGAACAATTTAAGGCTCATCAGGAGTAACATTCGGAGAAGGGTCACGGGCTCACTTTACAAGGATAAAGGTAGCAGCCCTGACCTACCTAGGAAATGTCATCTTAAATGAAACCTGCATGGCAGCCACTTGGCCTTCCATACACACCTTCACAAAACCTTACTGTGTGGACATCCGAGCCAATAAGTAAACTGTGGTGGGTCAAAGAGGGTTGAAACACTTGTTTGCAGAGACACACTTTAACAATCCCTGCCTCCTGGTAGAAGAGACCGCTACAAAATTAATATACAGCATATGAGTCCAGAAAAGATTCGCGCTTGAAACGAAAGTGTCGGAGCAGTTTTGCAGCTTGAAGATTTCTCGGGAAACTGCAGTGGGTTAAGAACAACTGGAAGGTCTGCTCGCTTCTGGCCCAGCGCTTTCGAACATGGCCGATCAGCTCGTTTTCTGGCCTCCATAAATTGATGTTCCGCCAGCCGCTCCCTGCGTTGTCTTCTAGCTCCTGTCCAGCCTCCTTTTAAATCCGACTCCAGCCTCCTTTTAAATCCGACTCCAGCCAAATCTTGCAGGTCCTGTGAGAGCCCCTCCCTTGAAAGAGATGGAGCGGCGTGGGCAGATCTGTGCTCACTCCTTTAACAGCAGGTTATATTTTTCGGGGTGTGGTCGATGCTAACTTTATTTCCCGTGGGCAAAAACAAAATATTCCACCCAAGTCCATGAATCCTTCGTGGCCGCGCACTCTCAATCAACAGCATCGACCTCCGCTTCACTCCAGGAGTGCTTCATTATTTTACATATTGTTCTTTATTTATTACAATTTCATATTGCTTTATAATAACTTACTTGGTAAGCTGTGGACAGTGTCATTTATCAATCTATAAAATATACATTGTTGCGTTATCATATTTGTTAACTGAAATCGCACTTACCTGACGCTGCTGACACCGGTCACCGCTTGCTGCACTCTTCCTGGGCTGGTCACGCTGTTGGTCTCTCCCGCCGCCACCGTTACCGCTGGCCGCTGTGGGGGGAGACTACAGCTCCCAGAGTTCCCGGTACCACTTCCTGATGACAACGAGCTGCGTGCCCGGAGGCGCATAAATTGCTGAGGCTCCCTCCGCGTCGCGGGACGCGCGCGGTCGACGCCGGGCTGAGCCCGGGCAGAGGGCGGGCCGTCTGTGGCCGTCCGGGGCCAGAGGAGGCCGGGCCGGGCCAATACTCTTGATCATCGAGTTAAGATCTAGACACCTCCATATTTGCCAGAGGACAGTTGAGATAAGTCACGGGGGGGGCCTGTGGGTCATTCATTGTTAGGTTGTACATCGGTCAATACCCATTGATTTGTGTTTGTAATTGGTTAGCTACAAGTGGTCTATTAAGGGATAAAGCATCTGAAAGTGGTTTTTATACGATATTACAAACCCGCTAGGCCAAAGTAGTGCCATGGGGAAAACTAAACAAAACCCCAGTAGAATAGGGGGAGGAGTAAAGGGAACCCTAGACGCATTCATCACACGAGCAGAGTCCTTGTTAACACACGAAATATTACTGACGGAGTGCAGGTTATCCCTAGACTCCCTCCTGGCACATAAACACTCATCCCTGGGGACAATAGCTGAGTGTGTCACACCCGGGGTGAGTAACCCTGAAGGTCAGGGCACCTCCGCCCATAGTAACACCCAGCATGTGACCACAGTACAAGTTCACACAAAGACGCGAGTAGATGGGGAACAAGAGTTAATAATACTGGAGGGGTCTTCAACTCCCTCTCGCCAACATCATACTTCTCCGTCGAGACTGAATGCAACTGTGTCAGGAGATTTTGAGTCAGACACACCGGGCAATAGGGAAAATGGAGATGAAGAGCAGGATGGGATCATAACTTGGGGGGAGAGGGAACCTGACACCTTAATGGGGAGGGAAAGAGAAGTGATTACCCGCTCTAAAAAGGCATTACTGGTGCCAGACTCCACCCTAGCTTCTGGCTCCAGTGCGAAAGCAAGGTCTCCGGCTATTTCATATCGTAAAGGTACGGAAAAAACTAGAAATGTAAATAAACTAAAAAAAGGAGCCCCCAGGAAAGAACTGTTAGTTACTGAGGACGTAAGAACTCGGCCAACTTGCACACATTGTGAAACCTGCTCTCCGGTAAATAGGAAGGAATGGTCACAGGAGATATTGAAAGCACTAGAGTCCAATATAGAAGTTCTTCTCCTTAAACATTTGGCCCCCTTAGCAGAATACATTAAGAAAATTGAGGAGAAAGTAAACAGGATGCTAGAAACACACAATGGGGAACACCTAGTGGCCCAATTAACTACGAGTCAGGAAGGGTTGGGGAGCGGTTCGTGTCCTGCCAGTGCCGGCACAAATATCAGTAGGTTGGCAGGGAGCAACCAGAGAGTTGCCCCTATAGCGAGCAAGGACAAAGATGTACTCCCCAACATCGTACCCCCCAGCTCACAACAGGAGGGTAAGAATAAAGGGCTGGTAATAGCTCACAGTCTCTCAGACGCACAGGTGCAGAGTACCCCGGGTTTGCAGACACTGGACTTGCCTCCAGCATCTTGTCCTTACACAATAGTCCTGGCGGGAGTCCCAGCCCAAAATCATGACAGAGAAGAGTCCACAAGTTCCCTGATCAATAAGACTAATCATTGGTTGTATAACAACGTGAAGGGAGTCAAGCTGAGGAATAGCCAAATTCTCATGGCAAGGAGGGTAGCTTGGGTTGGACCCTCAGAGAAAAAATTTCCTGGGGATTGTGTTATTGTAACCTCAGAGACCCGCAGATGGTAAAAGAATTACTTGCTTCTAGTTACGGGTTCTTTGATAGAGGGTCGACAATAAAAATGCTGCCACTTAATTTCTTCTATAGGGACCACTTAACCGAGTCGCGACAAACGACTTGGAGAAGAAGGGTAACACCCATTACAAGAACTAATAGCCCGTGGCCCGTCCCAAATCGGTTCACCCCACTATGTGAGGCAGCAGTGATGGACGAACTTGATTGACTGGCCCATGATGAGCACCTAGAGCCCCCATTCCCTTTAGTTAATTCAACGCAAAAGGAGATTGCGGATATCACGGGAAATATTCCTGTACTTACCATCAGGCAAAATGTAGTTACACCAAATCCTTTAGTTAATAGCCTGGTTCCTGGAGGGACTGGTCCTGCAGGATTCCCCGATCAAAAACAGCCTACCCTAGCCAGGAGCACGATAAATCATGAGGCTGAGGAAATCAGGGTGGTATCATGGAATATTGCAGGAATCTCAACCAAGCTAAAAAACAAGGAATGGTTGGATTTCAGCCAGAAATTTCATATTATTTGTCTACAAGAAACGTGGGAGACGGATAGTAGTGCTGCACATCTAGAGGGATATAAAATGTTTTTCGTACCTGCTCGGAAATCTAGTATGGGAAGAGCGAAAGGGGGACTAATAACGTATGTGTCTCTTGCGTTACAAGGGACCTGGGAGGTCTTGGGATGGAGTTCGGATAATTTACAGGGTATCAGTTACTGTAAGAAGGGCTTAAGATTTGTTTTGATAAATTTTTATAATGCGGCCCAGTCGACGCAGAGGCTGAACGAGCTTGAGGATAGATTGTTAGATCTGCACTCCAGGGGAAATAATCCCCCAACCCTGATCCTGGCGGGCGACTTTAATTGCCATCAATGCCCACATTTGAAATGGGAAGGGGCTAAATGGGATTCTTGTCCATCTTTTAAGGATTGGCACCTAGAACATACACCGGAAGGTAGCAAACAGGGAAACATTCTGGGCACATATGATTTAATCCCTACGATGGACTTAATCAAGCCCAGGAACTCCAATATCATTAACCCAACGTTTAAAGGTAGGGGCAGGGATACAATTATTGATTTTATCTTTGTTTCACATTGTCTTAAATACAGGATCGTAGATTTTAGTATACAGATTAGCATCTTTAGTGACCACAACCCCTTGGTGTTGTCATTGATGGATGAGGACTCTTCCACCCAGGCAAGGGCCAGGATGATGAGGGGCAAATTGGAAGCTATCGACCAAGGCAGGCGCATACGTTGGTCAAATATAGATGGGGAAGCATTTTACAAAAAACTTATAGCATCCCCCGATAGTGGGATTTGGATGTGCCTAGACCAGGAAGTCAAAGGTAAAGAACTGTTAAGTGTCTTTGCAAATATGGCAAGAGATATTGACAAGCTACTCAGGGCCAAATTATTACCTACGTCCAATCTTCAACCCAAATGGTTCGACAAAGCATGCTCCAGTGCCCAAAAAGAATTAAAACGGGCACTCAAAAAGGTACCGAAAGATAGGAGCAGGATAGTGGAATGTAGGGCCCAATACAAATCGGCCATAAAGAAGAGGAAACATACTATCCAATCTGAGGCCTGGGAGAATTTAAAGGAGGCAGCGGAGTTGAGAGACATGTCTAAATTCTGGAAGGTGATAAATGACCCAATTTTCCAGCCACTGAATAGCGAGAAGATGGCTTGTAATATCCTCCCAGAAGAATGGGTCTCTCATTTCAGTAAGTTGTATAACCACGGCTGTGTAACTGCCCAACAAGCCACAGATGTGGGGACTCTTCCAAACTCATGGGTGGAGTTCACAGTGGACGAGGTTAAAAATGGAATACTTGCCTTGGCAAGAAATAAGGCTCCGGGGCCAGATGGGATCCCTCCAGATCTATTTTTATCACAGGTTGAGCTGTGGGCCCCTATACTCGTGAGAATTTTTAATACAGCAGTGGAAGAGGGACTGCCCAGGTCCTGGTCAACTGCTAATATTGTCCCCATATTTAAAAAGGG
The DNA here is from genome assembly GCF_964204655.1 of Triturus cristatus. NCBI lineage: Eukaryota > Metazoa > Chordata > Amphibia > Caudata > Salamandridae > Triturus > Triturus cristatus. The sequence goes on along the minus strand of NC_140591.1, from coordinate 62,019,907 downwards.
CAACAAGAGCAATCCTCAATGTTACCGCCCGATCTCTTTAATAGATGTGTCGGCAAAGGTATTAGGGAAGGTGATTCTAAATCGTTTAATGGACTGGGCGGAGGAAAAGGAAATTATTGCTGACACCCAGTACGGTTTTTAGAATGGGCCGCTCAACATCAGACCAATGCCTCAACTTATATAACCTGGTCGCAAAGTATACTGTGGCTGGTGAAGGCACAGTTTTTTTAGCCTTCATGGACCTGACAGCAGCCTTCGACCGGGTTAACCGAGGAAAATTATGGGAGATCTTAGAGTTGCTAGGGGTAGACTTAAGTTTGATATTCATTTTAAAAACATTGTATATGAATACCACAGCCCAGGTTAGGTATAACAACGAGGGGAATCTCACTGACCACTTTTCTTGCACAGGGGGTGTGAGACAAGGCTGCATTTTGGCACCTTTTTTATTCACACTGTATATAAATGGTTTGGATAAAGCTCTAAGAACATTGGGGGTTGATTGCCCGAGAGTGGCAAATAGAAGTATACCTGTCTTATTATACGCGGACGACGCAGTACTCCTCTCGCGTACAGGGAGGGGACTGCAGTCTCTTATCGATGGCTTTTGTGAGTTTATGGCAAATCTAGATTTATCCCCTAACCTAACAAAATCCTACATCATGGAAGCAGGAAAAAGACCAACTAAGAATTTTATTTTTAAAATTGGGGGACACAAACTAGAGAAGGTCGAGGTTTTCAATTATTTAGGGATTATCTTCGATAAACACCTCAATTTTAACACACTAGTTGCAGAAAAATGCAAGCAGCATGTGAGCATAATGGGCTCAATTATGAACCGAGCCACGAGATTAGGTCGTTGGTCATTGACGGAAATATTGAACTTATACAATTCAATCTGTTGTTCCAAAATCATGTATGGGAGTGAGGTCTGGGGATTTATAACATTTCCACTATACAACGGGAGGAAAATAAGTTTCTTAGGAGGATTTTGCAAGTTTCTCAAAGTACCCCGGCCTATATTATCCACGAGGAGCTAGGGCTCCCCTATATCTCCGACAGATTAAGCCTTAAGCCATTATTGCGTTGGATTAAAATCTGGACTAACCCTGAAGCTAGTCTAAGCAGAGAAATATTAATAGACTGTATCAACAGGGACAAAGGTCACAAGATACCATGGCTTAAATATGTAAAGGATAAATTGGAGTGGCTGGGTTATGCAAGATACTTTAAGGAACCTACGTCCCTAACGCCGCAGCTAAAAGTCACGATAAAAGCAGAGTATACGAGGCGGTTAGCCTGCGCCCGGGAAGATAGCGAAATACTGAAAGGGTCAGTGCGATCACATATATTAACAAAATCTGTTGTAGGTTTAGAACCATACTTGGCACAGATTTATAACAAAAACGATAGATTTTTAATGACCAGATTCAGACTGGATCTTTTACATCACATTTTAGCTGTTCCTGCAGGGTTTACGAAAGATATTGGCTCAAAGGGTCCCTGTGGCTGCGATCTGGGATCTCCACAGGATACCCTCCATTTTGTATTCTTTTGTCCATTATATGAATACCCGCGGGCTCTTTTCTTAAAAACCATCCTAAGAGCGAATAAATTCACCCAAGTCAGAGTAGCACTCTTATACTTAAAACTTTCCGCGGAACCTCTTACATTGTTCTGCACTGTAAATTTTTTAAGATTAGCAGCTAAATTGAGGAAATCTAGAAGGGAGGTGTAAGTTACTCTGTTTGCCGGATACTACAGACGAGGCATCTGGATTAAAGCTACTCCGCAAGATTGTTATACATTGTATACAGAATAGGAGATAATACGTGGATTTTTTGTAATTGTCGTACTGCAACATTTAGAGTACTTGGGATGTTATAAGAAGTTCTTTTTTATTTAGGCCTTGGCTTATTTTAAAATGGACTGTTTTTATGTAAACTACGATCTCGCATTTTAATTAATGTTAATGTGTTGGTATCCCATATTTGTATAGTTGTTAGCACCCCGCACTTTATAAAAAATGATGAATTTGTAACCTAGGCCGAAGTTCAGGCCCAATACTGCCATTGTGATCATGGAAAGGCCCATTAGACATGTTTTATCTTAATGCATTTATGATGAATTGCTCATATTATTGTATATGATCTGTGTAAATATATTGTGCTTTTCCTGGATGTTTTAATATCTGAATAAAGATACTTTTGATGATGATGAACTGATTGATTAATACAATTTGAAAACATTTTGAGCACCATACAATCTTCAGTAGGTTACAGGGCTCTAAGAACTGAAAAGGCCCCTAACAAATGTTAGAAAATTATTTCTCGTCAATCTATATATTGTCATCATCTCTGTTTTTATATAATAACATCGTAGGTAGCTGAGCCACTCCTGTAAACAGCTGAGCTATCCCTCCAGTTGAAGAAGTGATGCCTTATTTTCATAGACGGCTGAGCCACCCAATCTTCTCGGAAGACACATGAGTAGGGTTTCATTGACAGCTGAGCTGGCCCTGGAAATGAAAATAATTCCTTCTTCCCATTGATAAGTGAGAGGTGTCCCTCTGACACAAGCACTCCTTGTTTCCATAGACAGCTGAGCTATCCCTGAAGTGGAAGAGAAAGCCGTGCCTTGATTCCAAGGACAACTGTACTGGACCTTAATCTGGAAGTGGACATCATACCTTGCTTCCACTGACAGCTGAGCTACCTTTCCAACTGAAATGGGACACCCCCTCCATGCCATGGCATCATGTACAGCTGAGCTACACCTCCAACTGAAATGAGACCCCCCTCCATACCATGTCTCCATGGACAGCTGAGCTACCATTCCAACTGAAATGAGACACCCACTCCATACCATGTCTCCATTGACAGCTGAGCTACCCATCCGACTGAAATGAGACACCCCCTCCATACCATGTCTCCATGGACAGGTGAGCTACCCTGCCAACTGAAATGAGACCCCCCTCCATACCATGTCTCCACAGACAGCTGAGCTACCCACCGACTGAAATGAGACACCCCCTCCATACCATGTCTCCATTGACAGGTGAGCTACCCTGCCAACTGAAATGAGACCCCCCTCCATACCATGTCTCCATTGACAGCTGAGCTACTCATCCGACTGAAATGAGACACCCCCTCCATACCATGTCTCCATGGGCAGCTGAGCTACCCATCCAACTGAAATGAGACCCTCCTCCATACCATGTCTCCACAGACAGCTGGGCTATCCCTCCATTCGAGTCTAAACAATAATTCCTTGTTTCTGTACACAGCTGAGCCATATTTGAATCTGGCAATGAAAATCATGCTATATTTCCAAAGACAGCAGAGCTATCCCTCCAACTGAAAAGATGTGACATTGCCTTGTTTCCATAGACAGCTTGGGTATCTGTGACCTTCAAGTGAAAATGCTGCCTTCTTTCCATAGACAGCTGACCCATTCCTCCATCTCAGAAGAGAGACTTCTGTTCTCTCCCCACGGACAGGTGAGCTGTCCCCGAATCTGAAAAGCGAAAATCACACCTCACTCCATGTACAGATGAGTCGTGCCCCCATTTCAGCGGAGAAGCTCGTGCCTTGTTTCCCGGGATGGCTGAGCCACCCCTTCTTAATGAGCCCTGATTATGCAGAGATCACACTCCCGCCAGGCGAGATGAGACTCTGCAGCTATTTCTGGCCTCCTTTCCTCACCTCCCCACATGAGCTCCTCTTGTGTTGATGTGCTTCTTACTCTGTGATGCTGCTTTTCCTCCTAGATTACCGTCTGACTGTCCAGGCACTACAAGAGAAGCCCCACTCCACCCCTGGGAACACGTTCCAGATGAGCTGCAAGGTGTCGCCCCACAATATCAAGGCTCCCCGGTTCTCAGTGGTAGTGACTGCAGAGAAGCCTCCCTCGGCCGCCAGCGGGGTCATCTCCGTGAGCCACGACTCGCTGGTGCGACTGGAGGACTGGAAGGACCCGGCGCGTCAGGACGCGGTGGTACTGGAGCGGGTTCAGGAGGACGTATTCCGCTTTAGGATACACCAGACCCAGCTTTCAGATGCTGGGCTGTACCGCTGTGTGGTGACGGCGTGGACCATCAGTGGAGGTGGAGTGTGGCGGGCAGCCATCAATGCAACGTCGGAACCTGTCAAGGTGGAGTTTCAGACTTCAGGTGCGTGAGTCAATGTTTACTGCAAAGCATCTTTTAATCCACAGGCTGCCACAGTCAACCTCACTCTACAAAAGTACAAGCGAAACCCGAGGATATATAGGGACCAGGGATACATAATGTTTTTAAAGGAACAAGGGTCCCTATGGCCAACAGTCACACATGCAATAAAAAGAAAAAGTTAGAACCAGACACAATGTCTATGAAAGTAAATAGAATCACATTTATTAACAAATAAGTCAAATGGTGGGTGGAAACAGGAAAAAACAAAACAAACGAAATTGAGACACTCGGGCGCAATTGGTATCACAGCTCAGACAAATATTCTTCTTCACAAATGAACATATTGCAGCAATTCCACCCTATTTTAAATTATATATACAAAGTACAGGGTCAATGTGCTAGAGTCGATGACGTTTCGATCCTATAGTGATGCAAGGATCTTCATCAGAACATTACAAATTGACACCTGAGACTGTTACTGAACAGTAATAGAATAATAATGTGGGGAATACCACCAAAACTAAGCAACGGGACGGTGCCCATTAGAGGAGAACTGTAATCCATTGCATTTGACTTATCTGTTAATAAATGTGATTCTATTTGCTTTCATAGACATTGTGTCTGGTTCTAACTTTGTCTTTTTATCTTCTTTAAAAATAGTCAACCTCACAGCACCGTTGCGCCCCGATTACTGCCCGATCTGCCCTCTCTTACTCAGACTCTTACCCTCATTGCCACCTCTTGTGCCTTCATTCTATAAGGCCTGGCTCAATTCTAGACTCCTCTCTTCCCTCACATGCAAATTTGTAAGCCCTCACTCACGCCCTCAAGCTATGACACTCAACTGTGAGGCTTCCCCTCTTCTCCCCTACTCTCCCTCACCTGTCAGGCCTCTCTGCTTCTCTCGGGCCTTTACACTTCCCTGTCAGTTCTCTCATTCCCCAAAGCACACACCTGGATTGTGTCTCCCTTTCCCTCAAACACTCACAGTGCCAAGCATGTAAGACATCTCTCCTTCCCTCAGATGCTTGAAATTCCATGTCTCCTTCACACAGGCTCATACTTTCCATGTGAGGGAGAGACACAGTTGGTTGGACACCGTGCGGGGAAGGTGATATTTATATATATATATAGAGAAGTTTGTGATTGCCTCGAAGGTACAAGAGCTATGAGCTGGCTCCATGGATGCTAATCCAGGTCCTAGAGACTCAAACCTGATTTTGTATTGACTCATATCCTATGTTCATCGCAGAATGAGGTCTGAAGATCTGATAATAAGGCACTCAGTCGTGGCACTAGGACTTTGTCATAGCCCCTTCCACTGTGGTAATGTATTGTTATGCAAATGAGAAATTTATGGTAATCTGGATATCTTACACCTCCTCACTAATGCCCGCTATGGCTTTCATCGGCGACCCGCCACCTCTATTTGAGTTGATACTGACGTTTTCTTATGATTCTTGGGTATTCATGCCTGACTATTGCGGTCAAGCAAAGTTAGAAGCGTGGTCTGAAACTGGCAGTACCACATGGACCGCTGTCCTTGGTCTCACAGTGCCTGTATATCAGTAGTTTTGAGCCGTTATTTGCTCTTTGATTACTTTTTTTGGGATCTATGCGTTAGTTCATTTTTTATTTCCATATAGCTCTGCAGTTGTTAACAAGCTTATTGACACCCGATACGCACTCTGCGTGCTCCAAGTTATGAGACACATCAATAACATAAAAGGTGACGAGAGGAATGCTAGCAATAAGTCTAACCGCTGGCAATCGCTTGGGTATCATTCCAACCCGTTGTTATACTCGGCATTCCACGTCACTTTAGACCCAGCCACTTGCAAATCAATTTCGGCCCTGCTTCAATAGGAATAGTCCAACCCGAATTACGAGGCCAGGTACGCCCTAAATCAGAACACAAGCAACCCAAGACCGGTTCAACCCTGATTGAAGCTGTCTAGGCGGTGTAGCCTTCTTCCCATATCATAGTGAGAGGGGGCTCGTGTCTTGGCAGCGGCCATATGCCAGAATGGGATAATCATGGATACAAACTCCAGCGGGCGATGTAAGAGTGATGCTGTACACTAATGACGCAGTAATGACGCAATTGAGGCCATACACCCCGAAACCCGCCTTTGCATCTCAAACATCATCCTTTTTCCCCTCCTTGAGATATTGGATAAATTGGAGAAAATGTGATGCCTTGCTGTAAATTGAATTCACTTCAAGATCCTCGATAGGGGTTCATCTTGGCTAAAAGTTCAAATGCCGCGGCACAGATGCTATTGAAAGCAATAATTTGACCACACTCTAGAAAAACCGACAAGAGAATTTTTGGTGTGGGCAACATTGCATATTTCATTCACCCCTGGGCTGTGGGTTTAAATGATCAAAATGAATTTAGCCCTCGGTTTAATTACTTGTTCGCCATGATCTCTTAAAAAATGGCATCAGATATAAAACAGCAGATGGAAAGACCAAATCTTTTGTCTGGGAATGTACTAAGCAAAACCAAAGGGGATGATGGATGGAGTGTTGAACATTGTAAGCACTCACCCCTAGTCAACTGATCTGAGTTTAATCCATCATCATTCTTTAGCTCACTCTGCCACCCCAGTTCAGACATGGCCATATGCAAATCAGTCTGACCCTGTGCCTCATGGTAACAGTCCAGCCCGAACTGCCAAGCCATGTCTTCCCTGGACCGGAAACTAGCGTCATGGGACCGATTTCGGGCTAACAGCCCTCATCAGCCAGGCTAGCTTGAATCCAGTGGCCAAGTGAGCAAGGGACCCACGTCTGGGCACAGCCTGCCAACTTATGGCGAACAAAGCAAAACCAAAGGGGATGATGGACGGAGTGTTGAACAATGCAAGCACTCATCCCCAGTCAACTGATCTGGGTTTAATGCATCATCATTCTTTAGCTCACTCCGCCACCCCAGATCAGACATGGCCATGTACTAAGCCCAGGTTAAAAAAACCAAAAATAAATGCATCCACGGAAGCTGTAGGTCTGCATCTATCCGCTAGTCCACATTACGTACATACTTCCTTGATGTATAGAAGCACCGAGCTGGATCACCATAAACAAGAGCTTGCTCTGCTGTAAGTATATCTTGAACATCATAGATCTGACCGGTACTACTTCACGGACTGATATGTACCCCAGAATGTAAACCTGCATGTACCCTTGGCATGGGACACACAAATAAATGGGTGGAGATGTCAGACCACCTAATGCGGCTCCTGTGTTACAGAATAAGGTTGTCCATATTGAGAGAACACCAGCTCTCTGGAAAATATGGAAAAACGGTGACCTCAAGCCGCCTGTGAAGTTGGTAAAGGAGTGTGGGCATCCGAGGCCTCCGTACTGGAAATGCAGACCACTGTTTCATTGCCTGTGTAGACTAGTGGGCCCTCCCTCTATTAAATTAAAACTCTCTGCTGTCCTTGACTATCTGCTTAGATGGGATACCCTTTCACCTCCCACAGCACTTAATCCCTGGAAGGAGGACAGACTGGGTGCTCCAGGAAGGGTGGACAGACACACGTAAACATGATTACAGACCGAGAGAGGCACAGCTTAAATTTTAGCATTTCAGAGTCCTTCACCGGTGGCTCTGGTCCCAGTTAAAACAGCATGAGGCTGTTATGCCTCACACTAGATGCTGGTCATGTGCTCAATATTTTTGTCATAAATTAAGAGACATGACTTATTAACCTGTGGGCGCACCCAGCTCCTGCTGTTGTGTGTTACTGTTCCAGGATTGGAGCAGACCCATGTTTTATATCATCTATCCCATGTTGTATACGTGTGTGTGCGCACCAGTGCTAAATGTGTCCCCCTCAAAAAACAGAGTAGTGCCAGGGCCCGCATCAGAAGGCCACTGCAGCGTGCACCACCCATTGCCCCTGCCTGCGCTGGCAAGAGCGACTGATCATGCCACTTCTACAATGGTGACAATTTGGACTATTCCAGGCCCCCTAAGCTATTAGAATGGCGTGGGCGGCTGGTATTAGTCATTTTTAATGTAGAAATAATTACTAAACAGCTGTTGTTGTGCACATTTCAAAATTGGGCAGAAGGCGCCATCATGTGGCGGACTGTCATAAGTACCGGGGCCAGCAATTAAGTGCCGAGCACGGGAAACCGCCGGCTAAAATTGAGCACTGAACTTGTGCGTGTGTGTGTGTGTGTGTGTGTGTGTGTGTGGTTTGCAAAGCTGCACATACATTGCTTCTTTTCAATAAGGATCTGTTTAAAAAAAAATCTGTTTAAAGAGACAGGCTGAGGGTAGGGTGTCCAACTGACATGGAGGCAAATTCTGGACTGACTGTAAAAAATTCAGGACGAAGGGTCAAAATTCAGGACAAAAATTAAGGACAAAAGGTCGAAGGAGAGGCCATACCCCGATATTCTATCAATGTGTTTATTTACTATTTTCTACATAGTAATATACATTCATTTTGGTGTAATTGACTCCAGAACAAGTGCTATATAAATGCAAACCTTTTTCCCCCTTCTATCCCTCCGCTATCCTTCTGAATCCAAATAACTGACTAACCTCTCCACCACTCAAATTACTTTCATATTTCACTATACTAATTCAACACGAATCCTTCTTGGGTTCCGGAGTAGTGTGCTACTCGCCGAAAAAGCGCTTGCACACCTCATATGGGGTAGTGAGCGCTATATAAATGCAATTATAATACAATACAGTTTGTTCCTCAGTGCACTCGAATAGCCGGTTATTCGAGCCATCTCGGTGATTCAATAGAAGGGCTGTCTTGCAGGCTTCCTCTCAGACGTTGTAACCCCACAGACCTCGCCATTAGGAGCTAATAAAGAAATGGTCGGCTAAGCAAAGGTGGCGATTAATGTTTCTGTATCGTGCACTTGCGCCATAGCTTTACTTCAGATGACTGAACGTCTGTTACTGAGAATGATTTAAAGAAATGTATTTCCGTTTCTGTGTGTCACTGGGGCGGTGTGTCTGGGCAGTTCACACAAAATGTAGCAAAGCTTGCAGTGACGATGCACGACTTTTCAAAACGCCCTCTCTGACTGCTATCAGAGAGTGAACGGGCTGGCGCTTCTGGGGATGGGGAGAAGACCAGCAGCGCGGGCTTGCTGAACATCTGTTTTACCTGTGAATATTTCACCAATGTTAGACACTGGATACAGGGCCCACCGCAGTTCAAAGCCATCTTTAAGTTATAGGCTCGCGCACAGCAGATAATGCCTGTTATCAGGAAGTTTCAAGTGACTCCATCAATTCAAAGCAATACCTGCCCCAATACGGCCTTAACATTTGCGTTTCTTTGGGGAGGCAGACACTCTGGCCAGAGGCTCCTTTCTTTTGAGCCCTCTGCCCCCCTCTCCGGGATGCAGCTCAGGAGACGCCCTCTCTCCAGCTGGGGAATCACAATTGGGGGAATTAACTTTTGTTCTTTAGTGGAGAAGCTAAAATTATGGACAAATGCAGTCCGTTAACACACCTATCACAGACAACGGACATTAGGGCTAATTTACCGGCAGTCCGTGAAAATGACGGATGGTGGGTCACCCTAGCTTAGGGGGAGCTGCGCTCACGCAGGGGTTCTTCTCTGACGTCATCCAGGTGACTTGCCCATCACTCTTCCCGAGCTGTCCTTTCTGGGATGTACGTCAGGGCATGGCGATGACCTCATCAGGTTGGTTCTTTTCTATTGGTTGCTGCCAGGGCCTTGACCGGAAGTCCGTTAACTAGAGATCATATAAATTATAATTGGTCATCAATTATGTCAGTGGCAGAGGTTGGGCTTGGGGGGGGTCGAGGTGGGGTTACTGCCCAAAAATCTGGTTCCTCAAATACTCTGAGCATGTTCTCTCCCAATGCAGTGCATCAATAGAGCGGTCAAATGAATGATCGATTCCACTTGAGGCGGGCTTGATGCGGGGGCGTAGGTTCAGCCGGGGTCTTCCCGAATCTCGCTAGCGCCAGTTTTACCCTGGTATGATCGTGAGTAAAAACTCTTGCCCCCCTGCCTGACTTTAAAATCAAATATTTGAGTACATCGAGGGAATTAGTCTTTGGCTCTTTACCTGTGTGTGTTTGTTATCTCGCTTTACGCATTCTTTGTATAGTGGGGCGTCTTGGCACTTTGGGTTCTCATGGGCAGAAAGGTGCGACTGTGGGTTACCCAAGCAAGGCGCAGGTTTTGGAAATGACACCACCTTGTACTCTAGTATTATGAAATGTTGCCATTGTTTTACTAATATAATTCACTAATCACGCCCCCGTCCACTCTTCAATCCTTATTCATCTTGCAGTGACTGAAGCGTGAAATATTGGGGAGGCGTGCTTGTTGATTGTGAAGTTTTTCTGTGATATCCAGTGCTACAGGTATATAGATGAACCGTAATCACAACACTGAGACAACCTGGGTCTGTGGCTGAGCAAAGAAATTACACAAATTGGCCAAGGTAAACCCCATTCTCAATGTGACGACTCTATAAGAGAGCAAATCCTTCAACAGGACCCATCAATCACTTAAGGTGGTTAATTGTTATTATCATCTGGGTCTGTGTACTCCAACCTGCTGGACCAGTTCATGAAGCAGTGATCTGGTCACTAGCATAGAAGAAGCAACAAAGGAGGATTGTCACCTGATCACTCACGGGTATTTGTCTCGGATGAAGTCCTACCCATAGATCAAAGTGGGAGATCCTAAAGTCAGCAGTAAAATTATAATGGTGTGAATTAAAAATGGCTAAGGGTGCTCAAAGGTTTTTTATTAGTAGAGGACCCCTGTCACGTTTAAAAAGCAAAATGGCAATATGGCATAAATTAATTTGACATTATGCTATTGTCCATAGCAAGATCGGTCAACATGTTTCTGCCCCTTATCGATCAAAAGTATCAGGGCTTTCGTCAGGACCTATAATACTGCTGTGGTTTCCATGTGAAAACGTGTAAACAAAGAATTCAAAAAAATAGGGGTGTGTGGATAAACTATTCCTACCGCACCGGTCAGGTCAGAAGCAATCAAAACCGGATACCTGTGGAAGAAAAATGAGAAAGAAACAATAGCCCAATGTGTAAACATACTCAACCAGAGGTCAAAAAATCTTAAATGACCTAAAAACACGCATTTACTAATGCTTTATGGCATTCAGTATTGTCAATTGAATTGCACTTACCCATAACAAGTGGGTACTGCCCTCACCTCAACCTGGTCTCAACTCGGGGAAAGGGGCCCCGCTCTAGAAAAACAGAACAGTAGGAGAAAGAGAAAACAGGTTGCAACTGGTTATACCTGAAAAAACTCTACTCTTAAAAGCATGGCTTAAAACATGAGAAATGCACCAATGTATCCCAGTGAAAGGCAAATATGGTCAAAGAAAGTCACTAAAATTTTTTAGAAAGCTGGATAACGGGACCATATGTCCAAAAACAGTTAGGTATTCACTATCGTACTGGTTTTATGGTAAATCTGGACCAGTAGACGTGAAACATAGAGGCGCAGACTTCAAAGACAAGCTTTCAAAAAAAGTCCCAGAACTCTAAAGATATTTAAGTCACGCCAATTGGACCAAATCGACAGGTAAACAAAGGAGGAAGTGATCAAGGGCAATCTCTATAACCTCCCCTCGATAGCGTATGCGCAAGAGAAATGAATAAACAAAACAAAACAAAACACTGATCGCAAAAAATGCCTGGCACGTTCGAAATCCAAACGCAAGGAGCTCACCTGTCCGTCGGTACCCCGGGGCGGTCTTTGAATTAAGACCGGAGGTGTCGGCGGACGCGGCGACAAAGCCTATTTATCCTTGCTAGGGCCCAAGTCAATGCAGGTGAGATGGGCCGGTCTAGGTGTCCAAAGAGATGCCTGTAATCGGAAAACGCGCATGTGCAGAGGAGGAAGGGACGGAACGCTAGCTCACACTCTCGCCCGCACTGCGCGTGTGCAGCATCTAGCTGCCGCTCTGCACAGTACACTAGTCACCCGCACTCATAAAGGTACAGTACAGCTGCCCTACGGTAGAATAACAGCGAATAGCTGACAGCTCAATAAATGGATCACTCAAAGGTGTGTGAAGGTGTTTCGAAAAAGATGCTTTAAAATACCATATTCTTTAGGTGTCTACACAGAAACACTCAGTAAAGGGCAGTATCTCGTATATTAAGAGCCCAAGCAGACATATATGGGAATAGCATATCTCCAGGTGTGACGGGGTTCCATCTATAATATCCATCATTCGGTGTGTTATGGTATCACCTATCTAGCATACTGGCCGATCTATATAATTAATAACCCAAGAGGAGGATAGGCAAAATGTTATAGCAACAGCCAAGGAATCTCATCATTCAGACCCTCAGTGTCCGAGTGTAGTCTGTGCACCCATCTCTGCTCTCTGAGTAGTAGGAACTTCTGAATGTCAGTAATATGGGATGGAATGTGTGGTTGTTCTAGAATCACCCACTGCAGCTCATTCTCTTTGTGACCCACTGATATAAAATGATTAGTGAGCTTGGTGGCACTTTTCTTGCACCGGATGGTGCTCTTGTGCTCCGATATTCTCACCTTGATCTTTCGTGATGTCGTGCCCACATAGTTCTTATTACAGGGGCATTTTATTAGGTAGATCACCCTCTCACTGTTGCAGTTCGTGTGTGTCTTGAGGGACCAAGGTCTATTCGTCCCTATGTCCACCTCGGTAGTATGTCGAGTTTGAGGACATACTGAACAATTCCCACACGGGAAGTGACCTATAACTGGCGGTAAACCCCAAAGTGTAGTTGATTCTTGGTTTCTCATTATCCTGGGGCGTGTGTGCACCAGTTGGTCTTTCAGATTGGAGCTCCTTTTAAAGGCAAACAGGGGAGGAGGTAAAGAACTGCCTGTAGGAGAGTAGGGTCTGCAATCCTATGATCACCCAGATTTTTTGCTTTTGCTTCATTGGTTTACGACTTTCTCCGGCTGTGGGCCTGCCAATCAGACCCACAGCCTAGCTGTTCTCTCTCGAAATTAACACACATGTACATTAGGTGCATCCACTAATTGGAACTGGGCCGCCTTGTCAGTCCCTGTCTCAGCATATCACAGGTATCCAGGGCATCGGTGTACCCAGGGCCTACCAGGGGCTGAAGCATGTATTATGCCACCCCCGGAATGGCCGCCCAAATCTGACACAACTGGCTGCACGACAGCTGGGGCCACGTGGTGTAATCACCCGTTGCTGTAGGTGTAGTATTCCTACACCTAAACCCTAAAATGGACACATGGATTCCTATCAGTCACTCCTATAGCAGGCCTTAACAATCCTGAAGGCAGAGTGCAGGGAATCATGTGGGACGGTGCTCTGGCGCGAGCTGAGCCCGTCGACGGCTTGCGGAACCAAGTCCTAATAGCCGTTCCATGGTGACGCGGGCCAACTACTTTTAATGCATTATAATCCTTGCGGTTATTTGCTAACTTTGGCATCGCATCACCTATACATGTCGAGTAAGGTGTCATACGAATGGGAATACGAACCCCTCGCCAGTCCTGGTGACGGGGTTAGCATTCCCCCCTTTTAGAGGGACACGACATGGAAGTAACCTTGAACCCCGGTTAAAGTTGACTCAAGCCTCAGCATCACAAAATGGATGCTGCCACCAGACACAAGTCTGACCTCCTGCTGCTGGGAGACCTTCCAGCGAAGGGAGCTTGGACAAAGGGTTTCCTGTCGAGGGCGGTGTTAGCACCATCCCAGACAGGGTTTGTGTATCCCAGGTAGGCAGGGCTGAAAGGAAGGTGATTGCCAGTGGCACCCCGGTGCTCACTGTGCATAGCCCGGCTCAAACCAGTTTCGGGGGCACACCAGCCCCTGAGCTGGCGCGAAGCCGGACAAAGGATAGGGGTGTAACCACCCCCCTCCTGGCTCCACCCATAGGTAGAACCTAGTCACGGGCCAGCCCCTTTTTCTTAGAATAAAGGTAGGAGCGAGTCCCCTTCCCAAATTGGATAATCAGATAATCGGATAACTCCGAATCACGAACTACTTTCCACGAAAGGAACTCTTGACTATTTCTGAAGACTCTCCCTTGTGGCTAAGGAGTAGCCACCCTGCACCAGCAGGCACCATCTAAGCGCTTGCGGTTTGCTGTAAGTCTCTCCTACGGATCAAGACTGCCCAGCTCGACGAGACCCGAGTTCCCTGCCATCTCTGACCTTTTACCTCCCTCATCAGCTCAGCTGAGAGTCGTAGGTGTGACGAGACCTGCGGGACCGGCTATCTTCAGAACCTGCACGACGCTTATCTAGCACGCCCACCGAGGGACCCTCGAGTGAGTGCACCTAGGGTTTGAGAAGCCCTAACCCTGAGCAGCTCCAGCATCGAAGTCTGCCTCCCCAGCATCCCCGAGATCTGCGTGGGGGCCCTTCCGCTCCTTGTTGTTCACCGCGTTGTTCGACCACTTGCCGACCGGCTTGTGGCCCTCTTCACGACGCACCACGATTGTTTCATCACTAGTCTGGTTGCTCCAGACTGGCTCTTGCTCCCCTTCAACAGAGGAGTACCACGGGCCCTCCTGGTCCACTCCCGACGCCATCTTGACTCCCCCGCTTGGGTGGCCACTGCCAAGATCCGCGGCCCAGCATCATCGACAGCAGACACCTTCGTGGGACAGCTCGCCCTCCATCCTGGTCGCCGCCGCGCCTCCTGGTCCGAGGAACAGCCGAGTCCGACGTCACCCACTCACCTGGTCGAGGTGACTTCAGCCGGTACCCTCCTGGTACCCACACGATCGCTGGCTAGCGGTTGAGAACTGAGTCCCCTCTGCTTTCAGGTTTTCCTTCATCACCGATCCAGGCTTGGATCGCTCTGAACATCGTCACTGGTCGCCTGCCAGCAACTTCTTCTTTCAGGCTCCTGAGACTACACGAGGACTCCCGACATCTTGACGAACTTCACGCAGCCGCAGCCTCCGGGCTAGGTAACTCGAGCATCTCGGTGCTCCATCGCAGGTTCGCTCTACAAGTGTCCAGTTCCTTTTTCGTTTAGTCCCACTGATCGGATCACTCCGGAATCAGTATCTCCAGACTCTAACCATTCGCATTTCACTGTTAGTGTAGATGGTTTCTCGTGCCCCTCGGGCATTTGTGTAAATTGTGCAACTGAAGTATTTTCCTAAGAGTTTTGTAGTGTGCTTAGCTCCCTGACTCATAAAGAGCCAGGGTAGTCTTGTTATAAATAAATATCCTTTTATTTTCATAACAACTTGTGTGGTGTCCTTTCACTTGGTGTTCAAGGGGTATATGTGATGGTAAACAGCTGGCTTAACACGCCCTCTAGAGTTTAGCCTAAAGACTGCTCGTATCCACGCTACTAGGATAGCTGGTCTAAAAGGTTGACTTACAACCAATCATCAATAAGGGTCGTTTGGAATGATACACAGTGATCACTAGAATAGTGAGCACTACATATCAGGCCAACTTCTCACATTGGTGAGCAGCGGTTGGGATTTGAGCTTGCTGTTGTTTTACCACACACGTATCCTAAGAATATCGCAGTGAAAGATCACATAAGTACCCAGGTACATATAACTTAACTTAGAATACTCCGAGTCCTACTGAACCGGCTGTTGTAGTGTAACAGGGCTTAGCACACCCTGACTACAACTCTTAGCAAGGGATCAGTAGGTAAACCCATAGTGTAGGTAGGTGCAACACTTACACCTCACTAGAAAAGCATGTCGGTCCACGGAGAGTCTGCAGGGACTCCCTTAGTGGTCAGTGACCCTCCACAGGTCGTGTCACGATATGCAACTCTTAGCTTCAAGGAGATGCGACAACTGTGTGCCTCCAGGAAGCTAAACCAGGGTTCTAACCCTACCATCGCAATACTGATAGGTCTCTTAGAGGCGTACGATGCTAGGAGGTCCTCTAACCCAGGTCCCCCCAGTGCAGATGGGAACATGCCTCCCTTAGAGGGAACCCTCGGTGACCCAGACCTCGA
The DNA here is from genome assembly GCF_964204655.1 of Triturus cristatus. Taxonomy (NCBI): domain Eukaryota; kingdom Metazoa; phylum Chordata; class Amphibia; order Caudata; family Salamandridae; genus Triturus; species Triturus cristatus. The sequence goes on along the minus strand of NC_140591.1, from coordinate 62,003,754 downwards.
CCTCCACACAGAGGAGGAGGACGAGGACGAGTTATCGGGAGACGAGGCAGACAAAGGTCCAGTGGTAGTCGGCAGGCTCACAAGGACCAACTTAAGCAGGCATGAGAATGGAACTGGGGGAGCCCCGGGCCCACGCTCAAGCAGGCTTAACCTTGGGAACGGACGAGCTAGGTCTCTCTCCAGAGGCTCTGGCAGATCGGTTCATACACATGTCTCTCAGGCACCTTCTCAGAGAGGAATGACTTCCCCTCAGAGGAGGGAGCATGAAGCGAAGATGCGGGAGGTCAATCTGAGGATCGAGCGGGAAGAACTTGCCCTCGCCAAAGAAAGACTTGCCTTAGCCCGAGAGCAGAAATTAAGTGGGTTAGATCCCGCTGGTGGCAGCATTCTCAATAGAGAGAAAGACAGGGGTATAGACACTAGACACCTGAGTAAAATAGTGCCCCCCTTTAAACAAGGGGACGACATCCACAAGTGGATAACTGCCTTGGAGAGGGCCTGCACTGTCCAGTGCGTCCCCCCAAGTCAGTGGGCAGCTATACTGTGGCTTTCCTTTGAAGGTAAAGGAAGGGACAAGCTCCTCACTACAAGAGCTGAGGATGCTAACAACTACCAAGTCCTGAAGAACACACTGATTGATGGGTTCGGCTTAACCACGGAACAGTACCGGGTGCTGTTCCGGGACACCCAGAAAATTCAGTCTCAGGATTGGGCTGACTTTGTCGATTGTGCCACTAAGGCTTTGGAAGGCTGGTTGCTGGGTAGCAAGGTTACTGATTACACAGGATTGTACAATCTTATCATGCGAGAACAGATTTTAAACAACTGTCAGAACCAATTGTTGCATCAGCACCTTGTCGACTCGGATCTGACCTCTCCCCAAGAATTGGGTAAGAAGGCAGACAGATGGGTCAGAACAAGGGTCAAGCAGAACCAGAATCAGAACCAGGGTGGTCAGAAGAAAGCAGACCAAAAGGGTAACAAGAACGAACAAAATGACCAGAAGTCTTCGACAGGTCCCCAACAAACCAAAGAGGGTGGGGGTCAGGCTTCACAGAAGAAGAAGACTCAAGAAGGCCAGTCAAAAAGGTGGTGCCAATACTGTAAAAGTAAGACTCACTGGTTTAGTGAGTGCACCAAGAAAGGAGGGCAAACTCCTACCACTGCAGCCCCTAAGGCACCTGCGCCCCCTAGTACAGTCAGCAGTGGTAGTGCGCCTCCCAAGGCATTAGTTGGGTTAACTTTGGGAACCGAGGGGAGTGACGACTTAGTCGGCACGCTCACTCAGGCCGTCCTTGTCTGTACAGGGGATATGGATATGTCCCCTGATGCCAGTCCCAATACTTTGGGCAAATACAGGCAGACACCTTTGATAAATGGAAAAGTGGCTCAGGCCTACAGGGACACGTGTGCCAGTGTCACCATGGTGACGCCTAACTTCGTGGACCCTGGACAGATCATGCTAGGTACCAGTTACCTAGTGACCAATGCCAGCAACGTCACTACCAATCACAGTATGGCAGTTGTTGATTTCTCCTGGGGAGGGGTAAGTGGCCCGAAAAAGGTTGTGGTTAGTTCAGACCTCCCCGTAGAATGTCTGTTGGGCAATGATTTGGAAACGTCACAATGGTCAGAAGTGGAGCAGAGGACTCACATGGAAATGTTAGGTTTGCCAGCACATGTCCTTGCTGTGACCAGGTCACAGGCCAAAAGATGCCCCACTGAACAGGTGCTGGATCCTGGAAGAACGGACCAGACACCTTCCAAGAAAAGGAGCAGTAAGGGTAAGGCTTCGCCTTCCCCCTTGCCCCAGGTCGTGGATCAAGTCTCCGAGGAGGCTGACCTTAAAGAACTGAGGGAAACTGAGCCGCAAGAGCTTGAACCTGGTCAGGTTGAGTTTCTGGGCTCAGGGGGACCCTCCAGGGAAGACCTGGGGAAGGCACAGTTAGACTGCCCCTCACTTGAACCCCTCAGACAGCAGGCCGCTGCTGAGGCTGCAGGGAACGCCACAGGTACCCACAAAGTGTACTGGGACGATGGACTCCTGTACTCCGAGGCAAGAGACCCCAAACCTGGTGCGACCAGGAGGCTGGTCATCCCCTTGTCTCTGAGAGGTTTCCTTCTCACCTTGGCCCACGAGATTCCCCTTGCAGGTCACTTAGGCCAGAATAAGACTTGGGACAGAATTGTTCCACACTTTCACTGGCCCCACATGTCCGAAGATACGAAGGAGTTTTGCCGCTCCTGTGTCACTTGCCAAGCCAGTGGTAAGTCAGGTGGCACGACAAAGGCCCCCCTCATACCACTACCAGTGGTGGGGGTACCCTTTGAACGGGTGGGGATCGACATTGTCGGACCAATGGAACCCCAGACAGCATCAGGGCACAAGTTTATACTGGTGGTGGTGGACCACGCCACCAGGTATCCTGAAGCTATTCCCCTTAGGACCACTACAGCACCTGTGGTGGCACGGGCCCTACTTGGAGTGTTCTCCAGAGTGGGCTTCCCTAAGGAGGTCGTCTCAGACAGAGGTGCAAACTTCATGTCGGGATATCTGACTGCTATGTGGAAGGAATGTGGTGTCAACTACAAGTTCACCACACCCTATCACCCACAATGCAATGGGCTGGTTGAGCGATTCAACCGGACCCTAAAAGGGATGATTCACGGACTACCTGAAAAGCTTCGGCGGAGATGGGATGTCCTGATACCCTGCCTCTTGTTCGCCTACAGAGAGGTCCCGCAGAAGGGGGTTGGCTACAGCCCTTTTGAGCTTCTGTTCGGACATCCTGTAAGGGGACCCCTTTGTTTGGTAAAGGAAGGATGGGAGAGACCTCTCAGAAAGCCGGCATCAAACATTGTAGACTATGTGCTCGGTCTCCGCTCGCGGATGGCGGAGTACATGGAGAAGGCGTCTAAAAACCTTGAGGCGAGCCAAGAATTACAGAAAGCTTGGCACGACCAAAAGGCTGTCCTAACTGTGTATCAGCCTGGACAGAAGGTGTGGGTGCTGGAGCCAGTGGCCCCAGCAGCACTCAAAGACAAATGGTCTGGGCCCCACACGATCATTGAGCAAAAGGGAGAGGTCACCTACTTGGTAGACCTGGGAACTCCCCGGAGCCCCCACAGGGTGCTCCATGTAAACAGGCTCAAGGCATATGTCGACAGGGAGGGCATGGGCTTGCTCATGGCCACAGATGAGGGACAGGAGGAGGAGAGTGACCCTCTCCCAGACCTGCTCTCTCAGAACCCTGACGATGGATCAGTAGATGGTGTTGTCTTTTGTGGCAGCCTCTCTGGACATCAACAAGAGGATTGTAAACAGGTTCTTCAATCCTTTCGACATATGTTCTCTCTGACACCCAGTCAGACCAAGTGGTGTACCCACGAGGTCGACACTGGGGACAGTCTGCCCGTAAAGAGTAAAATCTATCGGCAACCTGATCATGTCAGAGACTGCATCAAGACAGAGGTGCAGAAAATGTTGGAGCTGGGAGTCATTGAACCCTCGGACAGCCCCTGGGCTAGTCCCGTAGTGCTCGTGCCGAAACCTCACACCCAGGGCGGTAAGAAAGAGATGAGGTTTTGCGTGGACTACAGAGGTCTCAATGCGGTCACTAAGACCGACGCCCACCCGATACCAAGAGCAGACGAACTTATCGACCGGTTGGCCTCGGCCAACTACTTAAGTACGTTTGACCTGACAGCTGGGTATTGGCAAATCAGGTTAGCTGAGGAGGCCAAGCCCAAAACAGCATTTTCTACCCCGGGTGGGCATTATCAGTTCGTGGTAATGCCCTTTGGTTTGAAAAATGCACCTGCCACCTTCCAAAGGCTGGTGAATCGAGTTCTCACTGGGTTGGACGACTTCTGTGCGGCGTATCTGGACGATATCGCTGTCTTTAGCTCCACCTGGGAGGATCACCTGGTCCACCTGAGGAAAGTGTTAGAGGCCCTGCAGAAGGCAGGCCTCACTATCAAGGCCACCAAGTGCCAGATAGGGCAGACACAGGTTGTATACCTGGGCCACCTTGTAGGTGGAGGCCAGGTTCAACCATTGGAGAGCAAAATACAGGCCATCCAGGACTGGGCTCCTCCAACCACCCAGACTCAGGTTCGAGCTTTCTTGGGCCTGACTGGTTATTACCGGAAATTTGTCAGAAATTATGGATCCATTGTGACCCCGCTAAACGACCTGACAAGTAAAAAGATGCCAAAAAAAGTTCAGTGGACAGCAAGCTGTCAGAAGGCATTCGATGACCTAAAGCAGGCCATATGCACAGCACCTATCCTAAAGAGTCCAGACTACTCCAAACCATTCATTGTCCAAACAGACGCTTCGGAGCTGGGTGTGGGAGCTGTTCTATCGCAACTGAATTTTGATGGTCATGACCAGCCCATAGCTTTTATTAGCAGGAGACTGACCCCCAGAGAGAAGAATTGGTCAGCTATTGAGAGGGAGGCCTTTGCTGTGGTTTGGGCCCTGAAGAAGTTGAGGCCATACTTGTTTGGCACTCACTTCAAGATTCAGACCGACCATAAGCCCCTCTTGTGGCTAAATCAAATGAAGGGTGAAAACCCCAAACTACTTAGGTGGTCCATTTCCCTACAGGGGATGGACTTCACAGTGGAGCATAGACCTGGCACTGATCATGGCAATGCAGATGGGCTCTCCAGGTATTTCCACTTAGAGCAAGAAGACTCACCTGGTCAAGGTTAGCTTATTGTCCCAAAGTTTGGGGGGGGGTCATGTAGGAGAGTAGGGTCTGCAATCCTATGATCACCCAGATTTTTTGCTTTTGCTTCATTGGTTTACGACTTTCTCCGGCTGTGGGCCTGCCAATCAGACCCACAGCCTAGCTGTTCTCTCTCGAAATTAACACACATGTACATTAGGTGCATCCACTAATTGGAACTGGGCCGCCTTGTCAGTCCCTGTCTCAGCATACCACAGGTATCCAGGGCATCGGTGTACCCAGGGCCTACCAGGGGCTGAAGCATGTATTATGCCACCCCCGGAATGGCCGCCCAAATCTGACACAACTGGCTGCACGACAGCTGGGGCCACGTGGTGTAATCACCCGTTGCTGTAGGTGTAGTATTCCTACACCTAAACCCTAAAATGGACACATGGATTCCTATCAGTCACTCCTATAGCAGGCCTTAACAATCCTGAAGGCAGAGTGCAGGGAATCATGTGGGACGGTGCTCTGGCGCGAGCTGAGCCCGTCGACGGCTTGCGGAACCAAGTCCTAATAGCCGTTCCATGGTGACGCGGGCCAACTACTTTTAATGCATTATAATCCTTGCGGTTATTTGCTAACTTTGGCATCGCATCACCTATACATGTCGAGTAAGGTGTCATACGAATGGGAATACGAACCCCTCGCCAGTCCTGGTGACGGGGTTAGCATTCCCCCCTTTTAGAGGGACACGACATGGAAGTAACCTTGAACCCCGGTTAAAGTTGACTCAAGCCTCAGCATCACAAAATGGATGCTGCCACCAGACACAAGTCTGACCTCCTGCTGCTGGGAGACCTTCCAGCGAAGGGAGCTTGGACAAAGGGTTTCCTGTCGAGGGCGGTGTTAGCACCATCCCAGACAGGGTTTGTGTATCCCAGGTAGGCAGGGCTGAAAGGAAGGTGATTGCCAGTGGCACCCCGGTGCTCACTGTGCATAGCCCGGCTCAAACCAGTTTCGGGGGCACACCAGCCCCTGAGCTGGCGCGAAGCCGGACAAAGGATAGGGGTGTAACCACCCCCCTCCTGGCTCCACCCATAGGTAGAACCTAGTCACGGGCCAGCCCCTTTTTCTTAGAATAAAGGTAGGAGCGAGTCCCCTTCCCAAATTGGATAATCAGATAATCGGATAACTCCGAATCACGAACTACTTTCCACGAAAGGAACTCTTGACTATTTCTGAAGACTCTCCCTTGTGGCTAAGGAGTAGCCACCCTGCACCAGCAGGCACCATCTAAGCGCTTGCGGTTTGCTGTAAGTCTCTCCTACGGATCAAGACTGCCCAGCTCGACGAGACCCGAGTTCCCTGCCATCTCTGACCTTTTACCTCCCTCATCAGCTCAGCTGAGAGTCGTAGGTGTGACGAGACCTGCGGGACCGGCTATCTTCAGAACCTGCACGACGCTTATCTAGCACGCCCACCGAGGGACCCTCGAGTGAGTGCACCTAGGGTTTGAGAAGCCCTAACCCTGAGCAGCTCCAGCATCGAAGTCTGCCTCCCCAGCATCCCCGAGATCTGCGTGGGGGCCCTTCCGCTCCTTGTTGTTCACCGCGTTGTTCGACCACTTGCCGACCGGCTTGTGGCCCTCTTCACGACGCACCACGATTGTTTCATCACTAGTCTGGTTGCTCCAGACTGGCTCTTGCTCCCCTTCAACAGAGGAGTACCACGGACCCTCCTGGTCCACTCCCGACGCCATCTTGACTCCCCCGCTTGGGTGGCCACTGCCAAGATCCGCTGCCCCTTCCTGGGCCCAGCATCATCGACAGCAGACACCTTCGTGGGACAGCTCGCCCTCCATCCTGGTCGCCGCCGCGCCTCCTGGTCCGAGGAACAGCCGAGTCCGACGTCACCCACTCACCTGGTCGAGGTGACTTCAGCCGGTACCCTCCTGGTACCCACACGATCGCTGGCTAGCGGTTGAGAACTGAGTCCCCTCTGCTTTCAGGTTTTCCTTCATCACCGATCCAGGCTTGGATCGCTCTGAACATCGTCACTGGTCGCCTGCCAGCAACTTCTTCTTTCAGGCTCCTGAGACTACACGAGGACTCCCGACATCTTGACGAACTTCACGCAGCCGCAGCCTCCGGGCTAGGTAACTCGAGCATCTCGGTGCTCCATCGCAGGTTCGCTCTACAAGTGTCCAGTTCCTTTTTCGTTTAGTCCCACTGATCGGATCACTCCGGAATCAGTATCTCCAGACTCTAACCATTCGCATTTCACTGTTACTGTAGATGGTTTCTCGTGCCCCTCGGGCATTTGTGTAAATTGTGCAACTGAAGTATTTTCCTAAGAGTTTTGTAGTGTGCTTAGCTCCCTGACTCATAAAGAGCCAGGGTAGTCTTGTTATAAATAAATATCCTTTTATTTTCATAACAACTTGTGTGGTGTCCTTTCACTTGGTGTTCAAGGGGTATATGTGATGGTAAACAGCTGGCTTAACACGCCCTCTAGAGTTTAGCCTAAAGACTGCTCGTATCCACGCTACTAGGATAGCTGGTCTAAAAGGTTGACTTACAACCAATCATCAATAAGGGTCGTTTGGAATGATACACAGTGATCACTAGAATAGTGAGCACTACATATCAGGCCAACTTCTCACACTGCCCTCTATTTTGAGCATCCTCCAGTTCTTCAGGATGCTCTTCTTGAGTGCATTAGAGTAGTTGCAAAACGTGTTGACACAGGTGATTCTTTTGTTGTCTTCAGTGGGACTCTGTGTCCTTTTCTCGAGCAGAGCTTCTCTATGATTGTTCCTAGCTCTCTTCATAGATGTCTTTATGATCTTCATGGGGTACTGCCTCTCCTGCAGTTGTATAGACAAAAGAGAAGCATGTTCACGATATTTGGACACCTCAGAACAATTCCGACGAATGCGAAGAAATTGTCCAAATGGAAGGTTCTCCCTGAGAGCTCTGGGATGATAGCTCTGGAAATGTAAGAGGGAGTTCCGTGCCATTGGTTTCCTGTAGAGTTCAGTGCTGAGAGTGCCATTGTTTGGGCCAATCCGTAGATCCAAAAAGGATATGCTTTCTCTTGAAAAATCACAGGTGAATTTAAGGAACTTGTTCTTGTTGTTCAACCAGGTTTGAAAAACCCTGATTGTCTCGATGGAACCCCTCCAGATGACAAAAATGTCATCAATATAACGTTTCCAGGTCAAAATATGACCTAGAAACGGGTTTGTATCAGAGAGGATCTGGGTCTGTTCGATCTGGTGGACGTACAGATTCGCTAAGGACGGTGCGAAAATGCTCCCCATGGAAGTCCCAGAGACTTGTAAAAAGAGATCCTCCTCAAATTTGAAAAAGTTCTCTTTCATGGCTATGGTTGCACATGTCATGATAAAGTCCACTGGTGTAGGGCTCTGCAGGGAGGCACCTTCAAGAAGCATTCTTACAGTAGATAATGTCGCATCTTGAGGAATGCATGTGTATAATGACTCTACGTCAAAACTCACCAAAAGGTCTTGGGTGACATCAAATGGCATCCCATCCAGGATGCGTAGCAAATCTTTCGTGTCTTCAACAAAAGAGGGCATGGTTCTCACCAGTGGTTTCAAGAAAAAATCTACAAAGGTAGAAAGGGGTTCAAGAACAGACCCTATCCCCGAAATTATGGGTCTGCCCGGAGGAGGAAAAACCCCCTTATGTATTTTGGGTAATACATAAAAGTACGGAATAATAGGATATGCTGTGTAAAGGAACTGCGCCTCATGACCAGTGATCCAGCCTTGTTCCAGGGCCTCATCTGTCAGGTTCTTAATGGTCACCAAAAGTCTCTTGGTGGGATCCAACTTAATGCGGTGATAGAAACTCGTATTGTTCAATTGTCTCCTGCATTCTGATTGGTATGCCTCCGCATCCATAATGACTGTTGCTCCCCCTTTGTCAGCAGGCTTTATGATAATAGATTTGTCATCTGCTAACGATCGGATGGCAAGACGTTCGCTTTTAGATAGGTTGGAAAAATAGCGATTTTCATTTCTTTGCTCAGCCACAGACCCAGGTTGTCTCAGTGTTGTGATTATTGTTCTTTAGGGGAAACACAACCTGCTGGTCTATTGTTTTGTTAAAATGTTCCCTTAGACCTCCCCCACGTTGATATGTGTTATCCATATAGATGAACCGGCCACGGACCAGCTGGTGTGTTATTGAAACTTATATAGAGCATTATATCCAAGGGTGTCAAAGCGCTAGCGGAGAGCACACAGCACTGGACAAAAACCGAGAAACCCCTGACTAAGGACGATGGATCTGGGAAAAGCCAAGTTTTCAGCTGTTTTATTTATTTTTTAACGCAGTAAAAGAGTTGGCTTCTGAGATGGTGTAGGCAGGGCGTTCCATAGTCTGGCAGCTGATACTGAGAAGGACCGACCACCCCAACTGGCCGTGCGGACTCTAGGAACTAACTCCTGCCTACCATCAGCTCAGATCACCCTCTCTGCAGAGGGCAAGCCATTGGAAATGCAGCCCTTGGGTCTGGCCTATACGCGCCACGCGCTAGCGTTGAACGGTCTGCACCAGTCGGCCATTGTTTGAGACCGGAAGAAATGATGCAGCCTTCTGGGAGTGGAATAAGAGGGGATGTATGCCTGTTCCATCCCACTGTGCCTTCCTGGCACCCGCTGTGTAGCTCTGGAGTTGGAGTATGGAGTATGAGGTACCATGCTTGTCCCCCGAATCGTGCTCACTGTTAGCAATCGCCAAAAACTTCGAATTCACAATATTTCCAAACATTTCTGACTCTTCGCCCGTGAGTGGGCGCCAGAAGAGTCTCCCAGGAATGTCTCGCTGCCTCTAAGCTCTTCTCATGGCTTTCCTTTGTTCTGCAATAGTTTTCACTTGAAACAGACGCTGAAGCTTTGCCCAAATGAGGCCCCTTGTTCGGCGCAGTCCTTCGACGTCACAACCTGTCTTCGTGTCTCCCAGTCAGTGCCTTTACCTCGTAGGCCTGGTCTCTATTAGTCGGCGACTTGTAGCCTGACTTACACTTTGGCCGGCAGAGGTAAATCCATCGGTATGAAAGAGTACTTACTCCTGCAATGCCCAGGGTCCTCCACCTGCCAAATTTAGAGATGCCCGTCAGACCAGTGGGCATCACGTAACTTGTCAATGCACTGAAATATGTTACAGACAGCACCATCAAAATGACGGTACCATGTATTAAACTTTTACATGTTTTAGTATTTGCAAAAATTATTTTAAAGTGGAATTTTTGGGGCGAAAATACAAAAACTAATGACTCCTACAACATGGGAGTTGTCTCCCAGGGGTCGGCCTCACTTTGAATTTTTCACTGCCCTGTACCACCTGGCAGTAAGGGGAAGTGAGAACAGGCGATTCCTCCGTCCACTCTAATTGGATGGGCAGCCGAATTGGCAAACCTCTGATGGCCCTTACTCTGTCAGTCCATCGGAGGACTATGTCAGCAAAGGGGGACAGTCTCCGTCGCTCACATACTTAAAGTCCGTCTGTCTGTAAATCGGGTGGACAAACCTTCAACTGCGCCAGAGTATACTCTGCGGCAAACTCTGCATCGTGGGCTGGGTGTCTCCAAATCCGTGACATAACAACTTCCACCTAGTGTCTCCAAGCCTGTGATTTAGCCCCTCAGACTCTGTCCCCTAGCCGGGAACTCTGCCACGCAGGGTCTGTGTCTCTCAGTCTGTTCTCTGCCACTCAGGGGTCTGGGTCTGTGTCTCTGTCTGTGTCTTAATCCCTCAGGTTCTGTGCCCCCTAGTCTGTGACTGCCACTCAGGGTCTGTGTCTCTCGGTCTGTCTAGTCCCCTCAAGCTCTGTGTTCCCTATTCTGTGACTCTGCCACTCAGGGTCTCTCTCTGTCTGTGTCTCAGAACCACAGGCTCTGTGTCCCTCAGTCTGAGTCTCAGACCCTCATGGTCTATGTTCTCTATTCTGTGACTCAGCCACTCAGGTCCTGTGTCTCCCAGTCTGTGTCTTAACCCTTCAAGCTCTGTGCCCCTCTTCTGCGACTTTGCCACATGGGGGTTGTGTCTCTCGGTCTGTCTCTAGACTCTGTGCTCTCTATTCTGTGACTCTACCACTCAGGGTCTGTGTCTTAGCCCCTCAGGCTCTGTGCCCCCTATTATGTGACTTCACCACCCCCTCTCTGACTTGCCCCTCTGTGTTTATTTGGCCGTCAGGGGCTGCCTCCATGACTTCGCCTCACTTTCCCCAGGTCCTCTCCCATCTTCCAGTTCCACCACACTTTGGACCACAGACTTTTGGTTGTTTCACAAGAGATGCCCCAGGTCAGATGTGGAAAATGCCAACTTCCTGGTACAAGATCCAGCGGAGAGCGCCAGGTGCTCCTTGGCTCTGCAGCCTCTTCTGGGAGCTTTAATCCGGGTCGGGTATCCGGCGTGGGTCTCTGTGACCCCTCGTCAGCATCCGAGGCCTCCTTAGGACTCTGGCCTTTGAAGCAGAGCTCCTGCACACACAGCTCTTCCAGCTATGGGTCGCTCTGTTTTATTCAGACCACCAAACCCCACTGGATAAGTGAGTGTTCTGATGCGGGAGCTTGGAGGCCGGATATGTGAGTGAAGCGGTGTGGGTGGTAATTGTCAGAGAAACTCCCGTCCTCTGTTGACTCCTCCGTGTGATGGGTTTGCGTGTCTGAAAACGTAAACTCACTACCCTGCAACGAGAGCTGCGGCGAACATAAGACTTATTTTTAAAGGGGCCTCGCTGGGGACTCCTTTTCGTGTGTTTGGGATCTGAATATTACACTCTGGGCGTAGTTCGTGGAGGTTTGCAATGCGGAACTCCGGGAAGTTACAAAAAAAGTCTGAAGTTCCGCGAGTGACGGTGTGCAGTGCGAACTGCAGTTTGTGCTGGTATTCCTGCCGCTCGGGTAGAAATTCTACATGAGCGGCAGCTCGCGCTAGCGAACTTGCCGTTCACGATCGCCAACTTACCGTTCTAGATCACTAACGGGAAAAAAACTCCGCTGCACATCGCGCAGCGGAGTTTTCTGCACACCGTGAGCTCCGCGGAGTGCAGAAAACTCCGAGAATGGAGTGAAGTTCACTACCCAGGCCTACTCTTGACACGTAAACGACCCTGTGATGGGGCGAACTGTCTTCTGAAGGAAAGGGCTTTCTCCGTAATGTGTCAGAAGAGGCATGTTCTGAGAAGCTGGCCTAGGTGCTATCTGCTGGCCCGGGCGCTATCTGCTGGCCCGGGCGCTATCTGCTGGCCCGGGCGCTATCTGCTGGCCCAGACGCTCTCTGCTGGCCTATGAAAGTAAGCATTTAAAGAGTCTTCTAGCGCAGTGGGTGCGCTCGAGGTGAACATTATCCGTGGTTCTGACATGTCTGCACGGTTGTGTCTTGAAGCCTCTCCCCTCGGCCTCTTGTGTTCTTTAGAAGCTGTATTTCGGTCCTGTTCCCTGTAGAAGTCTTTGTGCTCCCACATTGAGCCTTGAATGAGTAATGAATGAGATATTTATAAGCGCACGTTCACCCCGGGGCACCTTGGCACTATGCACCGACGCAGACATGCAGCTAACAAGGTATGGCCCTGCTGATAAAAGAGGTGAGGCTTCGGGGCTTCACAGAACAAGCCATCTTTTGAGGTGGCGTCAACTTTAAGCGGAAGTCGCTTCCAGAATTTTGGCACCAATACAAAGAGGGCTCTGCCTCCCAAACGGGGTCACCCGAAGGGCAATTCACACCGGCCTTTGTGGTCGATCTTGCACAATCCTCGCAGCGCTTCATTTTTAAAAGAATCAGTGGGGAGGGGGGGGATATTTCTCCATAAACTCGCGGCCAGCTCTGTTGAATGTCAGCGTGCCAGATACCAGGACTGCGTAGCCTTGCTTCCACCTATCCATCGCCATAATCCATCTGTCCGCTGTCTGTAAAGCGCCTGGCTACCCCATTAGGGTTTCCCGGTGCTACTTCCTGCCTGTTTATCTATAATCTTGCTGGCATCCCTGCTTCCTCCCTTTGTCGTGGTTTTTACGTCTTTCTCTTCCTCCTCTCCCCTCTGTGTATTTTTCTCTCTCTTACTCTCAGCTAAAGGTTTGATGAGAAAAATAAGTGCTGGTCCCGAAAATGAGTGCCCGTGGGTCCCCACCTGTAATCACCGCCTCAAATTAGGCACTGAATTAATTAACCATTCTAGCTGCCATGTTCTGGACAAGTTGAGCTCTGACCAGTGTCCTGAAAAGAAGCTCTTGATAACAAGCATTGGTGATGCCAATCCTGGAGAGAACAGTATTACCAATTGCTGGTGCTCTCAATTCCCGGGGGGTGGGCAGCAAGTTGGTGAAAACTTGTACTTGCTCTTCGAGAAGAAGCTGCTTATCGCAGTGAAGGCCAGAGTACTTGACCAGACCAACGGGGCAGGGACGGGGTATCGAACCCCTATTGGCACCCGTCGGGGTCTTGCATAGGAAGAATACCTCCCACAAGGGGCGCTTCCTACTGCTGTGATTTATGCATTTTGTTTTAATATATATATATATATATACACACACATTAGCTTTTAAGGAAGCGATATATATATATATATATATATATATATATATATATATCTCACTTCCTTAATAGCTAATTTACGAAGCAGCGCTGTCTGACTCCATCTCCTGCGAGTCATTGTCTCTCTCCTTCTGTCCTTATTGCTTCCTGAAGATGCGTACCCTGTAACTACCGCCTCCTGTAGAAAGAGGCTCAGTTTCTCCTGTAGAAGCAGGGCCACCCTCTCCTGTAACAGCATTGTCTATCCTAGTAACGAATAAACGAAAGGGCGCTTGTACAGCGCACTGTTACTCCGGGGAGTGTCGCGGCACTCTGCACCTCTGCCGTCACTGCACAGAGAGGCCCAAGCGGTTTTGATGTTCCGAAGCTCAGGGGGTAGTTTATTCATTATTCAGAGGTGAAGACCCTAGAGAGGATAGAGCCCGGACCCCCCAGGTTGCTCCCTGCCCCGCTAGCACGGAACCCACAAATCAATACTTGATACCAGAGCTGTGGGTAAAACAGGCCATGTTTATTATACACCATAAACATGACAAATTAATTTAACTAATCACATTATTAGATGCAGCTCTATTCAATTACTCATTAATCAATCCGTATTTAAATTTTTATTATGCATCCTAACAATCACCTAAATGACTGACTAACTTATCTTCAACACATATTCTCTTGCTCCAGCACCAAGGGGCCCTCTGGCTCGCACCCCCCAACTGAGAACCACGCAAGGCGCAACCCACCTGCGTTCTTGAGAGGTGAGCCCCAGCCCTCTGGTCCTTGTCCGCCACCTTAGGGCCCACCCCTTGATCACGCACTGCGACTAGGGGCCGGCACTTGGGAGAAGAGAACCTGGGCACCAAGCCCTAAATAGGCCCCCCAACTCCTCCCCCCGGAAGTGATTCCTGCGGTCGGTCGCCACTCGGGCTACCAAGGCGCTTAAAGGTGGGCAGGGCTAGGACCCCAGGGTGCCGGGCCCTAATGGTGTGCTTTTTCAAATGGCGCGCTTTCAAGAAGGACCTGTTGCCGGCCCTAAAGAGCCAGATTCTAGGAGTTTTGGCTAGAAAAGCATTGGCTGAGTGAAGGCATAGAAAGGGAACTCAGAAACGAACCCGTGCCCGTGCGGGGGCTCTGTTTCCTGTAGCAACATATTGTCTCCTCCTCTCCACTCCAGCAGAAGCAGTGTCTCTGCTTTTTCTCACGTAGAAGATCTTTACACCTGTAGGAACATTACCTTCATCCTGTAGAATTATTCTGTATTTCTATAAGGAGTCAATCAAGCCTCTTGCTTTATTTGATTGGTCAGTAATGGTTATGACCAAGTTGGAACTATATGGTTCCATCCCTCCTGGCCTCGCACTGGCCATTCCTACTCTAGAGGGGCGTGGCGGGGCTGAGCATGGATGAAATTGAGTGGCCTTCTCCCAGGCTCTGCAAGGGGCAAAAACAAATCCCTGATTGGTGCATTTAGACCCCGTCGCTGTGATGTAGAAAAGGCTGACGTTTGACTACATTGGCTAGGTGACTGGAAGGGTGTTTTATGAAGACCCCAACAATGTTTTGTTGATCATTAGTTTAACTTCTGTCGGACAGAGGTAGGTTGTGCCAACCCTCCATTAGAGAATGGACCCGTCCGTAAAGTGGTCTTATCAATCATTAGTGCCACTTTCACTGTGTGTCTGGTCAGAGTGTCCCTTCGTGAAGTAGAATGGATTTCCATTGAGTGTACGATGGATCCGGGAGCAGCGCCTATGTACACTGCCCGTGCCTGGCATCCTAAGCAGTGCTTATTCTGTTGCGCCCACCTGGGCACAGCACTGCAGTGCGGGCACCAGTTCTGATGAGGTTTCTCTCTGGCCCAGGGACTCTACAGGGTGTTTACAGGACCAGTAATGGGCATTATATCTGAGCACTGTATTGAAACCTGTTATTAATTCTCTCGGTGCAGGATGTATGGTGGACATTTCTCCCTCTGGCCACAGTTTGTTTCTTTGACACAAACCTTGTCCCTGATGTGGATTCGGTGTTTCCAGGCGGTGCACAGTTCTCTGATTGACACGTACATGTATTTGTCGCGGAGGGTTAATGCCTCCGGACCCGGTCACCGATCTTGAAGTCATTCATTGCTCGGGGCGCCTTGAAAACTGCTTGAAATACATAGAGCTTTAGCACAAATCTGTTTTAAACATGTTTTGAAATGCACCCTTCAACGTTGTTATTTTTTTAAAAACACTTCTAGCAGGAGTCCCCTCCCTCCTGACCTCAACCACCGCCTCAAAGGCCCCTGAGAAATGCTTTAGCGCTGCATGCGATGCCTGGTTACTCGGACCCTCCTGGCCACAAGCCCCGCTTTTCAAATTTAAAATACATCTTGTACTATCTCACAACAACACTCTTAAAAACAACGTAACCCACACATTCATGATATAAAAAGTAGTGTACATGTCCCCTTAACCTCCTGTGATTGAGTCTCAACGCTTTGCACCATTTCTAGCTCATGCCAGGAGCTAGATGTAGACGGGTGACCAGAAGCGCTCTACAAATCTAACTGATTGATTGAATGATTGAATGTTTTTTCGTGCAGGTCCACACACACGCCAGGCGCCCGTGTTCCGCCCCTAGGTTTACTACAGAACAATGTGGGTTCACGAGTATTTACTTCCTTCGATTGCCGCATACGTACAACGCGTGTACTCATTGCGTGAAGCACACCACATGGATGACCAGGGGGAAATTATCCCTGCGTGGGTGTGACCCTGGAGGGGGGAGGGGAAGACACCTGTTGTATCAATCTTCTGATAGGGAGCGACAATACTTCCATCACTGGCTATCAGGGACGGTTCTTCCTATCATCGGGCAGTCAAGAGGGCACTTGGCCATGGTAGGGCTTTCATGTTTGTGCGCTCCCCATTGATTTAGTTTACTCACAGATATATACCTTCATTTTTTTTATCATTCCCTATATGCATGGCACGTTAGATATTCCTTTAGTGTTTTATTATCAGGTTATAACATTAGTTCATATATAGAAGTTTGAAGTGTATTTTTTAGGCTTGAAATAGGTGTGAAGCAGAAGGAATATAGTAATAGATGCTATTAATGGTAGCATTGCACAGCAGCTGTACAGTATTTCACAACGTGCCTCACAATATCCCACATTTAAAGATAGTGTCTGGAAATGTATTTACACTGAATTCACAGTTATAACGAGGAAGGGGGCTCTTCAAGCTTCTAGGGAGCGCGAAGGTCTGGAAGGAACATAGGGCTGCGGACCCGAGGCCATGAACTAGCTTATTGCTGGTCTGTTATCAGAGCTCCTGTGAGCACCAGTGGAAAACAAAGACACCAGGAGGCCTTGTCTAGCACACGGTGCACAGTAAACAGATTAAAAAAAAAAAAATCTTATGTTTACAAGGTATGGGCAAGCTGTTCAGAAAAACTCAGACTGGTGCTTTAAAGCGGAACAGGTTTAACGAGGCGCTGTAAACCTGGGGGGGCTTTCAACGTAGACTGTGTTGAATACCTTCATATAGGCTGCCATTTTTTTCTTGTGCTCGCTCTGGTTTCAGTTATTGCTGTAATAATTGTGTATATTTCGCTCGTTAAATGTAGTCACACAGCTGCACCAGGCTAGGGCATTCGTGTTTATTAACAAATATACAGTCTGGGTTTCTTGTGTGCGAGGAGAAGGCTCTCGATCCCACCTATATTCAATCCTGTAATGTCACAGGAGCCGCCTATGCCGAGAATCCATCTCTCCCAGACCGGAGCTGGAGGGAGCGTGGGTTACAATCCGCTGGGCTTTCCTTCTCATAACTATAATCTTGGCTACACCTGCCTCTTACACTGGGCTGCACTGACCAAGCTTGGCTTGTAGTTGCCTTGGAAAGGCTCAAAACTGAAGAGCCGTCCATTGATACTTGGAACCCTTTTGATGATCAGTAGACCATGGTGGATGACCTAAGATCGAGCCTAGGTAGCCTTGATCAACTGATCAATCAGTCAGGACTTCCTGGCGCTGAGAACCCCGGTGCTGGGGAGGGGGACAGTTGAACAGCCAGGACTTGAGTCCTGTCCTGAGTTCCAGCAGAGAGGCCCGGAGGTGAAGGGGAGGTCGTTCCAGGACTTTGCGGGAGGTAGGAGAAGGAGCGTCCTCCATTGTGGCGACGGCAGTTGCGGGGTGTTTCGGCAAGGGAGACGGAGGCGGAGGCAGTTGTCTGGAGGGCTGGTGGAGGTTCGGGCGGTGGTGGATGTATTTGTTAGTTAAGCTTTACGAGGATTGATGATGTAGAGGGTTCTGCTTGGAATGTTGCTCCAGAAGCGACCATGAGCCAGTGGAACATCCTCGGCTCTGGGTGGTCGAGTCCTCTACCGCAGGCTCCATACAGTGGTGTCGGCAGTCTGAAGGACAGCTTCGTATGAGGTGGACCTCCTGCAGTTCCCGGCAGTAGTCGGGTGAAGCGTTTCCCTGTTCCTTGTAAGGCCAAGCGTTTAGCCTTGGCTGGGCACCGGGCGCCCTGGCTGAAATGCATACAGGTAAAGTGTTCTGAGTTTAAGTGGAGCCTTCAACTTTGTCCCTCAAATACTTCCAATCTTAAATCCTAAAATACTAAATATTCTTAGCGTCATTCAGAAACCAGCAGGTTTACTCTCCGTCCAGAACAGTGGTAATTGTCTGGTAAGTTGGTGTTCAAGGGTACAAACTCTGGGACCCCCCGGGCCACCTTGTAAAGGGCAGGAGCAAACTACACACGTCAAAGTTCTCTGAGAGAAATGTTCGAGATCATTCGACTGAATGTCTGACCGAGGGCAGTGCACGGAGTTCTCGATAGGGGATCGCCTTGACCCCTTCTTGGTTCCAGCAGTATTGATCAATCAGAACTTGTAGAGCGCAGCTGATCGCCCGTGGGTATCAATGCGGGGTATGGGTGGGGGTATTGATGGTTAGTCAGAGGGGTGGGGCCTGTGGTCAGGGGTGTGGGACATGCTGTGGGTCCCACTGTACAGTTCAGTCTGGTGTCTGCCCTGCAGGGGGCGCTGTCACTGCTGCCGCCGGTGCTATAAATATACCCGGCTTGGGGCCGGGAGCTTCTCTGCTGACATTAAATGTTTAAAAGGTCAGAGCAGTTCTCCGGGGATTTAAATGAACAAGTTATGAACCTGAGGGGCCGAACATTGTCCTAACAGGGGGAGGGGCGCCTGAAATGACAGCCACCCCAGGGTAAAGTGCACCCTGCCGGACAGCAAGAAGGGGCCCCGCTGCACTGCGAGCACCGGGGACCCCGTGACCAGACTTCTGGCAGCCCCGCACCCGCACGGGCATTTACCCCGCTCCGGACATGCCTTTGGGACCCCGTGTGAACAACTTGGAATTTTGTTATCCGTTTTCTGCTAAATCTAGCCTTGTGTGGGCAGTTAATATCGGATGATACGTAAAAGTTTGAGCTGCAAAAATACTCAAAAGTGAGCTGGAGGAGAAAGTTCACTTTCCCAGGGGGTCCCGGAATGTGCGGACCCTGAGTAATTGTATAATTTGTCCATTCCTCAAAACGCCTCTGCTCTGTGTTTCTTGACGCTTCTTTGTGATTGCCGACATCGGCGCCAGTTTTGGGGCAGGGCGGTGACCGTATTGTTTTTTCTAAAGCACAGCATTCGCCTGTACGTTTCTAGGCGCTCGATGCAATCCAAGGCGTTTCAGATGGAGTGTGCCGATTTGAGAGCCGGGGCTCGAGTTTCCTATCAAAGTTCACTGGGTTTGTTGTTGGTGAATGTCCGCAGGGCACCAGAGTTCCTCCATGAGAGGCCCATGTGATCCTGTTGACACGAGGGCGGCGAAAGGTCCCTTTACCCCAAGGTGTCAAATATCCTTGCAACTGCCACAGTTCCCACGATGATCTTGTGAGAGGTAGGCGCTAAGATACAGCGCCTCTCCTGTGTGCACATGTATGGGTGCGGTATATTCACCTGCTCGCGGGTAAATGTCAGTCCCATGAGCAGGAGGAGAAGATCCTATAATATACACACCACTTTCTGCCAGGTTATTTCCGGCGATGTCACTGCCATGCCAAGGGATATGTGACGTCATTTCTGATAATGCCTTCTTTAGCCAATATGCTTTAAAAACCTGAAATAGTACGACTTCTCTTTGGTAGCAGAGTGGTGTCCAGTATGAACCCCCTGCATGAACAGCCGTGATGTTATCCGAGCGTCGCCTCTGATGCAACGTGTGACACAACCAGTTCGTGCATTCGTGAACTGTGCCAGTGCAGTTCATGGATGAACCCAGGACAATGTCTTTGCAGTCCCTGCCTGTACAATTACTTCCCGCTCCTCTGTCATTGCTTCCCGCGCCTCTGTCATTACTTCCCCTGCCTCTGCAATTACTTCCTGCGCACCTGTAATTACTTCCTGCAGCGACCTCCCCTGTCACTTGGTAACAATGGGCCTTCACTTCTCCCTGCTCGGGGCGGTGTCACGTGAACACTGGGCCTTTAAAGGGCAGGTTTCTGATCTCACGCGGCCTTTGTCAGCTCTGTTTTATGACACCACGAACACGTCCATAGTTGAACCGGGCGCCGGGGGTGAACCCGAGGGGCCGGTGGGAAGCAGGGCAGGGACAACACGTCCATACTTGAACTGGGGGCCAGGGAGGGGGCAGTGGGAAACCGGGCAGTGACAACACGTCCATACTTGAACTGGGGGCCAGGGGGGAAACCGGAGGGGGCAGTGGGAAACCGGGCAGTGACAACACGTCCATACTTGAACTGGGGGCCAGGGGGGAAACCGGAGGGGGCAGTGGGAAACCGGGCAGTGACAACACGACCATACTTGAACTGGGGGCCAGGGGGGAAACCGGAGGGGGCAGTGGGAAACCGGGCAGTGACAACACGACCATACTTGAACTGGGGGCCAGGGGGGAAACCGGAGGGGGCAGTGGGAAACCGGGCAGTGACAACACGACCATACTTGAACTGGGGGCCAGGGGGGAAACCGGAGGGGGCAGTGGGAAACCGGGCAGTGACAACACGACCATACTTGAACTGGGGGCCAGGGGGGAAACCGGAGGGGGCAGTGGGAAACCGGGCAGTGACAACACGTCCATACTTGAACTGGGGGCCAGGGGGGAAACCGGAGGGGGCAGTGGGAAACCGGGCAGTGACAACACGTCCATACTTGAACTGGGGGCCAGGGGGGAAACCGGAGGGGGCAGTGGGAAATCGGGCAGTGACAACACCTCTATACTTTAACTGGGCGCGGGGGGGGGGGGGAGTGACGGGGAACCCGCGGGGCCGGTGGAAAACACGGCAGTAACACGTCCATACTCGAACTGGGGCCGCGGTGAACCCGATGGGCCGGTGGGAAACCGGGTAGTGACAATGGGGTCCCAGGGGTGAACCCGAGGGGCCGGTGGGCAACAGGGCAGTGACGACACGTCCCTACTTGAACCGGGGCCCAGGGGTGAACCCGAGGGGCCGGTGGGCAACAGGGCAGTGACGACACGTCCGTGCATGCTGGCTCCAGCATTCATGACGACAATGAATATGTTGGCTCGAATAAACTTTCAAGTTTATCTTCATTAAACTTTGTTTGGAGTCAAAGCGATTTTTTCGCACCATTGTAAGCTGTGCTGCTAGAGGGACACCGGGACACCACTCAACTTTGAGTTGTGCATCTACGGTCCTGCAGGGCGTTGACATCACCCTCCGCGCAGCTGGAGTTGCACACCCTGAAGGTATTTGGCTGAAACGACCCCTCTGAGCTGCCAGCTGCCGGGGCGCCCTCACCGTGTATCATGTGTGCAGCCGGAGGCGTGAAACTGTGGGAGTCTGGGGTGGGGTGACCGAACTCCAACCTCCCCCTCCCCGTCCACCCTGGCACTTTAACTTGCTCGCTGCAGCGCATCTGTCTGCTGAAGTGTTATTGGAGAATAATCCGGGGGCACAGTGCAGATAGGAGCCACTGGCCCCCCACCGTGGAGGTTCAGGTCGTTTTCCACTAGTGTCCTGGGGTCTGCTAGCCGGTCCCAGTAAGCTCTCGGCACCGCACTGCCAGGGTAGCGAGGGTGGTCGGGCATTCGTGTTGGAAAACGAGGCAGCATCTGTGAGGCCTGCACAAATAACATGACTACATTTGTCCTTCACTGGGAACCAAACACCCAATTGTAGCGCCTGACTCTCGGAGGGTAGCGTTGCAGAGCAGTCTGAGGCTTACTCAAGGGAGGTGGTGTGGGCTAGTAATCGCCATTTGCAGGTGCACAAAAATAACACTCAATAATTGATTGTCCAGTCTGTACTTTGCTTTATAAAAGTAAGAGTAAATTTATTAAACACACACACCACTCAATACTATGCACCAATTTACAAAGATACATAAGCTGTTGGAATTATTTTGTGACATTGCATAACATCTCCACCCCTCCCTCAAAGGGGTTTGGGGTCTAGTACCACCACTCCCATGTATGCACATCAACTTGCCCCCAATGCAGTTAGTTGAACATAACCTGGAGGGAGGGCCCTGCGCACTGGCACCATCCCAGTGGCGACCCACCCCATTACCTCAACAAGCATTAAAAAGGGGTAAACCTGCCTTGGTGACACATGACCCTGACTGAGCATCTCCTACTGACCATAAATTATGCACCTCTATATCTTAAGGGCTAGCAGTCTGGGGTCTTCACCTAAGCGCAGCAGCAAGAATCCATGTGTACGCACACTTTGGAATGACAGTACTCATCACCTTGGTTGATCATTTGAATGCATTGCAATTACAGCCCCTAAAGGCATCACAGGTGAAATCACAGGATTGAGCATATACAGCCAGACACCCTAGCAGGACTGTCTGGCCACATAGCCCCACTTGGCTTATGACATCTCCTTACACATGTGACTTACAGTCCCTTCAAAAGAAGTACTCCTGGCAACTACACTTCTCCTGCAGTGCGCCTCTTCACTTTAAAAGGAATCACAGGTAAAAGCATGGGATTACGTAAATACAGCCAGACCCCCTAGCAGGAAGGTCCAGCAACATAACTCCATTTAGCTAAACATCACCTTACACAGGTACTTCACTTTACACATGTGACTTTCAGTCCACCTAAAAAGAAATAACCAATAGTAAATGCATTTCGGTGCAATTACACCACTTCACCTCCAGGGGATGCCCTTCTCCGGACATCCCCAACTCAGCCTGGGTGATGGATGAGCACTGGCGTAGCTAGGGGGGGGCGAGGGGGGCGGTCCGCCCCAGGCGGCACAATTTTGGGGGTGGCCGCGCGGCACTGGTCGCCCGTTGCGGCCGCGGCGGCTTTATAATTTATTTGGGTACACTGTGTCCCCAAATAAATTATAACGGCTGCCGCGGCCGCAACCGGGCACCAGTGCCGCGGGCGCGGGCGCGGCCCAGTTTGAAAGTGTGCGCTGAGCGCACTTAGCACTGACCAGCCTCCTCGCTACTAATGACCGCCGTCGGAAACATTAAAAAAATACATGAATTTTTTTTTCAGCCCTGCCCTCACAATGAGAACGACGTAGCAGTGATGCATCACGCGCTTCACGCTACGCGCTCTCGCGCTCATTCTGGCCTGGGGCAGTCAGTGCTGATACCTGGGTAATTTGATGGCTCTGGAGACAGGTCTGGCGGCTAAAGAAGTTCGAACCAACCTCGCCCCTGCCTGCCATAGAGACCCTGGAGCGAGTCACGAGTGAGGTAAGAGGCAGATGGGCGGTGATAGTCCTCCCTTTCTCCTGCTGGGCCGGCCCATTAACGTATGCTGATTGAGGTGGGCAGGGGGCCTGAGCAGAAGTGTGGTCTCACTTGCAATGATGTATGGCGCTCAGCAGTGTGAACTAAACTATGCATTTTTTTTTATCCAAGTAAAGTTAATAAAACATGCCCCCCACCCGCCCTCTTTCTTTTGACAACACTTAGCTGAAGCACTGTTTTGCGAAAAGGCAATACGTAAATGTGGGCCACTTTTTTGGTGGGGCCCTGGCCGATTTGTTATCCTAATCTAATCCTGGCTCGGGGTAACCGCCTGCCTTGAGTGTGTGAGGATTACATGAACTGAATCAGAGGGCACCGATTTCACTGCTGAGGCCGATATGATCTCGCATTGCTCAAACCCATGTGGGAAGGTGTGATCTGTGTCCAGGGCCGGTTTAGTGCTTGTGGCACCATATGTGACAATGTTTGTTGGTGTCTCCCCCATCCATGGTGAAGGTGATTTCCACCTCCACTAAGGATTTCCTCCCCACCACCTTTTAACAGAGCCCCTCAAGTCTCGATAACCAATCTTTTTCAGACGCATTTAATTAGTTATATAGTGCCACTCATGCATGTGTAGGGTGTCTGAGCACTTTGCATCACACACATTGCATAGGGACAATCAATCATACGTGTGTTAATCAGCATATAGGAAATGTTACATAAGCCAGAGGTCTACAAGGTGTATGAGTGACATATAGTTAAAAAGTGCTTGGTCTGGGGAAGTGCAAACTGAAAACGGAACACCAAAGTTAGGGGTTCTCTTTAATAATAAGAATTGATTCAACCCAAATGAATCCTTTTTGCAACATTAACCTATGCTCTAACCTATACTTTGCAGTGTGCATGCAGTTCTTCGATGACAATTAATAATTCACTGCTCTATTTTAGGATTTTAACTTATAAACTTCAAGTAACGAAAGGATGTCTCTTTTAATAGCAGTAACTCACTGACCTATTTACATTATATGCACTTTGTGATCTGCATGACATAAGTTCTTTGCAGCAGGCATAATAAACCTTTGAGTTAGTTTATGATCAGTCAAAACATCAATTACAGGTTTCCCATCTTTCTCTTCCTTTTTGCTTACAGTGTGTGTGTGTTTTACCCTCCCTACCTCTCGCACAATGTCTGAAAAATAAGTGCTAGTTCTTAAAACGTGGCCCATACCGACCACCATCGGCTCTAATTAAACACTGCATACATGCCAACGTTTTCAAAGAGGGGAGTGGGAGATTTTTAAATGAAATTGTAAGAGGGCATTTTGCCCATTGGCTTCAGTGGCGTAGCTGGGGGGGGGGGGGGTGCAGTCCGGCCCAGGCGGCACCATTTTGGGGGCGGACAAAGGCATTTAGATAAGGCTCGGCTTGCTTTCGTGGTCGTTCGGGGACGGGCAGAGAAGGAATAGGACTCGGGCAATGTCCTCTTCTTTTTTGTGCTGGCAGCTGTCCCCCCACACCCCATCTTCCTATTATTCCCTCTCTTTCTGTCTTGCTCCTCACTTACTGAAAACCATAACTTGAACAAACGGTTCACAACCTCTTTCCTTCTTTCATTTAGTTGCTTCCCTGCGAAATGGATCCAAAAAAGAAGTGCAGCGGGATGGACAGAAATAGAAGGTTTTAAATATGAAAAATAAATACATAACTAAATAAAGCAAGACAGAGTGATTGCAAAGTGGCCAGATTGGTTTTATTCACATCCAAACTCATCAACCTCACTTTACAGACTTTGCAGTGAAGCGCTACTTTTGTTTTCTCGTCTTTCTTTGAACAGCATTGTTGTCCCCAGGTGGGGGAAGTGCACCATTCCAGGAGGTACTGCAATACCTGGTTGATGGATGGATTGGAAAACAAAATGTGTACCTTGGCTCTGTTAATGGATGTGGTCTTTTAAACCATACTGCTTACGTTTATTAAGGATATAAGCAATGGACATTGAAACGGTTCCCTTCAGGGCCCTGCAGTCATGTCCTTAACTTTTCAGGTAAAACCACTCACTGATTTCTGAATAGTGAGTGAGAGATCGTTAAGGTAACCATGTTGTTTCTGCTTACATTTCACATGCTTTACTTAATCTTGCATTCCCTATGAGTGGTTGCTTTTACTTTTTTTTGTAGGCAGCGTATTACTCTTATCAAGTGCATAATTTGAATTGAGCCACATCCAAGTGTTTATAGCGGGCACAATTAGGTTGTAGCTGAAGGCAGTGCGAGTTTCTCTCAGTGGGGCAGTATGGTGTTCAGTGGGGGAGAGGATGTGGCACTATGGCCAGAGCTGTCGAATTTGGAACTGGGGAACTGAGTTCAGCCTTCATGACCAGTCCACCAGACCACTCTACTGAGGGAGCATATTCCCATGCTAGACCTTAGAAGGCCCCACTAGACCTTAGAAGGCTTGATGTCTTAGCACAGCAGGTGTACCCTAGTGGTGTCAATTGTGAGTTAACCTTGAAGGCCTGTCCACCACAATCCATACTGAAGTTCATCTCCAGTCTTGCGGGCAGGCCTACGAAGCAGCACACCCTAGAGCAACAGTGATCCAGTCACTGTGACTCTGTCACTGAGGTCACATGAACCTTGAGCAGGTTAGGGCGGTGCGAACGGTGTGACCTCACTGGGTACCTATTTCGGGTGGGTGCGTAGTGTTTGCAAGTATATTATGGTTTAAAAAAAACTTGCTGCCACCTTCCTGGCCTCCAGCAATTTTCAGAAACAATAAAAATGTCATGATAACTTCGGTGATTAATGTTCTTCCTAGAGAGAGATCCGAGTTTTGTCTAGTGGAAGGGTTGACTCCTGGAAAGGTAGCACAGAGGGTTAATATGCCTGCTGCAAAGAACATGTACCATGCAGATCACAAAGTGCACTGCTTTAATGGGGGGACCATGATGAATGGTCATTTAATGTCAGCTGTAGATGGTGGATCCCTGAACAGTGTCATGTATGTGCATGTTTGCATTGTGTGAAGGGGATTACCAGGTAATTGTTCACGCAGCTCTCTGATGGATGTCACATGCGGTTTTTCTGAGTCCCCAGATAGATCATGCAGTCTGTGTGTTCTCTTTTGTACTGCCAGTCACTGCCAGTCACCAGTGTATTCAACTGTGTAGCCTTGGACCGTGTCATGTATGTGCATGTAACTTGCATGATCGAGGTAACTATTAGCGGCGATACTACGTGTCTCTCGGTCCTCTTTCAAGTGCTTGCCGTCCTTTTTCCCCAGCAACTCCCCCCCCCCCCCCCCCCCCCAGGGGCGGCAATCTGAGGGTTAGCCCCGGGCGCCACAAGCTCTAGCTACGCCCCTGTGGATGAGTCTGTAGCCCCACCCATCATCTCTTTATGGAGAGGAGGCCCTGGCTTGTGGAAGAAAGGTTATCAATCCATCCAGCTGTGGTCAGCCCTCAGCCTGGGTCTGGTCATGGCTGGCTCAGAGAAATATGACCGTTCTGGATGACCCAAAATCAGTACAAATATGACTTTGGACTCTGCAGAATACTTATTTTCACATTCGCTACATTGGACTTAAGTGCGTGTCTGGAATCTGTAGGCCTAACGGAAGTTAATCTAGCCATGGGCCCCACTTCCCCATAGGGGAATAATGAAGTCAAAACACAGTAAAACACACTGACTTTCCCTGGCATGTTTCTTTCCAGCGTATAAAGCCTATTCCATATCACCATCCAATACTGCATAAGTCCTGCCACACCATTCACTTTGTAGCTACTCCTGGACTGCGCACACTAGGAATCTCCCCTGTGCAGCCCGTACACGTGTGCACACGCATGTACACATGTGTCTGCATGTAACCAGCCTGGTGTCCCTTACTCCAGCTGCTGAGCAGTGGCCTGGGCAAGCCAGGGGAACACCAGTAAAATCCCCATGCAGTCTCTTACATCCTGAGTTCACTGTGGGTGAGTCCCAATTTATGAGGCTCCCCCACAGTAAAAGCTCAACAATTAGGTGCTCAAAAAGCGAAAAATCCGGGCGGCCCACAGTGTCAGAACCACCTTCTAACAATTCGCATCTCAGGGAGGGAGTGTGGGAGGCAACAATTCTGAACTTAACAATCAACGAACATACACAACATTTTAATGTCCAGCCCAGTAGTTCTTGACTTTATAGAACAAGCATTTGCAATGCAATAGGTCTCGTATTTACGGGAGTTTGAGCTATTGACATTGTAAATGACAATGCCTTTTTTTATGTTTTGGGTTTTAAAACATAAATAAAGGCATTGTCATTACTAATAGCATAAACTCTCGCAAACGCGAGACCTATTGCATTGCAAATGCTTGTTAAATGTGCACCAGGCATCAGTCAAAGAGGTGGAACAGACACCAAAATGCATTACTAGAGGCACATGTCCAAACGACACGCCGCCATCCGTGGCGCGTGCATATCATTGCCAAACCAGACGACCGGAAAAAATCCTAGGGGAGCTACGGAAGGTTCTAGAAATCTCTTACGTGGGCAAAAATGAACTGTCTAGGCTACTTTTCTGCAGATATAACTTTTGATAAGGAATACACAAAAATAATTGGAATGGGGAAAAAAGCAGAAATTCTTTAGATATTTATAATGTTCTGGTTTCCATTAAAAAAAACAAAAAACTGTATCCCGGATGAAAAGGTACAGGCAGCATTGTGCTTCTCTGAACGTATACATCGATACATAGATAGACAGGCGGGACCGGGAAACCTGACAATAAGTATAAATATACTCAGGAAATATAACACACAAGGTCGAATGACAACAGGCCAACACTGAAAATTGGGAAAGAAAATCGGGGTGGCGGGTACTACTGCTGAAGCTGAGATAGTTTGTGTGGTTTTCGTCAATCACAAAAAGCAGAGGGTAAGTGGCACGAAAAATAGCAACAGCTGAAAAATCTTGCCGAAATAGTTCATGCAACATTTTTCGAATTACACATTTAGTTTTTTCTTTTCTTTAATTTACTCTGCTTTAGTGGAAACTCTGGTTTCCATGTATCTGGTGCAGCATTTTACACCATAAAACAACCACGATGCGGAACGTGTGCGTTTATTTCGCACGCTGTTTCACTCACTGTGACTGCCTTGCCACGTTTGACAGAAACAAATACAGACTCCTAATGGATGTGCCACACGAAGCACTCACTGCTTCAGTGTGTGTTCACAGAAAGGAAAAACAAAAAAAGTTTCCCTCGAAGGGCTACGGTTTGGCCAGTGTTACTTGGTGTCACATATTTCAGCCAGGTGATTCCTCTGTGCACATTAGTTGCTTTAGTTAATTCAAGCGGTTGACTTTAAATCAACCAAGACTACAAAACAAACACAGTTGTGAACTGTAGAACCAGCGACAGAATACAACATGGATGCATGTGATTAACACTGGATACACATAACGAAATCATCAGACGATATAAAATGTCTTTTTAAATAACCATCCTTTTTAAAACAAGCGTGCACTGAAGCTGACGAAGAGGGAGTGGGAGGGGGGAGTGGGGGCAGGCACAGTGGTGTATAAAAACAACAAGCAGGAAGTGGGATAAGGGAGGGGGTGGCAAATGGCGTGTACATTTCGCGGGCGCTTAGGTGTTCGCAGTGGCCGCGAGGCTCACTGCGAACATCAAAGCGCCCGCGAAATGTACACGCAGGCTGCTAAATGGTGCGCGCGCCTGGCGCACATGCACTGTGGGAAAGTGATCGCGATCAAATCAAAGGCGAAAGTGAAAGCAAACGCGTGCTTTCAGGCCTCCAAATGGTGCGCGCGCCCGGACGGCGCACATGCACTGTATTTGGAGGCCTGAAAAGCCACTGTTTGCACTTCCAAAACTCGCTTACTATAAGTCTCGCCAGAGCAGCGCTAAAGCGCTGGCTCAGGCGAGACCTAGAAAGCAGGTACTCTAATCCCCCAAGAAAACAAACTACTACACACTTCAGTTTATGGTAAGCGAATGCTGGTTCGGATCACTGGTTTGATTCTACAGAAGGTGCTGCAGCCTCCCGTGCCTGTATATCCTCTGCGCCCAGGTATCCCTTGGAGCTACAGTCCTCGGAATCTGGTGGCAGTTGCATGAATTAGACACACATGCAGATTACTGCTGACGTTCACACTTCATTTGGGGCAGTTCTCAGGTGAATACTATGCAGAGAGACCAGACAGAAGACCAGCTCATGAAAATGGCCGCTCCTGACTTTGCTCTCTGAAGCTTCCTGCTTTCTCTGGGTGCTTCACACGCCAACAATACTCAGGGCTTCTCTTCAACAGTCTCTCCTGCTGTAGGACCAGGCAGATTCGCTCTCTCAGAAGGTGGACAGGCTTCTAGGCACCAGGCAGACTCTCTGCTTTTCCAGCACAAAATGCAAACTTCAGGTGATGTCCGCTAACCTCTGGGAGGTGTGGTACCAGATAGACACCAGCCCTGGTTCTACAACCGCTCTTTAAATGTGCACCGTGCAGTCCCTTTTTTGGTGAGAAGCTTTCGGCTGGAACAGAGTGGAGTGGTTTGAATCCCACTGTAACACATTTTGCAGACCGGGGATGTGGTTCCACGGTCGCAAACTGCAGAAAGGGCTTAGGTTGGTTCTCCTTTCAAGTGTCCTTCTCAGGTTGCTTCCTAGAACGGTCTTTGTGCAAAGTGATGCTTCGCACAACTGGTAGCACATGGGCTATCTAGAAGCAGGAACACCCACCAGAGGGACACAATGACTTGTGAGCTCTCTGCACCAGGCTGGCTATAGTTTCTCTAAAGCACTAATCGGAGACAGACAAAAAAGGTGATCCTGGTCGCCTTGAAAAGAAACTAGCCCTACCTTCCATCACTACCGTCTGCTGAATGGCAGTGCTCAGGAGGAAGGTATCCACATCTCGTGGCTTGCAAAGTCTTTTTGGACTTTCAAAGCTCGGCCTCCCTCCTCCTCACTTCAGTGTCTGGATCTCCACCCTCCAGCTACACTACATGGGGAATCCGTGTTCACTCTCCCTCGTGTGCCATGCTAAACCAGGGCTGTCCAAAATGGATTCCACTGGCTTCAGTACTCAGTCTCATACACCCATAGAGCTTTACTACACATTTACTACATGCATACTTTACACGAACACACACGTGCCAGACGCACAGATGTCAGTTCAAGATTTGCGGAACATATAATTGTAGAACTTTACACTAGAAGGGTCAATAGGACACTCCCTCATTGGCACAGATACAATTGTCTGGTCACACTAAGGGTTCGGAATACACGGTGCTCTGCACTACCACACTGTTGCGCCCCAAACAGGGACAGTCCTCCTGTTCACTATGAGGGCACGTTTGGTGTGCCCTTCCAGGCCACATGACAGGTCCTGGAGCCAGAGGCATAGACGTCAGCAAAATTTGGGGCGGTGAGAATCGGATTTTCAGCAATCACGCTGGAATATAATGTCAAAATACATTATAGGACAAACGGGTGCATGAGAGGGGCTAAAGTTGTACTGGAAAGAGACGAATGTGGATTGGTAGGGGGACTAAATGAGAGCAAATACAATATTTTGTAATATAATTTTATTTTTACAGACTTGAAAACCAGAGAGGAAAAAGGTGTCTGTTTTTCTCTGTGCGTATGTAAAAATTACTGGTGAAATCGGACACCTCGCCATACCTGACTGAAAGCACCAGTATCCAACTATTTACCAGAAAATACATTTTTTAGGGGGTGTAACAGCGAATTCTCCCAGAAAGCATTTCCGCTTTATTGGCTTAATGTGCACATCTTGGCAAGCTCTGTAGCTGCCCGTCCTCCTGCCCCACGCTCCTGAGGCCATAGTGCTGGTCTGTGTCCCTCCTCTGCACGCGATTGGGAATGGGGGGTCCTCTAGATGGGTTTCGCACAGAACGTGGTTTTCTAGGCGCTTTAAATCAAACATTTGGTACAGCTCTGAAGCAGTGGCTAGGCAGGGGGATGCGGGCTGCACCAGGTGCCATCACTGAGGGGGTGACAAAATGGCAAAAATATGTTTTAAACGCATATTTTTGCCATTTTGTCAAGCCGGGGGTGACAAGAAATTTTCCACACCGGGTACCCCCTGACCTCGCTATGCCACTGCTCTGAAGGGCCCTTGGTGCGTAGGGACTCCCCAGGTGCGCAGGGGCTCCCCCTTCTTTGCAGTCATGTAAGGCAGTCCTGGTCTTGGAAAGGTGCAGGTGGTAAAACACTTCACACACTGGTATCAAGTGCCAGAGCCTTCAGTCCAGCACTGCACCGGCCCTGCTGTTGTGCTGAAGGGATGTTGGCTGTGAGGAGACCCCGTAGGAAGCCCCCTCCGCCATCTTCCTGTGCTTATGAAGGGAACCAGGAAGGTGTCCTCCACTGGGAGGTGGCCAGTTTACTGCCCAGGCATTACCCGCCTCGTGGTTCCACCGGCCCTGCTGTGAGAGAGCTGGTAGTGAGAGGGCAGGGCGTGCCCTCAGGATTTGGAACACCCAATGATTAGCTAAACAAGCATTTGCAATGCAATAGGTTCTGCATTTACGCATGTTTTCAGCTATTGGCATTTAAAATGACAATACGTTTTGGTTTTTAAAACCTAAATAAAAGGCATTGTCATTTACATTGCTAATAACGTAAACTCTTGCAAATGCGAGACTGAAGTCCGGCAAAGCACTGAAACCCCTGCTCTGCTGCTGCTAATGTCTGCTGCTGCCTCTGCGCCCGGGCGCCATCCCTGCCTCGTGGTTCCTCCTTCCAGCCGCTCTGCTGCTGCTAATGTCTGCTGCTGCCTCTGCGCCTGGATGCCATCTCTTGCTCGCGGCTCCTTCTTCCAGCCGCTCGGCCACTGCTAATGTCTGCTGCTGCCTCTGCGCCCGGGCGCCATCTCTGCCTCGTGGCTCCTTCTTCCAGCCGCTCTTCCACTGCTAATGTCTGCCGCTGCGCCATCCTTGCCTCGCGGCTCCTCCTTCCAGCCACTCTGCCACTGCTAATGTCTGCTGCTGCGGGGGCGCCATCCCTGCCTCGTGGTTCCTCCTTCCAGCCGCTCTGCTGCTGCTAATGTCTGCTGCTGCCTCTGCGCCGGGGCGCCATCCCTGCCTCGTGGTTCCTCCTTCCAGCCGCTCTGCTGCTGCTAATGTCTGCTGCTGCCTCTGCGCCCGGGCGCCATCCCTGCCTCGTGGTTCCTCCTTCCAGCCGCTCTGCTGCTGCTATTGTCTGCTGCTGCCTCTGCGCCCGGGCACCATCCCTACCTCACGCCTCCTCCTTCCAGCCGCTCTTCCGCTGCTAATATCTGCTGCTGCCTCTGCGCCCGGGCGCCATCTCTGCCTCGTGGCTCCTTCTTCCAGCCGCTCTGCCACTGCTAATGTCTGCTGCTGCCGCTGCGCCGTCCTTGCCTCGCGGCTCCTCCTTCCAGCCATTCTGCCACTGCTAATGTCTGCTGCTGCGGGGGCGCCGTCCTTGCCTCACGGCTCCTCCTTCCAGCCGCTCTGCTGCTGCTAATGTCTGCTGCTACCTCTGCGCCCGGGTGCCATCCCTGCCTTGCGGCTCCTTCTTCCAGCCGCTCTGCTGCTGCGCTCTGGCTCCATCCCCGCCTCGCGACTCCTTTCTGCCGCTCTGCCGCTGCTAATGTCTGCTGCTGCCTCTGCGCCCGGGCACCATTCCTGCCTCGCAGCTCCTCCTCCTTCCAGCCGCTCTGCCGCTGCTAATGTCTGCTGCTGCTGCTGCGCCGTCTTTGCCTTGCGGCTCCTCCTTCCAGCCACTCTGCTGCTGCTAATGTCTGCTGCTACCTCTGCTCCCGGGCGCCGTCCTTGCCTCGCGGCTCCTCCTTCCAACTGCTCTGCCGCTGCTAATGTCTGCTGCTGCCTCTGCGCCCGGGCGCCATCCCTGCCTCGCGGCTCCTCATTCCAGCAGCTATGCCGCTGCTAATGTCTGCTGCTGCCTCTGCGCCCGGGCACCTTTCCTGCCTCGCGGCTCCTCCTTCCAGCCGCTCTTCCGCTGCTAATGTCTGCTGCTGCCTCTGCGCCCGGGCGCCATCTCTGCCTCGCGGCTCCTTCTTCCAGCCGCTCTGCCGCTGCTAATGTCTGCTGCTGCCGGGGCGCCGTCCTTGCCTCGCGGCTCCTCCTTCCAGCCGCTCTGCTGCTGCTAGTGTCTGCTGCTGCCTCGGCACCCGGGTGCCATCCCTGCCTTGCGGCTCCTTCTTCCAGCCGCTCTGCCGCTGCTAATGTCTGCCGCTGCGCTCGGGCTCCATCCCTGCCTCGCGACTCCTTTCAGCCGCTCTGCCACTGCTAATGTCTGCTGCTGCCTCTGCGCCCGGGCACCATCCCTACGGCCAATTTCCCACTGACTTTAAGGAGTCTATTTGGCCCACTGAATCAACATGCCCAACGGGAGAGAGTGGGTTGGCCAAGAACCTGGGTATCTGGTTTGTAGCAGATTTATGCTTTCGAGATCAGATCTCGCGACTGGCGGGGATGTGTTTTGGAACCCTGACTACTCTTCGCAAATTCTTTCCCCTTCTTCCTCAAATGGCTAAAGAAACGGTAGCCAGAGCTCTGGTGCTCTCCCGTCTGGACTACTCAAACGCCCTTTATATAGGGGCACCAGACTACTTGATCAGAAAGCTACAGGTAGTCCAGAATGCAACGGTGAGACTCATTTTTAACATCTCAAGGAGACTTCGCGTTCGCAAACAGTTGAAGGATCTCCACTGGCTCCCTGTGGCCCAAAGACTGCGCTTTAAAACTTTGGTCTTCGTTTATAAGGCTCTTAATGGACCATGCCCTGCTTATCTAGCCAAAAGATTCACACTTTACCTCCCGACCCGTCAGTTGCGATCTACCTCCAGAAAGCAGGTGGTCGTCCCCAGATTTAAAAGAGTTCGTCTGGGTGGACAATCTTTGACGGTAAAAGGAGCTCAATTGTGGAACGCCCTGCCTGACGCTCTCAGACACTCTTCCAATTTGTTCAATTTTAAAAAACTGCTTAAAACGCACCTCTTTCAAATCCATGAATAGCCGACCCGTTTTACCACCTTGATTTAGTTTCGTTCCCGCGCCAGGACAGTCTTGACTATTGGAGCGCGTTATAAATCCGCATATAACATAACATAACATAACATCCCTGCTTCGCGGCTCCTCCTTCCAGCCGCTCTGCCGCTGCTAATGTCTGCTGCTGCCGCTGCACCGTCCTTGCCTTGCGGCTCCTCCTTCCAGCTGCTCTGCTGCTGCTAATGTCTGCTGCTACCTCAGCGCCCGGGCACCGTCCTTGCCTCGCGGCTCCTCCTTCCAACTGCTCTGCTGCTGCTAATGTCTGCTGCTGCCGCTGCGCCGTCCTTGCCTTGCTGCTCCTCCTTCCAGCCGCTCTGCTGCTGCTAATGTCTGCTGCTACCTCTGCGCCCGGGAGCGATCCTTGCCTCGCGGCTCCTCCTTCCAACTGCTCTGCTGCTGCTAATGTCTGCTGCTGCCTCTGCGCCCGGGTGCCATCCCTGCCTCGTGGCTCCTTCTTCCAGCCGCTCTGCCGCTGCTAATGTCTGCCGCTGCGCTCGGGCTCCATCCCTGCCTCGCGACTCCTTTCAGCCACTCTGCCGCTGCTAATGTCTGCTGCTGCCTCTGCGCCCGGGCGCCATCTCTGCCTCGTGGCTCCTTCTTCCAGCCGCTCTGCCGCTGCTAATGTCTGCTGCTGCCGCTGCGCCGTCCTTGTCTTGCTGCTCCTCCTTCCAGCCGCTCTGCTGCTGCTAATGTCTGCTGCTACCAGGCCCCGTCTTTGCCTCGCGGCTCCTCCTTCCAACTGCTCTGCTGCTGCTAATGTCTGCTGCTGCCTCTGCGCCCGGGTGCCATCCCTGCCTTGCGGCTCCTTCTTCCAGGCGCTCTGTCGCTGCTAATGTCTGCCACTGCACTCTGGCGCCATCCCTGCCTCGCGGCTCTTCTTTTCAGCTGCTCTGCCGCTGCTGCTGCTGATGCGCCGGGTC
The DNA here is from genome assembly GCF_964204655.1 of Triturus cristatus. NCBI lineage: Eukaryota > Metazoa > Chordata > Amphibia > Caudata > Salamandridae > Triturus > Triturus cristatus. The sequence continues at coordinate 61,968,838 of NC_140591.1, read as the reverse complement.
GCTTTCCTTGCCTCACGACGACTCCTTGCAGCCTCTCTGCTGCTGCTAGTGTCTGCTGCTGCCTCTGCGCCGGGGCGCCCTCCCTGCTTTACGGCTCCTTCTTCCAGCTCCTCTGCTGCTGCTAATGTCTCCCACTGTGCCCGGGCGCCATCCTTGCCTCGCCACTCCTCCTTCCAGCTGCTCTGCTGCTGCCAATGTCTGCCGCTGCTCTCGGGCGCTATCCCTGCCTCGCAGCTCCTCCTTCCAGCTGCTCTGCCGCTGCTAATGTCTGCCACTGCGCTCGGGCGCCATACCTGCCTCGCAGCTCCTCCTTCCAGCCGCTCTGCTCCTGCTAATGTCTGCTGCTGCCTCTGTGCCGGGGCTCCCTCCCTGCCTCGCAGCTCCTCCTTCCAGCCGCTCTGCTGCTACCGCTAATGTCTGCCACTGCGCCCGGGGGACATCCCTGCCTTGTGGTTCCTCCTTCCAGCCGCTCTGCTGCTGTTAATGTCTGCTGCTGCCTCTGCGCCCTGGCGCCATCCCTGCCTTGCGGCTCCTCCTTCCAGCCGCCCTGCTGCTGCTAATGTCTGCTGCTGCGCCCGGGCGCCATCCCTGCCTCGCGGCTCCTTTTTCCAGCCGCTCTGCTGCTGCTAATGTCTGCTGCTGCCTCTGTGGCTGGGCGCCATCCCTGCCTCGCGGCTCCTCCTTCCAGCCCGCTCTGCCGCTGCTAATGTCTGCTGCTGCCTCTGTGCCCGTTCGCCATCCCTGCCCCGCGGCTCCTCCTTCCAGCTCGCTCTGCCGCTGCTGTCTGCTGCTGTGCCCAGGCGCCATCCCTGCCTCGTGGCTCGTCCTTCCAGCTGCTCTGCTGCTGCTGTCTGCCGCAGCGCACGGGCGCCATCCCTGCCTCGCGGGTCCTTCTTCCAGCCCGCTCTGCTGCTGCTAATGTCTGCTGCTGCCTCTGTGCCCGAGCGCCGTCCCTGCCTCGCGGCTCCTTCCAGCCTGCTCTGCCGCTGCAGTCTGTCGCTGTGCCCGGGCACCATCCCTGCCTCGCGGCTCCTCCTTCCAGCCGCTGTGCCGCAGCTAATGTCTGCCGCTGCGCCGGGCACCATCCCTGCCTTGCAGCTCCTCCTTCCAGCCGCTCTTCCGCTGCTAATGTCTGCTGCTGCGTCTGCGCACGGGCGCCATCCCTGCCTCGCTGCTCCTCCTTCCAGCTGCTCTGCCGCTGCTAATGTCTGCTGCTCCTGCCCTCGGGCGCAATGCCTGCCTTGCGGCTCCACCTTCCCGCCGCTCTGCTGCTGCTAATGTCTGCTGCTGCCGCCTCTGCGCCCGGGCGCTATCCCTGCCTCGCGTCTCCTTCCAGCAGCTCTGCTGCTGCTAATGTCTGCTGCTGCCTCTGCGCCCGGGCGCCAACCCTGCTTCGTGGCTCCTTCTTCCAGCCGCTCTGCCGCTGCCAATGTCTGCTGCTGCGCCCGGGCACGATCCCTGCCTAGCGTCGCCTCCTTCCAGCTGCTCTGCTACTGCTAATGTCTGCTGCTGCCCTCCGTGATTTCACCCAAAGCAAAGATTCAGCGACATCGCTCCCAGCTAAATCATAAAAACAAAGCATCACATGGTTATTTGACGATGTTGCTGGTAGCGATGCCGCCGACACTTTGGTTTGGGAGAAAAAACTAGTTGGGTGAGCTGCACACAAAAAAACGCACATGCACCATGATTTAATGTAAAATAAAATACAAAACGAGTTTTGTGAGGCCCATTGAAAAAAACGGCCCCCATCGCGTCCCACCAGTGGCGTTTACATTAATTAAGCAAAGAGTTCTTGCTAAGGGCTAATACAAGCTATACAGTAAGGACACAGTAAAAGGTCCAGTCCTGATGGGAGGTTACAAATGAAGAAAAGGCGGTACTAAGGAGGGACTAACACGCCTATTAACGAATCAGAAGCCAGCGTTTACGAAGGACAATGACATAAGCCAATGTAAAATATGGGCGGAGAGTGGGCGGGGCTTCAAATCCATACTCCAATACAGCATGCCTTTCAGAGCAGCGCATGCGCTGCCCAGGCTCGACCTAAAAAAAATCACCATTACTGGTTTGATGTAGAGCTTCAAGTAACACGTGGCCACTTCTAAATGCTGCACCTGGCTGGTGCTGTCACCAGTGGTCGAAGTGAGCGGGATCGGCAGGGCACGGCGTGCCCCTACTTCTTGAATTTTATAGATTCTGTTCCCATACTTTCTTCTTTTAAACATGCGTCCCTGACTGCAGAAATTGCCATGGCAGATAGTTAAGGCTCTGCTTTTGGGGACGGGTGGAATTGGCAGAGAAGGAAAAGGACTCTGTCTTTTCCTTCCTGCCCAGAGAAGACCAGGACAGTGTCCACTTCTCCTGGGGCTGGCAGTTGCCCCCCCCCCTCTTTGTCCTCCCTCTCTTTCTGTCTCCTCATTTGGTGAAAACCAAGACTTCAAGAAATGGTTCTCTTCTCTCTTCCTTTATTTGCTCCCCGGTAAAATGGATCCAAAAAAGAAAAACACTTTGGTGGAAATTTCGTATTTTTATGACATTTTTCAATTTCTAAGTGCAGCCTCGGGGTGGAGAGAAATAAAACATTTAAAATATGAAAAATAACTAACTAACTAACAAAAGCAAAACAGAGTGGTTGTAAGGTGGCTAGTTTGATTTATTCACACCTAAACACATTAGCGCCACTTTACAGTGTTTACCAGTGAAGCGCTACTTTTGTTTTCTCGTCTCTCTTTGAACAACATTGTTTTCCTCGGGTGGGAAAGTGCACTATTCCTGGAGGTACTGAAATACCCACTTGATGGGTGGATTATAAAACAAAATATGTACAGCGGCTGTGCGTTCACGAATGTGGTCTTTTTAAACCATATTGCCTAAGTTTTGCAAGGATATAAGCAATGGGCATTGAAACGAGTCCCTTCCGGGCCCTGTAGTCATGGCCTTAACTTTTCAGGCAAAAGCACTCACTGATTTCTGAATAATGAGTGTAAAAGGAAAAGGGTAACCATGTTGTTCCTGCTTACATTTCACATGCTTTACTTAATCTTGCATTCCCGATGAGTGTTTGCTTTCTCTAGGATATTGTTAATTTATTTTTTAGGCAGCATATTGCTCTTGTCTAGTGCGTGATTTGAAATGAGTAACATCCAGATGTTTATAGCGGGTCCGTGGAGTGCAAGTTTCTCTCAGTGGGGCAGTATGGTGTTCAGTGGGGGAGAGGATGTGGCACTATAGTCAGAGCTGCTGACTTTGGAACTGGGGAACCAGGTTCAGCCTTGATGACCAGGCCACCAGACCACTCCCCCTGAGAGAGCGCATTCCCATACTAGACCTTAGAAGGCCCCGCAAGACCTTAAAAGCCCTGGTGTCTTAGCACCAGCAGGTGGACCCCAGCAGTGGCAAGTGTGGGCTAACCTTGAAGGCCTTTCCACCACAATCCGTATTGAAGCTCACCTCTAGTCCTGCAGGCAGGCCTATGAAGCAGCACACCATAGAGTGACAGTGACTCTGTCACTGAGGTCAAAGGACCCTTGAGCAGGGTGGTTCTAGGGCAGTGTGACCGCACTGGGCGCTAACTGGAGGTGGGAGCGTCGTGTTTACAATTATAATATGTTTTCAAAAGCGCTTGTTGCCTCCTTCCTTCTTTTCTGGCCTCCAACAATTTTTGGCAACAATAAAAATTTCATGATGACTCCAGTGAATAATGTTCTTAGTAGAGAGAGATGGAGTTTTGTCTAGTGGAAGTTTTGACTGATGGAAAGGAAGCACAGAGGTTAATGTGCCTGCTGCTAAGAACATGTGCCATGCAGATCACGAAAGTGCACATAATGTGAATAGGTCAGTGAGTTACTGCTTTTGTCAGAGAGACCCTATTGTTACTTGCAGTTAATAAGTTAAAATCCTAACATAGAACAGTGAGCTATTAACTGTCACGTAAGAGCTGCATGCAAACTCCAAGGTATAAATTAGAGTGTTTTGCAGCGTGAATCTTTCTGGATTCACTATGCTGTGCATTATTCCGCGATCTTGTGGTTGGGTCCGGATTCGTAGTCTTTTCTTTGTTTTGTTTTTTTTTTTTTTTTTTTGTAGCCCAGGTGGGCGTCGACGTCCACCATTTGGTGCACCTCCCGTGACGTCGTCGTGCTTCCTGCGGAAGTCCCACCTTTGGGGCGCCATCTTCAGATTCTTTTTTCCGCCGTTGGGTCTGGATCGTCATCGGGAAGCTCCAGAAATTCACTCGGAGGAAGAAGGAAGAAAAGCGAGTTTCATCGATAGAATCAAGAGAAGACATCAGGAATAGAACAGATTTCATCAGGAGCGCGAAGAAAGAGGACCAGCGAAACTTTTTTCTTCGACAGCCTTGGAGAATGCACGCTCAGAGACCCTGAGCGAAATGGACAAGACGCCATTCAAGTTCTGCCCAAACTGCCACCACAAGTTCGCGCAGAAAGACCAGCATCCGGTCTGCAACCTCTGCCTACCGGTGGATCACCAGAGTATCGACTGCAACGCCTGCTCAGCCTTCGCGCCGAAGACACTCAGGGTGAGAGAGAGGCAGAGAAGAGCCAACGCCAACATGGATGGCAAAGGGAAACCCCCGACACTCTACGAGCTGGGCCTCGACACGGACGACGAGGACAACGTCGCCGAGACAGCCGAAAACTTCACGGTCGTAGAGACCGACAAGAAAAAAGAAGACGAGGTAAGAGAATCGTCGAGCGCAAATCAAAAAACACCTCGAAAACACGAGGGTGACTCGAGAAAAACTGAGTCAAGGTCCACGAAGGGAGCCCCGGCGCCGAAAACTTCGACGTCCAAAGGGGGAACTTCGGACAAAAGGCCCAGCGGATCCTTACAAAAGGACTCCCTGGTGCAGAAAGACGCCGAAAGGCAAGGGTCGTCGAAATCATCCCATGAAACTGGCCGATCGACGCAGAAAGAACGTTCGACGTCGACGCAAGTTTCATCGAAAAGACCCGCGGTCGACGCCGAAAGCATCTCCGAAATGGAGAAAAAGAAGAGGCGGCTCGAGGCCGAAATGGAGAACATCCTTCAAAGGAAGAAGGAGTTCGACGCCAGGATGAAGGAATTCAAGATTCCAACGGTTTCATCGGCGGACGTCGTCGAGGTCGAAGACGAGTTCGACGCCGAAGGGCTGACAAGGGATCTCGAGGAAGAAGAGGAGCCCTATTATGAGGAAGAAGCCGGGGAAGAAGACCAACAGTCGTTCTACGAATCGGCGGCATCTGCCAGCAACGACGTCGAGTGGCACGATCTCGACACCGAAAACCCGGAGGAGGCCGTGGACACGTACCCCTCGAGGCCTTCGCCACCCGACGACATCGGGGTGTACAATATGGTGGTGAAGAGCGCAGCAATGGCCTTCGGCGTCAAACTCGACGAGGAGAGGCCGAAAGCCGATTTTCTCGTCGAAACACTGCTCCCCATCCAGACTAGGAGTCAGTTCCTCCCCATGCTACAAAGCGTGATGAACCAGGGGAGAGAAGCCTTCAAGGAGCCTGCCACCTGCCGGTCGATCACGCCCAGGACAGAGAAGAAATATAAGCACTCCTCCCTGGACCCACCTTACATCAAGGGTAGCGTCACCGCAGACTCCATCATAGCCTCCACGGCCAGGAGAAGGGCCAACGTTCCAGCAACTTCGGGCCCACCTCCGGATAAAGAGAGCAGGAGGATCGACCTCACAGGCAGAAAGGTCGAGAGGAACGCCGCAATGCACTGGCGCATGGCGAATTCGAATGCACTCCTCAATAGACACCAATACCAACACTGGGATGAGATGGGGGAGCTAGTAAAGCACCTCCCCGAAGAATACCGCCAGAGAGCCTCTCACCTGGTGGATGAAGGCAAGAACATCGCCAACTCCTGTATAAAGACGGCGTTGGATGGGGCAGAGACTTCAGCAAGACTCATGGCCATAGGGGTCACAGAGAGGAGGCATGCATGGCTAAGAATCTCGGGATTCAAACCGGAAGTGCAGAACAACATCCTTGGCACCCCCTTCAACGGAGAGACACTGTTCGGAGCAACGGTGGACGAAAAGCTCACCCAGCTCAAGAAGGAAAACGAGACAGCGAGGTCCATGGGGGCCCTACAGCTGAGGGGAATGAGACGAGGAAATCCCTCGAGGAGACCCTACGGTAGGGGTGGAAGCCAACAGGGGACGTCGCACCAGGCGTTCCAACAAAGTCAGCAGGGCGAAGGTCACGGACAAAGTCAGCAGAAGCAAAGCTGGCAATATCAACCTCGGGGCCAGTCCTTTCTCGGGAGAGGGAACGGACGTGGCCAAAGGAGGAGAGGGGGCGATCAGCCCTCCTCGAAGTGACTCAGCACGCAAGAAGACGCCTACCCTCGTAAGGTCCCCAAGGGTGAGGCGCAAAAAAGTGTCATCAGGGGGAAGAGAAGATTCAAGAGCCTACGAGCATACGTCACCAGTAGGCGGAAGGCTGAGGTTCTACCTTCAGGAGTGGCGGCGTATAACCACAGACAAGTGGATAAGGAACATCGTGCAGTACGGATACTGCGTAGACTTGGAGAAAAGACCTCCAAACAGGAAGCTGAAGGGAAGACAGTGATCGGCCCAAGAACTGGCAATACTCCGAGAAGAAACGCGGAAACTCCTACAAAAGGGAGCCATAGAGACAGTGCCGTTCAGGGAACGCAACAAAGGGGTCTACTCAAACTACTTCGTGGTTCCGAAGGTAGACGGAGACCTCAGACCCATACTGGACCTCCGTTACCTAAACAAGTTCATCAGAACGCAAAGGTTCAAAATGACTTCACTGCAGGAGGTACTGCCACAGATAAGAGAAGGGGACTTCATGGTCACCGTGGACCTCAAGGATGCCTACCTTCACATCCCAATAAACAGAAGGCACAAGGGCCTTCTAAGATTCAACATCGAACAGGAACACTACCAGTTCACAACCCTGGCCTTCGGATTAAAATCAGCGCCAAGGGTCTTTACAAAATGCCTGTCGGCGGTAGCGGCACACCTACGAAAGCAGGGAATACACGTATACCCCTACTTGGACGACTGGCTGGTCAAGGCAAACTCACGCGAGAAGTGCGAGAGGCACGCAAAACGCGTAACAGACACCCTCACAAATCTGGGATTTTCCATCCACTGGGGAAAATCATCGCTGGAACCGGAACAGGTAAAGATTTTCCTGGGGGCAAAGATCAACTCCCTCAACAGTACAGTAGTGCCCAGCGACAGGAGGACAGATGCTCTACTGAAGGAGACGCAGCTCTACCAGAAGGGGCGAGCTCTGACAGTGAGGGCGGTGAGCAAGATGATGGGGATGATGGCGTCCTGTATCCAGCTGGTGCCGAATGTACGCCTGCACATGAGACCATTCCAGGAATGGCTGCAACAGCAATGGTCACAAGCAAACGGGAGTTGGGAGGATCTAGTGGTTGTTACGCACGCAGTGCAGGAGGAGATAACTTGGTGGAACAGAGACAACATAACAACGGGGAGAAGCCTGACACCACCAAGCCCAACAATGACCATTACCACGGACGCATCGCAGAAGGGATGGGGAGCGCACATGGACAACCTCAGAGTGAGGGGTCTATGGGCTCCTGCAGACGCGGTCCACCACATCAACTACCTCGAGTTGAAAACGATACTGTTAGCCCTGAAGGCATTCCAGAGACACCTGTTCGGCCAGAGGGTGTTGGTACAGACAGACAACACCACGGCGATGTTCTACATCAACAAACAAGGGGGGACACAGTCGTTTCCCCTCTCATCCCTAGCTCAGGAGATTTGGAGATGGGCCATACCTCTCAAGATAGATCTACTGGCAATTCACCTACCAGGGAAGGACAATGTGGAGGCAGACTGGCTGAGCAGACAGACCTCAGCATCGCACGAGTGGGAGCTCAATGGCCAGGAAACGGAGAAAATCTTCCAGAGATGGGGGACTCCCACAATAGACCTATTTGCAACACGCCACAATGCAAAATGCCAAAGCTTCGCGTCCAGGCAACCAGATCAGCAATCCAAGGGAAATGCCCTATGGATAAGCTGGTGGAGGACATTTGCCTACGCCTTTCCACCGATACCCCTGTTGCACAGAGTGCTCGACAAGTGCAGAACCAGCAACATGACTCTGATCCTGGTGGCTCCACAGTGGGCGAGGCAGACATGTTCTCACAGATTCAAGAAATGGCGCAAGGCAATCCGTACAGGTTCGAGAGGAGAAAAGACCTGCTCTCAATGCAAAACGGGGAGGTCCTGCACCCAGAGCCAGAGACACTCAACCTAGCAGCATGGCTCCTGAAGACCTAGAGTTCGCACACCTAAGGTTACCTCAGAGCACTATGCGAGTGCTACGGGAGGCAAGGAAACCTACTACAAGAAAGTGCTACAGCGCAAAGTGGAAGAGATTCACGGTGTGGTGCAGGAAAAAGGGCCTGCAAAACAGAATGACAAGAGACTCAACTGTGCTGAGGTACCTCACACACCTTCTAAAGAGTAACCTCTGCTCGAGCTCCCTAAGGGTACACCTAGCAGCGATCGTTGCCTACACCAGAGGTGAGAAGGGTGGAAGTTTCTTCACCTCGCAGGTGGTGAAGAGATTCATGGAGGGAGCCAAAAGAATGGCACCCCCGAAAAGGTTGCCGCCGCCGGCATGGAATTTAAACGTGGTTCTGACGGAGCTCATGAAGGCGCCGTTTGAACCCATTCACAAGGCCACTCTACAAATGTTGACGATGAAAACTGCCTTTCTAGTGGCCATAACCTCACTACGCAGGGTGAGCGAGCTTCAAGCACTAACGCTACAGGAGCCCTACATTCAAATTCACAAAGACAGGGTAGTCCTGAGGACGGACCCACACTTCATGCCCAAGGTAGTGTCGGCGTTCCACATGAATCAGAGTATCCAGATACCGAGTTTCTTCCAAAACCCGACTACAAACGCAGAAAAGGCCCTGCACACCCTCGATGCCAGAAGAGCGGTGATGCACTACATTGAGAGAACCAAGGAACTCAGGAAGTCGAAACAGCTGTTTGTGTCCTTTGCTACTAGCTTCATGGGTAGACCAGTGACCAAGGGCACCATCGCTAGGTGGATTGCCCTCACTATTCAATTCTGCCACAAACAGGCTGGACAGGAGCTAGCGGAGGGGCCTCAGGCTCACTCCACAAGGAAGAAGGGGGCCACAGTTGCCTTCCTGGCAAACACGCCCATCCAAGACATTTGTCTCGCAGCAACTTGGGCATCTGTGCACACGTTCACAAAGCACTACTGCATGGACATTCAAATGAATAAGGAAGCACAGGTCGGACAGAAGGTGCTACAACACATTTTCAACGACCAGCGATCATCTTCCACCCAGCCACCACAAAAATAGGAAAACCGCTACAAAGTCTATGCACAGCATAGTGAATCCAGAAAGATTCACGCTGCAAAACGAAAAGTTTCTTACCTGTCGGTGTAGTTTTGCAGCTTGAAGATCTTTCTGGATTCACTAGCGAACCCACCCACCTCCGCCATGAAGATGAGGCTGGAGGAAGAGGGGGTGAAATGGATAGGATCAAAGAAGTGGAAACGTACAGAAATATGGACAAAAGGATTAATCAATCGCCTAGGGTTAAAAAAAAAAAAAAAAAGGGAAAAAAGAACCCGAAGATGGCGCCCCAAAGGTGGGACTTCCGCAGGAAGCACGACGACGTCACGGGAGGTGCACCAAATGGTGGACGTCGACGCCCACCTGGGCTACAAAAAAAAACAAAAAACAAAGAAAAGACTACGAATCCGGACCCAACCACAAGATCGCGGAATAATGCACAGCATAGTGAATCCAGAAAGATCTTCAAGCTGCAAAACTACACCGACAGGTAAGAAACTTTTCGTTATGTTTTTTCCCCCAGTCTTTGATTATCCTAATGCTGCAAAAAGGGTTAATTTGGATCGAATTCAATTCTGATTATTAAAGAGAAACCCCAACCATGGTATTACGTTTTAACGTCTGAGTTTGTGTTTCTCCAGACCAATCACTATTAAACTATGATGTAGTCCTTTTTGCTTATGTAACATTTCCTATAGAGTGATTTACACACGTATGATTGATTGTCTCTGTGTAATATGTGTGATGTACAGTGCTCTGATACCCTACACTGGTTTTAGTGGTGCTGTAAATTTTCTGATACTTTATTATTTTGTAATTTTCACACATTGTCAGTCTCTGCAAAGATTTTTCCTTATTAGTACTAGAGGAACATACAACTGCAGCAATGAGAAAGGGGACCAGTCAACCTTTGCAAAGGACCCTCCACTTCACAGCGGCACAAGTCACATTTTTTCGTAACTTTTGATCCGTTTGAGCTATAAACAATTTTTTAGTTAAAATCATCAGATTATGCAGCAGATGATGTATTATGTGGCAAATATGGCAGAGCCATAATTATGTGGAAAACATTTGCAAACTAGGATATTTTGCCATTCATGTTTGAACTGCTCTTGGGGGAAAAGGGAGACACAAACGCCATGGCTGGGAGACAAATGGCTTGCGATGCCACTTTTAAGGATATTTGGGACATTCTGTTATTGGAAACTAATCTCACTTTGTGAATTTATTTGAATGTCAATAACTCATATTACACCTTAAATAAACATGTATATCCATTGGTATAGATTAAATAACGTAATAAGCTGTAACCTGTTAGTGAAATGGGAATCCAATACTAAACATTAGGATATTTTGCTCTTTCTGTCACACCTCTGACTCCGCCCCCTCACCGAATGCACAGGTTATTCCCGCCCTCTGATTCTCCGCCCACAGTTCCCCTACTTTTTTTTACCCCACTTCGACCACTGGCTGTCACTATAACCCAATGTAGTGGTGTTCTTTTTACGACCCGGTAGGATGTAAGGCTGTGTTGGCCTCGCCAGTATTCGAGCGTGTGAGTTGGAGATGGGCGTAGATATCACGGGTGAGTTTTTAACTCACTGAGCCGCTTGGCCACCTCCACCCATCCTTTCTCTGGCCTCATCTGTTCCACCTCCCCACACTCACCAGGTCTATTCGACACAGTGCACTCCAGAGGGACGTGACAGCCGTCTCTAAAACACTCTAAGGATGAACGGCTCACTCACGCCCCCAGCCCTTCCGGTCACCGGTTTGGAAGGATGGTGACATGCCACCTGCGGGGTCCCAGACAGACCATATGAATGGTTGAAACAATCCATAAACCTCCCCGACTCCTGCAGCGTCTCGATACATTCTATGGAACCGCTGTCTTAAGCGCCTAAGGTATACCCCGCAGTGACCTGGCGCTGTTCACCACCAAAGCCTCCCCATACACTATCGCCGGAGCCCTGTGCAACACGAGGCCAGCATTACCAGAGCCTGGACACCCCAGGGCTGCCACTCGAAGCTGTCCCGCATATAGTGGGGGCCCATAAGTGGACCTAAAATGGCGCGCTGGAGGGGTGCAAGTGTCCTTTTCACGACCAGAGATATGCTATCGGGTAAAGATGACTCTAACACCGAGACCACACTTGTTCATTGATAAGACTAATGCATGCTGGGAGCTGTAGTCCTGTTTTACTTAAGTTGATCCAGTCGACCTCATACATGTAAAAGAAAAGCACCGGGCTGGAGCACCGCGTCCTCGTGAGTGAACGGGTGGGGGGTGGGGGGGGGAGTGTATTTCTTTTGTAGTCTGAGAATGGCTGTATTTATTTGGGGGCCTGGGGGCTCGACAGTCGGAGCCTTGATCGGCTTGCAACAGGTCATGCAGGCCCCACGTGCATGGCGAGAGAGGCCGCGCACAGACGGACCCAGACAGAGCCCGGCTCTTGTCCGTCTGACCCAGCCGGGTGACCTCCTGACCGGCTCACACTACAGCTTCTGTCCCGGCAGCGGCAGTGGGAAAGAGGGGGGCTCGGAGGAGGTAGGGGGGCTGTGAAAGACCCCTCCCGCTCCAGTGCGGAGAGTTAGATGTCCCCAGGGCTGGAATATGCAGCTGGGAGCGGCCTCTTCACATGAGCTCAGCACAGAAACACGTGCGAGACCCCAAACTAATGTGTTCCAGAGGTGGGCGGGGAGGGTGTGGTGCTCCCCAGACACCCTGACACCCCCACCACGCATTCTTCTCTTCTCCCCGGTGCGCTCCCCTCCTTGTCTGCCTGAGAAGAAACCATTGTAGTATTTATATAGCTCTTAATACCTCGAGAGGAGTCGAAAAGCACTTCGATTTGCACCAGGATCCAGAGTGACGTTATCGCAGTATGGTGGAGACAGAGGGTCAGTTGTAGAGTGGCCTGTGTGGGGGGTACTGGGGCCTCGAGGTTGAGAGATGTGCTGGAGGCTGGTGTGAGGGCTTCGCAGCACAAGTGTTGCTGAAAAGTGTGAGAATGGAACATGCCGTGCAGGAACCTATGTGCATGCACCCAGGGGAGCTCATGTTATGCCCCCTTATGTGCATCCACATGCGGTTGAGGCACAGGGGGCCCCTGTACGGCCCCCTTTGTTTCCTCTCCTGCAAGGTTTACATGGAGGAAGAACCTCCACGTAAACCCTGGAGGAGAGGAAACTCGTAATCTGCTTGGCGGGACCGTGGCGGTCCTGCCAGGCATTTTGCAGCCTCTGAACGCCGCTCCAACGCCAAGGAACGGCGGTCCCAGAGCAGTCCGACCAGCCACCTCATAATGGGGCGGTCGGACCGCCAGGGTGGCTTGATCCGCCACTGCCGCGCTACGAGGAGGACCACCAGACTTGTGATTGGGCCCTAAGCAGGTACAGTACACGTAGCAGTAATGCTTGCTAGCCTCACAAAGACAACAGATACAGCAACATCCGCAGAAATTTTTCCAGGGGGGGGGGCTAACCTGGCAAATGAAGGGGCGTGGCTAATGTTAATCAATAGGGGCGGGGCTAAAATGGCAGACAATCAGGATCGGGTAATGCTCAGGCCAAGCTGAGAAAAAAAAGTAGTGAATTCTGCATTTGAAACTGGACAACAATTAGAGCACACATGAACTCTAAAATTACCCCCTGGCCTCTTAAAACTCATACATTCCCTGATCCCTAAACTTGTCCCCCTGGCACCCCAAAACCCATAACCCATACCCGCCCTCACCCCTAAAATTGTCCCCCTGGCACCCCAAAACCCATACCCGCCCTGAACCCTAAAATGTCCCCCCCTTGCACCCCAAAACCCATACCCACCCTGAACCCTAAAATTACCCCCCCCCTGGCACTCCAAAACCCATACCTGCCCTGAACCCTAAAATGTCCCCCCCTTGTATCCCAAAACCCATACCCACCCTGAACTATAAAATTACACCCCTGGTACCCCAAAACCCATACCCACACTGAACCCTAAAATTACCTCCGGCACACCAACACCCATACCCCCCAGGAACCCTAAAATTACCCCCTGGCACCCCAAAACCCATACCCACCAGGGCCCTAAAATGACCCCCTGGTACCCCAAACCCATACCCCCCCATGAACCCTAACATTATCCCCCTGGCACCCCAAAACCCATACCCACCCTGAACCTTAAAATTACCCCTGCCCCTCAAAACCCATACCCGCCCTGAACCCTAAAATTACCCCCCTTGCCCCTTAAAACCCATACCCGCCCTGAACCCTAAAATCACCCCCCTGGTACCCCAAAACCCATACCCACCCTGAACCATAAAATTATCCCCTGGCACCCCAAAACCCATACCCACACTGCACCCTAAAATTACCCCCTGGCACACCAACACCCATACCCGCCTGGAACCCTAAAATTACCCCCTGGCACCCCAAAACCCATACCCACCCGGAACCCTAAAATTACCCCCTGGCACCCCAATCCCTAACCCACCCTGAACCCTAAAATTACTCCCTGGCTGCAAATTCAGGATGGTAAGTGTAAAAATTCAGGACAAAGGGTCAAAATTCAGGACGAAAATTCAGGACAAAAGGTACGTTTTACAGAAACATCAGAGGAAGTTGCGCGATAGTATAAAAGTAAGTAAATAGACAACCACTTAAATACAAGTCAAAATAAGTTTATATCAAGTTGAGGCAATCGTGCACTTCACGGTTTTTTGGTATGCGCACAGCTTTGAGCAACTGTGCAGGTCTTTTTGAGGTATTTCATATGATAATAATCTATTTATATGGTTACTGCACTGGGTTAGCCAGTCTGATGTTTTGTTTACAACTCATGGTCTTGAGCAGACATGTATGGTGCGAGAAGTGCTCAGGAAGATCTGCTCGGATAGACTTTGTTACCAGCATCTCATATCGGAGTGCCATTGTGAGATGTGAAAGCGGCACGCAGAGGTGAACTAAAGGGAGGATTGCTGTGATGACCCCACTGTAGGGAACGCATTATGGGTGTTTCAGCAAGTGGAACTTAAAATATGGAATCTGACTTTGCTTATGGGGGCTTCGCAGAGAGTTGCACTAGCTGATGGAAGTCACAAAGGTGCTTTTCCCTGCAGCTTTCTTAAAGAAGGCACTGTCAATACACTATTACATAGTTTATTTTTGACACCTTGCCTATTGTTACAAACACAATATACATCTCAAGCACAGCTTATGGCGATATGAGGCTCTCCCTAAAACCTTACACCCAAGACAAAGCATGCAAACATTTACAATTACTAGTGTAACATTCAAGTAGTAGTTGGGTGTCACTCAAAATGTTGTATGTATGATGTATCAAATACAGAATAGTAATACATAGGCAAGGGAGTAGCCAGAAAATTGAAATACCTCCCACTTTGAACTAAAGCTCTTATGGCACCAAGAAAGCAAAGTAAGTCATCATAACCCTCCCCAGAAGGGTATATTGTCCAGGGATCTAGTCATTCATCCTTCCATCAAACCCCTGACAGCTACCATTTCAAATGTACTGTCTGTTATCTATTAGTGTTTTCATCTACCATTTAGTCTTTCACCATTCATTCTGTTCTTCCAACTGTGTTCCCATCCATATCCAAACCTTTTCAACCATTTGCAAACCTATCCAACGTCTATTTGTCCATCCATCATTTCACTCATCCATCTACCCTTTCACCCAATCCATCCATCATCCATCCACCCTTTCACCGAATTCATCCTTTCACTCATCCATCCTTTCACTCATCCATCCACTCTTCCACCAATTCATCCATTCACTCATCCATCCAACCATTTACCCTTTCACTTATTAATTCATCAATCCATCCATCATTTCTCTCATCCATCCACCCATTCACTCGCCCATCATCCACCCTTTCACTCATCAATCCATCCTTTTACTGATCTATCTTTCATAGTTGGTGGTGTGAAGGGTGGGAAACCCCGTTGACAGCGCACACGTGCACACTACTGTTCTTTCACATCCCCTACTGCTCACCTTTCCAATCCCAATCCAGGTGAAGAGAGCACAGAACATGAGGCGCTGCACAATACAGTGAAGACCGCTCGTGTTGCGTCTCATAAAATTAAGGGCTTCAGCTGTATTGAATGTGCCACCATCACCCTCTGGGCCCATAGCCCTCCGGTACCTTGGAGATGAGATTGGCAGTGTTTCTCAGGGACTCTGGTGCTCGACTGCGGTATTGTAATGCAGCCTTCCGAGGTTGCAGGACGGCAGTGGAGATAGCACTGCTCCTCCTTCATGGCCCGAGTTTCGGCGCTCAAACACCAGTATTGTGCGTGCAGGAGTTTCGGCGCTCAAACACCAGTATTGTGCATGCAGGAGTTTCGGCGCTCACACACCAGTATTGTGCGTGCAGGAGTTCAAACACCAGTATTGTGCGTGCAGGAGTTTTGGCGCTCAAACACCAGTATTGTGCATGCAGGAGTTTCGGCGCTCACACACCAGTATTGTGCGTGCAGGAGTTCAAACACCAGTATTGTGCGTGTAGGAGTGCGAGCCTTCAAGCCTCCAAACGATCGGCTGGATCGGCCACACACTTAGACATAGAGCAGGTTGTTAGCCAGGCAGCTTCGTTTACGAGCGGCCTTGCAAGGGGGGGTTCTTTAGTGGCTGATGGCAATTTTGCACACAGAGGGATGGTGCCTCCAAGTGTCACTCAACTCTAGGACTGTTTAATGCTGTGGCTCCCCTGACTGGGGGGCGCACTGAAGGACACACACACTGCCATTACGTTTATAGGGGGGGGGGGGACACTCTGTCGTGCTAACTTGAAATCAGGTTCTCCCAAGCAAAGCGCTCCACACACTGTGAAAAATAACAACTAGTTGAAGACGCATTCGCGCCCCCCTGGGAATGCAGCCATGGACTCCCAGGGGGGCGCGCCCCACCGGTTGAATACCTCTGTTTTAAGCTAAGGGCTATAGAGGTTCCAGGGTGGGAAGTATGCCTTAGCAGCCCAGATTGGCCATTGTCATTCTGTATGTGATAATGAGCCACAGACAGAATGACAATGGGCGGGAGGGGCTGCGAGGAGGAGTGCGAGGCCTCTGGCAGGGAACAGCTCTGCTCCCTGCAGGGCCCAGAATTACAGACAAACAGCGTCTGTAAAAGCAAGGGCGTCTGCAGGGGGTGGGGGGGGGGGCAAAGAGGGGCACTCCAGGGGGGGGCAAGCGCCCCTCCTTGCCCCCCCCTGCGGACGCCCATGAGCACGGACTGCAAAGAAGTCCCATGTACCGCGGAAGTCAACCCCAATATTGTTACCAAGCAGATTGGACCAGTTGACCTCTGTGGGGCCATTCTCCCCCTCCGGGTGCACTTACTCCATGTCTTCTTGCCTCCAGCAAAATGTGCAGGTGACAGGGTGAGGGCAGAGGCTGGTACATTGGTTCTCTGTCGTCCTCAGATCTCCTGTCACCCCTCCTGTGCAAGCCGTCTAGCCGTCAAGCCGTCTAGCTGTGTAGCTGTCTGCTGGCCCGAGAGCCCCTCAGCCTGCACCCAGTCATCTTCAGTTCACCGTCATCCACCGTCTTGATCTGGCTCTCTCATTACCTCAGCCACCCTAAGAAACCCGGCCTATCCCTGTGCCAGCCGTGAGGTAGTCCTGAGACCCCTCCAGCCAAACCACAGGCAATCCTAGAATCTGTGAACGATCTCTGCTCGGCGTCTGCCTTTTGGCAGCTGGCCTCATCCAGCCGTCTAACCACCATAGTCCTCCAGCGGCTTTCCCTCAGAAGGCATCGAGAAGCCTTAACCTACCACTGATGCTAACCTAACCCTGAGACGCTTTGAGCTTCACGTTCTCTCAGCAGGCCCTTATAGACCCCCATTCGGTTGCATCCATTCTCACCTGCATTGAGAGGGTACCACTTTGCATCATGCAAAGTCCGAACTTTAAGCTAGACGCGTAGGAAAGAGAACCTGCCTGTGCGTACAACCCCATTTGCACGTACGCAGTCTGGAAGTCTAGCAATGTTCACTGTCCTTCTGCAAAGCTTTGCGTGTCGGCTGCAACCCAATGGTTCAATTAGGTTATAGATACCAGAGCGCTGCAATCTTTAAGTAGTTGTTTATCTTTCAGTACTTGGGTTGGCGTGGTAGGTAGGCAGGCACCAGTGACGGGCGCCATCGCAGGCTGTTTTTTGGCATGGTTCTCTATCGTGCTCAAGGCCCACCTGGTAAGGTCCCGGAGCCTCGCTTAAAACAGCGAACATCTTGTCAATTTGCTGTGCTGTATCTATAAAATGTAGCTCTGATGTGGTGGGCTGCTGTGGCGCTGCCAGAAGTTCCCAGCTCCACTGTGAACTCACTGACTGCTCTGGGGCATGCCCTCATGCACTGTGGTCCCCGCAGGCTGGCAGTCCTCTCGCATTGCTCTGGGGCATGCCCACATGCACTGTGGTCCCTGCAGGCTGGCAGTCCTCTCGCATTGCTCTGGGGCATGCCCACATGCACTGTGGTCCCTGCAGGCTGGCAGTCCTCTAGCACTGCTCTGGGGCATGCCCACATGCACTGTGGTCCCTGCAGGCTGGCAGTCCTCTAGCATTGCTCTGGGGCATGCCCACATGCACTGTGGTCCCTGCAGGCTGGCAGTCCTCTCGCATTGCTCTGGGGCATGCCCACATGCACTGTGGTCCCTGCAGGCTGGCAGTCCTCTCGCATTGCTCTGGGGCATGCCCTCATGCACTGTGGTCCCCGCAGGCTGGCAGTCCTCTCGCATTGCTCTGGGGCATGCCCACATGCACTGTGGTCCCTGCAGGCTGGCAGTCCTCTAGCACTGCTCTGGTGCATGCCCACATGCACTGTGGTCCCTGCAGGCTGGCAGTCCTCTAGCATTGCTCTGGGGCATGCCCACATGCACTGTGTGTGGTCCCTGCAGGCTGGCAGTCCTCTAGCACTGCTCTGGGGCATGCCCACATGCACTGTGGTCCCTGCAGGCTGGCAGTCCTCTAGCACTGCTCTGGGGCATGCCCTCATGCACTGTGGTCCCCGCAGGCTGGCAGTCCTCTAGCATTGCTCTGGGGCATGCCCACATGCACTGTGGTCCCTGCAGGCTGGCAGTCCTCTAGCATTGCTCTGGGGCATTCCCTTATGCACTGTGGTCCCTGCAGGCTGGCAGTCCTCTAGCATTGCTCTGGGGCATGCCCACATGCACTGTGGTCCCTGCAGGGTGGCAGTCCTCTCGCATTGCTCTGGGGCATGCCCTCATGCACTGTGGTCCCTGCAGGCTGGCAGTCCTCTCGCATTGCTCTGGGGCATGCCCTCATGCACTGTGGTCCCTGCAGGCTGGCAGTCCTCTCGCATTGCTCTGGGGCATGCCCACCTGCACTGTGGTCCCTGCAGGCTGGCAGTCCTCTAGCATTGCTCTGGGGCATGCCCACATGCACTGTGGTCCCTGCAGGCTGGCAGTCCTCTCGCACTGCTCTGGGGCATGCCCACATGCACTGTGGTCCCTGCAGGCTGGCAGTCCTCTTGCATTGCTCTGGGGCATGCCCTCATGCACTGTGGTCCCTGCAGGCTGGCAGTCCTCTCGCATTGCTCTGGGGCATTCCCACCTGCACTGTGGTCCCTGCAGGCTGGCAGTCCTCTCGCATTGCTCTGGGGCATGCCCACCTGCACTGTGGTCCCTGCAGGCTGGCAGTCCTCTAGCATTGCTCTGGGGCATGCCCACATGCACTGTGGTCCCTGCAGGCTGGCAGTCCTCTAGCACTGCTCTGGGGCATGCCCACATGCACTGTGGTCCCTGCAGGCTGGCAGTCCTCTCGCATTGCTCTGGGGCATGCCCACATGCACTGTGGTCCCTGCAGGCTGGCAGTCCTCTAGCATTGCTCTGGGGCATGCCCACATGCACTGTGGTCCCTGCAGGCTGGCAGTCCTCTAGCATTGCTCTGGGGCATGCCCACATGCACTGTGGTCCCTGCAGGCTGGCAGTCCTCTAGCACTGCTCTGGGGCATGCCCACATGCACTGTGGTCCCTGCAGGCTGGCAGTCCTCTCGCATTGCTCTGGGGCATGCCCACATGCACTGTGGTCCCTGCAGGCTGGCAGTCCTCTAGCATTGCTCTGGGGCATGCCCACATGCACTGTGTGTGGTCCCTGCAGGCTGGCAGTCCTCTAGCATTGCTCTGGGGCATGCCCACATGCACTGTGGTCCCTGCAGGCTGGCAGTCCTCTAGCACTGCTCTGGGGCATGCCCACATGCACTGTGGTCCCTGCAGGCTGGCAGTCCTCTAGCATTGCTCTGGGGCATGCCCACATGCACTGTGGTCCCTGCAGGCTGGCAGTCCTCTAGCATTGCTCTGGGGCATGCCCACATGCACTGTGGTCCCTGCAGGGTGGCAGTCCTCTCGCATTGCTCTGGGGCATGCCCTCATGCACTGTGGTCCCCGCAGGCTGGCAGTCCTCTAGCATAAGCACGTTTGTATGTGAGCGGCGAGTTGGTATGCATGTAAGTATGTTACGATTTGTGCACCAGTGTGTGTGTGTTCGGAAACAATATGTGCTTCACAACTTGTCACATCTTGCATTCTTCTTCACTCCTATAATCTTTCCAATTATCTCCAGATCGGCCACGGTTTAGCGTGGGACGCCATTCCATTTGAACTTGCGACTAAACAGGGACACAATTTGTTTTTTGCACCAAAATGTTTATTATTTACCTTTACTAACTTACCCAATAGAGGCATAAATCGCATTTCCAATGAACAATGAATGCAATAGCTGCACAAGCTTAGGTGTGTCTAACCCATCGCCAGTGACACGAGAACTAACAGTAAATGTTGTAGCACACAGGAGGATCTGATGCTTTGCCAAAAACTTATAAGATCCAAAAGACGAGATGTATTGGCTCTGCCAATGCTTGTTAATATATATTGAGCTCAGAAACAACTTTTGTTCTGTTCATCTCTAAATTACACAAACAGCGCTACCACGTGGCAGACTGTCATATGTGCCGGTGCAGACAATTAAGTGCCGGTGCCGAGCACTGGAAACCACCAGCTCTAATTAAGCACCGGATCATAGCGTTCAATATAACGAAGGTCACTGGAATTGTGCAGCAGAGGAGGGCCAAATTATGTGGTAGGGTTGATTAAATTATGCACCAAGAAAACAGCAAATTATTTGGCATAATGCGGCATAGTTTGCAATAGTATTATTTTATTATTTTATAATTTTTGCACTTGCTGACGCTGTCTGGGCATTGGTCGCACCTCATTGGTACCAGTTTAATACTCAAATATAGCAATAAGCAACAGAAAGATGACCTGTTAAGTTGTGTAAAGGGCCTTTCACTGCGTTGCAACATGTACCACTGTGGTGTTAGTAAGGTTTGAACCGTTTGAGCTAGAAGTAAAACATGTTTTTATTAAAATCTGCAAATCATGCAGCATATGAAGGATTATGTGGCAAATGTGACAAATCCACAACTATGCAAAAAAAGGTGCAGCCACACCATCACATAATTCCAAAGGCCCTGATTATAACACCCTGGTTATATGCCTGGGCGGAGCCGGAGTTTGAGATGCTTGTCAGTTACTCTTCTGGAGATGGGTCCATGTCTTGAGTGTTTCTCTGGTACGAGTTTTGTTGAAGGAGCCCACCGTAGTGGAACCGCCTGTGTCTCGGTGCTCTGGCAAGATGGTGGGTGCAGACTCCTTGCTGAAGGAAGCAGACTCCAGAGCCCTGAGGGGCACAGTCACTTTCCCAAGGAGATGACGTTTGCAGATGGGGATGGAGATAGTGAGAAAGGGTCCCCTGGTGATCTCAGTGGACTCTTCAGTGAGATAGTTGAGATCTTCACAAGGTGGCTGATTGAAGTTTCGACGTTTGAATGGTTAGGGTGGTGTGTGGTCGGGCTGCTGGTCTTTATTGGTTTTCTGGTGAGGGTGGTGAGTGGTCTGGGAGCTGGTCTTTATTGGTTTTCTGGTTAAGGTGGTGTGTGGTCGGGCTGCTGGTCTTAATTGGTTTTCTAGTTAGGGTGGTGTGTGGTCAGGCTGCTGGTCTTTATTGGCTTTCTGGTTGGGCTGGTGTGTGTGGTTGGGGAGCTGGTCTTAATTGGTTTTCTGGTTAGGGTGGTGTGTGGTCGGGCTGCTGGTCTTTATTGGTTTTCTGGTTAGGGTGGTGTGTGGTCGGGCTGCTGGTCTCCATTGGTTTTCTGGTTGGGCTGGTGTGTGGTCGGGCTGCTGGTCTTCATTGGTTTTCTGGTTAGGGTGGTGTGTGGTCGGGCTGCTGGTCTTTATTGGTTTTCTGGTTAGGGTGGTGTGTGGTCGGGCTGCTGGTCTTCATTGGTTTTCTGGTTGGGCTGGTGTGTGGTCAGGGGGCCGGTCTTAATTGGTTTTCTGATTAGGGTGGTGTGTGGTAGGGCTGCTGAGCTTTATTGGTTTTCTGGTTGGGCTGATGTGTGGTCGGGGAGCCGATCTTAATTGGTTTTCTTGATAGGGTGGTGTGTGGTTGGGCTGCTGGTGTTCATTTGTTTTCTGGTTAGGGTGGTGTGTGGTCAGGCTGCTGGTCTTTATTGGTTTTCTTGTTGGGCTGATGTGTAGTCGGGGAGCCGATCTTAATTGGTTTTCTGGTTAGGGTGGTGTGTGGTCGGGCTGCTGGTCTTCATTGATTTTCTGGTTAGGGTGGTGTGTGGTCGGGCTGCTGGTCTTCATTGGTTTTCTGGTTAGGGTGGTGTGGGGTGGGGTGCTGGTCTTCATTGGTTTTCTGGTTAGGGTGGTGTGTGGTCGGGCAGCTGGTCTTTATTGGTTTTCTGGTTAGGGTGGTGTGTGGTTGGGCTGCTGGGCTTTATTGGTTTTCTGGGGAGGGTGGTGTGTGGTTGGGCTGCTGGGCTTTATTGGTTTTCTGGTTAGGGCGGTGAGTGGTCGGGGAGCTGGTCTTAATTGGTTTTCTGGTTAGGGTGGTGTGTGGTTGGGCTGCTGGTCTTCATTGGTTTTCTGGTTAGGGTGGTGTGTGGTCGGGCTGCTGGTCTTCATTGGTTTTCTGGTTAGGGTGGTGTGGGGTGGGGTGCTGGTCTTCATTGGTTTTCTGGTTAGGGTGGTGTGTGGTTGGGCTGCTGGTCTTTATTGGTTTTCTGGGGAGGGTGGTGTGTGGTTGGGCTGCTGGGCTTTATTGGTTTTCTGGTTAGGGTGGTGTGTGGTCGGGCAGCTGGTCTTTATTGGTTTTCTGGTTAGGGTGGTGTGTGGTTGGGCTGCTGGTCTTCATTGGTTTTCTGGTTAGAGTGGTGTGTGGTTGGGCTGCTGGTCTTCATTGGTTTTCTGGTGAGGGTGGTGTGTGGTTGGGCTGCTGGGCTTTATTGTTTTTTTGGTGAGGGTGGTGTGTGGTCGGCCTGCTGGTCTTGATTGGTTTTCTGGTTAGGTTGGTGTGTGGTCGGGCTGCTGGTCTTTATTGGTTTTCTGGTTGGGCTGGTGTGTGGTCTGGGAGCTGGTCTTAATTGGTTTTCTGGTTAGGGTGGTGTGTGGTCGGGCTGCTGGTGTTCATTGGTTTTTACTCTTTGAGGTCTTGTTCCTGGTCTTTGGCAAGAGAGTCGCACAGTTCTGGTGTGGGCGGTTTTGGCAGATGAGTCTTCTGCATAGAGGAGCAGGGAGATACTCTGATGAAGTTCCTTGGCCGGACCTGTAGCTTTATAAATAAGCCGTGTTTTGTCGCTTCTTGAGTGGGATTGCAGCAGCCTCTGTTTGTCCTGCGGCTGGTTTGTTTCCAGTGTTATCCCAGAGATCTTGTCCTAGATGTTGAGGCGTTTCACACTGGAGTCCACCTGCCTGCTCTCCCGTGTGGGTGGGAGGCAAGGGAGTTTTAGGAGCAGTGGATTAGGGTCCCGGAGAGGTGTGGGTAGAAGGATGCTACAATAGATGGATGTGATCACAGAACATTTACCATTGGCACAGGTGAGGTTCAGGGGTTCTGTACAGACCAGTGCTGTAGGCCCTCTCCTTGCAAAGGTTATGGTTTCCTAGCCTACTCTGAGAGGAAGTCTATGAAAAGTCAGGCTGTGGGAGTGTAGGATGCAGGAGGTCAGTCGGTCGGTGCGTGAGGTGTAGGGATGCTGTGACACTGGGTGTTGAACATTGGCGCGGTAGTGAGTCGCGTTCTGCAGTGGTCTCGTGCATGAAGGGTTTTGAAGGTATTGCGGATTTTGTCGGACGCCCCTCCTGTCTGTTTCTCGAGGGCCTTTTGTAACCGCGTGAAACGCTTCATGTAGGATTGGTCCACGTTGTGGTTTAGCCTGGCGTTGGTAATGACAAGCGGGTGACTATTGAGGTATGAAAGGAGATCTCAGATGTGAGTGGGTTTTTTAATGTTTTCTCTTCTGAGAGGTCTTGCGTTGGTGAGGGTGTTGGGCGGCCCTCGCTGAGCTTGGGGTGTTCTTTGTAGGAGGTGGTTCTGGTTGGCACATGGGCGGCGGGCAGATGACATTACAGCCTTTGGAACAGGAAGGGATGATGAGGAGGAGGGGGAGGCGTGGGCTGGATGGGAGGGTATTTGAGGGAGAGTGTGTGAAGAAATTGGTTTATTCTATGGTGTCCAGCCAGGCTCATTTGTGAAACTTTAGCTCTGAACTTTCAAAAGTTGCCATTTACTTGCGTTACATTAAGTGCGACTTGGGCACCAAGGAGGTGTTAATGCCGTCACTCTTTTCATACCTTCAAGTACCAACCTTCGTAGTCACAGTCAGAAGTTAGCCCAGCTGAGTGCTCAGCGTGTGACCCTGTACCCACCACTGGGGTACTAGCTTTTCTACAACAAAAACAACAATTTGGGATTTTTACTGTTAGAACCTGTAAAACACGTGCTCTACTTTTGATATACAACACCCTCCCTTAGGGCTTGGCAGGCCAGCCTTAGGGGGGATTTTGATAGATTCAAATGGAAGGTCTGGACTCCGTCATTATTCTAAATGGCCAAGTCGGGTTATCAATTCGAAACTGCTCTGCAGGCCGGCAAAGGCAAGCTGGGAGTCCTGCTTTACGTTGTCACACTCGTGGTGCACAATAAGTGCTGCCGGCCATGAGAGAGACTTTAACTTACAGGCCCTCAGTACCCCTGCTACCATTTACTAGGGACCAGTAAGCTAACTTGTGCCAGTTGTGGGTGAGCCAGTCAGACACGCACAATTAAGGGTCAGAACACTGGTACTGAGGCCTGTTTGGCAGCACTCCGAGCACCTTCGGAGTCGAACCAGCAGCCTCACTCGAAAACTTTGAGGGTCGTCATGTAAAAAGAGGCATTCCCTCACAGAGAGGAATGGAGGTATCCGAGTGACTGAAGCGAGGAGGGGTGACGTGAAATAAAACTAGGACTAATGGGAGTAGGGACTTTGTAAAAGTGTATTTATGGGGTTTATATACGGTTCCGCAGGATTTTGTCATACAATCGTATGAATATAAACTGAACATCTAGCATGGATCCGGCTCCTTGGGGCCTCGTTTTGATATCATGATCTAGCGATAAATCGCCGAGTGCTCTTTCAATTCCTATATTTCCATCTACTGTTCTGTGTGATCTTGGGAACATTTCTTTCCTCTGCTCACTTAACTGCACTTAATTCAGTCACCATGACCAACTAGGAATATGTAAGGGGAGAATAGGCCTTTTCTAGCGGCTTTCGATTGTCACGCGTGGAAAACGGATCCCCCACTTGACCAGATGTGTGATCTGGACGTGAAATGAACCAGGTCATGGTTTTTAAGCGCTCCATAGCGTGCACATTTACATCTTCCACCAATACCTGCTGTCTGGTTCTACATGAGACGTGTGTGAGGCGTATCTCCATCGTCGTACGCGCCTCTCCGGGTGGGACTATCTGGGGGCTTTGCCACCTACTGCCAGCTTGGTGTATTCATGCTAGGAGAGAACATCTTAATATGTCCACGTTTGGAACCTGTGGTTGACCTGTGGTTCAGCGGTGTCCCCTTCTTCAAGGGTCCCAAAGGGGTGAGAGCCATCTACCCTGTGGGTCCACACGAAGGGCATCATCTCCTATGCGGATAACCTGTGGATAGAGCTGCTCGGACTACCAGACAACTCCCAACCAAATTATGTGGCATGGTTGACTGAATTGTACGGCAAGTAAAATAGCGAATGATGCCGCGCGTTCCGTGCATAATGTATCGAGTGCTTCATTTAACACAGCTGTTGACGCGGTTAAGAAGAGACCCAGGTTTCTTTAAACATTTTTTTACAAAGAATCCAGACACAATATTTAAAGTGTTGTTCACGAATGAGTGCGTCTTGCATGGCAGACAGGACATCAGCTGTACTATTTCATCTTCACTTCCCAGAGTAGGGCGGTGCCTGGATGGCATGTGGAGTGTTAGAATCTACATAAATACATTTTCCAATCAGAGCCGCAGCTCTTTAATTGCGCTCATCAGCAATATTTTCGAACGTGTCTCCGGAGCCGTCTCCGGTCTCTTCTATATTAACACAGTGGGACTCCTTACGTCTCCCACTTCAATAGAAACCGCTCTACACATATTATTACATATTGCATATTTATTGTGTAAACATCTCTCCAGGAAGCACCTTCTGTTTCAAGGCATCATCCAGACGCGGAGTCGCCTCTTAAAATCCCAGCTGCTTTGACAACAATTGGATATAAGAATAAATTGTCAGCCACAGCGAAACAAAACATTTCCCTGACGGAGCCTTGAGTTGCTGCCGCTCTCTTTGAAATATGTTTAATTCGGTATGGTGCACGTTTCCTACTGTAAAGAGAGATGGTCGTAGATTGGGGACATTAACAGCGCCAGCGCGCGTCGGACCGCTGCTGTTCTGCTGTCCAGGGCTCCTTCAGTGAGGACACACAGGACGAGGGCCCTCTGGGCTTCCGTACCCCCTGCCCTGCTTATATGACTCCTTCAGTGAGGACACACAGGGCGAGGGCCCTCTGGGCTTCCGTACCCCCTGCCCTGCTTATATGACTCCTTCAGTGAGGACACACAGGACGAGGGCCCTCTGGGCTTCCGTACCCCCTGCTCTGCTTATATGACTCCTTCAGTGAGGACACACAGGACGAGGGCCCTCTGGGCTTCCGTACCCCCTGCCCTGCTTATATGACTCCTTCAGTGAGGACACACAGGACGAGGGCCCTCTGGGCTTCCGTACCCCCTGCCCTGCTTATATGACTCCTTCAGTGAGGACACACAGGACGAGGGCCCTCTGGGCTTCCGTACCCCCTGCTCTGCTTATATGACTCCTTCAGTGAGGACACACAGGACGAGGGCCCTCTGGGCTTCCGTACCCCCTGCCCTGCTTATATGACTCCTTCAGTGAGGACACACAGGGCGAGGGCCCTCTGGGCTTCCGTACCCCCTGCTCTGCTTATATGACTCCTTCAGTGAGGACACACAGGGCGAGGGCCCTCTGGGCTTCCGTACCCCCTGCCCTGCTTATGACTCCTTCAGCGAGGACACACAGGGCGAGGGCCCTCTGGGCTTCCGTACCCCCTGCCCTGCTTATGACTCCTTCAGTGAGGACACACAGGGCGAGGGCCCTCTGGGCTTCCGTACCCCCTGCCCTGCTTATGACTCCTTCAGTGAGGACACACAGGGCGAGGGCCCTCTGGGCTTCCGTACCCCTTGCCCTGCTTATAGGACTAACAGCAGCCACCGAGAAAGGCATTGAGGCTGTGTTTATGGGCCGTGTCTCCACAGTACATTGTGGCTGCCAGGGGGAGCAGCATGAATGAATGAT
The DNA here is from genome assembly GCF_964204655.1 of Triturus cristatus. NCBI lineage: Eukaryota > Metazoa > Chordata > Amphibia > Caudata > Salamandridae > Triturus > Triturus cristatus. The sequence continues at coordinate 61,941,739 of NC_140591.1, read as the reverse complement.
TGAAAGAAGATTTGTAAAGCGCCTGGTTACCCGGAGGCATCCCCGCGCTAACGGACACTCTAGTCATCAATAATAATTCATGGGAAAAGTAGGGCATGGCACAGATGACACCCGAAGGGCACTGACTGACTGTGCCTTCTCGTCAGGTGCCCGCCGAGCTGTGTGTGGTGTTTGCTCCAGTACTGAGGCAAGTCAAGGAGCGATGGCGGGAAAAGACAGGCATGATATTGTTTAACTGATAAATTACGTGCACGGTTGACTGAGTCTTTATTCTATGTAGCGACTAATATTATAAAATAGGTGTTCATTCTGGCAAATTGCTGGCAATTTATGTTTTTGTCAATACCTGAACGGGAGTCCGCGAGCCCTCAAAGAGCAGCACCGAATCTACGTTAAAATATAATGTTGCACAAGTCCCCTGAAAGCGGTGGTTTTCAATCTTTTTAATGCCGCGCCCCCTGTGTAAAAGTAAACAAGCATTTACAATGCAATAGGTCTCGCAATTGCAAGATTTTGAGCTATTGGCATTGTAAATGACAAGGCCTTTTATATCTGTTTAAAAAAAAAAACCCGGCAATAATAAGATATTGTCATTTACTATACGAATAGGTCAAAGTTCCTAAAATGCTAAACGTATTGCATTGCAAATGCTTGTTGTTTACAAGCGCCCCGTTAAGAGGCCACACCCCTTTCTTTAGACGAGCAGTGTCTAAAGAAAGGTCTATAGCTGCTATTAAAGTGAAAGCGCTAAAGGCACTTGTACCCAAAAAAACATTAGTTTGTCAAGTCGACAAACCAATGCCTTATTTTGTAAAAGCGTCCTGTAAAAGCCTGCATGGCGTGCTGAATGTTGCAGGATAGCATGCCGTGCCTGCAGTAGGAGAAACCATTAAAGAAAATAGTGCTACAAAGTAAGCAAGACGTACTGTGTACCAAGGGACGTAGAAGGACCAGTCCTCATGGCAAGTTACAGATGAAGACAAGGCGGGACTAACAAGCCAATTACCCAATCAGAAGCCAGCATTTACGAAGGAAAATGACACCAGCCAATGACAAATATGAGAGTGGGTGGGGCCTCAAGTCCATACTCCAAAAGAGTATGACTCGCAGAGTAGCACATGCGCTGCCCAGACTCGGCCTAAAAAGTCAACAGGGCCCCCCAGAATTAATCACAATTATTCCACTAAACTGACCATGTTTAAATGGGTCTAAACAGATTTAAACATTACAGGTAAGTTCAATTCCCCCGTTGAAAATGCAATTAAACGCATGATTGCCAAACAGACTGTTCTGGTCAGGCAGGCCTTACAGAAGTGTAAATGTATCAACAGTGCGAGTATCTGAAATTGTGGGGAGAGGTTTGGGGAGTATTTGGAATCCCTCCCTTTGACACATACTCCCAGCCAGGATATAAATGACAAAAGATGTTACTGACGGCCCATTACAGAGCGGCTCACTGCCGTCTTTTTTTTCTCTCCACTTAAAACAAAGCACTGTTTTCAGCGTGACGCTTCCCTTGGCCAGAGACTGCCATTAATTAAGGGCCCTCCCAGTTTGAAGACCCGTGGTAGGAAGAGTACAGCGAGAGTGGCAGCCATTTGGGGGTCAGGCAGGGCTGGGTGTGGGACTGAGCCATCCCAGCCCGTTCTGCCTTTCACACGCACCCGCCTGGTAAAAAATCTCTACATTTTCCTTCGTCCCATTGTGGTTCTGTATTTCTATCCTAAAAAATATTCAAATGTAATACTGTGCAATGTATGCCTGGTATAGTGCCCTGAAGCGGGGTGTGTGTGTTTGTGCATATTAAGATAATGAAAGTAAACAAACACCACCCTGTCACCTGGCGGTATGCTTTTATGTCCTCTCCATGTATCTAAATTCCACGAGGTTGTGGACCTATGTACTTCTAATTACGTCATGGAAAAAATGGAACACCTGGCTTCTTAATTGATTTATTTGAAAATATTTGTAGTTGTGAATGAGAACATGGTATAACAGTGGGATTGGCTGTTCGGAGGTGTGAGAGAGTTGGTTCTTGGTATAACAGTGGGATTGGCTGTTCGGAAGTGTGAGAGAGTTGGTTCTTGGTATAACAGTGGGAGCGGGTGTTCGGAGGGATGTGAGAGAGTTGGCTCTTGGTATAACAGTGAGAGCGGGTGTTCGCAGGGATGTGAGAGAGTTGGAGCATGGTATAACAGTGGGAGCGGGTGTTCGGAGGGATGTGAGAGAGTTGGCTCTTGGTATAACAGTGAGAGCGGGTGTTCGCAGGGATGTGAGAGAGTTGGAGCATGGTATAACAGTGGGATTGGCTGTTCGGAGGTGTGAGAGAGTTGGTTCTTGGTATAACAGTGGGAGCGGGTGTTCGGGGGATGTGAGAGAGTTGGAGCATGGTATAACAGTGGGATTGGCTGTTCGGAGGTGTGAGAGAGTTGGTTCTTGGTATAACAGTGGGAGCGGGTGTTTGGAGGGATGTGAGAGAGTTGGCTCTTGGTATAACAGTGAGAGCGGGTGTTCGCAGGGATGTGAGAGAGTTGGAGCATGGTATAACAGTGGGAGCGGGTGTTCGCAGGGATGTGAGAGAGTTGGAGCATGGTATAACAGTGGGATTGGCTGTTCGGAGGTGTGAGAGAGTTGGTTCTTGGTATAACAGTGGGAGCGGGTGTTCGGGGGATGTGAGAGAGTTGGAGCATGGTATAACAGTGGGATTGGCTGTTCATAGGTGTGAGAGAGTTGGTTCTTGGTATAACAGTGGGAGCGGGTGTTTGGAGGGATGTGAGAGAGTTGGCTCTTGGTATAACAGTGAGAGCGGGTGTTCGCAGGGATGTGAGAGAGTTGGAGCATGGTATAACAGTGGGAGCGGGTGTTTGGAGTGGTTTGCGAGGATTGGTACATGGTTTAGCATTGGAATTGGGTGTTCGGAGGGATGTGAGAGATTTGGTACATGGTATAACAGTGGGAGCGGGTTTTCGGAGGTGTGAGAGTTGATGCATGGTACAGCAGTGGGTGCGGGTGTTAGTAGGGGAGTAAGAGAGTTGGTACATCATATAGCAGTGGGAGTGGGTGTTCGGAGGGATGTGAGAGAGTTGGTGCATGGTATAACAGTGGGAGCAGGTTTTCAGGGAAATGTGAGAGAGTTGGTTCTTAGTATAACAGGGGGAGCAGGTGCTCAGAGGGATGAGCAAGTTGGTTCTTGGTATAGCAGTGGGAGCGGGTGTTCGGAGGGATGTGAGAGATTTGATTCTTGGTATAACAGTGCGAGCGGGTGTTCAGAGGATGTGAGAGAGTTCTTGGTATAACAGTGGGAGCGGGTGTTTGTAGGGTTGTGAGAGAGTTGGTACATCGTATAGCAGTGGTGCGGGTGTTTGTAGGGATGTGAGAGAGTTCTTGGTATAACAGTGCGAGCGGGTGTTCGGAGATGTGAGAGAGAGTTGGCTCATGATATAGCAGTTGGTGTGGATGTTCGTAGGGGTGTGTGAGAGTTGGTACATGGTATATCTTCAAATCACCAGTGATGGAGGGTGCAAACCCCTCCTGCATGAGCAGCCATCCTCTCTGCAGCGATCACTCCACTTCCAGTAGAAGCCATACCTGCCCAGAGGCATTGAAAAACTCCAGGCCTATCGCAAACCTCTCCAATCCCTGTGCAGTAGGAAAAATAAGACTATGGAAAGGAAAAGAATCCCCCTCACGATGAACACTCAGACCGCCGACCCACAGCAGGGACTGAAGCTGCAGTAGTAAGCGTTGGAGATGACCAGCTTCTGAACCGACTGAGACTAAACCTACATGAGTAACTCTTAGAGATGACCAACTCATGACCCAACAGGAACTAAAGCTGCAGGAGTAACCCTTAAAAAATAGCCAACCCATGACCCGACAGGGACTGAAGCTGCAGAAGTAACCCTTAGTGATGGCCAACTCATGACTTGACAGGGACTGAAGCTGCAGGAGTAACCCTTAGTGATGGCCAACTCGTGACCTGACAGGGGCTGAAGCTGCAGGAGTAACGCTTAGTGATGGCCAACCTATGACCTGACAGGCACTGAAGCTGCAGGAGTAACCCTCAGAGATGGCCAACCCATAACCCGACAGGGACTGAAGCTGCAGGAGTAACCCTTCGAGAAGGCCAACTCATGACCCAACATGAGTTACCCTTAGAGATGGCCAACCCATGACCCGACAGGTACTGAAGCAGCAGGAGTAACCCTTCAAGATGGCCAAACCATGACCCGACGGGGACTGAAGCTGCAGGAGTAAAGCTTAGAGATGGGCGACTCATGACCCGACAGGGACTGAAACAGCAGGAGTAAACCTTTGAGATGGCCAACTCATGACCCAACAGGAACTAAAGCTGCAGGAGTAATGCTTAGAGATGACCGACTCGTGATCTGACAGGGTCTGAAGCTGTACAGCTGTGCAGTAACCCATAGAGATGGCCAACTCATGACCCTAAATGGACTGTGTGAGAAGTTGGCCTGATATATGATGTCACTAGTTCTAGTGTACACCTTGTATCAGTCCAAACAACCCTTATGGTGATTGGTTGTAAAGTCAACCTTATAGACCAGCTATCCTAGTGGTAGCATGGACAAGAGCAGTCTTAGGCTAAACTCTGAATGGCATGTGAAGCCAGCTGTGATACCATATATAATCCCTTGAATACCAAATGAAAGGACACCACAACAGATATATATATAAAATAAAGTGTATTTATTCTAGACAAACCCTCAGCACTCTTTATGGGATTCGAGGTAAGTACAACACAGTGTTATTTAAGCATACATTAAGTCACACAGGTAAGTAATACAGTTAGGCCCTATGGGCCACGCAAACCATATACTAAGTAAGTGGTATAAGAACCACTGTCACGAACACAGGATAGGCCTAGGGAATCGCTGGGGCTACACTATACTACCAAAGGTTAGGAAGTGGGAGGCCCACGGGATTCAGGTGCAGAGTGGAAACACTCACGCGTAATGCGTAAAAGTAGTTATTAGAAATTAAGAGTTTTAGGACACTTCTGGAGTAACTAGGAGGTCGAGACTTGGAAACTAGACCCTAGGATAGTCAATACCCTTGTGAGCACCGGAGTACTCAAGTTACCTAGCCCACGGGCTGCGGGTACATAGGTGTGAACTTGCGTCGGGTTTCGTCGTTGACTCCTATGGATGCCTGAAGGAAAGTTGCTGACAGGCAGTCAGTGAAGAGTGTCCGGTGGATCCCAAGGATGGGATCAAGAAGGAAGGTACCTGCAAGCAGAAGGGACAGAGTCTAGGTCACCAGCCAGGAGCCGGGAAGGAACCAGGCGATGTCGTGAAGATGCAGGTGAAGAGGTGAAGCTTGTCGCAGCAGCCACGGGTACCAGGAGGCGTCGAGGATGACCAGGCCAGGAGATGAGCTGTCCCACAAAGGCTCTTGCTGTCGGCGGCGTCGATGTCGAGCTCGGACCCAACAAGCCTTGGCAAGCGGAACCCACGCAGAATGGAGGACTTGCTTCTGGTGCAGACCAGGAAGGTCTGGGGTGCTCCTCTTTCACAGAGGAGCGAGTGCCAGTCTGGAGGAGCCGGACCAGCAAGATAAAATCAAAGGTTCGTCGTCGCAGAGGTCACTAACCAATGGGCCAACAACCGGACAACACGTCGAACAACTCAAGTGTAGAAGGGCGCCACGCAGAACACGTGAAGTGTGGGGAGCTGATCTTCTTTGCAGATGGTGCTCGGGATTGGGGCTTCTCAATTCCCCAAGCACAGCCTCGAGGAAGCCTCAGAAGTGGCGCGAGTCAGTTACTAGCCACTTTTCCCAAGTTGCCGGTCCCACGTCCCTCGTCGCCTCCACGGGTCTCAGCTTTGCTGTAGATGTGGATCTGGTTCAGAGGTGTCTGGAAGTCTCGGCGCTGGTCAGTCTCTGCAGTCGTCCCTCGCAGGATTCAGTCGCAAAGCAAGCAGCGGTCGCCGGATGGTGCCTGGTTGCCATGGGTGGTCACTCCTTGGCCACAAGGGAGATTCTTCAGTCTTCTTCCTGAGGTCGAATGTCGAAGGTCCAGAGTTTCTGTTCAAGTTGCAGATTCAGGATAATCTAATTCTGCAGGGCTCAGCTACCTACTGATATACTGGGCTAGTGGGCTGGGCTACCTGCAAGGTCCCTCCTATGGGTGGGACCAGGAAGGGGAGTGGCTACACCCCCTTTCCTTTGTCCAGCTTCGCGCCAGAGCTGGGGCTGGAGTGCCCCAGTGCCGGTTTGAACTGGACTATGCATGGGACACCTTGTGTGCCCCAGGCAGTGTCTAGTTTCTTTCATCCCTCCCTGCCCCAATACACTAAGGCCTGTCTGGGGAGGTGCTAGCACCTCCCAAGGCAGGAAACCTATTTTCCGAGCCTCCCTTGCTGGAAGGACACCCAGCAGCAGGAGGTCAGACTTGTCTGTGGCAGCAGCATCCATTTTGTGATGCTGGGGCTCTGGTTAACTTTAACCGGGTAAGTAGGTTTCAACATGTCTTCTCCCTCTAGAAGGGAGGAATAATATCCTCATCCCCAGAAATGGGATGGGGGTATTATTCCAAAGTGTTAGACACCTTACGCGACATGTTTTGATAAAGCCAAACCATAGTTACCATAACCGTTTAAGATGATAAGGTACTTTAAGAGTATATGGTAGGCTATATCATAGAACAGCTATAAGGACATGGTTCCGAAAGCTGCAGACAGGCTCAGCTCATGCTAGAGCACCATCTCACATGTTACTAAGCACTCTGCCTCCAGGATTGTTAAAGCCTGCCATAGGAGTGGCTGATAGGTACACATGTGTCTATATATAAGGTAGTTATAGGAATACTACACCTAAGCAAGGGGTGATTACACGACCTTGCCCCAGCTGAGTGATCAGCCAGTTGTGTCATAATGGAAGGCCAGGCCAGGGGTGGCATAATACATGCTGCAGCCCCTGGTAGGCCTAGGGTACACCTATGCCCTGGGTACCTAGGGTACACTATACAGGGGCCAATAAGGTGATCCTTACCAATTGGGTTATGCACCTAAAGTACATAGTACGAATTTGAGAGAGAACAGCTGGGCTGTGGGTCTGATTAGCAGGCCCACAGCCACATCTAAGTCGAAAACCAGTGAAGCAAAAGCAAAAAGTGAGGGTGAACATAGAAAGTAGACCCTACTCTCCTACAGACTGAAGCTGCAAGAGTAACCTTTAGAGATGGGTAACTCACGACCCGACATGAATTGAAGCTGCAGGAGTAACCCTTAGAGATGACCAACGCGTGACCCAACAGGAACTGAAGCTGCAGGAGTAACCCTTAGAGATGGCCAACTCATGACCTGACCGGGACTGAAGCTGTAGGAGTAACGCTTAGAGATGGGCAACTCATGACCTGACAGGGACTGAAGCTGCAGGAGTAACCCTTAGAGATGGCCAACTCGTGACCCGACAGGGGCTGAAGCTGCAGGAGTAACGCTTAGAGATGGCCAACTGATTACCAGACAGGGACTGAAGCTGCAGGAGTAACCTTTAGAGATGGTCAACCCATGACCCGACAGGGACTGAAGCTGCAGGAGTAACCCTTAGAGATGGCCAACTCATGACCCAACATTAGTAACCCTTAGAGATGAGCAACACATGACCCGACTGGAACTGAAGGTGCAGGAGTAATGTTTAGAGATGGCCAACCCATGACCTGACAGGTACTAAAGCAGCATGAATAACCCTTAGAGATGGCCAACCCATGACCATAGAAGAAGGAAGCCAGGCTGTTCCACTCCGTCTGGCGCGCCTGGTGTCTTCCACAACCCTTCTGGGATGGGGGGGTGCATTTGCACGTTTTGATGTGGAGTGGACTCATTTGTTGCTCGATAGTTGTGACCAGAAAATCATGATGGGGGTGGAGGAATCTCCCACCCTCTGTTCCAGCACTAGCAGCGATACCTGTTACTATTAGTTGAATACTACAGGCTGGAACTTGAAATGTGGACAAACGCTGCACGGATTGACTGAGGGTTCGAAATCATGACATGATCCCAGGGTGCTTGGATGACCCCTTACACTGGGTGAGACCTTCCTCTGCTTCAATAGGATAAAATGCAGCTCTTCATCATCATCACGCTCATGAAGCACTCCAACCCTTGGGCATGCCACATGGAAGTAAGACTATGCAGCCTTTCCAATCATCACTCGCCCCCTATTCGCAGCGCCAGCCGCGGGCTCCCGAGCAGAACTTTGGCCTCCGGCACTTACTGTTTTACAAATTGGGCACTGGCCTCAGTCCAGTCTTGTTTTCAGGTCCTCAGGGAAGCGCTCTGCTGATGGTAAATGAGTGAAGTCACCTGAATCAACTCTTGCCGCAGTCCACAGACCCATCACCCATGGAGTCCCTTTCACCAGGTGAGCCTGCAGGGAGGTCCCTGAGGGGATGGACCACCAGCGATCGGTTGGGATTTTGAGGACATGCATTCCCGATCCGACCTACCTACCCTCTATAATTGTAGATGTAAACGTGATTGTGGCTGGATCATATGTCTTGGGGAGCTTACAAAATGTGACGTGGACCACCACAAATAAGAGCAGACACACGTGCACGCCCATGCGTACACACCAGCTGCAAGCATGCTCTGTGTCAGGGTAGTAGGGTGGCCTAGTGAACTGTCCTGATGCCACGAGACCGGTCTGAATAAATGGATCACAGGAGGCATCCTGAAATATCTCCACCATCGTATCCCTCCCGAGAGTGCCTCAGTCCCTGAGGTGAACTGACCATGTCCCATAACCGACCTCCTGTTGGCACCCTCATGCGTGACGTCTTGTGTGTAATACCCTGTTGCTTTACACCCAGGTAGTCACTAGGGTACTGTTGGTGGTTTCTACAGAACAATGTAAGGAAGTGATCTGAAGCATTAGTCACTTAATGTGGCACTGTAGACTTCATAACAACACATCCTTTTCATAATAACATATCTACGACTTGCGTCATAGAACGTCCTCCAGTGAAAAACCCTACAACATTATAATGCAATAAAACGTTTGTTCTAAATATCAATGAATTAAACACTTGTATTTAAGCATCTAACATTACACGAGAAAAGCTGCTATATTCATGTAGTATTTTGGCATAAGCAGAGCTAACGTACGCAAGAAAACATCCGGTAAATGGTAAATCCAAATTCTCATTCCCACTGTCATCGCACCCGCTTCCAGTCCCCCGTCTTCCTTGGTGCGCGCTACTTCTAAATTTGAAAACAACCTGTGGGAAACAGTGACACTTCTCCACGTCTATCCCTAAAATCTGTGTACCAGTTAACAGGCATTCAGTCTAAAACCAACCGCGTTCGTCTCTTCTATGTGGGATATTGCGCCACACTTCTGATTTGCATACTAAAGAATCCCATTTGAATAATCTTCTAATTACAGCAATTGAGCAAATTTAAATTTACTGACTCAATTCACATCCCCCCCGGTTGATTGCCGATGGATGCCGGGCAGTAGTGCGTCTCATAATATTGCAATTATAAATCAGTGTAATTTATTTTCTGCCAGTGTGAGCTGTTTATTAATGTTGGGTGTTATAAAAATTTCATTTTAGAAGCGGCATCGCTGTGTTCCTTTTCCCTGTTGTACAAACAGTGCTTTACAGTGTAGTACATTTTGTACCACTCAGCGTGAGCCTTGTACGTGGGGGAGGACGATGGATCGTGTCGGCTGGTGTGAAGACGGATCCACAAAATGTTCATTTATCCTACAGAAAATTGATGCGGATTCCAAGCCGAATCCACTCTCTTGACATGCGACTGATCAGCCAGTCCAGTGGTCTTGCCTTCTTGAATCGGATTGGTAGATCTGGGAGTTAACTGTAGAGTGAAGGTCTGAAAGGCGATTCTAGGAGACACCGGCCCTGACTTGCAGGACGTCCCAAAGCTGTGGGTCGGTATTCCTGTAGGGTCATAGAAGGCGGTTGTGGGAGCCGGCCTCGTGGCGTGGTCCTGTTTCCCCGCGATAAGCCGCACGCGGTCCCATGCACATCGGGACTCCTCCATCTTGGATTGCACGTCACTCCACGTGACCACCTGTATGACCCTGTTCTACCCGGCCTCGGTCCCAGCGAGGCCCGACATCGAGACGTCAACCTCTGGCCCGGGGGATACCACGTGAGCCCTTCCCACTCCCGGCGGAGGGCAGTATCGATGGGACCCCCTACCGTCTCTCCACACCTAGGTGTGATCACCCCACAGCTCTCTGGGGCCTGGCGCCTCTCCTGCTGGGCGTCTGGCCGCTCCCTACCCGGCCTCTCCGCCCCCTCCGGGCGCACAGGTCCGGACATCAAAGGGCTCCCGTCCTATATCTGGGGCGACCCGACAACAGGGCAGTAGTTGTATCCTGGAGTCAAGAGCCCTGCTGATCGGATCGCGGCTGACCCTACGGAAGAAGACTCACCCTGAACCACCACTTGAGCCCTGCTGACGACGTCGCGGCTCCACCGTGCTTAAAGACCTTCACGAACCTTTGGGGCCCTGCTGACTCTGTCGCGGCCCGACCTTGTTGAACCTCACCACCAGAGCCCAGCTGACCTCGTCGCGGCTCGACCGAAGCGGACCTACCACCAGAGCCCTGCTGACCGTGTCGCGGCTCGACCTAAGCGGAACTACCATCCGAGCCCTGCAGACGACGTCGCGGCTCTCCACGTCCGAGCCGCTCTGAGACCAGCATCCAAGGTCTGGCGCAGAGCCCTCCCGTGCCTGGCTGGCACTAAGACTGTCCCGCTACCCTACCCTCTTGAATGAACATTGAGACTCTGATAGGATCCCTCGATCCCTCTGTAAATATTGCTCGTATTGCTGCCGATAAATAATCTAATCTTGCAACTACTATTGAGTCCTGTGTGGTGGTGTTACTGGGCCTAGTACGATCATAGGAGAAAGACCTCCCCGAGGGGGCTTCTCAGCGGCACTCGGCTATAACTTTGCGGTAGGAAGGTGCCCGGAATAGTCTCCCCGACTACCCGGTGGGCCTCCCTCCAACATTTGGTGGCCAGCGACGGGATCCGAGCAAACGCAATCGTACAAGCAAGTAACGCAACCACTACCTGACCAGACGAGGAGAGAAAAAGGGAACCATGGATGGCCAAGAAGCAACCGTGGCCGCAACCTTTCAGTTGGAGAAACTGGAGGAATACACCCACAAAGAACTCAAACAATTCTGCAAAGACAAAGGGATCCCAACCACAGGATTGGGCACCAAGGAAGAAATGCAGAAAGCCCTGAAAGCCTGGGCAGAACCCGAAACCCCTCCACCCCGAGCCGAAGGGACCTCGGCCCGGGACGGAAACCTGCCAACCACGACCCCGACGATCGGGGAGCGAACCACCCCAGACACCAGCCTTTCCCCCAAAGAGATCCGAGAACGGGAAAGGGCCCGGACACACGAAATGGACCTTGCCCGACTCCGGCTGGACGGGGAGCTCCTACTGGCGGAGAAAAAGATAGCCATGGAGCAACTACGACTACAAGAAGAAATCGAGGAGAAGAAAAGGCATCGGGAGCTAGAGGAGAGACGGCTAACCCTCGAGCACGAGAGGAGCCTTAAAGAACTGGAACTAAAAGCTAAAACTGGGGAGACCAGCAACCCCGGAGCCCGGGACGCTCTGCCCCCGACCGAGCCAAAGGTTCACATCCCCAAGGATGTCGTCAAGGAGTACTATAAAAATGACGACATCCAGAAATGGTTCAGAGCGTACGAAGTCGCCATGACCTCCCACCGGGTGCCCCGGAAAGATTGGGGCGCCGGCCTATGGGGGAGGTTCCTCAGCGAGGGACGGGATACCCTGCTGCAACTCCCCGACGCAGTGATGACCTCGTACGACCACATGAAGGAAGCCCTACTCACACGCTACGGACTGTCGGCCGTGATGTACCGGCAACACTTCCGGGACTGCAAGAAGATCCCCGGTACCACATGGGTCGAATACGTGGACTTCTTCAGCCGAGCGTTGGAAGGATGGATCAAAGGGAGCAAGGTCACCTCATATAACGAACTGTTCGACCTCATTGTCTGGGAGAACCTCGCCAACAACTGCTTTGTGGAACTAAGGCAACACCTCCTGGACAGTAAACTGACCGAGCCCCGGAAGCTCGCCGCCGAAGCGGACCGATGGGTCAACACCCGGGTCCCCCGGAACTCCGTGGGGGACTACCAACGGAGCACCACGGGCCCTCCCCGCCAGCGCGGCGGAGGAGGGGGGGTCCCACCGCAGTCGAGAATTCCCAGCCGGGCCGCCCAGAAGCCCGCCACGAGGTCAAGCAACCAACCACCCTTCCCCGACCCAGGGCCGAAGAGGGACCCCTATCGCCCGGTCTGGAACACGACCGACAGTAACCTGCTTCGGATGTCAGCAGACCGGCCATTATGCAAGTGACCCGGCTTGCCCCGTGAACGGACGGAACGGGACCACGGGGCCACCTTCCCGACAAATTGCCGCCGCAGCCCTGGGGGAGGGAGAGGACGAGGAGGAGAACCACGACGACGGGTCCCCCGAGTGGGAACCAGCCGCCATGTCGCTTGTGTGCCTAGGCTCCCGAGAGATGGTGCCCCGCGCCACCATCCCAAGCAACACCCAGAAGTACCAACAGTGGGTCACCATCAATGGGCGACGGGCCGAGGCCCTCCGGGACACTGGGGCCAGCGTGACCGCTGTCCGCTGCCATCTGGTGACCCCCGAACAGATCCTACCACATGTCCTCTGCCCTGTCCGGACCGCCGACAACACCGAGAGCATGTGCCGGATGGCCCGAATCCCCTTCGAGTGAGGAGGAGTGTCCGGCACCCTGAAAGTGACTGTCCGCGACGACGCCCCGGTGGACTGCCTCCTGGGGAACGACCTAGAGAGCTCCCCCTGGGCCCAGGTGGAGCGCTGAGAGCATCTGGGGATGCTAGGACTACCCGAGTGGGCCTGCGCCACCACTCGGTCCATGACCGTCCAGCCAGCTGCGGCCCCGGCCCCCGACAAACCGGCGGGCCCCGAACCATCCACCTCCTCTGGCCCGGAGGAACCTGACGAGGAGGCCGGGCCATCCGAACTTTCTTCCAACGAGGCCGCTCCCCTCAGCGAAATACCCGAGCTGGCCCAGTGGCGCCACGACGGGGGCCCCACCCGTGAACAATTCCAGCAAGAACAGAAGGGCTGCCCGTCCCTCGAGGGGGCCCGACAGCAGGCGGCCGCCCAGGCTGCGGGGGACCCCTCGGGAACCCACTGGGTCTATTGGGACAATGACTTATTGTATAGCGAGCAGAAAGTCGCCGAACTAGGGGCCAGCCGGGTGCTGGTGGTCCCCCTCCGATTTCGAGAATTCCTCTTGAACCTGGCACATGACGTGCCCCTCGCCGGACATCTCGGGCGGGACAAGACTTACAGCCACCTCGTGACCCATTTCTATTGGCCCCGAATGAGACGAGACGTGGACCAGCACTGCCGGTCCTGCCCGACCTGCCAAGCTAGCGGGAAGACTGGGGGACGAGTGAAAGCCCCCCTGCAGCCATGTCCAGCCGTCCACACCCCGTTCGAACGAGTGGGGATAGACATCGTGGGGCCCCTCGACCCCCGAACCGCCCTGGGCCACCGCTTCATCCTGGTACTGGTCGACCACGCCACCCGGTACCCAGAAGCTGTCCCCCTCCGAACTGTGACCGCTCCAGTGGTGGGCCGGGCCCTGATGGGCATCTTCTCCAGGGTGGGGTTCCCCCGAGAAGTGGTGAGCAACAGGGGGACGAACTTTATCTCGAAGTACATGAGATCCCTCTGGCAACAATGTGGGGTCACCTATAAATTCACCACCCCTTACCACCCCCAGGGGAACGGACTGGTCGAGCTGTTCAACCGAACCCTGAAGGGGATGATCAAGGGCCTGGAAGAGCCCCTCAGGAGGAGATGGGATGTCCTGTTGCCCTGCCTCCTGTTCGCCTACCGGGAGGTACCACAGAAGTCCCTGGGCTTCAGCCCCTTCGAACTGTTGTATGGGCACCCCGTCCGAGGGCCCCTCAGCCTGGTCAAGGAGGGTTGGGAGGCGAATGTCCAAAGTGCCCCGCCCGATGTCTACCGGTACCTCCTGACCCTGCGGAACCAGACTCGAAAGTTCCGTGCCCTGGCAGAAGCCAACCTTGAAGCCAGCCAAGAAGATATGAAACGCTGGTATGACGAGAATGCCTCAGCCGTCGAGTTTGAGCCGGGCCAGCAAGTCTGGGTCATGTCACCCGTGGACCCCTGCGCCCTGCAGGACAAGTGGACCGGGCCCTTCAGGATAGTTGAAAAGAAGAGCCCCGTCACGTACCTGGTCGACATGGAGTCCCCGAGGAACCCCCTCAGGGTCCTGCACGCCAACCGGCTCAAGCCCCATTTTGCCCGAACTGAACTAAGCTTACTACTGGCTACCGACGATGGGGGTGAAAGTGACTCCGAGCCCCTACCAGACCTCCTGGGGTCCTCGAGCCAAGACGGCTCCTTGGAGGGCGTCCACCTCTCCGCCACCCTGACACCGGAACAGCGCCATGATTGCCAGAAGCTACTGCAACCCTTCGCTGCCCTCTTCTCTCTCACGCCTGGGGTAACCCCCTGGTGCGTCCACAACGTGGACACGGGGGATAGCCCCCCTGTACGACACCGCGCTTATAGAGTGCCTGACCGAGTCCGAGCCTGCATAAAGACCGAGGTCGCCAAGATGCTCGCCCTCGGAGTCATCGAGCCTTCCGACAGCCCGTGGGCCAGCCGGTAGTCTTGGTGCCGAAGGCCGCCGCCCCCGGCATGGCCCCCGAACTCAGATTCTGTGTCGACTACCGGGGCCTGAACGCAGTTACCAAGACCGATGCCCACCCTTTGCCACGAGCCGATGAGCTGATTGATCGCTTAGGGGCCGCCCGCTACCTAAGCACCTTTGATCTCACCGCTGGGTACTGGCAGATCAAGCTCACCCCCGGCGCACAAGAACGATCAGCTTTCTCTACCCCCAACGGCCACTACCACTTCCGGGTGATGCCCTTCGGCATGAAGAACGCCCCAGCGACCTTTCAGAGGCTGGTAAATAAGGTCCTGGCCGGTCTCGAAGCCTTCAGCGCGGCCTACCTCGATGACATTGCTGTCTTCAGCGACCACTGGGCCGCGCACCTAGGACACCTTGGGGAAGTCCTGGCCGCTCTCCAAAGAGCCGGGCTCACAATTAAGGCCAGCAAGTGCCAGATCGGTCAAGGATCTGTGACCTATCTGGGCCACCAGGTGGGGAGTGGCCAGGTGGCCCCCCTCCGGTTAAAAGTTGATGCCATCCAGGCGTGGGAGCTCCCCGCCACCCAAACCGCTGTCCGGGCATTCCTAGGCCTCACAGGCTACTACCGACGCTTCATAAAGGATTACGGCAGCATTGTGGGCCCCCTTACGGAACTCACCTCAAAGAAACAACCCAAGGCGGTGCACTGGACGCCCCGCTGCCAGACCGCGTTTGATGCTCTCAAAGCGGCCATGTGCGCTGCCCCTGTGCTACAGGCCCCCGACTACAGCAAGGAATTTTGTAGTCCAGACCGATGCCTCGGAGTACGGGGTCGGGGCAGTCCTCTCCCAGCTGGACGCCAAGGGCCTCGACCGACCGGTGGCCTTTATCAGCCGCCGACTGCTGCCGCGAGAACAGAGGTGGAGCACCATTGAGAGGGAGGCCTTCGCTGTGGTATGGGCTCTCAAGAAGCTCCGGCCCTACCTTTTCGGTACCCACTTCAGGGTCCAGACTGACCACCGGCCCTTGCAGTGGCTCATGCAAATGCGGGGCGAGAACCCCAAGTTGTTACGCTGGTCCATCTCGCTGCAAGGGATGGACTTCACTGTTGAACACCGGCCCGGCAACGACCACGCCAATGCTGACGGCCTTTCCCGATTCTTCCGCCTCGGCGAGGAGAACCCCCAAGAAGATGGGTGACTCTCCCTGCCTTCAGCTGGGGGGGACGCGTGTGGGAGCCGGCCTCGTGGCATGGTCCTGTTTCCCCGCGCTAAGCCACACGAGGTCCCATGCACATCGGGACTCCTCCATCTTGGATTGCACGTCACTCCACGTGACCACCTGTATGACCCTGTTCTACCCGGCCTCGGTCCCAGCGAGGCCCGACATCGAGACGCCAACCCCTGGCCCAGGGGATACCACGTGAGCCCTTCCCACTCCCGGCGGAGGGCAGTATCGATGGGACCCCCTACCGTCTCTCCACACCTAGGTGTGATCACCCCACAGCTCTCTGGGGCCTGGCGCCTCTCCTGCTGGGCGTCTGGCCGCTCCCTACCCGGCCTCTCCGCCCCCTCCGGGCGCACGGGTCCGGACATCAAAGGGCTCCCGTCCTATATCTGGGGCGACCCGACAACAGGGCAGTAGTTGTATCCTGGAGTCAAGAGCCCTGCTGATCGGATCGCGGCTGACCCTACGGAAGAAGACTCACCCTGAACCACCACTTGAGCCCTGCTGACGACGTCGCGGCTCCACCGTGCTTAAAGACCTTCACGAACCTTTGGGGCCCTGCTGACGCTGTCGCGGCCCGACCTTGTTGAACCTCACCACCAGAGCCCAGCTGACCTCGTCGCGGCTCGACCGAAGCGGACCTACCACCAGAGCCCTGCTGACCGTGTCGCGGCTCGACCTAAGCGGAACTACCATCCGAGCCCTGCAGACGACGTCGCGGCTCTCCACGTCCGAGCCGCTCTGAGACCAGCATCCAAGGTCTGGCGCAGAGCCCTCCCGTGCCTGGCTGGCACTAAGACTGTCCCGCTACCCTACCCTCTTGAACGAACATTGAGACTCTGATAGGATCCCTCGATCCCTCTGTAAATATTGCTCGTATTGCTGCCGATAAAGAATCTAATCTTGCAACTACTATTGAGTCCTGTGTGGTGGTGTTACTGGGCCTAGTACGATCATAGGAGAAAGACCTCCCCGAGGGGGCTTCTCAGCGGCGCTCGGCTATAACTTTGCGGTAGGAAGGTGCCCGGAATAGTCTCCCCGACTACCCGGTGGGCCTCCCTCCAACAGTGGTGATGGATAATTGTTCTTCAAAGCCAATTTATTAATGTTGGAAATTGAGGAAGTGAGTTTGAGTTTTGTGCTTCTGGAAGACCGATGTTATTGCGACGTTCCATTCTTGGTTGAAAGCGATGTTTGATGTTGCTCAGTTTGAGAAAATGATCTATAAACTGGATGAAAATGTACAACACTTTGATTATATTTGGGGGGCTTTTCTCAATCTAATAATCTTGAATTTGTTTACTCTTACTGTTTTTAGATTTACTCTTATCATTTAAGTATGCTCTATTTGCCTTTAGGAGGCGATAGCTCTTCGATATATGTGATTGCGGGACTTGAATAACAATTTCCTTTTCTTTCCCGCTTTTCGTTTTTACCCATTTCTTATTGCTGGTTTATATCTTATCCTTTTTATTTCTTTCTTTTTTTGTTTAGCATACACACTTCAAGGCTGTGCAATGATACTTAAACGCGGTTAATTGTTTGTTTTCTTCTTCTGAAAAATCAATAAAGTGAGATTAAGAAAGAGTTTCAGATACCCTGGATCCAAGGGAGCTTGTAAGCTGGCCCGCCGTGTAATGGGGGCATAGTTATTAGTGGAAAGTTACAACTGTGCATTGGCGGATCATACCTACCCATCGATTTATCAATGCAATAGTTTCAAGATTGATAACAAGGACCTTCATCTGAAAGTAATTCCCCGACTGTGCATTTTGTGGCTGAATTGCCGTTATCCTGCATGGAAGCTACTGAGAATTTAGCGAGTGTCTAAGGGAAAACATAGGGCCGCCAATCAGGAGGCTATTAAGAGAAGAGCTTGTCATTTTGATGCAAAGCTGCTCGAGACATGGCTTCTGCCTTTCCAGAACTAGAGCAAGGATTAGCATATGGAATGCCTTTAATCCAAGAATCCATACGTTAATCTCTGCCCGCTTTTATATCAAGCTTGCAGCTCCGACATTTGGAATTGGGTGTTGGGTGGGGTCTCCACATCCGTCCACTTTCCCCCATCTCCTGCTTGCTTTTTACAGACAGACCCTACGGGGTCTCTACGTTCCACCACCACTGTCTCCCTCCACCCCAATTCTGTTCCTAAAATTTCCCGGGCCTCCCCCTTCGTTTGTCACACAGGGACGTTTTTAAAAGTGCTTTTTGATAATAAATGCTAGTCTTTAGGAACCTTGATGTATCTTTCATGCCCAAGCTTGGCTTTTTACCCTCATGTCTGTTGTTTTTGGGGGTCTAGAGCCTTTTCCACAAGATTGATTTGATGGCAACTTATCAACGGCGTTTGATACCATCTCCCATTCTATTCTCCTGGAAACCTCGCAAATATTGGGGTCGGGGGCCACACTCCGGGGTCGATATAGAGTTTTTTCACAAATATATAGGGGGCAGGCAGTTTGGATGGTACCTTTCTCTCCTGCCACCAAATCACTCGATTTCGTGTGCCACAGGGATCCTCTCTGAGCTCCATTTTATTCAGTATTTATATAAAAACCACCGCCCTCCTTGGCGGAGTCTTTTGGATTTTCAGTGGTTTCCTATGCTGACGACACACAGCTGCTCCTCTCTTTTGAGAAAGGGTCGGCTGCCGATCAGGACCCTTTACAGGCGGTTCTTGACTGGATGTGCATAAGCAACCATAACGGCTCTTTCTCGTATCTGGCCACGCCAGCCTGGACCCAGTTTCCAGCCGAGCTCCGCATCATAAGCAGCCAACTCCCATTTCTGGAAGTTGCTGAAATCCTGGCTGTTTCCTTCTTCTTGGAGTGGTCTGTGGCTCTGAGTCCTCCACTCCGTTAGCAGCGGTATGCTCTCGGGACCAGCTGTGCACTCTATAAAACGTTTTTATTAATTCGTAGATTTGATATCTTGATGCTCTACAGTTCAATGTCCGCAGTATGGGTTCATCCTCTAACCAGGAGGTAGGTTTTCTGGTTTCACTTTGTACAAATCAGCCACTAAATGGGTGTTCATCTGTAGCTTTTTTACCACAAACTGTAATGCTTTGTTTTGACTTGTTTGTGCATGAGGGTAGAGCGAGGGTGGCAGGCAGTAGCCACAGCAAACCTTGGCTCGTTATGGGCTTGAGGTTTCCACAGGACCTCGGGCTGAGCCAGAGCCGGGCTTCAGGCTTGAGCTTTCAGCAGCTCGCCCACCTCTAAGGCAGGCAAGGGCCAAGGTGTGAATACAGATCGAGCGATGCTTGGGAGATAGTTTTCTGTCCGTTCACGAGTGATCGCGGAGGGCCCATAGGACCACCTCTGCTCGCCAGGTGAAGATGCGTGCCCACACACCTTAGCATCCAGAGTAGGGAGCACGTCAGATGCGGGAGCTTGTCAACAGTGTCACCCATGCCAAGTTTAGGAACCAAAAAGAGGGAGAGTTAAATAGAATCTGGGGGTGTTTAGGTTCCTGTTAACTTGCATTGCAGTTTGTGAGCTGGAGAAAGAAAAAAGGAAGTCACTTGAACCTTTAAGGATAATTTCCTACCTACAGTGGGAGTGTTGGTGAGTAGGCGCCATGAAGTCTGACTTGGGGTGCATTTCCTTTTGTCTTTCAACTACTGTAGGTACATTGAGGACCTAAAAAAAAAGCCTTGTGCCCACTTTCATTCAAGAGCAACACACACTATTTTTTTTTTTTGTAAACTTTTTATTAATTTTTCCAACAAACAAGCTGGTATCATCACATGAATTTTCAAAGATAGCACTGAATAATCCCCCCCCCCCACCCAGTCGTGCATTTCCAGGCCAAGAAGTTATACCCGACCTCTACAGTTCCCTGCGAAAGTGGCACATCTTAATATACGTTGAACATAGCACAACACAGTGAAATATGAAGCTTAATGCAGGATAAGATAGGGGCCATAGAGGGACCCTGGTATCATAGATTCAGAGGAGTATCCCCCACCTGTGCTATCAGTTGGGCCATCCAGTTGTTCCGTTCCCTCCGCAACTCCACCGTCAGAGAGATGCAGATGTCCCCCCTGTATTTATTCCACTTTGCCCATTTATGGTCCCATTTCCTGGGTCATCCATGGCCCTTAAACGATTTTTCGGCAATCATTGCGACATCCATGTCGTTTGCCCAGGCACCCTGCAGTGGGAGCTCCCCAACCCCCCATTTTTGTGCAATGTTTTGTTTCGCAATGGCGAATCCCATCGCCACCCAAGTTTGTTTAGCCTGGGAGAGATCCGTAGCCTCCCAGATATTAAGCAAGCATAGTTGTGGAGATAGCTGTAGGGACCCACCACAGGCCCCCGTGAGCTGACGGACAATCCCCCCCCCACCCCCCAGAAATTCTGAGTGAGCGGGCATTCCCATACTATGTGGAAAAAAGTGCCTACTTGGTTGCAATGCCGGACACAAAGCCGGTCGGGCGTCTACCTATCTTGAACAAAAGTGTGGCGTCGAAGTAGACTCTGTGCAGAACCTTAAGTTGCAAGAGTCGCATACACTGTGGAAAGGCCACCTCGCGAGGGGACGCCAGGGCGTCTCGCCAGTCCTTGTCCTCCATCACGCCCAAATCTTTTTCCCAACTACCTCTCAGCTTTTGCATCGGGTCCGTCCAATTATTGACCAGTTTCCTGTACGTAAGTGAAATGGCTTTATGACCCATGGGATCCAGTAACAACCGATCCTCCAGGGGAATCAGGAAGGGGGACGTCTCTTGGCAGAGCAGTCGATATGGCATGGCTAATCTGTAAGTATCAGAAAGTCTCTGTTTGGGCCAGCTGGTACCTCGCCTGAAGCTCCTCAAACGTGGCTCGTTTTTCCTTCCCCCAGATGTCCCCCATCGTCGTTATCCCAATGGTGTCCCATTTGTCAAACCCTGGGCATTTACTGAGTTCTCCCAGTATGTCAGGTTCCCATAATGGTGTTGCCTTTGTCAGCCGCTTATGCCAGCCCAGTCGTTTGGTGACTGTATGCCATGTCTCGACCGTGCGAGCGGTGGGGCCAGTCAGTTGAAGTGTGCGAGGGTTAGTGTACAGTGCTGTTGTACCCGCCTCTCCCCATGAGCCAGCGGTCTGTTCTAAAGCCAGGATCATTGTGGGGGCCGAAGACCCACCTGTTAACAGCTACTAATTGTGATGCCTGATAGTAAAGACGCAGGTCCGGAAGCCAGAAGTGCACCGTCTATTTGAGAGAAATATGACTCTGGGATAGGGTTGGGGGTGTTCTGTAGCACATAAAGGAACCGCAAGAGCACTAGCATTTTAAACAGGGACGCACGTACCAGGAGGGTAAGAGGGAGAGAACGCCAATGGGTGACGTCCGATTTGAACCGCCGCAGGGGCCCAAGTAGGTTTTGCTCAAAAAAGAGGTCAGCATCCGGGTTGACAAAAATACCCAAATAGCGAAAGCCGCGTAGAGCCACTGGAATATCATAGCCCCTGGGACTGGCTGGTGGCCTGCCACGCAGCACATACATCTGGGACTTGGACCAGTTTATACAATAGCCCGAATGGGACAATGTGAAGTACCCTTCGCAGCGACCGTGCTGGGGAAGCCAAATACAAAAGGATGTCATCCGCATAAAGCGAGATGCGATCTTCATGGCACGGCGTCCATCGAAGCCCCCGGATCTCCCCTGACCCACACCGCCAGGGGTTCAAGAACTAGGGCAAAGAGTAGTGGGGACAGGGGACAACCCTGTCTCTAACCACGGTGTAAGGGAAAGGAGGCCGAGCAATGATTATTAACAACCACATGTACCGTGGGTTGCGTGTAGAGTAGTCTAATCCAACGAATCAGTTTAGGACCGAACCCCATTCGGGCCAACACGGCAAAGAGAAAGTCCCATTCTATGGTGTCAAACGCCATAGTGGCGTCGAGCGAAAGCAGAATCGCCTCCTCCTCAAGTGTGGGAATCCATCCGAGAACTCCATGTACACGCCGCAGATTCCGGGTTGTATTTCTTCCGGGCATAAACCCTGACTGGTCTGAGTGGACATGGTCTGTGATATAGGGGAGGAGTCAATTGGCCAGGAGCTTGGCCAGGATCTTAGCCTCGACCGTCAAGAGCGATATAGGGCGGTACGATTTACAATCTTCCACTGGTTTATATCTTATCCTTTTAGTTCTTTCTTTTTTTGTTTAGCATACACACTTCAAGGCTATGCAATTATACTTACATGCGGTTAATTGTTTGATTTCTTCTTCTGAAAAATCAATAAAGAAGTGAGATTAAGAAAAAGAGTTTCAGATAACCTGGATCCAAGGGAGCTTGTAAGCCTGCCCGCCGTGTAATGGGGGCATAGTTATTAGTGTAAAGTTACAACTGTGCATTGGCGGATCATCCCTACCCATCGATTTATCGATGCAATAGTTTCAAGATTGATTACAAAGACCTTCATCTGAAAGTAATTCCCCGACTGTGCATTTTGTGGCTGAATTGCCGTTATCCTGCATGGAAGCTACTGAGAATTTAGCAAGTGTCTAAGGGAAAACATAGGGCCGCCAATCAGGAGGCTATTAAGAGAAGAGCTTGTCATTTTGATGCAAAGCTGCTCGAGACATGGCTTCTGCCTTTCCAGAACTAGTGCGAGGATTAGCATATGGAATGCCTTTAATCCAAGAATCCATACGTTAATCTCTGCCCGCTTTTATATCAAGCTTGCAGCTCCGACATTTGGAATTGGGTGTTGGGTGGGGTCTCCACATCCGTCCACTTTCCCCCATCTCCTGCTTGCTTTTTACAGACAGACCCTACGGGGTCTCTACGTTCCACCACCACTGTCTCCCTCCACCCCAATTCTGTTCCTAAAATTTCCCGGGCCTCCCCCTTCGTTTGTCACACAGGGACGTTTTTAAAAGTGCTTTTTGATAATAAATGCTAGTCTTTAGGAACCTTAATGTATCTTTCGTGCCCAAGCTTGGCTTTTTACCCTCATGTCTGTTGTTTTTGGGGGTCTAGAGCCTTTTCCACAAGATTGATTAGATGGCGACTTATCAATGGCATTTGATACCATCTCCCATTCTATTCTCCTGGAAACCTCGCGAATATTGGGGTCGGGGGCCACACTCCAGGGTCGATATAGAGTTTTTTCACAAATATATAGGGGGCAGTCAGTTTGGATGGTACCCTTCTCTTCTGCCACCAAATCACTCGATTTCGTGTGCCACAGGGATCATCTCTGAGCTCCATTTTATTCAGTATTTATATAAAAACCACCGCCCTCCTTGGCGGAGTCTTTTGGATTTTCAGTGGTTTCCTATGCTGACGACACACAGCTGCTCCTCTCTTTTGAGAAAGGGTCGGCTGCCGATCAGGACCCTTTACAGGCGGTTCTTGACTGGATGTGCATAAGCAACCATAACGGCTCTTTCTCGTATCTGGCCACGCCAGCCTGGACCCAGCTTCCAGCCGAGCTCCGCATCATAAGCAGCCAACTCCCATTTCTGGAAGTTGCTGAAATCCTGGCTGTTTCCTTCTTCTTGGAGTGGTCTGTGGCTCTGAGCCCTCCACTCCGTTAGCAGCGGGATGCTCTCGGGACCAGCTGTGCACTCTATAAAACGTTTTTATTAATTCGTAGATTTGATATCTTGATGCTCTACAGTTCAATGTCCGCAGTATGGGTTCATCCTCTAACCAGGAGGTAGGTTTTCTGGTTTCACTTTGTACAAATCAGCCACTAAATGGGTGTTCATCTGTAGCTTTTTTACCACAAACTGTAATGCTTTGTTTTGACTTGTTTGTGCATGAGGGTAGAGCGAGGGTGGCAGGCAGTAGCCACAGCAAACCTTGGCTCGTTAAGGGCTTGAGGTTTCCACAGGACCTCGGGCTGAGCCAGAGCTGGGCTTCAGGCTTGAGCTTTCAGCAGCTCGCCCACCTCTAAGGCAGGCAAGGGCCAAGGTGTGAATACAGATCGAGCGATGCTTGGGAGATAGTTTTCTGTCCGTTCATGAGTGATCGCGGGGGGCCCATAGGACCACCTCTGCTCGCCAGGTGAAGATGCGTGCCCACACACCTTAGCATCCAGAGTAGGGAGCACGTCAGATGCGGGAGCTTGTCAACAGTGTCACCCATGCCAAGTTTAGGAACCAAAAAGAGGGAGAGTTAAATAGAATCTGGGGGTGTTTAGGTTCCTGTTAACTTGCATTGCAGTTGGTGAGCTGGAGAAAGAAAAAAGGAAGTCAGTTGAACCTTTAAGGATAATTTCCTACCTACAGTGGGAGTGCTGGTAAGTAGGCGCCATGAAGTCTGACTTAGGGCGCATTTCCTTTTGTCTTTCAACTACTGTAGGTACGTTGAGGACCTAAAAAAAAAAAAGAGCCTTGTGCCCACTTTCATTCAAGAGCAACACACAATATTTTGATTAATAAAAAGACTGATTGCTTTGGACACAGAACCGTGACCGAAGACTTTTTCATAGTGGTGCGCCGGTTGAAGTGCTTTATTTTAGCGCCGTTCTCCGGTGAAGGGCCTCTTGGGACTGGTCTAAATCCAGCCTTGGCCGAGAATGACATTCAGGGCCAGATGTACGACCGTGGCATTTAGCGACTCGCAAATTGCGCTCAATTGCAAGTCGCAATTTGCGAGTCCCAATGGGTTTGCAAATTGCATGCCTCATCGATATTCATGAGGCAAACACAATTTGCGACCCCATTAGGAATGGCTGGCCCTCCCAGGGATGGTGGCCGGATGGGTTCAGCAGACCTCCATGTCTGGGACTGCTTTTCAATGAAGCAGGTTTTTTTTAAAAAAATGCATTAAAACATTTTTTAAAAATGAAACGTTTTCGTTTCATTCTTTAAGGGCAGGTAGTGGTCCCTGGGATCACTTCCTGCCCCTAAAAAATATTCCCCCAACATTTGCAAAGGGGAAGGGGTCCCTTGGTGACCCCTTCCCATTTGTGAGTGCATTACCACCCTCTTGAAGAGGGCGGTAAATTGCGCAAAACATTCTTACATAGGGTAGCAAGTCGCAATTAGGAAGGGACGTCCTTGGAACGCCATTTCCTTATTGCGAGTCGCAAATCCTATTTAGCGAGTCGCAAATGAATTGCAACTCGCTAAATAGGGTTTGTACATGGGCCTATTAGTTTTTGCATGCGCAAACGGATCGCTAACCCGTTTCCGCATGCAAAAATGGATCGTATATCAGGCCCTAAGATTCTTAAGTCGATGCCTACCAGACAGGAATTTGTCTAGTTGGAAAGACATATTGGGGACATGCTGAAAGCTTCCCTAGGAATGCATTCTGCCAATGTCTTACCATTCGCTTTTTGTTTTGCAACTCATATTTGCTCGCTTTCTATTTTCTGGCTTTATTTGTTTTAGGCTGCCCAGCATGTCCTTGTCCCTCCCGTGGAGCATGCCCTGTTTACCACCTCTCTGCCTGGCTCCTTGCGTTCCTCCACAAGTGCTCGCTTTTTGGGAGGCACTCCACCAGAGTATGAGTTTCTATTCACCTCCATTGAAAGCTAGTTCAGGAAGCAGTAAATGTGGAAGAGGTTTCCTGCCTTCTGCTTGACTGATTCTTGCATGCCTGCAAGGAACAATTTTCTCTCTAATAAGTTTATTTTGGTCAGTTCTCTTTACTAACAGCATAATTTAAATGACCTTCTTCATCAATTTCACGCCCATGCCATAGGAGCTTTAAGTAAGGGAGTGGGGGCGCTGAAAACCCCCCAAAATCACCAGCCCAGAGTTCAGATAGAAGTGAATGAGCAGTAACCAGGCCTGTAATCTTTTTCTTATCTTGTCACGTTTGCTGTGAATTCAAAGACAAAGGTCAAATGTCAGGCTCTGTCTTCCAGGGAGCTTGGTGTTTACTTTTCTTTCTCTGACAACAAAGTGAGAGGATTTATGTGGCAATCTCACTGGGCATCCATGTGAGAGGAAAGGATATTCTAGCACACAACCAAATTTATGAACTGTACAAATATTTCAGGGTTATTTATTAGAATTAGGAAAGCACAAAAGAAAAAAAATTGTAATGTAATTCTGAAGTGTGGTGGAAACAAATCTTGTATTACAAACAAAGCAAATCCCAATACACTGGGTGATACCAATTTCCACACATTATCAGTTGTGCGCTGTATAGTTTTATTAGTAAAACTGTGTCTGTGCAAATATATTGGTAATTTCAATTGAAAATGTGCTGTCTATAATGGCAGAGCGCTACTACACAAGGAATACTCCACTCTAAGCCTCTCCACTCTACAACACTCTACACCTTTTTAGTGTGTCACTGCATCCTACGCCACTCTTTCGTTCCACTCTACTCTGCTCCACAACACTCTTCTCCACTCTCTGCCACTGTGGGACCCTCTTCCACTCCACGCCACTCCACTGTACACCACTCCACCCTAATCAACAACACTGTACCCAACTCCACTCCATCCCACTCAACAACACTGTACCCAACTCCACTCCATCCCACTCAACAACACTGTACCCCACCCCACCCTAATCAACAACACTGTACCCAACTCCACTCCATCCCACTCAACGACACTCTAACCCACTCCACTATACACCACTCCACTCTATCCCACTCCAATGTATACCACTTCACTCCACTCAACGCCAGTCCACTCTGTTACTCCGTGCTACTCTACGCTACTCCAGTCAACGACACTACTCCATACTCCATTCTGACACTACTTCATTCTACATCACTCCAACCCACCCAAGTCCACTTTACACCACTCCACTCTACTTCTCTTCACTCTGACACTACACCACTCTATGCCACTTCGCCCTATGCCACTCCATTATCCTCCACTACACTTTACTTCTCCCTATGCCACTCCACTCTGCTACTCCACGCCATTCTAGTCCATGCCACTCCGCGCCGCTCTACTCCGCGCCGCTCTACTCCGCGCCGCTCTACTCCGCGCCGCTCTACTCCGCGCCGCTCTACTCTACTCCACTCTACACCAATCCACTCTGCTCCAACGCCCCTCCAGCCTGTGCCACTCCACTCCAAAGCACTCTAGGCCACTCTACTCACCCCACGCCACTCACCTCTAACATATGCCACTCTACTCCACCCTAGGCCACCCCACGTCACTCTACTCCAGCCTACATCACTCAACTCCACACTGCACCACTACTCCACACTGTCACTTCACACTATGCCACTCCACACAATGCCCTACGATGCTCTACTCTACTCTACTCCACACCAATCCACTCTGCTCCACACTAGGCCACCAATTGCCCCAACGCCCCTCCACCCTGTGCCACTCCACTCCAAAGCACTCTAGGCCACTCTACTCACCCCATGCCACTCTACTCACCCCATGCCACTCTACTCCACCCTAGGCCACCCCACGTCACTCTACTCCAGCCTACATCACTCAACTCCACACTGCACTACTACTCCACACTGTCACTCCACACTATGCCACTCCACACAATGCCACTCCACACAATGCCCTACGATGCTCTACTCTACGCCACTCCACTCTACTCTTACACTCCACTCTGCGCCGCTCCGCTCTGAGCTACTCCACGTCACTCTTCTATACTTCACTCTACTGTACACCATTCCACACCATTCTCTTTTGCGCCGCTCGGTTTTAGCAATGCTGAACAGCAGCCACGCAGCTGTACAGCATGGTTAAAACACATTGGCAAAGCCAAGAACACTCGCGTAGGTGCGCCTTTGGAGTTCATGCAATCTGACATTGTGATGGGGAATATATATGCGGCCCTGTGTAGAGTTGTGGAGACCCCAGGAAGGGTCATAGATTGAAACCTTAGAGGCGAGGTATCCCAGGGCCAGCTGGGGAAGGCATATATAGGTGTAAAAGAGGCTTCCTAAAAGAGAACGCCAGCTGCCCCTGGGCATGGTCGTCAGCGCTGTGGGAAGCAAGGGGGGATATTCCCCTCAGATTGTGGAGTAGGGGCGATGCAATGGCCAGAATTACCCTCAGATTTTGAAGTGGAAACTGGAGACTAAACAGTGGCAGATGGAACAGGTCACTCTAAAGCGCTGCACATAACTAAAGTCTACTTGAAGCACTATATCCCGAGGAGCATTCTCTGTGGGTCCCTGAGACCTCTCTGGTTTAATTATCTAATTGTGGTCATTGAAGTATTCAGAATGTCTTGAAGTCGGGCCTGTGGGTCCGGCCGGGTGAGCCGGCGGGGGAAGGGAGGCAGGTGATGCTGTTTTATGTTAATGCTCCTGCAGGCTCAGCAGACTTCAGAAAAAGAACTATTTTAGGAGAGGCTGACCTCCACAATCACCTGAGTTAATTTATTAACAAAAACCATAGAGCTCTTCGCGCCCCCCAGAGTCTGCAGCATGGTCTGCTGGGGTGTTTCATCTTCGGTGTCTGAAGACACATTCGACACAGAAAAGTGCACTTTTGAATCTTCTAACTGTGTGTGTGCATTGCGTCACTTTGATTTAAGGTGTTAGAAGTGTATTATTGAACGCCATATTCAGGCAGTAATGGAATAACAATAATTGAATAACTGACGTTTGGTGTTACATAGAAACGAGAATCCTGTACCCTACAGCCTCTGAACTGCACAATAGGCAGTAGTGCGCCTAAATCCCCGATTCTCCATTTAACCAAACTGTGTGATCCACGGCCCATCGAGTTACGCTACTAGGGGCCATTTTCATTGACCACCTAGTTTGTGAGCATAGTAGAGTAATTCACTATAGAACCTGCATTCTACAAAGAAGTCGCTTATATATGGTTAGTTACAACAGAGACTACATAAATATAGTACAGAACAAACGGGCACAGTTTGGGTTACTTGTGGCGGTGTTGTCACGGCAGGCGCCCCACCCGGCCCCCGTTTCATGTTTGAATGAAACTTTCAATAAATGTCACTCAATGTAGTTATGGTCATAATTGAATCTATGAAAAATTTAAAATTTTATATTTTTTCTTTTAAAAACAATTTTATTTTTTCGTGACATTTGTTGCTTTATTTACATGTTTTTATCTCTTATCTTGTGCTTTGTGTCGTGGAGCCAAGCCAGACCTCTGTCCTCGTCTCCCCATGTCTAACCTTGTCCCCCCCCCCCCCCCCACGCACTCCCCTTTGACAGAGGCCATTGCAAAGATATAATTCCTGATGAGAAGTGACCTTGTAACAATCGGTGGTATCTCTAGAAGTCATTTTGAGGGGGTGGGGTGGCATACTATGGGCCTCTGATAACTCAGATGGAGGCACCTAGAACCGTCAATTGTAAAGATTCTGCTCAAGTGTGATTATGCATTATGTATAAATATATTACCCGTTGGGTAGTTATAGTTAGGTCAGCGTTTCCATCGGAAATACGTTTTTTGTGATGCTAATAACTTTGGCACCGTTTGACAAATTATCATGAAACTTTCCAAAACAGTACTCTTTTGTCTAGTTTGTGCATGAAAAGTTTCGGGGTGATCCATCAAGTGGGGCCGAGAAAAAAAGGGTGTCTAAAAATGCAAAATTCCCATGCATTTTCCATAGACTTCTTTAAGAAGCGCTACAGCAAAAAACACTGAACAGAATTACTCCAAAGTTGGCAGACGGCTAGATCTTGGTCCGCGGATTGTGCTTTGTGACTTGGTGTAAATCCGTTCAGTAGTTTTTCAGAAATTAAGGGCCAAAAATATTTGTATATCTAGACGGTTTCGTTCGAAGGACTCTGGCAAGAGTCCCACGGACCCAGTTTTCACAGCACAAACTGTGCATGATTAATAGTACTAGTATAGAGTATTGGTCTGTGAAAAGCTACAGAAACACAACATGTTTGAAAATGCAAATACTCTTGGGGAATGTAAGAGTGAGTAAAATGTGAAATGTAAACAGAACAACCTCGCTGTTCCCAGTCTGAGAGGGCAGAGATAGTTTGTTCGGCTTTGGCTGTCACTAGTGGGGGGGGGGATGTGGGGGGGGGCACAAGGTTGGTGTTGGTAGATGGGGTTTGTGGACACGTAAAGAAGGGGCACCAGCCCCACTCCCCTCTCCCCACGTGACCCCACTAGCAACAGTTATAACAAACTTGCCAAATGAAGTGAAAACTGCATCTTTCCCCCATACTCTGTATGGCTCTTTGATACTCACGCGCGTATAAAACTCATAGGTGTGAGGGTTTGTTGAGACACGTTTTGATCCGCTCAGCTTCCAATCTGGGTACTTCAACTGTGCTGCGAGTTAAGGGCTTCTACCTTAGTAGTGCTCTTTGGACCATTGTCGCCCCCTGCTGGCAGTTCTTTGAAGGAATTGGGCGTTGGGGGAGGAGACTTGTACGTCTTATTGCTCTGCAGTCCCCTCGGCTCTCCAGAATTTGTTTGAGTTGGTCCAGTTATCTCATACTCTTATGGACGCACAGAGCGATGTCCAAGAATTACATTAAGATATCTTCGGACACTGCCTTCCTCTGACTCAACTGGCCAGGCATGTTGGCTGTTTTACAGCCTTTCTGTTTTTTCTCAGTCTACATTTGAGGGGTGGGCAATGCCAGGCCCTTTTTTTGTTAATTAAGGGGTGCCCCTTTGTCCATCCGGAGCACCACAGAAATATTTTTTAGGCCTGTGTTGGGGATCGTAAGGTGCCCACAGCCCTGGCCAGCATTGTCATTTTTTGAAAATTATAAAGTGGTGTGCCCAGGTACCCACCTGGGAAACGCCTCAATTAGTCCCTGCATTTTTTCCCGGCCAGCATTGTCATTTTTTGAAAATTATAAAGTGGTGCCCTAGTACCCACCTGGGAAACGCCTCAATTAGTCCCAGCATTTTTTTTTAAGTGGGGTGCCCCAGTACCCTCCTGCAGCACCCCACAGCTTGTCCTATGTTGGGGGCTGTGGGGTGAGGTTCAGGGACCCCACAACTCCACCGGCTCTCCTGCTTCCACCCATCATGGGTGCGGCAGGAACCAGCATTGCTCCCACCCAGCAGCGGTCCTTTTTTGCTCTAGCGATGCGGGAGCAATTCAACACATTACGTCCCCAGGAGCAATGGCGGGATAATGTTTTCTTCTCATACCGGGTAGAAGCAGCGTTGTGCTCCCACCTGGTGGGAGAACATTGCTGTTCCTCTCCCGAGCTTGCAGATTAGGAAGTAAATTGTGTAACCGGGATGAGTTCCCCAGGGTCATTGTATAGCTCTTGGGAGAGAGGCCATGAGGCCACTTTTATTTAAAATGCGGGCCCCACGGGACGGGGTCCCTGAGGCTTCTCCTGGCTCAGGGAGGAGGTTGCGTACCCCTTCACCTTTTTATAAATTATCGGGCCCCGGGATGGGATCCCTGGGGCCTCTTGGAGGCTTGGGGAAGAATGCTGTGCACCCCCTCCTCCTAATCCATGCCAGACTTTTAGCATATCCCCATTTAGATAAATCTAGTTAGCTTAAACAATCTGACATGGATCCCGGCCCTCTTGGGCCCACTTTGGAGAACCGTGCCTTAAACCATACCCTGCACCTCCATCCACACCCTGTCCAACCGGGGGAGGAGGGGTGTTCAATAGTAAATGGCTTAAAAAATAATTTTATTGCAGGTCCTCCACGAATTTGCTGCAAAATAAAAATGTTTGCGGCCCACTGGGACCCCACCACCAGGCCTAGGGGGTCAGGGTACCCCTATCCTACCCCCTTATGGTTTTTATTTGCATTTTGTTTGGGACTCAGGACTGAGTCCTAAGATGGCTGCCACCATAGCCTGGTTGATGTGGTGGAAGCCCATCAGATCTCAGGATGAGATCCGTCAGCTCGGCGGATCCTCCGCGGTGTGATATATACAATTTTTTTAACCTTTCTTTTTTCCGAAACTACTGAATGGATTTACACCAAACCTATCTGGCCCAGGGTCTAGCTTTCTGCAAGTTGTGTCTAAATCTGTTCAGCAGTTTGAGCTGTAGCTGTGTCTAAAGTTCCTTTGGAAAAATGAACGAGGAAAATAGTTTTTGGAACCATCCCTCTTTCTCTGCCCCCGCATGACAGATCACACTGAAACCTTCCAATTGCAACTAGCTAAAAAGTAGCACTTTAAAAAAAAACCAAAAAAACATTTTGTGGGTATTTGTCAAACTGGGCCAAAGTTATTAGCAACACAAAAAAGGCATTTCATTTGGAGACACGACCTAACTAGAACTACCCAGTGGGGACTGTCACTGGGTAATCTATCTAGCCATCGATCCATCCATCCCTATCTATCTAGACACACAAACTAATTTTAATATTTTAAGGAGATTGTGAATTAAACATTAATATGGTCTGCGGAAGGGGTAGTGGTCTGCGGAGTTTCTGTCGTTTCCATTCCCCATGCCACTCTTCTGCCGTCTCCCAGTTAGACACTATTTCTTCCCAAATCTTTTGCAAACATTACATTGCAAATCTCTCACGTTGCCTCTTCTGCACCCCCTTTTCACTCTTTCCTGCACATACCCCCTTGCATCTTTCATTTCACCATCCCCTCACACACAATATTACCCACTCACCTGTACGTACTGTCTCTTCTTTAACTTTTGCCTTGTCAATATTTCCACATCCATGTACCTCCTTCAAACACTTTTGCACAGAATCACAGTTACGATTGGTACACCTGACCATTGCTCTGTGTGCTCTGCAGAGAGGCCAATGATTGGATGGACCTGTATTCCGAACTCCTTTTGGACCAACTGACACACCATGCGACAGATTTGCACTGCATTCGGCCTGAACTCCAGAGCTCTGTCGTTGCTCTTACAAACACTCCCCACAACCTGAACTTAAGCGGATACCTAGAGGCGACTTTCATAGTATGCACCGTACATGAATCATATGTTGTGTGAAAAACCTACAGTAGCTCAGCATCCTTGAAAATGCAAATACTCTTGGGGAATGCAAGAGTAAGTGAAATGTAAACAGGAACAACCTCGATGTTCCCAGTCTGAGAGGGCAGTGATGGTTTTGCTGGCTTTGACTTTCACGGGCGGTGGGGCACAAGGGCAGGGGTGAAGGGAGAAGTGGGGGCGGCGGACATTTACAGCCCCACCAGCCGCACACCCCTCTTCCCCCCCCCCCCCCCCCCAGCAATGCCACTAGCAACAATTCTAGCAATCTTGCCAAATGAAGTGAAAACTGCCTCTTTCCTCATACACTCTGCCTGGTTGTGTGATGTGCACATGTGTATGAAACCCGGAAGTGGGTCTGTGGTTTCATTGTGATAAGTTTTGAACCACTCTGCTCCTAATCTGGGAACATCACCTGTGTTGTGAGTTGCGGACTTCCGCCTTGGGAGTGCTCTGTGGACCATCATCACCCCCTGCTGGTAGTCCTTTGAAAGGAACTTGACAAGGGGGGAGGATGGGGGTTTGAGGAGGCGTGCACGTCTTATTGCTCTGCAGTCCCCTCGGTTCCCCAGGGTTCGTTTGAGTAGATCCAGAGTTATCTCATATGGTTATGGACACAGGGCGATGTCCAAGGTTTACATTAAGATATCATTGGACTCTGCCTTCCGTTGGCTCAAGTGGCCAGGCATGTTGGCTGTTTCACAGTCTTTTCGTTTTTTCTTATTTCATATTTGAGGCGTGGCAATGTGAGGCTCACCTAGGTCAATGACAGAACATCTCCTGCATGCTTTTGCTTCTTTTCCTCTTCTCGCCAAGGTCCCGGCTGGGACCTGAATGGTGGGTGCCACGGTGGTGTCTCTTTCTGCAAGAGGAGGTCTACTCCTGAAACCTCTCGGACTCTCCCTTTGGTGTTATCGTGCCAAAGACAGTGCCTGGTGGAGTCGACCTTGAGTGCCTACACGTCTGTAGAACGGGTCTGTCCAGGATTGGTTGGAAGGAGTGGTCCAGCCCTCCAGGAGGGCTTCATCACTCAAGGATCGCTGCCTCCATTGGGCGCCACAGATGGCGTAGTGTGCACCCGGGGATTGTTCTCTCTTGCCAGGAGGCTTTGATCTGGGCCAAGATGTTTTCTTTCTCAGAGGGTAGAGAATTGTGTGTCCAGGGCTTTTAGGGGATCCTGGCGTGCCTTGTGTCTGCTGAGAGTTTGCACGCTGCCTCTTTCAGGGGGGCCCCTTCTCTGCTTAGACCTTTGTCTCTGAGTTGGTGCTGGCTCACCTTCAGTCCGTTTACGCCCTTCTCAGAGGCCTCATTCACTAAAGTTTTTTTTGTCCGTTTATGGGTGACCATCACTCATGATAAAAACCAAAGGAAATGATGGACGGAGTGTTGAACATTGCAAGCACTCACCCCCAGTCAACTGATCTGGGTTTGATCCATCGTTCTTTAGCCCACTCTGCCACCCCAGTTCAGACATGGCCATATGCAAATCAGTCTGACCCTGTGCCTCATGGGAACAGTCCAGCCCGAACTGCCAAGCCATGCCTTCCCTGGACCGGAAACAAGCTTCCTAGGACCGGTTTCTGGCATTTCAGCTGTCTTCAGCCAGGTTTGCTTGAATCCAGTGGCAAAGTGAGCAAGGGACTCACGTCTGAGCATACCCTGCCAACTTATGGCGAACAAAGCGGTACAAAAGGGGGTGGTGATGGACGGAGCATCAGAACCAATCAAACACTCACACCCAGTCAACAGATCTGGGTTTGATCCATCACCGTTCTTTAGCCCACTCTGCCACCCCAGTTCAGACATGGCCATATGCAAATCAGTCTGACCCTGTGCCTCATGGGAACAGTCCAGCCCGAACTGCCAAGCCATGTCTTCCCTGGACCGGAAACAAGCATCCTAGGACCGGTTTCTGACATTTCAGCCGTCTTCAGCCAGGCTTGCTTGAATCCAGTGGCAAAGTGAGCACGGGACTCACGTCTGAGCAAACCAGATCTGTTGACTGGGTGTGAGTGTTTGATTGGTTCTGATGCTCAGTCCATCACCACCCCCTTTTGGACGGCATCACTCATGATAGACACTGAGGTGTGATTGGGAGTGGGAATCTTGGAGTCCAGGGCGCCGTATTTGAGAGTCCGGCGCTTGTAAAGCACAGGCTCTTCTTTGTTCATTTCACAGGAGCATGGAGCTCGCCCCTCCTTTCTTATTCCCTTGATAATCTTTGCTGAAGAGGCAACATACGTACACTGGATGTTGCCTGTGCTCCATCTGGCACCGTGCAGACGTGTTGCTTTGATGTCTATGTATTTAAGGATGTAGAGGGTCTTAAGTCTGCCCCGAGGTTTTGTCGGCCTTTTTGTGAGTGTGATATTGCTTTCAGGAAATACCTTTCAGGAGTGGCGGATACCAATGTCTGGTTTCTTTCATTTGGTGGCTCGGTGTCTTTTTGGGTAAGTGGAGTGGCTTTTTGTGAGGTGGGCTTACCTCAGGATTGAGGACTGGGATGCGGAACATAGTGTGGCATTAAACAAATAACAGTAGTTACTTCTTTTTAATGTCTTTAAGGCTCGCAACCTCTCGCTATCCAAGATGGAGACCAAAGAGCGCAAGAAGTCCACACATCAACCTCCTGGCCCGTGTCGGTGCTTCCCTTGAAGGTGTGGTGACTCCCTAAAATGGGGGGCGCAGGTGAAGGGCGTCCAGGCTCATGCACCCTTCAAAAACCACAGCTAAAGTGCACCCCAGAGATATAAGTGATTCCGTCGTGTTATTGTGCATAGATAACGGCGCTCTACGGAGGTGTCAGAAGCCTCTTAAATATGTTTTTTGATGTGAAAGGCGGGATTAGAAATCAAATATCCTCGGCATTGACCTACATACGGTTCCCGCTCCCATGGCTGAGATTATTCTTCCTCAGCAGTGTTCTCAAGAGGGGGGAGAGAGAAGCACTCTGAACATCAAACTGTGAACGACTCGGCTCCTTGTTCCTCCTTCGGCCCGCTTTATGAACTTTGTCTTCACAGCATCGCCGCCAGTCCTTGAAACTGCAGACCGCCATAGAATGGCTGCGCTTGTCCTCTTTGAGGAAAGGAAGTGGTTGTTTTAATCAGTGCCTGTCCCCCAGGAGATGTCCTCCCACCACAAGTTACTTGAAAGTGAAAGATGCTGGCAATAGAGTCCTTCTGTAGGTCTGTGTCACAAATGGACTGTGTGGACAGTGGATGCTGCATTGTCATAGCCTGCCAATCACCTCTCTAGCGATCGGTCGTTTCTCTTGGCCTCTGTAACTGACTGCGCGGACAGACGATGCTACATTGTGTCATATTTGTCCATGACCTCACACAGTCCTTTTTCTATATCTCTGACTACGTGGACAGAGGATACTACCGACGACCTTACAAACTGTCCTATCTCTAGGTCTCTGTAACTGACTTCAAGGACAAAGAATGCTACATCCTGTCATACTTTGCCAGTGACCTCACTAACGGTCCTTTCCCTGTATCTAACTGTGCGGACAGAGGATGCTGCATTGTGTCATACTTTGTCCATGACCTCACACAGTCCTTTTTCTAGGTGTCTAACCGCGTGGACAGAGGTTGCTACATTGTTGGACTCTGCCGACGACCTCAAAATCTTGCCTATCTCTAGATCTCTGTAACTGACTTCAAGGACAAAGAATGCTACATTGTGTCATACTCCACTAGTGACCTCACTAACGGTCCTTTGCCTGTATCCGACTGCGCGGGCAGAGGGTGCTACATTGTGTCATACTCCGCCAATGACCTCACTAACGGTCCTTTCTCTGTAACTGACTGCGCAGGCAGAGGGTACTACATTGTGTCATACTCCGCCAATGACCTCACTAACGGTCCTTTCCCTGTATCTGACTGCGCAGGCAGAGGGTGCTACATTGTGTCATACTCCGCCAGTGACCTCACTAACGGTCCTTTCTCTGTAACTGACTTCAAGGACAAAGAATGCTACATAGTGTCATACTCCACTAGTGACCTCACTAACGGTCCTTTCCCTGTATCAGAGGGTGCTACATTGTGTCATACTCCGCCAATGACCTCACTAACGGTCCTTTCCCTGTAACTGACTTCAAGGACAAAGAATGCTACATAGTGTCATACTCCACTAGTGACCTCACTAACGGTCCTTTCCCTGTATCAGAGGGTGCTACATTGTGTCATACTCCGCCAGTGACCTCACTAACGGTCCTTTCTCTGTAACTGACTTCAAGGACAAAGAATGCTACATAGTGTCATACTCCACTAGTGACCTCACTAACGGTCCTTTCCCTGTAACTGACTGCGCGGGCAGAGGGTACTACATTGTGTCATACTCTGCCTGTGACCTCACTAACGGTCCTTTCCCTGTATCTGACTGCGCAGGCAGAGGGTACTACATTGTGTCATACTCCACTAGTGACCTCACTAACGGTCCTTTCCCTGTATCAGAGGGTACTACATTGTGTCATACTCTGCCTGTGACCTCACTAACGGTCCTTTCCCTGTATCTGACTGCGCGGGCAGAGGGTGCTACATTGTGTCATACTCCACTAGTGACCTCACTAACGGTCCTTTCCCTGTATCAGAGGGTACTACATTGTGTCATACTCTGCCTGTGACCTCACTAACGGTCCTTTCCCTGTATCTGACTGCGCGGGCAGAGGGTGCTACATTGTGTCATACTCCGCCAGTGACCTCACTAACGGTCCTTTCTCTGTAACTGACTGCGCGGGCAGAGGATGCTACATTGTCATACTCTGCTTGTGACCTCACAAGCTGTCCTATCTCTAGGTCTCTGCAACTGACTTCAAGGACAAAGAATGCTACATTGTGTCATACTCCGCCAGTGACCTCACTAACGGTCCTGTCCCTGTATCTGACTGCGCAGGCAGAGGGTGCTACATTGTGTCATACTCTGCCTACAACCTCACTAACTGTCCTTTCTGTAGGTCTCTGTAACTAACTGCGCAGATAGAGGATGCTACAGTGCATCATATTCGGTTTACGACCTCACTAAAGGTCCTATCCCTAGGTCTTTCTTACTGACTGCCAGGCCACGATGTTACATTTTGATATGCTCTGCCTATGAAAATTTACTCCAGGATCCCATTAATTGGTGTTCAAGACATCTTAGCAGAAAGGGGGTTGAGTCAAGCGGGTCACAGTCATGAAAAGTAGGCTTATACATTTATTTTTAAAATCTCTGCTGCACAGATATTGGAAACAAGGACAAATGTGGCAGTAAATATGTTCTGGTTCACATAATTGGTCTCTAACACACCGTATTTAAAAATATCTTATGGGATTAAAGAACCTGCTGCGGAGATCTTTGTGTGTCCAGCAATTTTCAGGGAACAGAAATAACAGTAAGATAATTCTGGTGGTTAATGCATTTACTGGAGAGACCTGTATTTTGTTGTGTCACAGCTTTGACTCATAAAGTAGCATAGAGGGTTAATGTTGTGCTGCAAAGCACAATGTGTAACATGAGGATAACGGATTTGTAATATTTTTTTAGATAGGTCAGTGATTTAGTGCTTTTCTCACAGAAACCTTTCTTCAGTTACAATCCTAATATTGCACATTGAGGCTATGAATCAGCAACAAAGGACTGCATGTAAATTTCAAGGCATTGTTTTACGTTTTTATTGTCTCTTTTTTCTCAATCGATCAATATTCTAAAATTGCTTGAAAGGATTCCTTTGGGTAGTAGTCAAGTTTTTAATACAGACCACCTTCAGTTAGCGCATTAAGTTTTAAATCCTGACTTTGTTTATCTCCAGACCAAGCCCTCCTCACATACAATTCTTACCAGTATGGATTATATGTGAATCATAAACCTTGTAACCTTCATTGCCTTCCATAATATTTATTGTACATTGATTTACTTTTATGATTTCATTGTTTGTGCATATGTAGGTGTCATGTAAAGTTCTCAGACACCTTACATTGGGATGAGTAGAGCTATAAAAGAATTTACATTAGAATTTTTTTTTTATCAGCAAGTGCTACTTAAATCATTATTAGTGTAGTTACTCGTACGGATACATCTGACAGTCTTACATGACCTACATAGAGGTTTTTTTAAAACTGCCTCTAGATCATAGTTTTTCTTAAGCACTTGTGAAGTGAAAATAACCTGAGCGCCTTTGTTTCCCTCCATGGCACTGGCACATCTGTGTTATTTTCCGCACAGCCAAACCCCTGATGAGACTCCAACAAAGAGAGGGCTGATGGCCCTTGAAAGGAGTCCTTTCTGTTGTTCCCAGTTGGAAGTGTAAACAAGAACACCACCTGTGGCTGCTGCCCCGAATGGAAAGCAGACAACATGCAGGTGCTGCTTAATGCGTACCGGTGTTGACAAATCACACTGGGGTCAGTTCACAAGATCTTAACGGGATCGACTCAGATCTCTGATCATGAATCAGGCTCAATAATGCCTGCTGGATCCAGGATCTGGCTGGATCCTCTCATTCCGTGAGCGGTCTGTGGGTCTCTCTAATTGATAGTGCAGTCAGAGGGTGCTACTTTGTGTCAGACGTCACCCACGACCTCAGAATGTCCTTCATGTAGGTCTCTGTAATTGGCTGTGTGGACAGAGGGTACTACATTGTGGCTGACCCTGCCTATAACCTCTAAATGTACTTCCTGTAGGTCTCTGATTGGCTGTGTTGACAGAGGGTGCTACAGTGTGGCTGACCCTGCCTATAACCTCTAAATGTAGGTCTCTCATTGGCTGTGTGGAAAAAGGGTGCTACATTGTGCCCGACCCCACCCGTGACCTCTAAATGTCCTTCCTGTAGGTCTCTGTAATTGGCTGTGTGGACAGAGGGTGCTACATTGTGGCAGACCCAGTCCGTGACCTCTAAATGTTCTTCCTGTAGGTCTCTGTAATTGGCTGTGTGGACAGAGGGTGCTACATTGTGGCAGACCCCGCCCGTGTCCTCTAAATGTTCTTCCTGTAGGTCTCTGTAATTGAATGTGTGGACAGAGGGTGCTACATTGTGGAAGACCCAGTCCGTGACCTCTAAATGTGCTTCCTGTAGGTCTCTGTAATTGCCTGTGTGGACAGAGGTTGCTACATTGTGCCCGACCCCGCCCGTGACCTCTAAATGTCCTTCCTGTAGGTCTCTGTAATTGGCTGTGTGGACAGAGGGGGCTACATTGTGTCCGACCCCTCCCGTGACCTCTAAATGTCCTTCCTGTAGGTCTCTAATTGGCTGTGTGGACAGAGGGTGCTACATTGTGGCAGACCCCGCCCGTGTCCTCTAAATGTTCTTCCTGTAGGTCTCTGTAATTGAATGTGTGGACAGAGTGTGCTACATTGTGGCAGACCCCGCCCGTGACTTCTAAATGTCCTTTCTGTAGGTCTGGGATTGGCTGTGTGGACAGAGGGTGCTACATTGTGGCAGAC
Source organism: Triturus cristatus (assembly GCF_964204655.1). NCBI lineage: Eukaryota > Metazoa > Chordata > Amphibia > Caudata > Salamandridae > Triturus > Triturus cristatus. The sequence goes on along the minus strand of NC_140591.1, from coordinate 61,901,551 downwards.
CCCACCCATGACCTCTAATTGTCCTTCCTATAGGTCTCTCATTGGCTGTGTGGACAGAGGGTGCTACATTGTGGCAGACCCCACCCATGACCTCTAATTGTCCTTCCTGTAGGTCTCTATAATTGGCTGTGTGAACAGAGGGTGCTACATTGTTGCAGACCCTTCCCGTAACTTCACAAAGAGTCACTGCAACATAAACATAACATATTGTGCGACGTAAGACAAAGTGGACTAGTGGCATACGTCACACCAGATGACTTGGTTTCTGGCCCCAGGTTCTAACATAGAGTGACCCTGCGCACATCTCCTTGGGCCTCAGATCACTTTAATTCTGATGCACATAAGTCATTTGAACAGAAGCTTTAAGCACAAAGTGAAGAACACTTTAAAAACACAACTGGCAACTTAACAAAGAAATATGCATTCAGGCCAAATTGAAGTCACAAATTGTTTAATAATAAAAAGAAAACTGTGAATAACAGAGCTGTAGATTTCTCAGGCTCACATGAGAATAAAATTTAAAACACACAAGCACAGAATACAAATGTATGTTTTCATACAGAGGACTGCAATAGAGAGCACGTGACGAAGAGGAAACCGAGTTATGCAGGTGCAGAAACTAAAACCGTTGACTAATCCACAATCGACCTTCAAACTGAGATAAATATGTAAACTCCCAGAGCTGAGCAAGCGATTCGATAAGTTCTCGCCGACGTGAGTGCAAGGCTTACGGAAGAACTTGGCATTCTGGTTTAGCAGTGAGCAAGAAAAATGGCTGCTGCTGTTACAGTTAAGCTAAGGCAAAGCTTTTAAAATCTACACCAAGTCCACGTTTCCTTTCACATGAAGCATTGTTTGACGTTAGGCACATTCTCACAATAGGGTGAGATGTGACTGATTTTGGTGTCGGATGTTTGAGCCCTGTGCGGCAGCCTGAGCCCTGTGCGGCAGCCTGAGCCCTGTGCGGCAGCCTGAGACCCGTGCGGCAGCCTGAGACCCGTGCGACAGCCTGAGACCCGTGCGGCAGCCTGATGTCTTTCATCCTCTGTGCCTGCATATCGTGCGTTTGTTAGCTGCGGTGAGACTGGCCAGAGCCAGTCATTTTGCCACACGCCAGGCACGATCGGCAGGTTCCCGGTCTCAGGGGCTTGATGTGGAATGCATTGGGTAATACATGGCGGGGGTACTGGCGGTTTTGTGGATTTAGGTATTATAACCACCGGAAACCTTTTAAATGGCCTTGTCTGAGCCATTCTTGGGTGCCTCCGTAGTGTGTGAGCCCTTATCTGCTGGTGAATCGTGTGCCGATGTTTGGTGGCCGTATGTGAGCCGTGACCCTGTCTGTATAATGCTTGGGTACTTCTGCAGAAATTATTCTTTTGTGGCATATTGGGAGCAACTGTTTGGTAGCCCAATACCATTGTTTGTCGGGGACTCAATGGTTCACATTGCTTTGTAGCCCAATGGGTGGCACTGCTTAGTAGCTCAATGAACGCCATTGTTTGATAGCCCAAATGGTGCCATTGGTTCGGAGCCAAGTAGGATCAATTGTTTAACAGCCCAGTGGGTGGCGTTGCTTGTTAGCCCAGTGTGAACCATTGTTCGATGGCTTCTTTGGAGCCACTGTTTGGTAGCCCAATTGTTACCATTGCTTGGTGGCTCACTGGGACACATTGTTTGGCTTCCCAATGGGTGCCATTGTTTGGTAGCCCAGTTGGAGCCATTGTTTGGTAGCCCAGTTGGAGCCATTGTTTGGCAGCCCAGTTGGAGCCATAGTTTGGTTGTCCAATGGGTGCAACTGTTTGGTAGCCCAAGGGAAGCCATTGTTTGTCACCCCAATGTGAGCCATTGTTTGAGGACTTCTTTGGAGACACTGTTTAGTAGCCCAATTGTCACCATTGCTTGTTGGCTCATTGGGACACATTGTTTGGTTGCGAAATTAGTGCAATTGCTTGCTAGCCCACTGGGAGCCATTGTCTGGCAGCCCAGTAGGAGCCATGGTTTGGGAGCCCAGTGTGAACCATTGTTTGGTGGCCCTGTGTGAGTAATGCTCAGGTAACCTTGTGTGTAGCATGCTTGGGTATTTCTGTGTTATTTCATAAGTTGTCATATGTGAATCAATCCTGGCTGGCCCTGTGTGCCACTCTTTTGTGGCCTGTGTGATTAATTGCGAGTAGCCTGAAGAGTCATTCGTGACAGATTCCTGAAGTCTTTCTTAGGTAGTCACACAAGGTATTTTTGAGTGGCTTTTTGTAATTCACTTTTGTTCGGCGGGCAGCCGTATTCTTAGGTCACTCTTAGTTAGTGCTTTAAATGGGCCGGTACTGTCCGGTACTGAGTACTGGCACTTTTTTATTTTAAGAGGGAGAGTACCTGCACTTCTCAAGAGAAGTGCTATACTTTTAATTGGTGAGTACCGACACTTCTCAGAAACAAGCAGGTACGCTGCTACAGAGTGCCTGCACTTCTATTGTTCCATTTCAAGCACTGCTTGGAGTCCTTCCCGAGTGACCATTTGTGTCACTCTCTTGGGTGGTTTCGGGCTGTTCTTGGGTGGCTTGTATAAAATCGGATGGTGTTTGTTACGCAGCCCCAGGGCGCAGCTTTGCATGTCCACCTAAGAGTGCCCATCTCAGTGGGAAATCCTTGGTGAGCAGACCGGATTGATTTAACGTAAGCTCTCTGGGATGTGCGTGTATCGGTCCAGTCTTCCCAGGCTGTCCCAGAACCCCTAAATTCACCCCAACAGCCATTTATTGTGGAGTCTGCAAACTCTCATATTTGATCCGGCGCCAGGGAAGGCTCAGCGGCCAGGTGAGCTGATCTGGAGGGTCTGAGACCACCTGTGCTGGGTCTTTCTTCGAATTCTATTCACAGATTTTAAAATTGAAGCAGAAACATTCCCTTTGCTATAGGCGAGCACTCCGTGCATGAGATGAATATTTTTGTCCACAATAAACACAGAATTAGTGCGAATAATGCAGCTCATTTTTACGATGAATGCAGAATGGTGTTCTTGACGTGGGGGGCGAGTGGGGGTTTATTGAGGTGATTCCACGAAGCATGGATTGTTTGCAGGGATCTTGGTTCACACCTGATTGAAGTGTTTTTTCTTTAATGCAGTGTGTTGCCCCCCCCCCCCCCACTCTCCACCCCCCCTGTGGTCATCCTGCCCCCTCTTGTGTTGCCGCTTGTCTTTCCGCATCCGATATATACCTGGGAGCCCCGTCATGTTTCGGAAGGGGTTGGATCACGAGTGAGACCGTTGTACGATAACCTGATCGTCATCCGATTTTGAAAATCAATAAAGTTAAAAAGAGAAATCAACTTTTGCAGCGTGAATCTTTCTGGATTCACTATGCTGTGCATTATTCCGCGATCTTGTGGTTGGATCCGGATTCGTAGTCTCTTCTTTTTTTTTTTTGTAGCCCAGGTGGGCGGCGACGACCCACCATTTGGTGCACCTCTCGTGACATCGTCGTGCTTTCTGCGGAAGTCCCACCTTTGGGGCGCCATCTTCAGATTCTTTTTTCCGCCGTTGGGTCTGGATCGTCATCGGGAAGCTCCAGAATTACAATCGAAGGAAGAAGAAAGAAAAGCGAGTTTCGTCGATAACTACTACGAAGATATCACAGGAAAGGAAGAGATTACATCAGGAGCGCGAAGAAAGGAAGTTTTGCGCCTTTTTCTTCGACGCCCTTGGAGAATGCGCACTCAGAGGCCCTGAGCGCAATGGACAAGACGCCATTCAAGTTCTGCCCTAACTGCCACCACAAGTTCGCGCAGAAGGACCAGCATCCGGTCTGCAACCTCTGCCTACCGGTCGAACACCAGAGTAAGGACTGCAACGCCTGCTCAGCCTTCGCGCCGAAGACGCTCCGGGTGAGAGATCGGCAGAGAAGAGCCAACGCCAGCATGGATGGCAAGGGTAAGGCCCCGTCGCTCTACGATCTGGGCCTCTCCACGGACGATGAGAACAACGTCGCCGAGGCAGCCGAAAACTTCACGGTCTTAGAGACCGACAAGAAAAATGAAGACGAGGTAAGAGAATCGTCGAGATCAAAACAGAAAAAACCTCAAACACGAGGGTGACTCGAGAAAATCAGAGTCAAAGTCCACGAAGGGAGCCCCGGCGCCGAAATCTTCGATGACCAAGGGGTGAACCATGGACAAGAGGCCGAGCGGATCCTTCGAAAAGGACTCCCTGGTGCCGAAAGACGCCGAAAGGCAAGGATCGTCGAAGACAACCCATGAAACGGGACGCTCGACGCAGAAAGAACGGTCGACGCAGGTTCCGTCGAAAAGACCCGCGGTCGACGCCGAAAGCATCTCCGAGATGGAGAAAAAGAAGAGGCGGCTCGAGGCCGAAATGGAGAACATCCTTCAAAGGAAGAAGGAGTTCGACGCCAAGATGAAGGAATTCAAGATTCCAACGGCTCCACTGACGGACGTCGTCGAAGTCGAGGACGAATTCGACACCGAGGGGCTGACGAGAGATCTCGAAGAGGAAGACGAGACCTATTATGAAGGCGAAGCCGAGGAAGAAGACCAGCAGTCGTTCTACAGCTCGGCGCCATCTACCAGCCACAACATCGAATGGCAGGATCTCGACACCGAAAACCCGGAGGAGCCCGTGGACACGTACCCTTCGAGGCCTTCGCCACCCGACGACATCGGGGTGTACAATATGGTGGTCAGGAGCGCAGCGACGGCCTTCGGCGTCAAACTCGACGAAGAGAGGCCGAAAGCCGATTTCCTCCTCGAGACCCTGCTCCCCATCCAGACGAGGAGCCAATTCCTCCCCATGCTACAAAGTGTGATGAATCAGGGGAGAGAAGCCTTCAAGGAACCAGCGACCTGCCGTTCAATCACGCCCAGGACTGAGAAGAAGTATAAGCACTCTTCCCTGGACCCCCCTTACATCAAGGGTAGCGTCACCGCCGACTCCATCATAGCTTCCACGGCCAGTAGAAGGGCCAACGTACCAGCAACTTCGGGCCCACCACCTGATAAAGAAAGCAGGAGGATAGACCTCACAGGAAGAAAGGTCGAGAGGAACGCCGCAATGCACTGGCCCATGGCGAATTCAAATGCACTTCTCAATAGGCACCAGTACCAACACTGGGACGAGATTGGGGAGCTAGTAAAGCACCTCCCCGAAGAGTACCGCCAGAGAGCCTCGCACCTGGTGGACGAAGGTAAAAACATCGCCAACTCTTGTATAAAGACGGCGTTGGACGGGGCAGAGACTTCGGCAAGACTAATGGCCATAGGGGTCACCGAGAGGAGACATGCATGGCTAAGAATCTCGGGATTCAAACCGGAGGTGCAGAACAACATCCTTAGCACCCCCTTCAACGGAGAGACACTGTTCGGAGCAACAGTAGACGAGAAACTCACCCAGCTGAAAAAAGAAAACGAAACGGCGAGGTCCATGGGGGCCCTACAGCTGAGGGGAATGAGGCGAGGAAATCCCTCGAGGAGACCCTACGGTCGGGGAGGAAGCCAGCAGGGGGCGTCGCACCAGATGTTCCAGCAGGGTGATAGTCACGGACAACAAGGCCAACAGAAGCAAAACTGGCAGTACCAACCTCGGGGCCAGTCCTTTCGCGGGAGAGGGAACGGACGTGGCCAGAGGAGGAGAGGGGGTGACCAGCCCTCATCAAAGTGACTCAGCACGCAAGAGGACGCCTACCCTCGACAGGCCCCCAAGGGTGAGGCGCAGTACAGTAACATCAGGGGGGAGAGAAGAATCAAAGGCCTACGAGCATACAACACCAGTAGGCGGAAGACTGAGGTTCTACCTTCAGGAGTGGCGGCGTATAACCACAGACAAGTGGATACTGAACGTCATGCAGTACGGATACTGCGTAGATTTGGAGAAAAGACCTCCAAACAGAAGACCAAGGGGAAGGCAGAGATCGGATCAAGAACTGGCCCTTCTCAGAGAGGAAACACGGAAACTTCTAGAAAAAAGAGCCATAGAGGCAGTGCCGTTCAGAGAACGCAACAAAGGGGTGTACTCAAACTACTTTGTGGTCCCGAAAGTAGACGGAAACCTCAGACCCATCCTGGACCTGCGTTACCTAAACAAGTTCATCAGAACGCAGAAGTTCAAAATGACTTCGCTGCAGGAGGTACTGCCCCAAATAAGAGACGGGGACTTCATGGTCACCGTGGACCTCAAGGATGCCTACCTGCACATCCCAATATACAGAAGACACAAGGGCCTTCTAAGGTTCAACATCGACCAGGAACACTACCAGTTCACAACCCTGGCCTTCGGATTAAAATCGGCGCCAAGGGTTTTTACAAAATGCCTGTCGGCGGTCGCGGCCCACCTACGATGGCAGGGGATCCATGTCTACCCCTACTTAGACGACTGGCTGGTCAAGGCAGACTCACGCGAGAAGTGCGAGAGGCACGCAAAACACGTAACAGACACTCTGACGAACCTGGGGTTCTCGATTCACTGGGGGAAGTCATCGCTGGAACCGGAACAGGTAAAGATTTTCCTGGGGGCAAAGATCAACTCCCTCAACAGTACAGTAGTGCCCAGCGACAGGAGGACAGATGCTCTACTGAAGGAGACGCAGCTCTACCAGAAGGGGCGAGCTCTGACAGTGAGGGCGGTGAGCAAGATGATTGGGATGATGGCGTCGTGTATCCAGCTGGTGCCAAATGTACGCCTGCACATGAGACCATTCCAAGAATGGCTACAACAGCAATGGTTACAAGCAAACGGAAGTTGGGAGGATCTAGTGGTTGTTACGCACGCAGTGCAGGAGGAGATGACTTGGTGGAACAGAGACAACATGACAGCAGGGAGAAGCCTGACACCACCAAACCCAACAATGACCATTACCACGGACGCATCGCAAAAGGGATGGGGAGCGCACATGGACAACCTCAGAGTGAGGGGTCTGTGGGCTCCAGCAGATGCGGTTCGCCATATCAATTACCTCGAGTTGAAAACTATCCTGCTAGCCCTGAAAGCATTCCAGAGGCACCTGTACAACCAGAGGGTGTTGGTTCAAACAGACAACACCACGGCAATGTTCTACATCAACAAGCAGGGGGGGACACAGTCGTTCCCTCTCTCCTCTCTGGCACAGGAGATTTGGAGATGGGCCATACCTCTCAGGATAGATCTACTGGCAATTCACCTACCGGGGAAGGACAATGTGGAGGCAGACTGGCTAAGCAGGCAGACCTCGGCATCGCACGAGTGGGAGCTCAATGGCCAGGAAACGGAGAAGCTTTTCCGGAGATGGGGAACTCACACAATAGACCTATTTGCAACACGCCAAAATGCAAAATGCCAAAGCTTTGCGTCCAGGCAACCAGATCAGCAATCCCAGGGAAATGCCCTATGGATAAGCTGGTCGAGGACATTTGCCTACGCCTTTCCACCGATACCCCTGTTGCACAGAGTGCTCAACAAGTGCAGAACCAGCAACATGACTCTGATCCTAGTGGCTCCGCAGTGGGCAAGGCAGACATGGTTCTCACAAATTCAAGAAATGGCACAAGGCAATCCATACAGGTTCGAGAGGAGAAGGGACCTGCTCTCCATGCAAAACGGAGAGGTCCTGCATCCAGAGCCAGAGACCCTCAACCTGGCGGCATGGCTCCTGAAGACCTAGAGTTCGCGCACCTTAGATTGCCTCCTAGCACTATGCGGGTGCTACGGGAGGCAAGGAAACCAACTACACGAAAATGCTACAGCGCAAAATGGCAGAGATTTACTGTGTGGTGCAGGAAGAAGGGCCTGCAAAACAGAATGACAAGAGACTCAACAGTACTGAGGTACCTCACACACCTTCTAAAGAGTAACCTCTGCTCGAGCTCCCTAAGGGTACACCTAGCGGCGATCGTTGCCTACACCAGAGGTGAGAAAGGTGGAAGTTTCTTCACTTCGCAGGTGGTGAAGAGATTCATGGAAGGAGCCAAAAGAATGGCCCCTCCGAAAAGGTTGCCGCCGCCGGCATGGAATCTGAACGTTGTTCTGACGGAGCTCATGAAGGCACCGTTTGAACCCATTCACAAGGCCACACTGCAAATGTTAACGATGAAAACGGCCTTTCTAGTGGCCATAACCTCACTACGCAGGGTGAGCGAGCTTCAAGCACTAACACTACAGGAACCCTACATTCAGATTCACAAGGACAGGGTAGTCCTGAGGACAGACCCACACTTCATGCCCAAGGTGGTGTCGGCGTTCCACATGAATCAGAGTATTCAGATACCAAGTTTCTTCCAAAACCCGACTTCAAACGCAGAAAAGGCTCTGCACACCCTCGACGCTAGAAGAGCGGTGATGCACTACATTGAAAGAGCCAAGGAACTCAGGAAATCAAAGCAGCTGTTTGTGTCCTTTGCTACTAGCTTCATGGGTAGGCCAGTGACTAAGGGCACCATCGCAAGGTGGATTGCCCTCACTATTCAATTCTGCCACAAACAGGCTGGACAGGAGCTAGCTGAGGGGCCCCAGGCACACTCCACAAGGAAGAAGGGGGCCACCGTGGCCTTCCTGGCGAACACGCCCATCCAGGACATATGTCTCGCGGCAACTTGGGCATCTGTGCACACATTCACGAAACACTACTGCGTGGACATTCAGATGAACAAGGAAGCACAGGTTGGACAGAGGGTGCTTCAACACATTTTCAACGACCAACGCTCATCTACCACCCAGCCGCCACAAATTTAGGAAAACCGCTACAAAGTCTATGCACAGCATAGTGAATCCAGAAAGATTCACGCTGCAAAACGAATAGTTTCTTACCTGTCGGTGTAGTTTTGCAGCTTGAAGATTTTTCTGGATTCACTAGCGAACCCACCCACCTCCGCCAGGAAGATGAGGCTGGAGGAAGAGGGGGTAAAATGGAAAAGATCAGAAGGAATGAAAACGTACAGAAAAATGGACATGAAGGAATAATCAATCGCCTAGGGTTTAAAAAACAAAAAAAAAAAAGAACCCGAAGATGGCGCCCCAAAGGTGGGACTTCCGCAGGAAGCACGACGACGTCACGAGAGGTGCACCAAATGGTGGGTCGTCGCCGCCCACCTGGGCTACAAAAAAAAAAAAAAAAACAAAGAAAAGACTACGAATCCGGACCCAACCACAAGATCGCGGAATAATGCACAGCATAGTGAATCCAGAAAGATCTTCAAGCTGCAAAACTACACCGACAGGTAAGAAACTATTAGTTATGTTAAACCTGATTCCTCCGCCCTCCAGGTGCAGACATATTTGGTGGCCTCTGCGCACACATTTGCTTCGCTTTAGCAATAGACTGGGTTTGTTTAGACGTTGGCGCTCCAGTAGCAGAAACCTGCGAGTAGTGCGTGCTGGGGACACACACTACACTGTGACTCCTGTGCTACCAGATTGTATGTAGTATGTTTGACCAAGAGTGTTACTGTGCGTTGAACTGTGTGCTTTCATGGCAGTGTGAGAACCGAGCCACTGCTGGTTGCCATGATCAACCCTATCACTGTATTCGCCTTGTGCTGTTCTGTCGTTCTGTAAAACAATAAGTAAAGTTTTCAAAGATGCCCTCGGCCTCACTCCTCTTCCTCCTGTCTCCCCAGGTCCCGTGTTCAACGTCTCTGTGCATTCGGACCGTCCATCTGTGTACCAGGGCGAGAGGGTGGAGCTGCACTGCGTCATCCGCATCCAGGGGCCGGCGCTGGAGCCAGGTACTGTCCTCTGCCACGCACCCGCCGCGCCACCTGACCTGGGTACAGGTTCTGTCCTGTTCCACACACCCGCTGCGCCACCTGACCTAGGACAGGTACTGTCCTGTTCCACACACCCGCTGCGCCACCGGACCTAGGACAGGTACAGTCCTGTTCCACACACCCGCTGCGCCACCGGACCTAGGACAGGTACAGTCCTGTTCCACACACCCGCCACGCCACCTGACCTGGTTACAGGTGCTGTGCTCTTCCGCGCACCCACCGCGCCACCTGGCCCCAGATACTGTCCTCTTCAACCTGCCTCTCCACCTGGCCTGGGTACAGGTACTGTCCTGTTCCACGCACCTGCCTCTCCACCTGGCCTAGCCACAGGTGCTGTCCTGTTCCACACACCCGCTGCGCCACCGGACCAAGGACAGGTACTGTCCTCTTCCACGCACCCGCCTCTCCAACTGACCTGGGTACACGTTCTGTCCTGTTCCACACACTCGCTGCGCCACCTGACCTAGGACAGGTACTGTCCTGTTCCACGCACCCGCCGCGCCACCTGACCTGGGTACAGGTGCTGTCCTCTTCCGCGCACCCGCCGCGCCACCTGAACTAGGGCAGGTACTGTCCTCTTCCGCGCACCCGCTGCGCCACCTGGCCCAAGATACTGTCCTCTTCAACCTGCCTCTCCACCTGTCCTGGCCTGGGTACAGGTACTGTCCTCTTCCACGCACCCGCCACGCCACCTGAACTAGGGCAGGTACTGTCCTCTTCCACGCACCCGCCACGCCACCTGAACTAGGGCAGGTACTGTCCTCTTCCGCGCACCCGCTGCGCCACCTGGCCCAAGATACTGTCCTCTTCAACCTGCCTCTCCACCTGGCCTGGGTACAGGTACTGTCCTATTCCACGCACCAGTCTCGCCACCTGGCCTGGGTACAGGTACTGTCCTGTTCCACGCACCTGTCTCGCCACCTGGCCTGGGTACAGGTACTGTCCTGTTGCTCGCACCCGCCTCTCCACCTGGCCTGGCCACAGGTACTGTCCTGTTCCACACTCTCACCTGGGTACAGGCACTGTCCTGTTCCACACACCCGCCTCTCCATCTGGCCTGCCCACAGGTGCTGTCCTATTCCACACACCCCCATGTCACCTGGTTGAGTACAGGCACTGTCGTGTTCCATGCACCCGCCTCACCAACAGGCACCGGCCTCACCACCTGGCTTGGGTACAGATACTGTCCTGTTCCATGCAATCACCATGCCACCTGGCCACATGTACTGTCCTGTTACACGCACCCGCCTCACCTCGCCCGGCCACAGGTGCTGTCCTGTTCCACGCACCTGCCTTGTCACCAGGCCTGGGTACAGGTACTGCTCGGTTCCACGCACATACCTCGCCAACAGGCACCCTCCTCACCACCTGGCTTGGGTACAGGTGCTGTCCTGTTCCACACACCTGCCACGTCACCTAGCCACAGGTACTGGCCTGTTCAATGCCCCCACCACTTCACCTAGCTGGTCGCCACCTATCCTGGGTATAGATACTGACCTGTTCCAAGCACCTACCTGGCCTGGGTACAGGTACTGCCCTGTTCCATGCACCCGCCTTGCCAATTGGCTTGGGTACAGGTACTGTTCTGTTTCACGCACCCGCCATGTCACCTAGCTGGTTACCACTTAGCCCTGGTCCACATACTGGCCTGTTGCAGACACCCACCTCGCCCCTGGTTGGTCACCACCTGGCTGGGTTCAGGTACTGTCCTGTTCCACAGAACCGTTTCCCCACCTGGCCACAGGTACTGTACTGCTCCACGCAACTGCCAAGCCACCTGGCCTTGGTACAGGTACTGCCCTGTTGCACGCACCTGCCATGTCCCCTGGCAGGTCACCACCTGGCCTGGGTACAGGTGCTGTCCTGTTCTACACACCTGGCAGGTCGCCACCTGGCCTGGGTACAGATACTGCCCTGTTGCACACCACCACCTGGCCTAGGTACAGGTACTTCCCTGATGCACGCACCCGCTATGACACCTGGCTAGTCGCCACCTGGCCTGGGTCCAGGTTCTTTCCAGTGCCTCGCACCCACCTCTCCACCTGTGTGCATGGCTGTATCTGTCCCTTAATGCCACAACGAACCTTGGCACAGGTGGCACCGAGGGCCCAATGTCCACAGGTCCGATGCAACGGAAGCTTCGCCCTCCACACTGCTGTGCACATCACGAAGCACCCCTAGTCTCTGCTTCAGTCTCCCACCCCTTATGTGATCCTCCGCAGCTGCTGAGAACTGAGCCTTGGGGAAGGATGACTGGAATTGTGTCAATGGGGAACCAGATTATGCGTCGGGCTGACTAAACTGTGTGGAAGAAAGGGCAAATTACACGGCATCTCGGAACATGAGGGTACTCGTTTGGGTGAGGCACTGGCATAGCAGTGATGACATGGTCTTGGTGTTTTTTGGGTGTGCATGTGCTTTTAGGTTATATGTTTTTGTATAGCATGACATTTTCACATCACTGGCCTCCTGGCACTTGATGTGGAAGAGGTAGGTCTGTCTGTCAGTTTTGCAGCGTGAATCTTTCTGGATTCACTATGCTGTGCATTATTCCGCCATCTAGTGGTTGGGTCCGGAACTGTAGTATTTCTTCTCTCTTTTTTATTTTTTTCGTGGCCCAGGTGGGCGTCGACATACCACCATTTGGTGTCCTTCGTGACGTTGACGTGCTTCCTCCGGAAGCTCCCACCTTTGGTCGCCATCTTCAGATTCTTTTTTCCGCCATTGGGTCTGGATCAAGAGGAAGGAGCTCCAAGAACTTTGGAGAGAAGAATCGACGAAAGAGAGAATAATATTGGAATATATCACCGGGGAAGACACCGGAGATCAAGTAAAGAAGAAGCTCGACAACAGTTCAGAGAACATTGAAGAATTCGATGTTTTTCGAAGGAGAATGCGCATACAGGGGTCTTCCTGGGCACGGTGATGGACAAGACTCCGTTCAAATTCTGCGCAAACTGCCACCACAAGTACGCGCAAAAGGACCAACACCCGGTTTGCAATCTCTGCTTGCCGCTCGACCATCAAAGCGAGGACTGCAACGCCTGTGCAGCTTTCACCCCGAAGACTCTCCGAGTAAGGGAGAGACAGAGAAGAGCAAACTACAACATGCTGGGGCAGGGGACGCCCCCATTGCTCCGAGATTTGGGACTCTCCAGCGGAGAGGAAGACAACGTAGCAGAAGAACCAGAAGACGTCGTGGTTGTCTAGGTCGAAAAGAAAACGTCAAGGAGGTAAGAGTCGTCGAACCCTAAACACTTCACTGATACTCGCAAAAGTGAGCCAAAGTCCTCAAAAGGAACAGGGCCGTCGAAGAACTCAACGTCGACTACTGCATCCAGGGACAAGCAGACCGTTGGATCCTCTGAGAAGGACCCCCAGACGGCGAAATCCCAAGACAAGGGAAAGGCGCCGAAGAGCAGCCACGAAAAAGAGGTCTTGACATCGAAAGGCGAAGGCCCGAGACAGTTTTTGACTTCGACGTCGACAACCGCGAAGAGGAAGGTCGAGGCCCCCGAAGCTGATCATGCGGCAGAGATGGAAAAGAAAAAAAAGCGTATTGAGGCCGAAATGGCTAACATCTTGCAACGCAAGAAAGACTGACGAAAAGCTAAAATTCTACAGCATACCGTCGAAGACTACGCCCGAAACAGAAGGGGGCGTCAAGGACTTTCAAGCACCGAACACACCTGAACCTGGAAAGGAACAGGAAGAAGACCTGTACTACGGGACAGGCGAAGGGGAAGAAAATGAGACTTACCGAGAGTCAACTTCTTCGGAGGCTCACGACTTGCCGTGGGAAGATCTCGATGCCGAATCACCAGAAGAGGGCGTAGAATCATATCCGTCGAGGCCTTCGCCACCGGACGACATAGGGATCTACAATCAAGTCACCAAAAGGGCTGCTGACACGTATGGAGTGCAGTTAGAGGAAGAGAAACCCCAGTCCTGCTTCCTCTTGGAGACCTTGTTGCCATCCCAGACTAAAAGCCAGTTCCTGCCCATGCTCCCAAGTGTTCAGGACCAGGGGAAGGAGGCATTCAAAGAGCCTGCCATATGTAGAGCAGTGACTCCACGAGCAGAGAAAAAATATAACCATTCTTCGAAGGATCCCATGTTCATCAGAGGGTCAGTACCAGCCGACTCCATCATTACCTCCATGGCTCGTAAAAGAGCAAATATACCCACAAACTTAGGCCCACCACCAGACAAAGAAAGCAAGAGGATGGACATGATAGGTAGGAAGATGGAAAGGAGTGCAGCTACACAATGGTGGATCGCCAACTCCAATGCACTCATCAACAGACACACATACCAGCACTGGGAAGAAGTGGGAGAACTCCTCAAGCACGTACCAGAACAATACCAGAGAAGGGCAAGCCACCTGGTAGAAGAGGGGAAGAACATGGCTAATACATGTTTAAAGTCAGCTCTAGACGCAGCAGAGACATCTAGCAGGCGGATGATGCTGGGGATCACAGCAAGGAGGCATGCCTGGCTAAGGATTTCAGGTTTCAAGAATGAGGTCCAAAACAACATCCTCAACACACCCTTCAACGGGGAACAACTGTTCGGAGCACCAGTAGACGAAAAATTGAACCAGCTGAAAAAAGATAACGAAACAGCTAGGTCTATGGGGGCGCTGCAGTTCCGAGGTATGAGAAGAGGAACACCTTCCAGAAGACCAAAAGGAAGAGGAAATCATCAGCCTGGGGCAACACACCGAACCACCCAGCAAAGTAATCAAGGGGGTAACCAGGGACAGCAGCAGGGACAGCATCAGCAGAACTGGCAGTACCAGCCCCGAGGACAATCCTTTTGAGGGCGCGGCCGAGGAAGAGGTAATGGCCAGAGGGGAAGTCAGCCTCCCGCAGGAAAGTGACTCTCCAGCAGAAACAACGCACTCCTGGAGGGGAAGTGCAGAGGGAGACGGGACAAAAATCAGCAAAAAATCAAAATCTTCAACAGCTCCTCCAACACACCTCACCGGTAGGAGGCAGATTAAGACACTTCCTCCAGCAGTGGAGGAAAATAACATCAGACAAATGGATATTGAACCTCATACAATATGGGTACTGTATAGACCTGGAAAGGCCACCGCAAAACAGAAGGCCAAAGGTCAGAGTGCGCACAACAAAAGAGCTGACACACTTAAGGGAGGAAGCAAGAGAATTGCTAACGAAAAGAGCCATAGAAATTGTGCCACAAAAACAACGGAACAACGGGGTATACTCAACCTACTTCCTCATACCAAAGGTAGACAGACCATTACGTCCATTTCTAGACCTCAGATTCCTAAAGGGGTTCATAAAGACTCAAAGGTTCAAGATGACCTCGCTCCAAGAGGTCATACCTCAACTACAAAAAGGAGAGTACATGGCAACTGTAGACTCAAAGGACGCCTACTTGCACATCCCCATCAACAGCAAACACAAACACCTCCTCAGGTTTATAATCGGCAAAACTCACTACCAGTTCACAGTGCTAGCTTTCGGACTAAAATCAGCACCAGGAGTCTTCACAAAATGTCTGGCAGCAGTAGCAGCACACTTAAGGAGGAAGGGGATACATGCATACCTCGACGACTGGCTGGTAAAAGCAAGCTCGTACCGCAGGTGCAAGAGGCACATAGAGATAGTGATACAGACGCTGGACCAACTGGGGTTTTCGATCCATTGGGAGAAAACGTCAATAGAACCAGAACAACTGAAGAGGTTCTGAGGAGCAGAGATCAACACCATACAGAGCACGGTGATTCCATGTGCAATGAGGACTCTGGCTATATGCAAGGAGACGCGTCTTTACCGCAAGGGGCAAGCTCTGACAGTGAGGACGGTGAGCAAACTGATAGGGATGATGGCATCAGGCATACATTTGGTACCGAATATTCGCCTACACATGAGACCATTCCAAGAATGGATCCAGCAGCAATGGTCACAAGCAACAGGGAGTTGGGAGGATCTAGTGGTTGTCACGCAGGCAGTACAGCGAGAAATGGCGTGGTGGAACCAGAAGAACTTAGCACAGGGGAGACCATTCACACAACCAACTCCAACTGTAACCATTACAACAGACGCCTCCCAGAAGGGGTGGGGAGCGCACACAAACAATCTCAATGTAAGGGGGTTGTGGGGACTTCAAGATGCAGTAAAGCACATCAACTACCTAGAACTCAAGACAGTGTTCCTAGCCTTAAAGGCCTTTCAGAAACTGCTGTACGGGCACAGAGTACTGATACAAACAGACAATACAACTACCATGTTCTACATCAACAAGCAAGGAGGGACACATTCGGTGACACTCTCCCGGCTAGCGCAGGAAATATGGAGATGGGCAATCCCCAGAAAAATAGACCTGTTCGCAATACATCTACCAGGGAATGACAATGTGGAAGCAGACTGGCTCAGCAGACAGACGTCCGCATCCCACGAATGGGAGATCAACCAACAAGAAATCCAGAAAGTATTCCACAAATGGGGACTCCACCAATAGACATCTTTGCAACACACCAAAATGCAAAATGCCAAAAGTTCGCATCCAGAGTACCGTGCAAACAGTCCCTGGGGAATGCGCTATGGATAAGCTGGTCAGGGACATTTGCCTACGCTTTTCCACCAATACCGCTACTACACAGGGTGCTGAACAAGTGCAGGTTCAGCAGCATGACGCTCATCCTGATAGCACCCCAGTGGGCCAGGCAAACATGGTTCTCACAAATCATGGAGATGTCACAAACGACCGCACACAGGTTCCCCGTCAGGAAGGACCTGCTAACGATGCAAAACGGAAGAGTACTACACCCGGAACCAGAAAGCCTCAGCCTAGCTGCCTGGCTCCTGAGGACCTAGAGTTCGCACACCTCAAATTACCGGCGAGCACGATGGCGGTACTCAGAGAGGCAAGAAGACCGACCACAAGAAAGTGCTACGTAGCAAAGTGGAAAAGATTCACCGAATGGTGCATTAGGGAGAAACTGCAAACAAAAATTACTAAGGAATCAACAGTACTAACATACTTGACGCATCTACTGCAGAATAAACTAGACTACACATCCCTAAGGGTCCACTTAGCGGCAATTGTGGCTTACACAAGAGGAGAAACAGTGAAAAGTTTCTTCACATCACAGGTGGTAAAAAGATTCCTAGAAGGTGCAAAAAGGATCACACCTCCAGGCAGAATGCCAGCACCAGCATGGAACCTCAATGTAGTGCTAACACAACTGATGAAGGCACCATTTGAGCCTATGCACAAAGCTACACTGCATGTGCTCACCCTAAAGACAGCCTTCCTAGTAACTATCACATCACTGCGAAGAGTGAGTGAATTGCAAGCGCTAACACTCCAAGAACCCTACCTGCAAATACACAGTGATAGAATTGTCATGAGAACAGACCCGCATTTCATGCCAAAGGTGGTGTCTAAGTTCCACATCAATCAGACAGTTCAAATCTCAAGCTTTTTCCAAAAACCTTCCACGAGCACAGAAAGGGCGTTACACACACTGGACGCCAGTGGGCCATGATGCACTATATGGAAAGGACAAAAGAGTGCAGAAAAACAAAGCAATTTTTTGTATCCTTCGCCAGCAGTTTTTTGGGACGACCAGTTACCAAAAATACCATTGCACGATGGATTGCGCAAACAATACAACTCTGCCACAAACAGGCAGCTCAGCCATTGCAGGGAGCAGCTCAAGCTCACTCAACAAGGAAGAAAGGAGCAACAATTGCGTTTCTAGCCAACGCACCAATTCAAGACATTTGCCAAGCGGCTACATGGTCTTCGGTGCATACGTTCACTAAACACTACTGTGTGGATATCCAAATGAACAAAGAAGCGCAAGTGGGACAGAAGGTCTTGCAACACGCTTTCAGTAACCAATGCTCATCTTCCTCCCAACCACCACAATAAGGACAAACCGCTACAAAGTCGATGCACAGCATAGTGAATCCAGAAAGATTCACTCTGCAAAACGTATAGTTTCTTACCTGTCGGTGTAGTTTTGGAGCTTGAAGACTTTCTGGATTCACTAGCGAGCGCACCATCCTTCACCAGAAAGATGAGACAGGAGGATAAAGGGGGGCAGAAGGTGAAAGACTTAACAAGGACTAAATGATAAGAACTAGCAAAAAAAAAAAAAGAATCCAAAGATGGCGACCAAAGGTGGGAGCTTCCGGAGGAAGCGCGTCGACGTCACGAAGGACACCAAATGGTGGTATGTCGACGCCCACATGGGCCACGAAAGAAAAAAAAAAAAAGGGAAGAAATACTACAATTCCGGACCCAACCACTAGATGGCGGAATAATGCACAGCATAGTGAATCCAGAATGTCTTTAATCTGCAAAACTACACCGACAGATAAGAAACTATACGTTTTCCAGTGGAAGCTCTCGTGAAGGGAGGTCGATCGACTCTATGGTCTGAGACGGGTGTTGCTGATGTTGGCGGGTGGTGAACGTTAGGAGTGTTGTGTTGCCACTTGTGCGGTAGTGTGACGTTGGCTTTATGGGAAGCAGTAGTGTAGTGGGGAGAGGTTTAGTGATAGGGGTGTTGTGCATAGGGTTCATTGTAGTGTGATGTAGTTTCCCAGGCAGTGCGGTGTGTACAGCGATAGGCATTGCGGAGAGTTGTTGAGGTGGGGTCTGTTGTGGTGCAGTGGGATGTCTAGTCTAGGGCGGTGGTGAGGGGTACCTGGTGTGATAGGATGGGGTGTGGAGTTGGTTCCTGTCATGTGATGTAAAATGAAGTTGTGATGTGATGTCGCTGCGGGTTGGTCAGCTGCAGGTCTGTTTTTGGTAACATGTGCTGTGGTTTGGTGTGTTAAGTTGTGTGTTGAAGTGAGGTCAAAGGGGAGTCTGCTGAACGAGAGGAGCGGGAAAAAAAAGAGACTACAGGAAGGGAGGAGTGTGATGTGGTGGTTGGTGAGATGTGACTGCTGAAGGGTGGAAGAGGGGAGGATACGGGGACGAGGAAGGGAGAAGAGGCGAGATAGGAAAGAAAAAAAGAGGGCAATAGAAGAGAAAGGAAAGGACAAGTGAAGAAAGGAGGCAGGTTTCGAAGAGTTCATGAGGAAAAAAGAATAGACAGAACAGGGGCCAAGGATAAAGTACAGAGAGGGATGGAGCAAAGTGACAAGAAGAGAAAAGAGAACATAGGGAAGTAAAAAGGAGCAAAAGAGGTAAGGGAGAGATGAGGGTTGTAAAAGATTTGTGAGACGAGTGGAGAAGAATAAAACAGTAAGAAGAACGAGAGAGCAGTGAAAAAGAGAAGAATGAGGAGACAGGAAGCAGAGAAAGGGACAAAGTGAGGACGAGGTGCGTGCAAAGGAGCGAGGGGGAAGCAGAAAAGAGTGAAATGTGCTGGAGGTGAGCTTCGGGTCCATGATATGGGAGATGCAAGGTGATTTACGCTGTAGTGAGATGGGTGGTGGCATGTTTGTGACCTGTTGTGATGTGCGCATTCGTGGGGAAAGGATTTAGTTGGCTTGCTAAGTTGTCGCAGAGTGTGGTGGGGCGTGGGACATCGAGCAGGGTTTCAGTTTGACGTGGTGGGATGAAGTGTGGCCTGTGGTGGTGGAGTGACTTTACACTGTGTGATGGGGCTCGGAGAGATGTGCTGTAGTGATGGTGTGCGCTTGCTGTGGTGGGATGAAGTGTGGGATGTGGTATAGTGACGTGGGACTCTCGGGTGGGGCTCAGTGAGTTGTGCTGCAGTGATGGTGTGCGCTTGCTGTGGCGGTATGAAGTGTGGGATGTGGTGTAGTGACGTGGGACTGTCTGGTGGGACTCAGTGAGTTGAGCTGTAGTGATGGTGTGCGCTTGCTGTGGCGGGATGAAGTGTGGGATGTGGTGTAGTGACGTGGGACTCTCAGGTGGGGCTCAGTGAGTTGTGCTGCAGTGATGGTGTGCGCTTGCTGTGGCGGGATGGAGTGTGGTGTGTGGTGGAGTGACGTGGCACTGTGTGGTAGTGCTCGGAGAGCTGTGTTGCAGTGATGGTGTGCGCTTGCTGTGGTGTGGTTGGGTCTGTAGTGTAGTGTGTAGAAGTGATGTGTTGACTAGTGTGGTTCCTTGAAGGGATGCGGAGTAATGGCGTGCTGTGCATTGATACAAGATGTTGGGTCATGTGGTCCAGCATGGATCTGTGTGCTCTTTTACACCATGGCGGGTAGCTGTGGAGTTATATATTGGGGGGGGGGGGGGGGGGGGGTTCTTAGGGTGTATTAATGGGGTGGTGGCCTTGGCAGGGTACTCTTGTTGGAATGGTGATCCAGACATTGTGCTCAAGTTGATGTTCATAGGAGTTTCTTTGTTTTGGGGTGCAGAGCTCATGTCTCATATATGTATTTGTCCGTTTCCCACCTTCCCTTCACTCTAGATGACATGTCCTTCGACGTCTCCTGGTTTGCCGTCCGCGCCTCTACCCTGGAAAAAGCCCCTGTTTTCCTGGCCTCTCTGGACCGTCGCGCTGTGGTGACGCAGGCCCCCCGGAACGGCAGCAGTGATGTGGGCGTGGAGCGGGTGAGCCCCATGGAGTTCCGGCTGAGGGTGTACGGCTGCGAGGAGCAGGACTTCGGCAGCCATTACTGCACCGTGACCCCCTGGGTACTGTCCACGGCAGACAACTGGCAGAGGCAACCGGACATCCGGTCCAAACCCATCCTGGTGACGGTTAAACCGGACAGTAAGTATTGTGCGTAGTGTTTGTGCGTCACCTTGTGCTGGTTGGAGTTGTGTGGTGGCTGGTGCCTCGTGGGCGCCCATGTCAAGCCATACTAGACGAGAAGTCATGTGTTTACCCTTTTGCATACCTGCCAACATTCTGTGACCAAAAAGAAGGAAGATTGTTCAGCCATTAGAGACATCAGAAACTATATCCCATGCCTCTCTTCACGGTGCCCAAACTGAATGACATCACAACACTTGGGGAGGAGCCATCCTGGCCTCAGACATAATCCTGAGGGCAGTCGCGCACAACAGCTGTTGGCCACACACCTGTCCCAAAAACTTTTGGAATGCAAATATGTCTGCTTGGGCAAGCAGGTGCAATGGTTACCATTTTTTTAAAACATTTTTATTGAAAGTCAATTCCAGAATAAAAGAAATGGGCTGACCCCTTCCCATACTATTTACTGTGGCGGGTGGTCGCAAATTATGAATGACCAATGAGTGAAGAGAACTGACCCTGAGCCCGTTAGCTTATGTATATAGAGATGTACTTTGTATTTATTTTGATCACATGAGGCTGGCCACACGGCTTAACCGGTCTTTAGCCCAGAATCTAAACTAGAGGTGGATGTCCCCATATGTATTCAAAATATCTCCCCTTGAACCTCCTCAAGCGGCCTCCTCATGTTAAAATTCTCAAACTACACCGTCACATAGTTACACCAAACCCCATGTCCAGGTTCAGCCATATGTGTTCAGATTTGTTTAAGAAAGGTTCTGGGGTGATATAAGCACATTGTCCTCCATGAAAAAGCTGCAATGTCTTCCTCGTAGTGGAGACCTTTCGTCTCTGGGCGCCTCTGTTGTGTTATGAAGGGGGAGGGGGGACTTCCAGGGTGTTTAGGGTCTCACCGCCGACCTCCAGCATAGAGCGCCCTTGTTTCTGGAGTATACATGGATACCAGAGGCTTGTGTTCGGTTCAATGGTGACGACTTCCAGGACAATTGGGATATTTTTTGTTCTGTTTTTGTAGCTTTCTCATGGACCTCCTTCTATTTTTTTTTCTTATAAATTAAATGTATCTCACTTGACGCATCACGACCTCAAAGTCGCAGTTGAGATAGTTTGGCCGATGTCTTGCAGTTTTTTTGTTTAGTTTTGCCTTTTAGGTTTCTACGAGGGGTCTCTGCTTTGGGATGCACTCGTAACTTTGTAGGGTCTGCTCCAGGAAGTTGGCCGTCTGTAAATATGCACGGCCCGCATGTGGACCATCTGCATCAGATCATGATGGCGGTAGCGCCGATGCTTAACAGACATTCAGACCGAAGGCCTTCACTTTGGGTGAGACGTCCTGGCTGATCAAGGGACCAGCAAGAGAAAAGGCGGGAATCCCCACCATCAGATCCCCGGTGAAGGGAGGGAGGGAGAGTGGCCATGCCAAGGATTGTTTGCAGGCTTCAGCCACATTTCCCTGCTCCGCCTGTGAAGTTTCCTTCAAGGAGCACGCTGACACGGAGTGTCAGAGACACCATCAATAAGGAATATTATTCCTGTTCGATGGTTTGACCAGGACGCGATTGTCTTGACCACACAGTCATCAGGTTTGAGCGTGTCTTTGCCCCACTCAGGGCGTTTACCTTGAGACCGGGCACTTTTCTATCGCCTGCTCATTGTGCGGAGTCTTTCGAGGAGCGCTCATCTCATAGGTGCCCGATGACCTTCCATGGAGAAGGCACTCTGATCTGCAGCACAGCTCATTGAAGACAAACCTCGGGTTGTCAAGGAGTCACGCCCTTCGAGGTTCCTCAACATCTGTGGCTCCTTTCATGCCACAATGATGTATAGGAAGGTCGGCACTTGAGCTTTTAGAGTTGAGAAGGCCTCATCCGGTAATACCTGCGTGATGCCACCCTTTGATGAGGGCATTACGCCCTAGAAGGCATCGCACCCTGTGATGTAGCTGTTACATGTTTGAGTCAGAGAGTCGTTGAAAAGTACACCCTGCCTTCAACTGAGAGAATGATTTCCTTGTGAAAACATTTTGACTTCATCTTATGCACTTTGTTACCTGTTCAGAGTTCCCCAAGCACTAGTGTCAAGAAGCCATCAATGCCCAGAAATGTGGCTGGGAGCTGGATCCTTTGTCCACTCATGGAGGGACAAAATGACGTAAAGGTCGGGGATGTCAGGGCGTTAAGGAGAGCAGGTTATGGCCTCTCTTTCTAGCCTGACTGCAAAGTGTGATAATCTGATCTATGTCCGAACATCAACCACCAGAAGAGTTAACCTCCTCCTGAATCACCAGCGCTCGATTGAAGAACCTCCGCTATCAGGATGGGCTCTTCGGTCTGGAGCCGCGGTGACTCAAGTTTACTAAAACTTTGCCTTCCAACAGTCCATCAGCCTGTGCCGAATTGGTGGTGGACCTCCGTGATGGTTACTTGGACTCAGCCCATCCATGTCAACTCTTTATGCAGAAGTTTGTACGGTGCTTGTAGCCACTGCAAGGAAGGAACCGTGCAAGAACCTTCAGCGTTGCGAGTAGGAGGATTTTTAGCCTTTTGGAGCACTCAACGTGTACTGAGAAAGGACTTGGCACAATGACTGCCTCCGTCCTCGCCTTACGGAGGCACAGGCCCTGAAGGAGGACAGTGTGGGACAGTCCAGCGATTGTGCCTTTCAGGGTAGTGTCCTTCGTAGTTTGCAGATGGTTTTGCTTACCAGCAGGTCACCATGTAATAGTACTCTTGATGTCATAACTATGACTCTCTGAAAGGTAGGGTCAGCAGAGCTACAGCTTCCAGTGCTAAGAGCTAGTCGAAGACCAGCTTTAAACATGTGTCTACCCGAGGAAGAGAGACCAATCTGAAGTGTGCACAAACCTGCGGTGTCATGCTTCTCTAGCATGGGAGGGGTCCTCATGAATGCCGGACATGCAGAACACATGCTTGAAGGCTTTTTCTGGTTGCAGAGCTGTGGCCCCATGTCCCTCCTTGTACCCATACCTAGCAGGCACCAACTGGCTGTGTTCTTGAGATCGCTTCACTCCTCAGATGTGTCCATTTGCAATCGGTACACGTGTGTTATCCAGTACTGTAAATTCTGATAATGAACCATAGGGGCATGCAGGTACTGAAGAGGCTCAGATAACTCTTGTAAGAGCAGATGCTGCACTCGTTCACCTCACAAATCCAATGCCTGGAACATAAACGCTCCTTCTTAAGCTGGTGCTGGATGGCGGCAGGCGTAGCAAAATGGACTAGAAGCTCTGTGTAACAAACTGTGTCAGAAAGTAATAGTGTTTGGGCATTTACGTCATCTCGACAAGTAGTTATTCCCTCGTATTTATTAAATTGGTTGATCCCTCTCGTTGTGGATGGCAGCTAGACAGGTTCATGAAAAGGCTGTGTGATAATCTAAGGGAAGGAGAGTTGACTTGCGCCGAGCGCACTGATGAGTCAAACCTTGCAAGGTCTGCCTACACCTCCAAACTGCTCTAAATTAGGTCCAGGGTTTTGGGCCATGCAACCTTTAGGTCTTGCCTACAAGACACTGCAATCTGCCTGGTTGCAAAAGACCTATTGTGGACCTATAGAATGCTTACTGGGCTTAGAGCCCTCCCATTGGTTTGCTCCATTGTCACTCCCTTATACTTATTTGATGGGTTGCCTCCTCTGTATTTTGCTTGTCCCTTCCTTGGAACATATCCTCTTTACCATCCTTTTGATTGGATAGCTTGTATTCTTCCACTGCTCACATTTACAGAACTACCTTTTTCGTTTTCACTCCACTCCATGAGCTCTCTCCGTCCTGCACTGCTTCCGTCCCACAAACACCCACCGCCCCTGCGCGTGCTACCATGTTGCTCTCCCTTGTGTGCTGCTCTGCCCCCCCCCCCCACCTCCAACATGGCTTTGTTTTTATTTCATCTCTACCAGTACCATTTGCTTCCCACCGTCTGTTTCACCCTTGCTCCTGCACCCCTCAAAAGTATTTCAATTGTTGCAGGCACTTTTTCTGAAGGGCCCGGCAGCTGCCAATTGCTGCCAGGCCTCTGCTACATCAAAAGTGCTTTCACGCATTTATGAGTTCTTTATGTATTTTTAATTAACCGATCTAAATGTCCTTCGCCCTCTTAGATCAGCCAATTAAAAAAACCTGTAAAATTGCCCCTGCAGAGTGACGCCACTGGCAACTTTGGCCGCGTAACCCCATCTTTTTTTAGCCGGTGCTGTGCAGCATCAGCAGACAATGACAAAGCCAGTGGGTCCAAAAGGCGAGAGCTGTTAACTGGGCCGGTGCTTGTTATATTTGGCTGGCTCCAGGTAGTTTCGTTGTCTGGCAGGTCTTTTCCTACAAAAAGTTTAAAATATGTATAAAGTGGACTTTATACTGTCTCATCACATATATTCTTCCGCCTTCTATGAAGTGCTTGCATTGCAGTTTGAGGATTATTCTACATTTAAAAAAATGCATTGAATGGCACATTTTTTGTTACACATGCATTGTATATACACTTCTGTTACCATTCCCTCCTGTGCTGCTTGCCTCCCACTAACCCCCGCCACCCCTTCACCTGCCCCGCAGTGCTCCCTCCTACATGTTCTGCTCTCCCTCACTAGTGTGCTGGCTCGCCCCGTTGAAGTGTGCGCGTCTCCCTCATGTTCTGCTTTGCCCCTCCTCCCCCACCTAGCTTTGCTTTAGTTATATTTTCTCCCCCACCCCTGTTGCTTCCCGCCACATGCCCCTCCATTGCACCCCCCATTGCAACTGTTCCAATCTTTTTAATGCACTTTTTCTGGATGTCCAGCAGCTGCCATTTGCTGCATTTCTATACATCAAAAGCATGTACACTTAGTATTTCTATTTTTTTTTTATTCAGCCATCATAAGTCAGTCACAATTCAGGAAAGTGGCACCCACGTCATTCTGTAGGCACCAGTAGGCGTGGTGACACGTGCACCTACAGAGTCACACGACTGGCAACTTTGTCTGCATCGTAGCACATTTTTTCTTCTTTTTTTTTGCCGATGCTGTGCAGTATTGGCAAAGCAAGTTAGTTCAAAAGGTGAGACCTGTTGGCTTTGCCAATGCTTGTTTGATATGGCTACAGATAGGTTAGCCGTCCGAAAGGCTTTTTCTTACAAATTCTTTAAATATATTAAAATATATATGGCATGGGTTTAATTCCGCCTCCCATAGAGAGCTTTCATCGGAGTGCATGGGGGACTATTTTACATCTAAAAAGCGCACTCATTCACACGTTTTGTCATACATGCGCTATGTACAACCAGCTGTTTCCACAGCCGTCATGGATGCCAGCAATGTAGTTGCCTCCAGGACCACCAATACCACCATGATCACCACCACCCCTTGTCTGAGCCACCAATAATACAACAAGCATTGGCCGGGTCTGGTGGCTCAGTGGTATAATACGTCCACTGCAGGGGCCTGTGTTAGGACACCTTATGGTCACAGGTGCAAATCCCGACAGGGTCCACTCAGCCTTTCATCCATCGGAGGCCGATAAAATGAGTACCATTGAGTTGGGCAACAATAAACATCTGTTATTCAGCGCCAAGAGACCCTTGAGATGACATATTTGAATTCCTGGTAGACTTATCAGACAAGAAAGAAAATGCAAACACCACGGTCAGTGCAAAGAGTGAACAAATCCAGTGCCGCGCTGGCTCGGAGGCTACGATTCCACTTGACAATTGCACTAAAATAAAAATGAAATATATTTACAGTCATGTGTTTTCCTATATTGGGGAACATTTTGCAAATTGTTTTTTGGGTAACAGCTAATTAGTTTTGAGATAATGGATGTTGCTGCGCATAACTCAATGCCTGGGGACATATTTTTCAGTGGGAAATTGCATTTTTCCTTTTTCTCTGCAGGTTTGGGACATTTTGCAAATGTACACAGATTTTTTTGTAATTTCATAATCGCCTTCAGATTTTCTCTTTCCACTCGAGATTACTGGCAGATAAAATAATGTAAAAGTTGCTCAAAGAAAGGCGGAATAACTGAGGCCATGAAGTGACCATCGCAGTGACCACTACTAAAACAGACTTGCAACTCCGCAGGCACCAACTGAGCTGCACCCACTATGACAGTTCAGCCATGTTACTGGCTGGACTGAGCAGCGGGTATCCGCACATGAAGCCTTTGCGTTGGAGTCTCCCGGCGTGTCACCTGGATGTCCCATTGCTTCTGTTCTCTATGACTGAAGGTTTGTAACGGGTGCTGCTTCGGTACACATGCTCAGCGTACTCCTGCCATCTAGTCTTGCGCTTAGAGGCTGGGAGGTTGTTTTTCTTCAAAGAAGTCTTTTGAGTCACAGGATTTGGTGTGACTGCTTCGTTAGTAGGCAATGCTCATGTTAGAATGTTTTTTTTCCGCTATAGGGTTCAAATGTACACAAGAGGTCTCTGAGTTTTAGAATTTTTCACAACTTTTTGGCCCACACATTCAGAATTATACACAGACAATGTGGAAGCACAGTCGCAGTTGAATATTGGCATTGTGTTCTTTGAAGGACACTCTGAGGATCGACGCCCAGTACCGTAGTCCCTGCACGCCGGGGCCCACACCCTTTGAGGGCCACATGGTCCCTATTGAGTTTCAACAACTGAGAATACGGATCACAAGACGCACTGAAAACTGCACTCGGTACCATACTAAGGATCGGTGATCGGATCATCACGATGCCTTCAACTGGAGCCATTGTCTGGGCCACCACGACACCTCTTCCGAGTCCTGTCTTGACTTAAACTCCAAGAAAACCTTAAGGAACCATAGGGAGAGAGGTTGGACACGCCACAAAATGCACCAACAGCTGTCATCCAAGACCCCCATATTTTGGGCAATCGGATCTCTTTGTCACTTCTGAAGAAGAGCCCAGGCCTTCTGGAATCCCTGCAGGCCAAGCCATCCCCAGTCCGGTGTCCGTTTCCTCAAGGTCCTTCGAACACGAGGACGTTGAGCCAGCACTGAAGACCAGCGGCCCTCGAAACAAGACCACGATCATTGTCATAATTGCGTGACTCCGCTCTGACACCCGCTCAAGGTCTCAGAAGAAGTCTTCTGCTGAGGTAGAGCACGGCTTCCACAGGAGTCTGGGTCAAGCTCTGCTAAGAGGAGACTTTTGCTGCCTTGACACTGACAAAAGACTTCGGAATCGAAGAATGATCCGCCCAAGGGCATTGACCCTCACCAGCCATCGAGTTCTACTTGGCCCATGAGTGCTGAGCTGTGTAGCCTGCACCCAAAATGAGCGCCAATGGGACCGTTGAAGCCCTTGTAGGTGCCCGAAATCCCATCGATGTTGAAGATCCTGTCAACACTGAAAGCACTGGCAATAGCCCGATCCGAGGAATAGAAGTTGCCCGTCCTGCAGAGGATCCAAGAGGAACTCAACACAATACAAAGGAATTCTTCAGCCATCCCGTCACTAGGAAAATGTTGGCAAAACCACCCGCTGAAGCCAGCAGAGATTCTAACTCGCAAAGGTAGATTGCTTTCGAGGAAGAGAGAGTTTCCGAACCACTCCCTCTACCCCCAAAACCGGCACTGAAGAGGCTTAGAGGTAGGGGCACTATACCTTTTCCTTATGTTGCGCCTCTGCCTCAAGCAACACCTCCTCCTCCACCTCTACCTCCACCACCCCTTCACTTCCACCCTTACGCATGCCACCCGCCTGCATCTGGTAGAGTCAAACACTGAGTCCCCGTGCACCGTTTTGTGATCCAGGCAGTCCCTCTCATCTTACTGATGCTTATGACCAGCCCTTGGATCCAGGGCCCATAGACGCACCGTGGGACAAGAGCCAGATCTAGACCACTATCCCATCAGGACACCCCCGACAATATCATGGCTCACCTGGCGGTCAGTAAATGGGCAACAGCCTTTCATAAGGTGGACCAGCATGTGGTCAATGAAGAAGAGGACTTCCTTGTAGAGATGCGGTCCAAGTCAGAGCGGATGGTGCAGTTCCTACCAATGCTCAATGGCATGCTTGAGCCCACTCTGGTTTAAACATGAGGTCCATCAGCATCTCCTACAAACTCCAGCTACTGGAGGGACCTTTCGGAATCAATGGCCCAGGGAGGAGCCAAGCCCCCTTCCCTAGGTCAGTTGTGCTCTTACTAAACACAGCAGCAGTCATGCCACCGGCAGCTGGGAATGGCTTACACCTGAGGTGCTTACAAGAATAACAACAAGGGCAAGGGTAAAGCAGCCCCCGACAACAGGGCTTCACTTCCAAACAATGACTTGCCCCATCTCCCTTGCCCCAAATCATGTCCTCTGTAAGGGGAGACTGCAAGATTTCCTGTCACACTGGGAGGAAATCGCATCAGATCAGTGGGTTTTAACTGTGGTTTTCTATGGTTACTGCCTAAAACTTCTCACAACCCCTCCCAGTATCCCAACCCATGCACGCAACCTCAGCAGGTAACCTAGACAACAGGCCTCTCAACTAGTACATTCTATCTGAGTATTTTCACATAAAAACCCTGCAGCCCCCCTCAGCATGACTACATTCCAGAGCTACACCTCAAGGGTGCCCACCTTCATGTACCCATCCACCGTGCCCACCAACAGTAACTTTGAACAGTGCGGTCCACTGATTAATAATGGGCTGACACGTACACCTTCCCCTACCCCAGCGATTGGCTGATCAAGAGTGAAGGCCGAACTGCCCAGTCTGCACTCAAGCTGCAATGTCCCTGCTGCACAGCCTTGGGGTTCACCATAAAAACCACCACGTACCACCTTCAATTCTTAACAAGTTCAGACATTTCCAGGGTTCATCCTCAGCGCAGTCACAGGGAAAGCCTTCCCCAACCATCAGTGATGGCATTTCAGCACTTCTGTCTTTTTCAGCCCAGCCATCAACGCCGGGACGGCGATACGCCTCATGGGAATGATGGCCTCCTTCATTGCCATTGTACCTCACGCCAGGCTCCCACATCACATGCTACAAGGATGCCTTCCGGCGCAGTAGTCACAAGCAGAGAGTGACTGCAAAGATCTAGTGTTGGTAGAGGCCAGCGTGCGTCACGCTCTCCAGCGGTGGATCATCAACAGTCTGTTGCATGGCTGGTCTCTTTCGCCAGGTGAAGGGGTGGGCATCTCAACACTATGACTGTCCGGGGAGTGTGGCCCCCTCAACACCAGTGATGCCACATCAACTACCTCAAGCTACGGGGTATACGCCTAGCTCTCAAAGCTGTCTTTCAGGTCATTGAGGAAAGGTAGTCCTCATCAAAACAGACAACCTGACTACCATGTATGACAGACAGAAACAGGGTGGCGCACACACTTCCTTGCTGTCAGCACCAGACCAGGAAATGCGGCCCTGGGCCATCTGCCACAATATACTCCTTTTGGCGGGACACACTCCAGGGTGGACATGACTTTGGGGCAGTGCTTAATGAGTAAAAAAAAAATACAAGTGCTGGTGCCCTCGTCAGGAGGCCACCGCAGTTTGCACCACACATTGCCACTGCATATACACAACTACTTACCATCACACTGCTACAAGTGTGACAATTCAGACTGTTCGAGGCCGCCAAAGCTCTAAGAATGGCTTGAGTGGCAGGTATTAGTTATTTTTTAATGTATATTGAATTAACAAACAACTGTTTTTGTGCTCATCTTAAAATTGCACAAACAGCACCACCATGTGGCAGCTGTCATAAGTGCAAGTTCTGGCAATGATTTGCTGGTGCAAAGCCCCGGAATCCACTGGCTCAAATTAAGCACTGCTTTGAGGACCTGCTCAACAGGGCACATAATCCAGTCATGAGCCCTACATAGGTACTTCCAGTGCTGAGCCACCCCACAGATGGACCTGTGTGCCACCCTTGACAACATCAAATCACCAAACGTCTCTGTGTACCCACACTACCTGCCCATTGGCAATGTACTATGGATGAATTGTCGGTGTTCTGTGCCTACACTTTTCCTCCTCTCCCACTCCTTCCTTAGATGGTAAGGAAAATGAGTCAGTCAAATATCCTTCACGCTCATCCTGGTGGCCCCCACGTTGGCCAAGCAGCCTTGCTACTCAATGCGATTCTAGATGTCCATCAGCCCCCACGAGCAGCTCTCAATCAGCCTTGACATTCTCACCCAGAGCCAGGGCCAGATCAGATCCCCAGACCCTGGAGAGCTCAACCTAGCCACCTGGCTCCTGATCTCCCACAGGAGTGAATCACTATCTTCCACGGTGCACGATGCACGATGCAAAGTGGAAAAGGCTTGCCCACTGTTGCCATTTCTAAGAACTTAGACCCTCTAAAATCCATTGCCCAGGTAATCAACTGCAACCTCTGGCCTCTGCGGAAGCCAGGCCTCGCCTGCACTTTTATACAGTTGTGCACAGCTGGCATTGTGGCCTGAATGGAAAGCAGAGAGCATTCTTCATTTCTTGGGATTCCATAGTTAAGGCATTCAGAGAGGCTCTCACCAGGGTCATTCCTTCCAGAGAACCACATGCCCCTGTGTGGAAGCCCACTGTAGTCCCCACCAGACTCCTGAGTCCACCAGTGAACCACATGCCCCTGTGTGGAAGCCCACTGTAGTCCCCACCAGAATCCTGAGTCCACCAGAGAACCACGTGCCCCTGTGTGGAAGCCCACTGTAGTCCCCTCCAGACTCCTGAGTCCACCAGAGAACCACATGCCCCTGTGTGGAAGCCCACTGTAGTCCCCACCGGACTCCTGAGTCCACCAGAGAACCACATGCCCCTGTGTGGAAGCCCACTGTAGTCCCCACCAGACTCATGAGTCCAACAGAGAACCACATGCCCCTGTGTGGAAGCCCACTGTAGTCCCCACCAGACTCATGAGTCCAACAGAGAACCACATGCCCCTGTGTGGAAGCCCACTGTAGTCCCCTCCAGACTCATGAGTCCACCAGAGAACCACATGCCCCTGTTTGGAAGCCCACTGTAGTCCCCACCAGACTCGCGAGTCCACCAGAGAACCACATGCCCCTGTGTGGAAGCCCACTGTAGTCCCCTCCAGAATCCTGAGTCCACCAGAGAACCACATGCCCCTGTGTGGAAGCCCACTGTAGTCCCCTCCAGACTCCTGAGTCCACCAGAGAACCACATGCCCCTGTGTGGAAGCCCACTGTAGTCCCCACCAGACTCCTGAGTCCACCAGAGAACCACATGCCCCTGTGTGGAAGCCCACTGTAGTCCCCACCAGACTCCTGAGTCCACCAGTGAACCACATGCCCCTGTGTGGAAGCCCACTGTAGTCCCCACCAGACTCCTGAGTCCACCAGTGAACCACATGCCCCTGTGTGGAAGCCCACTGTTATCCCCACTGGACTCATGAGTCCGCCCTTCGAACCACTTCACTCTTGCAGTTTACAGTTCCTCAGTTTGTTTCACGGAAAGTGTCTTTCTTAGAAGCCATAATTCCGATGCATTAGTGAGCTGCAAGGGGTTACCCTGCAAGAGCCTTTCTTTCAGGTTTGCAGGGATCAGGGTTGTTGTCAGAACTAACCCTGATTGTCTTCCTAAGGTGGTGTCACCCTTCCACCTCAATCAGTCCATAGATCCTCCCGTCTGGCTTTGGCAGCTAGACTCCCTAGGAGAAACACCCCTTCTCAGGTTAGATGGGAAACGAGCTCTCATGCATTAGACCTGCGAGTTCCACCAGCTCGTTGTTGGCTTTGCAAGATCTTACAGAGGCCAATCCATCGCTAAGGCTGATACAGCCAGATGGACAGGCACGTGCATCCAAGCTTGTTATCACAAAGCTAAAAGACCTCTAACAGTTCCCCCATGGCACATACCTGTAAGAAAGGAACAACTATGGCTTTCTTAGAACACAACCCCGCTAACTGAAATCTGCAAAGCCGCCACCTGGTCAACCCCTCACACTTTTACCTAACCCTACTTTATGGACATCTTAGCCCGCCAGCATACTACGGTATGCCAACTTTGTGTCAGACTACTGCCTCATCCACATGCTTGCTATCCCTTATGGAGGGCAAGTCTTTACAGCTGCTGCAGAGCACGGGTGTGGAGGGCACTTCTTTACAGCTGCTGCAGAGCACGGGTATCGACGCCACATGTGCTACGCACGGTAAATGCTGCATACCCTGCAAGCATTTGTTCCTTGTGTGTAGTGCTGTGGATTCACATTCGCCCACCCTCCTCTCTGTAAACCTGTGTTTGTTGAATATCTCTTCTGTTATTACCTGGTTGACACTCACAATACAGCTGGCACACCATGCTACATTCAGTCACCGCTCCATACATAGTGTCACTCGCTGTGCGGAAAACAATCGAGCGCGGAGTCGGTGCCTATGTGCATTATCCACTAAAGGAGGCGCCACAGCACATCCTGTGACCAGAAATACTTTTTTGAGGACAGATATCTCATAACGTCCTAGATGAGCACTTGGTACCCGGAGTACGCAGAGCGTATGGGTCTGCGGCACTGCATGCCACGAACAGACGCTTACAGACGAAGGAACATTTTCCTTAGCATGCATACAGGCCGTGTTAGTTGCACGAAAGTGCAAAGGGAAGTCTAAATGTGTGATGGGTGAAAATGAGTGGAGCGTGATCTATCCTCACTAATATTGGCTTTGGTCTAAGAAGCAATAAGGCCAGCCTCCTGCAATGGGGGACAGCAACAGTCCACTGAAGGTCAGGCCTCCCTGGGTTTGCCCCATTGCTGCTGCAGATTTTCGGACATTTTGATTTTTTTCCGAAGATTATCATATATTGCGCCGATTTGCACCGCCATTCCTCACGACCAAGGTCCAGGAT
This sequence comes from Triturus cristatus, assembly GCF_964204655.1. Taxonomy (NCBI): domain Eukaryota; kingdom Metazoa; phylum Chordata; class Amphibia; order Caudata; family Salamandridae; genus Triturus; species Triturus cristatus. The sequence goes on along the minus strand of NC_140591.1, from coordinate 61,868,336 downwards.
CGTCATGGACATTATCACAATGGCGCCACAAAATGCCTGCCCAAATAGTGCCCCCACTAAGTAACGTTTGGATGGGGTGTGCTAATTAGTGGAGGCACAACAGTAAAGAAAAATGCACCAACAGCATGCGTCACTCCAGTGTTGAAACACTTTGCGCCTGTGAAAAAACATGCGATTTGCGCTCTAATCCTAATCCCATTTCAAGCACAAGCTATATGATCTGTGAGAGGAATTTGGTAGATCTTTTGGTATTCTGGGGGTGGGGGGCTTCTCTGTTTCTGCAAACATGTGAAATAAATTTGAACCAATTGGTACTCTAGTAATCTGACCTCTTTCATTTTTAACCCTTGGGAACTGCTGCCACCTAGTGGTCAAATCAAAAAAATACAACTCCTCAATTTTCCTAAAAACGAGACTAGGGTTCGCTCCTGTCTGCTCTTCCTTGCTGGCCTGGCAGTATTTTGTGGTGTTTTTTTATCTTTACTCTTTTTTTTTTATTTAGCTGACACCAAGGCTAGTTTATTTGAAGATCTTTTATCCCTACTGCCTTTCTTACCACAACATATGTTTATTATTATTATATGTTCCCTGTACTTATTTGCAGCCTGGTCTACATCATATAGGCCTGATGTCCAACACTAACCTTGCGGAATAATGCAACCTGAGACCGATCTAAAGGAGGCATGCGTCCGCGATCGAGGTCTGCTGTTCGGAATGCTGGCATGCATCTAGTTAGCTGTCCTCATCTGCTCTAAAAGCAGTGATTTGAGCTAGTGGTTTCCGGTGTTAGGCACTTTCACTTACTTACCAACACTGGCACTTATGACAAAAGAATGATGGATTTAACCCAAATCTCTTGACTAGGGGTGAATGTTTTGATTTCTGCATTACATCCATCAATTGTGTGTCTTTTGCTTTCTCGCCCCAAGTGTGCCAGGTATGTCCAGACGTGAGTCCTGGGCTCACTGTGCCACTGGATTCAAACTATCCTGGCTGAAGAGGGGTGAAACCCCGAAACCGGTCCTAGGATGCTTGTTTCCGGTCCAGGGAGGACCTGGCTTGGCTGTTCGGGCTGGACTGTTCCCATGAGGCACAGGGTCAAGACTGGTTTGCATATGGCCAGGTCTAAACTGGGGTGGCGTAGTGGGCAAAAGAATGATGGATTTAACCCAGATCTCTTGACTGGGGGTGAATGTTTTGATTTGTTCTGCATTCCGTCCATCAATTGTGTGTCTTTTACTTATGACAGTCTGCCACATGGCGTCGTTGTTTGTCTAATTTAGAGCCCAGCACAACAGTTGTTTATTAATTGAATATACAATAAAAATGACCGTTACCTACCGACCAAGCCATTCTTACGGAATAGTCTAAATTGTCGCACTTGTAGGAGTGTGTTGGTTAGCAGTGGTGTTGGTACTGTCATTGGCAACGCTGGCAGGGGAACTGGGTGGCGCAAGCTGCAGTGACCTCTTGAAGAGGGCCCAGCACTTATTTGTTTTTACAAATTAAGTGCATTCTAAAAGGCACAGTTTCAAGATCTGCTGCCAGCTGGCAGATGTTCTTAGTGACTGGTCATGGAAGAATGAACAGTATATTCTGGAGACCTCAGTTACTGCAGGCAAGTAACCTCATCTGTTTCTCAGACACTGGTAACATCTGTGTGAAGTGGTTAAATGGAACTACATTTGTTTGAGGATGCTAGTGCTTTAGAGTGTAATATGCTCTCTCTTTTCCCCCCACAGTGCTCAGCGCATTCAGGTACCCGCTGCTAATAGGAATTGCTTTTGCCACAGCCGTCGGGCTCCTGTCCTGCCTGATTGGCTACTGCAGCACACGCTTCTGCTGCAAAAAGCTGCCGGTGCAGGAAGTGCGGCGGGACCAGCGACGGCGGCTCATGTCCATGGAGATGGATTGACCCTGGGCCAGGGCAGAGCGGAGCGGCACCAGCGTGAGAGATGCTGCGTGGGAGCAGGCCCCTTGGCGGCTTCCACCTGCCTGGCAAGAAGATGGCGTCAGGCGCGCTGGTCCTCTCAGCCCTGCCCGTCCACATGTGTGGACTGAACAATGACAGACCACCCTGGTGCTGGACACAGCACAGCCATTCCTCCGTGAGGACCCTTCAAAGAACAATTCCCCTTTCTTTTATAAAAATAGGATTTTTTTAAAGAAAAAAATATTCTGATGTGATTTTTAATGCCGGAGATTTTATTCATACTGTGGTTGAGTGTCTGCATAGTGCCAGAGACCTCTGTGTGCCTGGAACGTGGGGACAGAGGACAAGCACAGAAACTCTGAATGAGCGACACCCAGAGTGAGTTAAGTGGACACATTGTAATTGTGCGATCTCTGGTCTACCTGCCAGGGCCCTTCTGATTTACCCAAATACACCCTGCGAACAGTGAGACCAGCATTGTAATTAATGAAAAACTATGAGCTATCAAACCGTCCAGCAGGTGGCAGTGCTAGAACAATAGCTGCCACTTCCATATGAACTGTTGTATTTACTGTGGCCAGTAGGGGTCACTGTAAGCTCAGTATTTGTTGTTTTCTTTCATATAAACTGTGCTTCCCAACTCCAACCAGAATCAATCACTGTAAGAGCAGTTCTGTTCTCCAGAAGTTGCACTACTCCCTGACGCAGCTTGCAGGGAGAGCGGTTTTTGTGTTTCCTTGGTGAGAATCCGCTAGGACGACACTGCGCAGGGTCCTTGCAGCATTACTAGCCTCTTCTCTGGCACACGGGGAATCTATTTCTGATAAGTATCCCTGCAGCTGTATTGGCTCACTCCTTTACCAGGTCATAGTGGAGGCCTTTCTGATGTCATAGTTTGGTTCAAACTCTTTATTATCAAGGCTGGGCGAGTCCCTTTCTTATGTCAAAGCCGGGCTCAACCCTGCATGACATCATAGCAGCAGTCATTCGTCTTATGATGTCATAGCTGAGTTCAACACACATCTGATGACATGGGTGGACTCATCCCTTCATGAGGACATGGTCTGGCTTCCCTCCTCTGATGACGTAATGGGCCTTGCTGCTTTTATACAAACTTTGCTTGACAGGCTATTTTGTGTTTTTTTTATGAGTGTCACAACTGTTAATTGCTTTCGTTATATATGTTTCATTTGGATATTCTCAGTGACTTATATGATTCTGGCAAGTAAAATGGCTTCTGGGCTGCTGATTCTAAGACCACATTCTTAGAAAATTGCAAGCAGTGGGGATCAAGAGTACATGACATGCCACATAGAAGCCCTGGGAGGGCCCGGCTGCTGAATCTTATACCATACCATCCCATGCCATGCCATACCCTTTCCCTTCAGCCACTCCAGCATCTGCCAGCAGAGCACGCCTTGAGGGCATGGTTGGTGGTATATAGTACTGTGTAATTGCATTATTCATTCTTGACATGTTCTGTAAGGTGCAGCAGAGGGCGCCACGAGACCTTCATTGGACTGGTGTCTGTGTGGCTTCCAATTGAAAGGACTTCGGATTTCGAGTACCAAAGATGGACGAAACTATTCGAGTTGTTTGGGGAACTAGCAAGGGCAGGCAGACGCCAGGCTCCCAAACCCTGAAATTATGTCAAGCTGTATCTGAGCCCACACTAAGTGTGCCCTGAGCACACGCCAAGCTGCCGCTGAGCACACACCAAGCTGCCGCTGAGCGCACCACAAGCTGACTCTGAGCACACGCTAAGCTAACGCAGAGCACACGCTAAGCTGACTCTGAGCACACGCCCAGCTGATTCTGAGCACACGCCCAGCTGACTATGAGCACACGCCTAGCTGACTCTGAGCATACGCTTAGCTGGTGCTGAGCACACGCCCATCTTACTCTGAGCACACGCCCATCTTACTCTGAGCACACGCCCATCTTACTCTGAGCACACGCCCAGCTGACTCTGAGCACACGCCCAGCTGACGCTGAGCACACGCCCAGCTGACGCTGAGCACACGCCCAGCTGACGCTGAGCACACGCCTAGCCGACGCTGAGCACACGCCTAGCCGACTCTGAGCACACACCCAGCTGACGCTGAGCACACGCTAAGCTAACGCAGAGCACACGCTAAGCTGACTCTGAGCACACGCCCAGCTGATTCTGAGCACACGCCCAGCTGACTATGAGCACACGCCTAGCTGACTCTGAGCATACGCTTAGCTGGTGCTGAGCACACGCCCATCTTACTCTGAGCACACGCCCATCTTACTCTGAGCACACGCCCAGCTGACGCTGAGCACACGCCCAGCTGACGCTGAGCACACGCCTAGCTGACTCTGAGCACACGCCTAGCCGACTCTGAGCACACGCTAAGCTGACGCTGAGCACTCGCCAAACTGACGCTGAGCTCACACCCAGCTTACGCTGAGCACACACACCAATCTCGCCTCACGTGCAGACAGGCTAATTAAGAGCTCACACATTGTGCTTCGTACCATCCTCTGGGGTGCGCCCAATGTGACATATGAACAGCGCTCTTCAGGTATTTGTGGTGATTTGGGCTCTGTGCTGTTTGCCGGTAACACCCTGGGCCTTGCAGGCTGAGGCCGGGCGAGTAGGAAATGTACTTGTACTTCGAGACCTCAGTTAATTCCCTCCTGCCCCCGGTGTGTGACCTTCTGGAGAGGGGGGTCTGAGTTATAAAACATGGAGATCACGTGCACTGTGTTCTGTGTCTTTCTTAAACTCATGTGTTAACTGGAAGAATTGCTGTGTGTGTGTGTATTAAGGTACAGGACAAGTGTCTGCCTATCCACTGCTTCCGTTTTATGTCGCCGTCGTGTCAGTCTACTTTTTAATTGGCATCACAAATGTCATGGTACAGCAGTCATAGGTGGGACTCTCATCCCTCTAATGCATGAACGTGCAACAGGGTTGCAAGATAATGATGGGGCCTGTGCATTACTTACAGCGCAGAACAATGTGTGGTGAGAATGTCGATAGTTACTGCTCAGTTAACAGCATGACTGGAAATAAAAGGCTAAAGATAACCGTAAACAAATCAATTCAAGAGCTCTGAGATCCAGCATAAGCATATAAGAGTGCATGGTACTCACTCATCCTGTAGGGGGCGCCAATTCACCATGAATGCGTTTACCGACAAGGAAACCAGGAGTTGGTTGTCTGCCACTGGAGGGGAGGGGGAGGCGGGGAGACAGGGCTGTCTGGACGGACCCATAGGGCAGTACGCAAATGAGAAATGGGTTGGTGTCGACTCAGCGGGGGGCATGTTAGGAGCCTAGTGCGGAACCACTGCTCTTCCGGGGACAGGGTGTGGCAGAAAGCAGCAGTGACGCCGCATGATGGGGGCATGCAACAATCTTGCGTAGGAAATGGGCGTCATGGTGGGCGTCCATCAGATTTGGCTTCCACATCGAGAGGGAAAGTCTCCCAACATTCGCCTCCCGTGCGGCTGTCGCCCCGCATACGAAGCAGCCGAAGGGTGAGGGCTTCTGCTCTGGTCCATGTCTGTAAGACTCTGGGTCAGCTTTGGGGGTCTGGGCGGGACGGGGATTTCCGGGCCATCGCTATTTGCATTTAAACAGGACAAAGACCAAATCTATGAAGCGATGCCGGTGGTGATCACCCATCACCCGTGGGCGCAGTCCCAACAAACAAGATTCAGGAGTGGGGGCGAGGGTGTGTGCCCTCATTTCAGCCACCATCGCCGTGGCCTTCTGCCATGTTGCTTGTACGGATGTTCATGTCCATACCATATGAAAAAAATCTGCATTTTGAAACTGACATCGAGGGCATACTGGGGAGAGTGTTTGGAACATGCGGTGGATGCACCTCGAAGACCAGTAAGTGTGGTGTAAGTACTTGAACTGCGTGAGTCGGAATCTGAGGTTACGCGAAGCACCCGTCACCAACTGGAGAGCGCGGGCCCAGGCTGAGTTGGTGAGCGCTTGCTGTAATACTTCGTTCCATCTGGTGCACGCTTCCGTTGCATAATCTAAGGGTGGCATGTTGAGTGCATTGTACAGTATTGTGATGGCGTGACAAGTGATTTTGGCAGTCCAGGGAATCTCATAGCTATAAGTGACATGCAAGAAGACATCTGATACAATTCGGAACACATTCAGAGCATCTTGGTGAACCACAAAATCAAACGAAAACATATTCTCCCCTCCCCCCATGACAGATTTCCTAGTAGGGCCCATCCAAAAAACGCCCCTGACTTGTACACCAAATGTAGTGTTAAAAAAAAGAGGAAAGCCAAAAACAGTCAACAATGTAGTCCACATGGGAAGCTTGGGGTGGCATGGCACCGTGCTGGGCGGCCTTGTATGGCCCCAGTCTATTTGTGACAGTGTTCTGCAACTTTGTGGTGCGGGCTCAAGACATGAGAGTACTTCTCAATCTCATGTGCAACATGGGCTGGTTGCCCGACTTGAGAGGAAGCCATCAAATGCAAGACAATAAGTTCTCCGCTAAGAGTGTCACATTCACAGGTCACTGGCTGATCTGGGAGTGACCTTTGGGCCCTGGTGGGCCTCCATGGATGATGGGACCGAACCACCCTAGTCCGATCTCAACTCCGATGGGTGCTCAGTCCAGAGGGGAGCACAGGAGTTTGTGCTGTGGAGATAGGCATCTTCTGCTGCGTGGGCCCACTCCTCGGCTGCCTGATCCTTGGATGGTCGCGCCCCGGGAGTGCGGTGCCTACGCTGTCTTGGCTTGTGTACGATCCAGTTGCGGTCAGCTTGTTCCGAAGTTGGTTAATGTATCAAATCCTTCGCGTGAAGCCATGTCCACACATCTTCTGGTGAGTGGAAGACGTGGGTCCTGTTGCCATCGATAACACGGAGCTTAGCGGGAAAAAGCAGAGCATACTTGAAGTCCAGCTCCCGAAGGCGCTGCTTGACCTGCAAGTATGACCCAAGACACCGTTGCACCTCCATGATGAAATTGGGGTACACTGTTATCTGAGCATTTTCGTAGGACCAGGCACCCTTGGTGCAAAAGTGTTGTAGGAGTTGGTCACGCTATGATGGAGTGCAGGGGGCAGGCTCGGGGAGGATGGGGTCAACCCAGAATACGATGTATGCGTTCAATGGAGAAGTTGAGCACACTTCCCTCCAGCACATTCTTCACTAGCCAGTCTTCTAAGAATAACTCCATGAGGAGGCCCTCAGAGCGCTCCGGGAAGCCCATTAAGTGGATGTTATTTCATATTGACCTGCCCTCTGCATCTTCTGCCCTGCGGTGTACAATGGCGAACTTCGCCTCCACCTGCTTCAAGTGTTCTTGTATGTCCTGCATTGATGGACGCACCACCGCCAGTGCTGACACGTTGTCCTCCACCATTTCCAATAATTTGCAGTGGTCGACCCACATCTGGTTGACTTCCACAGAGACATAGCCAATGTGGGTTTCCAGGGAGTTCTTGGTGTCCAGGATGGCTTGGAACACCCTGTTGAGTTGGGCTCAGTAGGTCAGAAGGGTCTTCTCAAGTCGTTGGAGGCTGCCAAGGTTCTTATTCACCGGCGCAGGTTTCATCTCTGCCTCACCAATGGTCGTGAGCTGTGGTTTTGTGCCTTTGGGTTTCACCATCCTTGCCAGCCAGTGCCCACCGGGCAGAGGGAAAGTGTGTGTGTATGCAGTAGACATCAGGCTGGCACTCCCAAAATGCGGTGCACCACCAGTCGTAGCACAAGTCGGTTGCAGGCCGTCCCTGCTCGCTTCTTGGGCCGGCAGTGGGTGTGCAACAAGTTCCAGGGCAGCATCAGTGAAAGGTGAGCCCCGAATCTGGAGTCTGAGTCAAAATAGGAATCCTTCAATCCGGCTCGCAGGCCCCGCAATCGCCAGCCCGCCGGTCCAGGTACACCCCTTCTATAAAGGAAGGGGCCCGAGGACACCAGGGTCCGGGGTGACAGCAGGAGTAGAGGTGAGCCAGTTGTTGCTGTAGGTAGCGCCAGTGGGATAAAGTTCAGGTGCACCAATATGAGTCAGGCGGTGGGTGTAGGTCGACCCCTGAGTCGATGGGGGTCCTAGTCTGCAGGTCACCATGTGGCAGCGGCGAGGACAGCTGGAAAGCCAGATACTTTCATCACCAGGCCCAGCACTGACCAGGTGCTGGGCAGAGACATAGGTTCCCGATCATTGCTCCCATTCTTTTTGCATATGAGGCGTCGGGTGGTCTGGAGTGAGCAGCTGCGGAGGTCACACCAACTAGTGAGGCACTTGTGTGCTCAGCATGAACCAGGAAGTCCAAATGTAATTCAGCGGGTGCTCGAGTACATTTCAGGCTGGCCCCGCCTAAGTGTTACCATTCTGGGTGGGAGCCCAGAGCAGGGGGAGGCTCGGTCCCTCCACCATGCTCAGGCTGGCATGTCACACTGGGGCCGAAGCAGGGAGAACGCCATCCGGGGTACTTGACAGGCCCAGGCACGGTGTGCAAATTACTACGGTTGCAGGGGGTCGATGGGGAACCGTGATTGAGTGCGGCACAGCCTTCCACTCGTGGAAGAGGGCAGAGGGCACTCCTAGGGGTACCGTCCCCCCTTCCCCCGGAGGTCTGCAACCGCAGGCCGTGCTGTGATTCGTGTCACACTTGTGCAGGCCCTTGGTGGGTGGATGGTGTGTCTGGAAGGGTCCTAGGCCTCAGGGGGTGATTAGCATGGTTCGGGGCTGACCATCAGGCCCGCTCCGCCCATCCGGTGGTGAGTCGCGGCCACCGTATGATTCTCACGGTGCACAGCGTTCGTGGTGCAGGTGCCCCTGGTTCAAGGCACCTTTTAGTGTCTCTCGGAGGGAGCGGGGTGCGCCGCGCCGGGTGTATTGCTGCTCTTCGGGGCTTCGGCAGGGCATCCGCCCCTTGTTTGCTCGGATGGGTGGCAGGCGTCCCCACAATGATGGTGTCCAGCGATGACCCCAGGTCAGGCACAACACACATGCAGGTGTTGAATCGATGGCGAAAGTGAAGCGTGGGACAACGGCAGGATGATTAGAGAGCCCAGCACCGAACTCCGAATCACACGTCTGTTACAGTCGCCATATGGGCCATGACACCGTGTGTCACTCAACTTACCCATGCCTTAGTAGCAGGGCTTCAAGTGGGCCGGGTCTCACCAGTGCTGAGCACCTGCAGTTTTTAGATTGAGCATTCGAGACCTCTTGCATATACTTATATGTGTAAATCCAATACTCACTCACATCCGAATGAGTCCGACACACCAGGAATTTGACAACTGGATTTATTTCAAAATTTCTTTACAGCGCGTGGGGTGCATGTATGTAGAAACGGCGTGGCAGACGCGTTTCAGCATAGGCTTTCCTCAGTGCCTCGTTTCTACGCCAGTTCTTACACCAGGGGCTGTTTATAATCACAAGTTGGTACTGTAACCACTCCCAAGGTCAGAATGTTAACAGGTGCGCTGCATTGATCCTCGCGCTGGCCTGAGACTCGTTGCATGCTGGTAATCGTAGTGCGATGTGGTAACCCATTCAGTGAGGGGTCTCTCCATACACCAAGTGGCGTCCCAAAATCAGTTGGCATCACAACTTCTCTCACCTCCAGCCTCGAATCCCAGGAGAGTAGATAAACCTTGAGACCAGTTGTTTCCCCCAGTAGTGCAATCTACTGCCTCACTCCCCGTGCAGACAGTGAAGCACAGTGGCAATATCTCCGCTTGGGGGGGTGACACGTGGTACACACATACCAAAGTCCAAAGGTGCTGGCTTTACGTGTCACTCCAGACCGTGAGGGTGTGTCTGAGACCAGTGCCTGCGTGCTGGTCAAAACATAAATCCAATACTCACTCACATCCGAATGAGTCCGACACACCAGGAATTTGACAACTGGATTTATTTCAAAATTTCTTTACAGCGCGTGGGGTGCATGTATGTAGAAACGCCGTGGCAGACGCGTTTCAGCATAGGCTTTCCTCAGTGCCTCGTTTCTACGCCAGTTCTTACACCAGGGGCTGTTTATAATCACAAGTTGGTACTGTAGCCACTCCCAAGGTCAGAATGTTAACAGGTGCGCTGCATTGATATATGTATGTACTTTGTGGGCTCTGGAGATCAGCCCTAGAACTTGTCTTCTTCCGCTTAGGGACTTTTTTTCCGTTCTAGAAAACGACCAGTAGAGGTCAGTAAAATACCAGAATTGCGCTCTGCTGAGGATCTTTCTTTTTTGATATTTTTCTGGCAACTGCCTCTATTTAACTTTCTTGATAGAAAACGACCAGCAGAGGTCAGTAAAATACCAGAATCACTTTAGCATTCTCTAGATTAAAGTCTATAGAACTTTTCTTCCCGAGCACCCATAGACAATAATATTTTTTTCAAATCTTGTATTTTCAGTGATGTGACGACCGAAGGCCCTGCTTTTATATTAAAAACAGAGCTTTGGACTATACCATTCCCGCTGAAAGGCAATATTTCTCTCCATGTGTTCCCATACCTGTTTGGTGCTTACTTTCCCTCCATGTTAAAGAACAGTAGATGTTTCAGCACCCAAGCTAATGGGCCGCATAGCTAAATGCATAGGAGGTCCCAAAGGCGAGACCGATTGCATTGCAAATGCTTGTTTAAAGGAGGCCTCGAGACGGGTCTCTATTGGGCTTTGTTTTGTGCCCTGCCACAGGCGACCCGTTTTTTTCCCCGGACTGAAGTGGTAGCAGGCACATCGATGTGTGCTGTTCACACTGCTCACTTCTCACTAGTGGAGAAGTTTCGGCATGACGTCATGCCAGGTGAGAGTTCTAGGGAAAGGGAAATCCTGTAAAGAGTCATTTTCTCTCTGGATTTCCCTTCTCTTTTCGAAACTCGGGAGCAGCAACATTGTCGTGGTGTCCCCAGGGCTTTAAGTGGAAGCTTTTTCAATATTAGATAAAAGCCTTAGTTGCTGCTTATTTTTCTTAAGCAACTAACCACCATTGACAAAGCCAATAGTCCTGACTTGTTGTAGGTATAATGTTACGTGTTAATTCATATATCTGGATGCAATGACAGAAACGGCAAAATACAGGTCTGGCGGCACACTGTGCTAAGCACAGCTTTTTAGCTTACGTATTTTTAAGCCACGCCCTTAATTACATTGGCCACGCCCCTTAAAGAGACCCCCCTCCGTTTTTTCATCCCACTTAAAGCCCTGCTTTGTAGGTGTTTGCGCAGCTGGGCCAGGTTTAGTGGTCTGTGTATGCCCTAGTGTTACACTGCTAAGTACACATATGTCACGGACTTCGTGTTTTTCTGTCCATTATTTGTTTGTTTGAAACTTCATCTGCTTGCCCTGATGTACCAGTCTCTATAGAGTTATATCTGGGTGTCTCTGTGTATGTACAAAGTGTCTGCATGCGCGCCGGCTGTTATTTCACATACATGCATATGCACTAGAGTGTGCAGCTGATTATATGTGCAAAGTATCTGTATGTGCACCAGCTGTTAATTCACATACATGGAAAGGCACCAGAGTATGCGTCTGCAGCTATGTATATGTACAAAGTGCCTGTACCAGCTGTTAATTCACATGCATATGCAGCAGAGTATATGTGCAGTGTCTGTATGTGCACCAGCTGTTAATTCATATACATTGAAATGCACCAGAGTATGCGTCTGCAGCTATGTATATGTACAAAGTGCCTGTACCAGCTGTTAATTCACATGCATATGCAGCAGAGTATATGTGCAGTGTCTGTATGTGCACCAGCTGTTAATTCATATACATTGAAATGCACCAGAGTATGCGTCTGCAGCTATGTATATGTACAAAGTGCCTGTACCAGCTGTTAATTCACATGCATATGCAGCAGAGTATATGTGCAGTGTCTGTATGTGCACCAGCTGTTAATTCACATGCATATGCAGCAGAGTATATGTGCAGTGTCTGGATGTGCGCCAGCTGTTAATTCACATGCATATGCAGCAGAGTATATGTGCAGTGTCTGGATGTGCGCCAGCTGTTAATTCACATGCATATGCAGCAGAGTATATGTGCAGTGTCTGGATGTGCGCCAGCTGTTAATTCACATGCATATGCAGCAGAGTATATGTGCAGTGTCTGGATGTGCACCAGCTGTTAATTCGGATTAGATGAGATAAGGAAAGTGACGTCACTGAAAGAGTTGCATAAAGGGTGTTTCCTCCAATGAGATTCGGCTATAGAGTCACTCGCTGCTAACTTTTTTGTGGTTCGTCTGGAAGGTTTACTTGTTTTTCTTCCGTGTTAAAATCTGCGTGCGTCAACTTTTGGGTTGTCTGTATTTGAGACCCCTCTATGTCCTAGACAACTCTACAACATGTTCACGCATCCGTGACAAAGCGTTTTCTGCAATCCGGGCTGGTCATTGGATACATGTTGATTGTGTGGCCTAGAGCCCCTCAAAGAGAATCCTGTGTTTGACCTCAAGTTTGAACCCAGTATGAGCTCCATTGAACTAAGTACAGACGTGTGTTACCAGGTGCCAAGATTCCCTCAGAGGTGAGTACTCACCATGGTACGAGAATAGCGACTGAAACCATAGTAGAGAACATGGATCGACAATTCAACATATTAACTTTTCAGGGGTCGACTGTGTAGACTAGTTGGATAAAAATGTGTATTTCAATGTCCAAAGTTTGCACATCTTCCACCCTTTGAATTGAGGGCTACAGAAAACTATTGAAAAGATATTACTTTGCTGCGTTCCTTCCAATTTATGTTTTCCTGAACGTCTGGTATTTGACGTTTAAGAAGAGTACATTTCCTCATATGTCTTGACCTGCCTGTGCTGTACTCAAAAAATGAAAAATATTTTGTATTTAAGTTGCCAAGTGTGACATTGTGGTAAGTCAGGTGTAAATGTATAAGAACCTTTTGCACAGCGGCATGAAGTTTAAATCTAGGGTGCAAGCTTGAAAGGACCTTCCCCCATATGCATCTTAAAAGAAGGGTGACATGCTTGAACGTTCATGCTTTTGCATAAAAGAAACTAGATAGACTTTGTGATTACATTTTAAATATTTGACATTTTGGCTGGTTTAAGTGCACATAAACATTTTGCACATCTACAATTTAAGCAGGATGGGGGTGTTTGTCCGTCTTACAAGGGCAGGGGTTGTGCTCAGACTGTTTTAAAGTGTGGCAAATTGACGTTAAGTGTACTTTCATAATTTTAATAGAGAAATGCTAAACACTTGAAAATTGAAGTGTAGACAAATCTGCATGACATATCAAGGGAAACCTTGGATTTTGATTATCTACCCTCTATATTTTTTAAGCTGAGCATTGCTTGCCTGAACTTGGCGGAATCCTCTGTGGTTTATTCATAATTCTCACTTCATTCCTACCATCCACTGGAGTTAGTATGCCTACTGTCTATCTTGATCGGCAAAGGCATGTGGTGCAGTAACCCTGCGGACGCAACCAGGCAGCCATCCCCTTCAGAGCTGGTGCTCACTTGCTCTCTGTGTTTAGAAGGGACCTTCCTGCAAGAGATGTCCTCTTCCTACTTTCGGTTGGTGGATTCTGGAACCTGGAGGGGTGTGGATTGTCTTTGATCCTTTGGAAAGGGCACTGTTTTCTCCCGCTATATTTTAAATCTCTGGAACGGGAACGCTGGTCCCAGAACTACGGAAGATTGCCTTCTGCTGCTACGTAAGGGCCTGATCGCCTGTGGAACATTCCTCCTTAGGATAGGAAGCGGAAGGTCCTGGAGAGAGATGAAGCGGCACTCGCCTGGAAAAGGACCAGCACTCTGGTGGCTACTGGACTTCTCCTCAGCCATCCTGTGACTGCCGCTGCCGAAGAGCACACCCAGGAATCATTTGCAATTGGACATTCTGCTGCCGACATAGACAGCATCTGTAAGGCAGCTTCCTCTAACTTTAAGCGGTGGCCGTGTGTCCAAGATGGATTTCCTATCACTATGCAGACTTTTGGAGCACTAAGGAAGAATTAACAAAACATTTCCTGAAATCTGGAACTTATAATTTTTTTTTATTTATTCCAGAGAACGATGACACGATGCCAAAGCACCATGAGAAAGACATATCAACAGCCACGTTATGCAAGTTTGTCCCGCTCTGATCTTTTGATTGTGAAGATGGAGGCCGCTGGGGATTGCAAGAAAAAGAAGATAAAAAAGGACTCGCAAAGTCAATAGGTCTCGCTTATGAGACCTATTGGCTTTTGCCAATAATTTACCCATGCTGTACAGCATTGTGGCTGCTGTGCAATGTGGTATTAAAAAATAATTATAAAAAAAGAATGACTGAGCTGCTTCATTTAGTAGGCGTGCTTTCAAATGCATGCATGGACCGACACAAGGACAACAACCTTTTTTATTTTTTATTTACCAATCTAAAATGAATTGGTACATTTGGAAAAAAAAATGTGAAGACAATTTCTTAAAACTGAGCTGGAAAGCGTTTAAAAAAAAGTTTTATATAAACTTGTGAGTTGAGGAGGCGGTAGGGGACAAGTAACACAAGGGAGAGAGCACAAGAGTAAATGAAGAAACACAGGTGAAAGAGAGAGCAACTTGCAGTACAGAGGGAGAAACATGGGTGAGAGAAAGCAAAACGAGTGCGAGTGGGGTATAGAAGAACATGGGCGAAATAGAGCAACATGGAGGGGGGAAAAAGCACAGACGAGAGACAGCTGGAAAACACATGCACACTCATGGAATGCTTGAACAATAAAAAAAAACGTAGATCTCTAAAAACGAGCAGAGAAAGCGTAGAAGCCAGCCAGCCACAAAAATGATAAAGATACTATGCATCATGGGAGGGACAAACAGAAGATGGACGGGCTGAAATACGGAAAGCCATTGAATAGAAATCAACAAAATACAAGTAAAGCCAACCAGTGGTGAACAGTGGGTGAGCTAAAAGTCCCATATGTTTATGGAAAGTGCACAGTATGTTTTTCACAGACAGACAGAGTGCGCTGTCTGGTAGGCTCAACCTCAAAATGTTGAATTCTCTTTGGCTGCAGCGCCCAGCGAGGATTTTGACCCCCAAAGTAATTCTAATTCTGAAGGTTAAACGTTTGCTTGGGACAAAGCAGCAACTCTTTCTCCATCTAGCTCCGTCAATAGTCAGTGGCACAGTGCATCCAGGCCACAGTGTCTTATGAATGGTTGAACCAATAACTAACACACTGCATTCCACCACTTATCAGTTGTGGGCGGGCCTTTGTCCCCATGTACCACACCCCATTAACTAACATGGATATTGAAGAACCCTTCTTCTAAGATCCAGGAACTAAAGTGAGCTGAAGGTTATTAAAAGTTCCCTGTAAAAGTGACCCTTGCTCAACATTGAAACATCAGGTCATGCACCCCATATGTCACCAAAGAGGGCTCATGCATCTGAACATATCATATGTTAGGACTCCTCATGTGTCTGAGAAAAAGGAAAAATTCAAAGTGTAAGAGAGAACTCCATTTATTTATTTATTTATAAATTTATACCGCGCTAGAATCGACTCTTGCATAAGAGTATCTCTGCGCACAGAAAAAGACAAAAGAAGAGAAGTTGGCAGCTACAGGTGACGGGAGAAAAGAAGGCACACCGCATATACAGCGAGTTTCCAGCTAACATAGTGAAAATTACTAGAATAAAAATGTTTTGAGTTTTTTTCTAAAACTCAAGAATTCGGAACATTGCCTTAACTCATAAGGAAGGTTGTTCCATAGGGTCGGACCAGCCACAGATAGAGCTTTCCCCCCTTGCCTACTCTTCTTAATGATTGGTACATTAAGGTGAAGTTTACTACTAGATCTGAGGAGTCGAGTAGGAATGTAAGGGATGAATTTATCTTTCCAACAAGGAGGACCAGTGCCATATATGGTTCTATGGATAAGACAGCATGTCTTGAACTTGATCCTTTTATAGACTGGGAGCCAATGTAGTTTGTCGAGAAGAGGTTTAGAAGGGGTTCTTGGGGGGGCATTCATCACCAGTCTTGCCGCAGTGTTTTGTATTACTTGGAGTTTGGCTAGGACTCCCTGATTGGCCGATAGCAGGAGTCCGTTGCAATAGTCCAAGCGACCCAGAAACCATATCCACCGTTTGGACACTTTGTACCTAATGAGGCCATGACACACACAGCTGCAAACACCACTCCCACTGAGGTGGAGAGGACGACACTGTGCCCGTGCTCTTATGAGGTCTTGTCACGGTTATCACCAGGGCACGCAGACTCCACTGATGCATAGTTTACAAAGTGGCGGTCATCGAGGTCCCATCTCAAAAGGCAACTGGAAGAAGCCCCACCCAACAAGGCTATGGATAAGGTCTGCCCCCTCCCTCCACTGCACCCCATGACTGAGGGGGGGCCGAAGCACAGTGCAAATGATGCTGTGCATGATACAGTGCCAGTTGTCTAGCGCCTTGAAGCATGAGAGTCGCGATGATCCTATTGAGGCATTGTTACAGAAAGGGCCGTATGAAGAGGGCCCGGTGTGAGAAAGGGCATGGGTTCCACTGCACGCGTCGCCTGGTATAGGGCTCAGACCGTATCTAGATCGGCTGCCTTGAGGCCGAGAGGACAGTAGATTTCATAACTAAGAGTGGACGATCTGAGGGACACATACTTCACAGCTACATATCCCATCTTGCACAAGAAGTACCGGAGAGTGGAAAAGGGAAACACACCATCTTCATGAGACTGCCTGTTCCATGTGTGTTCGCAATAAGTCCATCTGTGGTACAATCATATCTTACAAGGCGCGCCGTTCAGGCATCTTATCGAGAAGATATTTTAATGTAAAATCCAACAGCGATCCCATCAAGACAACTCACACAGGTTCCTTTGCGCATGAAAAGAAAGAACACGTGACCCCAGGTCAACAAAAACATTTTTGGGGAGCAATGATTGATGCTAAACAGGCAATTTCCTATCACACAAAAGAGAAAATGAGTCTTGGAAGAACATTTCCTACTACGAGACATCAAAAGTCTTTAATATCGAGGAAGTGATACAATTTCTGAGGACAATGTGGGGTTACTTACCCAAGTTAACTACAGCATGAGCCGAACAGGTTTTGCTCTTAATTTCTGGGTCAGGCAGTGGGTGGGGTTAATGGGTAGGTTTAGTATCAATCGGGGAATTGTAAATCGTGCTACTCACCAGTGAGGGTCTCAAGGCGCTGGGGGGGGGGAAGAGGGGGGAGGTGTAAGCAGATCCGTTCATTCGAAGAGCCAGGTCTTGAGTATCTACCTGAAGATGTTCAGAGAGGGGGCACAGCTGATGTCGACCAGGAGCTCGTTCCACGTCTTGGCTACGATGCAGGAGCAGGCCCTTCCGCCTGTTCTGGCTCTGTGAATGCGTGGGGTTTTGGCGAAATCGGAGGATTTTCTTGGGTAAGTGGAAGGAGATTCTCTCGTTGACGTATTGGGGTCTGGTGTTGTGGAAGCATTTGAATGCATGGGTGCGTATCTTGAAAGTTATTCTCTTCCCGACGGGAAGCCAGAGATGGTCTTGCAGGTATTGGGTGATATGCTCTTGTCGAGCGATGCCGAGGACGAGTCTGGCTGCCCTTTTCCTTATGATTTGGAGTTTGCGGAGCAGAGACTTGTTGATTCCGGCATAGAGGGTGTTCCTGTAGTCCAGTCTGCTGGTTATGAGTGCGTGGGTGATGTTTTTTCTTGATTCAGGGGGTATCCATTTGAAGGTCTTACAAAGGATTCCAAGGGTGTTGAAGCAGGTGGAGGCGACGGTGTTGACCTCTCTTGTCATGGAGAGGGAGGAGTCGAGTATGATGCCGAGGTTCCAGGAGTGATCGTGGGGTTGGGTGGACTCCCGAGGGCAGTGGGCCACCAGGTGATGTCCCAGGCGGTGGGGGAGGGTCCGAGGACCTGTGCCTTCTCCGAGTTGAGCTTCAGGCAGCTGCTGCTCAACCAGGATGCAACTTCCTTCCTGTAAGCTGAGTCTGGTGGTGACTGGGTCCTTGGTGAGGGAGAGGATGAGCTGGGTCTCATTGGCGAAGGAGACTATGTTGAGTCTGTGTTGTCTGACGATGTCGGCGAGGAGGGCCATGTAGAAAGTGAAGAGCGTAGGGCTGAGTGATGATCCTTGAGGCACTCAGCAGGTGATCTCTGGGGTCGGAGAGGAAGGGTGGCAGTCTGATTCTTTGGGCCCTGCAAGTGAGGAAGGAGTGGAGCTTTTAGAGGGCCGTTCCCCGTATGCCGGCGTTGTGGAGTCTGGCGACGAGTGTGCAGTGGGAGATTGTGTCGAAGGCTACGGAGAGGTCGAGTAGGATCAAGGCCGCGGTGTGGCCTTGGTTGAGGAGGGTGCAGATGTCATCTGAGGCGGCGAGTAGGGCTATCTTAGTGCTGTGGTTGCTGCGGAATCTGGATTGGGAGGGGTCGAGGATGGAGTTCTCTTCAATGATTTTTGTAAGTTGGGCATTGACGGTCTTCTCTGTGACTTTGGCCGTAAAGGGAAGGAGGGAGATGGGTCGGTAGATCTTGAGATCTGACGGGTCTGCCGATGGCTTCTTGAGCAGGGGCTTGACTTCCACGCGTTTCCAGTCATCGGGGGAGGTGCCAGTTTCGAATGTGGTGTTAATGGTGTATCGTAGTTCCCGTGCGATAGCGGCGGCTTGGTTGAAGATGTGCAGAGGGCAGGGGTCCGTGGGTGCTACTGAGTGGATGCCTTTCATGGTCGATTTGGTGTCTTCAGTGGTGGCTGGGGTCCAGATGGAGATTGTGGGTTGGTTGGCATTGTTGGTGGCGGAGGGGATGGTGGTTTCAGAGTTCGGGGTATGTTCGTTGGAGTTCTCGTAGAGGGACTTGATTTTCAGATGGAAGTAGGAGCTGAGCTTGTTGCAGAGGTCCTGGGAGGGGGTGATGTCCGTGGTGTTGCTGCGGGGTTTAGTGAATTCTTGCATGATGAGTTACCGGCATTGGCAGAGATCTTGTTCTGGGTGAAGGTACGCATGAGGAGATGGTGGTATTCAGTCATGGCGTTCTTGTATGTGGTGCAGTTTTCCGGTGTTTTGCCAATTCTTCTGTAGACGTCTGCAGGTGCACCTGGATTCTTGGAGATCAGCGGTGAACCAGTTGGCCTTCCTGGGGCATGGTCTGTCGGGGTTGCGAAGGGGTGTGAGTTTGTCTGCGCAGTTGGAGATCCAAGTGTGTAGTTCTTTGGCTGTGAGGTTGGCGTCTGTCAAAGTGGAGGGGGCATTGCAGTTGAGGGTGGAGTTGAGGTGCTTTTCGGTGACCTTGCTCCTGTTCCTTCACGGTGGGTGGGGTGCAGGTATGGGGGCGGTGGGTTTGTCGACATGGAAGTGTATGCAGTGGTGGTCTTTCCAGAGGGGTTGCGTGGTGTAGCTAAAGTGGATGTTGTTTCCTCTTGCGAAGATGGGGTGGAGGGTGTGTCCTGCCTTGTGGGTGGGGCTGGTGACAAGCTGTTTCAGTCTGAGGTTTGCAAAGTTCTCCAGGAGGGTGGAGGAGTAGGGGTCATTGAGGTTGTCAAGGTGGAAGTTGAGGTCTCTGATGAGTATGTAGTCTGTGGAGGCGATGACATGGGGTGCGACGAGGTCGGCGATGGTGCTGGCGAACGCGGTTTGGAGTCCGGGGGGCCTCTAGGCGAGTGTGCCGCGTAGTGTGGATCTGGGGCTGGTCTGTATCTGGAAATGGAGGTGTTCTGTGGTGGATGGGGAGTCACTCGTAGCGGAGGTGGTGAGTCGGAGAAAGCTCTTGTGTGCAATGGGGAGCCCTCCTCCTGGACGGTTGGGGTGGTCCCTCCTCTGGATCTTGTATTCATCAGGGATGGCAGTGGCGATATCGGGGGTGGATGAGGCGTTGGTCCAGGTTTCTGTGAAGAAGGCGACGTCCATCGAGACGGTGTCGAGGCAGTCCATGATCTCTATGGCATGTCTTTGCATGGAGCGCACGCTGAGGAGGATGCACTTCAAGGCTTTGTTGGTGTCTTGCCTGGGGGTGGTGCCTGTGGGGGTGTAGAGGTTGGTGAATGTCTGTCAGCAGTGACGGAAGGAGAATTGGCCTTGGGTGGTGGTTGGCGTGGAACGCTGGCAGTTGTTTCTTCCGGGGTTGATTGCGAGGAGGGCAGCTGAGTTCTAGCGGTGGGTGGTCGGAGATCCAGGGCCCCTGACGCTGGTTGCGGACGGGCTTGCCTTTGGCGCACCAGCTGCGCACAGCCACCATTAAATAGGGAAGGAGGAGGGAAGCTAACCTGGGAGGTGGGAGCAGGAACGGCAGGGGGAAGGGCTGCGGGGGAGCAGTGGCGGTAAGAGGGTGGCGAGAAAACAGGTACAGAAACAGGCAGAAAACGAGTCACATATAACGGGCACAGAAATTAACAATAAATTCAATAAAGACAGAAAGAAGACACAAAGGGAAAACGGGCACAAAGTGGCAGACAGGCATCAGTAGAAGCAGGCTCGAACAACTACCAGATCCCTATCAGTGGCAGCGGCACAACAGCGGAGCTGCTGGGAGAGAGAGCAGGTCCCTGACCAGAGGTTAGAGGTCTTGCTTGCTCACCCTCGCAGCGGCCGCCATTAAATAGGGAAGTGAGAGGGAACAGCAGAGTCCGCAGGGGAGCAGCGGCAGGAAAAGGGCGGCAAGAAAATGGGCACGGAAACAGGCGCAAAACGAGTCACAGATGACAGGCACGGATATTACCAATAAATACAATGAAGACAGAAAGAAGACACAAAGGCAAAACCGCAAAACAAGACAGAAAGGCAACATTTTAAGCAGCAGAGGCAGGCTTGAACATCTACCAGATCCCTACCAGTGGCAGCGGCACAACAGGGGAGCTGCTGGGAGAGAGAGCAGGTCCCTGACCTGAGGTCAGAGGTCTTGCTTGCTCACCCTCGCAGCGGCCAGCATTAAATAGGGAAGGGGGAGGGAAGCTCAGCTGGGAGGCTGGAGTAAGAACGGCGGGGGTTAGAGGCTGTGGGGGCGCAGCAGCAGGAAAGAGGGGTGAGGAAACAGGCATGGAAACAGGCATAAAATGAGTCACAGATATTAACAATAAATACAATGAAGACAGAAAAGAGAGACAAGGGCAAAACAGGCACAACAAGGCAGACAGGCAACAGTGGAAGCAGCACAGGAAGGCTCGAACACCTACCAGATCCCTATCAGTGGCAGCGGCACAACAGCGGAGCTGCTGGGACAAAGAGCAGGTCCCTGACCAGAGGTCAGAGGTCTTGCTTGCTCTCCCACGCAGCGGCCGCTATTAAATAGGGAAGGGGAGGGAACAGCAGGGGTCGCAGGGGAGCAGCGGCGGAAAGGGCGGCGAGAAAATGGGCACGGAAACAGGCGCAAAACGAGGCACAGATATTTCTAACAAATACAATGAAGACAGAAAGAAGACACAAAGGCAAAACGGGCACAACAAGGCAGACAGGCAACACTGGAAGCAGCAGAGGCAGGCTCGAACACCTACCAGATCCCTATCAGTGGCAGTAGCACAACAGCGGAGCTGTTGGGAGAGAGTGCAGGTCCCTGACCAGAGGTCAGAGGTCTTGCTTGCTCACCCTCGTAGCGGCCGCCATTAAATAGGGAAGGGGGAGGGAAAGGCAGGGGCTGCGAGGAAGCAGCGGCGGGAAAAGGGTGGCAAGAAAACAGGCACAGAAACAGGTGCAAAACGAGTCACAGATGACAGGCACAGAAACTACCAATAAATACAATGATGACAGAAAAAAAGACATAAAGGCAAAACGGGCACAACTCGACAGACCGGCAACAGTTGACGCTGCAGAGGCAGTCACCAACACCTACCAGATCCCCATCAGTGGCAGCGGTACAACAGCAGAGCTGCTGGGAGAGAGAGCAGGTCCCTGACCGGGGGTGGGGCGGGGGAGTATTTGTAACACCAAAGTCAAAATTGCACAATCTACTGTCAAAGAAAATCTGAACAAATGCCAATAGAAGTCCAAAAAGGTTCATCAACAAAAGACAAAATAATTATCTGTGAATCACAGACCTGGCTGACCCGGTGTCCCCCAGCAAGGCATATTTGAGGGAGCTCCTCAAGCAACAGGCAAGGCACGAATATGTAGCGATTTACATAAGTCTTCCAATGGAAATGACACGATGTCCTAGAACAAATGGAATACAGAGGTGTCTGAGATCAAGAGAAAGGAGGAAGACAACCTTCAAATGTAACAAGAGTGTGATGTTTTCGTATGAGCAAACAAATCAACACTTTTTCATCCTGGGAGCCAAGACGTGAACAAGATTCTAGAAATGTTATTGGCCGGCACTTCCTTCAGACACGGTTAGCTTGAACAAGAACACAGCGCTGCAGCAATCGGTTACACGGAATCAACCATTTGCAGTTCACAATTCCCTCCCACTAGCGCAAATTGAGACACATCCATAATCATTAAATAATTTACTTCTATATCTTGCGCAAAATGTTTTAAAGAACCATAATCAGAATTCCAGTCTTCGTCATCGTTATCCAATGTGTTCTGTGGGTAAGGTGAAGAGATAGCCTTAACACTTGTGAAACTGTTGATCAGTGCTAAATTTGAGCCAGTGGTGTCCGGTGCTCCGCATTGGCACTTCATTGTCATCACCGGCACTTATGACAGTCTGCCACATGGTGGAGCTGTTTGTCTAATTTAGAAAATGCGTACAACACTAGTAGTATATTCATTCAACATAGTTTAACTATGACTAATACCTGACACCCCAGCCATTCTTGTAGCTTTTGGGGCCTGTCACACTTTTAGAAGTGCGATGGTTAGTAGTTAAGTTCATACTGTCATTGGCAGCAGTGGCAGGGGCAATGCATGGTGCAAGCTGCAGTGGCCTCCTGACGAGGGCTCTGGCACTTATGTTTCTGAAAATTAAGCACTCCTGTTGATGGAGGCAATCCAGACCCACACAATAATATAAAAAAGTATACGGGCAGCAAAAAATACCAACACAATTTAAAAAATCTTAATTCCCCCCATTCTCCCAACATACTTGTCAACCAAGACCAAGTGCGCCCCATTTCAGAACTGATCTAATCTTTTATTTTGTGTAAGTTCTTAACACTTGCACGTATTAGATCAGTCTATTCATGCATGCCTAAAGAAAAGGTTGGTAGGAAAGTATAATATTCTGCGACTGCACAAACGCAATCCGTTGCCAACCAAGACAAAATCAATAGCCACCCTGTTCTGTAACATTGCCATTCGTTGCACTTCTGGTTAGTCAAAGGTCAACCCAAGGGCAATTGCAAATAAGTTTTCTGTCTCCTCTAATACCATAACAGTTGACAGTCCAACCACATAACTAGGACAAGCATTTGCAATACAATCGGTCTCCTATTTGTGAGAGAGCTATTGGTGGTGTAAATGATATTGGTTTTTTTGTACTGCTTTAAACCAAGAGCCCAAGTCATTTACAAGCATAAGCCATGACTACAAATCCTCCTTTAATTAACAGAAGGAAGATATATCCTTATTTCGGCACTTACCTCGTCCTGACGAGACCCCGTACCACGAGAGGGTCGAAACGTCAACAACTACAAAGGGAGAGCCCCAGAAAACGAGAAGAGTTTTCTAGGAATTAATGATTGTATCAGATATCTAAAGGGCCCCCTCAAATTTCAATAATTAATTGCGTCCTTCTTTATGAGCACTAGTAATATAACATTGTTTTGGTTATGGTCACTTCACTGGGGTCACAAAGTCACGTCCAAATATGAAAATGTATATATTGTAAATACACATCAGAATTTATTTATATGTCTTTTTTTTACTCCTATAATGCTGTCTATGCAAAATAAATAACACTCACTATGGCTGAAGTGGGTACAGCAAAAATAGTGATTTCTGTGGGTTGTCTTTAAAAAGTGATATACGGTTTGACCTTGCATTATATTCTGTCTCTGCTTAAGTCACACAAGAAATCTAACCTCTTGCATAAAATGTATCAGTTAGATTGAATGAGTTCCTTGTGAACATTGTTTCTGCTGAAATACAAATTATTCCAGGCGTATGCCTCACATTTTGTTTGTGGCTTTAATGCACGTTTAGGCTTATATGACATAAAAATAAAAAATAAAAGCTGCAGACCAGTTTAGTAAAGGTTTGAACTCTGAACTTATATGTATGGGCTTCAGACCAGGAGTCGAGTTGAAAGGAAAAGGATAGTCCTTTAAAGTTGAGGCGTTACTTCCCTGATGGCATTGGAGCAGTGACGTATTCAAAGCTAGAGTACAGTCCGGGTGGCTTAAGTCAGATTTATGCACCAAAGACTGTTCAATTGCACGGGCGGCTCACTAGAGTCATATTCAAAGCACCTGCCCTGGAACCTAGAATTAATCTGACGGTGCTCTGAGCATCTCCAAAATGTTTAAAAAAAATTTAAAGTAACATCACTCGAAGCGTGTAAAAGTTTAAATGAAAAAAAAGAACTTGCACAAAGCATGTTCAGTATGCGCAGTGGCCGCTGAGCATCCCCAAAATGTTTAAAAAGCATCCCTCCCTAAAGCACTGGACAGAGTCTCACTAAAGCACTGCACACTGTTGTATGGTGTCCCTCAGTAAAGCACCACGCAATGTCCCTCACTAAAGTTCTGCTCACTGTCCCTCATTAAAGCACTGCATTGACTGTCTCTCGCTAAAGCACTGGACGGAGCAGCTCTCACTAAAGCACAAGCACTTATCAGTCCCCTGTACAGTGTACCTCACTAAAGCACTGCACAGCGTCCCTCACTAAAGTACTGCACGGTGTCCTCAATAACGTGACGTATTGAAAGCTACAGTACAGTCCGAGTGGCTGAAGTCAGTTTTATTCACCAAGCACTGTTCAATTGCAAGGACCACTCACTATGGCCACTTTCAAAGCACTCGCCCTGGAACCTAGAATAAATCTGGCGCCGCGCTGAGCATCTCCTAAATGTATATAAAAAGATCAAAGTAACATCAAGTGAGGTGTGTAAAAGTGTAAATAACAAAAAAGTACATCCCGCAACATGCAAAAGTACATCCAGCAACCTGCTGTGGCTGCTGAGAATCCCCCCAAATGTTTAAAAGAATACTAGTAACTGCGCGAAGCACGATGTGCAGAACACGCGGTGGCCGTGAAGGGGATGCACTGGTAAAGTATTCGGCCGGGAGCCTTTCAGCCTGCGCGAAGTAAAGATAACATGCATGGGCGGATGAAGGCCAACAAAAAGAAAAGAGTGCTCTCCAAGTATCATAAATTAATATGAAGAGTAGGAGCACATGTAACTGGGGCAGTCCTCAAGCGAGTTTATAAAAGTAGAAAAGGAGGGACTGCTAAGCAAATTAACCAATGAAAAGCAGGCATTTAGGAAGGACAGTAAAAGGAGCCAATTAAAAAAAGGGGTGGTGCTTAAAGCCGATATTCTATATACAGCATGTATCGAAGACACAGCGCATGCGCTGCCTGGGTGAGACCTAACAAAGAATGGTAGAGAAACGGGCAGTCTCTTAAAGAAAGGATGAAGTTTGGCTGGAGTGTGTCTAAATGATGGGACAACATAAGCAGGTTAGCAGGATCTGGACATGTCCTTTAGTAACCAGACGTAGGCCCTGCTGCCACAACCAGAATTGTCCCAGGCACTTCACCGTATAGGGTACCCCTGATGGGGTTTTGAAGTAATAGGAAGATAGCTCAGAATCAGGGCAGACAAAAAGTCACATTCACTATGGTCCATGAAGATACTGCTGTTTGTAGTCTCAGAGCCTGGTCCATAAGCAGTGTCAGCAAAATAAACATCAGGGGAGAGATTTGCCCGTCGGGAGAATTAAAGCCTCCGGTTGTAAAGGTAATGTGGACAGAGGCATTGATTCATTCGGAGGGGGCAGAACCTGTGCAGGCATCGTTCAAGGCATAGCTCTTAGTTGCCATGGATGGGAAGTATGGGCACGTCCCCGTTAGAAACGCAGCACGAAGAAAGGTTGCGGTTCTTCTTGTACTGCTCTAAGAAACGCCAGAACTGAATTGTCACAACAGAGTGAGCACCGGTCTTGGTAGCCGGTAGGAGGCTCAATGCTGTGGATTTCTTCACGCCTGCTACCCAACACTTCCAAGGAAAGCTACATTGTGAGCCAACCAACAAGATTCTCTGCAAAGAGGCCCACCCAGACTCCTTGAGGGATTAGGTAGCTGCGATGCTTCCCACTACAGGGGTAGCTGTGGGCAGCAGGAGGGCCTGCATTGCAATGAGATCTGTGGAGCTGAGCAGCAGAAACAGCAACGTCAAGCATTGGGCCACAGTGATGTGCCGAGGCAGTAACACACTGCACAGCAGGTGCAGAACCTCCTTGTCTGACCGGTACAGATGCATGTGTAGTTCGGTCATCAGGTCCAGAGTCTTCCACTTTGGTGGTGCCCGTGAGTGCTGGCAGTGTTCATAGTGAGTTGGATCCTGTAGGGACTTGGCCAATGGCGTACCAACATTCGTTAAGGAGCCTTCACGTGAACCCAATCACCAGGCTGCAGATTGTGACAGGCTCCAGTTGGGCAAGTAGGCACGGCAGGTTGAACTGTTGAGCCAACAAATCAGTTTGTAATAGTGCAGAGTCACGTCATCAT
Source organism: Triturus cristatus (assembly GCF_964204655.1). Lineage (NCBI taxonomy): Eukaryota > Metazoa > Chordata > Amphibia > Caudata > Salamandridae > Triturus > Triturus cristatus. The sequence continues at coordinate 61,841,859 of NC_140591.1, read as the reverse complement.
TCAGGTGGAAATCAAAGTTGAAGACATTGGGGGTGTCACATTATTTAATTGGGGCTCAGGTTAGTCTTTTGGTTAGGAGGGGCTTGAATTGACCAGTGTGTGTACGGAAGAGCTTCAAGCCACTTGTCTCACTACAAATCTGAGCTATCTTGCTCTTCAAAGTTCAATTAAATCTTTCTATTCTCCCTGAAGACTGGGGCTGGTAAGCACAATGAAAATGTTTCATTATGAAGGCCTTACAGAGTTCTTGGACTACAGATAATGCAAAGTGAGGGCTCTTGTCACTTCCTTTCCGAAATTGAATTCCAAACCCAGTTTCATGGCTACAGTGATTGCATCAGCTTCGGCACATTGGCAGGTCTCAACACACCTGGATACAAAGTGCACTAGAACCAGAACATAAACAAAGGGACAACAGCAAGGCCATTGAATGAAGCTGATTTTAATATGGTCAAATGGGCACCCTTGAAGTGGGACGGCAGCCGGGGGGGGTTTGCCATCCCTCCCTGAGTTTTGGGCTTGGCAAGTGGCTCATGAACGGCAATGATGGAAGAAAAGAGGGGAGCCAACCAGTGAGCACCTGCAGCACGGATCATGCCATCTCAGCTTCTGTGTGGGGAGTGGGAGGTGAACTTGGGGGGCATGATAGTACAGATGAGCACGATTTGGTATTTGAAACAAACACTATTCCTTGCTTGTTTCTCCATCCTATCAGGGTCCCTATTAAAGTCCTACTTTAATCAAACACTTTTCCCTGAAGGAGTATGTTGAAGCTTTGAATATGGTTAGTCATTGGGATGCTAAAATGCATGCACCAGTAACAGCAACTAGTTCAGCGTATTCATCGTCCAGAAGAAAGAAAGAGCTTCCTGACAGGTAACAGGGAGGGGAGAGGAAGTGGCACAACGGCCAGAGCTGCTGACTCGAGAGCTGGGGATCCCAGTTCGAGTCTCAGCAACCCGTGCAACATCCTGTGATTCTATGCAAATCACTTAATCTCTACGGGTGATAAATTGTTATATAAATATGCTGCAATAGTAAAAGGCAAAATTTATGAAAATATAGTTCCACCAAAGCAGATGTTAACAGTATTTTGGCACCGGGAATAAGAGAAGTAGATAAGGAACAAACATTGGCAAATGCAGGAAAATATGCTACAGCCAATAGAGATGGAGGATAGGTAAGTGACACTCACAGGAACAAATGAGAAGCCAGGAAAGATAGGAGGCAGGATGAAAGTGTCTTTTAAGTTTATATTAAAAACAATAGATTTCTCAAGCACAGCACTAGCGCTGCGCAGGCAAAACCTAAAAAAGAGCATGGGCCAAATAGTCATCCTTCTGTGCAGCAGCTTCATTCCTACTGCTTCTCCAGTTTACTTTGAAGGGCCTGAGAGCCCAGTGCCGGAGGGCGGGCCTCAGAGCCCAATACCGGAGAGCGGGCCTCAGAGCCCAGTGCCGGAGAGCAGCTGGAAAACAGGACACAGGAGGAGTTTGCAGGGATTGCTTTAAGACAGGTCTGCATGACAGGGGTGTAGTTATCAGTGGTGCAGCCGGTGCAGTGGCACCGAGGCTCAGAGAGTAGGGTGCCCAGACTGCCCTTGACTGGCTGCTTTTATTTTAGTGAACCGCCCCTCCGATTTCTTCATTTTTTGGGGGGTCTTCTTCGCCCGAGGTTCTCACTCTGTCTGTATTTCACTTTTATTTTTTGAACTGGGAGGTCATGGAAAGCATATTGGCAGGTACCCCCACTGTCCACGGCATTAAAGGCGTTATGTTTGAACACATTTTTCAATATACACACACAATGGGTAAATCCATATGATACATCTGGCACTCAGGGAGCAGTGCTGATTTTGTGTCTGCATTCGCAGGCTGTACTCGCAGCAGAGTGGGCCGTTCTTGCTCCTCACGATTGGAGTTTCTTTGTGATTGGATAATTGCAGCGTCAGTCATTTAGTTACAAAGCAGCTCAGCTGAAGCCAGACCATGCGTGGAGGCGCTAAGGTGGAGCAATGCAGCTGCATGTGGGATCGGATAAGGTGGCGGGCAAGTCCAGCAGTAGGCCATGCGTGGAGACATCAGAATGGTAAGGCCGGCAGACGTCATCATGTGCAACAGAGAGCCTGACGCGGCTCCTCCGCTCTGGCATTGGGGCGTCGCCCCACTGTTGAAATGCAGCAGTCAGAAGAAAAATAAAATGACAATAAAAATACATTATTGTCATTTTTATTTCTACTTCCCATCTGCGGGGTCTAGGGCAGGGCGGGGCCATGCTGCAGCTTCACACAGTAGGGGGTGGAGGAGTGGTAGGCACTGAAAGTGCGCATGTCGGTTTGGCCGGCCGTCCTCAGCCAGCCAAACTGACATGCGCACTTGGATATCTCCAGGCTGCACACTGACCCCCTTCATTTCTGAGCGGCACCCCTGTGCCACCCCCACATCCCCGCTCACAGCTGTTTTGGGTTTGCAGAGGTTCTCTGCTCAGGGCACTGCTTTCCTTCACACATTCATCTGCTAGGGGCTGTGCCAAGGGTTCTAGACAGTCCAGTATCGTGGAACTCCCCAACCTAGCAAAAACAGGTGTATCCCCGCCTAGACAAGAATGCACATTTCCCCACTAACCTTTGTACTGTCATACTTCGCATTACAAAAGAATCCGTACCCTCTAGCACTGTCTGACCTCATAGATGAGTCATGCTCTGGCCACCCTCCTTCCGAGTCCCCCAAACATCCTCTCTCTCACTCTGAGACCCGGGATTCGTGTAGCGTCTGGTCCGGCTGCGCTGTCTGCGTCTGGTCAGGTACATGCACCTTCCAGTCAATGCACCCGAGCTGGCGAAGAAAGTCTGAACACACACCACTCGAAGATTGAAGCGTCCATTAAAAAAAGATAACCTCTGTCTTGAAAAAACGACTTGAGGAACTAAACCAAGAAATGAGTGAGTATGAAATCTCATTGAAACAGAGCAAGTATAAGAAGCTGAAGAAAGACACTGCAGCCTTCAGCCATGAACGCGTATACCCATACATCAGGGATGATTACATACAACGCAAAACAGGCAGCGACCAGGATACGGACAGTGATCTCTCCGACACGGCGTCCAACGATTCCTATTCCAGTAAAAACAGTGGTCCAAGAAGTCAGAGGGGAAGAGGCTATCAACAGAGACCTTACAGACCAAGAGGCAGAGGTTGGGGTGGCTATCAGGGCCCACCACTATACGCCCAATTTCCCTTTGGACCTCCACCTATGGGAGTACCTTTTCAACATTGGAATCCCCCTCCACAAGACTACAACTATTATGGCCCACCTCCTTTTTTAGGGATGCGTCCAGGACCACAAAGGGGAAGAAACCGGAGAGGCAACCAGGTCCATTGGAGCAGCGACCAAGAGGACCCAACGAGGGTATCAACACGGAGTATGACAGCAGCATCGAACCAGCCATCGACCAGCCGCAAGGACAACTAGTGGTCAACCTTTCAACTATTTCCCTAACTCATCAACAAATGACAGCTTTGGAGAAAGGATTGGGGTTTGTCCCCACCAACAAAGTTGATAAATTCAAACTTTGTTTGGAAATAAAGGAGTTCATGCGTAAACTCAAACTCAAAGTCTTTTTCTCTGACCAAATTACAGTCCCCACCCAGGTATCTGACACGGGATTAAGACCCAAATCCACATTTACCCCGGCGGACTCCACTCTACCCATCGAACTATTAACTTTCGAGAAAGCAGTAATGGAGGATATTAACAATGTACTCCAGAAGGATCACAAGGCATTCCAGAATGTGACTAGAGCAGAAAAGGAAGCACTACAACAACTAGCCAGCAACACTAACATCACCATTAAGCCGGCCGATAAAGGCGGAGCAACGGTTATACAAACAACTACTGACTATGACAATGAGTGTAAGAGACTATTGAGTGACCAGAGGAACTATGAGGTCCTCAATGATGACCCTACAGAGAGCATTCGGGTTCACATAATGGGGATGGTGGAAGAGGCCACTGCACATGATTGGATCACTTGAAAGGAGGCGGACTTCCTCGTACAGAAGGCACCTAGAACTCCCTACTTCTATACAATCCCAAAAATCCACAAAAACCTGGAACATCCCCCTGGACGTCCCATTGTATCTGGGATTGGCTCAATATTAGAGCCTTTGTCGAAATTTGCAGATGCATTTCTTCGACCACTAGTCCAAGGTACGGATACCTATCTAAAAGATACAAAAGCAGTATTACAACTTCTTGAAAATCTGGTTTTTGATCCTACCCAACACCTATTAATAGGATTGGATGTGGAAAGCCTATATACTAGTCTACCGCACAACGATACCTTGGATATCATTGAGGAGGTTCTTTTTTCCACCCCTTGGAACTATCATACCCCTCGCAACCTAGTGATGGAATGTATTACCCTGGCCCTCAAGAAGAATTATTTTCTGTACCATGATGTGCACTACCTCCAGAAACACGGTACCAGCATGGGTAGTACCTTTGCGCCGAGCTTAGCGGGATTATATGTTCACCATCTGGAGTCCCAAAAGATACTGAACCCTCACAACCCGTTTCAACAGAACATAATCTTGTGGAAACGTTATATTGATGACGTGCTAGTGATTTGGAAAGGAGACTCTGATTCAGTCGTCACCTTCATGAATTGGTTGAATGAACAAAATACCTTTCTAAAGTTCACGCATACATCATCCAACAACAACCTAGTTTTCCTAGACCTTAACATCTATGCAGATGAAGGCAGATTGAAATCCAGCACACACTTTAAACCAACGGCCAAGAACTGCCTGTTGCTATATGATAGTTTCCACCCCAGACACCTTCGTGATAATCTCCCCTATGGCCAGTTCCTACGTCTACGGAGGAACTGCTCAGAATTGACAGACTTCAAGGCCCAGGCAAAAGACCTGCAGAAGAAATTATTAGATCGACACTACCCAGAGGCAGTTGTCAAAAAGGGTTTCAAGAGAGCAAGGAACAACAATAGGGATTCTCTTTTAGAAAATCGACCATCACAGGAAGAGGAAACCAGGCCTATCTGTGTCACAACCTATAATACACATTCAAACCAGGTTTCCAAGATTATAAATAAGAATTGGAAAATTCTAAATTGTGGAGGCCTCAATCTACCGAAACCCATGTTTTCTCACAAAAGGGGTAGGAATTTAAAGGACATTTTGGTTCACACCAGACCACGAAAACCACCTGCCCAACAGATCGTAAGAGGTATTCAACCACCTGTCAAGGGGCACCATCCTTGCGGGATGTGCAGCACTTGCACACTCACTAAGAAGAGTACCAGCATCACTTTTGCCAACGGCACGGTCTGGGAACAGAGAAAATTCACCAATTGCAACAGCAAAAACGTTGTGTATCTTATTACTTGCCCCTGTAAAATGGAATATGTGGGTATGACCACCAGACCAGTAAAGGTGCGAATGGGCGAACATAAGAGTAACATTCGCTGCAAAAAAAGCACGACCAAGATGGCGACGCATTTCCTGACTGAGAATCATGGGGTCGACGATCTCAGATGGACGGTCATAGAGCAACTACAGAATGAGCATGGACTCTTCGAGAAAGAACAACGTTGGGTGTTCCGTCTGGGCACTCACGTGTTTGGTCTGAACGATGACATACCATGGTCACAGCTGTCATAGTGACTTGCCTCACCCCTTTCACTGTCAGTTATGACCAACGAGATCAATTATGACACTCCTTTCCTGGCACTATTTGGATGCTTGTACTTGTATTCACAACAAACCACCCAAGCATCCTTTCTGCCGTCAGAAGAACTTCTTCTGTCTTTGTTAAATGACACGATGGGCTCGGATGGATTTCTAACCATGTGTCAATCCTCTATTTTGACCCCCTCCCTCGGATTAGTTCCACCTCCTTTCAGCATTGGCCCTTTTCTTTCTCTCCCCGTTGTAATTCAGCTATCACACCTCTCGACACACGAGAGCCAATTCAGCTATCACACCTCTCGACACACGAGAGACGCTTCTCGCTCTCACTAAGTCTAGCCCGTACCTCTTTGATCCGTCAAACAGGCTTTGAGGCGATATACTTGGGAGACCTCTATCCTTATTTTTCGATATATTTTTTACATTTACCAGTGGGCGCATGTGATCACACCACTTCAAATACTCATATTGGGTCCTCACTTCCGGTTGACATAGATCTTTTACTCGATCCGGTCTAGTCTACCGGCACCCTTTGAACCGGAAGTCTTCTGAAACTCACCAGGTGCAACTAGTTTCCCCGCAAATTGGTGAAAGCTGGCTGTATTTAAACTGGGCACAGTAGGGATTTCCCCACAGTACGACCGGACATCGGGATGGATGCACATGTAGCGATTGGCTGCTAAAGGATACGTGAGTACGGCTTAGCCGCTGGAGGACACCGATAACGTCGTTTCTCTAGGAGTAGTCAGTAGATAACAGGCATCTCTCCTTTTTATTATCTTCAGCCTCTTCAGCATTGAGGCTCCTTATTGTTTTTTCCATCAACCCTATGGTCCATGAGGCAATACCTCACATACACTTAAGTATGTTTTCAATATACCATTGGTTCCATATCCGAATAAGAGTATCGTCCATTATTTTTAGAGTGTGTGTTTTCTGTTTTTTGTTTGTAGTGTCATGTGTGTCTCTACTTTTCTTACAGGTCACTGCACCTTCTTCTGCAACCATTTAGAGTTATGGCTAAAACTATCACGTTTTTTGTCACCTTCGTGGCACACTTCTTTTGTTTGCAGGTACGATGTTTACAATTCCTGGGAATCTGAACGAGTAATTTGCTTTATTATTTTTCTTACAGAATTAAATACGAATACCATTAGGTACTGTATACTCACGCATGTTTTCTCTTATATTGATAATCTTATCATGAGTACCAATATGCGCACATAGGAGGGATCTTAACCCTGTCCTGAAGAAGATGCCTAGCATCGAAACATGTCGACAACATACTAGGAGAACACCACACATTGAGTAGGAAGTCTCCGCACCACCTTTTTACTAGTACCAGCCCCCTCCGACTTATTAAAGTTCTTTTGTCCTAGGGGCCAGGTCCTTTTTAACTCACATTCACACTTATCCCAGACCCTCCCACTGCACTACACATAGCACTTTATTATCAGTGCTCCCACGTATTCGTAGGTCGTAGCACGCCCCGTCCCGCAGCGGGGCGGCAAGACCCCTATGATGAAGCATGACACCACTGGTCATTCTTGGTGTGTGAGGGGTATTAAAACACCTTTGTGTATGTCCAACCATTGTGGGACATTTACACCCATATAACCCAGGTTTTGAATTTCCTTCTTTTCTCCCCTTAAGAGATGGATCTTTATGTTAAGTAAAACATATCTGTGAATGACATATTTGGCTTATCTAGGGAGGGGAGGCCGCCCAGCAAGGCATCGTTGAACTGAGCTCCGCAAGCAAAGCCCAGGGAGTGCACAGGTCCGGATCTGAGATCCTGGGAAGGTCTGTCTGTACCTTGAGGGGATGCGGCTCATGGGGGGAGGGGGGAGTTTGGGATGTTTGAAGACTGAAGGATTGATGACAGATATATGGCTATGATGTAATGCATGTATTAGTGATGTGGATAAGACTGGAGTCGGTAATTGTTGATGTCATAATCTTCATTAACATTTGTTTCAAACGAACGTTTTCGGCCGCGCAAGGAAATCAACATTCTCATCTCTGGAGCCATCATGTGGAAGGGAGGCTGAAAGCGTCGTAGGTGTGCACTTCTTTTAGGCATGGTTAGTGTGGGCAAGTTACTCCAAGGCAGTAATCTGCAGCCCACACTAGCACATGACTGGCAGCTCAGCGGTTTGAACCCAAGGTAACCTGGAGAGGCGGCCCAGGCCCAGAGAGCAGTACAGCCGTGATGTAAACACATCAAACAAGGGGGGGGGCATCCACACTGTCCAGAGAAGCTCATTCGGCCATAGCAAGGTGGGAAGTGTTAAAAGCAAACCACGCGTGTGGGTAAAAAGTGAGGTGGCCGAGTGACCAGGGACCAAACACTAGAACCACAGGACAGGAGGCTGGATCAGAGCTCCGTTGGTTCCCAGCCTGGTTTATGCTATACAATTACTACTACGCACCTACATATGCGGCACACTGTGCCAGAAAGAGGTCACCGTCTGGGAGCCCCCACAGTTGATGCATTGGCAACAAAGAATGCCCTGACTGGGCATTACCCACTAACAGAGATGTGTAAGGCATGGTCAATAAGTTGACTCTTAATCCTGCCTGTCAGGGAGATGTACAAATTGTCTATCACAATGTTTGCAATAGCACGCACATCTGCCAGACACACCTGGTACTCTCTGCAGATAGAGGTCTCCACTACACAGCGCATCAGATGGTGTCAACCGTGACCTGGGACTTCCACACATTTGAACCTCAATTCACGGATCTTAGCAGCATGGCTCCTGAAGGTATCATTTACATATCTAAAAGTTTCAGAGTGATATATTTCTGTACTAAGAAAGTCTAGGCGAGCGATCAGTAGGGTATGGTAGGATATGATAGTAGCTGGAATGGAAGAGATCTGTGTCATTGTGTACTCAGCCATGTTTCGCCACAGGATTGCGAGCATAAGGGTATATTCTCCTACTTTTCCCAGTGCACTGTGTATATATGTGTTTCCCTCGCATTTGTAATGGAGCAAAGAGTCCAGGTGAACAAGAAGCCCTCAAAAGATTTCTACCAGCAAGAACCTGGGGATTGGATTATTTTTACGAATGCGTTTCCACCTCTTTAGACCACTGCGAGGGTTAAAGGTTTCTTTTATTGCACAAACTTGCACGTACTTTCTTATAGAGACCTGCATTCAGTACCCAGCCATGCTCGAGTACTCCGGTGCTCCCGTGGGTGTTGACCCTACAACTGTCTAAGTCCAAGAGGGTTTGGTCCTAATCCATCTCTAAGTGTCCTTTATCTTTAAAAATCTAACCGCGACTTTCCCCATAGAAGCTAACGGGAGCTCGCTGCTGTGTTCTCACACTGCACACGGCCCCCGTGGGTCCCCTGTGTCACTACCTTGGGTAATTCCTTGGGGTCCCAGCTATTATACCGACTCTAGTCCTTGTGTCTAGTTAAGTCTTGGTTCTTATACAACTATTTTAGTATATGGTTTGGCTCGCCCCTAGGGCCTAACGTGTATTTCGTGCTACTTTACTGTTTATTTGAAGTGTAACTTATGTGCTTTTGCCTCTAGCCTCATAAAGAGACTATAGGGGTGTGTTTAGTAATAAATACATAGATTTTATATATATACCTGGTGTGGTTTCATTTCATTTAGCCATTCAAGAGATTATAGACTGGTAAAACAAGCTGCTTTACATTCCTTCAAGACTTAGCCTGAAGGCTGCTCTCCACAGCTACCACTAGGACAGCTTTCAATAAAGGTTGCCTTTAACCTATCATCAATAAGGGGTTGTTTGGACTGGTGCAAGGTGCCCACTATAACTTGTGGACAGCATATACCAGGCCAACTTCTCACAGTCACAAGTTCTGCTAAGTTCTTCAATTGCCATCCAGTACAAATTGTCATCCACTGACGTCTCACATTCGGTACCCATCACTGCACCGTTTCCTGAGCCATCTGCCTCCGAAGGCAATACCTGAATACCTCTCAAACATATCCTTAATTCTGTCTGGATAATCTGCTGCCGACTCTCCCTTACTCTGTTTGAAATGTGAAATTTTGATCCTGTCTGATCTCACCGGGCACACTTCTGCTGCAGCATTCAACAATGCATCCTTTGCCTTGGAGCACTGCCGGGGTCATGATGACGTTTCCATCAACTGGTCTGTCACTTCGCTGGGTACCACCAAACACAATTGATTTACATCCTCCCAATTGGTATGTACACTTCAAATGCAACTGGGTTGTCTTTTCTTCAATATTAAGGAACAGTTATTTAATGCACATCAAATCAGAATTGGTGTAAGGGACATGAACAGCGACTCTACCCCTGGCCACGGGGTTGTCTCTCGATGGAAGAAGGGCGTCAGGAAAGGGCGTGGTCGGGTCGGTATTGCTAGACTGATGGGAGCGGAAGGGTTTCTTAACTAGTCGTTCTTCTGTCCTTCTTAGACGTTCTTGAGTGATTGTGGGGCTGCGTTCCCGGTGATCTCTAGACCTAGCTGAGACTGAACTCTCTCCTGGTCTGGGTCACTCCACAGTAGCGGAGTGTGCATCTTGTCTCATTACTTGTGTGTTCTGCTGGGTGCTCTTCTGTCGGATTCTCGCATTGCAGCGCTCGCTCGCACATTATCTCATTGTGTGCCATCTTCCAGTTGTCCCACTGGCCTTGCTCTATTTCCAAGTGAAACTGCACCTGCACCGCTTCCCTGTCAGCTGGCGTGGGGGAAACACCACTCAAGCCTCCTCCGCAAGATGCTCGTTCGCCTCTGTATCTTTATCTGGTTCCATTGTCTGGGGGAGTTGGTAGGAAGGAGGCCGAGCAGTAGGAGCACAAGCCCTAATTCTGTCCCGAAGGTGACTTAGAGCCTGATTCAGATCTTGGCGGACGGGTTACTGCATCACAATGGTGATGGATATCCCGTCTGCAGAAATATAAATCTCATTATATCCTATGGGATTTATATTTTGGCAGATGCTATATTGTGTCCCTTGTGATCTGATTAACCGTGGGCGGAGAACTCCGCTCTGCCCGCGGAGTTTTGCCTACTCCGTGCTCCGCGGTGAACGCGGAGTAGGCAAAACTCAGCACACTACGCAGCGGAGCGGAGTTGGCCGCCCACCTCCACCCCCTATTGATAATATAACTTAAAAGTACATTAAAGCAAGTTAAAAAGACTTACCTTTCTCATAAGAAATGCACGGGCGTGTGCGCATTCGCAGTTTTCTTATCAGTATTTCTAATGGCGAAGATGAGGAGAAGGGCAGCCCGGGGACGTCGTGGTTAAAAGGTAAGTCCTTTTAACTTGCATTAATGTACTTTTAAGTTATATAATCAATAGGGGGGTGAAGGTGGGCGGCGTAGCAGAGCTACGCGGAGTTCCACGGAGTTTGTTGCCAACTCCGTGGCACTTCACGTAGCCCCGCTACGCGAACTCCGCCCATGGTTAGATCTGATATAATTCAGGCCCTTATTCGGTATTCCAGCTCCTACTTGGTATTTTTCATACCACAAACGTAGGGTTCACGTTTCTCTTTGTGGGCCTCCTCTTAACGTTGCCTAAGGAGGGGCCGCTGTTCAGCCTGTATCTTGTTGCTAGAATCATTTATTTATGTTGCTAATTCTCAAACCTTTGTATATCGAAGGTGCCAGTTTTCCAGGGTGTGCACACTAGGCGATGGATAATGTTGTAGAGTTTGAGGCCCGAAGAGGCAGCTTCAGTCCGCTTCATACCAAACCAATATTGTTGGGAGTATCAGACAGGCTAAGGATTAAAGTGGACGAGCAGTTCAAATGTTGTTTTTACTACCTATTTAAATCACCTATTTTTCTGAAGTCTGCTTTCTTTTTACATTCCAGTTCTCTATAAGATTATTGAAAGTCTTCCCAATAAATGCCCGAAAACAGTTGGCCAGTGTATAATGGTTTCTATGCTGGAGCACGGAAATTCTATTTAGGATTCCATCCTACCATTTGCCTCGTCTACAAATGATAGAACTGCTGATGCTCACGTGATCTTGTGTCTCGCTGCTGTTCCTGAGTGAAGAAATTCTTTGCTGAGTTACCTGTTGCTTCAGCATCATTCCATTCATCACTCCATGCCCCGGCGTGCGCCCTCTAGTGGCAGTCTGCTGTATAATCTCAAGTAGGTGGGCGCTCCTGCTGAGAACCTCAGGGTGCAGCCCCCCCCCGCCTCCTGTGAGGCCCCTTTACATTTTTAGGTCTCGGCCTGACGTAAGCAGCGCATGCGCTGCTCTCGTCTTATGAGGCTTCTTGGAATCGATACGATTCCAGAAGCCTCGTCCCAGCTCCGCCTTAAGTTTTGATTTGTGCGCGTCGTTTTGCGTCACAAATTATGCCAAAGGCAGTGCAATGATTGCACTTAGGCATGTCAATCCCTAATTGTTGCCACCTTGTCTCCTTTTATCCACACCCTGCGGGATTGGATTTCTTACCTGCGGCGTTACACAGTAAGTTTATTCTAATCTTGCTGCACTTTTTTTTTTAAAGACATCGCATGCGTTTGTCATTGCGGCAGCTTCAACTAGCCGTTTTGCTTGCTGTAAGCTTTACTTCACAGCGCTTTTTTTTCCGTTTTGCTTGCTGTAAGCTTTACTTCATGACACTTTGTTTTCTGTTTTGCTTGCTGTAAGCTTTACTTCACGGCGCTTTGGTTTCCGTTTTGCTTGCTGTAAGCTTTACTTCACCGCGCTTTGTTTTCCGGCGGTTTTTCTTTAAATGTGCACACACAACCGTATTGTTATTAAATTGTTTAGCTAATAAGTGTTAGCTTTCACAGCGCTTTGTTCTCCAGCGGTTTCATTTTAATGCCCAACGGGTTTCCTTCAATGTGCACACACAAGCGTATCTTTTCCGGCGGTTTTCATTTTAATGCCCAACGGGTTTCCTTCAATGCGCACACACAAGCGTATCTTTATTAAATTGTTTAGGTGCTGCGCAACAATCACTAGCATGTGCGTGTGTAAGATGCATGTGTAGTTGAGTTTGCTTCTACAGTGAAGTACTCTCCTGCTGCTAGTATTGCACTTTGTGTGTTAACCAGTGGGTGTGTTTGCGTACTTGGGTGTGGTGATGGGTGAGTGAATAAATTGCTGCTGGTGTGTTTGTCGTGCTGTGTGCGCATGTGTTTGTGCTGCTCGTAATGTGTGTTGTCTTGTAAGTGGGTGGTGTGACAGTTTATCTAGTACTGGCAATGTGTAGTGGTGATCTTGCATGTGGTGCTTGGCTCATGGCGTGTGTGTTTGTAAAAGTCTGTGCAGCCTCGGTGATCTGTGTTGGTGATGATGTGCGTAATGCTGGTTTAAGCTTAGTTCAAGTTAATTTATATATATATATATATATATATATATATATATATATATATATATATATGCACAAACAGAAGTCTTTCACCATAGAACCGCCAGGCAGGCAGCAACGAGGAAAAACCACGCAAGTCCCAGTCTTCTTTCGGCAAGTTTATTAAAAAGGCAAGTTCACCAAATCTGACGCGTTTCGGGCGTCCGCCCTTGGTCACAGATCGTCAGGCAAATGAAAGAGCATCCCTTTTAAAGGGTACATTGCACGAATTTAATTGGTGATTTTTTTCTTTTTGCAGCACCATGTGATTAGAAACTAAAGACTGAGGACACACTACATATAGCTAACATAGATAGTCTGTTTTCTAAATCACAATTTGATATATATAAATCGAATAACGGGAGGTATAATTACAGTATTTACATTTTGTTGCCCAAATTTGTGTTAACATTCCATTGTGAGTTGCCATGCTATATATTTTGTTAATTTTATATCAAACAATTATTGTCAGTGTGCATTGAAAATGGCACATGATATCCGCATAAATGCGCTTATATAGTAGATTGCAAAGAAAAACACAGTATTACTGGTGGTCATTTGTCATGAAAAAGTGCAATGTGCGTAGATAAAGTGCAGATGCAATTGTGCAAATAATGCAAAATATTCTGTGCAAGCATAGCATATAAATAAATATAAATATTTATAAATAATTTCATTTTAAAATCATCTAAGCTTCTCAATTCATGAAACCTGATGCTAGGCATATGACCATATAAAAATATCATCTACGTTTTATTCTTTTGCAATCTCTCAATTAACTGCATGAATGCAATAGACATGTAACAACAATATGGATCGTAATGATGTACACACAATTTCTTTGTATATATTCAAATGAAGCAGCAAATATCGACCACCTCCCAAAAAAGATTTTACTCTATACGTGATTCCAAAGGAGGAAACAAACTAGAAAATCTATCTTGATGTCTGTGTCCCAAAAACTTAAATGGGAAAAGTAATGTAAATCCATTGAACCAGTGAAAAAAATCAAATGTGCATGTGATAATAAAAAAAGGAATGATATACAGTGTGTGTAATAAAATTCATAATGAAATTAATAGGGTAAAGGCAGAAAAGGCAGAGAAAGCAAATAATGGCCCAAAACAAATCATTAAACAAGGATTGGTTATAAAAAAACATGTAAGTCTTCTGTTGTGTTCAATCCATTGGGGAATCTGCTGTCTAACTCAATAATGAATTGTGACTCAAGTCTTCTGAGCATTTTTTCCCTATCGCCACCACGTCTAGATTTAGGGACTGAGGCAATGACATAATATTCCAAGCATTGTAGGTTGTTATTGTGTCTTGCCTTGAAATGTCTGGCAACAGGATAGGTGCCATCGTTATTAACGATGGCACGTAAATGCTGGAGTATTCTGGCATGCACCTGTAGCTTAGTGCTGCCCACATATCTGAGGCCACAGGTGCATGTCGAATGTAGACAGCAAAATCAGTTTTGCAATTGAATGTGCCCTTGATGTTTTTGGCAATAGGACTGAACGGTGTCAAATATTGGGAAGTATTTCTTCCAAATTTACAAGCTCTGCAAGTTGAGCAACGCTTGAAACCCGGCCGGGACTTTAACCAAACCTCTTGTTTTGCTAGCTCAGGGAATTCGTGACTGATCTGGGTTTTAAAGGAGGGTCCCCTCCGATAAGTAACCACAGGATTGTCTGGAAGCCTGGGGGCCAGAACCAAATCTGTTTTTAAAACAGGCCAGCGCTGTTTTATGATGGATTTAATTTGTCTGGCCTGTTTGCTGTACCCGGTTATAAGTCTGGGAGTTTGTTCCTCCCTTGAATCAGTTGATGCAATTGATTCACTGTTGGTAAACAGAGACTCACGGGTTCTAGCATTGGTTTTCTGGATGGCAGTTTTTAAGACTGATTCTTTATATCCCCTACATCTGAATCTGTCTAGGGCTTCATTTGTGCAGGCCTGTAAATCTAGATCAGTGCTGCAAATTCGTTTCAACCTGAGCAACTCCCCAAATGGAATGCTGTCAATCGTGTGTCGAGGATGTGAACTACTGGCATGCAAGATGTTATTGCCAGCAGTTTTCTTTCTATGTAGTTTAGTGACAAGACGGCCATCTTTAACATATAATTTGACATCCAAGAATTCAGCTTCATTTGCGCTTACGTTAGAAGTGAATCTTAAATTTTCTTGGTTGTTATTGATACAAGCCAGGAAATTATTGACACTTTCCAAATTGCCTCTCCACAGAATAAAAACATCGTCTATAAAGCGTATCCACTGTATGACATGTTCTCTGTACATTACACCATGGGTGTGCATGAGGACCTGTTCCTCCCACCAGCCTATGTGCAAGCATGCATAGCTGGGGGAAAAACAGGCCCCCATATATATATATATTACCTACTGGCGGTCGCCAGTAGGTAGTTATAGTTAGGACCGTGTTTCCATAGGAAATCTCAAAATATATATATATGTTCAACAAAGTCTCGCTCCTTCAGAACTCCGGTGAACCCATGAAGAGTGGCGTACACTCCGGCGAAGCAGTCCGGAAACTGTATCAAATGGATTCAAAAACGTATCAAGTACGCTCTCGGCAAACAGGACTCGGTCTCAATCACTATTCACAAAGGTTTATTCACAACGCGTTTCGCTTCCGCAAAAGCTTGATCACGTGAATGTTCCAACAAATGAGGGCAGTGAAATAGGCAGCGTTACATAAAAATAGAAACAGGACTGGTGCAAGTAAATGTAATGTACATAATCACACTGTTAGCAAATCAGTATATGGGTTCAAAACAAGCTGTATGTGCCAAAAATGGGTTAACAACGAATCGTAATAGTGAAATAAACATAAAATACACAGGGCATAAACGCCGAGTGGCGTGGACCAAAAGATCGTAATTGGCACGTATTGACGTAGCAGTGTTCGTCAGTAAAAATGAGAAGTCAAATCAGCCCAGCAGCTATCGTTAAATGTGCAGAGTTCACATGAAGCATACATAATACTAGCACCACTGTAAAGATATTGTCAGCGCACCCTTCAATAAAGTTATGGAGGTGAATGGTCGTCATGGTAACTAGAATGGACTCTACCACGCAACTAGAGCGCGTCGTGTTGCTGAGGAGCCAACCAATCAGAGGATCTCATGTGCTCGCCTGTTAGTGAAAACAACAGTGTGTCAGACGATGAAGTGGCAAAGAATTAGCCAACAGGGCACTACAGCACGAAAAAAATGTACAGAAATAGTTTCTAGGACAACTGTCCGCTGTGAACATTCGTACACTGTCGCCACAAATTACAGCGTAAACTGCCAAACCATCGTAAGGTATTGGACTGTCCAAATAACCATGTAATGGTCAACACCATGGTGCATAATATTGTGTCAACGAGAGACCCATAGTAACACAAGGCACAAACAAAACAAAATAGCGGTCATAGTGACCGTACAAATACCAATGTAATGCTGTCCAGTTGATCACAAGAAACATCTGTCCAATCGAAATTCAGAGGGCTGCCACTCATTGCCCACGTGCAGAAATGTGAGAAAGAAAGAAAAAAGGGTAGGTGGCCCGTGCTGGTGAATAACGGTGAGTGGGCCCCTTCCTTTCTTCCTGTGAAAAATAAGAAAAAGCACATTAAAATGTTGTCTGAAACTTCAGACACTCATGTTAACTAAGCGCAACTGAAACAGTCGCAGCAATAGTAAAAAAGGAGAAACTACGTAGGGCAAAGGAATGGGTTGCAAGAAAATGCACAAAACTTAATCAAAAGGCAGTAAATTCACATATAACCATCTCCTGACAAGTTATGCATCACATGTGTGAACACTGTCAATAAGTCTCAATGTAAACAACTCCTATTGATAGTGAAAACAGAGAGAGAAATCAGAAGGTGTAAAAGACCTTTCTGAATGCTATTATTTAAGGTGTACAGACAATTCTTCCTCTTGGTTAAGACCACCTGGGGATTTGGTCTGGAAATCAATGATGTATCTTGATTCCTTCTGACGCAAGAAGAGAGCTCTGTTCCCACCCCTCGGATGTCTATCAATGTGTTCAAAAATGAAAAAGCTCATCTCTCTGGCATTAGAGAAGTGTTTATCCCTAAAATGCCTAGCCACGGGATACTTGGGATCAAAATTAGTAATGGCTCTGCCATGTTCTAAAATCCTTTTCTTGGCCATGCAAGTGGTGCTACCAATGTACCACAGCTTGCATGGGCATTCAATGGCATATATGACATAGGCATGTCATAAATTGCTTAAGATCTCTTTTGACACCATTGTAGGCAACTTGTTTGCGGGAAATACTGTTGTTACAAGCTTTGCAATGTCCGCAAGGGTAAAAACCCTTGAGGCCATGTTGATGTGTATACATTGCAATATCTCTCCGGACTAGCATGTCCCTGATATTACCACACCTTCTATAAGTAATACTGGGTCGATCAGAGATGGTGTTACCTATAGTGTTATCGCTCTTGAGGATGTCCCAATTTTTGGCAAAGATTTTCTTAATTTTGTTGGCATCAGAGCTAAAAGTCACACTCAGGTTTATCAGAGATGGTACTGGCCCTGTCAACCAAATTTACTCTGTCTTTGGCAGCCTTCAGTACCCATTGAGGATAGCCTCGCTCAATGAATCGCTGGGTGATGGTAATGCTTTCAGAGGTGAATGCTGCCTCAGTGTTGCAGTTCCTCTTGACCCTCAACAGTTCCCCGTAGGGAATGCTCCACTTTAAAATATCCGGGCGACTGCCGAGGGCATGAAGGGTGCTGTTGCCAGCAGTGGATTTTCTGAAAAGAGAGGTGCAGGTGGTATTGTTGGTAATCACAATCTTGACATCGAGATATTCTGCTTCAGTGTCGCTGATGTTACCACTGAGTCTGATGTTGAAATTGTTACCATTCAGTTTACGAATGAAATTGCGTGCTTCGATTTCGGACCGCTTCCAAATAATGAACAAGTCGTCAATGTAACGAAGCCATAACTGTACTTGTGTGAAAAATGATGAAAAGTCGGCCCGGGATCTAGTGTCCTCCTCCCAGCAACCCATAAAAAGATTGGCGAAGCTGGGAGCAAAACACGATCCCATGGCCGTACCGGTCACCTGTCTGAACAACTTGCCATTGAACATGAAGATATTGATAGTCAGACAGTATCTTAGCATTTCGAGTAACATGTTGGAGTGTTCACGAAATCTGATAGATCTAGTGCCAAGATAATGTCCGATGGCTTCAAGCCCTTGCTGGTGGTCAATGATGGTATAATGGCTCTGAACATCCAGGGTAATGAGTAATAACCTGTTTTCCCATACGAACTCATTGATTTTTTTGAGGAAATCCTTGGTATCCCTGATGTAGCTCGGGAGTGTAACAACGAAGTCCCTCACAAAATGATCAATGTATTTGGAGATACACTCCGAGGCACTGCCTCTGGATGACACTATGGGCCGTCCTGGTGGTTTCATGGGATCCTTACGTACTTTAGGAAGTAAATAAAGTACCGGAAGAATGGGATAATCTTGTTTGAGATAGCAAAATTCTTCCCACGAGATAATGCCCTTATCTCTCCAGGAGACCAGGAGGTCCCAGTTGGTAGTGATACTGCTGTTATATTCATCTGTCGTGACAGGTTCGTAGAAAGTATCATCGTTAAGCTGTCTCATGGCTTCCTCAATGTACAGGTCTCGATCTAGTATGACAACATTGCCACCTTTGTCCGCTGGACGAATGACAATGTTCTCGTCTTCCATAAGGGACTTGAGAGCTTTCCTCTGAGTTACTGTTAAGTTAGTGTTGTTGTGAGTATGGTGTTTATTGTTGCTATGTCTCAGATCGTTTAAAGCTTTACTGACGCAGTCATGAAAAGTGTCAATGCTGTCATGTGGTAAGGTCGGAATGAAGCTAGACTTGGGTTTGAAATTGGTGAGAGATAATGTGTTATATCCTGGCTTTGTTGTTATGCATGCAATCTCTTGCTCTGCCAGTGGAATGTTCATCCAATGATGTATTACAGAATGTTGGGAGCCAGAGAGTCAGTTGAGAAGGGCTGAGCACCATACTGGCTGCTCCTGGTGGGTTCTATGATTGGTCTATGATTGGTCTTGTACTCTCTTGTATTGGATTGAATTGGATGACTTGTAACCAACTACAAATAAACATCTAAAGATCCTCTACATGTCTGGACTAAGTCACTACAATTTTTGGCAACGATCTTCTAAAGAACCTACAGCTTCCACCTCTTCAATCAACTACCACTACAGACTTAACAGTATCTAAAGCTGCTTCTACCCTCAACTGGCACCCTTGACCTCACCAGTGACCTCCCACTGGTCGCCCTCAACGCAAAGTGACAGTTCCACTCTAAATATCAGAGTCTGTTCATCTTCTAAAGGCTGTCCACTCTCCTGAGTGCATCTCTAAGTTTCAGACAAAGCCTACTTCTAGTGGTGCTGAGCCTTCTGTAAGGGTAAGACTACGTCTACACACTGTCTGGTGAAGAAGTGTGTGTGCTCAGGTAAGTACCATTTCCTACTGCTTCTGCCGTGAGAGTGGAGAAGAAGTGTACCATTGTACCTGTGCACCAGCCATTGATCCTAATGACTGTTTCACTGCACCCTCATTTTGATGCCTGCGCACCGTCCTGTGTTTCTGTTATATTACACCTAGAGAGGTCCACCACTTAAAATTCTGCCAAAGATTTTGCTTGCCAAAGACTTTACTTGCTTCCTGCCTTTTGTCTTGATTTGCCTGCCCGCTGTCAAGTACCCAGTGTCTGTGTCTCCAGCGTGATTTGTTATTTACTGGGAGCCCATCTTGAGGGAGAATACCTTTTTCGTTACCTGCCCCCCACAGACTTTCTTGCTGCCAATATCTGGCCCCGCTATCTTCTCCTGCCAAGTCAAGATCGTTCCTGCTAATTGCTGTGCACTGCATGGTCCAAGGGAGACTAATTACCTTGAGTGTGTGTTTTTTTTTAGTGGAGTGACTATTTACCTTCATGGTTTAGTTTTGGCGTTTTCAATGCGCCACATTTCGGAGCATTTCAAACCGCTCCTAACAGTTTGGAAATCCGGCGCGTGTCTCCTCAGTGCTCGGGCATACCTTGTTTCTGCTTCTTTCCGCGACCTCCATGGATCTCCATGACGCACCGACCCTTCGTCATTCAATGCTGCGCCTGGATACCCGACTAGACAGACGTGCCGTGAGCCACCCGCCCAGACGTCTTAAAACGTGCCGCCATCTTGCGATTGGCACGTTTGTTCCCTTTTGCAACACAATCTCTGCCAACCACGTCTTCTTTGCTGGATTATACTTGGTTGCGCATTTGAAGTTCCAGTTCTTCGGTCTTCACGTCATGTTTCTATGGATAGTCTTTATGGACTGTACTTCCATGCGGGGAACTTGATAAGAGTAGCAGAAAATTATGGTGAGACCCTTCTATTTCTCATCTCCTCACTTCAAATGAGATCACTACTCCCTTGGTGAGACCCTGGTGCAATGCTGTTTACAGTGTCCTAAAGAGACGAGGGTTCCGTTTTTCCTGGTTTGTGGCTCACATGTTCCTGATTTCAGCTGTTTACTGTCAACGGTGACTACCTTCTTTATTTTAATTTATTGTTTTTGGGACATTTTCACAGTAGTTCTTGTTTAAACATATTGCTATTCTCTACTTAGTTTATAATATTACATAACATTTGATAATACACATTTTTGCCTCTAGGCGAGGTGTGTCATGGGTTATCCCCATTCTCTACGGTGCACAACTATAGATTTAGTGGTTTTGTACTATTTGTTACAGTGCACATTTTACCCTACATAGGGTGTCTAAGGTTTTTATTTCTCAGTGCACGGGGGTTTTAGTCCCGTCATTACAGTGCACAAGGGTTTTAGTGCGGTCATTTCAGTGCACATTGTTGTTACCTCCACACGGGGTGTCACACAAGGGTTCTGAGTCCCGCCATTACTGTGCATATTTTCCTTACTTTCACACGTGGTGTTACGTAAGGGTTCTCGCCCTTCTACTGGTGCACAACTATGACCTCTACAGGAGGTGTCTCATATGGGTTACATTCCCATTTTTACGGTGCACATCATGTTTGCCTCTTCATGAGGTGTCTCATATGGGTCACATTCCCATCTGCTCAGTGCACAAGAATTTACCTCCAGGGTATTTCTTTCTTTTCAGTGCACACTGTCACAGGTTCCTACCCAAGTACTCGGGTTCTTACCTGATAAGCTAACTTTTATGTTGCTTTAGTACACAGTGTGGAAGCACCACACTAGTTGTCCATACACGGACACCTCTCGTCTCATTTGGTTACACTACACAAGTTGTATTTGACATTTTAATGAGATTTTAATGTAATGGGAATTTTGTGTGATTTATCTTAAATTGTCTCATCATTTCCCTTTGCAGCTCAGTTTTCCTTTTGTTATCTTCTATTGATTTCATCTGTGAATACTGGATTCTATTTTTCTTTGTTTTTCTCAGTTTTTCTCTCACTGTGGCGTTCTTTTGTTCTTTGGAGGTTTTCTTCTCCGTTTCACTTTACTGTCTGCTTTTGGTTTGTTGGTCATTGTGTTGTGCTTTGACTTGTCTCTTTTTATGCATGCCTGGCCAGCAAGTATTTCTCGAGGTAGTCGTTGGTGTTTTCTCTTTTCGTTTTTATTGTTGTGGTAGAAGGGAGGATGGCATTCTCCCCTTTTGTCTTTCTTCTCTGTTTTTCTCATTTGTATTTTTGCATCTTCTTGTTGCTCTTTTCTCTCATGGTTTGCGATGTTTCTGATTTACTTTTTGTCCTTCCTCTATCTTGGTTTTCAGTCTCTTCTCTTTCTTTATTGTTTTTATATGGAAGGAAAGGGGATATGTTATATCCTGGCTTTGTTGTTATGCATGCAATCTCTTGCTCTGCCAGTGGAATGTTCATCCAATGATGTATTACAGAATGTTGGGAGCCAGAGAGTCAGTTGAGAAGGGCTGAGCACCATACTGGCTGCTCCTGGTGGGGTCTATGATTGATCTATGATTGGTCTTATACTCTCTTGTATTGGATTGAATTGGATGACTTGTAACCAACTACAAATAAACATCTAAAGATCCTCTACACGTCTGGACTAAGTCACTACAATATGTGTGTGTATGTGTGGTAATCATGTCTGGTGATTGTGTAGTGTGATTGAGTAGTACTTGTGTGTCTGGTGATTGTGCAGTGTTTCCCGTGGTGTGCCGTCTGGGATGGTGCCGGGCTGTATAGTGCTGCACAGTTCTGAGTGCGGGTGTTTTGTGTAGCACCGATATGCAAGGTGTGTGGGCTGCGTGGTGCCAGCTGTGTGGGAGGGATGCCAGAGATATGAATGTGTATTATTTGTAAATGTTATGGTGCTAAATTCCTATAGTGTTATTCAGCATTGCCTCACACCAGAAAAGCACCAACACCTCAGCCTCTCAATCCAGCCCTCAGTTTACCGCCACCCCCCCCCCCAATATTGATCTAAGGACAGAGGGAGGGAGACGCAGCAGAGCCCAGGCAGATGGGAGGGAGGACTGGGGCTGCTTGGGTGGCCTTGTCTCTCCCTCCAGTTGCTTATCAGATGCTTGTGGGGAGGCAGAGCCCTATTCCATCCCAAACCTCCCACCCACCCAGCCGGCCCCCTCCCTCCCTTCTTTTCAAGATCTGCTTGGAGGCAGCTTCTCACCAAATGTTGGTGGGACTGCCTGTGAAGAGGAGCTCCGAGACCTCCAGAGCTGCACTTTTTCTCTCCACTCTTGATTTTCGATGTCTGGCCGTGCTTTGGTTTTTATATTTTTGTTGCAGCTGATCCCTCTTTGGAGTGTGTGCAGTTTTTGAATTTTTATTTTTTTATTTTCTACTACTCTCTACTATACTCTACTCTCTACTCTCTGTGACTCACTCTCCACTACTCACTCTCTACTACTCTCTCTACTACTCACTCTACTACTCACTTTCTACTACTCACTTTCTACTACTCACTCTCTACTACTTACTCTCTACTACTCTCTACTCTCTACCACTCACTCTCTACTACTCACTCTCTACTACTCACTCTCTACTACTCTCAACTACTCTCTGCTCACTCTCTACTACTCACTCTCCACTACTCTCTACTCTCTACTACTCACTCTCTACTACTCTCTCTCTACTAACTCTCTACTACTCACTCCCTACTACTCTCTATTATTCTCTACTACTCACTCTCTACTACTCTCTACTACTCACTCTCTACTACTTTCTAATATTCTCTACTACTTACTCTCTGCTACTCACTCTCTACTACTCTCTACTCTCTACTACTCACTCTCTACTCACTCTCTACTACTCTCTCTCTACTACTCTCTCTACTACTCTCTCTACTACTCACTCACTACTTCTCACTCTCTACTACTCTATTACTCACTCTCTACAACTCACTCTACTACTCACTCTATTGCTCACTTATTACTACTCACTCTCTACTACTCTCTACTCTCTACTCTCTACTACTCACTCTCTACTACTCTACTACTCTCTACTACTCACTCTCTACTACTCTCTACTACTCGCTATCTACTACTCACTCTCTACTACTCTCTACTACTTTCTACTACTCACTCTCTACTACACTCTACTACTCACGCTCTACTACTCACTCTACTACTCACTCTACTACTCACTCTCTACTACTCTCTACTACTGTCTACTCTCTACTCCCTACTACTCACTCTCTACTACTCTCTACTCTCTACTACTCACTCTCTACTACTCTACTACTCTCTCTCTACTACTCTCTACTACTCTCTACTCTCTACTACTCACTCTCTACTCTCTACTACTCTCTCTCTACTCTCTACTACTCTCTCTACTACTCTCTCTACTACTCTCTCTCTACTACTCTCTCTACTACTCTCTCTCTACAAATCACTCTCTACTACTCACTCTCTACTACTCTCTACTACTCACTCACTAATTCTCACTCTTTACTACTCTCTACTACTCACTCTCTACTACTCTCCACTACTTTCTACTACTCACTCTCTACTACACTCTACTACTCACGCTACTACTCACTCTCTACTACTCTCTACTACTGTCTACTCTCTACTCCCTACTACTCACTCTCTACTACTCTCTTCTCTCTACTACTCACTCTCTACTACTCTACTACTCTCTCTCTACTACTCTCTACTACTCTCTACTACTCACTCTCTACTACTCACTCTCTACTACTCTCTACTCTCTACTACTCACTTTCTACTCTCTCTCTCTACTACTCTCTCTACTCTCTCTCTACTACTCACTCTCTACTACTCTTTACTACTCACTACTTCTCACTCTCTACTACTCTCTACTACTCACTCTCTACAACTCACTCTACTACTCACTCTATTACTCACTTATTACTACTCACTCTCTACGACTATCTACTCTCTACTCACTCTCTACTACTCTCTACTACTCTCAACTACTCTCTACTACTCTCAACTACTCTCTACTACTCACTCTCTACTACTTACTCTCTACTACTCTACTAATGTCTACTACTCACTCTCTACTACTTTCTACTACTCACTCTCTACTACACTCTACTACTCACCCTCTACTACTCACTCTACTACTCACTCTACTACTCACTCTCTACTACTCTCTACTACTGTCTACTCTCTACTCCCTACTACTCACTCTACTACTCTCTACTACTCACTCTCTACTACTCTACTACTCTCTCTCTGCTACTCTCTACTACTCACTCTCTACTACTCACTCTCTACTGCTCTCTACTCTCTACTACTATCTACTACTCACTCTCTACTACTCTCTACTCTGCTCTCTACTACTCTCTCTCTACTACTCTCGACTACTCACTCTCTACTTCTCTCTACTACTCACTCTACTACTCTCTACTCTGCTCTCTACTACTCTCTCGCTACTACTCTCTACTACTCACTCTCTACCACTCACTCTCTACTACTCACTTTCTACTACTCTCTACTCTCTACTCTACTCTCTACTACTCTCTACAACTCACTCTCTACTACTCTCCACTACTACTCTACTACACTCTCTACTACTCTCTACTACTCACTCTCTACTACTCACTCTCTACTACTCACTCTCTACTACCCTCTCTCTACTACTATCTACTACTCACTCTTTAGTACTCTACTCTCTTCTTTCTACTACTCACTCTCTACTACTCTCTCTCTACTACTCACTCTCTACTACTCTCTACTACTCACTCACTACTACTCACTCTCTACTACTCACTCTCTACTACTCTCTACTACTCTCTACTACTCTTGACTACTCACTCTACTACTCTCACTACTCACTCTCTACTACTCACTCTCTACTACTCTACTACTCACTCTCTACTACTCACTCTCTACTCTCTACTACTCAATCTCTACTACTCACTCTCTACCTCTCTCTACCTCTCTCTCTCTCTACTACTCTCTACCTCTCTACCTCTACCTCTCTACCTCTACCTCTCTCTACCTCTACCTCTCTCTACCTCTCTACGCGCACACATATGCACATATATGTATATAGATATAAATATGTATATATATGCATATTCACTGAAAAAACCATAGGTTTCAGGGGCGTTATAGTTAGTTGGACATTTCACTCATACAAAACCATAGAAATTCCCCTGTTATAGTTAGTTCAGCTAACTATAACTCGCACGCCCGCAATGCACTGCTGATGATGTCACATATTACATCACTCATGACATTGTCAGTGACATCACTCATGACATCATTCATGACATTTCACTTTCAACAATACAACAGCTGGAAATGCACTTTTCGGTAAAAAAACACATTCCTTCCTCCTAAATAATCAAATAAACGTCTCACTGAAGAACAGGGGCCAGCTTTGAACAGCCGTTACAATGACTTTTTTACTTCACGATACCATTACAACGCATGCATTACCACGGATGTGTTGTACATCGCGAAGTCATTACTATAAATTTTTTTAGAACGCATGGTCATTTACCACGCATGCTTTTACAACAAATCTCGTTGTAAAGGTATGTATGGTAAATGACCATGCGTTCTAAAAAACATGTAGACGATCCACGTTGTTGTAAGGAAACAGAGGCTGTTCCGTTTCCTCACAACGACGTGCACCACCCCTCAGAGACGACGTGAAGCAGGAACCATGAGGAGAGAGGAACCACGAGGAGTGAAAGGTAAGGGGGATTGGGCATGGGGTGTTTTTTTTTTTTCTAGGGTTTAGGGTAGTGCAGTGGTGTTTGGGTAGTGTAGGGGGTCGTGCAGGGGGTAGTGTTTTAGGGTTTAGGGTAGTGCAGTGGTGTTTGGGTAGTGTAGGGGGTCATGCTGGGGTAGTGTTTTAGGGTTTAGGGTAGTGCAGTAGTGTAGGGGGTCGTGCTGGGGTAGTGTTTTAGGGTTTAGGGTGGTGCAGTGGTGTATGGGTAGTGTAGGGGATCATGCTGGGGTAGTGTTTTAGGGTTTAGGGTAGTGCAGTGGTGTTTGAGTAGTGTACAGGTCATGCTGGTGGTAGTGTTTTAGGGTTTAGGGTAGTGCAGTGGTGTTTGTGTAGTGTAGGGGGTCGTGCTGGGGGTAGTGCTTTATGGTTTAGGGTAGTGCAGTTGTGTTTGGGTAGTGTAGGGGGTCGTGCTGGGGGTAGTGTTTATGGTTTAGGGTAGTGCAGTTGTGTTTGGGTAGTGTAGGGAGTCGTGCTGGGGGTAGTGTTTAGGGTAGTACAGTGGTGTTTGTGTAGTGTAGGGGGTTTTGCTGGGGGTAGTGTTTTAGGGTTTAGGGTAGTGCAGTGGTGTTTGTGTAGTGTATGGGGTAGTGCTGGGGTAGTGTTTTAGGGTTTAGGGTAGTGCAGTGGTGTGTGTGTAGTGTAGGGGGTAGTGTTTTAGGGTTTAGGGTAGTGCAGTGGTGTTTGTGTACTGTAGGGGCTCGTGCTGGGTTTTAGTGTTTTAGGGTAGTGCAGTGGTGTTTGTGTAGTGTAGGGGGTCGTGTTTTAGGGTTTAGGGTCGTGCAGTGGTGTTTGGGTAGTGAAGGCGGTCATGCTGGGGGTAGTGTTTTAGGGTTTAGGGTAGTGCAGTTGTGTTTAGGTAGTGAAGGGGGTCGTGCTGGGGGTAGTGTTTTAGGGTTTAGGATAGTGCAGTGGTGTTTGTGTAGTGTAGGGGGTCATGCGGGGGTAGATTTAGTGTTTAGGGTAGTGCAGTGGTGTTTGTGTAGTGTAGGGGGTCGTGCTGTGGTAGTGTTTTAGGGTTTAAGGCAGTGCAGTGGTGTTTGTGTAGTGAAGGGGGTTGTGCTGGGGTAGTGTTTTAGGTTTTAGGGTAGTGCAGTGGTGTTTGTGTAGTGTAGGGGGTTGTGCTGGGGGTAGATTTAGGGTTTAGGGTAGTGCAGTGGTGTTTGGGTAGTGTAGGGAGTCATGCTGGTGGTAGTGTTTTAGGGTTTAGGGTAGTGCAGTTATGTTTGGGTAGTGTAGGGTATCGTGCTGAGGGTAGTGTTTTAGGGTTTAGGGTAGTGCAGTGGTGTTTGGGTAGTGGAGGGGGTAGTGTTTTAGGGTTTAGGGTAGTGCACCCAACCAGCCACAATATCCACGGACAAAGGGGATCCTGACTCTTTTGAACGCTCTGCCAATTGAATAATTTGGGTCAAGGGCCCTACCATGTCCAAGAGCTATCAATTCCTTTCTTGAGATCCCTCATATACTTGGTGAAAAAAGTACATAGTTTCTCATCAATTTCAGACGTGTATGCCACCTTCCCCTTCAGTGAGGGCCTGGGGCATTCTCCCTTCATCCTATTCCTGACCTCCCTTTCAAGGGGTTGATGGATTTTCCCCACCACATACTCTGCCACTTTGGTGTCAGGGGTCCTCTCCGCCGACCTAGGATGGTAAATTTGGGTAAGCTCGAACATGTCCGAGTGGACCCCGTCCCCAACCCACTGCTGGAGGGAGAAGTTGGGGGGACCATTCCTCCTCCTCTTCCTGGTAGGAGGAGTAAAAATGTTCTTCTGGAGAAGACATGATAGCAGAGGGTGTGAGCACAGAACAAATGCCCGTAAAAATCCTTAAGGCAGCCTCCTCGCCAGGATAAACAGCGTTTACTTAGCATGCGTTACTTCGCATGCCATTACTACGCAGACGTTAGTACGCACGCGTTTTTAGTTCGCATACCTTTCCTAAGCAAGTCGGAACAGCGACTTGCGTTAGGGGGCGGAAGGTGTTGGATTTAAAATCCAACACCTTCCCTAGTGTCCGCATAGACTGGAGTTGGAATAGTAAATTATACTATTCCAACATCCAGCACCCCCTACTGCAATTCGTTGTTCCGAATTGCATAGGAAAGGTATGCGAACTAAAAACGCGATCATACTAACGACCGCTTAGTAATGGCATGCGTACTAAACGCATGCGAAGTAACGTCATATATTCCCTCGCCAGTGCTCCAACAGCTGGGCTTTCCCCGAAGCTGTTATAAGAATAGACTGTGGCGCAATACCAATTACCACCACCAGGTGGCTAACGTGGCCGTGTGGGGAAATCACCGCGTAGCTCTGTCAAAATTAGGCGAGGGTTGGTCGGGAAGCAAGCGGACACTAAAGGAGTGACAGGATTCCCAAATGTGCGAAAAGACCAGCGGGAGCTCTCGACGGAGCTGCTTCGCTCGGAACAGATGCGCCTGACAGGATCTCACCGCGCGCAGAGCGCACAGTGCACAGCGGGAGAAATTGCGAGGGGGAGAACGCTGTCAGGCAAGAGCCTGCTGCGCAGGGAATATGAAACAATACCAAGGCAATAATGCTAATAACGTGCACAAGAAACCGTTATACAAACAGCAACAACGTCAGATTAAGCCAAGAATGTAAGGAATGCACTTAACTGAAGAGCAATGAAGAAAGAGGAAGCGGAAGGTACGTCACAATATTATATACGATGGACTGTGATATGATTGGACTATAGTTGCCTTGGAGACTACCCCCCTAATGGTTCATGGGTTGTGTAGTCTTTTGTTTAATGATTGTTGTGTTATGTTTTCTTTGAACTGCTATGCAAATAAAGTCAATCAATCAACCAATCAGGGGTTAGTGAAGCGCGCTACTCACCCGGGTAGGTCTAGCAGCTCCGATCAGTTGAAAATCTAGGTCTTGAGTGCCCGTCTGAAGGTGAATAGGGTAGTCGAGCGTCTTATTTCAACTGGGAGAGTGTTCCATGCTGTGGCGGCAGTGTAGGAGAAGGCTCTCTCTCCGGCTCTGCTTCGGTGGATGCGGGGGACCTCTGCCAGGGCGAGGTCAGAAGAGCGAAGGTTCCTCTTGGGTTTGTGGAAACTCATTCGGTCGTTGAGGTATTTGGGTCCGATGTTGTTCAGGGATTTGTAAGCTTGCGTGAGTAGTTTGTTGGTGACCCTCTTCTCAATGGGGAGCCAGTGGAGCTCTCGTAGGTGCGGTGTCATGTGTTCCTGGCGTGGTAGTCCTAGGACGAGCCAGGCGGCGGCGTTTTGGATGGTTTGAAGTTTGCGAAGTAGTGATTTGTTGATTCCGGCTTAGAGGGAGTTGCCGTAGTCGAGCCTGCTGGTGATGAGTGCGTATGACGGTCTTTCGGCAGTCTGAGGGGATCCATTTGAAAATTTTTCATAGGTTCGGAGGCAGTTGAAACTGGCGGAGGCAATAGCGTTGATTTGGCGGTTCATGCAGAGTGAGGAGTCAAGGATTATGCCGAGGCTCCGAGCGTGGTCTGTTGGGTCAGACGGGGGCCAAGGGCGGGAGGCCACCAGGAGTCGTCCCAGGCTGAGGGGCTGGGTCCGAAGATGAGAACCTCCGTCTTTTTGGAGTTGAGTTTGAGGCAACTGTCCTTCATCCAGGTGGCTACTCCACTCATTCCCTCCTGGAAGCTCATTCTGGTGTCTTCGGGGTTGCTGGTGAGGGAGAGGATGAGCTGGATGTAGTCGGCGTAGGATATGATGCTGAGTCCGTGCTGTCTGACGATGGCGGCCAAGGGGGCCATGTAGATGTTGAAGAGGGTTGGGCTCAGAAAGGATCCCTGGGGGACCCGGCAGATGATGTCGGTGAGTTTGGAGAGGAAAGGGGGGAGCATGACCCTCTGTGTTCTGCTGGAGAGGAAGGATCGGTTTCAGTTGAGGGCGTCTCCACGAATTCCCGTGTTGTGGAGTCTGGTGGTCAGTGTGCAATGTGAGACGGTGTCGAAGGCTGCAGAGAGGTCGAGGAGGATGAGGGCTGCGGTGTGTCCCTGATCGAGCAGCATGCGGAAGTCATCGGTGGCCACGATTAGGGCTGTCTCGGTGCTGTGGTTGCTGCGGAAACCAGATTGGGAGGGGCCAGTATGTTGTTTTCTTTGATGAAGGTTGTCAGCTGGGTGTTTACGATTCATTCATAGACTTTGGCCACGAAAGGAAGGAGGGAGATGGGTCTGTAGTTCCTGAGGTCGGTTGGGTCCGCCAATGGTTTTTTGAGGAGGGGGCCTCACTTCGGCACGCTTCCAGTCCATGGGGCAGGTGCCCGAGGCCAGGGAGGAGTTGATGGTGCGGGTTAGCTCGGGAGCAATGACCGTGATGGCTCTGTGGAAGATGTGCGGGGGGCAGGGGTCCGTCGGGGCACCAGAGTGGGTCGTCTTCATGGTGGTGGTGATTAGTTCGACTGAAGCGGAGCTCCATGTGGAGATTGTAGGGTTGGCGCTGGTCGTGATTGTAGTGGCGAAGGCCGTAGTTGGTTCGTTGAAATTGTCGTAAAGGGTCATAATCTTCTGGTGAAAGAAGGTGCTGAGCTTGTTGCAGAGATCTTGGGTGGGTGTGATGTCAGTGGCTTCGCATGAAGGTTTGGTGAGATGTTTGATGACGTTGAAAAGTTCACTAGAGTTCGCTGCGTTGGCGTTGATTTTTTCCCTGAGGAAGGTTCTTTTGGTGTCCCTTAATAGTTGGTGGTAGTTCTTCATGGCGGTCTTGTGGTTGAAGTGAGGAAAGATATGCATAATCCTCGCCTCCGTCCTGCCATAGAATTCATTAAACTTTATTCGATCTGATTTAGAAACATAGATCATAAAAGTGTACATAAAAACAGTAAATCCTCTTTCCTAATACAATACAGTGAGAATTAATTAAAACCAGTAGGTAAAAACTGGTGTTAAAAAGCCCGGTTCAGAGCAACTTCAGGTTAACAGAATCGTAAAGTTCAATATTTCGCAAGATCAATCTCATGTACTTCGTGCAAAATACGCAATAAGGGGTCCAAGTAAGATGTAACGCTCCAATACCTGACCAGTCTGCACTATTTAAAACTGCAGAAAAACAAAAAATAAAAAGTGTTTTGCACACTTCTGTCATTGGGCTATACGTGGGCTACATCTGGGTGCTATTTGTGCTACATTTGGGCTCTTTTTTTCTCTGGTGGCCATCTTGGGAGACTTATTTGTTATGAAGTTTCCTAATTTTCTCATTTACTGCAGTTTGCTCAGTAGGAAATGCTTTCAGTTTTTTACTTTGATTCCATCAAGAAGACATTCAGATGTGTCACACATTTGCCATACATTCAGAATGTTAGCACTCTAGTTGTTCATTAGATCACTGTAGTAAAGCTACTGCTCACCAGGGAGTTAACTGGAAGTCTACTGCTGGTATTGAGAGTGATTGTTTCAGTCTGCATGTCACAATTTTCTAATGAAATAGAAGAGTATTTGAGATCTCACTTAAAACATGCCCTAAATTGTAGCACTAACCATAATTTCTATGGCAAAATGAACCCCCTCATTTTGTTCCTTTTTAAATTACATGATTTAAGTGCAACCAGTCTATTCCAATCAAGATGGCTTCAGGTGTGCCATAATTTTGTCACAAGAAAGACTGTTAGCTCTCTAGTTGTTCTTTAGAACACTTTGGGAAGCTGCAGTAGAAAACAAAGGCATCAACTGACAGGCTTCTCCTGTTGAAATATAACAAGAAGATATTTGAGATCTCACTTAAAACATGTCCTAATTTTTCTTTCTACAGCACTAACCATAATTTCTATGGCAAAATGAAGCCCCTCATTTTGTTCCTTTTTAAATTAAATGTTTTAAGTGTTGCCAGTTTATTCCAATCAAGATGGCTTCAGGTGTGCCATAATTTTGTCATTAGTAAGACTGTTAGCGCTCTAGTTGCTCTTTAGAACACTCTGGGAAGCTGCAGTAGAGCACAAAGGCATCAACTGACAGGCTGCTCCTGTTGAAATATAACAGGAAGATATTTGAGACCACATTTGAAAAATGTCCTAATTTTTCTTTCTACAGCACTAACCATAATTCCTATGACAAAATGAACCCCCTCATTTTGCTCCTTTTTAAATTAAATGTTTTAAGAGTTACCAGTTTATTCCAATCAAGATGGCTTCAGGTGTGCCATAATTTTGTCATTAGTAAGACTGTTAGCGCTCTAGTTGTTCTTTAGAACACTCTGGGAAGCTGCAGTAGAAAACAAAGGCATCAACTGACACGCTTCTCCTGTTGAAATATAACAAGAAGATATTTGTGATCTCACTTAAAACATGTCCTAATTTTTCTTTCTACAGCACTAACCATAATTTCTATGGCAAAATGAAGCCCTTCATTTTGTTCCTTTTTAAATTAAATGTTTTAAGTGTTACCAGTTTATTCCAATCAAGATAGCTTCAGGTGTGCCATAATTTTGTCATAAGTAAGACTGTTAGCGCTCTAGTTGCTCTTTAGTGGTACAAAAGGGGGTGGTGATGGACGGAGCATCAGAACCAATCAAACACTCACACCCAGTAAACAGATCTGGGTTTGATCCATCACCGTTCTTTAGCCCACTCTGCCACCCCAGTTCAGACATGGCCATATGCAAATCAGTCTGAACCTGTGCCTCATGGGAACAGTCCAGCCCGAACTGCCAAGACATGCCTTTCCTGGACCGGAAACAAGCTTCCTAGGACCGGTTTCTGGCATTTCAGCCATCTTCAGCCAGGCTTGCTTGAATCCAGTAGCAAAGTGAGCAAGGGACTCACGTCTGAGCATACCCTGCCAACTTATGGCGAACAAAGCGGTACAAAAGGGGGTCGTCATGGACGGAGCATTAGAACCAATCAAACACTCACACCCAGTCAACAGATCTGGGTTTGATCCATCACCGTTCTTTAGCCCACTCTGCCACCCCAGTTCAGACATGGCCATATGCAAATCAGTCTGACCCTGTGCCTCATGGGAACAGTCCAGCCCGAACTGCCAAGCCATGCCTTCCCTGGACCGGAAACAAGCTTCCTAGGACCGGTTTCTGGCATTTCAGCCGTCTTCAGCCAGGCTTGCTTGAATCCAGTGGCAAAGTGAGCAAGGGACTCACGTCTGAGCATACCCTGCCAACTTATGGCGAACAAAGCGGTACAAAAGGGGGTGGTGATGGACGGAGCATCAGAACCAATCAAACACTCACACCCAGTCAACAGATCTGGGTTTGATCCATCACCGTTCTTTAGCCCACTCTGCCACCCCAGTTCAGACATGGCCATATGCAAATCAGTCTGACCCTGTGCCTCATGGGAACAGTCCAGCCCGAACTGCCAAGCCATGCCTTCCCTGGACAGGAAACAAGCTTCCTAGGACCGGTTTCTGGCATTTCAGCCGTCTTCAGCCAGGCTTGCTTGAATCCATAATTTCTATGGCAAAATGAACCCCTTCATTTTGTTCCTTTTTAAATTACATGTTTTAAGTGCAACCAGTCTATTCCAATCAAGATGGCTTCAGGTGTGCCATAATTTTGTCATAAGAAAGACTGTTAGCTCTCTAGTTGTTTTTTAGAACACTTTGGGAAGCTGCAGTAGAAAACAAAGGCATCAACTGACAGGCTTCTCCTGTTGAAATATAACAAGAAGATATTTGAGATCTCACTTAAAACATGTCCTAATTTTTCTTTCTACAGCACTAACCATAATTTCTATGGCAAAATGAAGCCCCTCATTTTGTTCCTTTTTAAATTAAATGTTTTAAGTGTTGCCAGTTTATTCCAATCAAGATGGCTTCAGGTGTGCCATAATTTTGTCAAAAGTAAGACTGTTAGCGCTCTAGTTGCTCTTTAGAACACTCTGGGAAGCTGCAGTAGAGCACAAAGGCATCAACTGACAGGCTGCGCCTGTTGAAATATAACAGGAAGATATTTGAGACCACACTTGAAACATGTCCTAATTTTTCTTTCTACAGCACTAACCATAATTCCTATGACAAAATGAACCCCCTCATTTTGTTCCTTTTTAAATTAAATGTTTTAAGAGTTACCAGTTTATTCCAATCAAGATGGCTTCAGGTGTGCCATAAGTTTGTCATAAGTAAGGCTGTTAGCGCTCTAGTTGTTCTTTAGAACACTCTGGGAAGCTGCAGTAGAACACAAAGGAATCAACTGACAGGCTGCTCCTGTTGAAATATAACAGGAAGATATTTGAGATCTCACTTAAAACATGTCCTAATTTTTCTTTTTACAGCACTAGCCATAATTTCTATGATAAAATGAACCCCCTTATTTTGTTCCTTTTTAAATTAAATTTTTATGAGTTACCAGTTTATTCCAATCAAGATGGCTTCAGGTGTGCCATATTTTTGTCATAAGTAAGACTGTTAGCGCTCTAGTTGGTCTTTAGAACACTCTGGGAAGCTGCAGTAGAACACAAAGGCATCAACTGACAGGCTACTCCCGTTGAAATATGACAGGAAGATATGTGAGATCACACTTGAAACATGTCCTAATATTTCTTTCTACAGCACTAACCATAATTCATATGACAAAATGAACCCCATCATTTTGTTCCTTTTTACATTAAATGTTTTAAGTGTTACCAGTTTATTCCAATCAAGATGGCTTCAGGTGTGCCATGCTTTTGTCATAAGTAAGGCTGTTAGCGCTCTAGGTGTTCTTTAGAACACTCTGGGAAGCTGCAGTAGAACGCAAAGGAATCAACTGGCAGTCTCTGCCCTTGTTGGATGTACATGATTTGCTGAGAATGACAGACTTCATTCTCACATGACTGAGAAAGATAATGTGAATTTACAGAAAATATGCTCTCCTTTTAGCTTCAGTTTTCTCTCAAACATGATTCATGATATCCCAGCAGAAAGTTTTTCACAGGGTAAAATCACCTTAGAACACACCACAATTCCTGAAATTAGTATGGTACCATCAACAAATGAATTCTAATGTAACTAACGTCTGTTATCACCCTTTATAGTTCTCCTTTTGGTAACCCTAAAAATCTTCGATTCACTACAATGCCTTTCAATGGGGTACTATCATGTATATTGGCCCCAAGATGGCTGCCAGCAATTCCAGGATGAAGTGCTGACAGCCAATGAGATCTCACAATGAGATGTGTCGTTAGGCTCTGCCTCCCCCAGCTGCACATAGCCAATCCTGGTCCACACGTGGTGCACCCTGCAGGCAGCTCCAGCGAGGCCCTCAGATACCTCTGCTCAGGGAGTCTTCTGCCCCCCGGGGGCCTCCTCTTGCCTCAACCTGCTCCCAGGGCTGACGCTTGTGCCCTGCCACGCTCCGCCTGTTCATGCAGAGACCTGGCCACCTGCTCCTTCAGTACGCACTCCCTGCTCTTGCTTCACTGCCCATGCCCCAGACGGTTGTTCTTGGCTGCCCGCGCTGGCATATACTCGCAGTCACCAGCCACACGACAGACGCTCTGCCACATCCTGCCTTCGGTGGTGCCTACAGCCTCCTGCACCGGCTAGGCTTGCACTCTTTTCCCTGTCACCTCTACCATCTCTCTGGCCGGCATGACGTCCATCCCGCCTTTGGAGCACTTTACGGTCACCTGGCCACCACACTCCCAAGCTGCGCGGTGGAAAGCGTGGGTGGAGCATTTAGAGACATTCTTCGACGCCGCTGACATCCCTGCCCCATGGCGGAGACCCATGCTCCTCCACCTTGGTGGCACGGAAATCCACAAAATAGCGAAGACTGTCCGCGAAGTCAGGCCCACGAGGAACTATGCCTCGCTGCGTGATGCCATCACAGCCCATTTTGAGCCCTATGCCAACCCGGACTACGAGCGCTTCCTCCTCCGCCAAGCAAAATAGCTCCCAGACAAGTCCGTTGATGTATTCTACACCCGCCTAAAAGAGCTAGCTAGCATGTGCACCCTTCCTGATGAGGATGATGAGATCCGGGCGCAATTCATTCAAGGCTGCGCCTCCTCTAAGCTACGCAAGCGCGTCCTACAGGAACACAACATGTCGATGAGGGATATCCTGACCCTAGGATGCTCCAAGGAACTATCCAAGTCCAGGGCAGCCCACATGGAGCTCAAAGCTACAGCGGCCGTCAAAGAAGAACCAGTCTGCGCCGTCCGCCCTGAAACCCGTGAACCCCGACAAAGACCCCGGAAGTCCTCAACCCAAAGCTCCAGACATAACCCAAAGACTTGCCTCTGTGGATGGTGTGGCGGCCTACTCCCACAAGACGGCGCCTGCCCAGCCCAAGGAAAGCCCTGCAGTGCGTGAGAAAGCTCAACCATTTTTCCAAAGTCTGCCGCTCGAAGCCACAGCGGCAGACTCAAGGCCCACCTCGCCAGGTGCGTGCACTCGAACTTCTCCCAGATGACTCATCAAGCAGCGACATGGACGAAGACGAGGCCGCCACTGTGTATGTGGTACACATGCTACACGCCCTCTCTGCCTCCCCGCAGGCAGCACCCATGTGCACTATCAATGTGCAAGACCACCCAGTAGCAGCACTCATCGACACAGGTGCAACCATCAACCTCATGGCTGCCAGCGTCTACAGGCTTTTGCCCAATCTGCCGGCCCTCTGCAACACCAACGTCCAAGTTTATGCATTCGGTACCCATACCCCACTCAGAATATGCGGCGTCTTCCAAGCCGACCTATCTCACGACCAAATTCACCAACGGTCCAAAATCCACGTCTCCCAAGAAGGGTCTGGATTCTTACTCAGCTGCTGTACCGCACAGGACCTTCGTCTCATCCATTTTGCCTTTACCGTGCTGGCTCACGACCTGGAACGCCTGCTGACCGACTTCACACCCCTCTTTGAAGGGATTGGATGCCTCAAAGGCCCGGCTGTCCAGCTGCACATAGACAAGTCCGTAGCCCTGATTGTCCTCAGGCACAGGAGGATTGCATTCCATCTCTGCCCAAAGGTCGAGGCAGAACTCCGTCTGTGGGAAGTGGCTGGAATCATTGAGCGAGTGCGCGGCCCCACCCCGTGGGTGTCCCCCATCGTGGTGGCGAAAAAGCCGAAGCAGCCTGATGCGGTCCGCATCTGTGTGGACATGCGGATCCCGAACCTCACCATCGAACGGGAGCGCCACCTGACACCCACGGTAGACGACATCATTGGCGAACTCACGGGGTCCAAGTGGTTCTCAAAAATGGACCTCCGCTCATGGTACCATCAGATCCCTCTGCACCCGAACTCACCCAATCACTACCTTCTCCACCCACGCCGGTCTCTGGCGCTACACACGCCTCAACTTCAGAATCTCAAGCGCGGCCGAAGTGTTCCAAAACATAATCACATAATCAAGACCTTCCTGCAAGGGCTGGAGGGGGTGCTCAACGTGAGCGATGATAACTTAGTGCATGCTCCCTCCCTAGAAGAACGTATCCTACGCCTGAACGCGGTGTTCACTCGCCTTCGAGACTGTGGGTTGAACCTGCACAGAGAGAAATGCGAATTCCTGCTGTGAGACATCAGTTTTTTTGGATATCGATTCTCGGACAAAGGCATCGGGCCGGACCCAGACAAAGTGAAGGATGTCCAAGAGGCGTCAGCCCCCACATCGGTGTCAGGAGTCCGCAGCTTCTTGGGTATGGTCGCGTAATGTGGACACTTCATCAGAAACCTCTGAGATATGACTGGCCCTCTGCGAGATCTCACCAGAACCACCACCCACTGGACATGGGGTCCGGAGCAAGAGAAGGCATTCCAGCAAACGAAGGCAGCACTGTCCGCAAACACCACGCTCATCTACTTTGATTCGCGACATGACTCCCAGCTTGTAGTCGACGCCAGCCCCACAGGCCTAGGTGCTGTCCTAGCGCAACGACAAGACTGGGGTGAATGAGCACCTGTCACCTACGCAAGCTGGACCCTTACACCTACCGAGCAGAGGTATTCTCAAATCGAGAAAGAAGCCATCGCGATCCTATGGGGGTGCCGCCACTTTCACATATATTTGTACAGCCATCCGTTCACAGTCATCACGGATCACAAACCGTTGATCCCGCTGTTCCAAGGCTCCTCGTCTCGTCCTCCTCCGCGAATAGAGAAATGGATCCTGCAGCTGCAAGAGTTCCAGCTCACCGTAGAATATAGACCTGGCGCCCGGAATCCAGCTGACTTTCTGTCGCGGCACGCCTGGCCAGCCACCCCTCCAGAAGCGGCTGAAGCAGCAGCCACAGAAGACTACGTGAGGATGGTGGTGGAAAGGTCCCGGCCCCTCCCTATGTCCCTGCAAGATGTCATATCAGCCACCCTGGATGATGACTGCCTCCAAATCGCCATCCAGGCGGTTTCCTCAGGTGACTGGAGACTCCTACAGAAACCTTCATCTCTATGGACCATTGCAGCCCAGGCAACCTTGAAGTCCCTGCACCAGGTCCATCATGAATTATCGGTATCAGCCGACGGCTGTCTACTTCGAGTCCCGCGCCTTGTCCTGCCGGATAGCCTCACCAGACAGGCAGCCCTCCTGGCCCATTGTGCCCACCAGGGAATTGTCAAATCGAAGAACAGACTTCGCAGCAAGGTCTGGTTCCCCGGCCTGGACCAACAGATAGAGTCAGTGGTGCAGCACTGCCCAGTGTGCCTTGCAACGAGTCTACCAAGCAAACCGGCGCCCGTGATCACTGAAGCAGCTCCGAGCGCCCCATGGGAGAGAGTGAGTGCTGACTTTGGCAGTCTTCAAGGAGGAAAGTACATGCTGGTGGTAGTAGACGACTTCTCAAGGTATCCAGAAGTCGAGTTCATTACATCTACTTCTGCAGTGGAGGTAATCCCCAAGCTAGAAAAGATTGCAACCCACGGGCTCTTCGGCGAACTCCGCACAGACAATGGACCACCCTTCACCAGCTAGGAAGTGGCCGAATACTTTGCCTCCCACAAAATAAAGCACCGCAAAATCACACCGAGATGGACCCAAGCCAATGAGGAAATCGAGCGTCTAATGAGGACATTGAGCAAAACGATTCAAATCGCCTTAGCTGATGGGCTAACCTTGAATGGGCAGTGTACCTGAACGCTGGCAAAACAGAGGTGTTGCTTCTGGGTAAAAATCCTGACTATTGGACTGATCACTGGTGGCCGTCCGCACTGGGCCCTATCCCCCCCCCCCCCAAAACCGTGGTAAAAAGCCTTGGTGTCTGGGTGGACGCATCTCTTAATTTCCAGACCCACACCAAGAAACTGGCTGCCACCTGTGTGGGCCTGTTGAGGAGCCTTCATCCGATCCTTGGCTTTTTTGACCACCATACGCGCCAAATGATAGTCCAATCTACCATCCTGGCTCGACTGGACTACGCCAATATCCTTTTTCTTGGCCTTAATAAAGCTGAGATGGCGCGGCTACAACGTATACAAAACTCTGCTGCCAGGGCAGTTGTAGGCCTCCCTCGCAGGTGCTCTGCAAGAAACACCATCCAGAAACTACACTGGCTGCGCATGGAAGCCCGAGTTCAGTTTAAAGCCCTCACTACTGTTTTTAAAATTCTCAAGACTGACTGTCCTGGCCTCCTGCGTCCACTCCTAGAGCCCTATACCCCTCAGCGGGCCCTACGCTCCTCGGGTCAAAACTTGGTGGTTACCCCACGTATAAGGCTAAGCAGAATGGGCGGTCGCTCTTTCAGAGTCTTGGGGGCAAGACTCTGGAACTCCCTGCCACCTCACATTTGCTCCATGACTAACCTGCTGGCCTTCCGCAAAGCGATCAAAACATTTCTATTCTCCCCATCTTAATCTCTTACTGCCCGTCCTTTCCTTCTCCCCCCTCAGGTTATCGTTATAGTTCAGCGCCGGGACGCCTCGTTGCTGGGGCAGCTGTTCGCGCTAAATAAAACGTTATAACATAACATAACATACCAATTCATCAGGGAGTACCAGCTTACCCCACACTGCACTACTGGCATATCCCCCAGTCGACTGTGTTTCGGCCGGACTGTAACAGACACCATTCCACACCATCCGATATGGGCCAAGACACCCGACCCCCCAAACCAGTCAGACTACCGGCGAGAAAAGAGCAACAAAGCCTCGTCCTGAAAGAGACATGCCAGAGAAAGCCCCATTGCTGTGGGTGACCAGTTGCTTGTGCAAGATTGCCAACCCGGAGGAAAGTTCCGTCTGCCTTTCGAGCTTCAACCTTGGACTGTCACGGCAGTAAAAGGCACCATGGTGACTGCCCAAAGAGGGTCCGAGAAGGTAACTCGAAATGTGTCCTTCTTCAAAAGAGTCCCATCTGAAAAAGAGAACAACTTCCCAGTGTCCGACGGATGCAGCGAAGCCTCCGGCGAGGAATTCTCGAGTCCTGACAGCGAATCATCTGAACCTGATCAACCTGCTGCCGTGGATCCATCTTCCAGTCCTGTGGCCACACCGACCCAAGACCGAGGTCTTGAATGTGATCGGAACCCAGCCCCCTGCAACAGCCCGGTGGAACAGTCACCTGCATCGCAGCCGAAGAGCGGCCAGAACAGGTATCACCTCCGGCCCTGTCTGAAGCCATCCCAGAAGTACAAAGACTATGTACCCAGTGGCTAGTCGGCGATCGTGGGGCGGGTCGTAGCCTGAGTGAACTGCTGAGAAAGACAACCAAGTAAGACTGTTCCGTTTGTATCTGATCCTAGAAGTAGTGTGTATTGGATTGCACATTCCATTTTGTTATGTTTTGCATTTCTGCTTAGTGCTTAAGTTCTGTTAACATGTCCCTCCTGGTAAAGGAGGAATGTAATGTTGTGGAGACTGTGGAACATTCCACGTCTTCTACTGTGCTGGGGGGTGGCCCCCTTAAGCCACCGCCCCTATGAGCGTGCCCGAATGGTTTGGCCTGGCGCACGCTGGGACAACGTGGTAGGTGTCAATAAATAGCCCAGGGCTCTGGGCGTGGCTCAGTTCGGAGCTGGCTACTAATGTTAACTGGCCTCCGTGTGTCATCATTGCCAGCTGACCTGGGCCTAGGCCACGATGCGACACCGCCCAGATATTGAAACTTTTTCTTTTTCAAATTTCTCATGAACTACTGAACAGATTTCCACCATTTAACAACAAGCATTTGTAATGCAATAGGTCTCGCATTTGCGAGAGTTGGAGCTATTGGCATTGTATATGACAATGCCTTTTATTAATTTGTTTTGAAAACCTGCAAGCGGTGCATAGACACGCACTTTATATGTATAGTCCTTGCTTACGGGAAGCAAGGCTGGCAGTAAAAGAGACTGCCAGCCTTTCTTCTCATAAGCAAGGGCTATAACTAAAAAAGTGCTTGTTTACGCACAGCTTGCAGGATATGAAAAACGCATAAATAAAAGGCATTTACATTTACAATGCCAAAAGCTCAAACTCTCACAAATGAGAGACCTATTGCATTGCAAATGCTTGTTGTCCTGAGGCTTTCGGACTCCTTTGCTCTTCAGGCATCAGCTGCTGAACATTGTTAAACCAGGAGCATGCGCAGACCTCGGGAGTAGAAAGATCCTCCAGAGGCAACCTTTGTCTTTTGTTGTTACTATCCTGGGTGGTGGTGTTCAGCATGAGGAACGAGGGGGGGTTCTGTTAGTGTAGTTGTGAAGCACTGTGCATGCATCAATCTCTTGTGATCCAAAGGTTATCCACAATATGTCGATGAGACCACCGTGAGGGACCGAAAGCGAGGCAGTGAACTTAAGTCTGAGACTTTATAACAACCGGTGAGGCTGTGGCTCAACGTGTGAGACTCACTCTCAATGAGTGAGATCATAGTTCAAGTTGTGGTAACCTTATCAAATAACTGACAAAGCTCCAAGAGGTTAGACTGAAACCCATGGAGCTCTGTTTCAATGCGTGAGACTTACACTGCGTGAGACTATACTCCAGGATATGAGATTCTTACTCAATAAGTGACATTGGTCTCCATGTTGTGAAAGCAATCCCCACTGAGTGTGGCTGTGCTACAACACTCACTCCCAGTGAGTGACTCGCCAATGTGTGAGACTATCTGAAAACATGAGACCCACACTCTGATCCTGAAACTTTGGGTTACACGGACTCAGGGCCGGCTTTAGCGCTGGTGACGCCCGGTGCGACAACCATTTTTGGTGCCCCAACATCCCATGACCGCCTCCTCGGATTCTCTCCCTACCACCTGCAAAAGTGCCCCTCATCTCTCCTATCATACGATATTGCTAAACACAGCGCCCCCCTGAGGTCACAGCGCCTCCTCCACAGGTCAGCGCCCAGTGCGGCCACACCAGTCACACTGCCTTAAAGCCGGCCCTGCCAGGGCTGTTCAAGGTCTTTTTCATTGTGTATATATATATATATATATATATATATATATTACCTACTGGCGGTCGCCAGTAGGTAGTTATAGTTAGGACCACGTTTCCATAGGAAAACCTCAACATTCTATTTTGAATAACTTTGGCGCCGGTCGACGAATCCTCGCGAATTTCTCAAAATAGGTGGGGCGCTACGCTCCGCTCCTACCCTGAAAGTCTCGGGGGGATTCGTCAAGCGGGGGCTGAGATAAAAGGGGGGTCCCAAAACGCGTTTTTCCCATGCATTTTTCCATAGGACCTTTAGAACGAGCTACAGCCCGAACGGCTGAACAGAATTACTAGAAATTTGGCAGAGAGGTAGTCCCTAGGTCAAGGAAGTGCCTTTTGTAGGTTTGGTGTAAATCTGTTCAATAGATTCTGAGAAAATAGCCTTTAAATCAATATATATATCTGAGCCCGCTTACGGTACGCTTACCGTACGCTTACCGTAAGCGTACGGTGGCGTGCGCGAGCGCGATTCTGATTGGCTCTTAGATCTTAGTAAACATTCGAATCGGCCGAAACCAGGAAGCGGCGTCCGCCATTTTGTCTCTCGCACTGAATGTTGTTTATCAAACCTGATGGCCAAAAACATGTTACGGGGCTGTTTTGACAACTCCCTCCCACATAGTCATGTTGAGGGAGCCCCCAAACATCCCCCAAGAGCAAAAAAGGTTTTATTTTTTTTTCGGCAATTTCGCCGATTACGCTTACCGTACGCTTACCGTAAGCGTACGGTCAAAAATTAAAAAAAACAAAAAAATCCACACTTTCTCCACCCCGTGTGCAAATGGTGGCCGCAGGCCACCATTTGTGCATGGCTTATTAGAGCACAGAAATTCCCCAAAAAAATTCAACAGATTACCGATCACAAGGAAGCGCATAATATGTCCTCCATGTGCGCACGGTGCGCGAAGCGCATCGTGCGTACATGGCCCATCTAGCGTAACGTGGGCACGGCACTAACTGCGTAAAGTGGGTGCGCGGTGCGCGAAGCGCACCGCGTGCTCACTGTGCGCGCACGGTGCGCGAAGCGCACCGTGCGCGCACGGAACGAACTGCGTTAAGTGGGCGCGCACGCCACGAATGGCATAAAGTAACTTAGCATTTAAAAAACCGTACAAATTCACTGAAAAAACCATAGGTTTCACACACGTTATAGTTAGGAATTAGCATTTAAAAAACCTTGCAAATTCACTGAAAAAACCATAGGTTTCACACATGTTATAGTTAGCGGAAATTTTACTGATAAAAAACCAATGAAATTGCCCCGTTATAGTTAGTGCTGGCAACTATAACTCACGCGACCGCAATCTTCTGCTGATGACATATGTGTCTTTATGAAAAAAAAATATTTGTAATATATGTATAGCTAAAAATGTATGGAAGAAGACATGGGCAAATAAGTGTCTAAATACAGTATTAGCATCAGCAGAGGATTGCGGTCGCGTGAGTTATAGTTGCCAGCACTAACTATAACGGGGCAATTTCATTGGTTTTTTATCAGTAAAATTTCCGCTAACTATAACATGTGTGAAACCTATGGTTTTTTCAGTGAATATATATATATATATATATATATATATATATATATATATATATGCACACATTTCTCATTTTGGTTGCTGGTGCTCTCCATATACCTAACAAAACATGCACTTGTAAGCCAATGTGCCATGCTAACTGGGGCATTCGCAAAAGCTGCAAACTGCTGTATAATGTTTGCATTATTTCGCACATTAAAGCCAGACCAGCTGTCTCTGCCAGTGCTTGTTTCCTCTCTGATTTTATGGCGAGTTCCAGCCGCCTGGCAGGCGCACATGGACATGACTGTGCGAGTGTTTGCATGTGCGTGTTTTTTCTCTGCCTCCCTTCCCCCTTGCACTTCCCTATTTTCCACGCTTCCTTTGTTCGCCTGCACACTCGAGGGAGCTCTGACCTCATCAACAAATAGATAAAGTAACAAAGTTACCCCGCTTCCCACTAACCCCAGGGAGCAGGGCATCAGAGCGGGACCTCTGCACCTCCTACCCCCTCTCAGACACCCACCCTCACGCGCCCCCCTCACCCCTGCACACTCGTGTCCTTCCGCTGTCTGGGTCTCATCTGACCCCGCCACCGAACGGAGAAGATATCTTGGGGTGAGGGGTGCAAAGCAAAAGGGACGTATCCGGGTACCCTCAGCCGCCTGCGGCTCGCGCTGCCCTGC
Source organism: Triturus cristatus (assembly GCF_964204655.1). Lineage (NCBI taxonomy): Eukaryota > Metazoa > Chordata > Amphibia > Caudata > Salamandridae > Triturus > Triturus cristatus. The sequence goes on along the minus strand of NC_140591.1, from coordinate 61,797,085 downwards.
ACGGTGCCGGTGCAGTGCTGCATCTGCGTGTGATTGCTATTCCAGGCACACTCACACACAGACACAGCACACTCGGGAGATCACATGGGTGAGCCTAGCCCCCCTCCCCGCTTCAGTCTAATAAAACCTGCCCTCCAGGGAGCCCTCCCACCCCCTCCGAAGAGACTTCATTCCACACAGCCCCCTCGGGCCGCTCTGCATCCCTGCGCAGCCTGGTGTGTTTGTGTGCATAGCGTGGACACCCACTTCTCCCCTACCCTCATCATCACCTTCCTCCACGCCCATTTCACTCCTCGCTCATCCCCCCACCTCTCCACCACCGCCTCCTGCCTCTCCTCTCCTGCTGCCTGCCATGGGGAGCCCGCAGTCAGACCCCCCTCCACCACCTCTCCCACCACCCCACCCCCAGGATGGATGCTACGGGCCCACTTCTAATTACCTGCTATGCACGCTTGTCATACTCATAATAGGCACAGCATGGGCATCAGCTCTGAAATCCACTCTTGCGCTGGACATGAATATCGCTGGTGGCAGTTGAGCAGTCACTCTAGCACTACAGGCACAGCACACGAACCAGCAGTGGAAACATGACTAACAAAACAAGCACAGCCTTAGCGGTTGTGGCGCACTAAACAAGAAACCCACGAGCAACAGCTGCACAAGAATCCCACACTTAGCTGGTGCAGCACTGGAAGCAAGCAGCAGCGCGAGCCCTTTTCACGAAGCAATAAAAGCAGGGACAACAGAAAGGCAAGCCTTCCTTACAACAAGCGCTCGGGCAGCCTATGACGTTTACTTTTGGCTTTTTCTGCCGACCCACTTGGACGGCCTTGCCTGCTTCCCTTCAGAAGTAAAAGGTTTGTTCTCTTTATGGGGCCGTGTGTTTGGCCCCATAAAGATAAGAAACCTTTTATGACACAAGGAAGGCAGACGAGCCCATCCAAATGGGACGGCTCAAAAAGCCGAACGAAAACATCACTGCCAACTCTTTTACAATGGCTGGCCACTGATTAGCATAAACGGTGACGCCAGCCAATGGAAAAGAGGGGCGGGGCTTAATGCCCTTTACACAAAATACCCCAAATCATTAAATTTCGCCAGCTAGACTGCGTATGTGCGCAGCCTACACCAGGCGAGACCTAAATAGGGATCTTTCTGAACCAAGGGCTACCTTTTCGCCAAATTTGGTGTAATTCCGTTCAGCAGTTCGGGCTGTAGCCGTGTCTAAAGTTTCCTAAGAAAGTTAACATGAAGAAAACACGTTTTGGGACCCTCCTTTTTTCTCGGCCCCCGCTTGCCAAATCACCCCGAAACTTTTAAGGTAGGAGCTGACCGGAGCGCCCCACGAGTTTTGAAAATTTCACGAAGATTCGTCAACAGGCGCCAAAGTTATTGGGAAAAGAATGTTACGATTTTCCTATGGATAATAGGTCCTAACTATAACTACCTACTGGCGACCGCCAGTAGGTAATATATGCATATGCATTTATATATATGTATTTGTATATATATATACATACATATATATATAAACATATATATATACATCTGCATATCTATTTAAATACAAATATAAATGCATGCATACATATACATATACATATATGCATACATATGCATGTTATGTACATGAAAGTTTGAAAAACACTAATAAAAGCAAAGCTAAAAAGCCACCTAATTACAAACAGAATTGCTTTAACTTAAACGAGGGCGAGACCTATTGCATTTTCAATGCTTGTTCAGTTTAGCAGTGTTCATGAAAATACAGTTGGTGTTTTCATGAACGTGCCTTCCTCTTCTCCAGGCTCTCTACAACAGGAGGGGTGGGGGAGGCATGATGCAGCTACAGAGGGTTCTTTCAAAATAAGACACTGTCGCTGGATGTTTGGATTGCACATGTGAGGGGCGTAGTTCAACACCCATACACCCATCCCGTCAAAGGGGCACGATCCATTTTGTTGAGCAGACATACTGCCCATGCCTCAGGCAGCACAGTATATCTGATAAAATGTGGCATTTAGGTCACTCATCAGTGCATCAATAGCCACACAGCCACACAGAGCAGCGGGTGCAGGAGCCCCAGCACTACCCCAGCTTCTGATAGGGCTGAGCTTCCGGTCCTATCAAGAAGCTGGGAGAGGGATTAGGGTGAGTCTTTTTTCCAATCCTTCCCAGCTCCTATCAAGAAGCTAGAAGAGGGATTGAGGTGAGTCTTTTTTTCAATCCTGCCAAGCTCCTATCAAGAAGCTGGGAGAGGGATTGAGGTGTGTCTTTTTTTCAATCCTGCCCAGCTCCTATCAAGAAGCTGGGAGAGGGATTGAGGTGAGTCTTTTTTTCAATCCTGCCCAGCTCCTATCAAGAAGCTGGGAGAGAGATTGAGGTGAGTCTTTTTTTTCAATCCTGCCCAGCTCCTGGTTGGGAATCATGGCCGGTTGCAATGCCCAGCATCAATTCCTGCTCTGCTGCTGCCATGCAGCCGCTGGGGTGCCAGCAGAGGAAATAGGTAAATAAAAAGAAGGTTATTTCTCTAGGCATGTGTTTGTGAGTGATTGAGAGTGAATGGGGTTGAGTGAAAGTATGTGTATGTTTGAGTGTCAATGAGAGTGAAAGTGTGTGAGAATCTGAATTTGAGAGTATGTATGAATAGGCAAAAGTGAGTATGAGGGAGTGAGTGATGGAGTATGAGTGTGTTAAAACAAGTGATTGTAAGAGGGAGTGGAAATGAGTCAGTGGTGTAGCTAACAGTGGTGCAGCAGGAGCAGTTGCATCACTGCCTACAGACAATGAGTGTGTATACGTGAGAATGAGAACCAGTGAGGATGAGTACATTTGCGTGTGAGTAACACTGAGTGAGTATGAGTGAGAATGAGCAAGTGAGAGAATGTGAGTTAGGGTGAATGAGGGGATCTTGAGTAAATATGAGAGAGAGTGAGTATGAGTGAGGCATTTTTTTTTTTAATCGAATGCACTCCTGGCCGCTATTACGGGCCAACACCTTCAAAGATCACCAGCCGCCACTGTCTGCACCTACAAAAGGCTACTGAGCCTATGTCTTAACACTATACACTGTGCTGACGGTGTTAGTGTCAATTTTATTACATACTTGCTTTATGTAAAACATTCTAAAATAAATTTAATATAATGTGAAAAGATTTTCTATGGCTCTCCTACAGTTCTAGAGGGCCTGTATGTGCATTGTATAATCTCAGAGAAGTCACAAATTGCTTGAAAGTGGTACATACAAGTTCTAGCTGCTAGGTGTCACTACAGTGACAGTCAAGATCTGATCACTAGAGAGCCCCCGTCCCACCAGCCCCCAAATCCTACGCTAAAAACTCTATACTGGGCTGCCTCCTGACAACGAAAACCAGTGCGGCTAGCCCTCAACCCAGCAACCACTTACTTCTGTTGGCACACTTGTTAAAACTGCAGCTCTCAGGACTTGTGACTTGTGATTTTTTTCAGTCTGACATCACTTCCTGTGCAGAATTGGTTTCAGCATCCGACAAGCTGTTTTCTTTTTCATTTCCATAACATGTGTCTCAATGATCAAACAGGAACCACAGAGAAGACCACATTGAGACACCAGTGTGTGCAGGAGATCGTCTCTGCCTGGCAGTCGCGGTGAAGCGCAGCTGTGAGCCACTTGCCTGCGCCTGGTGAAGGACCAGCGGATCCTGTCTCTTTTCCATGGCCTCCGTCTTGCACATCGCCGTCTCGCTGATGGCACTTGGTGAGTTTTGCTTCTCATAGGATCCAGTTGGCCACATTACACTTTACCAGGAACCGTCTAGCTTCAAAGGTCTGCACCATGCCCTATGGAACCAGCGCACCATTGGAAGATGAACCAACGTTAGCTGGACCAATAGAACTAACAACACCCATACGTTCAGAGCAAGGGAGTGTGGACCAACATGCTAAGCCATGAGATATGACTCATGATTGCGAACACAGAAGGCGAACACTGGAGAATAAGAAACATGTGGCTGGGATTGAGTAGTTGCACCAACCTAACAATAGAAAATGGACTGAGTGTGGTAGGTAATGTGACATAGGAGAACCGGGTGAGTAAAACTTTGGTGATCGCCCTCCTTAACTTTGGAGTATTGACACGAACTCCATAGTATAAGGTTGTGTAAAAATGGAAGACTGCACTAGGTTAGAAGGACTGGGAGCAAAGACCCATAAAAACCTGGCTGTAATTAAAACAGTGATTTTGAAGTTTAAAGTGGACTATAAGCCAGAGATGATGTGTAACTGGAGAGATTGACTTAATTTTGAATAGACTTTGTTGTTATAAGATCTCCAGTAAATAATGTTGCATAATGACTACACTTATGTGTAAGTTCATGATACCAGTTAGGTTCTTCTGTGCACTCAATTTTAATCTGTTTATCCAATGTTATTCATGCAAGTTCATGTTGTGCTACTCCATTCTAGCACTGTGTCTGGCAGTGCTCATATGTGATTCAAACTACGTGGGTCAGACGAATCTGTTCCTTAGGATGTGGGCACTTTTACATAAAACAAAATCGTTTCTTCACTGTGTTATACTCAATTCATTAGAAATTTTCAAAAAGACTCCTTTGTTGGTTATTCCATGAATTTTATTCATCCATATGCTTCATATATCAATTCAAAATCATTGAATCATGAAGTTCATAAATGGCAGTTTGATCCAAAAACAATTTGTAGCGTGCCCAATGCATTTCAGGTCATTCTACGACCCTTCATCAGGGGTCTAAAGGAATAAATACAGAAAAACCTAGTGAGCAAGTCTTACTCTTAACATAAAGATTAAATACTAATGCATATAAACATATTAAACGCAACCCATAGACATACGACAGATTACAAGTTAGAAGAGGTTTACACATGGGCAGAGGTATACAATCAAAGAAAATGGCAACAACCAAAAGCTAACAATAGCTCATCACAGGAAAGTGTTGTTTCAGATTCTGAAGTCACACAGAATAGAATACCTTTGGCAAGCACCTCGAAAGTGAAACCTACAGAAAAAACAAAAAACGCATCTTTTTTATCTACAAGCCCAGCAGCCAACAATGCTCCTCAAATAGAAAAACCAGGAGGGGAAAAAGAAACAGACAAAGAAAGAGCCACACGCATTACTAGGAGCAAGACGAAGACAACCTTGTGATCAACATCTCAAGTCTTCAATCAACAAAAGCACAAGTAACTTTATTAAATAAAGGCAATTCATTCATACCAGTTTATAAATCAAATCTTCAAGAAACAGAAATAGCCATTTTCAAATTTTTACGGACTCTGCATCTTAAACATTTCTTCAACAGTATTCAACCAAACATGCAACTGAAACAAGTCAAGCCACCAAAGAGTTCAGGGTTAAAAATACTTTCTGTAACCCCGAAATCACATAAAACAATAGATGTCTTTGAAAGAGCTATAGTCTCTGAAATCAAGACAATCAACTTTAAAAGTGGTACACATAGCAACTTTTCCAAGAACGAATGGAGTACTCTAAAAAGCTTGATAGACAATCCGAATCTCACTTTCCAAAAGGCTGACAAGGGTGGAGCCTTGGTAGTTATGAATACTGAGTTCTATGAAAAGAGTGTTTTGAGCCACTTACAAGATGAAGATACTTACAGGAAATTGGAACAAATTCCCACTAATGTATTTCAAATGACGCTTAAGACAATTCTGGATCATGCCCTGCAAATGAAACGGATCACTGAGAAAACTTACACATTTTTAGACATGAAGTATCCACGTAGACCACAATTTTATATGCGCCCAAAGATGCATAAAAATGCACTTACACCTCCATTCAGACCAATGGTGTCAGCTTGTGGGTCTATATCTGAACCTTTAGGGCAATATCTTGATTGGTTTTTACAACCTCTAGTGCAAAAATAGGAAACCTACATAAAAGATACCACCGCGTTCCTGAACATGCTAAAAATTCTGAATGTGGTCAGAAGTGAAGAAATATGGTTATGCTCAGTTGACGTCACTGCGCTGTATACTTCGATTCCACACAATGAAGGGCTGGAAGCCATGGAATGGTGCCTCCTCAGGAATGATGTGGAAGATACCAACAAAGTCTTTTTGTTAGAATTTTTACATTTCGCACTATATCATAGTTATTTTCAATGGAAAGATGTGTATTTTGAACAATGCAACGGTACATCAGTGGGATTTGCGGGGGCGCCGTCCTACCCAAATATTTTCATGGCAAAATTTGAATCAGATCACATCCTACAAAATCCTAATTGGCAACAAGGATTGATTCTTTTTAAGCGTTAGATTGACGATATATTTATATTATGGAGAGGTGAAAAAAAAGTTTTACTAGATAACATAGCACAGCTGAACTTGTGTCATGAACGCATTAAATTCACTCATCAAATTGACAAACGCCAGTGTGCATTTCTGGATGTTCTTATCACTATGGAGGATAATGTCATTGAAACCAATGTCTACATTAAAAGCACAGACCGGAACAGCTGTTTACATTTTAACAGTTTCCACCAAGCCTCCCTTAAGAGACATCTTCCCTTGTCACAATTTATCCGGTTAAAACGCATCACCTCAGACCCAGAAGAAGTACCTACGACAAACGATAGACAGATCTTGAAATACCGGAAAAGAGGCTACCCGATGAACATCTTAGAGAAATCGAGAATGAAAGTTGTCAATTTAAGCAGAGAATCTCTACTTGAAAGCAAAATCAAAACTGAAAAGAATGCTACAGTGAGTGTATTGAAATATTCCACACAAGCTTCCAAAATCACTAAAATTATGAAAAAACATTGGTCACTGGTTTCACAAGAGACAGATTTAAAATCGTTGATTTCTGAGAAAATCACTTTTGCCTTCACAAAGATCTAAAAATCTCAAAGAACTTTTATCGAGTCAATGTAAAAAAAGTACTCATCAGGTGTACAGAAGGATGCAAAGATGTGAGAACTGTACACACTGCAATAATGTCATCATAGGCAACGTATTTACACACCCCACGATGGGTACAAAAATATCTTTATTACATTTGAGCACATGCGACACCAAGAACGTTATATATGCGATTAAATGTCCGTGCGGAAAGATGTATGTTGGTCAAACGGAGATAAAGGTGAAGGTGAGATTAACAGAACACAAAAGTAATATACACTTAAAGAATCACAAATCTACATGGCCACACACTGACAAGAAGCAGGACACACCATAGCTCAAGTCAGATTTACAATCCTGGAAGCCATTGAATCATGTTGCGATATGGATCCACACAAGCAACACCTGACAACTGAATATTTTTGTATAAAAAAATTGGATTCCATACATCCGCATGGGTTGAATGACAGGATTGAATTAACTTGCTTTCTTTGAAAACAGACATTTGCAATTGTGAATCGATATTCATATTAATGCTTTATTGTTCCTCTGCAACTGGTTACATTTAGAAGTTTCATTGGAACATTGTTTTACCCTTTTGATGATCATTCATGTGTAAGGGAGAGACATAGCAGTTGAGCGCCATTTTGTTCGATATATGTGACTCGCTATAATCGTCTTAATGTCTTTATAGTTGCGAGAGTGTTCACGACTTTACCAATATGGCCACTACCATAACCAAGAGGTTTGACAGCCTTCACCACTTTACTAACATGGCCGCCATCATTATATCACGTGGTTCAGGTATTGGTCACAATTCACCTCCGGAATGTCTACACTAATATACTTTACAACATATACCCTTGATTATGATGTAGGTGCATGATGACATAACTTTTGAAAACATTGGTTTTGAAACGAAGGTATGTGTGCTCTCACGGATCACATGACGAGGTATGAATAGGGGATAGGTTAGTTTGCACAATGGGTTGCGTTTAAGTATTGCCCTCATAGGGTAGATGTTGTCACGTGATTCCGAAGCAGGAAGTTGGTTCACTTGGAATTCTAATCTACGCGTCTACATAATCAGATGTTTGGAAGTAAGTTATTCGAATGCGGGACAATATTTCTTTTGTAATACGCTTATTTAACGCAGCTTGATCTGGTGGCCTGCGGTTTGTTACAAGTCGTACCGCAATTGCGCTAAGACACTAATATTCATGCCCGTAATACACGCGGCTTAATCCGGTTGTACTTAAGAGTCGTGATGGCAAGAGATGCTAATACACTAGATACTGTATGTAAGACAGGTCACTCCATGCAATTTGAACACCACGGTAGATAGCCGACTTGATGATCAATATTGTAATCTTTGATGCAATTATGTATTACTGAATATGTTTATATGAACTAGTATTTAATCTTTATATTAAGACTTGCTCACTAGGTTTTTCTGTATTTTTTCCTTTAGACCCCTGATGAAGGGTCGTAGAATGACCCGAAATGCATTGGGCACGCTACAAATTGTTTTTGGATCAAACTGCCATTTATGAACTTCATGATTCAATGATTTTGAATTGATATATGAAGCATATGGATGAATAAAATTCATGGAATAACCAACAAAGGAGTCTTTTGAAAATCTCTAATGAATTGAGTATAACACAGTGAAGAAACGATTTTGTTTTATGTAAAAGTGCACACATCCTAAGGAACAGATTTGTCTGACCCACGTAGTTTGAAGTTCATGATACAACATCTGTATTCGTGAAAAAAAAAATCTCATGTTTCAATTTGTATAGATCACACCTCAAGACTTGATATATAAAACTATTAAACGTATATATCATTAACTCACAATTGATATGTTTGTCAAGTTTTTTCATGGGTAAGTATTATAGACCGTGTCAGTTCTAAAGGTTTGTCAGAAGTATGAACACATAAAGCATGCTGACAGTTTTCTAACAGTAGTGACATTGAAGTAAGTATGTAGTCGGACATATGAGAAAGGAAACACCCAGGTTCCCTCATCAGCCACTGCTGTAATTGGGGTGCGGTTACACCGTACCCGGTGTTACCCATACCACAGATGTTGGGAATTCTGGAATGCATTACTACCCTGTAATTCCATTAAACTGTGGAACTAGGTGTTGCATCCTCACGTTCCACATGATAAGCCTTACATTCTGGACCTTTTGTGGGGACAAATTCTACCAAGTTTGACCTGGTGCATTTGCCCCTTGACTCATTTGTAGTAATGCCGCATGTAGTTTTACGTCCCGGCTGGGTGAGTCAGCGTCTGACCCGGTGTTCGGTGAAGTAAGTCCTCTCCCTCCTTCAAGCAACAATCCCTTCTTCTATTTTATTGTATTGCATCCTTTCCAATCCCTATTGTCTATACGTAGGGCAGATGTCCTAGATTTCTCTGTAAATTGACATCATGTCTCCTTGTTGCCTGACTTCCACCCCTTGTTAGAGAGCTCCTGGGAAGAAGAAGCAGGTGTAACATTTGGGTTCCAAGAGCGGGAGCAGGTAGAAGTTGATCTCCAGTCCTCAAAAGCCCTCCCGGAGCTGATGGAGCATCTTTCCAGCCACAATGAATCATTTAGTTTATATAAGGGAATTCTTAAATAATTAATACGTAGACACTTGCAATTGTATTAACTCTAAATAAACCATGCGTAAATCCCTCTCTAATAGGGCACCCTTTGAAAGTGAGTGGTCGCAGCTACTTATCTATTAGAAATCTAATCACTTCCTATATATCCTCAGATCTTTCCTGAAGGCTAAATTACTATTCCCAAGTTTATCTTGGAGATTTGTAAACTCCCCGTACACTCCTTATGATAAGTCACCGACTCCTAAATTCCCGACACGTGGTGCATAAATCGTCCTTGCTGTTTCAGGAAAGATGAGCATCATCTTCTGTGTGTCTCTTGGTCGTTTAATGATTCTTGCTTTACCTTTCCATGAATTACAACAACTTCTCTTCTGTCTGCTCTCTGGCAGACTGAATAACTTCTCCTAAATCTCATTGTGAGATTGGATGAATCCTTCCAGTTATCTCTTAGAGATTCATAGACTTGCTTCATTTTCTCTTGAATGCAGAAATGATCCTTCCTAAAGATTTTGTTAGAAATATTTATTTAAAAGTTTTGCGTAGCGATACTGTGTCATCTTCCTACCACTTCAAAGTGCTCCATGTCAAACACACTAATGGCCTGTGAGAGGTCAAAACAGAAATAGATTTATTCAGAGGATTGGGGAGATGTAGGGTCCTTTCTGACTATGACGTTGGTCTCCCTTTATTTTTAGTCTCTGCAGGTTGAGGCGCGCCCCTGTTCACGGGTTGCGGACTGCAGGGTAAAGTTTCGTTTATCCGCTTTTCATCGCTCCGTAGTGACCTCTCATGACAGATCTGCCTTGAAATTAACTCAGGCCACGTGGGAAATGTTTCCTGGTCCTCCTAAATATCACTGGGAGATTACATGCTTCCTGCTAAGTGAGTGAATGATTGTTCCTAGATAGTTTACAAAGATGGACTGACTCCTCTTAGATTTATTTTTGGTACGATTTGACACATTCCAGATACCTTTTTGAGACTAAGGGCCTCAGTTATATCTTGGCGGACGGGTTACAACGGTGACAGCTATCCCGTCCGCCGAAATATAAATCCCATTATATCCTACGGGATTCATAGTTCCAGATGCCGGCTATCCGTCATTGTTGTGATGGAGTAACCCATCTGCCGAGATCTAACTCAGGCCCTAGCTCCCCTTCAATTTCTGTGTAAAATATAATTGTTCAGATACACAAAATCTTTTCGGATTCCTAGTGTGCGCTGACTCTTCCTGTTCTGTCACCTTTGTCCACAGGGCTCTCGGCTGCGCAGAGGAGCGTCATGGTTCCAAACGGTCCTCTGATTAGGGCAAAGGGCTACAACATCACCATCTGGTGCAGAGTAAGTGGCTACCAGGGGCCTTCAGAGCAGACCTTCCACTGGTCCGTCTACTTTCCCTCTGCTCCTGAGCAAGAGATCCAGATAGTCAGCACACAAGGTACGGGTTTTGCCTACAACATATATGCGGAACGCGTCAAGAGTCAAGGCATCTTTGTGGAGCGGATCACAGGAGACCACGTGCTGCTGCACATCACTGACCTGCAGGCCAACGATGTTGGCGAGTACGAGTGCCACACGCCCAACACTGATCCGAGCTACTTTGGAAACTACAGCGCTAAGACTAACTTACTGGGTAAGAACTGCTTTGTTTTAAGAGATAGGATGCAAAGGTGTGCTGCGAGTATGTAGGAAGATTACAATGTCAAAGTGACCGGATGAGATTGACCGTGTAGTTTCAGACAAGGGAGGAGATGGCTCAGAAAAACATCTCTGAAAGTTACGTGTACCTTGTGGTAGAACATTGAGGGCAGCATCTCTGGAAAGTAGAGTGCCGTTGTTACATTACTAGGGAGGATTTACTTTCTCATGGGGAGGGTGGAACCCCAGACAGCACCTCTGTAAATTACATCAAAATACTACTTAAAGGTTAGTGTGTGTTATGCAGTAGTCTCGAGACAATGGAGATTACTAAAGCCAACAACGGGACCTGCAAGAGAGGGACAAAGCCTTTATCATCACTCACATAGTTGTCACCAGAGGGTGCTCATTCGGAGGGCACGATTCGCAGAATTAACTTAAGACAAAATCCTAAACTTACTACTTTTGGTATTCACAGAATGCACTTACTACTTTTGGTATTCACAGAATGGATTTACGACTACTAACTTTACGTCCGCACTCGGGCCGGAGATTCTGGCCCGGAGGCGGAGATTCCGGCCCAGAGGTGGGGATTCCGGCACGGAGGTGGGGATTCCGGCCCGGAGGTGGGGATTCCGGCCCAGAGGTGGGGATTCCGGCCCGGAGGTGGGGATTCCGGCTGGTGGCAGAGATTTAGCCATGGCCGAAATTTCCACCTCCGGGTTTAGGATTTTGTCTTAAGTTAGTTCTGTGAATCAGGCCCAATGTTTCCACCCTCTCCCTGTGTATCAAGAGCAGGTCTCGATGTACGAGAACCATTACCATATAGTCATTTTTTGCGAATTGTTATTTGGTAATCACTATCACTAAAGTACGAAGGGGTTAATTAGCCATGAATATTAATGAGGTAGGTCGCAATCTTAAAACAATATTTTTCAACCATTCTCAAGGGACCCTCTCCTATTTGCGAATGGGTTAGCACCAACTTTGAGTTGGCAGTAAAGTGCGAATGCTTTGCGACAGCATTTCGGTCGCAAAACACTCATACATATCAATGTGAATCAGTATTTGGAAGGGACGCCCTCAACACGCCCCTTTGAAACACCGGCTTGCAAACCCAAATCGTGAATCAGTAATAGGTTACCGAATCACAACTAGGGTTTTGTACATTTGAAAATGCCTTTTTGAGTTCGATAATCCGGCAGTTTGCAACCCAAAAAAAGGTTCAGTACATCTAGCCCTTAGTAATCTTGCGGGTTTGTTAGTTTGTACAACCTGAATAAGTTTGAGAATAGATTTTAAATATAAATTCTGCCTTTATTTTCACTTCCATGCACTCCATTTGTCTCTTGCTTCCAACAGTTGTATATGTTCCTCAATGCATTTAGAGTAATTTTGTGATTTAAGCGCTACATCCAGAGGGGAGTTCGCTCCTCTGCCATAGAGACAGTATTAATACCGTAATGCTAATATTGGGAGCTTTAGACACCGGGTGGTAGTGATGCTGGTGCACCTAGGGGGGTGTATCTGCGGGTAAGTTCAATGCCTCTATGATTCTGAAGTTTCGGATCTCTGAACCTTGATTACATCAGCGTCACGAGCGAGGGGGAGGGTGGCGGGGACACAGGAAGTGTTTGCAAGATCTGCGGTGAGCCTGCAGACACCCTGCACCGAGGCGCTGTGCAGGTCGGCGCTGTAGGGGGAGGGGTGATGGGAAGGAAGACAAGAAGGTGGTGAGACAGAGAGTGCTTTACTGAACAGAGAGGGTGGGCACCTCGGGGGGCACGTGCCATGCCCGATTTCCACCCCTAGGAGCAGACTCCTCACAGTGCTGACCTGGCCCCCTCACCAGCCTGAGGGTTGGAGCCTTGAAACCTTAACCCATAACTCTCTCACCACCCTGAGGGGTGAAGCCTTGAACCCTTAACCCATGACCGTCTCGCCACCCTGAGGGGTGGAGCATTGAACCCTGAACCCGTGACCCTCTCACCACCCTGAGGGGTGGAGCCTTGAACCCTGAACCCGTGACCCTTTCGCCACACTGAAGGGTGGAGCCTTGAACCCTTAACCCGTGACCCTCTCACCACCCTGAAGGGTGGAGTCTTGAACCCTTAACCCATGTGTGCTCCCGCCATGGGACGCAGCAGGGTGAACAGAACCATTTGTGACTTTACTCCTGAGGTTGGATTCAACCCTGGGGCCCTGGAGAGGATTTTAATAACATTACACTCTGCCGTAATTAGGCGCATAACCTTGAAAGATGGCATTTTAATTTCACGTTTTCCTGATAAATGCTTGTTAAGTGACTGCCACAGCCCTATGAGGGAACCTGAACTCCAGCAGCCTCGCGCTGCTTCATTGAGAGTTGAGAAGACGCGAAGGGCTCGAGGCACACACTGCATTTTGAGGTACATAAAGCAGAGCTCTAGCGTCAGGGGCAGTGATAGAACAATGGGGAATAATTACTTCAAAAACAGGTGCATTAAGGGAAAATTGAGGAGGGGGTTAGGGAGGGATATGCTAATAATAAAAAAAACACACCCACAACGTAGTAAGACCATTGGAATTCCTAAATCAACTTCTACATTTACTGCAGCCCCATCCAGCCCAGCCTTGGAGTAAGTGAAACACCTGCAGCAAAAAATACACACACAGACATACACACACACACACACGCACATGCACACACACACTCACACTCACACTCTCTCTCTCCCTCTCTCTCTCTCCCTCTCTCTCTCTCTCTCTCTCTCTCTCTCTCTCTTTCATATCTCCCTTGTAGCTGACACTAAGAGACTCTCAATGCTGGAGGGACAAAGGTAGACCTCCCATTGCATCCTTGGATCGCGGTCATTTGGTAGCTCCTATGAAGGAAGGACGCTTGTGCTCCTTCCCTCCCGTACTGCAATAGGGCACGGAACGGCTGTTAAGTGGAATCGAGTCCGGTTCCCCGTTGGAGCCAAGCCCTTTGAAAACCTTGAAACTGGGAATGGAGGCTATTGCTCCACCTTTGACCTCCATCCTTAATGCTGTTATTACATCGGGCCAGTATCCCATCGCATGGAAAACTGTGGTGGTTTTAAACCTCTTTTAAAGAAGCCCTCTTTGGATCCAGCGGAGCTAAAGAACTACCGGCCCATTTCCCTGTTGCCTGTCCCAGAAAAATTTCTGGAGAAACATTTGAACTTCCATCTCAGCTCCTATTTGGAGGATCACCAGCTGCTCGATGGCTTGCAGCACGGGTTCAGAAGTGAGCACAGTACCAAGACGGCGTTAACCGTTGTACTCAACAACATCCAAAGTCAGGTTGACGCCGGTTATTCTTCCTTACTGATCCTTCTGGACCTCACGGCGGCCTTCGATACTATCTCTCCTTCAAGATTGTCTGGGAGACTCGGAAATAGGGATCGAGGGCTCCACCCTTAATTTGCTTTCCTCGTTCCTCATGGATCGGTCGCAAAGAGTCAAGATGGGCCAATTCTTCTCATGGGTTGTTCTGCGGAGTCCCTCAGGGATCCTCATTGAGTCCGACCCTTTTTAATATTTATGCAGCCCCGCTTGCCAGGGTTGTCAGATCTTTTGGGCTAGAAGTGCTATCCTACGGCGATGGCACTCAAATCATGGTCACTATCACTGAGAGTGTCGAAGCCTCAGCGGCACATATTAAAAGCTGTATGCAGGCAGTGGCTTCCTGGATGGTAGAGAACTATCTAAGACTCAATGGGGATAAATCAGAGGTTTTAATTTTTGGAAACAATCAGGAGATTTGGTCAAAGGCCTGGTGGCCCGATACGCTTGGATCTTGCCCCCGCCCTGGCTCTAGCGCCAAAAATCTAGGCATCATAGTTGACACCTCACTTTCTTTGGGCCCACAAATAAATAGAACAGTTTCCACCTGTTTTGGGATGATAAGGACCCTTAAAAAGATCTCTCAATTTCTCTCCTTTTCCTCGCGGAAACAGGCAGCTGTGGCCCTTGTGTTGTCTATATTAGATTACTGTAATGCCCTTTATGTTGGGATAAATAAGGGGCTCGTGCATCGACTTCAACTAGTGCAGAACGCTGCTGCCAGGCTGGTGATGGCCCTTCCCAAATATCACTCTGTCACGGCAACCATCAGCAATCTGCACTGGCTTCCGCTTGGTCGAAAAATTGTATTCAAAGCCCTGTGCCTGGTACACAGGACCTTCTACAATTTGGGGTGAGAAGGCATTAAAAAACGATTTCAGAGATATGTTCCCGTGAAGCAGCTAAGATCTGCCAGCAAGAACCTGGTGATAGTTCCCAGGTTTAGGAAAGCCAGATGGGGGGGGTAGGGACTTCTCGCTGGCTGCAGCTAAACTTTGGAATTCTCTTCCTTTTTCAATCACGGCTCTGGAAACCCATTTTCTGTTTTGTAAGGCCTTGAAGACCTGACTCTTCACCATCTCAAATCTGTAAGCCTTTTACCCATGGGCATCTCTGTATCTTGATCCCTTTCTGCAGCTTCTTGACGTCCCTGGGCTAAGTTCGTGCTTTACAAAGCTTTTATTCATTCATTCATTCACACCGCTGCACTCCAAATCGAAGGGGGGTATTGGCAGTTGTAGGAGTCAGCCCACTCCTATTAGCTATCATTAAATTCTTCTGACAACTAACAGAAAGGGTGCCGACACCAGAGGCTGTGTGAAAATGCTTCTTTATTTACAAAAATCTGCTGTGACTTGTTTCGGCTGCGTCCGCAGCCTGGATGACAGGCTCTCTAAATTGCACTAGCTTTACAGTTGCCCAGTAATTCCCAATGCAGCCAGTGCACATATTAAGGTTATTTCACAATACAGTCTACCTGTGAGGTGTCTTGGTTCCCTACTAAAGTAATCACCTCATTTGCTGGATAGGTGTGAATCGCCCGTTCACTAATCCCTCTGAGGTATCCGCTGCGGCCCTGACTGTCTTCTGCTGCTTTCCACTTAATGCAATAGATCTCTCATTCACTGACAACCACTATAGCCTTACAGCCCGCTGCTGAGGGCTAAACCGGTTGTTAAAGACCCTGAACCCGAATTATAGGCCCGAGCCTCAGACGAGGGCCTATAATGAGAGAGAGGGCCTTTAACAACCGGTATAGCCCGAGGCAGAAGGGCCGTAACGATATTGGAATATTCCACCCACTAAGGACAGAATGTTCTAAATGAAAAAGGGAAGAACATGAAGACAATCATTGGAATGTTGGTGCTCCGGGCTTTTCACAGCCATTATAAGCCGGGAGCTACTCCATTGTCTTCAACGGAGCTCTCAGCATTCCAGTGTTCTAATATAGCTTTAGAGCCTGACGTTGAGGTTTCTACCTGCCATTAAAGGCCAGCTCCAGCATTAACAAACCTTTACCAAGGGAGTGGGCCTTTAAATGCCTTAGAGGGCAGAATGTTCTAATTTGTAAAACAGAGGCCTCATGGAGCCCAAGGGGTTGAAAGCCCCTTCGGGCTCCATGACGCATGTGTTTACAGCTGATGCTGTGAACAAACACTTAAATGTTGATAGTCTGGGCTTCTACCAACCATTAGAAGCCCAGAGCACTCCATTGCCTTCAATGAAGCACTCAACATTCCAATGTACTAATTGCCCATAGTGCTGTCTGCTAGCTGCATTAACTACTACTGTTGTTTTCTGATTTTAGTGATACCAGACACACTAAATGTCACCATGACGCCTCAAATTCTGAAGAAAGTAGAGGGGGACCGGCTAGAGTTAATCTGCACAGTGTCTAAAGCCACATCCCAGCACACCCACCTTTCGGTCGCCTGGCACCTGAGCTCAGGTGGTGACAACAAAGAGATCCTATCCCTGTCGAGGGATTTTGTCTTATCGTCTGAGCCTTCATACCGGCAGAGGTTCACATCAGGAGATCTTCGAATGGATAAGACGGGTAGCACCATCTACCAGATGACCATCACCAAACTGCAGCCCTCAGACCAGGGGGAGATTTACTGCGAGGCCATTGAATGGATCCAAGATCCAGATGGGAGCTGGAAGGATATCACAAAGAAGAAATCGAAGACTACGCTCGTAACTGTCGAAAGATTGGGTAAGTTGTGTGATCTTCGCATGATTTAGAGATACTCAAGCTTCACGAACATCCCACTAAAGCAGATAATCAATTTGTGCCATTAACCTGACTGGGCTTGTCCACTGTTGACTTCCTGTTCTTACAAACTCAACACTCTTAGTGCATAGTAGCCTCTGACAATACAGAATAGACAATCCCATCTCTGGTTGTGTAACATTTCCTACTTAAAGCTTCCATCTTGACACTCCCTAAAATGCAAAAGTAATAATCACAACAAGGTGAACTACAGTCAGCAACATCACTGACATTCCCAAAACTGCTAGTCGTAGTTTATCACCAGCACTAACCCTCTCCCTGTATACGAACAGGTCAAGAGTTTTAGCATCTGAAAGCCAATCACTGAATCAAACAGTGCTGGTTTCCAACAGTACCAAAAGAATGCTCCCGCCAATGCCTACTGGGTGCGCCCAGTCCTATCAAACACACCTGAGGAGCACTGCCACTAGTGCTCCTAACACATCGCTTAACAATCTCAACACTCTTGGCCACAGCTGCAAGCATTGGTAACCATTCACTGCTAGTAGAAAGTACAGCAAAGCAGACAATGTTTCCAGTACTCGCAGGTGATTGTGTGAACCCAGACTCTTAATCTATCTCCCAAAGGAACATGACAAACCCATAAATTACCAAACTTGAAGGTTAATACATCCAGTGCATCTCCTCCATGATTTAAGACTAAACCCACAGTAACCTCTGCCAGTTGTGTTAATCCAACACTACAGTTCCACAAAACCACAGTTCCAGGTTATCACCACCACAAATTCACACCTAAGAGTCAAGTGCCAATATTCATGCCAACTCAATACTGGAAAAGTGACGCTGTCAACTCACTGTTCACAATCTAACACTAACAGTGGGTGGAACACTTGGGCATTTGTTGAATTGGTTTACATTGACCTGGCTGCTGTGGTGCATGATGGATGGATTCCTGCAACATCGGTGGTTGACTGTTGGGTAGACACTTCAGCCCTGTTTACTTGGCTCTTTTGAGGTTGTACCGGATCACTGAATCAGCCACAAGACGAGTGGCTTGTAGTGATAGATTAGGAGCAGGGACGGTAAAATATGTTTGTGATCAGCTTTTGCTTCATATCTTCAGGCTGCTCTGCAGAATGGTTGCCCTAATGTGCACAAACCTCTCATTTCTAAGAAGGTTTTATTGACAAAACTCTGCTCTGGAAAAATAGAAGCAGTGGAAGTTATGATTTGACTTTAGTGGTAGGAGTAGAAGCATATGGAAGAGCTGAGTTTACTCTTCCAGCAGTAGTGCCTCACAAGCATTCAAATCCTCATCTTTTCAGATAGGTAGTTAGGCAGGGCCACTGAATTACGTGGCAGCGGAGAACCAAATTATGTGGCAGAGTTGAATAAAGTCTGTGGCAAGAAAAGGCAAATTATGTAGCTTAATGTGGCACATTTCGTGATAGTATTACTTGACTATTTTGTCATTTTGACCCATGATAACACCGTCTCGGCCAAGATGTCACCTTATTAGTACCAGTTTAACATCCTAGTACAGAAATAAGAAGCTTAAAGATGACCAGTCAACCTTTCACTGCATGGCAACACGATATCGCCACATTTTTAGTAACTTGTTTCCCCTTTGTCACAGAAACTACATTTTTGTGTTCAAATCTGCAGATTATGCAGCAAGTTATGCATTGTGTGGCAAATGAGGCAAACACTAACATAGCTGGTCCTGTTTTTGAGGGCGGCGGGAGACTTGTCTGTCAACTACCACCTTCCCCCCAGCCCTGAGAACAAGTTGTCCATTGGGCGCCCCTGGAGCAAGTTGCACGTCGGCTGCCCCCTCCCTTTTACCTCCACCTGAGCGGCAAACTTAGGGGCCGCCCTGGGTGGCAGTACGTCTAGCAGCAAGTCCACAACTATGCAGAAAACGCCAAGGCCGCAGAATCTCATAATATCTGTGGCTCCAGTAGCATAGGATCGGAAGTGTCAGAAGCTTTGTGCTGGTTGTTTTGGTTAGAGTGGATTCTTTGGACATGTTAAGTTGCATGCTTTGGTACTGCAGATAAAAACACTGAAAGTGTTGAGTTGGCTATCTTGGTAGAATGGAGAATGGGAAGTGTTGGGTTGGCTGTTTTGGTAGCGTGAAGAATGGGAAGTGTTGAGTTGACTTTTGTAGTGTGAAGGATGGGAAGTGTTGGGTTGGCTGTTTTGGTAGTGTGAAGAATGGGAAGAGTTGAGTTGGCTGTTTTGGTAGCGTGAAGAATGGGAAGAGTTGAGTTGGCTATCTTGGTAGCATGGAGAATGGGAAGTGTTGAGTTGGCTATCTTGGTAGCATGGAGAATGGGAAGTGTTGGGTTGGCTATTTTGTAGTGTGAAGAATGGGAAGAGTTGAGTTGGCTGTTTTGGTAGCGTGAAGAATGGGAAGTGTTGAGTTGGTTGTTTTGGTAGCGTGAAGAATGGGAGAGTTGAGTTGGCTGTTTTGGTAGTGTGAAGAATGGGAAGAGTTGAGTTGGCTATCTTGGTATCATGGAGAATGGGAAGAGTTGAGTTGGCTATCTTGGTAGCATGGAGAATGGGAAGTGTTGAGTTGGCTATCTTGGTAGCATGGAGAATGGGAAGTGTTGGGTTGGCTATTTTGTAGTGTGAAGAATGGGAAGAGTTGAGTTGGCTGTTTTGGTAGCGTGAAGAATGGGAAGTGTTGAGTTGGTTGTTTTGGTAGCGTGAAGAATGGGAGAGTTGAGTTGGCTGTTTTGGTAGTGTGAAGAATGGGAAGAGTTGAGTTGGCTATCTTGGTATCATGGAGAATGGGAAGAGTTGAGTTGGCTATCTTGGTAGCATGGAGAATGGGAAGTGTTGAGTTGGCTATCTTGGTAGCATGGAGAATGGGAAGTGTTGGGTTGGCTATCTTGGTAGCATGGAGAATGGGAAGAGTTGAGTTGGCTGTTTTGGTAGCGTGAAGAATGGGAAGAGTTGAGTTGGCTATCTTGGTATCATGGAGAATGGGAAGAGTTGAGTTGGCTATCTTGGTAGCATGGAGAATGGGAAGTGTTGAGTTGGCTATCTTGGTAGCATGGAGAATGGGAAGTGTTGGGTTGGCTATTTTGTAGTGTGAAGAATGGGAAGAGTTGAGTTGGCTGTTTTGGTAGCGTGAAGAATGGGAAGAGTTGAGTTGGCTGTTTTGGTAGCGTGAAGAATGGGAAGTGTTGAGTTGGCTGTTTTGGTAGTGTGAAGAATGGGAAGAGTTGAGTTGGCTATCTTGGTAGCATGGAGAATGGGAAGTGTTGAGTTGGCTATCTTGGTAGCATGGAGAATGGGAAGTGTTGGGTTGGCTGTTTTGTAGTGTGAAAAATGGGAAGAGTTGAGTTGGCTGTTTTGGTAGCGTGAAGAATGGGAAGTGTTGTGTTGGTTGTTTTGGTAGCGTGAAGAATGGGAAGAGTTGAGTTGGCTATCTTGGTAGCATGGAGAATGGGAAGAGTTGAGTTGGCTATCTTGGTAGCATGGAGAATGGGAAGTGTTGAGTTGACTGTTTTGTAGTGTGAAGGATGGGAAGTGTTGGGTTGGCTGTTTTGGTAGTGTGAAGAATGGGAAGTGTTGAGTTGACTCTTTTGTAGTGTGAAGGATGGGAAGTGTTGGGTTGGCTGTTTTGGTAGTGTGAAGAATGGGAAGAGTTGAGTTGGCTGTTTTGGTAGCGTGAAGAATGGGAAGTGTTGAGTTGGTTGTTTTGGTAGCGTGAAGAATGGGAAGAGTTGAGTTGGCTGTTTTGGTAGCGTGAAGAATGGGAAGAGTTGAGTTGGTTGTTTTGGTAGCGTGAAGAATGGGAAGTGTTGAGTTGGCTGTTTTATAGGATGAAGAATGGGAAGTGTTGAGTTGATTGTTTTGGTAGCGTCAAGAATGGGAAGTATTGAGTTGGCTGTATTATAGGATGAACAATGGGAAGTGTTGGTTTGGCTGTTTTGGTAGTGTGAAGGATAAGAAGTGGTGAGTTGGCTGTTTAATAGGATGAAGAATGGGAAGTGTTGAGTTGGATGTTTTGTAGTGTGAAGGATGGGAAGTGTTGGTTTGGCTGTTTTGTAGTGTGAAGGATGGGAAGTGTTGAGTTGATTGTTTTGGTAGCGTCAAGAATGGGAAGTGTTGAGTTGACTGTTTTATAGGATGAAGAATGGGAAGTATTGAGTTGGCTGTATTATAGAAGGAACAATGGGAAGTGTTAGTTTGGCTGTTTTGTAGTGTGAAGGAAGGGAAGTGTTGAGTTGGCTGTTTTGGTAGTGTGAAGAATAAGAAGTGGTGAGTTGGCTGTTTTATAGGATGAAGAATGGGAAGTGTTGAGTTGGCTGTTTTATAGGATGAAGATTGGGAAGTGTTGGGTTGGCTGTATTATAGAAGGAACAATGGGAAGTGTTGGTTTGGCTGTTTTGTAGTGTGAAGAAAGGGAAGTGTTGAGTTGGCTGTTTTGGTAGTGCGAAGAATAAGAAGTGGTGAGTTGGCTGTTTTATAGGATGATGTATGGGAAGTGTTTAGTTGGCTTTTTTGGTAGCGTGAAGAATGGGAAGTGTTGAGTTGGCTATTTTGGTAGTGTGAAGAATAAGAAGTGTTGAGTTGGCTATTTTATAGGATGAAGAATGGGAAGTGTTGAGTTGGTTGTTTTGGTAGTATGAAGAATGGGAAGTATTGAGTTGGATGTTCTGGTAGCGTGAAGAATGGGAAGTGTTGATTTGCTTTTGTAGTTGTGAATCTGAAGTTCAGAAGTATTATTGAGTGTTATTGATTGCTGCAGTAGTAGATAGAAAGTATGGGAACCATTTAGTTCACTGTTTTTGTACTATCAGATTGGAGTATGCGTAATGTTAAGTTGGCTGCTTTGATAGTAGCGTGTCAGAAGCCTGCGACTGTTGGGTTGGCCGCGCTGGTAGAACAAGGATTGGAAGCATGGGAGGTGATGGGTTGGCTGGATCAATTGGGGTCTTAAGAAACGTTGGATTGACTGTCTTGGTTGCAGAGGATTGGATGGTTGGGATGCGTTCTGTTTTGTGGCACCATATTGGGTGCATTGGAAGTGTTCAGTTACCTGCACTGATTGGCTACTTCATGTACAGTGTAATCCAACCACGGCAGTGATAGTGAATTTGGAGCATGGGAATTGTTGAGTTGGCTGCATCAGTGGATCACACTCACGGAAAATGGCAATGCACCTGCTTTGTTAGATTTGAACGGGATGCTGGGGAGTGTTGGGTTTGCTACATGGGTAACAGTGGGTCAGAAGGATAGGACGGGTTGCATTCACTGTTTCAGCAAAGCTAGAAAGGTGATACAGGGAGAGACACGCTTGACTCGTCTCATTCCTTTCAGTGGTCGCGGAGGGATTGCGAGAACATGCCAGCGCTCACTTAGAAGAAAGATAAGGTGAACCCTCTTTCACTCCTTGTGGTTGTACAGTTTTCACATTCCAATAACTTTACAAAAAACATCACACAAGCAGATGCACTGACTTTAACAGGCAGTGCACACCTGCAGCCACTCAGACCGCAGCTCTTGCATTTGGGCTTAGGCGGCACCAAGGCTCTTGGGGCGGGGCTTGAAGCCAGAGTGCGGGCTGGATTGCTGAATTTGACACAAGAGTTTCAGTTGGCACCAATGTCAAAGAGGAATCCATGTCTTATTGACATGATCTGTTGGAGCACAAACCCTGACATTTGAGCCCTTATATTTCTGTGCTGTTTGTTTGACACTCACCTCTAAGGAAACACTATTTCACACTCTTTTTTTACCCATTCGTTTGTCTTTTCTCCTTCACATTTTGTAACAATACATGAAAATACATTTTATTTTGCATTAATGACATATTTTCTTCCCCTGCTCTGACTATGTAATTTGCTAGATCTTAATTGAAATATTGAACATTTAATTTAGATTGTGCATTTTATTTGAAAGGTCCAGTACCATATGCGCAAAAGCTTCAGAGTCATATGACCAGGTTCATCAAAAACATACATCTGCAACTGTAGTTTTGCACCTATTTCAGGGAGTAGATGTATCAGTTTTTATTTTTTCTCAGTAAACTCCAGGAGTACTCCTGAAAAGCTGAAACTGGTTTCAAATTCATGATCCGTGAAACATGCATAATTTGAAAATGGGAAAGACCCTGGCCAGTTGCTTTGACCAATTATGAGGTTGCTCCATTTTCCCCCATCAACAGATTTGTTCCGGCCCATGACAGAAGTAAGTGTGAGAAACTGGGTTGTTGTTTGAGAGGGGTGTGAGCCCTTCTCGAGCAAAAGCCACAATCCTTGTAGGCTGAACCACAAAAGCCACTAAATTAATTTGCGCTTAACCCACTGGTAGCGTGGTACATAAGCACTCAAACCTAACTTAGAGGCAATATGTAAAGTATTTATGCAGCACGCAAACAATAATCAAGTGAAAACACAAGGAAAATTCCCCACCAATTTAGAATAATAGAGTAAAATATAATAAATAAAATGAGACGACCAAAACAACAAAAATCCAAATCAGTAGAAATGGAGGTATGCACTGTTAAAGATTGAGATTGAAGTATGCTGGTACAGCACCTGTAACCCCACCTCAAAGGGTCCAGGACTGGAGGGCTCCACTTGGAAGGTCAGGATTCAGTCAGGCCGTGTTCAGGTCCAGGTTCAAGATAGTTGGAGTCTTTTCTGTCCCCGAGGCTCTGATTAGGAGGCCAGCCAACTAGCCCTTGGAGTCACTCTGGTAGTATGGGTTTCAAGTAGAAGAGCAGGTCTCAACTCAAGCAGCAAGGCAGTGCTCCGAGGCACAAGGCAGCCTTCAGGCACCAGGTTAGTCCTCTTGGTGCAACATGGCAGTCCTCTGAAGTATACAGCAGTACACAGACAGCAGGATAGTCCCCTTGGAGTCCCTCCACAGGTCCAGAGGTGAACTGAAGAGTAAGTCTGAGGGTCCTATTTTTATACATGTGCCCCCCTTTAAAGTGAGAGAAGCTCTGGAGTTTTCATCCCACAGACTTACCTGGAATTTCCTGCCCTGCTCCCAAGTTGTCTGGGGCACATGGACTTAGTGTGAAGCCCTTTGTGGGTGTGCTGATGCAACCCCTTTGAAGTATATGTCTCCAAAACGCAGTTTCTCTATTGTGTGGCTGTCTGCGAGAAATACACAGAGGCCAACTGCCACTCACACTTCGTCATGTGACATCAGAGCAGACTGTAGGCACCAAATGATTAGGACGTAAAAATGTAAACTTTCTAAAAGTGTCATTTTCAGCATTGTGACTTGAAATCTAACTTTACCATTAAAGAGGGGTTTAAATCACAGCTCTTTAGAGACCAAACTTGACATTCCTACCTGGTCCCAATCAAACGTTATCCCTTATTAAATGTAAAAAAGTAACCCAATGTTATCCTGTGGGAGGGGTATGTCTTGCAATGGTGAAAAAACTTTTAAGAATGTTTCACTACCAGGGCATGTAAAACCTAAAGGTACATGCTCAATGTTTTAAAGAAACTGCACCCTGTCCAATAGGCTGTTTAGAGCCTACCCTACGGGTGACTTATATACATTAAAAAGTAAGGTTTAGGCCTGACAAAAGTCACTGGACTTGGGAACCCACTCCTCACTTGTGGACCCCATCTGTGAAGCACCTAACCTTAATTTGCTATCAGGTGCCTCCCAGTAGACAGACAGTACCGCCATGGCCAACAAGGTGATGTGGCCCATTCCGCCCTTTGGTTCAGACATCTGTCCAGAACCCGAGGAAAACTCTGGCCATAAGGACAGCAACCAACAGAGGCCACTGACAGCTGTCATGAGCCAGGCCCCGGGCCATCCAGGGTTCTCTGACATCTGAGGTTTCTCAGAGTGGAGGGAGCAACAACCCTGGGTGTTAGGCACCCTTCTTTCACTCTCTCTCTCACCAGTCCAGGGGGTTATCCTGAGACTGGTTCACCAGCCCAGGTTCAGTACCCTGAGGTTGAACAGGAGTCCTCCTCTTACCCCTCCATCTGGGTCTCTGTACCCTCTGTTTGGGTGTGGTGCTCCCTGAACCCTGAACTTTCTGGGTGCCGTGGGTGGCTGCCACCCCCAGCTCACCTGACATCGGGGGCAACTCATTTCAGAGAATGCAGTCATGGGGCATCTGGGGACTAACTATGGTCCCCCTCTGGGTCACCTCCAGACCCCATTCCATGGATACCAGAGCAATGGGGGAGAACAAGTACTACCCCTGGGCCTAAATCACCCTAGACACCTGTCCGGTGTACTGCTCTTGGGAAATCAGCCTTTCTACTACCTTTGTTATACCAAGGGTCCTGATTTTGCCGGGGCCCTTTTGAGTTCCTTTGCTGAGTCTTCTACTGTACTGTGCCGTGCAATCATGGTCCACGCCTCTGACCTTTCTTCTTTGCTGTACTTCAGGCTCTCCTAAGGGTAGCAGGATTACC
This sequence comes from Triturus cristatus, assembly GCF_964204655.1. NCBI lineage: Eukaryota > Metazoa > Chordata > Amphibia > Caudata > Salamandridae > Triturus > Triturus cristatus. The sequence continues at coordinate 61,771,449 of NC_140591.1, read as the reverse complement.
GTGTGTGTGTGTCTCTGACCGGGCACTGTCTGCAGAGCTGGGTTCCCTGCAAGCCGGGTTCGAGTCCAGGTAATGTTGCACAATCCCCTCTCCTCTAGACTTCTCTCCCTGTTGTGACACTCACACAGACAGGCTGCGGTTTCAAGGGATTTCTCTGTTAGTGACTCATTCTTGGGTTTTGTTTCTACATTTCATCGTTCGCTTTGACTTCTGCTTTTATAAGGCTCCAGCTGACAGCAAATACATTATTACTTAGAAGGTGTTTGATCGCTGTGGTCGTAGCGCATTAACAAGAGTATGGGAACTGTGATGACGCGCGGCGTGGGGGCGTGGTCAAGGGCGAGGCTAAAAATAAAAATATTCTGTCACTTTTTTCTGTCTTTCACCTCCAGGTAACTGCATATAAAATAACGAGCAGTTTAAATAAAAATTAAATACAAGTTAATCATTCGGAAATGCACTAGTGTACATTATGAAACCTCTATTAGTTAATGCACCGCACCACAGAGCCAGGACATTGAATCCTGCTGGGTGCAGTGGAGAATAGTGACTTGTGTATGTTAGTGCCAAGAGGTCCCAGTCTGTGACAGAAAGCACTGTGAATATGTAAGTCATTATTTTAAACTTTCATTACACACAGTATATGATAGGCTGCTACAAAATGTGCTTAAAGGTTTAAGATAAAAAAGTGCTTCCAAAATATAGATTTTAGTAATGCCTACACTGCACCTAGTGCATTTTTTAAAAATAACTGTCTTTTAAAAGCACACACTTTACTGCTTAGCTGGTAGCTCCCTTGCAATACCTCCCAAAAAGAATAAACATGTGTCATCAGGAAGCTGCTTCAAGGGACTCCAGCGATGAAAGCCAATACCTCCTTCCAGGCACCTTTTACATTTTCATAGTGACCAGATGCAGACATTTACGTTTCAGGCAATTAACAATGCCGTGATGGTTATATTTTCACAAAAAGTAGGGAAACTGTGTTCCCCAAATCAAAAAAAGGTATGGGCACGTCGTGCCTCTCAGATCCCACCCAGTTCGACTGCTGCTTGAGAGAGCACAGGTGAGGGGTGTGTGTGTGCCTGCGTGCGTGCGTGTGTATGTGTGTGTGTGTGTGTGTATATATATATATATATAAGGTAAGCTGTACTACCAGTGCTGGCAAGGGGGCACCCACATGGGCATCTGTCTCAGTCTCTCACCCACACCCTGCTGCTTCCTGTACTTGTGGAAAAGGGGTGCTAGCTACCTGGGGGTCTCTGAGTGACAGGTGTACTCATTACCTGTCAGGGCATATATTTTGAGTGAAGGAGCGTGTGCTGACTTTCAGTGCCGGGCCCTCACCTCTGCACGAGACCCAACAGCTTGGGCGCCATGCAGCTGTTACCAGGAAGTAAGTCATGTGGCATGGTATACCGAGCCCTGATAGGAATGGAGTCCCCCCCCCCCCCCCCCCCAGGGTCTGGGGAGTAGAGCAGTCATAGGCGCATGTCTTTCTCCCTGAGATTCTGGGCGGGACGAATGGGGAGTTTGAGATTTTCCAGCAATCGATGCACCGCACCCAACTAAAAAAGATGGTGCAATGGCAGGGGGGGGGGTGGCTGACCAGGAGAGGTTGTGGAGGAAGTGGTGCCACTGGGAAGTGAGACAATAATCTGAAAGTAAAAAAATACACAACATTTTGGAAGCTCTTCAAACCTAAGAATTGAGGTTTGTGCCAGTGGCAGCTCCTCCACTAAGGCGGAGGGGCGTCTCCCCACTGCTATTTCAGCAGTACAAAAATTACAAATACAATGATAATAACAGGACTTTGTAATCATTTTATTTTTCTATGCAGGACTCGGGGCCAGGGCGGGGCTTGGCTCTATGACGCCAGAGCAGAGTGAGTAGTGGTTTGCACTTCACTAAGTGCACATGGCGTTTTGGCTGGCCCCCTTGGGCCGGCCAAACCGTCATGCGCACTTGGCATGCTCTCCACGGGGCCTGTCGCTTTCAAAGTCAGGATGCCATCATTGCACGGGGGCACTACTGCCCCTCCCGTGGTGCCTTACAATGGAAGCACTGTGAGAGCTGGTCCGGCCACACCTATCTACAGATCACTTCATTGGAAAGTGATCTGGCCTGGCTACTCCACTGTACATCTTGAGGCATTATGAATGCATGAATACATTTATTTGTGTCAATTAATTAAAAGTGATACAATTAGTCGCAATAAATCACTAAAAAATGAATATAAATTCAGTTAAGATCATATGAACACCAGTCAGAAAACAGAAGAAGACTATTAAATACAACTCCATTGCAAAAATAAATAAATATGATTTTAAAATACTGATTCTGCGACTGTGTCAGAAACCAAAGCATTCAAGTACAGTGTTTTATTGGAAGGGGCGCTGTGAGAACGCCCGGCTGTGGTGCTTCGCATACCGGGGCATTATGAAGTCAGTCCTGTCCGTGGTGCTTCCAACACTTGGGCAATGTGGCTGCTATCATGGCTACTGTGCTTTGCATGCGTGGCCAGTGTGCCTTCTGGCTTGGCAATGATATTTCTGAAAACTGTCAACATCATGGTATGTGTGACCTAATGCGAAATTCTTCTATTTCTCCCTGAATCTGTGAGATGAGTAAGGGGTGACCAGAACCACCTGAGCGGCAGCGCCGGCTCTGCACAGGGCTTGGCACGGGGATGTGCCCCGTAACACAATGAGCAGCGTTGGCCATTACTGTTCACCCCTGGCAGGCTGGCACAGTGTCCATACTGCCCCAGTACCAGCATACGTAAAGCAGCAAAGTCAGACTGGTTGCACATGGCCACAATATTCACAGCACAAATTGACCAAAAGGTGTGATCCAGAGCAAACCACTGCCTCCCCCAGTGCATTACCACCATCATCGACCACTGCTGCTAAGATTGGGAGCCCTTCGATGCAGTGTTATAGGCAACTATTTCGCAACTGCACAAGACGCGTTCATTATAATGGTCCCATGTATCTTCGGTTACATACAAGATTACCCTCTAAAAGTGTGTGCAGGGTTTCTGTTTTTGGTGAAGCAAACCCCCAGTGTGAGTTTCACATGCTTCAATAGGTACGAAAGGAGTGTTTAAAAGGTCTGTCCCATCAGGATGGTTAATGAGCAAAGCATTCACGTCTACCAAAACCATAATTTCAAAGCTCCGCTCGTACTTCACACATGCAGCATGTCTTGTCGGCACCGACGTTTCTCTCCAGTGCCGAGAAGCGTTTGCTCTCGCATGAGCACAGGGTGCATAGTCCAGTCAGGGCTGGCACTGGTTCTAGGAGGCAGAGGTAGAGGCAGGTTTGGGCTGACTGAAGATCTGTCTTGTTTAGTGGAAACATTAAGTAGTGGTGGGGTGAGTTTGAGGAGATGCAGTAATCCTTACTCTGGTCGTGCTGCTATAGCGGAGCAGGAAGGCCTGCGGTGAATGCATGTTGTTCTCCAGCACATCAACCTGAAGCACACTGAATACCTGGAACTCAACCAACTACTGGACGCCTTACAATCAGGTATCCGTGCCAACCACAGCACCGAGACCACGCTGATCGCTGCCAGAGACAACATCAGAATACCTTGACCGTGGAGAAACTGTGGCCTTGATCCTCCTCGACCTCTCCACTGTGGTTGACACCATCTCCCACCACACCCTCATCAACAGAATCCACACCGCCGGCATACAGAAAAACAAGAGGATCATCTCTTTCCTCTCAGGACACACAAATAGCATTCGATTGCCTCCCTTCTCCTCCGCACCCAAGGACATCACCTGCGGCGTACCCCAAGGATCTGCCCTCAGCCCCACCCTATTCAAAATTTACATAACCCCCTCGCAGACGTCGTCAGATCCCACGGACTCAACATAATCTCCTATGCCGGCGACACTCGACTCATCTTCTTACTCACTGAGGACCGACCAATGCCAAAACCAACTTCCACAACACATGACAGACGTAACAGACTGGATGAGAGACAGCTGCCTCAAGCTCAACTCCGACAAAACAGAAGTACTGATCTTTGGGAAAAACACCTCCGTATGGGACCACAGCTGGTGGCCAGAAAAACTCAGGCCAACACCCCACACCGACAGACCATGCGTGCTATCTTGGCATAATCCTCGGCAACCAACGGACAATGAAACGACAAGTTAACGCAGTCGCTTCCTCCTGCCTCTACACCCTCCGCGTGCTCCGTAGAATCTTCAGATGGATCCCCATCAACACCAGAAAGACCATCATGCAGGCCCTCGTCACCAACTGTGTAGACTACGGCAACGCTCTGTATGCTGGAAACACCACCCAACTCCTCAAAAGACTCCACACCATACACAACACTGCAGCCAGACTCTTCCCGGACCTCCCCAAACAGACCCACATCACCCCCACCTCAGAGACCGCCACAGGCTCCCCATCCAGATGAGATGTCAGTTCAAGATTCTCACGCCCGCCTACAAAGCACTACACAACTAAGAACCATACTACATCAACCATCGACTGAACTTCCACCTGCACGGAAGACACCTGCACTTCGTCTCACTCAACCTCACACACCCCCGCATACATCACAACCAGTGTGGGGGCCGATTCTTCTCCTACTTCACCACCAAGACCTGGAACACCCTACCCTTCCATCTCTGAACAGCTCTCTCCCTGGCAGAGTTTAAAAAAAAAGTAGCACAAAACCTGTCTTTTCGATGGAGACATGGCAACTCAGTGCCCAGATGCCCTCAGGAGCGACAGCGTGTGCTCTACAAATACTGATTGATTGATTGACATAAGGGCAATTCTGAGGCCATGAATCGGGGGCGCAATGCCCATTGGGCTGAAAGAGCTTCAGCCTTTCCGTTGCCCGTAGCCCAGGCTGAGGATGTGTTAGTGTCTCTCGCAGGGAAACCCTGGGCAAAGTGCGGCTGTAGAACAGTGCGTCAGAATAAACATTTTCTTTTTTCCAACAGACAGATTATCTTGCTGCTTGCAGTGTCCTCAAAGGAGGGGATGGGGGGGTCACAGGTGATTCGCAACATCTAGGACATAAGAACACACAGTGGGGGTTCTAATTGTGCAAGGCACTGTTCTTTACTGATCACCCCTTGTTTTAAAGCGATACAGTGCTGGCCGATTAACACTGGTATGTGAGAACGCATCTGCACTTTGAAGGCAATCTCTGCCATCGTCCTGTGCTTCCAAGCAAACAAGGTGGAAATCTCAAATTGTCTTGATTTGTAATTGCATTTATATAGTGCTTACTACTCCTGTGAGGGGTGATATGCGCTAAACAGTGCTTAATTTGGGCTGGTGCTTTCCGGTGCTTAGCACTGTCACTTATTTCTCAGGGCCCGGGTCAGTTGACATACCTGCCAACTGTGGCAATGTGTGTCACGCAATATCGGCTCCCTATGTTCACATGGTCTCCCGGGTGAAGAGCTGATATCGCGTGGTAAATTCATGCGTGCCTCCGTTCAGTGTTGCCAGATTGGGCGATTTCCTCTACAAATTGCAAACGATTTCCGATTGGTGCGGGCAAAAGCACCACTGCTGGGTCACTGATTGGGCTGGATTTGGTCCTGTGTGCATAAAATGTGTAAAATCGGATGCCGCTGCTGCCCTCATCATGATGCACACACCGCCAGAAACGGCCTGGATCCCTGCCTCAGCATTACAGGTCCATCAATCATAGTAGTGCTAGTTCGCTACCAATGACCGCTTGCAAAATAGTTTACTAGCCCGTCCCTCCTTGGCGTTGAATTGTCAAGTGTGTCCCAAGTCGGACCAATGTAGACCAGTGTCCCCTCTTTTCGCCCACCCCAGTATACTGCGCAGCTGCAGCGCTAGTTAGTCAACGGAAGAAGCGTGCAGCGTGTTGTGCTGCAGCAGGCCTCAGAGTGATTAAAACTAAAAGGCAGTAAGTAATGATTTCTTAACATGCAAGAAGTGTGAAGTAATGGAACGTCACATGCACTCTAGATCGCCATTAATATTTTTTGTGAGATACGTACCCTCTTATGATTCCTTACATGTCCCACAATCCCCACCCAGCCTTTGCTTGCCAACATTCATTTGTGCTAATTTTAATGCTTAATATAGTCTCAAGCGAAGGAGACCAGAAGAGTAGATAATCAATCAATCAGCATTTGTAGAACGCAGCACTGTCACCCCCGGCAGTATTTGGGTGCGGGGGTGCAAAGTCTCAGATGAAAAGGTAGGTCGTATGGAAACTGCGGGAAGAAACTGGCAGAAAAAGGCAGAACAGAGGGCAGAAAGAAGAGCGAGCAGAAAAGGCAAAACAGAGGGCAGAGAAACGAGCAGAAAAGCCAAACAGAGGGGAGAAAATGAGCAGAAAAGGCAAAACAGAGGGCAGAGAAACGAGCAGAAAAAGCCAAAACAGAACAGAAGGGGGCAAAACAGAGGGCAGAAAAACAAGCAGAAAAGCCAAACAGAGGGGAGAAAATGAGCAGAAAAGGCAAAACACAGGGCAGAAAACGAGCAGAAACGAGCAGAAAAGGCAAAACAGAGCAGAAGAGGGCAAATCAGAGGGCAGAAAAACAAGCAGAGATGGCAAACAAAGGGCAGAAAAAGGAGCAGAAAAGACAAAACAGAGGGCAGAAAAACAAGCAGAAAAAGGCAAATCAAAGCAAGAAATGAGCAGAGGGGACACAACAGAGGGCAGCAGGTAGACAGGCAGCAGAGGGTAGTGTACTGCGGGCAAGCTGGACAGGAGAACTGTCGCAGGGTAGCTGGCCCTAGGATGATAACACTTCTTTTCCTTAAGGTCTTGTGGAAGGTGGAAGATGGGGACACGTATGAGCCGGGCTCCTTTATAGTTCACCATCTTAGCATGACGGCATGTGCGAGATGACAGCGGGTGGTGGTATTCCCGTACAGCTAGCAGGATGGTTCACAAGCCAGAGACTCAAACATGATTTGTAATGTGCAGGTCAGTCGAGAGTTCGGACATACACTTAATTATGATGAGCCTCTGTTAATTTTAATCTCAGACAGGCCAGCCATAAAAAATGCCCGCAAAGCTGACATCATGGGTGCAGCAGCATTATGCTGCAAGACGGCAACGGAGTGTTCAGTCTCTCTTTTTCGTGAAGAGCTCGTATGCCCGTCAAAAAGAACATTAATTCTGCTCGTCTTTCAGGACAAGACGTTACCCTTTGATGTCAGAAAAACATACCCAGTTGGTGGCTGAATTGCAGTGAAAATCAAAAACCTGGGATCACCGCCGCCTTCCCTGCTTAGCCAATTTGTGTGATCCTAGGCTGATATTTTCTTTCATTGACTCTCCCTTTTATTCATTGGTGTAAACATGAAGAGAGCTAAAGCTGAGACTCAGATGTGCGTCCCATTCATGCGTCTTCACACCTCTGCCAGCCAAAGCTGAAGGTGCAACAGAAACTTAATGTTGCTCAGCTGCAACAAGTCCACCTAGAGCAGCAGATTACCGCTTATGCTTTTCTTTCTTCTGCTCTATTTTAATAGTTCACAAAAACATATGTTTATTTTTTGCCTTCCTTAGATAGAGAAAAGCACTTTCGATTTCATTTTTTTCAAAATTTTCACAAGGGCTGGGGGAACCTCCTATCATAGAATTACTTGAGGCAGGCTCCCTTGCTAAGTTTCAGATCGGGCATCACATCTGGCTGTCAGCAGTGCTGGTTGAGTATGTGGGTGGAGCCAAAAGAGTAAGTGGGTAGAGCCAGTGAAGGAAGTGGGTGGAGCCTGGGGAGGTGGGTGTGGCCTGGGGAAGTGGGTGTAGCCCCCTACAAAAATTTGAGCACCTGGACTTAATATTTTACAAATTAAGCACTGGCGTTAAATAAATGCTAAAATGTTAAGAAAGAGTTTTTTTGTTTTTTTTTCAAACGTATTGACCATCCAGCAGTCAAGACTTTTCTGTTAATAACAAGGGGGATGGGTGAATTTGTGGTTTTGGCTCTAAAAGTACTGACTGAAACATAGGAACATGTAAAATTATGTTGGCAAAATGGGGGTGGGATGGATAGCAAAGAGGGCCTGTGGGTAGCAGCCCCAATCCTCTGGATAAAATCTACTTGGCTACCTGTCGTTTTTTATTTGTGCAGTTTTATATAGAGCAACCTGGACCAAAGGCATCAGCGTGCTTTGCATAAGCACCAGAATACATTACACAAAATCAGATTTTGTTTTTAGGCACCTGACTCGGGACAAGAGTTCACATTTTATGTTTTTTCTTTAACTTTGCTTTTCTGCTCAGGCCCTCTCTTTCCGTCCCATGTGCTAGAGTGCAGTTTAACTTCTATTGCATTGCCCATGGGTAGTCGCCTGGACCTCAGCACTGTTCATCCTGCACTATGTTCCTCCTGGTCCTCTCTCCACTTGTCACTGCTTTCTCTCCTGTTCCCTGTCATCCTCCCCTTTCATTTTTCTCAACCTGCCCCTTCCTATCACCCCAGACATTTCACCTTTGTCTCGTTTCATAATTAACATTGTCTCTTTGTCTCAGCCTGATCTTCCCTGTTCTTTCTAAATTTCCTCAGTATAAATGTAGATCAAAAGGACATATCAAACGACTTAAAAGCAATGAACATCAAGAAGATGTTCACAACCAATCACACTCCGGCACAGAAGAGGGTTTGCTATTGAGAGGGGATAAGAAGACAGGGTGAATAGACATCCTCAGCATGTGTCCAAACTCTGGGAGCGCAAAGTCAATTTAAAAAATCACCATTCAAAACGGTGACGTCTGCTCCGTATCAAGAAGCTCATTTCGGTGCCAATTTTATTAAGGAGAGGACGTTGGTTCTTCTTTTGGAGATCAGCTGAACACTTAGAAGACATACATTCCACAGAGAAAAGTAGGTTCTTGACATACAGAGAGACTGGAGCTCTGCTTCAAATGTACCTTACCGTCTTGAACTCCCTCCTCTGCAGATAGAGCTGAGCTCCAGCACAGATGCATCCAAGTCCCTGCATACGTAGTCCTGAACCCATGCACAGACAGAGCAGAGACCGTGCACCCATAGGTAATTTCTTTCATGAGCTGGAGCTGAGTTCATGTATACATAGCACTGTGATCCTGGGCAGACAGAGTTGAGCTCTTCCAAGAATGCAGCTGAGGTCGATTGCAGGCAGCGGTAAGCCCTTCCGCAGACACAGATCGAGGTGAGACGGTTCACAGCCAGAGTTGAGCTCTTTCAGCATTCATTCCTATAATGTAAACCCCGAGGTTCTGTATCTCACTGAGATACCAGGACCAGCTGATATTCTGTGGATGTATCATACGTCTCTCGCCCAGGTTAATCTTCTTGATAGGGAGTGAGGAGGAGAAGGTGGGAGGGTGGATGGCAGAAAGAGAGAAGGGATTGAGAGAAGCGATTGAAGAGAGAAAGAAAGACAAGGGGGAGATAGTAGTGAAAGAGAATTAAGCATTTGTGTGAATATGGATAAAAAGGTGAGAAAGAAATGAGGAGAGTGTGACTCGGGATGGAGAAGAACAGAGACGGAGTGTGAAACAGGAGATACCAGAGTAAGAGATGTATGAACAACACCACGACAATAACGCTAAGGAAAACTTTATGTTATGTTAAGGGTATTTTCAAACTGCGCTGCTCTCACTGGAGAGTATCCTGGTGTTGAGAAAGCAGGGGTTATGTCCGCTGTGACTGGGACTTGTCCAGGTGAAGAGCCATGTTTTCAGTTTCTTGCGGAGCTCAAGGACTGAGGTGGAAGCTCAAATGTGTGGGGGTAGGTCGTTCCAAGCTTTGGGCACGAGGTAGGGGAAAGCACGACAGCTGACTCTGGTTCTTTGTATGTGGGGGATGTGTGTGAGCAGGATTCTGGCTGAGCAGAAGTGTCTGGTGGGTGTGCTGTGTGTGGGTTAGTGAAGGGGAGTCAGCTGAGGTCTCTGTCGGGCGGCGCGATGTGAACACGGGGGAAAGCCTTAGTGTGAGTCTGGTCGCTGGGTTTTTTATGGTCCGAAGTCTTTCTAGCAGATAGATGGCGATTCCGGCAGCGTGCATTGCCGCAGTGCAGCGTGCTGGCGATGAGGGCTGGGTGACCATTCTGCATGTGCTGACTGGGAGCCATTTCAAGATTACATGGGGCATTTTGAGGGTGTGGAAGCAGGAGGCAGTGATTACATTGACTATAGCAGACTTTACAGCATATTTCACCCATGTTATATAATTGTAAAAGGTGGTCCAGTCAATTTTTAAATTGTGTTTCATGTGAAACATCAAAGGTAAACCCTTCACTTGCTGAAGGAGTTTGGCGTTTCATATATTCACTTCCCTGGCTTGGGTGAAGCAGGCAAATCCCAAAGTGAGTGGATGGAGGGTAAAGCATAAGGATTGTGAGGACAGGTCAGCTTCAATGGTGCAATAAGAGGGATTCCTACAGTATCCGCTGTTAGTGCATGTGCGCTAATCGTTAATGTATGGCTTGGTGGCACCACAAAACAAAGGGAGGACTCCAGTCATGCCCTCAAACATGTTTCCCTCAGTGGACAAAAGCTCCTCGTATTCCCCTATGCTGCTAGCTGTACCTTCCATTTTCCTGCGAGAGAGCAACACGCATCTGTTAAGGTGCAGGAGTTGTGCACTGGCTGGAGCTACAGGAGCCTTTTGAGTGCAGTGCAGCGGGGTATGGGCATGCACAAACATTCTCACACACACATGGGTCTACTCACAGGCCTCCTTCCGGCTATATCAAAGTAATCCTGCAGAAGTGTCTTGTGCTGTCGATGCTCACCAGCACATGGCTTCAACTCCTTCACTAATATGGCTGCCAACACTACTTCCCATGATGAATTTCTGTTGCATCTTTGTCTAACCTTCTTTCATTTGGAGAGAAAGAAACAGTGACTAGGTGCAAGTTTGGCTCAGGTGTAAGTGTGTATTTTATTAAATTAATCTAGAGCTAACAAATTGGACCTGGCTGGATAGTTGTAATTTGCAATGTAGCCTAATTTCTGTCACAGCAGTTTAGCCAATCGAAAGAAGCATTGCAGGCCGAAAACTGAAAAGAGATTTATCAACCGTTTGAACACTGCCTTAGATGACAGAAAATACCACTTAAAAAATATACTCAACCCCAAAACGATCTCTAACAAATAAATAATAAATCATTCCTATTTGTAAAGTGCGAACATATCACCCCCTAAGGTTTCAAGGAGCTGGGGGCCGTCGAGATTAAGTGAGCTATTGCGCAGAATCACATTAGGCTGAACCGAGCTGCAGCCGGCTCCAGGGATCGACCCGTGAGCCCCTTGCTCCTGAGTCAGCCGCTCTGACCGCTGTGCCACACCTCACCTCTCTGCTCCACACTGATGTGTGCAATAGAGATTATTGAGAAGTCATTACATCTTCGGGTAAAAATGCATGTATTATATGTTTTGGTGCCTCTATTGGACAAAAAACGGTTTAAGGAACCGTAAAATATGGAAACTATAGTACAGTTAAACGTGAGATACAGATTTGTCGCCACTGTGCAAAGCTTTTACATTGTCCAGGCTATTAGGGTTATGCAGCTTGTACGACCAAAGGTATCGAAATGATGCGACAGAAAATGCAAATTATGTGACACTTTGTCTGGTGGTATTATTTTCATCCGTTTGAGCTGGACATAACAGTTTTGGTGAAACTGCATATTTCGGAAATTATGTGGCAAATTCCAGAAATCCATAATTATGCTGTAAACTCTGCAGTCACAGAGTGACATAAATTCACTGATCTCCCATTGTCTATTGCTTTATAAAGAATGTATTTATGACAGGTAAACAAAACCTCAACATTTTAATTCCAGTCAGTGCGCATTGTTAGCTGTGCTATGAATAAAACAGCTTGTAACATAAAAAATACACAATGGGCGCCTTGGTATTGCCATCTGAGACGTCTGTTGACATATACAAACTACAAGGCCAAAGATATCACCAGAACCCCTCAATGGTAATATTGGACCAGATTACACAGTTACCCGTTATGCATCTCTATAGGTACTTAAATGTAAACTATTGTCTATTTGCAAATAGATAACCCTCAACCTTAAACAAGAGAAAATCATTTTGGTGCTACCCATGTATCAAACATAAATACCAAAATAATTTCCATTCGGTCCACTCACTATATAGCATGAGGAATGCTGCTGAATGGCTCTGCCAAAACATCAACAGAACATGAGAGCTCACATTGAGCAGCGGAATTGAATGTTTGGATGTTGGAAAGCATTGTTGGACTGATGTTGGACTTTATGTCCATCACGTTCCCCACTGTTGCACACACCGGAGTTGGAATAGTGAATTATACCATTCAAAATCCAGAAATGTCCCCGAGGGAACAACGTGCGTGGTTACGGAACGCAATGTAAAGATGCATTCGGGGTTCAGACCGCATTGTTAAGGCAGGCGAGGTACATGCCTGCGTGGTTCCGACATGCAGCCAAGTCACATTCCTGCTGTTGTAACATCTGGAAGATAAGTTGCTGCACACAGAGCGGTGTTGTGTAGGTCTGGCCTGACTGGGTTGTTGAATCCATGTCCTGATGGAGCACGGAGAGGAGTATGCTGGTGGGACAGCACGCGGCACAGATGGTTCTGACATGGTGCGAATTCGCAATTTGAGGCACAGATGAATCGTGAGACATGCCTTGGCTCATGCCTTGGCTCATGCCTTGGCTCATGCCTTGGCTCATGCAAGGGCTCATGCAAGGGCTCGGTCATGTGCTGAATGACCGTTCGAACGCAGATTGCACGATTCAGCAACTTGCTGTGAGACTACGTTTCCTCCAAGCTAATGAGAAAACATCTGTGTCTGGGCACCAAAGTAGGGAAAGTTTTCCAAAAATTAGAATCATTTTTAATAAATGTTCAAAAGAGTATATCTATTGTCTATGGTTCTTGGGGGTATGCTGTAAGGGAGGTGGGACAGTTCAGAAAGCCTTTTGATAGAGATTTCTGGAAGTAGGTCCTTAACTTCTGGAGACGCCAACAGCATCATATAGATCGATCCCACACTATTACTAATCATTTAGGATGTTTCTCAAAAATTCATAATGTTTCTGCTAATTAGTGCTTTTTTTCCAGGTCGAAATTTCACAACAAGCATCAAAACCAACAAAAATCCCCTGGTGACGGGAGACTCGCTCGATGTCAGCTGCTCTATACAAGCCCAAAACCTTGCTGGCCGGTTCTTTCACGTGTCTTGGCTCCTCGAAGGCGCGGAGGTCGTGGCCATGGATCCTCATGGTGTCACCACCCTCCTGAAGGAGTACAGCGCTAGAGCAAGCCTGGGGCACCTGCTGGTGGTCAGGAGAAGCTTGGAGGAGTACAACATGTCGCTGTTCCACGTGACACCAGTCGATGGAGGCATCTACAGCTGTGAGGTCTCCGAGGTGGACAGAGGCTCTTCTGGACCCCCGGTGGTCACTCAGAGCAAGAGGTCTGCAGATGTCTCTGTTCATGTGGCACCAGCAGGTGAGTGTGTCTGAGACATCTCTAAAAGTCTCCCAGGAAGTTGTACACCATTATCCCAGCTCACTAAACTCTGCAGATGTCTCTGTTCATGTAGCACCAGCAGGTGAGTGTGTCTGAGGCATCTCTGAAAGTCTACCAGGAAGTTGTACACCATTATCCCAGCTCGCTAAACTCTGCAGATGTCTCTGTTCATGTAGCACCAGCAGGTGAGTGTCTGAGACATCTCTAAAAGTCTCCCAGGAAGTTGTACACCATTATCCCAGCTCGCTAAACTCTGCAGATGTTTCTGTTCATGTGGCACCAGCAGGTGAGTGTGTCTGAGACATCTCTGAAAGTCTCCCAGGAAGCTGTACACCATTATCCCAGCTCGCTAAACTCTGCAGATGTCTCTGTTCATGTGGCACCAGCAGGTGAGTGTCTGAGACATCTCTGAAAGTCTCCCAGGAAGTTGTACACCATTATCCCAGCTCACTAAACTCTGCAGATGTCTCTGTTCATGTAGCACCAGCAGGTGAGTGTCTGAGACATCTCTAAAAGTCTCCCAGGAAGTTGTACACCATTATCCCAGCTCGCTAAACTCTGCAGATGTTTCTGTTCATGTGGCACCAGCAGGTGAGTGTGTCTGAGACATCTCTGAAAGTCTCCCAGGAAGCTGTACACCATTATCCCAGCTCGCTAAACTCTGCAGATGTCTCTGTTCATGTGGCACCAGCAGGTGAGTGTGTCTGAGACATCTCTAAAAGTCTCCCAGGAAGTTGTACACCATTATCCCAGCTCGCTAAACTCTGCGGATGTCTCTGTTCATGTGGCACCAGTAGGTGAGTGTGTCTGAGACATCTCTGAAAGTCTCCCAGGAAGTTGTACACCATTATCCCAGCTCACTAAACTCTGCAGATGTCTCTGTTCATGTGGCACCAGCAGGTGAGTGTGTCTGAGACATCTCTAAAAGTCTCCCAGGAAGTTGTACACCATTATCCCAGCTCACTAAACTCTGCAGATGTCTCTGTTCATGTGGCACCAGCAGGTGAGTGTGTCTGAGACATCTCTGAAAGTCTCCCAGGAAGTTGTACACCATTATCTCAGCTCACTACACTCTGCAGATGTCTCTGTTCATGTGACACCAGCAGGTGAGTGTGTCTGAGACATCTCTAAAAGTCTCCCAGGAAGTTGTACGCCACTATCCCAGCTCACTAAACTTTCTAGCCCATCAAAGGGACAGAAGTTCAATTTTGGCTTGTAATTCTCAAATAATAGATCACAAAATCAGGATTTACGATCATAAATTTCACTTATAAAGGCAGATAGTTCACCAGGTGGTCGATTTTCCATTGTTGTAACTTTAGAAAAGGATTGGACAAAGGGTTTTTTCTGGAAGTCTACAGGATGGCCACCTGGAACAGTGTTACAATTGTGGGTGTTCAGAAACATTTAAAGTGCCTTTATTCTACTCCAATGAGAAGTAAATTGATTTCCAAACACATGTTGCTTCACTGTACAATTAGCATAGAAAGTAGAATTTATGTGGGGTGCAGGTGACGGGATTTTTCCACATGGAAAAACATTCTCAAGTGGATAGTAAAGTGGTGAAAAATATATGGGATATTGCACATGTCCCCTGATCGTAACCCTGGGGTTCTCAGAGAAAAGAGCATTGAGCCTTGGGTTAGCGCAAACAGTAGTATGGGTAGAAATGTATGACCGACGTAGACTTCTGCATGTTCGCCTTAGGGTTTCAGTAATCACCCAAAAAATAAAATAATAATTGATTGACTATTATCATAGGTAGGTTCCAAAGAGTGATAGATTTACAGTTTTATGTTATCAATTGCACCTTACATCGTGATGGTTGAATGATGTAGAACTGAGCAGTTAGTTCAGTTTCGGCACTCAGTCTCACATAGTGCGGAAGACTGGAATATTGACAAGTGCTAAAACAAATCACTCACCTTCCCTCAGTCCCCCCTCACTTATCGCAGATGCTTCTACCCAAACCCCTATAGCTAAGGTTTAAGACCCTCTACGCTAATACGGGTACCACTGACCCAAAGACAACTGCCACCTCCGCAGTGTACCCAACAACCAATTGGCTCGCGCCTTCAGATGGGACTATGATAGTTTACAATGTGTCATGGTCTGTATCCCAAACTTTGATTGGCAGTCGATGAGTGGCGAGATTTCGAGGAACATGGTGGTGCGAAGGCATTTCCTTGCCCTGCTATCCCTGTATCCAAGCACTAGTTATGAAGAGGTCACAATCGATGATTAACGGAAGGTCGCAATATTAACTGCTTGCATCTTAGTCTAGATAACAATGATATATTCCTTTGAAATTCAAGAGTAGCGTCTCTATTGTGTCCTTGTGTGTATGTAGTCCAGACATATTTATGTATTTATTTGGCATGGGATAGGCTTATCCACTAGAACTTATGCACAGCAACAGGGCCACGTTGGGAAGGTCATATATAGTTCTGGTGGCAACCAGTGTCATCTTAAGGATTGTGGGCGCTTCGGGCAATACATACTTTGAAAATACGTAATATTTCTTTTTTCTGTGAATTAATGTCATGATTCCAAGCAATATTGGCTAATCTGTTAGAGGCACAGATAGAGAAGAAGACAGGTGAAATAGACCAAAAAGACAAAAAAAACACCCTTTGCCAGGGGGTCCTTGGAATGAGGAGGCCCTGGACCCACTGGCCCATGCCTTAAAACTCCTCTGGTGGCAGGGGATGCATTATTTTTCTTAGATGATGCATGATGGGTATTGATTGAGGGACAAAATACACACAGTCCAAAAAATTAAATAAAGCACTTTATGTAACTTGGTACATGTACATATGTATGCAATTACGGTAGGGGGTAAAGAGAGGACCTGTTAGTGTACAAGTTAGTAAGTATTAGGTGTGGACAGTTTCCATCATACGTTTTGAAGCTGGAAGAGAAGGGGGAGGGGGGTAGCTCTGCTTTCCTGGCTTGTAAGTAAACTGCAGATATCTGTTATGTATTCATGCATTCATGCTCTGAAATGACCAATGTCCAGGCGTTGGGACTGTGATATGAACTGGGACTGACTCGGATGTCCTAATATTTAGCATGTGAATTCTGCCACTGTACGCTGTAGTGTCGATTTAATATCACTGTAGGCAGCACTCCAGTGTCAGAGGTCATGAATCTGCACTGGTGCAGGGCAGCTCTGCAGTAGGAATAATAAGAAATACATTTATTGCTCAGGTAATGAAAAACGTTGCATTGAAAGTAAGATCACATTACAATATGGTCATAATCAAATTGCAGAACAATAAAACAGCGCAAAAGAGTCCCTCCTGAGCACCATCTTAGAAGATGCACACACTCAGACTACATTATGAGAGCTGCACCCTAGTAGTGCTTCAAGTTGGCCAGTCAGTATTTCATATTAGTTCAAAAAATAGTATAAATTAATTAAACATGTAATTTAAAAAAAAAGGTTACTGCATAATAAATAAAAAAAGAACATGTTATTGAGGTGGGAATTTGTAAAATTATTGTTTGAACATTATTATTTCTAAATGAAATTAATATATAATTATATATAAATGAATATATGTAAATTAGTTATGTAATGTACATTTAATTTGATGTTATCATGCTGTCACATTTTATTTTGTTAGCTCTAGATTAAATGTCAATATTATAAAATTGATTTACATTTATAATTTATATTAAAATATGTTTAATATATTTTTTAAAGTAAACTAAACTTTAATAATTCTCCCTATACTTTCCTATAGTGGGATTTCCACCTGCATGTGCAAAGTTACTAGCAGTAACCTAACACTCGTAAGTTCTGTTGTTGGAGGCTCCACTCCCTTGATTTGAGGGGTGGAGATCTGGAAGTACACCTGTGTGTAAGTGAACACTGAAATAGCAATAAAGTGTAGTGTTACACTTGGAAGTAGTGAATTACAATAAAGCGTAGAGTTACACTGGGAAGTAGTGAATAGCAATAAAGTGCAGAGTTACACTCATAAGCAGTGAATAGCAATAAAGTGTAGAGTTACCCTCATAAGCAGTGAATAGCAATAAAGTGTAGAGTTACACTCATAACCAGTGAATAGCAATATAGTGTAGTGTTACACTTGGAAGTAGTGGATAGCAATAAAGTGCAGAGTTACACTCATAAGCAGTGAATAGCAATAAAGTGTAGAGTTACACTTATAAGCAGTGAATAGCAATAAAGTGTAGAGTTACACTCATAACCAGTGAATAGCAATAAAGTGTAGAGTTACACTCGGAAGTAGTGAATAGCAATAAAGTTAACATTACACTTGCAACTAGTGAATAGCAATAAAAAGGCAGAGTTACACTCGGAAGTAGGGAATAGAAATAAAGTGTAGAGTTACACTCGGAAGTAGTGAATAGCAATAAAGCGTAGAGTTACACTAGGAAGTAGTGAATAGTCATAAAGCATAGAGTTACACTCAGAAGTAGCGAATGACAATAAAGTGTACAGTTGGACTTGGAATTAGTGAATAGCAATAAAGTGTAGAGTTACACTTGGAAGCAGTGAATAGCAATAAAGTGTACAGTTACACTCAGAAGTAGTGAATAGCAATAATTTGTAGAGTTACACTCTGAAGTAGTGAATGGCAATAAAGTGCAGAGTTACACTCAGAAGGAGTGAATAGCAATAAAGTGTACAGCTATACTCAGACCTAGTGAATAGCAATAAAGTTAACTTTACATTCGGAAGTAGTGAATAGCAATAAAAAGGCAGAGTTAAACTCGGAAGTAGTGAATAGAAATAAAGTGTAGAGTTACACTCGGAAGTAGTGAATAGCAATAAAGCGTAGAGTTACACTCGGAAGTAGTGAATAGCAATATAGTGTAGCGTTACACTCAGGCGTAGTGAATAGCAATATAGTGTAGCGTTACACTCAAAGATAGAGAATAGCAATATAGTGTAGTGTTACTCTCGGAATTATTGAATACCAATAACCTGTCGAGTAACTCCTAGGCCTAATAGTAAATATACACGTCCATATTCACATTCGTGAATAAGCACCCTTTACTCCAAGTGAGGTGCAGGAAACCTACACACTAGATGGTGAGCATCTACTCTACTCTTCCCACATCGTCCGTAACAATAAATTATAAAGTCTGAGCTCGACTTTGTCATACAATACATGTTATTGGTAACATATAAAAGTCTTACTTGTGAGAATTATCACCATCTAAAGATCAGCCATATGTGGTGCAACTACTGCTGGGTAAATGTGGAGTGAAAGGGTCGGTGACATATATGCCCATTGCCTTGCCACAGTAACAGATGAATATTGTTTATAGGTTCTCAAATTCAGGTTCCCATTTAATCCATACATACTTTATATCTGAAGATTAACTCAAGGACATTTTCAAGGCTTACCCAATGCACTGGTGCAAAAGTGACATTTTGTGCATTGACAGTGCATTTGCATTAGCTGCGTGATGAAAAATGACAATTTGCACCATTATGTCCTTGCAAACAGCAGGTGAAGTCTGCAATATCGGACTTCATCAAGTTTTGTTTCTTAACTTCACCAAAAATCATGAAAAAGGATAAGCTTTCAGGGAGAATAAAAATGCAAAGCCTGCTTCTTGTAGGACAATTCTTGTACAATAACTGCAAACAAAATCTTCTCCTAAACCTTTTCCTGGCAGGAAATTACATTTACCCCAGCAAAATTGTGCTGGTGTAAATATATAGTTTTACACACCCTTAGTAAACATATTGTGAAAAGTTGCCAGTCCTACATTTTTAATATTTATTATGCAGCATTTTCAGATTTTGTTTCACAGGGAAATCTATCGGACTTCAAATAGATTTCTCTGTTCCATGACACTCAACAATAACAGAAAAGTCAATAAAATATTGGAAAGCTGGAACTACTAACAGTGTCCTAGGGAGGGGGAGCAGGGACTGTGATGTGAGAATTAAAAAGCTGTGTCATATACATCTCATTGTCTGAATGCAAGGATATCTTTTGGGCTGTACATGGTATGACAAAGAGGGTAACTCACAGCACTCCCCCCTCATGCTGTTCCTCACAAACGCCGTCAAGAAGCGTCTAGGTACATTTGCGAATGAGAAATGGTTATCACCAAGGAGCAGAGAGAATACATTTTGCTTGGTGGCTTGAAAGAGTAAACCTGAGCTGCCGATAATGATTCATTTTGAGTGCTTGATTCACAAAGATTAACTTATACTTTTGTGTAAATTTACGATGTTTTGCAATTCACAAAGAAATGTTATGAGTAGTATATTTATGACTGCCGTCTCCACACTCCTAGCGGAGACTTCACACATAAAAGTTAGGCTGTCCAAAAGATACTACTCATAAAATTGCTTTGTTAAATGCAAAACTTTGTAAACTTACGCAAAAGTGTAAAATGTTTTTTTGATAATCAATTTTATTGTTTTGAAAAAATTGCAAAAAAGAAGATCAACAAAAGTGTACATTTACCTTTGTGAACCAGACCTTACATTGTAAGACTCTATTGCCCACAGGGATATGATTTTTCCGGGTATCAGCCACCTATTTGGAAAACTCTTTACTTAAAGAGGTTTCTCCTAATACCATGAATGTTGTCAATAAACTTTCCATTTTACTTTTGGTACAGAGAACAACTTGGAAGTGTCTATCAGAAGCAACAAGTCGCTTGTAATGGAAGGACAATCCGTTGTGTTTCACTGCACCGCAAGTGGAACCACCAACCCTCTGTCTGTAACTTGGTATCACCTCCAAGAACGGGAACACATAAAGCAGATAGCACGACTGGAGCGGGATGGCTCGCTGAGGGTGGGGCCCTCCTACCAGGGGCGTTGGACCCATGGGACCCTCAGGCTGGAGAAAACAGGGCCCACCTCGTTCGAGCTGGAACTGGACCATGCACTGATGAATGATAGCGGACTCTACGGGTGCCAAGTGAAGGAGTGGTCACAAGCAGCCGATGGCAGGTGGGGTGCACTAGACGACAAGCACCAGGAAACATCTCTCAATGTCACATCGCTAGGTATGTGAGAATGGTCTTCAACATGGCACCATTTTGTGTCTATAAAGCCAGCTCGGTTGCAATGTTGTCCGATTCTGAGGAACTGAGAAAGACAGGTCTTTCTGGATGGAGGCACTAATGCGGGAAGAGGAGGGGGTTCCTCTGAGGGTCACAGGTGACATCTTCAGTGGTCAGCCTTGCCTTTTGCCTCTGCGTCTAGTAGTCCTGGCGGTGGGAGTGGCACAGCTGCAGGTCAGCTTGTACACATTCTCTGGTTATTGGTTGAGTGTGTAAATGATGGTGTCTAGTTATAGAGTGTGGATGGAAGTGCAAAATTGATGATAATGATCAGTTTACAAACAGAGGAAGTGAAGATTAATGGGTCAAGGAAGAGGAAAGATGGGACACAAGGGAAATACAGATAGGAGAAGGAAAAGAGGTCGCAAATTCCGACTAGTGACCTGGGGAGAAGAAATGGCAGAAAGAGTAGGAATGAGCAGGAGAAGTGCTCCTCTGGGTGCGTCTAAAGACCGCTCTGTGCATGTTTAAAGAACTGCACAGACAGCTGCCCTCTCAGCTGGATCTGAAAACAGAAGATGAGCCCTCAGTACCTTTGGTCTAGTTCACTTCTTGGAGAATCATGTGCCAAATACGGCGTAATAAAACGTGTTATCAATAATCCTATGGAAATAATGTAATGGCATCCCTAAAGCCTGACCAAAGGCCAGACTGTGTGCTCTTAATTCTGCAGGGGTGGGCACCTTATATGTAGGTATGTGATGAGCACACGGCAGCAGGCGTGATTGGGGTCAACAATAGTTTCAACAAAATAGTGCTGGCACAGTGTAGCAATGAACTTTCTTATTACTCTGGACTAGGTAGGAGGAAGTGTACGTTATCACAGACCTCCAGTGCTCGTCTACCAAATCTGAAGACAACCCATCCAGAATGCTACAAACTTAACCATTAAAATAGAAAGAAAAGTGAGAAAAAGAGAATGTGTAGTCAGTCCACAAACAGATACACTCTACAGAAACCCTCAATTGGTGACGAGGTGAGAAAATATGTAGAGAGAGAGAGAGAGTACCTCACGTGCGCACCACCAGAGGAGCTACTGGTTGGTTCTCACCAGCTTGCCCACGTTTATTTCATCATCGGTCACTCTCTCTCGAGAAAAAGGTGTGCAGTGTCCAATGGAAAACACAAAACACAAGACATTGGGGTCAAGCCAGCAGATGGATCAGGCCTCTGACTGTCTCCTGCTGGAGGTCTCTTGTTAGAAGTTCAAGATCCTCTCCAGCAGTTTATTCCAGAGTCTAGCATAGAGCAGGGGTTCCCAGCCTGGGGTGCCCGCACCCCCAGTGGGTACGAGATAGCATTTCAGGGGGTGCGACAAAGAGGGAAAGTATGTACTGTGCGCATAATAGGAATCTAGCGAGACTTTTGTAGGGGGTGTGAACATTAATCAAACATTTCCTAGGGTTGCGGGGCATAGGAAAGGTTGGGAACCCCTGGCATAGAGCCTTGTTAATAGTTGTGAGAACATAGAAATAGGTCACTATGGATTGTTTTTATTTTACCCCTTTCTCTTCTTCAAGTGAGAAGCAGATAGACGTGTGAACACACTCAGGAGTTCGCTTCGTTAATCGTGAGGGACGCCTTTACTTCAGTGCTGCTCTCCTGAGCTGGTTCACCTGGTGTAGTTTTGTGAGAAGTGTAAGGCTTGGCACAACATGCAGTGAGGTGGCCTGAGCGTTGGCCATCCACCTTTGTGAAGGCGGGATCTGAATGCTCTGCTTTGCTTCCCTGCTGCCTGGTGACGTGGCTGGGGATGTGTTTTGACACCATGGAGAACAGCAGATGTGATGGAGAACCCCTTGTCCCATGCTTCTAAGCAAGACCAGTGCAGAGAGGACCACCCTTACCAGGGAGGCCTCCATTGGCTTTGAATGATGCGAAATGGGGTTCAGGTCACTTTATAACTTCCCCTAAGCTCTGTCAAAGACCTTCGCTGAGTCCAAGGCCGTGCAGCCCTACAACTCCAGCGAACCTGAGAGTCCGCACCATCACATGACCCTCTAATGTTAGCCAAGAGTTTGCCCCTCAAGTATCTGTTATGAACAATGCTAATAGCATGTAAAGTCACCTGTGGAGCGAACTGTAAAGGATGAAGCTTGACACACACTGTGCAATAGTGATGACTTGGGGGCCTAGAATGCTTAGTGAACCATTCCTGCCAGAACAAGAAAGCTAAACCTACTAGTATCAAGAATTACAGCTTAAAATAGCCCATCTGTGTCAAGGATGTCTGAGTGCATTGAAGGTCAGAGGGTAAGCTATCCTCAGAGGCTGGAAGGAGGCAGTTGCTGCCCCTGCTTCAGCCTTTGGTACCCCAGGCAAGGCCATTGCTATCTCTGGTTCCAGGGACCACAGAGGCAGAAAGACCAACGAAAAAGTCCAGAGGGCTCTTAAAACCAGTTTTACTATCTGCACTTTTCACTTACTGCCTTACCTTAACCTCTGTGCTGAAATAGGAGGCTATTGAGGAACTGAGTGGGACAAGTGGTCTCCCCAGTGATGTCATCGGTGGTCAAAGGGAGTATGATGTCACTTCCGTGTAATGAATGGTTATCCATGCTCTGAGTGTCTCCCCAGTGATGTCATCATTGGTCAAAGGGAGTATGATGTCACTTCCGTGTAATGAATGGACATCCATGCTCTGGGTGCCTCCCCAGTAGTGTCATCGGTGGTCAAAGGGAGCATGATGTCACTTCCGTGTAATGAATGGACATCCATGCTCTGAGTGTCTCCCTTTGTCGTTTACGAGTGCAGTGTGACCTCAGGACCCACCTCCTCACCAAGGGTGAATTCGCCCCTTGTGGGTAGAGGGAGTATCTCCTAGAATCATTCATCTATGAACTGTGCTCTATTTTGCCATTAATTAATTAAAAACAAGGTATATATGAAATTAAAGCGAGGCAGCTTGGATGGTGCCAGAGTTGACAGCAGAGTGGGAAGGATCCAAGTGTTCCTTTAAGTGGTCATGGTGGAGGCGCGAGGTTCCATAGCGCGGGAGGGTTATGGGGCTGCATGAGTTCTTGTCATTGCTTTAGGGGGGTGGATTAGTATCGCCCCTGTTTCCTTCTCTGTGGTTTAGGTTGCTGTGTACATGCGTTGCATATTTTTGCAGTCAATGTGATAGATATTCCTTGCTGACCTCATTGTTCGCAGTGTGTAAGTATGTTTTCTATTTCTACAGGTACTGGTCTGGTGGTGACCTTACAAAGCCGCACACCAACTGTCCAGCTTGGAGGCACCATTGTCCTCATGTGTATGATCACTGCGCCTGTAGAGTCCCCCGTGTCCATCACCTGGCAGGTGCTGCCCCCTGGCGCCACGGATGATTCGTTCCGCCCCCTGGTTCGGGTCCTACACGGCGGTGGTGTTGAGTGGTTGAGTCAGTACTTCCAGGACAAGGGTGTGGTCACCGGGACAGCCACATCTTCTAGGCTGACTCTACGGAGGGCGAGCTGGAAGGATGCCACAAGCTACAGATGCAAGGTGGAAGCGCTGAGGAGGAGTCCAGAGAATACATGGGTCGCTGCAGCGATGACCAGATCCAACCGCCTAACCATAGAAGTGACCCTAAAGAGTAAGGAACCAGAGCGAAGGGTTTCGGTTATATATACGGGACTGGGAGCTGGTGGCACCGAGATGGGGGGAATTTGTCTTTCATAGAGAACTTGTGGGCATCTCTCACTCAGACCAGGGTCACATAATGTCTGGTCTACAGGGGAATAGTGGGCATCTCTCACTCAGATCAGGGTGCACATTAATGTCTGGTCCACAGGGGAATAGTGGGCATCTCTCACTCAGATCAGGGTGCACATTAATGTCTGGTTTACAAGGAGTGGTGGGCATCTCTCACTCAGGTCAAGGTCACACTAATGTCTGGTAAACAGGGGACTAGTGGCATCTCTCACTCAGATCAGGGTGCACAAGAATGTCCGGTTTACAACAAATGGTGGGCAGCTCTCACTCACATCAGGGTGCACAATAATGTCCGGTTTACAACGGATGGTATGCGTCTCTCACTCAGATCAGGGCGCCTAGTAATGTCTGGTTTACAGGGAACTAGTGGGCATCTCCCACTCAGATCAGGGTGCACAATAATGTCTGGTTTACAAGGGACGGTGGGAATCCTTCACTCTGATCAGGGTGCATATTAATGTCTGGTTTACAGTTGTCTGCTCGGCATCTATCACTGAGTTCAGAATCACAATAATGTCTGGTTCACAGGGAACCAGTGGGAATCTCCCACTCAGATCAGGATCACAGTAATGTCTGGTTTACAGAGGTCTGGTGGGCATCTCTCACTCAGTTGGGGGCACACAATATGTCTGGTTCACAGGAGACTGGTGGGCATCTCTCACTCAGATCAGGGTGCACATTAATGTCTGGTTGACAGGGGACTGGCGGGTATCTCTCACTCAGATCAGGGTCACATTAGTGTCTGGTTTACAGGGGACTGGTGGTGCATCTCTCACTCCGATCAGGGTGCACATTAGTGTCTGGTTGACAGGGGACTGGTGGGCATCTCTCACTCAGATCAGGGTGCACATTAATGTCTGCTTTACAAGGAACGATGAGCATCTCTCACTCAGAATGGCACGCACATTAATGTCTGGTTCACAGGGGACTGTTGGGTGTCTCTCACTCAGATCAGAGTGCCTAGTAATGTCTGGTTAACAGGGTGTGTATTAATGTCTGCTTTACAAGGGATGGTGGGCATCTCTCACTAAGATCAGGGTGCATATTAATGACTGGTTTACAGGGGACTGGTGGACATCTGTCGCTCAGATCAGGGTGCATGTTAATGTCTGGTATACAGGGTTCTGGTGGGCATCTCTCACTAAGATGTTGTTATGGTATGATATTGAAAATCTGTAGAGCGGACGTTCATCAAACAGGTCTCTTGGCACTGGGTTATTCTTTGGAGTCATCGATTCAGAAAAGTCCATGTCTAGCTGTAGGCTTGGGTGAAAAGCAAAGTCGTCAGCGTTTTCCAAAAGCACATATAGTCTGTTCCAAGTCTCAATGATGAGGGCAGAGAGTTCCAGAATTGGGGTTCCTGTGTTGAGAACCGCGACCCTCCTGTCTGTTTGCGCCTGAATCTGCGAACCACCAATAGATTCATGTGCATAGACCTTAGAGTGCGGTGTGGAGAGTATCTATGAATTCTTGAAGATATATACTTAGGACCAGTACCACGTATAGCTTTAAACAGTATACATTCTGTTTTGAACATGCAACGCTGCTCCACTGGAAGCCAGTGCAGCTCCTTCAGCAGTCGCTTGACATGGCATCGTCTGCTTGTTGATAGATAATTCTGGCCGCTGGATTTTGTATCAGCTGCCGACGGTGTTTCTGGTTACACGGGAGGCCAAGATAAATTGCATTTACATAATCAATTCTTGATAAGATCAGGGCAATAATGATTTGAATGCTGGCCTCTCTGCTGAAAAACCTTCTGATTTTCTACAGTTTGCGAAGTTGGAAACAACAGGGAGAGATGACCGAGCCAAAATGCCAGTTCATGGAGAGGTCCGAGTTGATTTGAATGCCTAGGCTGTTCCT
The DNA here is from genome assembly GCF_964204655.1 of Triturus cristatus. Taxonomy (NCBI): domain Eukaryota; kingdom Metazoa; phylum Chordata; class Amphibia; order Caudata; family Salamandridae; genus Triturus; species Triturus cristatus. Next base: position 61,745,331 of record NC_140591.1, on the reverse strand, counting down.
CGAGTTCTTAGGAGTCGATGCAGGGCCTAGCTCCGAGGGCCAGTAGGCAGGGGTCCAGTACGATAATTTGTTGTTAGGGGTGACTATTTCAGTTTTTTCGGAGTTTAAGTTAAATTGATTTTTGTTCATCCAATTGCTGTTGAACAACATGGTGGTCCTGAGAAACTCCTTGGAGATCGTGGAATCATCGATGGGGATGATCAACTGCATATCGTCAGCATAGTTGTATATCTTCACCCCCATCTGACGAAGCGAGAATATGAGGGGGTGAATATATACATTGAAGAGGTGCGGAGATAAGAAGGAGCCCTGCGGTACTCCGCAATTCATGTTGACGATGTCGGATTTGTAGGGCGAAAGCCACAGTGATTGCTTCCGGTCCTCCAAAAAGATCAGTGTACTTGCACTGGTTTGAAGGGGACTGCTGGGCATCTCTCACTCAGTTCAGGGTGCATATTAATGTCTGGTTTACAGAGGACTGGTGGGCATCTCTCACCAAGATCAGGGTGCATATTAATGTCTGGTTTACAGAGGACTGGTGGGCATCTCTCACTCAGATCAGGGTGCACAGTAATGTCTGCTTTACAGGGGACTGATGGGCGTCTCTCACTCAGGTCAGGGTGCATATTAATGTCTGGTTTACAGGGGACTGGTGGGCATCTCTCACCAAGATCAGGGTGCACATTATTGTCTGGTTAATAGGGGACTGATGGGTGTCTCTCACTCAGATCAGGGTGCACATTCATGTCTGGTTAGCAGGGGACTGGTGGGCATCTCTCACTCAGATCAGGGTGCACATTAATGTATGGTTTGCAGGAGACTGGTGGGCATCTCTTACTCAGAAAGGGACGCACATTATTGTCTGGTTTACAGGGGACTGGTGGGCATCTCTTACTCCGATCAGGGTTCACATTAATGTTTGGTTTAAAGGGGACTAGTGGGCATCTCTCAGATCAGGGTGCACATTAATGTCTGGTTTACAGGAGACTGGTAGGCATCTCTCACTCAGCTCCCGGTAGCGTATGAGTGTCTTGTTTACTGGGGACTGGTAAGCATCTCTCACTCAAACCAGGCTGCACATTAATGTCTGCTTTACAAGGAACGATGGGCATCTCTCACTCAGAACGGGACACTGAATGTCTGGTTTACAGGGGACTGGTGGGCATCTCTCACTCAGATCAGGGTCACATTAATGTCTGGTTTACAGGGGACTGGTGGGCATCTCCCACTCAGGTCAGGGTGCATATTAATGTCTGGTTTACAGGGGACTGGTGGGCATCTCTCACTCAGATCAGTGTCACATTAATGTCTGGTTTACAGGGGACTGGTGGGCATCTCTCACCAAGATCAGGGTGCATTTTAATGTCTGGTTTACAGAGGACTGGTGGGCATCTCTCACCCAGATCAGGGTGCACAGTAATGTCTGGTTTACAGGGGACTGATGGGTGTCTCTCACTCAGATCAGGGTGCACATTCATGTCTGGTTAGCAGGGGACTGGTGGGCATCTCTCGCGCAGATCAGGGTGCACATTAATGCGTGGTTTGCAGGGGACTAGTGGACATCTCTCACTCAGAAAGGGATGCACATAAATGTCTGGTTTACAGGGGACTGGTGGGCATCTCTCACTCCAATCAGGGTGCACATCAATGTCTGGTTTACATTGGACTAGTGGGCATCTCACCAACTGATGCATGGCGGAGTTTTTTCTCACACGCAGCTCAAAAATGGTAAGTTGGAAAGTGCAATGAGATTTGGTGCCCCCTAGCGTGATTTTTTGGTCACCAGGAGGGCACCCGGAGAGATATCTCCAACGCGGATGGGCGCGTCCGTTCGTGGTCAGATAGCTGCTGCTCGAGTGGAAAATGTATACGAGCGGCAGGGAAATCAACTCAGGAAGCTCTGCCCTCTGGCACACCGCGTGGTGCAGTGTGCGCAGATTTTTCAGTGTGGAACAAGCTCCCGGTGCTAAATCACAGCGCGAACAGTGCGGCGTGCCTATTTCTGCCCGTTTTCGGAATTCTGTGGAAACTTTAAAAAAAGCGGGATTCGCGGAGTGAAACTCTCCAGGTTCCGCCCTTGGCCAAGTTGTGTTATGAGTGCAGCTTTATAGGGACAGACGAGGAGGCGGGGAGAAAAGAGAGCAGAGTTTCACCTCACATCAAGAGCAAAGGGTGAAAGCACAGAGGCTGCAGCTCCCCTGACTAGCTTGGGTGCTCTGACCTTTATCTCCAGTAATGTGTACGGAGGCTGAGATGGTCATTCGAGCTGTGCGAGGACAGCAAGGGCACAGCATTTCTCCAGCTCTGACTCTCCTAGGGGCTGTGTGAGGACAGCTAGGGCACAGCATTTCTCTGGCACGGACCTGCATAGGGGCTGTGTGAGGACAGCTAGGGCACAGCATTTCTCTGGCACGGACCTGCATAGGGGCTGTGTGAGGACAGCTAGGGCACAGCTTTTCTCTATCACTGACTGTCATAGTGGCTCTTGGAGGGGAGTTTAGGGCTCCAATGGTATATGTGTGTGAGGAGCACTGGTCTTCAACAGCACTGATGAAAAGGCTGTGTGAGGGCAGCACAGGCTTTCAGTCATATTGACAAACACAAGAGCTGTATGGGGGAGCACAGGCCTTCAATAGTACTGACAAACACAGGGGTTGTGTGAGGAGACAACATGACTTTAGTAGAACTCACAGAGATAGACACTGTGAGAGAGGAGCACAGGCCTGCAGTGGCACTGCCACAGGGACTGTGAGAGAGGAGCACAGGCCTGCAGTGGCACAGACTCTAGCCCTGTGTGAGAGGAGCACAGGCCTGCAGTGGCACTGACACAGGGCCTGTGTGAGGGAAGCACAGGCCTGCAGTGGCACTGACTCTAGGCCTGTGTGAGAGGAGCACAGGCCTGCAGTGGCACTGACACAGGGACTGATTAAGGAGAGAACAGGCTTCAGTAGCACTAACAGGGACTGTGTGAGGAGGGAACAGGGATAGAGTGGCACTGACAGGGACTGTGTGAGAGGAGCACAGGCCTGCAGTGGCACTGACACAGGGACTGTATGAGAGGAGCACATGCCTGCAGTGACACTGACACAGGGACAGTGTGGGAGAAACACAGGCCTGCAGGAGCACTGACTCAGGGACTGTGTGAGGAGGGAACAGGGATAGAGTGGCACTGCCAGGGACTGTGTGAGAGAAGCAGAGGCCTGCAGTGCCACTGACTCTGGGCCTATGTGAGTGAACCGCAGACCAACAGTGGCACTGACTCTGGGACTGTGTGAGAGAAGCACAGGCTTACAGGAGTAGTGACACAGGGCTTGTGTGCGAGGAGCACAGGCCTGCAGTGGCACTGACACAGGGACGACTGTGTGAGAGAAGGAAGGGCCTGCAGTGGCACTGACTCTAGGCCTGTGTGAGAGTAGCACAGGCCTGCAGTGACACTGACACAGGGACAACTGTGTGAGAGAAGCAAGGGCCTGCAGTGGCACTGACTCTAGGCCTGTGTGAGAGTAGCACAGGCCTGCAGTGGCACTGACGCAGATACTGTGTAAGTGGAGCCCAGGCCTGCAGTGGCACTGGGAGGTATAGAGAGTGTTTCAACCATTATCAACGCCAGTAACCGGAAGTGAGGCTGGGCGGGCGGGGCCAAGATGTCACCTCCACTGACAGCCCTGTTGACATGAAGGGCAGGAGGGCGGTACATACTTTTCATCCAATGACCGTCTTCATATTGGGCCAACTGTAAGGCTTGGACCAAAGCTTCTTCACCACTCGCAATACCTCTGGGTTATATTCCATTCCATCGTTTTAATCATCTTTGCCATTGCAGAATGTTGCTAACTGTATATAAATAAGTCTTGACCCCAAACAAGTGGAGCAGTGCATCGTGGGATGCTACGCACGTACGTTGGGGCGAGGCCATGACTGATTTGCATAAGTGGGTCAGGTTCTGTTATAGTAAGATAGAGGTGAACAAAAATGCCATGGAATGCAGCACAGAGGAATAGCTATTGTGTAAGAAGCTGTAACTCAATCAGTTCTACACATATTTTATTTGTAATCTCAGTAAAGCTCTGTTTGCAAGAGGAGTGTATGACCAGAGTTGGACCAAAGCTCACTGGACCTGTGGGTTTAATCTGCACCTCACACATGAGGCCCATTTACGTAGCAAATCTATGGAGTTGGTTGTTTTCCCAATAGGGGGGCATGCTGGACAGTCCAGTCTGGATCCCCTCTTTCGAGAAAGACCAGGGATAACTTGTATATCAGTAACGTGTATATATAATGGCACAAATAAGGTAAAATGATGGAATGCAATGTTACCCAGAGGCATTCCCAGTAGCTCATGAATGTTGGCTCAGACACACCCTTCAGTTTCATTCTGCTTGCTGTAATGTTGTTATTCTCTGGGTTCGCAAAATGGCGCATTTGCAAACGTGCACATTTAGGGGCCGATTTACAAGCCCCCTGCGCCACTTTTGCGTCACTTTTAACATGGGAAAAGTGACGCAAAAGTGGCGCAAGTGGCTTGTAAATCTGCCCCTAAATTTCGAAAACAAATTCTACCAAAGCCCAGAGTTATTTTAGTGCATCTCATGGCCACTGTAGGAACCAGTCGTTACTGGAGCTCATATAACATGGAATATGTAACCTCTAGCCTAAAGTAACTGAATTTCTCTATTTCTCTACCACCAGAAAGCGCGTTGATGCTCGACACCACCAACAGGCACATCGAAATAGGTCCCACCACAGACACATTTGAGGTTGACTGTCGGCTCACTCAAGAACAGGATGGCTCTCGATACAATGTGACGTGGTACCTACTCCCAGCGTCGGACAATGGGCAGCCCAGCAGACTCATTGGAACTGACTTGGACGGGGTGGTGCAATACAGCCCGGAGCTCGAGTCACTGGGCGTGAAGACGAAATATCACACCGAGCGAGTCTCCAAGACCATGTACAAGCTGCATGTCCTGAGGGCGGACCACAGTGACCAGGGGGCATACTACTGTGCCGTGGAGGAATTGGCATGGCCTGCCGATGATGGCTGGATCGTCTTAGGAAGGCGTGAATCCGGGAAAACCACCGTGGAGTTTCAACGCTCAGGTAGAGTCACTGAAATGAGATGGGGTCTCTCCCAGCTCTGAAACTTATCAAGCAAAGATGCTCCCCACATACACAGCAATCTGAAGGGTTAATATTCAGCTGTTGGAACATTCTGGGGGCTAATAGGCACCCTGACCTCTACTAACGTCATCTGCGTGGTTATCAAGCATTCATAAAATATAACAACAATCTGAGGAGATATCTGGGACCTTTACTATCCTAATCTGACGTCGTTGCATCTCTCCAACCTCTTATTGCAGTAATACAAGGGGTTAATAGGCAAACTCCAGTCTGAGGGGTGAATGGGAATCCATGGCCCTTTTTGAAACATACTTTGAGGATTTAATAGGAATCTATCTATTTTAGCTAACTAATCTGAGGGGTAATAATAAATTACCACACTAATCTGAGGAGGCATTAATAAATATACATCCTATTACGACATTAATATGTGGGGGTAATACTACGAATCCATCCATATTATCACACTAATCTGAGCGGGTAATAATAAAAATCCATCCCTTTTACCACACTCATCTGAGAGGTAATAATAAAAATCCATCCTTCTTACCGCACTCATCTGAGCGGGTAATAATAAAAACCCATCCCTCTTACCACACTCATCTGAGCGGGTAATAATAAAAATCCATCCCTCTTACCACGCTCATCTGAGAGGTAATATTAAAAATCCATCCCTCTTACCACACTATTCTGAGAGGTAATAATAAAAATCCATCCCTCTTACCACACTATTCTGAGAGGTAATACTAAATGGACATCCCTCTTACCACACTAATCTAGAGGTAATACTAAATGGACATCCCTTTTACCACACTAATCTAGAGGTAATACTAAATGGACATCCCTCTTACCACACTAAAGTAGAGGTGATACTAAATGGACATCCCTCTTACCACACTAATCTATAGGTAATACTAAATGGAGATCCCTCTTACCACACTAATGTAGAGGTGATACTAAATGGACATCCCTTTTATCACACTAATCGAGAGGTAATACTAAATGGACATCCCTCTTACCACACTAATCTAGAGGTAATACTAAATGGACATCCCTCTTACCACACAAATCTAGAGGTAATACTAAATGGACATCCCTCTTATCACACTAATCTAAAGGTAATACTAAATGGACATCCCTCTTACCACACACATCTAGAGGTAATACTAAATGGACATCCCTCTTATCACACTAATCTAGAGGTAATACTAAATAGACATCCCTCTTATCACACTAATCTAGAGGTAATACTAAATGGACACCCCTCTTACCACACTAATGTAGAGGTAATACTAAATGGACATCCCTCTTATCACACTAATCTAGAGGTAATACTAAATGGACATCCCTCTTATCACACTAATCTAGAGGTAATACTAAATGGACATCCCTCTTATCACACTAATCTGAGAAGTAATAGTAATTATACATCTCTCATACCACACTAATCTGAGAGGTAATTATAAATATACATCCCTCTTACCACACTAATCTGAGGAGGTAATAATAAATACTGATATACCTAAGGCCTGTGAAAGAGGAGGTAAATCCTATCTCAAGTATAGAGGCTGGAGAGGATCTTCCACTATATGCAAGGTGTGCTGGAGGGATTCGTCCTCTCTATTCAGTACTCATAAACCAAAAGTATCCCACCCTGTATACATATGATACGCAGGGCACTAGTCTCCTCAGGTGGTACACCGTCTGTTTAAAGGCGGGAAAGGAATGAATTCCTTTTTTTCATATTACCCTCACACACTCTAGTAGTTTCATGCTTCATCATAGGGTTCACCCTGACTCCTAGCGGTCAGGGTGGGCTCGACCATATTTCAGGAAGTACTTAAAAGAAGTAGACCAGGGGGCTTAAAGATTTAAAATCCTCCAATTACTCCTAGGTATTCCTTTATACACGAAGTGGTTGGGGATCTTAAATGGAGAATATGTCAGTTATTGAGGATATCATGGTCCTATGACCTTAAAACCAACATGTTTCAGCCCTATACTGTGGCCCTCCGGGGTCCCGATCAGCCTCTCCACCCTGGTGTGTTAAATTCAAGAAGCTTCCCAAAATGTATATAAAGTGATGTGCAGGTGTCTGCCGGCACCGACGTGGACAAGCGTATACTTGCCCTTTATTCTGTTGTTTTTTCTTAGGTCCAACCTGAAAATAAAAGCAGACTGTAATGGCGCCTGTTACCGCGTGCGCCAGTATCATACTTTGTGACTGGTCAATGCGTCATGTGGAATCCCAGTATGAGAAGCTGTGTGACCAATTGCGCATCACCAATTGCATGCTCATTCCATAGTGACTTGGGAATATTTGTTCCCCATTCAGCCCAAAAATGTTGTTGTGAATGCTCCAAATCACGCTTCTATCGTGGGGATTTTCTGTGTATATATAATTATATATCACCATGCATCATTAAAAGTCTGCTTAGTTTTTTCAAAAACCATACTTGTACAACCACATAAACTGTTAAGCACCGATACAAATATACATCCATTGTTAGTGCATAGAAATTTACCAAATGGTCATGTCATAATTATATTGCCATCCATTCGTAATCAATTTATGAAATCTCTCACCCATTAGTTATGGACCTCTCTCTCCACGAGTGTTCGCGGGGGTCACCGTGTAGTCACACTCTTATGTTGGTTAAAAAAGGTTGTAGGGGGAAAGAGTCATATTGCACTTGTTAAAGATGGCCGGGTTGTATTATTGCCCCTCCTGAGTGTCAGCGCTCAAACAGCCACTCATTCGTTTGTTACTTACTGCATCCTGGGCCCTACCCCTCCCGTGCACCTAATTGTCTCGCTACTCTCGGCTCTATCAGTTTTAGGAGCCGTAGAGCGCATATATTTATGTTCATCCTTGCTCACATGTGTGGCCTGTTTGTGAGGTAGGCCCCGCCCGTGTCGCCTTGTGGGACGTCATTTTAGCGTCAAAATGGTGTGTCCTGAAAGTTTGGTCTACTTCTTTTAATTGCTCCCTGAAATATGGTCGAGCCCACCCTGACCTTTAGGAGTCAGGGTGAACCCAATGATGAAGCATGACACTACTAGAGGGTGTGAGGGTTATATAAAGAAAAGGAATTCATTCCTTTCTCGCCTTTAAACAGACGGTGTACCAACTGAGGATACTAGTGCCCTGCGTATCGTATGTATACAGGGTGGGATACTTTTAATAAATATACATCCCTATCACGACACCAATCTGAGAGGCAAGTACTAAGAATCTGTCCCTCTTATCTCACTAATCTGATGGAGTAATAATAATAAACCAAACCTTGGATTACAGTAATTTAAGGGGGTAATAATAGGAATCTATCCCTCTAATCGCACTAATATGATGGAGTGATAATAATAGCCCATTCATTGTATTACACTATTCTAAAGGGGCAATAATAAGAACCCATCCCTTTAATCACACTCAACTGATGGGTAATAATAAGAATATGTCCCTCTTATCAAACTAATATGATGGTGTGATAATAATAATCCATCTCTTGCATTACACTAATGTCGATGGGTAATAATAAAAATCCATCCCTCTTATCGCACTAAAACGATGGGTCATAATAATAATCTATCCCTTGGATTATACTAATCTAAGGGGTAATAATAAGAATGTATCCCTCTTATCACACTAGTTTTATGGGTCATATTAATAATCCATCCCTTGGATTACACTAATCTAAGGGGGTAATGATAAAAATCCATCCCTCTAATCACACTAATCTGATGGTTAATAATAAGAATATGTCTCTCTTATCAAACTAATATGATGGGGTGATAATAATAATCCATCCCTTGCATTACACTAATGCCGATGGGTAATTATAAGAATCCATCCCTCTTATCGCACTAATACGATGGGTCATAATAATAATCTATCCCTTGGATTACACTAATCTAAGGGGGTAATAATAAGAATTTATCCCTCTTATCACACTAGTTTTATGGGTCATAATAATAATCCATCCCTTGGATTAGACTAATCTAAGGGGGTAATGATAAAAATCCATCCCTCTTATCACACTAGTCTTATGGGTCATAATAATAATCCCTCCCTTGGATTACACTAATCTAAGGGGGTAATGATAAAAATCCATCCCTCTGATCACACTAATCTAATGGTTAATAATAAGAATATGTCCCTCTCTTATCAAACTAATATGATGGGGTGATAATAATAATCCATCCCTTGCATTACACTAATGCCGATGGGTAATAATAAGAATCCATCCCTCTTAGCGCACTAATACGATGGGTCATAATAATAATCTATCCCTTGGATTTCACTAATTTTGATGGGTAAGAATAAGAATTCATCGCTCTTATCACACTAATCTCAGGGGTTAGTACTAAGAATCCATCCCTCTTATGACACTAATCTGATGGGTCATAATAATAATCCACCCCTTGTATTAGACTAATCTAAGGGGGTAATAGTAAGAATCCATCCCTCTTATCACACTAATCCGATGGGTAACAAAAGTAGACACCCACCTCTCACTAAATTTAGGGGCTATAATACGCACCCACCCCTTGTATTACACTTATATAATGTGGACATAATAAGCTTCAGTCCCTCTGAGGGGTTACCAGTTAACATCCATCCCTTCTATTACTCTCATCCAAGTAGTTAATAGGCACCCACTGCCCCTACTGCTGTGATTTTAGAAAGTAAAATTAAACACCCGTCCCTCTTATTACACTTCTCTGAGAAGGTAGTAATAAGCATCCATTAGTTTTATTACACTTACCAGAGACAGTAATATAAATCGCCAACCTCTCTTATTGTACTCATCTGAAGGAGGGATAGTACGCATCCATTACTCAGATCGCAGGGAAAACTCCTAAACACTATCTACATGGTGCAAACAAGATCACAGCCACTGAGCTGGCGGTGGTGTTTTACAGGCGGTGGTGTCTTACAGGGGGTGGTGACACACCTAATGTAGCACACTGAAGGCAGGCACACATTTACAAAAAACATTAGAACACAACATCAGACTCAAACAGAATAAAGTATGATGCAACATAAAATACAACAGAAAATACAACAGCACATGAATTACAACACAAGACAAAACACAACCAAACATAAAAGATCTCACTTTCAGATAAAATACTGCACAGAGTAAAACAACACAACATAGAACCTTAACTCCACAATACATCTTAAAACACAACAGAATTTGTGTAAGCGCTCCGTCCATCATTTTGTTGTGTTTGCTTTGTTTGCCCTAAGTGGGGAAGGGTATGCCAGACGTGGGCCCCTTGCTCACTTTGCCACTGGATTCAAGCTAGCCTGGCTGATGAAGGGTGTTACCCCGAAAACGGTCCCAGGATGCTTGTTTCCGGTCCAGGGAGGACCTGGCTTGGCATTTCGGGCTGGACTGTTCCCATAAGGCACAGGGTCATGACTGATTTACATATTGCTGGCTCCAAACTGGGGTGGCATGGTGAGCAAAAAAATGATGGATTTAGGCCCAGATCTCTGTACTGGAGGTGAGTAGTTGAAAAGTTTCAGCACTCGGTCCATCATCTTGTTGTGTTTGCAACAATCTAGACAACCACACATTTATGTAAAAACAAAATCAGAATTCTTGTCAAAGGGAAGACCTGATGGGACATACTTAGAATGTATTTTTGTTATGCATTTTAATGTTATCAATCCCAGTTCTGCCCCTTATAGAGAGGTCTGCACGAGATATACATTTTTTAATAATGTTGTTTTCGAAATTATGGAAGATTTACTATGAACACAGTGAAAAGAGATGTGAATTTGTCACCCAATGTTATTTTTGCCTTCCTTCACCTTCTAAACAGATAATAACCTGCAGCTCGTGAAAGCCAACCGCACTATCATGGCGACTGAAAGCGAGGAGGTGACTATGAACTGTGGCTTGGAGAGTTCCGCAAGGCCCGACTCACTCTTCTCCGTCACCTGGTTCTACAAGCGAGACCCCGGCCGATCAAGGACCCTGCTTAAAATGGGCCACCATATACTGGTGGAATATACGGACAAGGAGAAGGGGCAGAGGATACGGTTCGACACTCCCTCCCGGGGGAACTACAGCCTGACTCTGCAGGCACTGGAGGAGAAAGATGGCGGCCTGTACTACTGCCAGGTGGAGGAGTGGCTACTGGACCCCACAGGCTCATGGGTAAAGGAAGGCGCAGATCTTTCTGGTTTCACACACCTCACCGTGCATCGACCAGGTAATGCTGCAGGCCAGCCTCTTGTGTGCACCTTCTGTGCTTAGAGATCTCACACCTAGGACTATGTCAGGTGGTACAGTCCACTACCCTGTAAGTAATGCTCACTGCCATTCTCCTAGCCAATCAGATGCAAGTAGGATGGGCCCAGATGACTACCCTGTGATGTCATCGATGGTCAAAAGGGGCATGATGCCACTCCTTCTACCCCTGGCCGTTTGATGACTCGATATTCACATGAAACCCCACGCGCAGACTGCTCCGAAGTGCATGGCAGAGAGACATAAAAGATGCAAAGTGTTGGTTAAAGTGTCCATATTTTGTGGAAGGCTTTTACAAAGCATTCTCTTACACTGGAAGGGGGTCTCATGGTTCTATAGAGGTGACATCATTTATTTGACCTGTCACCTGTACCTCATTCATGAAAGAGTGAGGACCTGTACCTCATTCATGAAAGAGTGAGGACCTGTACCTCATTCATGAATGAGTGAGGACCTGTACCTCATTCATGAAAGAGTGAGGACCTGTACCTCATTCATCAAAGAGTGAGGACCTGTACCTCATTCATGAAAGAGTGAGGACCTGTACCTCATTCATCAAAGAGTGAGGACCTGTACCTCATTCGTCAAAGAGTGAGGACCTGTACCTCATTCGTCAAAGAGTGAGGACCTGTACCTCATTCATCAAAGAGTGAGGACCTGTACCTCATTCGTCAAAGAGTGAGGACCTGTACCTCATTCGTCAAAGAGTGAGGACCTGTACCTCATTCATCAAAGAGTGAGGACCTGTACCTCATTTGTCAAAGAGCGAGGACCTGTACCTCATTCATGAAAGAGTGAGGACTTTCGACGGTAGCATAACCATCAGCTTATAAGGGGGGGGGGGGTGATAGTGATAGAGTTGCATAGTAAGGTACCCTGAGTCACAAACATGGCTCCCTCTAACGGTCACACCTGACTGGTACTAATATAATACATCACAAAGTAATTGAAGTAAATGCATGCAATTGTTTTCTTGAAAGCACAAGATTTATCACAATAACTAACATTTAACCACTGGATTGACCACTACCTTGGGTTCCGGAGTAGTGTGCTACTTACCATAAAGTCCTTCAATGCATCGCCAAGGGTTGTAATCACTATATAAATTCAATTAGAATTCCAATTATAAAGCTACTCGCGACAGAGCGTGGGAACCGTCACCTGCCTGAGGCCTCTGCCCGAGCACGCCACGAGGGGTGTATCTAATGAGCTTCCATCGGATAAAGACAGACTCCGCATTAGGAAGGCTCTATAAACTACGAAATGAGCCTCACAGCAAATGTCATTTTGACACTATCACCGGGACATCCTGATGCAATCGCTGGAGGACTCTGAGCTGGAGTGAATCAGATCTTACCTGGTTTGCACCATACAGGTGGTGGCTAGTCCTCCGTTTTCACCTAAGCCATCGGGGATCACCTGTGAGGAACCCCAAGGTTCCTCTCTTTCACCCATCTCTTCAGTGTCTTCATCCACCCTCTGTTACACTTGGCCACGCCAGCAACTTTGCGTCTATTCAAGCCGTCGAAAGGACACCCAGGCCATCCCTAAACTACAGATCCGTATGTTGGCTTGAAAGTCGTCAATAGACGCGTTGACACTGGCTAAAAATTAAAGCTGCAGAAAACAGATATGTTTGTGCTTTGATGTGATAGACATCTTAGGTCTTCTGCAATGTTGTCAGAGAGGATGTGGGATTTGCCCTCCTAAGGTCATTTGGTCCACAACTTTAGTTTCTCTTTTGACTCAACTCTTCCTCTTCTGCCTGAAGCAGATGCTGTTGAATACTCTTGCTTTGGTCACCTCTGGGTGTCACGTAATCTTCTTTCAGCGTTGGCCCGGGAGGGTTGCGCTAACGGTGGTTTCTGCCTTCTTTGGCAGACTATAAGGTCTAATATGTGTTTAATGAAAAATAGCCACTTTGCAAGCAAAATACTGCACGACAGTTGTCGTTTCAATGGGCCAGACCGTCTGCACTAACTCAGCGGGGCCATATAATGCTGAAACCCATACATTCCTCGATCAGTTTCCAACTGTTTCATCTCAATGCAAGTGAATGGAAGTGCGAACACGTGATCGAGACTGCAACTAGTCGACACTAACTAATGAGCGGGGGCCAGGACCTCCTCACCGTGAAGACCTCGAAGAGCTGATGCTGAAGGCACAGATGGGAGCGAACTCTAAAGATTTCTAAAATTCTCACTTAAGAACACGGCTACGCTGGCCACACAGTGCAGAAAATGTGCAATTGTTCACCACAAATACAATGACTAAGGTGCAGCTGGGTGTAACTTACCTGGTGTAATAGGATTTTAGTGGTCTGTAGGCTGGTATAAAAATGACATAGCAATGCAGTAATAAACGTAACGGAATATGTTGCGGCACACTTGAGCGTTAGCAAGTTTGTATCCACGGAATAGTATGAAGGCAGAGATACAGGTCCATCTCCTTTCTTACTTTGGATGGTGTGTAGAGTGTTGCCTCGAAGATTCCTCGGGAGCGGTTCGATGCCAAAAGGGGTCCCTCTCTCGACAGCCCCAACCCTGATTGCTGTTAAAGCACAGGAGAGCGGGATGGTCAAGCGGGGGAAGGAAAGGATGGGAACAGCTGGGAGGGAGATCTGAAAAGGAAAAGACACTACAACATTAGCCTCCTGGCCCTTAATGGAGGTAACTTCAGCCTGTGAGGGTATTGTATCTAACACACCTGTAAATCAAATAAACTCGTGTTCTCCAGGTGTAATCATCCTGGACTTCACACAATCAATAATAGGTTCTGTATGTCACTATGGTTTCTATGGAGAAAAGGAAACCTGGTAAGTACATGCACCCTTCACAACTCCACCATGCACCAACTCCCAGCCGCGCCCGGAACTCATACACACCAGAGTCAATGCCTTGCTTCTCGTCACAGGGGAAGAGCAGACTGCCGCCTCTTAAACCCCCTGTTAAAGCATACAAGGAAAGGTGAGTTAAAATACGTCTTTCAACTCCATAAGTATCGCTGGTCACAGGTTAATGCCTCAATAGGGGTACTGGTTTCCTAATCACCTAACCCCCTCAAGACTTGCTGTGGCATGACAATGTTACCGGTGCTCAGCTCACCAGAATACAAACAACGCCTGTAGCGTATGACTTTGCGAAGAGCAACGCGTTCTCCGCGTTAATGTCACGAGAGCCGGTCGGCTCACAAGGTTCACGGTGGTGCAGGTGCACCCTTACCCTACACGGGTGGTTCTGTAGATCGGGTAATCGAACTACTGCTTAGAAGTCCTCGGCTGCATCCAGGAATAACCAGCAGCGAAGGAAACGCCAAGCGGCGTTTTAAACAGGAGCCGCTTCCGGGTTACGCCCACGTGAGCGGCGTCAGTAACGGCGAGCTGGGACACCTGGGAACTGTAGTCCCGCTGCCTGGCGTATGGTCTGTCCGTCTCTGTTATAGTTTTCGAGTTGCCCCCACCACTCGGTCAGCCATCCCCAAAGGGCCTTTGCTTTGATTTCTTGCCGTATGCCCCCGCCACCTCTCCGCGAGGTCGGAGGTGTACATGGTACGCACGATGTTCGGGGGGGGAGGAGCATAACAGCACATCCTTCTTTCGGGGCCCCTTTCCGAGGACCAGGTTTATTTGGATGGTTTCTGTGGAAAAGAGCGACTAGGCGAGGAGCGTGTATATTCGCCGCTGGCTCCCATGAATTTTCTTCGGGTCCGTAGTTTTTCCATGCCAAAAGGTACCACAGGGTCTTGCGTCTCCATTTGGAATCAAGGATTTTTTTCACCTCGTACTCGGGTTCCCCGTCTACTAATACCGGGTTCTGTGGTGGTTGTTGTGGTCTGGTTGAAGGTTTCAGAAGGGAAACATGAAAAACCGGATGGATTTTCATGTGTGAGGGCAAGGCAAGTTTGAACGCCACCGGGTTGACTCTTTTCAGTATGCGGTATGGCCCAATGTACCGCGGATTAAATATACTGTATTTGCGAAATCGTTAATTTCTTGTAGAAAGCCACACGAAATCGCCTTTCTTATAGTCTGGGCCCGCCCTACGATGTTTATCAGCCTGTGCTTTGTATAGGTCCTTAGATTTTTGTAAGTTCTTCCTAGCGTTCTTCAAGTTCTCTTGTATGAGTGTAATTCGTTCGTGTACCTTAGGTATCCTTTCATTGCCGTGAGGTTTTGCCATGGGGAGGAAGCAGGGATGAAATCCATAAGTACAGTAGAATGGTGAGAGATTACTAGAACTGTGCCGGGCATCGTTATAAGCAACCTCGGCCAACCATAATAGATCCACCCATTCCTCTGTTGATTGGTCGACATAGCATCGTAAGTATTGTTTTAACGTTTGATTAAGACGCTCTGTCTGTCCGTCTGTTTGGGGGTGGAACGCCGTGGATGTATTGTTTGAAATGTGCAGGGTTGCGCACCAGGTTTTCCAAAACCTGCTGGTGAATTGAGGGCCCCTATCTGTGATGATAACTTTGGGTAGGCCGTGAAAACGAACGATGTTTGTAAGCAATATCGTTGCCAACTGAGATGACGAAGGGAGGCCTGTACATGCAATAAAGTGACCCAACTTTGTAAGGCTATCCACTACCACCAGGATGACTGTGTAACCTTGGTCCATAGGTAATCCTACAATGAAATCCATAGATACACTTTCCCAAGGTTTTTCAGGAGTGGGTAACGGTTGCAGCAATCCTGAGGGTTTCCTGTGGTCTGCCTTGGCCTGGCTGCACACTGTGCATTGTTGGATTCTTTCAGTAATGTCTTGTCTGAGTTTGGGCCACCAAAAGTTTAGTGATATTTTCTCCATGGTTTTCTCAATCCCTGCGTGTCCTGCACATGGATTCTCATGACACCAATTGAAGACAGTTTTCCTTAAAATAGCGGTTGGGATTAACAACTGATTTTTCCTCATAGGAAGGCCATCTTTTACTTGCCATTCGGTATTTTTTTCCATCCATTTCTTCCATGTTACCTTTTTCATGGCTTGTTTCAGTTGGTCCAGGAATTTATCTGTTTGGATTACACCGATAACCTTATCGGAGGAAATGATGGCGTGTAGTTCAGGTTGTTCTACAGCAAGGGAATTGTCACGACGAGATAGGGCATCTGCCTTCCGGTTCTCAGCCCCTGGTCTATACGTCACTATGAAGTCGAACTCAGCGAAGAACAACATCCATCGTAGTTGACGCGGTGTAAGCAAGCGGGCTGACTTCATAAATTGCAGGTTTCTATGGTCCGTATAAACCGTGACCGTATGTTTGGCTCCCATTAGATGATGCCTCCACTCCAGAAAGGCGTCTTTGATGGCTAGGAGTTCTTTCTCCGCTATCGTGTAGTGGGTTTCTGCCGTGTTCAACTTACGGGACATATAAGCCACCGGATGTAGTTGCCCGTTATCCTTATTTCTTTGGGATAAAATGGCCCCTACCGCCACGTCCGATGCATCTGCCTCTACTATATAGGGCACTTCAGTGTCAGGGTGAGCCAAAACAGGGGCGGTGGTGAAGGCGGTTTTCAACCTGTCAAAAGCCTTCTGGGTGTCTTCAGTCCATGTATAGGCAACGTTTTTCTTCAGCAGTCCTGTTAAGGGGGCTGATACCTGTGAGAACTGCTGAATAAAACGCCTATAAAAGTTAGCGAATCCCAGAAAACGTTGTAGCTCTTTCACATTCTTGGGAGGTGACCAATCTAGGACGGCTTGTATCTTCCGGACCGCCATCTCTTGTCCCTCAGCTGATAGAATTATTCCCAGGAATTCTACCTTTCTCACCTGAAACTCGCATTTGCTTATCTTGCAATATAGGCGATGTTTTCTAAGAGTAAGCAACACTGCCCGAACATCTTCTATGTGGTCTTCTTCTCTTTCTGAATATACCAAAATATCATCGATGTATACGATGACCGTGATATCAAGGAATTCCCGAAGTACATCTGTCAAAAAGTATTGAAATGCGGCTGGGGCATTACATAGTCCATAGGGCATAACGCAGTACTCAAATAACCCATATCTGGTACGAAAGGCAGTTTTCCATTCATCGCCTTTGCGCATCCGTACCAAGTGGTATGCGCCTTTTAGGTCCAAGCGGGTATATATTACCGCTTGACGCACTTGATCTAATAGCACGGGAATAAGCGGCAAGGGATACCGGTTCTTTATAGTAATGCTATTCAGCGCCCTGAAGTCCACACAGGCTCTAAGTTCTTTGTTTGCCTTTGGTATAAAAAAGAGTGGTGAAGCTGCGGGTGATTGGGATGGTCTTATGAATCCGTTGTGCAAGTAGGTGTCCAGATACTGGCGCAGATGCTTATTTTCCGGCTCGGTGAGGGCGTACACTCTTCCACATGGCACCACTGCCCCTGGTATCAAATCTATTTGGCAGTCGTAGCTGCGATGCGGTGGCAATACATTGGCTTGGTCCTCGTCGAATACGTCCTTAAGATCCTGATAGTGGGATGGTAAAAGGACTTCCTTTTCTTCAGCTGTGGCTATCACATGTGTTGTGAAAGGTTCTTTCCCTGGTTTGTGGCTATGGAAGCAATGTTCCTTACAATAGGGTGATGTGAAGTCAATTACTTCTTTCTCCCAATCAATGGTTGGATTGTGCTTTCTGAGCCATGGAAGGCCTAAGATAACCCCATACTGGGGTGCATGTATGACGTTGAAACTGAGTGTTTCCCAGTGATGGTCTTCCCAGGAAATTACCAGATCTTTGGTACAATGCCGAATGGGGCCAGAAAGCAGTTGCCGCCCATCCACGGTCATCACTATTTCCGGTTCGGATTTGGGTATCAATGGTATCTGCAATAAGGTAGCTAGTTCTTTATCCATGAATAGGCCTGTGGCTCCTGAATCCACCATGGCTGTAAAAGAACACTCCCGTTCCTCCAGGTGCACTTGTAGCCGCACATGGAAGTGGGATGTCGGTCCTTCAACGGTGTTTTGAACCGAAGGGATTGTTTTCATGCCCAAGGACCTCCCTTCTTGATTTCTTGAGCCCTAGGGTTTTCCGCCTTCGTGCCTTCGCCTCCCATACGAGGTAACAGCTCTCTGTCCCTCCCTTTAGGTTTTGCTACACAATCCTTCACGTAATGGCCTTTCTTACCGCAGTATAAACACAATCCATTCCTGCGTCTTTGCTCTTTTTCCTCTGTGGTGAGGGGGGCCCGTACCGAACCTATTTCCATGGGTTCTGGTGCTGTAGTATAACTTCCTGGAACTGTTCTAGCTCTGTCATACCTGAGTGTGGGTTTATCTCCTCGTCTTCTATTTTCACGGCGGTCTACTAAGCGATGATCTAACCTCTGGGTTAAACTTATAAGAGCTTGACAGGAGGTGGGTTGAGGGTCGATCGTCGCTAGGGCGTCCTTGAGTTCATCTTTGAGGCCCTGATAAAACAGTGCGCTTTGTTTACTATCTGGCCACTCTGTTTCCGCAACCAACCGTTGGAAGGCGTTTACGTAGGCTACAAGGTCCCTGTTCCCTTGTCGTAATTCTAATAACTCACGGTCAGCTGTAAAGGTGGCTGCCCTGCGATCAAACACACGTTCAAATTCCTCACGGAACGCGTCCCAGTCGTACAACAGGGGATCATCTCGCCTTACTAAGGGAACGGCCCACTGAGCAGCATCGCCGTTTAAGTAAGAAATAGTAAAGGCCACCCGAGACTGGTTAGAAGGGAATGCCTTCGGCTTACAAGAAAAGTGCAGGAGAATTTGTGTAATGAACACCTGGACCTTATGGGCTTCTCCTGAGAACCGTTCTGGTGCAGCAAGCTGAATAGGCGTTGGGAATTCTACGCTAAATGGGGTGGCTGAAGCTGAAAAGCTCCCTGAGGGAAACCTTCCTGTACCTGCATCGAAGGGATTTCGTTGCATCCCTTCGAATCTTTGTTTTAAGGCCGCTGTCTCTGCCCGAGAGGCGGCTAGCTCTTGCTGCACTAATGACAGGGCACCCAATACCTCTTCTAGTGTTGTCATGTTTGCATTGACCCGCCCAGGAGGAATTCAATTCGTGGGCTGGTTATTCTGTTGCCTCGAAGATTCCTCGGGAGCGGTTCGATGCCAAAAGGGGTCCCTCTCTCGACAGCCCCAACCCTGATTGCTGTTAAAGCACAGGAGAGCGGGATGGTCAAGCGGGGGAAGGAAAGGATGGGAACAGCTGGGAGGGAGATCTGAAAAGGAAAAGACACTACAACATTAGCCTCCTGGCCCTTAATGGAGGTAACTTCAGCCTGTGAGGGTATTGTATCTAACACACCTGTAAATCAAATAAACTCGTGTTCTCCAGGTGTAATCATCCTGGACTTCACACAATCAATAATAGGTTCTGTATGTCACTATGGTTTCTATGGAGAAAAGGAAACCTGGTAAGTACATGCACCCTTCACAACTCCACCATGCACCAACTCCCAGCCGCGCCCGGAACTCATACACACCAGAGTCAATGCCTTGCTTCTCGTCACAGGGGAAGAGCAGACTGCCGCCTCTTAAACCCCCTGTTAAAGCATACAAGGAAAGGTGAGTTAAAATACGTCTTTCAACTCCATAAGTATCGCTGGTCACAGGTTAATGCCTCAATAGGGGTACTGGTTTCCTAATCACCTAACCCCCTCAAGACTTGCTGTGGCATGACAATGTTACCGGTGCTCAGCTCACCAGAATACAAACAACGCCTGTAGCGTATGACTTTGCGAAGAGCAACGCGTTCTCCGCGTTAATGTCACGAGAGCCGGTCGGCTCACAAGGTTCACGGTGGTGCAGGTGCACCCTTACCCTACACGGGTGGTTCTGTAGATCGGGTAATCGAACTACTGCTTAGAAGTCCTCGGCTGCATCCAGGAATAACCAGCAGCGAAGGAAACGCCAAGCGGCGTTTTAAACAGGAGCCGCTTCCGGGTTACGCCCACGTGAGCGGCGTCAGTAACGGCGAGCTGGGACACCTGGGAACTGTAGTCCCGCTGCCTGGCGTATGGTCTGTCCGTCTCTGTTATAGTTTTCGAGTTGCCCCCACCACTCGGTCAGCCATCCCCAAAGGGCCTTTGCTTTGATTTCTTGCCGTATGCCCCCGCCACCTCTCCGCGAGGTCGGAGGTGTACATGGTACGCACGATGTTCGGGGGGGGAGGAGCATAACATAGAGTGCGCTCACGCTTTGTATCTGGGTGCTCACAAATAAAGTCATCAATAACCTCCATTTCACCAAGAAAGCTGCTTCTAGAACCATCCTGAACATTGAGGCATATAACTATCTCGATCTGCATCTCTCAAGTCTTCACCGGCTCTCTGTTCATCAACGTATCATGTGTAGAGCTCTGTGCATTATCGGTCATGACATCACCAATATTTAATCAAAATGAGCTTGAGTGACACTCCCTAGTGCCCTCTTTGCATTCTTCAAATGTTTCACAGCGGAGTTTCCTGTTTGGGCATGTCAGAAACATGGCCTATCTCATGGCCTGATGCCTGTGACATGCCATGGCCTATCTCAAAGCCTGACGCCTGTGACATGCCTTGGCATGGCCTATCTCATGGCCTGACACCTGTGACATGCCTTGGCATGGCCTATCTCATGACCTGATGCCTGTGACATGCCTTGGCATGACGTATCTCATGGCCTGACGCCTGTGACATGCCTTGGCATGGCCTATCTCATGGTCTGACGCCTGTGACATGCCTTGGCATGGGCTATCTCATGGTCTGACGCCTGTGACATGCCTTGGCATGGCCTATCTCATGGCCTGACGCCTGTGACATGCCTTGGCAGGGCCTATCTCATGGCCTGACGCCTGTGACATGCCTTGGCCTGGCCTATCTCATGGCATGACGCCTGTGACATGCCTTGGCATGGCCTTTCTCATGGCCTGACGCCTGTGACATGCCTTGGCATGGCCTATCTCATGGCCTGACGCCAGTGACATGCCTTGGCATGGGCTATCTCATGGCCTGATGCCTGTGACATGCCTTGGCATGGCCTATCTCATGGCCTGACACCTGTGACATGCCTTGGCATGGGCTATCTCATGGCCTGACGCCTGTGACATGCCTTGGCATGGCCTATCTCATGGCCTGACGCCTGTGACATGCCTTGGCCTGGCCTATCTCATGGCCTGACGCCTGTGACATGCCTTGGCATGGCCTATCTCATGGCCTGACGCCTGTGACATGCCTTGGCATGGGCTATCTCATGGCCTGACGCCTGTGACATGCCTTGGCATGGCCTATCTCATGGCCTGACGCCTGTGACATGCCTTGGCATGGCCTATCTCATGGCCTGACGCCTGTGACATGCCTTGGCCTGGCATATCTCATGGCATGACGCCTGTGACATGCCTTGGCATGGCCTATCTCATGGCCTGACGCCTGTGACATGCCTTGGCATGGGCTATCTCATGGCCTGACGCCTGTGACATGCCTTGGCATGGGCTATCTCATGGCCTGACGCCTGTGACATGCCTTGGCCTGGCCTATCTCATGGCATGACGCCTGTGACATGCCTTGGCATGGCCTATCTCATGGCCTGACGCCTGTGACATGCCTTGGTATGGCCTATCTCATGGCCTGACGCCTGTGACATGCCTTGGCATGGGCTATCTCATGGCCTGACGCCTGTGACATGCCTTGGTATGGCCTATCTCATGGCCTGACGCCTGTGACATGCCTTGGCATGGGCTATCTCATGACCCGACGCCTGTGACATGCCTTGGTTGTCCTCGTGCTCTCTGCATGGATCGCTTTTGCCACCAATGTAGAAAGGAACTGAAAACTCCTCCTTCCCTTTCATGTTTATCTATATTTAGCATAACCATCCAGTGTCATCAAAGCATAGGGTGCTTATACTTATGTGCAGTGCAACAATAATACAATGATGATTGAGTGGTTCCAAACACAAAAACAACACACACACACCCCCCCTAAAATGACTGGAACAAATGTCTGTCCCTCTTACACATGTTATGTCTGACCCCTTCAGCTAGGGCATTTTGAAGAAAGTTAGGGTCTCCTTGCTAAGCTGAGGCAAGTGGCTACCCCAAGAAAAATCCAGACTCTAATTCCCTATGTGGAGAACGTGACACAGCACCAGGGAAGTGTTTGAGAAGAAGAGAAAGAAGTAGCAGGAGTTGTCTGTTTGGCTTGCCTCCTCCTTAAAGGATGTGTGGCATGACAGACTCCCCATCTGCATTCAGCCGGGTCACGGTTAAAACTGCAAGCCAGGCTCTGAGCCAAGGGTAACAGTGTTATTTGGTGGCAACCCCCAATATTTGAAGAAAAATGACATAGCAATTTAATGGAACTTGCAATATAGTGTCTTGTGGTGTCTGCATAGCCTCAACAACACTCTCCCTCCAGCGCAGGCAGGGCTCTTGAGTGATTGGTGGTCCCCATACAGCAACATTACCCTTGCATTACTATTCAATACACCCTGCGCCTCAAACCTGCATAGGTCTGTCATGGAACTGGGTGGTCACCAGCATCAGTGAAGCTGAGTGCACTCCATCCTCACTGATGTGCAGTGAAACTGGTTGTTTCCACCTAGCAATAGGCATGCGTTCCCTACTAGGACAATGAAATGACCCTGGCATCAGTGGGGTCCAGTTTGCTTGTGGGCATTCTCACAGGATAGGTGTCACTCTGGATTTCTGGGAGCAATTTATTTTCAATCAACTCAAAACACTGCAGAGGAGTTTGATTGCAATGCTTGTTTAATCACGGAGGCCCTTGTTGATCACCTGTCTGGTGGCATTCAGCCACCACTGTTGCATTGCATTTTCTCTCTCACACATGTTTTCTTCCCATCACGGTTACTTAATTGTAAGATACAAGATTATAACCCCTTCAGTGCATCCATGTAGAGTTTTCATTCACCTTAATGTGGTTCTTTCATGGATAACTGAGCGAGTTGTTACTGTAAAACTTTGGTTTATAAGATAAACTTGTGACAGGTTTTCTCTTTCTGTGTAGCCGATAACCTGCGGATAAACACCACTGAGCTAGCGCTCATCCTGCCTGAAGAAGACCACAGCAGCCTCATCTTACCATGTGAGATCACCTCAAGGTCCAGCCCCTCTTCTGCCTTTTCCGTGGCCTGGTGGAAAATCTCTGACAAAGGGGAGGAGCTGGTCTTCAGAGTTGGGCAGGATTTGGTCTTCCAGTTCGGCCGCACCAGTAACCATGGCAGTGACAAGAGAAGGGATGGCATGCTGAGGTTTGAGAGGCCATCTGAGATGTTGTACCAGCTCACTGTGATGAGGCCGGAGGCGTCCGACAGTGGCGTATACTTCTGTCAGGTGGAGGAGTGGATGAGGAGCCCTGCAGAGAGTCTGTACAGGATCAGCAAAAAGAGGTCTGGGAACTTCAACGTGACTCTTCAACCTGCAGGTAAATATAATGACATTGGGTCAATGCTGGTCATGGTTAGGCATCTTGGTGGAAGAGATCCAGTGTTCGGTGTGAGCATCAGGTACTAGCGGTCTCTATTTGAGGATCTGTTGCTGAATCTACCATGTGTGGAGATGCTTGGATAGTAAAAGTGTGAAAGGGACATACACTATTCTCTGTTTTAGAAGGAGGCCTTCATAGCTCTGGTGCCAGGTGTCCATTTTCATGTCCCTGATGGAGGGAGACTCTGCTTACTGTAGCTGGGAATCACAAGATGTCCCGTTTTACTGTCCCTATAGATCTGTAGGGTGAGGTTCTAGCAGGTATTGTACAGAATGCACCTGGATGCAGCTCTTAACAGACTACCTCTCTGAACATACACCAACTCAGATGAATATTCTCTCCCTCAAGCATGTTACAGGCTCTTCATCCCTGATTTACAAGTACAAAACCATTCCTAAGGAGCATGATGTGTCCTTGTTTGTCTTTTAAGGTAAACACCGCTCTGGGCCTCTATTAAACTGTTTTGGCCTATGGTCACCCATAGGTGCATTCACGCTTAGTTCCTTTAAGAAACTAGACATGTGTTTGGGGTAGAGAAGCTCTCTCCATTGTGATAATCCAGTGCCTTGCTAGGTAAATTTGTTTATAGAGAGACAATCCGAGTTTACCGCTGAAAGCTGTGAAGCATTAAGCTTTTCCTCGGAAAAATCAGCATAAAGATACAATTAGTACCAACCAAACAGTGAAGTTCCCATCCCACTTAGTAAACAGACAAAACATACATTGATTAAAACAAAACCAAGAGCTTGATTAACATCTTGCGGATGGGTTACTCCGTCACAACGGTGACAGATATCCCATCTGCCGAAATATAAATCCTATAGGGTATAATGGGATTTACATTTCAGCAGACGGGATATCCATCACCATTGAGACTGAGTAACCCGCCCACCAAGATCTAAGTCAGGCCCTAAAACAGTACAAATTATGCCAGATAATGAGGATATGTAGAATGTTGACCAAAATGGCACAAAACGCACTTAAGCGCAAGTTTGATGTAAAATCAATGGGATTCTCTGTGCGGTACTCGAAAGCCACAACCTGCACAGAGGCTGGGCAATCCCAGCTGTGTCAGGCTCCATGGTCTTGCCCCCAACAATGTATCAGATCTCCCCAGAGTGATCATGAAGGGACTCAGGTTACCGGCTGCATGAGAAGGCAGGCTCGTCTGCCCATCGACTCCCTGGTCATGACCAATAATTGTCCCTCTTTCAAGATTTTGGTTGGATAATATCATTACTCTTCAAGTTCCAAGAGCATGGTGTGGGATCTCCAGCCTCAGCTTCTAGAGAGAAAACCTCTCTCTGTCTCTCTCCTTCACTTACGGCAACCAGCCACGACTCCAGTTCTACTGAATTTAAGGGTTGGTCACAAAGGCTCTACTCTTCCTTCGGATCACAACCATACAGTCCCCGTTTTGTTCTCTATGTCTTATGGACTCTTTGAAACTCCAGAGTCGGCGTGCCTTTGTTTAGCCCCAAGTGACTATAGAATCTCCTTCTCTACTAGTTTGTTTCAAGGTTTTTTTGACAACCTCCAGTCTTGTGCTGATTTCCAGATAGCAACGCACCTAGATATTGTGGCACCTAACTAGAAAGAAATATCACTTTATACAGAACCGGAGTCTCTTGTAAAATTACAAACCTCAACAGGTAATTTCTAGCAGTGGCATATTATCTCCACTGATGTACTAGTAGCTGGTAGCTTCATCATCGGGTCTTTCCTCCACCAGAAGGGACAGTCTCTGGATGTGGAGACATGGCGGGATCTGTGAAGAGTGCAGTGAAAATAAAATTATCTCATATCCCAGAGGAGTGTTATTTATTAAAACTAGGATGTGGTAAGGTTAAAAAACACAGTGTGATGTGATAGGGACGAGTTACATATGCTTCACACCAATATGGTCAACATGTTTCAGCCTACTTGCACCTGATTAGGTCATCGGCTTTCTTCAGGGCCTCAATATGCCAGATTCCAATACTCCCAGGTGGGACAGTACCCACTGGAACCTTAATTCTAAGTGCATTGACTTACTCAATCTGGGAAGTTGTTTGTTATTCCCTTAAGAGGAGAATATCTATGCCCCATAGGACATGGGGAGGAGGTGCGTCATTATCCAGCACTGCTTGTGAGGCTTCTCATCTGTACTTTGCTCTCAGTTTCCTCCCCACCTGGATAACCTAACTAGAAGAGCCAAGTGGGACTCCATAGCCTATAAATTCCCTTTACTTGCCACCTGGCCATAAACATACCTGAGAGACAGCAAACTCATGAAGTCTCTAAAAAGTCATGCACCCTTGAATCCTCCCTGGAGCATCGACACACATCAGAGGAGACTGCCAGCTTAGTCTATCTGTGAGGGCAGAGGCTTTCTGGTATCACTGTTCTCCCTAGCGCTCTCCTGTCATACATAAGTCTCATCAAGCCCAGAGCTTTAGGTTCAGATAATGGATTCATTTCATTCCAGCAATCAGGCATCACCACTGCTTAAACTTATACAAACCTTATACAAACCTCTTTTGAATTCTGTTTATACATATTTCTTTCCATCATGGTAGTGTAAATCAACCCTTCTACTCACAGTGGACATCCAACCTACATGACATTCATAATTAACAATTGTGACCATGTTTAAGGGCAGAGCACATGCGGAGGGAATTGGTTTTAGGTCTCTAGTGCCAAGAGTCAAATTCAGTCAAAGAAGTATAGGGGAACCACTCCAAGAGGTGCACTTTCCTGAACGGCCAAACTGTGGACTGCTGGAATATGAAACCCTTATGCAGCATAAGTCCTAGAGCAGGAACTTTTTTTTCTCCAGTTTTCTATAGCTCAAACTCAACCTGGAGGTATTGGAGCATTTCACATGAGCACCAGTTACATTACATAAGGATACATTCATTTGTTAGGTACTGGCACATTAAGTGATTTGCCCAGCATCACAGGATCTTGAGCCCACGCAGAGACTCAAACCTGGTTTCCCCACTCCAAAGTCGGCAGCTCTGGCCATGACTCCACCTCCCAATCCCCTCAAGCAGGAGAAGCCTCATGAAGCAGGAGTTCTCAAGCCGAAGAAGCCCTCGTGCAGAAGAAGCCCTCGTGCAGCAGTAGACCTCATGCAGCAAAGGAGCTGTCAATCGCAGAGGAAGACACAAAAGTAAATCTTGAGGTCTTTCCTTACGTAGACTAATCGAGAAGGAAATCCCTCAGTTTCATTCACCATGTGAGGGACGAAGACACACATGGACAGCTTGTGACACTGACATACTGACACTAACCACATGAAAGAGCTCCATCAATGAAACCACCACATAAACGACAGACACCTAAGTAACACGTGGATTGTTCCCAGCATAGAGCACGTGGAAAGAAGTCCATTGGGGACACCCTTACGTGAGAGACAAAGAAACACCAAGAAAGCTTGAGGTACTTCCTGGCGTAGGGTATGTGATAAGAGATCCATTGGTGAGACCACTATGTGAGAGACACAGAAACAGAAGCAAAGCTTCAGGTCCATAATGGTATGGGGCACATGAAAAGAGATATATGTACTCAACAGGAGAGAGAGGGAGAAGTATAAGGAGTCAATCTTAATCCCCCTACGCGTAATATTAAATAAAAAACAAAAGAGTGCGGCCAAAGGAAAAGGAGAAAAGCGGCAAAAGGAGTCACTCTTGTTAGTTAAAAGAACTCTCACTCACCAACCTAGTTGGTGACATGCTTCATCATTGGGTTCCCACCAGAGAGGCTGATACAAGTGTGAATAAGTGCAAAGTGATTTAAAAAGTACTCAGTTCAACCTTAAACAAACTTTATTCGTGATGAACCAAACACTACTTAAAAGCAGTGTTATGGATGTTACAAAAACTGGCTAAATTGACATGATACATCCATAGTATAAACGAGAAAACGGTGTGGTCAACATGTTTCCGCCTCCATTCGCTGTTTGCTAGGCTTTCGTCAGGACCAAAAGCACCATGGCGGTATGCGCACGCTAAGGCGCTCCCTAACCTGTGGTGTAGAAGAAACAAGTGTAACTTACTTTTTTTAGTAGTGCCTACAGCATTAGTGAAAGCTACAAGTAGCTGTAATGAAAAGAAAACATACAGAGACAGTACAAGTCACACAACCATACATATATTGGGTTAAGCGTACTTGGATAGTCCCACGAGTGACCATGCTCATGCTGTTTGAAAGGTGCTGTTTACAATACCACTATTGGCAATACCATGGTGTATTGGAGTGCCTAGCGATGTTCATAATAAATAAACATCCATGTATTTGAGGCTTAAGTACGTAGTGATGGAGGAGGAGCCTAGCGCGCAACCAAGATGGCCGCGTAGGTGCGAGGCTCCCGAGGACCACCACGACCTCCTGAATTAATCCTGCCTAGATCCTGTCCTCGTTGAGGGGACTGCATCGGTGAACCCGAGCTGAGGCGCCATCCGTTTTTCGTTTTCGAATCGGACGCCGGACACCGGTGGGAGCACCGATTGAAGGTTGCGGCCTTCTCCACGCTGGCCCCCCGGATTGGAGTAGTGGGGCGATCCGGGGACAAAGCGAACAACAGCGGCGGGCAGGGCTGGGCGACTCGCGTACCCCGTGCTTTCACTTTCGCTTTTGCGCTCTCCTTGCCCTCAAGCGAGGTAGGGTTGCGGAGCGGGGTGCGGTGGTGTGGCCTTGTCCAGGTGCCCGGCTGACCCGCCGGCCGTGAGTCGTCCTGCGGCCCAGTGGTCGCCCTCCCCCCCCCGGAACCCGTGAACTGGTTTATCGGCCCTTTCGAGGAGATCGGCACGACGGTGGGAGAGCAGGCATGTCCACCAAACAAGATGGCGACCGGGCGAAGGTGAAGACGACCCGCCGCGGCCCGGCGCCTCAATCCAACAGTATGGACCGCTACACCCTCCAGAAGGGATCTCCGGAGACATCGCGCACATCCCCGGCGGGCCCGACGGAGGCATCTGCTCAACCGGTGGATCTGACCCTCCGGGACGTCATGGGCGCCATCGCAGAGATGAAGGCCTCGGTGGACCAGCGTTTCGACACCCTAGCGCAAAAGATAGACTCGGTCCTGGTGGATGTTAGCCTTGTGAGGGCTGACTTGTCCAAAACCAACGACCGGGTCGATTCCCTGGCCCACACCACAACGAGCCTCACGACGGACGTGGTGGCCCTCCAAAAGGAGGTGCGCCGGCTTGGCCAGGCGAGCGCCCTGATGGACCGGCGACTGGAGGATTCCGAGGGTCGGGCCCGGAGGAATAACGTTCGCATTGTGGGGGTGCCGGAGGGACGAGAGGCGGAGGCGGCAGATCTTTTTGTGGAAGAATTGATCCTTGCCCATCTCCAGCCCCGGGGGCTGAGTAGGCTTTTTGCGGTGGGGCGTGCTCGCCGGGTCCCTGGGGGCGGACCTGGGGCCGGTGCCCCGCCGCGGCCTCTCATTGCCCGGATTTTTGGTTTTCGGGACGGAGACGCTGTCCTGCGGGCCTCCGGGCGGCAGGGACCGGTCAGGCTTGGTGACATGGGTGTGCATTTCTGCCCAGACTTTGCTCCGGCGGTCCAAGAGCAGAGATTGAGTTTTCTCGGAGTTGGACGTCGCCTACGGGACCTGAACCTTGGGTGCTCAGTGCTTTTTCCAGCTGGGCTGGGGGTGGGGGTGGATGGGCGCACGCACTTTTTTGACCGGCCCGGGGCGGCTGGGGACTGGTTGGACGCTCTGCCTGGAGGTCGGGGCCGAGGGGGTGGGGGGGGTGCGGTTGGCGGGGAGGGCCCGCCGGATCAGAACTGAGGGGTTACGAATAGGCCGGGCTCTGGACAACATTCCTTTAACATTTACGGATCGTTTATGTTCCCCTCCTATGGAGGTCGTGTGGGGTCTGTTGGGGGCTTCCCTCCTCCTCTGGGGGACTAGTTAGTTTTTCATCTATGGGGCGACAGGCACACTGCACTTTGGGGGGGCTGTCTGGGCTCATGCAGGGGTGCAGGGAGGGGGGAGTTCTGTTGGGATGGGGGGGTGGGGGGGATGTGTTGTTTGTTTGCACCGCAAGGCAAGCCCTTTACTGTATTGTTGCTCTCGAGATGCTCTGTGGGGGACGACTGATTGCTTCTACGTATGATGGGGGGTAGGGATTTGACTGTGTTGTCATGGAATGTTAACGGCCTGGGGGACAGGATTAAGCGTGGTGTGGTCCTGCAGTACCTGAAACGTATCTCACCAGATGTTATCTTCCTGCAGGAGACACACCTTATAGGTAACTCCTTTCATGCCATGAATCGGCGAGGCTATCGATTGGTGGCCCACTCGGGCTTCACCTCGGGCTCGCGGGGGGTGGGTATCATGATTAAGAACTCGCTCCCGTTGGAGATTGATGAGGTGCGCCATGATGAGAGGGGACGCTACACTGTTCTGGTGGGTAGAATGGAGGGTAGAGTGTTTGTTTTTATATCAGTGTACGTCCCGCCTGGGTTACAATCTACTACATTTGCGGACTTGGGGCGCCTCCTCCTGGACCTCCCGGGTGGCCTGCTGGTGGTTGGGGGGGACTTTAATGCGGTAGTTTCTGGGTCTATGGATCGCCATCCCCCTAGGGACCTCCCCCGGGCACAGGCTTGGCTGTCCGGCCTTTTAGATACACTGGGCCTGGTGGATTGCTGGCGACTAAAGCATCCCGCACAGCGGCAATACACCTTCCACTCGGGTGCCCATGGTAGCCTCTCGCGGCTTGATTACATCCTTGTCCCGGCGGCCTATGCTGGGAGGGTGGGAGAGGTGTGCCATCTGGCGCGGGGCATTTCAGATCACTCCCCATTGCTGTTCCATTTCGATGTCTTCCCTAGGGGGGAGGGCAGGGTGGCTCCAATCAATGCTTGGTACTTGCGTGACCCCACTATTCGTGCCGACTTGATCAAATCCTTACAGCAATACTTTGATGAGAATGTGGGGTCTGTCCCTTCGGCCATCTCCCTGTGGGAGGCTTTTAAGGTAGTTCTCAGAGGGGAGGCCCTCTCCTTTATCTCCCATGCCCGGAGGCGCGAGCGGGAGGAGGTAACCCGGGTGGAGGCCGAAATTGTGGAACTAGAGGGGGACCTGGGGAGCGGGGTCACAGACGCCAAGTTGCATGTTCTGCACCTCAAGCAGGCGGCCTATGGGGCCCTCGTCACGGAGGCGGCCAGGGGCCTCAGTAGAGAGCAACAGGGGCGACTGTATGATGTGGGTGATAAGGCTGGTAAATTGATTGCGTGGTTGGACAAGAGGGAGAGAGCGAGTCGTGTGGTTCCCTTGATTGAGGGGATGGATGGTGTGCCTGTCACCGAGCCGGAAGCCATTGTCTCCTGCTTCGCGGATTACTTCCGCGAGGTGTACTCCCCGGTCTCTCCCTGCTCGGAGGAAGATTCCCATGCCCTGCTTCGGGATATCGCGCTGCCCTCCCTTACGGTGGAGGACAGGGATTTGCTGGACGCTCCTCCCACCTCGGACGAAATTGCCCTGGCTATTCGCTCGGTCGCATCCGGCAAGGCCATGGGCCCCAATGGTATCCCCATCGAGCTTTACAAGCTGCGACCGGATGTACTGGCGCCCCACCTGCGCGCGATGTTCCTGGCGGCCCACTCGCAGGGTTCCCTCCCGCCGGACCAGCGTCTGGCCACAATCGTGGTGATCCACAAGGAGGGGAGACCCCGTGAGCGGGTTACATCCTATAGGCCTATCTCGCTCTTGAACGCGGAGCCCAAAATCCTCGCCAAGGTACTGGCCAACCGGCTGGTTGGCGTGGTGGGCGATTTGGTCCACCAAGACCAATCTGGCTTTATACCCCATCGTAACACGGCTCTTAATCTGCGACGCTTGCACGGGGTGCTCGCGCGTGTCCCGTTTGTGCGGGAGCCGGCCATCTTGGCGTCCTTAGACGCCACTATGGCGTTTGACACGCTTGAATGGCCATACATCTGGGCGATGCTGGCGAAATTTGGATTTGGACCAGGATTCATTAGCTGGGTCAAATTGTTGTATTCGGGCCCATTGGCGCAGGTGGTGGTGAATGGGCGAGTCTCGGCCCCCTTCGCGCTGGGGCGGGGCACGCGTCAGGGTTGCCCCTTGTCACCGCTCTTGTTTGCATTGGCCTTGGAGCCCTTGGCGGAGTGGCTGCGGTGGCACCCCTCTATCCGTGGTCTCCGCTGGACCCCCGAGCATGAGGACCGCGTGTCCCTCTACGCCGATGATATCCTTTTGTATCTCGCCTCCCCGCGTAACTCGCTGATTGTCCTGGTTGATGTTCTGCGCTCCTTCGGTCGTAACTCAGGCCTTGTCATCAACTGGGCGAAATCCTGCGTGTATGTGCTTTCCGGGGAGGCTCCGGCCCTACCACGGGACTGCCCGATCCAGATTGCCTCCCAGGGGTTCCGGTACCTGGGTATATATATTACTCTCGACCCGGAGGCCCGCTACGAGCGGAACTTGCTACCCCCCCTCCAGCGTTTGCGGGAGGACGTTGCGCGTTGGTGGCGTCTTCCGCTTTCGCCGCTTGGCCGAGCGGCCTTGTTTAAGATGATGTCCTTGCCGCGCTTTCTGTATGCGCTTCAGAACACTATGGACTTGGTTCCGGCGCGCTACTTCCGTGAGGTGGAGAGCCTGCAGCGGCGCCTGTTCTGGGACGGGAGGCCGCGTATTGCTCTGGCTAAATTGACGCTCCCGTGGTACGATGGGGGAGTTGCCCTCCCGGACATTAAACGGTATTACTGGGCCTCCCAGCTAGCTGCGATTAATCATGGCCTTTACGGGCCCGCCCTGAACCCGGCATTTGAAATGGACAAGATGCTCCTGCCCGGTGGCGACTACAATCGAGCGCTCTACTCTGGCGCGCCCGACTCCCGTCTGACGGGACCGACGCGTGTCATGGTGCGTGTCTGGCACGCGGCTAATGCAGCTATGGGGTGGAAGGACCGTTTGACCCGGGCGACACCGCTATATGCGTCTGAGAGGTTGGGCTCCCTGTGGACATCGAAGGGCTTCGAGAAGTGGGACACGATCGGAATCAGCACAGTGGGAGACCTCTGGACGAGGGGTGGATTCAAAACTTTTGAGACGCTGCAGACGGAATTTCAGCTGCAAGGCAGTGAGTACTTTCGGTACTTACAAGTCCGCCACGCGCTGGGCTCCGTCTTCCCTGATGTCGCGTCCATTCCGGAGTCTTCCCCCCTGGAGGACAGAGTGCTGGATGGCCATGTCCCAGACAGCACGATCTCCCTTATATATAAAAAACTGATCAACGACAGATCGTGCCTGCTGACTAGTCTCCGCGAGGCCTGGGTTGCCGACGGGCTGGAACTGGACGACGAGGACTGGATTTCCGCGGTGGCCTCTCCGAAGGAGGTGGCCATCCCG
The DNA here is from genome assembly GCF_964204655.1 of Triturus cristatus. Classification (NCBI taxonomy): domain Eukaryota; kingdom Metazoa; phylum Chordata; class Amphibia; order Caudata; family Salamandridae; genus Triturus; species Triturus cristatus. Next base: position 61,712,133 of record NC_140591.1, on the reverse strand, counting down.
GCTCGCCTTCGCTTCGTCCAGCTTAAGATCCTCCACCGGGTTTACGTGACGGGGCCAAGGCTTCTACGTATGGGCTTTGTTGGTGACGGATTGTGTAAGCGTGGCTGTGGTGCCTTGGCAACTTTCATGCATATTCTGTGGGAATGCCCACAGGTGGAGCGATTCTGGCGTGGTGTGCATGAGGTCCTGCGTGTGGTGACGCGTGTTGCGCTGTTGCCTGAAGCGAGGAGATGCTTGCTGAATGTGTGGGAACCAAATGACTATTCGGTCCCGCAGACGCGGTGGGTGACTCTGGGATATATGATAGCTAAGCGTGACATTGCTCAATTGTGGGGATCCCAGAGGCCCCCAGCGGTGTTGGCCTGGAAAGAACATATGGATTGGTGTATGTTTCGTGAAAAGGTAGTGTATGTGGCGAGGGGTAAGCCTGGGGCGTGGGTGAAAATCTGGGGCCCCTGGAACGCCTATCGCGGGGGTATTTGTGAGCCGCCACTGCTGCCGGCCGCCTCACCAGCTCCGTCCCCCTAGCCGACCCCCTCCCTCAGCCACGGGCATGTGGTTCCCCAGTCCCTGATCTATTCCCATTCCCCTCTTCAGAGTTTGGCTGCTGGTTGGGATCCCCCACTTAAGGAGCACGTGCCGTCACTTTGGATGGCGGGTTGCCTTGCGGGTGTGGTTTTTTTTTTTTTTTGTGTGTTGTCTTGTTTTGAAAAAAGGAAACCGTATTGTGGGCTTGGAGTTATGTGGCCTGCGCTATTGATATCTCCTGATTTACCGATCTGCACCGCCAAGAGACTCTTACTGTATGTATGTCATATGCTTCTGCCACTCTAGCGGCCGGCCGGATGGTTGTAGGCCCATACGTGTAACCTTTTTAAAATGTAATAAACGGTTTCAAAAAAAAAAAAAAAAAAGTACGTAGTGATATTTAGGTGCCATTTTAGAGTGTCATATTACATAGTTTTTATATGCAAAGATAGGCGTGTATTAGTCTACTGCGCCGACACGGACAATGCCGATTGTTGAAAGAAATAACATGAAATGAAGGACATGACTGAACTCCAAAGTGCATACGAACATACAGTTCGTTTTTGTCAAAAGTTAGGCAGAGTAACATAGTGGAAAAGAACCGGGCTTACTTAAAATATCCGTTAATTTTACCCCATGGGTCCTGGTGGGGGGCGCAAACTTGTAGTCACACTCTGTACAGGTTAAATCAAATAACAGAAGTTTATATAAACCATTACATGTTACGTTCAATGACCTGACGCGTGTGGAGAAGTGATACTCATTACGCTAAAGTTCAGTCCACCATATATGGATTGAAGTAACACAAGGAAGGCATGGGGTCCTTCGTGGCATAAGGCACATAAAAAGAGATCCATTAGTGCCACCACAACATGAGAGACAAAGGCATCGAAGTAAAGCTCGGGTCTTACCAGGCGTAGAGCACATCGAAAGAGATCCATTAGTGACACCACAGCATGAGAGACAAAGACATCGAAGTAACGCTCGGGTCTTACTCTTACCAGGCGTAGAGCACATCAAAAGAGATCCAATAACGACACCACAACATGAGAGACAAAGACATCGAAGTAACGCTCGGGTCTTACCAAGCGTAGAGCACATCAAAAGAGATCCATTAGTGACACCACAACATGAGAGACAAAGACATCGTAGTTACGCTCGGGTCTTACCAGGCGTAGAGCACGTCAAAAGAGATCCATTAGTGACACCACAACATGAGAGACAAAGACATCGAAGTAACGCTCGGGTCTTACCAGGTGTAGAGCACGTCAAAAGAGATCCATTAGTGACACCACAACATGAGAGCTGAAAACACACAAGTAACAACTGGGTGTTTCCTGGCATTGGGTACCTCAAAAGTGATCCGTTAGTGACACCACCCTGTGAGTGACAAAGATACACAAGTAACTATTGAGGTCTTTCCTGACAGAGAGTACATCAAAAGAGATCTGTTAGTGACACCACCACTTGAGATACGAAGAAACACAAGGAAAGGTTGAAGCCTTTCCTGCCATAGGGCCATCAAAAGAGGGACAGCGGCTAAATGCCACATTGTCAGACAGGAGAGTTTTTTAAATAGAAGATCCACAATGATATGATGTAGCTCGGTGCTGGAAAAGGTGGAAATCCCTTCTGATGCCTCAAGTCCCTCTCGTTTAGCCCTCTGTGGTAGGGCCACGTACTGCTGTCAATGAGCTCATGGCTGAACAGCGCATGTGCAGGTCCCACTGTGCCCCGCTGGGCTTCACCTGACACTTACTACATTGTGCGGGTGACAATGCTCCAGCCACGCCACATTCTCTGTTATTTCTCTGCAGGTCCAATCATTGCACGAGTAGTTGATGTGTTCTGTGGTGGTAGCAAGTCAGCTGCATGGGGAACAACCTTTACAACGCAACTTTTACAACGCACTACACTTACAACCTTTACAACGCATGCCATTACATCGCAGGACACTACAACGCATTTTTAAAAACTACCTTTACAACGCATTCCATTACATCGCATACTACCTTTACAACGCATACCATTACAACGCATAATATTATATTAAAACCCCTACACTATCCAACACTTACCCTACTGTTGCACCCCCTGGAGTTAGAATAGTAATTTTTACCCCTATACTATCCAACACTTACCCTACTGTTGCACCCCCTGGAGTTAGAATAGTAATTTTTACCCCTATTCTATCCAACACTTACCCTACTGTTGCACCCCCTGGAGTTAGAATAGTAATTTTTAACCCTATACTATCCAACACTTACCCTAATGTTGCACCCCCTGGAGTTAGAATAGTAATTTTTACCCCTATACTATCCAACACTTGCCCTACTGTTGCACCCCCTGGAGTTAGAATAGTAATTTTTACCCCTATACTATCCAACACTTACCCTACTGTTGCACCCCCTGAAGTAAGAATAGTAATTTTTACCCCTATACTATCCAACACTTACCCTACTGTTGCACCCCCTGGAGTTAGAATAGTAATTTTTACCCCTATACTATCCAACACTTGCCCTACTGTTGCACCCCCTGGAGTTAGAATAGTAATTTTTACCCCTATACTATCCAACACTTACCCTACTGTTGCACCCCCTGGAGTAAGAATAGTAATTTTTACCCCTATACTATCCAACACTTACCCTACTGTTGCACCCCCTGGAGTAAGAATAGTAATTTCTACCCCTATACTATCCAACACTTACCCTACTGTTGCACCCCCTGGAGTAAGAATAGTAATTTTTACCCCTATACTATCCAACACTTACCCTACTGTTGCACCCCCTGGAGTTAGAATAGTAATTTTTAACCCTATACTATCCAACACTTACCCTACTGTTGCACCCCCTGGAGTAAGAATAGTAATTTTTACCCCTATACTATCCAACAATTACCCTACTGTTGCACCCCCTGGAGTAAGATTAGTAATTGTTACCCCTATACTATCCAATACTTACCTTAAATGCAATGTAATATTATGCGTTGTAATGGTATGCGTTGTAAAGGTAGTATGCGATGTAATGGAATGCGTTGTAAAGGTAGTTTTTAAAAATGCGTTGTAGTGTCCTGCGATGTAATGGCATGCGTTGTAGTGGATGTTGCGTTGTAAAAAATGCGTTGTAAGTGCATGCGTTGTAAAAGTGTGCGTTGTAACGACGTACATCCCAGCTGCATATCACTAATGTAGCTTCCGGAAGCTCTCTATGCTCTCCTAAGCTGCTGAATTCTCTCACTTATGTGGACCTCCTAAACCTCTTCACCGCTCTCCTAGCAGTACTGTGAAGGGATGGGGACCTCTTAAAGCTCCCCACCACTCTCCTAGCATTAAAGTGAGCAGATTGGGACCTCTTAAAGCTCCCCACCACTCTCCTAGAAGCACTGTGAACAGATAGGACCCCCTAAACCCACCACGCTCCTAGCAGTACAGTGAGCAGATGTGGACCTTTTTGAGCTCCCCACTAGTCTCCTAGCAGTACTGTGAAGAGATGGGGACCTCTTAGAACTCCCTACTACTCTTCTAGTATTAAAGTGAGCAGATGGGGATCTCTTAGAGCTCTCCACCACTCTCCCACCTGCACTTCGAAGAGACAGGACCCTCCTAAACTTCTCCACCACTCTCTTAGCAGCATTGTGAACAGATGGGGACCTCTTAAGGCTCCCCATCACTCTCTTAGCAACATTGTGAACAGATGGGGACTTCTTAAGGCTCCCCATCACTCTCCTAGCAGTAATGTGAAGAGATAGAGACCTCCTAAACCTTTTCTCCACTCTTCTAGCAGTAGTGTAAAGAGATGGGGACCTCTTAAAGCTCTCCACCACTCTCCTAGCACTAAAGTGAGCAGATGGGGACCCCCTAGCAAGACTCTGAAGAGATGGGGACCTCTTAGAGCTCACCACCACTCTCCTAGCAGTACTGTGAAGAGATGGGGACCTCTTAAAGCTCCCAGCCACTCTCCTAGCAGTAAAGTGAGCACATGGGGACCACTTAGAGCACCCCAACACTCTCCTAGCACGACTGTGAAGACATGGGGACATCTTAAACTTCCCCCACCACTCTCCTAGCAGCACTGTGAACAGATAGGAGTCTCTCAAAGCTCTCCATCACTCCCTTTGCCACTGAATAGACCGATATGAGTGTAGGAGAGTAGGATCTGCACTTATGCTGCCCCCACTTTTTTTCTGATGTTAACACTGGTTTCTGGCTATAGTCTGGCTGGGTACCTGCTAATCAGGGCCCCAGTCTCTCTGTTCTCTCTAAACAACTTGGAGTGCATACTAGATGCACTAGTGATTGGATACTGTGGTGTCTTATGAGCCCCTAGTATGTGGTACCCTAGGTACCAAGGGCATAGGTACTTAACAGGCCTACCAGGGGCTGAGGCATGTATTATGCCACCCCTGGGAAGCAGATTAAATCTGACACCACAGGCCTGCTACTGCAGCCTGGGTGAGGTAGTGTTAGCACTACTCACTGAGGTATAGGTTCCCTATATCTCACTATACACACACATATAAACCTATCAGTCACCCCTATGGCAGGCCCTATCAATCCTGAGGGCAGGGTGCTTGGTTTACAATGTGAGGGGATGCCTCTGCATGAGCAGGACCCCTCTGCAGCTGGTCTATTCTCTGTGGCTGTTTGTGAATGCGGTTAAACCATATACTCTTAAGTGCAATATAACCTCCTGGTAAATGCTAACTTTGGAATGACTGCATCAAAACATGTTGTGTTTGGTGTCCAACAACTTGGAATCATACCCCCACACCAGTAACTGGTGTGGGAGTATGATCCCACCCTTCTAGAGGGGACGACATGTACCTACTGTGGTAACACGGTAGAAATCTGAAAGAGCCTTGGCATCACAAAATGGATGCCACCAGCACAGACACTGGACTGCCCTCCTGCTGCTGACCGAAACTCGCAGTGGAGGAAGCCCAACAATAGGTATCCTGTCACAGGGAGGTGTGACCACCTCCCAGACAGGGTTTAGTGTATTGGGGCTGGGTGGGTGCACTTCTAGAGTGCTTTGAAGTCCGGCACTGGGGGAGCAGTAGGCTCCTCTGTGCATATGCCAGCTCAAACCGGTTCAGGGGCTACCTGTCCCTGCTCTGGCGTGAAACTGGACAAAGGGAAGTGGGTGTAACCACCCCCTACCCTGACCCTCCCAGAGGAGTGGTCATAGAGCTAGTCCCTCCCCTACCTTTAGTATAAGATAGGGAATCCTTGCCATTGCAAATCAGATAACCCTGGACGACGCTCTACAAGAAGAATCCTGGCCCTTCGACGTTCCACTACCTTTGGAAGACAGAAGAATCTCCCTTGGAGTCAAGGAGTGACTCCCCTGCTTGGCAGGCACCAAAAACCTTAATCAACGGTCGCAAACTTTCCTGCTCCCGCTGGAGTCCGAAGTCCCTGCAGCCCCGGAAGTGGATTTCCTGACTTCTCAACTGCCATTGTGAGTCCCCAACAAAGCTGTGGCAAGTGGACCCCACCGTACCGTGCACTATTGTCGAGTGCAACCCCTTCACAATGTTCTACGAACTTGTGCATTGGACCATTTGTGGCCCAAACATCCAGCAGATTTTGCAGTGAAAATCAGAGGCCCACCCCGTCCCGAGTGACCGCGGGCTCCTGTAAAGCATTTCCTCACGAGGCGTCTTCGCGAACCCTTGCCCGTTGGTTTGTGGGTCCCCTGAAAACTTTCTTATCAAACCAAAGGGCTCCTATGGTTCCTCCAGGCCTGCCCTCACTCACCCCTGCTGGGTGAGTCCCTCAGACCTTGCTGGTCTGCACCGCTGACTTTATTCACTTTCCATGAGACTTGCTGTTGCCAAGGCTTGTTGGCTCCAATCCGGTTGCCGACACCTCAGTAAACTGCAGACGATGTGGGACACTCCGAATCCAGCTGCTGGTCATCGTCGATCCCTCCTGGACCTCGTGAGCGAAGAGTCACAACACCCTTGATCACCTGAAATCACCCGACTTCCGTGGGCATCCATCTTCCTGGCCCCGGGTCACTGGCAAGTGACTGTGAACACTGTCCCTTCTGCTTTCAGGTCATCTTCGTCTTGAATCCAGCCTTGGATTCCACCGGACACTTCTTCAGTCTTCGCAAGCAGCAAATCTTCTTTGGCTTCCATAGAAAACAGCAACGCGACCCGACACCAAAAGACACCTATGCACCCGGCTTCCCTGGGTGAGGTAACTCGTGCACTCCGGTGCCCTAGTGTGTGTTGGCCCTCGAATTACTTACCTTGTAAGTGGCTTGCTTGTAGACTTCCTCGAAGTACCCTAAAACTTTAAAAATCCAACCGCGACTTGCTCCATTGAAATCAATAGGAAACCCGCGACTGTGTTCTCACACTGCACGCGTCTCCCGTGGGTCTTTTACTTACCTGCTTCTGCTGCATTAGTGAAGCCCCAGCGATTCTACAGGCCCTAGGCCTTGTCCCCTTGCAAGTCGACTTTCCTAAACCTCTTTTTTGGTATATGGTCTTGTACGCTCCTAGGGCCCCAGCCATATTTGTGCTTAACTTATTGTGAAACGTTGATATTTGTGAATGTCCTTGACTTCTAATCTCATAAAGAGATTAGTAGAGTATGTCTAGAAATAAATACATATATATTTGATATATATACCTGTGTGGTGTCCTTTAATTTGGTAATTCAAGAGATTATAAGGTAAAACAAGCTCCTTTACATTCCTCTGAGACTTAGCCTAAAGGCTGCTCTCCACAGCTACCACTAGGATAGCTTTCTTTAAAAGGTTGTCTTAAACCTATCTACCATAAGAGTCGAATTGGACTGGTGCAAGGTGGCCACTATTAATAGTGACCAGCATATGCCAGGCCAACTTCTCACATTGGTGGGCAGCGTGTGGGATTCCAGTTTGCCATTGTTTTACCAGAAAATCTCTATTTGAATTACTAACTGAAAACCACTAAAGGTACTCAAGGTACATGTAAAAGTCAAGCTTAGTATCAATAAGTTCTACTGAACCTAGAGCTGTTTGTGAAGGGATAGCACACCCTTGCTACAGCTCAAGCTAGGATCAGTAGGCCACAAACTAGTGTAGGTAGTACAACAGTACTCAACACTAGAATGTCCTCAAAGGGTGGAGCCAGTGGGTCCACTCAGCCTCTGTACAAGGACATGACCTTCTTTGACTTGAAGGCCATGTGTGTTGCAAGACACCTGAAGCTAGGACAGAGTCCCTCCACACTAGGCCTGATAGATCTGCTAACAACAGATGATCTGAGGTTGGCTCTAGGAGCTAACGGATCTGAATCTGGGAGTGGGCCAATTACAGTATTTGGGTCAGATGATGAAAATCATGATGACCAGGACTCTGTGATTGAAGGGCCAGATCCAGAAGGATCTGAACAGGACAGAGGAATTCTCCCTAAGAGAACTGACAGAGTAGAAGAGAGGGTTAGGTCCCCTTCAAGGGAATTTGACCACTCATATCACTCTGGAAGAGAATCTGTTCATCAGAGGAGCTCATACTTTAATAGAAGAGAGACCTCCACTGAAAGAATGCACAAACTGCTACAGTATGATGAAGCAAGATTTGCCCTTAAGGCCAAGCAGTTGGCATTAGATAAAGAAGCCTTTGAGCTCCAGAGAGCTTCTAGAAAAGAGGGGTTAGAACCCCCTGGTGGCAGCAACAGTATCCCTAGAGTCAGAGATTATATCCCAGACCATAGGAACCTGTCCAAGGTTGTTCCTCCCTACCAGAATGGGGATGATATCCACAAATGGATAACTGCTATGGAGAGGGCCTGTAAAGTACAACAGGTCCCCCAGAAACAGTGGGCAGCAATCTCGTGGCTCTCCTTTTTAGATAAAGGTAGAGATAAGCTCCTCACTGTTAGAGAAGAGGATGCTGATGACTATGAAGTCCTGAAGAGTGCATTAATAGATGGGTTTTGCTTAACCACTGAGGAGTACAGGTTGAAGTTCAGAGACACCCAGAAATCACAGACTCAGGACTGGACTGACTTTGTTGATTGTGCAACTAAGGCTCTGGAGGGTTGGCTGGTAGGTAGTAGAGTTACTGATTTTAAGGGATTGTATAATCTTATAATGAGAGAATAGATCCTTAATAATTGCCAAAACCAGTTGTTGCATCAGTACCTGGTGGACCCTGATCTGACCTCTCCCCAAGAATTGGGAAAGAAGGCAGACAAATGGGTCAGAACCAGGGCGAAGCAGAGAATCCAGAACCAAGGGGGTGACACTAAGAAGCAGGATCCTAAAGGCTCTGAGAAAGGTGGGGATAAGGCAAAAGACGAGAAGTCTTCACAAGGGCCCCAAAAATATGCACATGGTGGGGATTCACAGTCTGCAAAGGGAAAAGGCCAAAAGAAGGCCTGGTGCAAATTCTGTAAACAGAAAGGGCACTGGACTTCTGATTGTACCAAGTCCAAATACCAAACCACCACCACTCAGGCCCCTAAGCCCACTGTTCCCCCTAGTACAGCTACTGGTGGAGGTGGTAATCAGAATAAGGGTGTAGTAGGGTTGACCCTGGGTTCTGATGTGGACTCTGGCCTAGTCAGAGTACCCACACAGGCACTGCTGGTTTGTGAGGGAGACCTTGATATGTCCTTCCTAGCGAGCCCCAGTAATCTGGGCAAATACAAACAGCAGCCTGTAATTAATGGCAAACAGACTTTGGCATTCAGGGACACAGGTGCTAGTGTCACCATGGTGGCAGAGGATCTGGTGGACCCTGCACAGATCATCCTGGGTGAAATGTACCAGGTTACCAATGCAAGCAATGTCAGGACCAACCATAATCTGGCAGTTGTGAATTTCTCCTGGGGAGGGGTAACTGGCCTCAAGAAGGTAGTAGTCAGTGCAGACCACCCTGTTGAATGTCTATTGGGCAATGATCTAGAGACTTCCGCCTGGTCTGAAGTGGAGTTATGGACTCATGCTGAGATGTTGGGCATACCTGCAGAGGTATTTTCTGTGACCAGGTCACAGTCCAACATGCATAAAGCTGAACCAGCTCTGGATCCTGAAACTATGGACCAGATGCTACTCAAGAGGAGGAGCAGTAGGGTTAAGGCTGGGCCTTCCCCTCTGTCTCAGATCTCAGATTCCCCTCCTGCAGGCTGCTGCTGAGGCTGCTGGGAGTGCTAGTGGGTCCCATAAAGTTTATTGGGATGAGGGACTCTTATATTCTGAGGCTAGAGATCCTACCCCTGGAGCCACCAGGAGGTTGGTAATACCTTAGAAGTTTAGGGAGTTCCTCTTGACCCTAGCACATGACATCCCATTGGCAGGACACTTGGGCCAAAACAAGACCTGGGACAGGCTTGTTCCCCATTTTCATTGGCCACACATGTCAGAGGACACCAAGGAGTTTTGTCGCTCCTGTGTCACTTGCCAAGCCAGTGGCAAGTTAGGTGGCACAACAAAGGCCCCCCTGATACCACTACCTGTGGTGGGGGTTCCCTTTGAAAGGGTAGGGATTGACATTGTTGGTCCCTTTGACCCTCCAACAGCATCTGGGCACAGGTTTATCCTGGTGGTAGTGGATCATGCCACCAGGTACCCAGAAGCAATTCCCCTCAGGACCACCACAGCCCCTGTGGTGGCAAGAGCCCTCATTGGAGTCTTCTCCAGAGTGGGTTTCCCTAAGGAGGTTATATCTGACAGAGATGCCAACTTCATGTCAGGGTATCTAAAAGCAATGTGGAAGGAGTGTGGTGTAAACTACAAGTTCACTACTTCCTATCACCCACAATGCAATGGGTTAGTTGAAAGGTTCAACAAAACCCTAAAGGGAATGATTAAAGGCCTCCCAGAAAGGCTTAGGCGAAAATGGGACCTTTTACTTCCCTGCCTTCTGTTTGCAAACAGGGAGGTCCCACAGAAGGGGGTTGGCTGCAGCCCTTTTGAACTTCTGTTTGGGCACCCTGTCAGAGGTCTATTATGTTTGGTGAAGGAGGGCTGGGAGTTACCTCTCAAACCTCTCAAACAGGATGTGATGGACTATGTACTTGGTCTCCGCTCCCGGATGGCAGAGTACATGAAGAAGACAACAAAAAACCTGGAGGCAAGCCAAGAACTACAAAAAGCTTGGCATGACCAAAAGGCTGTACTGACTGTTTATCAGCCAGGACAGAAAGTGTGGGTGTTGGAGCCTGTGGCCCCATCAGCTCTCCCAGACAAATGGAGTGGCCCCCATACAATTGTTGAGAAAAAGGGAGAAGTCACCTACTTAGTGGATCTTGGAATTCCCAGGAGCCCCCTTAGGGTGCTCCATGTCAACAGATTAAAGCCATATGTTGACAGGGCTGACATGGGCTTGCTCATGGCAACTGATGAGGAACAGGAGGAGGAGAGTGACCCTCTCCCTGACCTGCTGTCACAGAACCCTGATGATGGGTCAGTAGAAGGTGTTACTTTGGCAAGCAGCCTCACTGACCATCAGCAAACTGAATGCAGACAAGTTCTGCAACAGTTCAGACATATGTTTAGCCTGACCCCTAGTCAGACTTCCTGGTGCACCCATGAGGTGGACACTGGAGACAGTCTGCCTGTCAAGAGTAAAATCTACAGGACACCTGACCATGTCAGGGACTGTATCAGGACTGAAGTCCAGAAAATGTTGGAACTAGGTGTGATTGAGCCTTCAGATAACCCTTGGGCTAGTCCTGTAGCCCTTGTGCCCAAACCTCATACCCAGGGTGGCAAGAAAGAAATGAGGTTTTGTGTTGACTGCAAAGGCCTCAATGCAGTCACCAGGACTGATGCCTATTCAATTCCCAGGGCAGGTGAGCTCATTGATACTTTGGCCTCAGCCAAATATCTGAGTACATTTGACCTAACAGCTGGCTATTGGCAAATCAAGTTAGCTGATGATACCAAGGCCAAAACAGCATTTTCAACCCCTGGTGGGCACTATCACTTTGTGGTAATGCCATTTGGTTTGAAAAATGCACCTGCCACTTTTCAGAGGTTGGTGAATAAAGTTCTGACTGGTATGGAAACTTATTGCTCAGCTTATCTAGATGATATTGCTGTCTTTAGTTCCACCTGGCAGGATCACCTGGTCCACCTCAGAAATGTTTTGGAGACCCTGCAAAAAGAAGGCCTCACTATCAAGGCCACTAAGTGCCAGATAGGGCAGAGTCAGGTTGTGTACCTCGGCCACCTTGTAGGTGGAGGCCAGGTTCAACCATTGCAGAGCAAAATCCAGACCATAATCGAATGGACTGCTCCAACAACACAGACACAGGTTAGAGCCTTTTTAGGCCTGACTGGGTACTATAGGAGGTTTGTTAAGGGATATGGATCTATAGTGACCCCCTTAAATGATCTGACCTCCAAGAAAATGCCAAAAAAGGTTCAGTGGACAGCTAGCTGTCAAAAGGCATTTGATGACCTAAAGCAGGCCATGTGCACTGCCCCCATCTTACAGAGTCCAGGCTACAAAAAGAAGTTCATTGTCCGAACAGATGCTCCAGAGCTGGGTGTGGGAGTTGTACTGTCTCAACTGAATAATGAAGGTCAAGACCAGCCAGTAGCTTTTATAAGCAGAAGGCTGACCCCTAGAGAGAAACGTTGGTCAGCTATAGAGAGGGAGGCCTTTGCTGTGGTGTGGGCCCTGAAGAAGCTGAGGCCATACTTGTTTGGCACTCACTTCATAGTTCAGACTGACCATAAGCCCCTCCTATGGCTCAAATAGATGAAAGGTGAAAATCGTAAATTGCTCAGGTGGTCCATTTCCCTACAGGGGATGGACTATACAGTGGAACATAGACCTGGGACCCAACATGCCAATGCAGATGGACTCTCAAGGTATTTCCACTTAGAACACGAAGACTCAACTGGTCAAGGTTAGTTTAGTGTCCCTGCGTTTGGGGGGAATTGTGTAGGAGAGTAGGATCTGCACTTATGTTGCCCCCACTTTTTTTCTGATGTTAACACTGGTTTCTGGCTATAGTCTGGCTGGGTCCCTGCTTACCAGGGCCCCATTCTCTCTGTTCTCTCTAAACAACTTGGAGTGCATACTAGATGCACTAGTGATTGGATAATGTGGTGCCTTATGAGCCCCTAGTATATGGTACCCTATGTACCAAGGGCATAGGTACTTAACAGGCCTACCAGGGGCTGAAGCATGTATTATGCCACCCCTGGGAAGAAGACTAAATCTGCCACCACAGGCCTGCTACTGCAGCCTGGGTGAGGTAGTGTTAGCACTCCTCACTGAGGTATAGGTTCCCTATATCTCACTATACACACACATATAAACCTATCAGTCACCCCTATGGCAGGCCCTATCAATCCTGAGGGCAGGGTGCTTAGTTTACAATGTGAGGCGGTGCCTCTGCATGAGCAGGACACCTCTGCAGCTGGCAGAGTCTATTCTCTGTGGCTGTTTGTGAATGCGGTTAAACCATATACTCTTAAGTGCATTATAACCTCCTGGTAAATGCTAACTTTGGAATGACTGCATCAAAACATGTTGCGTTTGGTGTCAAACAACTTGGAATCATACCCCCACACCAGTAACTGGTGTGGGAGTATGATCCCACCCTTCTAGAGGGGACGACATGTACCTACTGTGGTAACACGGTCGAAATCTGAAAGAGCCCTGGCATCACAAAATGGATGCCACCAGCACAGACACTGGGCTGCCCTCCTGCTGCTGACCGAAACTTGCAGTGGAGGAAGCCCAACAATAGGCATCCCGTCACAGGGAGGTGTCACTACCTTCCAGACAGGATTTAGTGTATTGGGTTGGGTGGGTGCACTTCTAGAGTGCTTTGAAGTCCTGCACTGGGGGAGCAGTAGGCTCCTCTGTGCATATGCCAGCTCAAACCGGTTCAAGGGCTACCTGTCCCTGCTCTGGCACGAAACTGGACAAAGGGAAGTGGGTGTAACCACCCCCTACCCTTACCCTCCCAGAGGAGTGGTCATAGAGCTAGTCCCTCCCCTACCTTTAGTATAAGATAGGGAAACCTTTCCATTGCAAGTTAGATATCCCTGGGCAACGCTTTACAAGAAGAATCCTGGCCCTTCGACGTTCCACTACCTTTGGAAGACTGAAGAATCTCCCTTGGAGTCAAGGAGTGACTCCCCTGCTTGGCAGGCACCAAAAACCTTAATCAACGGTCGCAAAATTTCCTGCTCCCGCTGGAGTCCGAAGTCCCTGCAGCCCCGGAAGTGAATTTCCTGACTTCTCAACAGCCATTGTGAGTCCCCAACAAAGCTGTGGCGAGTGGACCCCACCGTACCGTGCACTATTGTCGAGTGCAACCCCTTCACAATGTTCTACGAACTTGTGCATTGGACCATTTGTGGCACAAGTGTCCAGCAGATTTTGCAGTGAAAATCAGAGGCCTACCCCATCCCGAGTGACCGTGGGCTCCTGTAAAGCATTTCCTCACGAGGCGTCTTCGCGAACCCTTGCCCGTTGGTTTGTGGGTCCCCTGAAGACTTTCTTATCAAACCAAAGGGCTCCTATGGTTCCTCCAGGCCTGCCCTCACTCACCCTTGCTGGGTGAGTCCCTCAGACCTGGCTGGTCTGCATCGCTGACTTTATTCACCTTCCACAAGACTTGCTGTTGCCAAGGCTTGTTGGATCCAATCCAGTTGCCGACACCTCCGCAAGCTGCAGACGTTTTGGGACACTCCGAATCCAGCTGCTGGTCATCGTCGATCCCTCCTGGACCTCGTGAGCGAAGAGTCACAACACCCTTGATCACCTGAAATCAACCGACTTCCGTGGGCATCCATCTTCCTGGCCCCGGGTCACTGGCAAGTGACTGTGAACACTGTCCCTTCTGCTTTCAGGTCATCTTCGTCTTGAATCCAGCCTTGGATTCCACCGGACACTTCTTCAGTCTTCGCAAGCAGCAAATCTTCTTTGGCTTCCATAGAAAACAGCAACGCGACCCGACACCAAAAAACACCTATGCACCCGGCTTCCCTGGGTGAGGTAACTCGTGCACTCCGGTGCCCTAGTGTGTGTTGGCCCTCGAATTACTTACCTTGTAAGTGGCTTGCTTGTAGACTTCCTCGAAGTACCCTAAAACTTAAAAAATCCAGCCGCAACTTGCTCCATTGAAATCAATAGGGAACCCGCGGCTGTGTTCTCACGCTGCACGCGTCTCCCGTGGGTCTTTTACTTACCTGCTTCTGCTGCATTAGTGAAGCCCCAGCGATTCTACAGGCCCTAGGCCTTGTCCCCTTGCAAGTCGACTTTCCTAAACCTCTTTTTTAGTATATGGTCTGGTACGCCTCTAGGGCCCCAGCCATATTTGTGCTTAACTTATTGTGAAACGTTGATATTTGTGAATGTCCTTGACTTCTAATCTCATAAAGAGATTAGTAGAATGTGTCTAGAAATAAATTCATATATATTTGATATATATACCTGTGTGGTGTTTTTTCATTTGTTAATTTAAGAGATTATAAGGTAAAACAAGCTGCTTTACATTCCTCTGAGACTTAGCCTGAAGTCTGCTCTCCACAGCTACCACTATGAAAGCTTTCTTTAAAAGGTTGTCTTAAACCTATCTACCACAAGAGTCGAATTGGACTGGTGCAAGGTGGCCACTATAACTAGTGACCAGCATATGCCAGGCTAACTTCTCACAATGAGCCACCTACATTTCTCCTCTTCTCTCCCGGTCCTCAAGTGAAGAGATCTGGACCTCTTGAAGATATCCACCTTTCGCCCAGCAGCTTTCTAAACACATGTTCTCTACTACTCCCCTGAGCAGGTCTGCAGCCCAGATGTGAACGTTTTACAGCTCTCCACTGGTCCCCTAGCCATGGTAGGGTAGGGTGTAAATCCATATTTCAAAAGTCAAATTCTGCTTATGTATTTAGCATCACTTCATGTGGGCTGTTTCTTTTTAATCCTTGCCCTCATTCTTGTCTTGGGAGTTAGTTCCAGTACTTGTGAGTGGTCATCGGTTGAGCTGAACTTACTCCAGGTCTGAGCTGGAGTACTTTTATTATTGTTTTGGGACCTTTTTGTCGGTAGTAGTTTCAGAAGTGCAGTTTGTGAATAGAAATGTCTCACCCTTTATTGGGAGGGTGCATTTCCCTCCCTCAACCCCTCTGTAGCCCTCCCTAAATCCCCCCTAATTACCCACTGACGCCCTCCTGTTAGGTCACAAGTGTTCCCCATTATCTCTCCCCTGCCCTGGTTCTGCCTACATGTACTACAGGAATGTATAGGTACATGTGTAGACATCTCCACGGTCGGGGAGGAGGTCTCTGCACATTAAAGGCAGGAGAGGCCGAGACCTCCACATGTAGGTTTGTGAATAGCATTTTTTAGTATCTGAGTAGGACTATTTTAGTTCTACTAAACACACTACTGAATGCAGCTTGTGAAGAGCTCCTTTAGATTTGTGAATAGAATTGTGTAGTATTTAAGTAGAATTACTCTAGTATTACTTTACGTACTACGAAATGCATTTTGTGAATCAGTCCCTAGATGTTACCACCTGCACTGAGGGAGTGGAGGCATGCAAGTCTACACTTAGGGACTGATGTGGATCTAGGCGGATGGGTTACTCTGTCACAACGGTGACGGATTACCTGCCTGACGAAATATAAATCCCATCATATCCTATTATATTTATATGTCGGCTAACGGGATATTCATCAGCGTTGTGATGGAGTAACCCGTCCGCCAAGATCTAAATCGGGCCCTGAGTGTAAATCTATGCTTGGAAATGGTGAATAGCTCAAAGGTCTAGATTTACACCGAGGTGCAAGAGCAGATTTACACAACTAAATTTACATGAGCCAATTTACACATGTAAAGTTACCTGTTTGAATAGGCCCATTATGTTGAACTGCAGCTGGCACCCTTCTATTGACGCCATAAATGTTTAATGCAGTAATATAATATGCCCATTCCCTGGCGCCTTTCCTTATTCCCACTTCATTTTGACTCCTGTAGACCCGCAGTGCCCATCCTGTAGGTCGCGGCTCCCTCACATATAATGTTGACAGCATTTTACATCCCCACCAGCTTTAAGACTTTGGGTCGGATTTAGATCTTGCGGACGGGGTCCGTCATCACAGCGGTGACATATATCCTGTCGGCGAATATAAATCCCATAGGATATAATGGGATTTATATTTCAGCGGACAGGATATCAATCCCCATTGTGACAGAGTAACCTATCCTCAAGACCCACATCAGGCCCTCTGTCCAGATGCCGACTCCAGCAGCAACGGCGCTATAAGGCTAATTCACAAACCGCATGGTCAGTGTGATTGATTGTAGGAGTTATCAGTTGAGTAATTGTCAGATTGTTTTTACAATGTATAGATTTGACAGTGGATCAGTCTGCATTAAATTCAATTTCCGTTTTGTTCCTACAGAGAAAAGCGCCTCCTCCTCGGTCTGTTCCTCAACCTCTTTCGCCACCTACATCCTGGTTGTTGCCATCATCTTAGTGGTCATTCTGGTCATCGTCATCATAGTCCTGTCGATAAAATTAAGGCGCTCTGAACATCAACGTTTTCATCAGAAAAAGGGAAAGGATCTCTGGGTAGCTTCGGGTGGGCCAGTGCGGTCCATCAGTGTCCGGTCGAAGCGAGATGATGAAGATGATGAAGATGATGATGAAGGAGGCGAAGCAGAAGAAAAAAGTGCCCTCTGAGGAAGCTCATGTGTTGGCATCTTGTCTGGAAACCTTTATGATTGGACAAGCCAGCGGACTCAGCTGCAGAGCGTGGCCAGGACCAAAGCAAGCCCCAAACCAGGCACGGCTTCACAGTCCACCCCGGCTACAGATGCATTTTCAAAATACTCATAGCACAGAGTCTGGTGGTAAATGAAGGATGCACTCAATTGTGTTCATTTGTATTAAGTTAGAAAATGATGTTTCCTACCTCCCTCAAGTTTTATGGCTGTTATAATGACAAATCCTTCTGGACTCTGGCTCTTTTCCACCAAAACCCCTGGTCTACACGTCTATGCACTCCGAGAAAAGCTTAATTCAAGAAGGTGGAAGGGAGAACATGAGGCGGGAAGGCGCCCAGGTACAGGTATCGATATAAGGGCCCAGGTCACCTGTACTCTATGGCATATATTGGCCATGTTCGTGCACAAGACTTGAGTCCACAGTGGTGCATAGTCGCTCACCTGTGTGTGCAGGGGTACCATGCACTTTATTCACATAAAATGGCTGCACCAGTTTCATTTTTGAATGCATCTGGTTACCCAATGACTGTATAACCTTTTCAACAGTGAATGTCAATGTCCCCAGTGCAGGCACATAAGGGTGCTGTGTCTGCCTGTGCAGGGGAGCCACTGCGCCTGCTTTCAGTACCAGGCTTCCAAACCTTAAGGTGTTGCTAGAGAGCCCTGTAGTGTGCCTACTGCAATCACCTAAGTGCCCATAAAATACCAATCTGTGCCCCTCAGAGGGGACACAGTCTTAGTAATGTGCCCAAGAAGTGTACCTGTTGCATTGGGTGTACGGCGCATTGCCAAATAGTGGGCTAAGTGTCCGACCGAAGCCAAACACAAGTCAAATTACGAAAAAAACATTCATAAAGTAATAAAATTCATCCTTAGAATTTGTTGTGCCCACAGTTCTTGTATTCCTCATATATTTGTTCACCATAAATTGCATCCTTAAGCAAGAAAATTAATTAAGCAACAAAACAGAAATATGACATTTTCAGGACTGAATAGTTTAAATTCATTAATTTGCACCATGTTTACTCTCAAATAAACATTTTGGCGAGCATTAGTTTTAGGTTTTACACTTTGAGGAGGTAAATATGTAGGTGACTGAAGTCCGATATATGAATTTTGCAAAACCCAAGGCTGAGTACCTTCACCAATGCATCCAGCTCTAGAGTCTGCAGACTTACAAACCTGCCCCTACTATATCTGGCCCCTACTCACTCACAGCACCGGCGCCCCTTGTCGTGTGTGACTCCTTCAGACAGTCCTAGCTTTTTAGTTCACAGCAGTCTGTATTCTGGGATCGGTAATGTCCTTTTTCCAGTTTATTAAGAATATTGCTAAATGTTCAACAAACGAAGGCCAGTTTTGCATGTGGTTCCCCTATGGAACAGTGTTTTAAATGACCTCGGATTTCTCAGGAGTTTGTGTCTGTAAATGTTCCTGTAGGATTTAGTTCCCTGCTAATGGATTCCAGGTCCTCGCGTAGACATTTCCTGTGGCTTAACTGGGGAAATCCTGTATTGGTCCCCCTGCAAGAAACTCCGGTAGTTGGCTAGCCTAGGATGTGCACCGGAATCAGTAGGAAACAAAAAAGAGTTCTGATCACAGTCCCCGGAAGTAATTAGTAGGGATATCTTCCGTTGTAGGTATTGTCCCAAAATCCCATTACACCTTTTTGTCACAATGGGAGGTAAACTAACTGTGACAGGAAACAGGTGAGAATTATGTAAATGAATACTGAAGGGTCAGCGGTATTAAGGGGCGCCATTTGTTAATAAATAAAATCTTACCTTTCAGATAAATTCACTTTGTCAAATTGACTCTCTTTCAATTCTATATTTGAATTTCATTTTACCTTTAAGTTCTTCTCTTTTAAAGTGTGGGCAATAAAAAATATTTTTTTGTCAGCCTCCCAGATGTTTCAGATCTTACTCGTGCGCCTTTAAATTGTGTATTTCATGTTATAGCTTTATTTGAGGCGGGTGCTAAAAGGTCTCATCTCTCC
The DNA here is from genome assembly GCF_964204655.1 of Triturus cristatus. Lineage (NCBI taxonomy): Eukaryota > Metazoa > Chordata > Amphibia > Caudata > Salamandridae > Triturus > Triturus cristatus. The sequence goes on along the minus strand of NC_140591.1, from coordinate 61,692,906 downwards.
ACTGGCTTCTCTTAAATACTCAAGTTCAGTTTTTGTTTTCCTCTCTCCAGCCCTAAGTAGGACAGATTGGAGCTCAGAGACTCTGTACTGCAGCAGCGGCGGCCCTTCCACTCAGGCGGAGGATCATTGCCCCACTGCTCCTTGAGCAGTTCAAAATGGAAAAATAAAATGGTGATAACGCAACGTTATCATTTTATTTTGCCGTACTGGCTCAGTTGGTTCAGGGTCGGGCAGGGCTGGGCTGTTCAGAGCTGAGGCAGGAGTGGTAAGTACTTTCTAAGTGCGCATGACATGTTGGCCGGCCGTTATGGGCCAGGCAAACAGTCATGCGCACTTAGCATGTTCCCCACCAGGCTGTATTGCACAGCCTGCGTGGAGAACATGCACAGGCTCCCAGCCCCTGCCTGAGCGCCGAACCATGGCACTCTGACCAATCACATCACTACTGTCATGCAGCATCATGACTGGCTAGGGAATTCTGGGAGCCTGTGTGCTTCCTGCTGCCGGAGAAGAGAAGAGGACGGAGGAGAGGCAGCGGCCGGCTCGTTGTTACCAGGTAAGTGATTTTATATTTTTATATTCCCTGCTCTGCCCTCCCCACCCCATCACCCCTGTTTGGTAGCAGCCGCTACAGGACTGCAGGTAGCACTAGGACAATGCGGGCTAGCCCCAGACCCTCTTCTAAGACTCCTGCTGGGTATTGTCCCAAACAGATCCTGGTTCAAGGGACGCTCTTCCTTGTTCTATTGGTAGTCCCTCTGATCTCTTGTCATTTCATAAAATGCTAAAATCTCACTGTGTCAAACCCAGCGAGAGGAGAGCTTGGGCGGCTTCGTTCAGCTGCTGTGAAAATAGACATAACAAACAAGCATTGTCGCATTTTTAAGGAGCATCCTTCCCTTCTCCACAGGGTCAGATGAATTAAGTTTAAGAGGAGAATAAAGGGGTACATTCCTCGCATTGAAATTTGTAAGCCTGGAACATGCGGCCGACGCGTATTCGCCGTGTGAAGCTGCAGCTGGGAAATAAACATGGTAAGTTGGGTAACAGGCTAACAAATGCACCATAATCCCCTCCTTGCAAACCTTCCTACAGTGAGTTCTGATTTATAAAAGAAATTAATTTTTCCATTTTGAGGCAACAGCCTGGAGCCGTTGTTACATTAAACCGCCTGGTGCAGGCAGCGGACAAAGGGAGTTTGCAGTTGTATTTATATAGCGCCTACTACCCCTGACGAGGTGCTGAAGGGCTTTTTTGCCGAGTAGCGCGCTACTCCGGAACTGATAGTGGATTAGTGGTCGGTTAGTATAGGAAATTAAAAGCTGTAAATTGGAGTGCGGGTGGACATGTGAGTCTGTTAGGCTAGTATAAAGGAGGGATAAAGGAGGGAAGAGTCTAGAGGGTTTTATTTGGGAGATCATAGTAGTAGAATGAGGTACGTGATGCGTCAGAGAGTGGAGGTAGAGGATATATTGAAGGAGGTAAAGAGTGAGACAGAGTTGTGTGTTTGAGAGAGTTGAAGGTTTTTTTTTCTACAGAGTAAAGTGAAAGATATGTAGAGACACAACTACATAAAAAGGTATACATGCATATGGAAAACAATAAAGATATATTAAGTTGTTTTATATAAAGTCATATATGTACATGTATGGTTAAATATTTAGAAACTCAGACTTTGAAGCGTTGCTGTACATAAAGCTAATTTATTTATTTTTATTATTTTTTATTTTTATTTATTTGTGGTAATTTTTTTAAAATTAAAAAAACAAGGAAGTATATAATTACACCAACTACTCAATGCAGCACATAAATATTGTTAGGTGGCACAGGGTCGGCTCTACTAATGTGATTCTACGTGTCAGGCAATGCTAAATCACTGAGCAGGGAGAAGTGGACCGCTGTTGGCTTACAATGTGAGGAACCAACAGCTTCCTGTTTCTAAGACCACTAGGTTACTCTTCAGGATAATATCTGCAGTTTCACTCAGGCTCGACGGATGGCGATCGGGCCCACCGTTTTACTTGGTATGTTGCAGTGGAACCCTGATGACTGGATCTGCTTTTCAGTTTGTGTCTGGCCCCGCCTTCCTCCAGGCACAAGCGGTTGTTTCAGAAAGGCAGCGGTCCGGCAGAGTGGGCGTCGCCATTTATGACGCTGTTCAGACCCAAAGCAAAACACCCAGGACCAAACCAAGCGTCACAACCCAGCGACGGATCCTGAGGGACATTTAGAGGGGTTCAAATGGGGGGGAAAGTTGATCCCTCTGGCGCATGTTCCAGGATCTTTGGCTCACGTTGAGGGGGGTCAAAGATTACAAGGTACACAGAGCAGTGTCAGCATAGTCTGGTTGCAGCTACATCTGCAGATGTTAGTTTGTTTTGTCCGTTTGTGCCACACAATTTGTGACCACAGTTCACTTCTGCCCGTGGGATGTTGCCACATTTGTTCACAGTGTAGCACACCTTTATCAGGGATACAAGGAGACTCATTTCGATCAAGCTAGGATTGGCTCCTGCAGGGTGACTCCTTATGGCCCTGCTGACCGAATGCTTAATTTGAGACGGTGGTTAGCGGTGCTGGGAACCGGCACTTAATTGTCTACACCTGCACTTATGACAACTGCCACGGCTTCCATCCTAGCCGACCCCACTGACCCGGGTCTGAACAGCTCCAACATGTCTTTTCATTAAAGTTCGATTTTTCTTCGCAATATGAGCCTCATCATTGTGCGGCCCCAAATCTCACCATCTTTCGCTCTCATAACCTAATTTAGCTGTGAGCGATCGCATACCCTGGCTGGAACATCGAGCCCATACAGAAACATATTTGGATACTTAATAGTATCAAAAACTTCTGTCTTACCCCTTTCCAAGATGGCGGCTCCACTTGCACACCGGCACTGGAACTTGCCCTTTTCTATTTTTAACCTCGTGACACGCCCGCAAGCACATAAAAACAATGCGGATACGAGGACACGCCAGAATGCGGTCCGAGAGGTTTGGCTTTCAGTAGGTGTCAGAAGCATGTGGGGTTCAACGTACAAGTAAGTGCTGCCATTCTCACCTCCTGAATGAAGCATGGAAACCCTTCTCTTTCTCCCCCACACCACGCTGGGCGATCCGTCATTACGGAACACGCCGTTTCTTTCTAACGATCTCGATTCCCTTCGTCCATTAGATGTACGAGATCTCCGCATCCCCTCCAGTGACCATGAGGCACAGTGTTGCTTTTTCTTAAGTAGGTTACATGTTTTATGTTGTATGTTATTGTGTGTGTTTAGTCAGACCTAATTATTTATTTAATTCCAGCACAACTTTTCCATCACCACGCCGGCATGGAGTGAATAATTGCATCTCTTCCTTTTTTCACTTAGCGGTACGCCAGTCATGGAAGTGTGCATCCACCTGTGTGTAGTGTGTTCACATCTTTAGCTACTACTACGTATTACACTATGCGCATATATATGTATATATTTTTCCTCGCCATTAACTGTGATTTTGTAATTTACAGATCAGTGTACCAACGTACATAACGTATGTATATATTTTAAAACGCATGCCTTACTATTGTGGCATCACACTTATTTCACCCTATTAAAGTTGACTAGGAGTGGCAAGTTTCTCGACACTGGGCTGGTCCCAGTGTAGTCCTGACGAAGAGCTGGGGAGCTCGAAACTAGTTGACTTCATAATATGCTAGGCACACCTTTCCATCATAGTTAGGGTCCCTTGGCATATTACCCCGTTTTTAATCTTTTCAGCTTAGAGCACCAATAAAGTTTATTTTGTAGCCCACTAGCTGATTATTTTAATTTTCCCACTCCACCACTTCACTTACACCACACATAGTTTACCAAATTCTCAGTGCTCCTACGTAACACCACAAGTCGCAGCACGCCTCAGTCCGTAGAGGACTGGGAGGACCCCTATGATGAAGCATGTCACCGTGGGGAAACCCTGGTGAGTGAGGGGACTATAGAAAGAGATAATACTTCTCTTTCGGATAACGGTGTCTTCAAGGATCAAATCGTTTCCTACACCTTCTGCTTTTTCCCAGTTAGGTTCCTGTCTATCTGACTTGTTCAGATAGTCCTTTTTAACTGCCACACAATGGCACTGTTTGTGTAATTTAGAGATGAGCAGAACAGCATTTGTTTATTAATTCAATGTACATTAAAAACACTAATACCTGCTGCCCAAGCCATTCTTATAGCTTTGTGGACCGTGAATAGTCTGAATTGTCACACTTGTAGGAGTATGATTTTAATAGTTGTGTATGTACTGACATTGGCAGCCATGGAAGTGGGAATAGGTGGTTCACGCTGCAGGGGTCTTCTGACGAGGACCCTGACACTTATGTTTTTACAAATGAAGCACTCTGATTGCTCCGAGGCCAGGGAAGAGGAAGAAAAACTTCTGAAGTGCCGAATGAGGGTAGCCACAGACGCTGACCGTAGCAGCTTGGAGCTACCACAGTTGCAGGCACAGTGTCTGCTATATTGTTGGTCCGAGTTGACATCTCATCAGTGGGCCAAGTCCACTGTTCTGGGCATCTCCTCCGGAAGGTAGCTGGGCTTCTTCATGTCGACATACTCCAACTGCAGGGTTAATTCCAGTAGGCCTCTCTCAGAGCCAGGCAGGCTCCATACCAGACTAGACCCACTGGTGCTTCCATTAATTAGCTGGAGATTTTTTCAGGTAATGTCCCCTCACCTCTAGGTAGCAAGCTGTTAAAGACGCCAGTCATGTATCTCACAAGTTTCCCCAACATCCTTCGAGGAGTCACCCACACCGGTCATTGAAAAGTCCTGAAGCACTGACTGACATCTTCAGTTCTATTTGTTGGCTTTTACTGAGGATTTGGACCTGTACCGGCCACCAAACTATGGATACTTGATGTAATAGATTGTAGTAATGGAAGAGATGATTATGCCCTGACTCTCCCAAATCGGTCATGCCGAAAGATATATCAGGACCCTTCAGTCATCACATATCCTTAGAAGGGGAAAACAACCAAGACCACTTAGATTAGGCCTGAACGAACGCTAATTATTAAGGGGCCTATTCCAATCTCGGTCTCGGTCAGAGGCTTTACGATCAAGATCGTCAGTTTCAATACCGACGCTTGATTACAATACAGCCAGTCAGAAATGAAACCGGCCGGTCATTCTGGCTGGCTTCTTATGGGCTCAAGGAGCTAGTCGTCCAGTAGGAGACCGGCCCGTAATCCCATAGGAAGGCCTTCCGCCTTCGGGATTAAAATGCTGGGTTTCCAACAGGCTTTCCATATCGGGTTTTCCGACATGGAAAGCCGGTCGGAAAGCGAGTTTGGGTGCTCCTGGCAGGTGCTCCTTTTCCTTGCGGCCTCTGGTTGTGGGCCCAGGGGGAACCTATGATGCCCCCTGTTAATCCCTGCACCTTGTGGCAGGCACCTTGAGGTGCCTGCCATGGGGCGCAGGGATTAACACAACCTCCCATTTCCCTATGGGAGCTTGTGCTACGGCTGGTTTATGGCAGTAACACATGCTCCCATAGAGAAATGTGGGAATGGTGCGGTCGCATCGTAATTAGGCGCTCGGGACCGCCGGCCGGAGGTCAGTTGGTCCGATTTCTGCCATGATGTCGGTCGGAGGAAACTCCGACCGACATTGTAATAAGCCCTAATAGTCTTTGGTTTAGACCCAGTACAACCCCACGATGTCCCATACACTTAAAGTGGAAAAGTGATATAAACTGGCAACTCTGCAATTTGTTCACAGAAGTCAACCAAAGGATAGTAATTGATGCATCTAGGTGAATGTAGTAAACAAGAGTGAATTTTTATTACTAGTAGTGTGAACTTTGTGATACAGCAAAGCACTATTGTACAGTAGGATTGCTGGTCTACAGAAAATTATGCTCACTGTATACGTACGTGTACAGCTATGGTCGAACTATACTAATGTTTTTTATATTGAAAACCTTAAAGGAAAAAGTTTGGAATGCTTTTTACAATAAGACAAGTCGTGACATTGTTCCTATCCCCATTTACACCATTGTGGGGTAAGGCAAACTCCTTCTCAGGCCTGGAGAGGTAGGCATGTGCTTGTTGGAGAGAGGGGTAAACCAGACCCTGTGGCCCATGTTCATTAAAGGGGATGTGAAATCCTTCCATCTGATAGAGACTTCTAGCCGCAGATTCCCCGCCTCAGAGCAATCCCCAGGCGTCAGACTGGAAACGGAAATTCCTGTGAGCAGCATCTCCGTGTGCCAGAAGTGCCGTGGGCGGGGTCTAAACAGGCACCACCCCAGAGCGCTAACATGAAGTCTCTTCTTTCCGGGTCAGTCAACCCAGATACGAGGAAGAGCGACCCTCAGACTCTTTTGACTGACCTTTTTTTAATTTTTTGTCAAGATTTTTTTTAGACTTTGTCTCCTGGTGCATCAGGATGTCGGCTAGGAAAGCTTGTTTCAGTTGAAAATCCCATATTGTCTGCAAACTACCTACCTGCCCTGGCTGGGGAAGGAGAGAGATTGGGGAAACAATAGAACCTCTATCAAGACCTATATTACTTTTGAACAGACACATTAAATACAAAATAATTTTTAGACTCATTTTATTTTTTCATTTTTTTAAGAACATATTTTTGAATGTATCTCCAATAGTAATGTCTAATACTTTATATACAATAGACATATATTACATATAATCCACAATAACAAATATTATATTCATAAGTATAAACAACCCCACAACTCTTAACACAAATGTAATCTCATCATACTCACTTCTCCATACATACATCAATCATCCTCATACTCTAAAAATAACATAAGATTCAAATACTGTGCAGGGACCAACAAAATTGAGTGGAGAGACAACAAACACAATTATGATTGTTTCTGATGGCACTGTCTCTCCTGGGACCTCTCCTCTATGATGATAGTAGTTTTAAGGTCTTGGCCTACGCGCGTTTCGGTGGAGAACCACCTTCCTCAGGACCAAACATAGAGGGATTTGAAACCCTTAAAATGACGGGGGTTGTCTGAGATTAGACCAACAGGTTATCTCGAATGTGTATTCTAGTCGTCTTCGTATTGATAGTGTCAAGAACACTCGTATCTATCACAGTTCCCGATTTTGCCAGTCAGTCTCCTATTTATATGGGTTGTAGTTATAATTCCAAGTAAACAAATGTCAAAATTGGCAGCTAATATCAATTTCCAATTGAGTACCCTGATAGACTGTTTGTAGATTGATTCATTCGCATTGGCAACTGCGTGCAGCAGTATGTCGGCAAAGTCTACACATCGCAGTCGAGAAACCTCAGCAAGAGTAATCAAGGAGAGAGATTGGTACAGAGTGTACAATAAGAGATCATAGTTTTATCAAGTGAAAGCCCTGCGTACAAGCGAACAGCATTCCAAATTTCGGTGGTTTCATGTGGAACTCAGTCCCACAGGCATTTATTGGGTGATACTTTGCGAGATTAAAATGTGCAGAGACTATTTTTAAAAATTCGTAACTTTCTGACAGCCTGGCAGGGCTATCATGGTAATAACTAGCCTTTTGCAACAAGAAGAGGACTAGGTGCAGAACTACGATTCCTTTCTACAAGTTAAACAAGATAAACACAAAATATGGCTTCTATTATGTTATTGAATTTAATTCCTTCAGGAAGAAAAGATGAAGAGTCTGTAGAGTGCTTAGATTTTAAGATATATACAACGCTGGTGATTTAAAGTACGCAACCTCACCTTGGGGTCTCTCTCTCTCCGTCTTTCTTTCTCTCCCCCCTCTCTCCCTCTCCTCTCTCTCTCTCACTCTCTCTCTTCTTATCTCTCTTGTTCTCTCTCTCTCTCTCCCCCTCTCTCTCTTTCTCTCCCCCTCTCTCCCTCTCCTCTCACTCTTTCTCTCTCTCTTTCTCTCTCCCTCTCGCTCGTTCTCTTTCCCCCTTCTCTCTCTCTCCCCTCTCTCTCTCTCTCTCCCTTCCTTCCTCTCTCTCTCTTTCTCTCTCTCTTTCTCTTTCTCTCTTAAAGCTGCGAAAGAAGAATAGTAAATCCCTGATATGGAAAATATGTAGAATCAAGTGCGTCACTCACCGGCTCTCAAGTCACCCATCATGGCGCCCCCTGCACATTTGCCTGGCCCCTGACTGCTCTCCTTGCCCACTACCTGTAGAATTCGGAGTTTCTCACAATGTTCAAAAGAAACCTTAACCAATGCTCAATTCCTCCATCACAGCAATCGTTCTGTACACGCCAGAGCAAGCCACATGCAGCTTGCGGGATGTAGAGGACCGCGCGAGTTCTACTTTCATTTCAAGCCAAACTGAATCTAGACAACAAACGTCTCACAATGTAGGAGGCTCCATCTACCTTTAAAGTCAGGGAAAATAAACTCTTGTTATAACCTGAATGGTAATTACTGGTATGGCTAAACACTGATCTCCCCAAGTGCTTCAGACCATGGGGCATCCTTTGTGCGGCAACAGCTTCCTTATGACACGTGTGATTAACACCAGGTACGTTCTCCCGGAGCTTCATACAGAATGATCTCATTAATTACTAATACCACTGACGCAGCCAATAGCACCCGAAAAATTGATGTCCCTTACTACTGGTGACACCCAACAGTGTTTTGTTAGTTTTTAAACAGGTGGTCATACTCAACAAGGGATTTTCACATCTTGTAGGCCCCATTCACTCAGCAACTGCATCAACATCATCAAAATGGTGGCAACATGTTCGGCTCTCAAAGACCATGCCTTCTATAAGAGACACAATTAAAGCCCTAGTTTACCATTCCAACACTGGGGTATTTCTTCACTCTACTAACCAAAATGGCAGAGATTAAGACGAAAGAGAAGGACCATAAAGAGAATCAAAGACTTGAAAGAACAAAAGTTGGTTAGAAAAGATCCACACAAGAACCACCGATACCCCACTCCCCTATTAAAGGGAAATCAGAGAATACAAATAATGTGGAAGTGATGCTACAAGTCTTAAATCCATTGCAATCAGAGCACCAATGCAACATAGAATTCCTGCAATCAGAGATAAGGGACCGAAGTGCTGACATTAAAGCTCTAACAAGCAGAATAGAAGAAGCGGAAGCAAGAATTGGGGAGGCAGACAACAATAAAATGCCCTATGGAAGAAATAGACATCATGATAGAAAAGATGGATAACCTTCAAAGGAGAATTACAGAGCTTGAAGGCAGACACAGGAAATAAAACTTGAGAATCCTTTGCCTCACAGAAAACATAGAGCAACAAGTGATGAAAGCGTACATTGCGTGTTTAGAATCATGGATTCCGCAAGCCTCGGAATATCCTTCGACAAGGATTTTGAAATCGAACAGGCCCACAGATCTCCTCCAGAAGTTCAACGGATCCACACAGTATGAGGCCAATGATCGTTATGAACATTTGTAAAAAATACTAGGGTATATGAGAAAAATAAAACCTCTGGAAAGGCCATAAACTTGGTACTTCTCAAGACTATGCAAAACCCACAAGAACATGCAGAGAAGGCTTCTCGGCCCTAAGAAATTAACAGAGATCTCCGAACATTTCCTTCTCCTCCAAAGGTCTAGCAAAACGAAAATAATACAAAGCCCAAGACCAATAATCTTTGATGGACCAATGGGGATGGAAACATTTATGAAGGACCTACCAGATGCACTAATGCCCTATTATCAGAGGCTGCCACCGCCCTCCCTCTTCATCTGTACTAGCACACTAAGACAATCTCCCATGATTAATCTACAATATGATAACCTCCTTTTTTAATAAAACTATATTAAACAGCACTATTTCAAATCACTCATCACAATTGCAGTACCTTTCTACCAATGGACTGATTATCCTCACCATTGCACTAACACTTGTAGAAACAACAGATAACCATCAAACTATCTTGTGCCAATCAAACGTGTCTGGTCGTACTTTACCCTTGTACAGCATACCCACCCCAACGACTTCGTGCTTTGTAGACACCCTACTCACTAAGAGTGATGCTCTTTTCCGTCCCTAATAACTGAGTCTGTGTGACAGGATACACCGCTTGTTTATTGCATCCTCTGATGCAGACCTGGAGCCTCATTTATACGTTGGCCGGGAGGGATCTCATTAGCGACGGCGACGGTGTTCCCTCTCCTCCAACACAGTGGTCTGTCCACACGATTTAACTGCAGGTCGACCATAGGTTTAATCACAGCAGAGACTACTGTTTCCACAGCGCTTGAGCCCCTCCGACGCCCTTTGGACGATGGGCCGTTGGAGGCAGACCTGTAATTCCGCCGACTGATTTAGATGGACAAATTAGAGGTCAGTTTTTACTGCTTGACGCTGCCAGAAAAACGCTGGCAGGAAGAGGCAATGAAAACTGCCAAATGCAATCTTCGCCAGAGGAGTGGACTCTCATGGCAAGGGGAGCATTTACTATAGTATTTTCAAAAAGAAATCTCTGTAAGAATGATGGAGTAATTTACTCCGTCGCCCTCACGGAGAAATGGGCCGCCTGCCTACATTTAAATTAGGCCCCTTGTCTCTACTGATTCATTGTCTTATAGAACTATTACTGAGTTAGAACAGGTTTTAGCATTGGTAGGATTGCTAAAACATAGGGGTATCAATACATATGGTTCACTTATATATAATGCTCCTCTGTCTCACCTTACTGTTTCAGGTTATTTAGTTTAGCACAAAATAATAATTATTGTTTTCCTAGTCTGCGTTGAGCCTCTTTTGGTTGGCCATACGAGGCCTCCACTGTTCCTCTACGTCGGTATTGGGTTGGGGTGGGAATGGGGTGGGTTCTGAGTATGGGATATAGGTAATTTAAAGCTTGGTCGCCACTCCTATTTTTACTCTCTTCTGCTCTCCTCTTTATCCTAATGTTTCCTCCTTCCCTTTTTTCACTCTGTGTCTTCTCTACAACCCTTCCTTTGGAGGGTGATTATATTATGGGTTACAGATGTGAACATCCATGCTCTAGGCTTCTACCCACTATATCAGAAACCCAATTAATAGATATGTTACAAATAAACGTAAGTAGACATCAGCGGGGAGCCATTATCAACAAGCTACATATTAATTAACCCATACACCTTCACTCTTTTAGCTTTTTCTTTTATTGAAAAGCAATTCTCTTTTCAAATCCTCTTTCAAAAAGCTTTTTACTTGTCATACCAGACAATTTCTTCCAAAATTTCTTTACAGTGATACGTTTCTAATCATATTTAAAACAAAGTACAAGTGCCATGAATAGTTCTTTAAACTCTGGTACAGTCACAGTCAGCATGTGTTTCGCGGCTCACCAACTGTTTCTTCAGGGCTGTGAAAAGTCAGCAAACAAAGCACAACAAATATCACTTATTATTTCAGCATTCAAATTTTTTTTTAAAATACCACATAACAGACAAAAAGATAATGTTGTAGCTCAATACAATAAACACTGCTGAGTACTGGTCCTCTTGGAGAGATAGTGAGATTTTAATATATAGCCATGATTGAGAGGAACCTTAAACAATGTATAAATACAGTGAAGCCCGGTGGGACCTATACATGTATGGAGAATGGGAACATGAGGAAAGAAGTCATGCCGATTAGAGTTTGAAAAACGTTTGGCAATTCAATAGAGAATAATGTCTGAGGTTCAGCACTCTATTTAGATTTGAGGTATTCCTTTTTCACCTTTTAAAGAACTCTGGGCATGTTTCCTCAGAAGCTCAGACAAAATTATTCTCAACCAAAATTACAACCACAGCAGATCTAGACAGCTCTGGCTACCCCTAGACCCTTATCTAAATACAATGTACTCCCTTAACCAGGTCCTGAAATGAAAACTACCTAGCTACCCCCTCCATACCTCCGCAATATTGGGATACCCCAACTTTCCCCCGTCCATCTACACGTTCTATCAATTATAGAGGAGTCCACCATCTAATTTTTCACCGTCCTTTAGTTGTTCCTCTCCTATAACTGATAAAAATTACCTGGGCATTCCAATCAACGTGCCGCTACCAGGCCACACCCCAGACTGACTGTAAGGCCCACTGCAGGTAGACTGCCTCAAAGGGAAGTGCCTGTCTGAAAGAAGGTACACGCTGCCACAACAGGCTCTCACATTTGTCTGTATCATAACCTTCCTAAAAAGCCAGAAGGGTGCACAATTATTCCGACCTGGAAGGACCTTGGCAGCATACACCTTCCTATATGCTAAGATCAAATTGCCGACTTGTCACCTGTTAAATCTGCCCAAGCCAGAAGACAGAGAAACAGTGCTGCAAGCAAGGGTACGGCCAACCAAGGGTATGTCCAACCAAGGGTATGGCCAACCAAGGGTACGGCCAACCAAGGGTACGGCCAACCAAGGGTACGGCCAACCAAGTGTACAGCCAACCAAGGGTACGGCCAACCAAGGGTACGTCCAACCAAGGGTACGGCCAACCAAGGGTACGGCCAACCAAGGGTACGTCTATCCAAGGGTATGGCCAACCAAGGGTACGGCCAACCAAAGGTACGGCCAACCAAGGGTACGTCCAACCAAGGGTACCGCCAACCAAGTGTACAGCCAACCAAGGGTACGGCCAACCAAGGGTACGTCCAACCAAGGGTACGGCCAACCAAGGGTACGGCCAACCAAGGGTACGTCTATCCAAGGGTATGGCCAACCAAGGGTACGGCCAACCAAAGGTACGGCCAACCAAGGGTACGTCCAACCAAGGGTACCGCCAACCAAGGGTACCGCCAACCAAGGGTACTGCCAACCAAGGGTACGGCCAACCAAGGGTACGTCCAACCAAAGGTACGGCCAACCAAGGTTACCGCCAACCAAGGGCACGGCCAACCAATGGTACAGCCAACCAAGGATACGGCCAACCAAGGGTACGTCCAACCAAGGGTACGGCCAACCAAGGGTACGGCCAACCAAGGGTATGGCCACCCAAACTGCTAAAATAGCACTGACTAGTAATCTGTTTGAGTCTTGGTGCACCTGGGTGCTAGTAAAGTGCTATCGGTCTTACCCCCAAGATGCATGTTTTTCTATCCAGACCCACTGGACCACTCCGGGGCCCACCAGGTGCTCCATCAAGTAACAGCAGCTCATCTACAGACTTGTCTGGTTCCCAGTTTTGAAGGCCCCCCCTTGCCCCCACCTTGCTCTGGAAATACTGATAAAGGGCAGCAAGGGCCTCAGCCCTGTCTTATGCCAAAAGCACTATAAATGAGATGTAAAGTCGGTGCCTCTCGGTGCTTGGGCCTCGTTTACAAGAGGCCGCCAGAGCGTCACTGTTTTTGGCACTCCGGTGGCACAGGCCTGTCAATCAGCGTGGCTTAGCATGGCCTCATAGATTTGGAGTAAGGCAAGGCAGCGCAAAGCCAGTATGGACACCTCACAAAAGCATTTTCTTCCATAAAATTCTGCTTGCGAATTCCAGAAATGTGCAATGCAGCAGTGCACCGCTGCCCCTAAGGGCCCGCATTGAGAAAGGGGCAAGTGCTGGTGTAAAGTGCGAGATCACGAGAGCAGGCTGGGGGGGGGGGGTGAGGTGGGAAATGGGCAGGGTTTGGGGGAAGCAGAGAAAAAGAGCATGGCAGGAGAACAAGCCTTCGTCGTCCTGGGCCACTCATCCTTTCTGATGGAGCAACCCTCTTTTTTATCCCAAAAGATGCCCTTTCACAACACGCTTGACCTTTACCCCTTGTAGTCTTCCTAACACCTCTCTCTCTCTTCAGACTTCACCCTCTGCCCTCCTCTCTCCCACCCAGGCCATCATATGCAGGCGATTCGATGAGCAGCGTTTGTGTAGCATGTATGAAAGTCACAGCATGACGTAGGAGTGACGTAAACACTGAGCAGTCTGTGAGGACCAGTGCTTTCCCACCCAGACCGCCGCCATGTCATAGGCAGTGGTCGAAGTGGGGAGGATCTGCAGGGCACGACGTGCCACTAATTCTTTTATTCAATAGATTCCATTCCCCTACTTTATTTATTCTAAACATTCGTCACATGCTGGCAGAAATAGCCAAGGCCTGCAGGGAAGGCTCGGCTTTCGTGGACAGAAGTGACGGGCAAGAGAAGGAAAAGGTTTTTCCTTCTTCCCCAGAAAAGAGAAGAACAGTGTCCACTTCTGCTCTGCCGCCAACAGCTGACCCCCCCTCTTTCGTCCTCTTATTCCCTCTCTTTATGACTAGCTCCTCCTCACTTACTGAAAACCGAGACTTCTTGAAACGGTTCTCACTCTCTCTTTCCTCAAATCGTTTATTTGTTCCCCTCTGAAATGGGTCCAAAAAATAAAAACACTTTTGTTGTCTTTTTCTGGCATTTTTCTTTTCCCCAGTCTCGGGAATAAAAGGTTCAAAATATGAAAAATATATAGAAAGCAAGACAAAGTGGTCGCAAAGTGGCCAGATTGATTGTATTCACACCCAAACACATTAGCGTCACTTTACAGAGTTTGCCAGTGAAGTGCTACTTTTGTTTTCTTGTCTTTCTTTGAAGAGCATTGGGTAGGTGCACCAATCCTGGAGGTACTGCAAAGCCTGAATGATGGGTGGATTGGTAAACGAATGTGTACCGCGGCTCTGTGTTCATCGATGTGGTCTTTTTAAACCATACTGCTTATGTTTTGTGAGGATATAAGTAATGGACATTGGAACGGGTCTCTTCCGGGCCCTGTAGTCGTACCCTTAACTCTTCATGCAAAAGCACTCACTGATTTCTGAATATTGAGTGTAAAAGTGTTATGCTTCCATTTCACATGCTTTACTTATTCTTGCATTCCCTATGAGTGTTTTCTTTTTCCAGGATGTTGGTACTTTTTTTTTAGGCAGCATATTGCTCTTGTCGAGTAACAGCATTTACAACGCTGCCATTACATGGAGGTGCTTTTACAACGCGGTCGTTACAATGACCGCGTTTTAGTACGTGATACCTTTACATCGCAAGTCATTAGATCAACTTGCTGTAGGGGGCGCTCTAAACAAAGGAATAGTATAATTTACTATTCCAACACCTTCCCTACAGTTGCGCAGGCTGGAGTTGGAATAGTAAATTATACTATTTCTAAGTTCAGCGCACCCCCTACAGCAAGTCGATCTAATGACTTGCGATGTAAAGGTATCGCGTTCTAACAACGAGGTTGTTGCAACAACCGTGTTGAAATGGAACATGATGTAATAGCATGCATAGTAACATGATATATTCCTCTTGTCTAGTGCGTAATTTGAATTGAGTTCCATCCAGGTATTTATAGTGGGGCACAATTGGGTTGTAGTTGAAGGCAATGCGAGTTTCTCTCAGTGGGGCAGTATGGTGTTCAGTGAGGGAGCGGATGTGGCAGTATGATCAGAGATGCCGAATTTGGAACTGGAGAACCAGGTTTAGCCTTAATGACCAGTCCCCCAGACCGCTCTCCTCAGGGAGCACATTCCCATGGTAGACCTTAGAAGGCCCCCCCAAGACCTTAGAAGCTCTGGTGTCTTAGCACCAGCAGGTGGACTCGAGGGATGGCAATTTCAGGTTAACCTTGATGCCTGTCCACCACAAACCATTCTGAAGTTCACCTCCAGTCTTGCGGGCAGGCCTATGAAGAAGCACACCCTAGAGCAACACTGACTCTGTCACTGAGGTCACAGGACCCTTGAGAAGGGCTGGCTCTAGGGCAGTTCGACCGGTGTGACCGCACCGGGCAAAGACTTTGGGTGGGGGAGTCATGTTTGCAAGTAAAACGGTTTTAAAAGCACTCGCTGCCTCCTAACTGGCCTCCCGCAATTTTCGGAAACAATAAAAATGTTGTGATAACTCTGGTGATTAATGCTCTTCCTAGAGAGAGAGAGATCAGAGTTTTGTCACGTGAAAGTTTTGACTCATGGAAAGGTAGCACAGAGGGTTAATTTGCCTGCTGCAAAGAACATGTACCATGCGGATCACAAAGTGCACATAATGCAAATAGGTAAGTGAGTTACTGCTTTTGTCCGAGATCCTTTTGTTACTTGCAGTTTATAAGTTAAAATCCTAACATAGTACAGTGAACTATTAACTGTCATCTAAGAGCTGCATGCAAACTGCAAGGTATAAATTAGAGCGTTATGGTTTTTTCCCCTAATCTTTGATTATCGTAATGTTGCAAAAGGTGTTCATTCAGATAGAAATCAATTCTGATTATTAAAGAGAACCCCCAACCATGGTATTATGTTTTAAATTCTGAGTTTGTGTTTCTCCAGACCAATCACTATTAAATTATGCTGCCTACTAGTATGGTTGTCATGTGACTCCTACACCTTGTAGTCCTTTGTCTTAGGTAACATTTCCTATACAGTGATTTACACACGTATGATTGATTGTCTCTGTGTAATGTGTGTGATGTAAAGTGCTCTGACACCCTACACTGGTATGAGTGGCGCTGTAAATCAAATCCAATGCATCTCAGCCAGAGTGTTGTTATGGAGACTTGAGGGGCACTGTTAAAGGGTGGTAGTGAGGGAATCTGTGGCGGAAGGAGTCGCTGGGGGGCACAAGGATCCACCAGCGATAAAGCCGGCCATGCCCTTGAGGCCAGTCTGCCTCACCCACTAGTGCCTTCATTGGCCTTGATTAAGCAATAGTCGCTGCAACTCACCAGGGATCGGCACTGCAGGATTTGCACGCACACCAAACTAAGTTTGCAATCTTCACAGTCTCTCTGCTTCATGCACAAGCACTTTTAACATGTGCTGCCTGCTTTGGGGCCACTGAAATTATGCAGCAAAGGAGGATAAAACTATGCCGCAGTGTTGACTAAATTATGCAGCAAAAAAAAGCTGCAGCGTAATGCAGTATATTTTCTGATACTGTATTATTTTGACATTTTACACATGCTAACAGTCTCTGGAGAGATTTGCCTTGTTATTACTAGGGCTGGGCGGAATTTGCGGAATGCCTCTTCGCGGAATTTTGAAAAAAAATTGTTGAAAATGAGCGCACAACCTGAGGGACCGTGTGCCCGGGACTGGGGTCCCTCGTGCTTGGGCAGGCTCCCCTATCTCCCCGGCCTGGCTGCGTTGAGAAGCAGGGACCGGCCCCGGGCCTCCTGATGTTTGGTCAGGGCCTGGGATCCCACGTCCTGCGGCCTGCCAAGTGTCCATCTGCCCGGGACAAGGGACCCTGGTGCAGAGCCCCGGAGCCCTGCAAGGGCAGGCAGGAGCCCTACCGCTATGGCTCGGTGTGGGCAGCTGGGAGTCCTTTCGGTCCCGGCCATCTGGTCGCACCTTTCCCTCGGCCATCTGGTCACGCGCAATGCTTTCCAATGGGGCGACCAGATGGCCGGGCCGGCCTGGAAGTCCCGATGAGGGTCCATTCGCCTCGCGGATCCCAGCCAGGGCTCCAGGAGGCCGGGCGCGTCCGCGCCTAGGGTCCCCTCCGTCACTCGGAGCGCGAGGGTTACAAGAAAGGTGGGTAGCCTTCCTCCAGATTAGTAGGGGCAGGGTATGCCGGGACACCCCTCCTGGGGATTGCGGTTCTCAGGCGGGGACCAGATGGGCCAAGCCCGGACGACACTTCCCCGGGGCGTCGGGTGCTCCCTCCTCCAGCCCGCGGCGAGGCAAAGTGCCCAGGACGGGCTCCATGGGTCCCCCGGGCGTCCACCGAGGCCTGCAGCCCCAAAGCCCTGCAGCCCTGGAGCCCTTCAGCCCGGAGCCCTGGAGCCCTGGAGCCCTGCAGGCCCGGAGCCCTGCAGCCCCGGAGCCCTGCAGGCCCGGAGCCCTGCAGGCCCGGAGCCCTGCAGCCCCGGAGCCCTGCAGCCACCGAGGCCTGCAGCCCCAAAGCCCTGCAGCCCTGGAGCCCTTCAGCCCGGAGCCCTGGAGCCCTGCAGGCCCGGAGCCCTGCAGGCCCGGAGCCCTGCAGCCCCGGAGCCCTGCAGGCCCGGAGCCCTGCAGCCCCGGAGCCCTGCAGGCCCGGAGCCCTGCAGCCCCGAAGCCCTGCAGGCCCAGAGCCCTGCAGCCCCGGAGCCCTGCAGGCCCAGAGCCCTGCAGCCCCGGAGCCCTGCAGCCCCGGAGCCGTGCAGGCCCAGAGCCCTGCAGCCCTGGAGCCCTGCAGCCCCGGAGCCCTGCAGCCACGGAGCCCTGCGTGGGCAGGCGGGAACCCTAGCGCGAAGGATCGGGGTTGGACAGATGGGAGTCCTGTCAGTCCCGTCCATCTGGTTGCACCTCTCCACTCGGCCATCTGGTCGCGCGCAATGCTTTCTAATGGGGCGACCAGATGGCCGGGCCGGCCTGGAAGTCCCGATGAGGGTCCATTTGCCTCGCGGATCCCAGCCAGGGCTCCAGGAGGCCGGGCGCGTCCGCGCCTAGGGTCCCCTCCGTCACTCAGAGCGCGAGGGTTACAAGAAAGGTGGGTAGCCTTCCTCCGGATTAGTAGGGGCAGGGTATGCCGGGCCACCCCTCCTGGGGATTGCGGTTCTCAGGCGGGGACCAGATGGGCCAAGCCCGGACGACACTTCCCCGGGGCGTCGGGTGCTCCCTCCTCCAGCCCGCGGCAAGGCAAAGTGCCCAGGACGGGCTCCATGGGTCCCCCGGGCGTCCACCGAGGCCTGCAGCCCCAAAGCCCTGCAGCCCTGGAGCCCTTCAGCCCGGAGCCCTGGAGCCCTGCAGGCCCGGAGCCCTGCAGGCCCGGAGCCCTGCAGGCCCGGAGCCCTGCAGGCCCGGAGCCCTGCAGCCCCGGAGCCCTGCAGGCCCGGAGCCCTGCAGCCCCGGAGCCCTGCAGCCACCGAGGCCTGCAGCCCCAAAGCCCTGCAGCCCTTCAGCCCGGAGCCCTGGAGCCCTGCAGGCCCGGAGCCCTGCAGCCCCGGAGCCCTGCAGGCCCGGAGCCCTGCAGCCCCGGAGCCCTGCAGGCCCGGAGCCCTGCAGCCCCGGAGCCCTGCAGGCCCAGAGCCCTGCAGCCCCGGAGCCCTGCAGCCCCGGAGCCCTGCAGGCCCAGAGCCCTGCAGCCCTGGAGCCCTGCAGCCCCGGAGCCCTGCGTTGGCAGGCGGGAACCCTAGCGCGAAGGCTCGGGGTTGGACAGATGGGAGTCCTTTCAGTCCCGTCCATCTGGTTGCACCTCTCCCCTCGGCCATCTGGTCGCGCGCAATGCTTTCCAATGGGGCGACCAGATGGCCGGGCCAGCCTGGAAGTCCCGATGAGGGTCCATTCGACTCGCGGATCCCAGCCAGGGCTCCAGGAGGCCGGGCGCATCTGCGCCTAGGGTCCCCTCCGTCACTCGGAGCGCGAGGGTTACAAGAAAGGTGGGTAGCCTTCCTCCGGATTAGTAGGAGCAGGGTATGCCGGGACACCCCTCCTGGGGATTGCGCTTCTCAGGCGGGGACCAGATGGGCCAAGCCCGGACGACACTTCCCCGGGGCGTCGGGTGCTTCCTCCTCCAGCCCGCGGCGAGGCAAAGTGCCCAGGACGGGCTCCATGGGTCCCCCGGGCGTCCCCCGAGGCCTGCAGCCCCAAAGCCCTGCAGCCCTGGAGCCCTTCAGCCCGGAGCCCTGGAGCCCTGCAGGACCGGAGCCCTGGAGCCCTGCAGCCCCTGAGCCCTGCAGCCACGGAGCCCTGCGTGGGCAGGCAGGAACCCTAGCGCGAAGGCTCAGGGTTGGACAGATGGGAGTCCTTTCAGTCCCGTCCATCTGGTTGCACCTCTCCCCTCGGCCATCTGGTCGCGCGCAATGCTTTCCAATGGGGCGACCAGATGGCCGGGCTGGCCTGGAAGTCCCGATGAGGGTCCATTCACCTCCCGGATCCCAGCTAGGGCTCCAGGAGGCCGGGTGCGTCCGGGCCTAGGGTCCCCTCCGTCACTCGGAGCGCGTGGGTTACAAGAAAGGGGGGGTAGCCTTCCTCCGGATTAGTATGGGCAGGGTATGCCGGAAGACCCCTCCGGGGCTGGCGGTTCTTTGCCGGGGACCAGATGGGCTACGCCCGGGCAACATCCTCCCAGGCTTCACTCCTCCGGCCCGCGGCGTGGCAAAGTGCCCAGGGACGGGCTCCGGGCAGTCCTACCCCCGGGGCGCCCGGGCCCGAGAGCTCCGTCGGTCCTCCCCGTGCCCGAGTCCCAGCTGCTGTCCCCCAGCCCCCGGGAAGCAGAGAGCCCACCGAGCCCATGGTTCAGGCGGGAGCCCTACCGCTATGTAGCCTTCCTCCGGATTACTAGGGACAGGGTACTCTGGGACCCCTCTCGGTCCTCAGCCGGCAGCTGGACGGGCCCGGATGCTGCCCCGGTCCTGTCCCGGGGACTGCCGCGTGGCAGGGTGCCCGGGACAAGGGGTCCGGATGGCCCCGGGCCCCGTCCCCCGGCCTGCGGCACTGCCAAAGGCCTGGGACGGGGTTCCGTTGTGTCCGGGGAGCCTCCCCAGGCCTGTCTGGGTTCATTGGCCCCTGGGGAGGGCATCCTCCCCGCCCCGGGCTCCGTCTGGGGTCCTGCCACGTGGCAGGGTGCCCAGGGCGGGCTCCGGAGGGCCCGGGGAGGCTTCCACTGCGCCTGCGGGCCTGGGAGCCCCGGCTGGGTCCAGGGGCCCGGCTGGGCCCCGGGTCAGGGTCTCTGGCCCCGGGCCCCGTCCCCTGGCTTGCGGCACTGCCAAAGGCCTGGGACGGGGTTCCGTTGTGTCCGGGGAGCCTCCCCAGGCCTGTCTGGGTTCATTGGCCCCTCGGGGCCCCGGGGAGGGCGTCCTCCCCGCCCCGGGCTCCGTCTGGGGTCCTGCCACGTGGCAGGGTGCCCAGGGCGGGCTCCGGAGGGCCCGGGGAGGCTTCCCCTGCGCCTGTGGGCCTGGGAGCCCCGGCTGGGTCCAGGGGCCCGGCCGGGCCCCGGGTAGGGGTCTCCGGCCCTGGGCCCCGTCCCCCGGCCTGCGGCACTGCCAAAGGCCTGGGACGGGGTTCCGTTGTGTCTGGGGAGCCTCCCCAGGCCTGTCTAGGTTCATTGGCCCCTGGGGGCCCCGGGGAGCGCGGCCTCCCCGCCCCGGGCTCCGTCCCGGGTCCTGCCGCGTGGCAGGGTGCCCGGGACGGGGTCCGGAGGGCCCCGGGAGGCTTCCCCTGCGCCTGCGGTCCCGGGAGCCCCGGCTGGGTCCAGGGGCCCGGCTGGGCCCCGGGTCGGGGTCTCCGGCCCCGGACCCCATCCCCCGGCCTGCGGCACTGCCAAAGGCCCGGGACGGGGTTCCGTTGTGTCCGGGGAGCCTCCCCAGGCCTGTCTGGGTTCATTGGCCCCTGGGGGCCCCTGGGGGCCCGGGGGAGGGTGGCCTCCCCGCCCCGGGCTCCGTCCGGGGTCCTGCCGCGTG